>NC_133397.1:99200000-100450000 GCF_047511655.1 Castor canadensis | reverse complement strand
GAACTCAGGTTACTCAAGACGGAGATAGGCTCACTGTGTTCCAAATAGGCCTATTCCGCAGAGTTGCAGAAACACATACATCTCTCGAAATAAACCATGTGTGTTAGAAACAGGAGCACCTATCACTTTGTTTCCCTATGAGAATTGTGTTAGTTATTGAAAGGAATACTTCCTGCAACTTAGATTTTTCAACTGGCTATACCTGCTTTTTGTTCTAAACAAACCTACTGAGCGGTATGGAAGAAAACCATGTATCTCTCAAAAACAAAACCTCTACAAAACATGCAGGAATATCTAGCAAATTACTTCGTGCAGAGAACTGAGTTAGTTTTTGAAATTAATACTTCCTGGAAATTGGTTCTTGATGGGGGAAATAGGCTCTGTGTGCCCCAATTACGCCTATTCCACTGATTTGAAGATATCCATGTACTTCTGTAATGAAAATCATCTGACTGGGGAGCGGGATAGCCTAGCACATTGTTCTCCTGTGGGAATTGAGTTTGTTTTGGGAAGGATTCTCAGGCAAATTAGGTGTTTCATTGAGGAGACAGACTCTCTGTATTCCAAACAGGATTTCAGCTGTGTAGAAGAACCAACCACATGTATCTTTTGAGAGAAAACCATTTGTGTTTGAAACACAAGAATCTAGCACATTGTTTCCCGATGAGAACTGAGTTTGGTTTTGGAATGAATACTCCCTGCAACTAAGGTTTTTCAAGGAGGTGATAGGCTATTTTTCTTCCAAATAGTCCAATTCAGCTAAGATGAGGAAACTCATGTTGCACTGCAAGGACAAACAACTATGTGAGAAGGTCTAGCATCTAGCACAATGCTTACCGGAGAGAATTGAGGTTGTGTTAGAAAGGAATACCTCCTGCAAATCACAATTTGCATGGTGGAGGAAGGCTCATTTTGTTCGAAATAGGACTATTCCCCTAAGTTGAAGGAATTCATATATCTCTTGAAAGAAAACCACAGTGTGAGAAGTAGGAACATCTAGCACCTTCTTTCACTGTGAGAACTGAGTTAGTTTTGAAATGGGATATGGCCTGTCACATAGGTTTTTTCAGGTGGAGAAAGGCTCTCTTCCTTGAAAAAGGCCTATTCACTTGAGTTCAAGATACACATGTATCTCTCGAAATAAAACCATCTGAGTTAGAAAGGGGAGCATTCAGCACCTTCTGTCCAAGTGAGAATTCACTGAGTTTTGGAAATTCTTCCTGCAAGTGAAGCTTTTCAAGGTGGAGACAGGCTTTCTTTGCTCCAATTAGGCCTATTCAAGCCTTGCGGAGGAAATACATGTATGTCTTGAAAGTAAGCCATCTGTCTTAGAAGCAAAAGCATGTGGCACATTGTTTTTCTGTGAGAACTGAGTCAGCCTTTCATAAGGAATACTCACGTCAATGTTTGATTTTCAAGGTGGAGATATGCTCTCTTTGTTCCAAGTAGGACTATTCTGTTGAGTTGGGGAAACGTATATGTCTTTTGAATGTATACTATTTGTTTTAGAAGCAGGAGCACGTACCACATTGGTTCCCTGTGTAAATTGAGTTAATTTTTTAAAGGAATACTACCTGCAACTGAGGTTTTTCATGGTGGAGATAAGCTCTGCCTGTTCCCAATAGGCTCCCTCAGCTGAATTAAAGAAACACAGCTATGTCTTGAAAGAAAACCATTTTTGTCAGAAGCAGGAGAATCCAGCACATTATATCCCTGTGAGAATTGAAGTAGGGTCTGTATGGACTACATCTGCATCTTAGGGTTTACAAGGTGGACTTGGGTCCCCTTTTGTCCAAATCGGCCTATTCATGTGACTTGAAAAACACATGTATCTCCCGAAAGAAAATCATCTCTGGTAGAATCAGGAGCATAAGATACCGTCTTTCTTATGAGAAATCACTTTGCTTTATGAGAAACACAACTTCCTGCAACTTACGTTTTTTGAAGCTGGGGATATTCACTTTCTGTTCCAAATAGACCTCTTCTGTGGAGTTGAAGAAATACCTGTATTTCTGGGTAGAAAACAATATGTTTGAGAAGCAGGAGCTTCTAGCACATTGGTTTCCTGTGAGAATTGAGTTCGTTTTGGAAGGAATACTTCCAGCATTTTATGTGTTTCAAGGTGGAGATACGCTGTCTGTGTTCCTTAAAGCTTACACTACTGAGTTGTAGAAAGAAATGTATCTTTCGAAGAGAACCATTTTGTCATAGAAGCAGGAGCATCTACCCCATTGGTCCCCTGTGAGAATGGCTTAGTTTTTGAAAGGGATGCTACCTGCAACAGAGGATTTTCCACGTGGACATAGGCCAACTGACCTCAATTGAAGAAAACCATGTGTCTCTTGAAGAAAACCAGCTGTGATATAAGCAGGAGCATCTAACACATTATTTTTCTGGGAGATTGAGTTCTTTTTTCAATGGAATACATCCTACAATGTAGGTTTTTCAAGGTGGATATAGGCTCTCTATGTTCCAAATAGGTCTATTAAGCAGAATTACAGAAAGAGAGGTATCCCTTCAACGAAAACTATCAATGATAGAAGCAGGAACATCTAGCACATTGTTTTCCAGTAAGAATTGGGTAGCTTTTTAAGGAAAAAATTCCTGCATATCCTGTATTCAAGGTGGAGGAAGGCTCGTTCTGTTCCCAATAGGTCTCTTTAGCCATGCTGAATAAACACATATGTCATTCAAAAGAAAACCATCTGTATTAAAAGCAGAAGCATCAAGCACATTGTTTCCTTGTGAGAATTAAGTCAGTTTCTGAAATGAATATTATCTGTAACTTACGTGTTTCAATTTGAAGGTAGGCTCTCTTTGTTTCAAATAGGCGTATTCAGCAGAGTTGAAGAAACACATGGAACTTTCAAAAGAAAACCATTCGTGTTATAAGCAAGCACATTGAGGTCTTTCTTTGCTCTGAGAATTGCCTTAGTTTTTCAATGAAATACTACGTGCAACTTAGGTTTTTCAAGGTGGAGATAGGCTCTGTTTGTTAGCACAGGTCTATTCAGCTGATTTGAAAAACATATGTGCCACTCTAAAGAAAATGATCTGTTAGATGTGCCACTGCTAGCACATGGTTTCACAGTGACAACTGTGTTAGTTTTGAGAGGAATACTTCCTGCAAACCTGAGTTTACTAGGTGAAGAAGGCTCATTTGTGCCGAATTGGCCTATTCACCTGAGTAGAAAAAACAAATCTAACATTCCAAGGAAAACCATCTGTGATAGATACTGCAGCATCTAGACGATGGTTTCCCTGTGAGAATTCAGTTACTTTTTGAAATTAATCCTTCCTGAAAAGTTTGTTTTTCACGATGCACTTAGGCTCTTTTGGATACTAAGAAGACTATTTAGCAGAGTTGAAGAAACACATGTACCTGTCGACATAAAACCATTTGTGTTAGACCCAGTAACAAATCGCACATTATTTTGCTGTGAGAATTGTTCTGGTTTTTGTAAGGAATACTTCCTGCATATCAGAATTTACAAGGTGGAGAAAGGCTCATTTTCTTCGAAGTTGCCCTCTTCAGCTAAGTTGAGGAAACCCATGAACCTCATGATAGAAAACAATCTGTGTTACAAGCAGGAGCATCTAGCACATTGTTTGTTGTGAGAAACAGTTGGATTTCTGACGAGATATTTTCAGCAACGTAGGTTTCTCAGGGCGGTGATAGGCTCCATTTTTTCCAAAAGGCCTACACAGCTGAGTTGAAGAAACTCATGCATCTTTCAAATGATAATCATTTGTGTTAGAAACACGAGAATGTACCACTTTGGTTCCCTTTGAGAACTCTTATTGTTCTTGAAAGGAATACTATCTGGAACTCAGGTTACTCAAGACGGAGATAGGCTCACTGTGTTCCAAATAGGCCTATTCCGCAGAGTTGCAGAAACACATACATCTCTCGAAATAAACCATGTGTGTTAGAAACAGGAGCACCTATCACTTTGTTTCCCTATGAGAATTGTGTTAGTTATTGAAAGGAATACTTCCTGCAACTTAGATTTTTCAACTGGCTATACCTGCTTTTTGTTCTAAACAAACCTACTGAGCGGTATGGAAGAAAACCATGTATCTCTCAAAACAAAACCTCTACAAAACATGCAGGAATATCTAGCAAATTACTTCGTGCAGAGAACTGAGTTAGTTTTTGAAATTAATACTTCCTGGAAATTGGTTCTTGATGGGGGAAATAGGCTCTGTGTGCCCCAATTACGCCTATTCCACTGATTTGAAGATATCCATGTACTTCTGTAATGAAAATCATCTGACTGGGGAGCGGGATAGCCTAGCACATTGTTCTCCTGTGGGAATTGAGTTTGTTTTGGGAAGGATTCTCAGGCAAATTAGGTGTTTCATTGAGGAGACAGACTCTCTGTATCCCAAACAGGATTTCAGCTGTGTAGAAGAACCAACCACATGTATCTTTTGAGAGAAAACCATTTGTGTTTGAAACACAAGAATCTAGCACATTGTTTCCCGATGAGAACTGAGTTTGGTTTTGGAATGAATACTCCCTGCAACTAAGGTTTTTCAAGGAGGTGATAGGCTATTTTTCTTCCAAATAGTCCAATTCAGCTAAGATGAGGAAACTCATGTTGCACTGCAAGGACAAACAACTATGTGAGAAGGTCTAGCATCTAGCACAATGCTTACCGGAGAGAATTGAGGTTGTGTTAGAAAGGAATACCTCCTGCAAATCACAATTTGCATGGTGGAGGAAGGCTCATTTTGTTCGAAATAGGACTATTCCCCTAAGTTGAAGGAATTCATATATCTCTTGAAAGAAAACCACAGTGTGAGAAGTAGGAACATCTAGCACCTTCTTTCACTGTGAGAACTGAGTTAGTTTTGAAATGGGATATGGCCTGTCACATAGGTTTTTTCAGGTGGAGAAAGGCTCTCTTCCTTGAAAAAGGCCTATTCACTTGAGTTCAAGATACACATGTATCTCTCGAAATAAAACCATCTGAGTTAGAAAGGGGAGCATTCTGCACCTTCTGTCCAAGTGAGAATTCACTGAGTTTTGGAAATTCTTCCTGCAAGTGAAGCTTTTCAAGGTGGAGACAGGCTTTCTTTGCTCCAATTAGGCCTATTCAAGCCTTGCGGAGGAAATACATGTATGTCTTGAAAGTAAGCCATCTGTCTTAGAAGCAAAAGCATGTGGCACATTGTTTTTCTGTGAGAACTGAGTCAGCCTTTCATAAGGAATACTCACGTCAATGTTTGATTTTCAAGGTGGAGATATGCTCTCTTTGTTCCAAGTAGGACTATTCTGTTGAGTTGGGGAAACGTATATGTCTTTTGAATGTATACTATTTGTTTTAGAAGCAGGAGCACGTACCACATTGGTTCCCTGTGTAAATTGAGTTAATTTTTTAAAGGAATACTACCTGCAACTGAGGTTTTTCATGGTGGAGATAAGCTCTGCCAGTTCCCAATAGGCTCCCTCAGCTGAATTAAAGAAACAGAGCTATGTCTTGAAAGAAAACCATTTTTGTCAGAAGCAGGAGAATCCAGCACATTATATCCCTGTGAGAATTGAAGTAGGGTCTGTATGGACTACATCTGCATCTTAGGGTTTACAAGGTGGACTTGGGTCCCCTTTTGTCCAAATCGGCCTATTCATGTGACTTGAAAAACACATGTATCTCCCGAAAGAAAATCATCTCTGGTAGAATCAGGAGCATAAGATACCGTCTTTCTTATGAGAAATCACTTTGCTTTATGAGAAACACAACTTCCTGCAACTTACGTTTTTTGAAGCTGGGGATATTCACTTTCTGTTCCAAATAGACCTCTTCTGTGGAGTTGAAGAAATACCTGTATTTCTGGGTAGAAAACAATATGTTTGAGAAGCAGGAGCTTCTAGCACATTGGTTTCCTGTGAGAATTGAGTTCGTTTTGGAAGGAATACTTCCAGCATTTTATGTGTTTCAAGGTGGAGATACGCTGTCTGTGTTCCTTAAAGCTTACACTACTGAGTTGTAGAAAGAAATGTATCTTTCGAAGAGAACCATTTTGTCATAGAAGCAGGAGCATCTACCCCATTGGTCCCCTGTGAGAATGGCTTAGTTTTTGAAAGGGATGCTACCTGCAACAGAGGATTTTCCACGTGGACATAGGCCAACTGACCTCAATTGAAGAAAACCATGTGTCTCTTGAAGAAAACCAGCTGTGATATAAGCAGGAGCATCTAACACATTATTTTTCTGGGAGATTGAGTTCTTTTTTCAATGGAATACATCCTACAATGTAGGTTTTTCAAGGTGGATATAGGCTCTCTATGTTCCAAATAGGTCTATTAAGCAGAATTACAGAAAGAGAGGTATCCCTTCAACGAAAACTATCAATGATAGAAGCAGGAACATCTAGCACATTGTTTTCCAGTAAGAATTGGGTAGCTTTTTAAGGAAAAAATTCCTGCATAACCTGTATTCAAGGTGGAGGAAGGCTCGTTCTGTTCCCAATAGGTCTCTTTAGCCATGCTGAATAAACACATATGTCATTCAAAAGAAAACCATCTGTATTAAAAGCAGAAGCATCAAGCACATTGTTTCCTTGTGAGAATTAAGTCAGTTTCTGAAATGAATATTATCTGTAACTTACGTGTTTCAATTTGAAGGTAGGCTCTCTTTGTTTCAAATAGGCGTATTCAGCAGAGTTGAAGAAACACATGGAACTTTCAAAAGAAAACCATTCGTGTTATAAGCAAGCACATTGAGGTCTTTCTTTGCTCTGAGAATTGCCTTAGTTTTTCAATGAAATACTACGTGCAACTTAGGTTTTTCAAGGTGGAGATAGGCTCTGTTTGTTAGCACAGGTCTATTCAGCTGATTTGAAAAACATATGTGCCACTCTAAAGAAAATGATCTGTTAGATGTGCCACTGCTAGCACATGGTTTCACAGTGACAACTGTGTTAGTTTTGAGAGGAATACTTCCTGCAAACCTGAGTTTACTAGGTGAAGAAGGCTCATTTGTGCCGAATTGGCCTATTCACCTGAGTAGAAAAAACACATCTAACATTCCAAGGAAAACCATCTGTGATAGAAACTGCAGCATCTAGACGGTGGTTTCCCTGTGAGAATTCAGTTATTTTTTGAAATTAATCCTTCCTGAAAAGTTTGTTTTTCACGATGCACTTAGGCTCTTTTGGATACTAAGAAGACTATTTAGCAGAGTTGAAGAAACACATGTACCTGTCGACATAAAACCATTTGTGTTAGACCCAGTAACAAATCGCACATTATTTTGCTGTGAGAATTGTTCTGGTTTTTGTAAGGAATACTTCCTGCATATCAGAATTTACAAGGTGGAGAAAGGCTCATTTTCTTCGAAGTTGCCCTCTTCAGCTAAGTTGAGGAAACCCATGAACCTCATGATAGAAAACAATCTGTGTTACAAGCAGGAGCATCTAGCACATTGTTTGTTGTGAGAAACAGTTGGATTTCTGACGAGATATTTTCAGCCACGTAGGTTTCTCAGGGCGGTGATAGGCTCCATTTTTTCCAAAAGGCCTACACAGCTGAGTTGAAGAAACTCATGCATCTTTCAAATGATAATCATTTGTGTTAGAAACACGAGAATGTACCACTTTGGTTCCCTTTGAGAACTCTTATTGTTCTTGAAAGGAATACTATCTGGAACTCAGGTTACTCAAGACGGAGATAGGCTCACTGTGTTCCAAATAGGCCTATTCCGCAGAGTTGCAGAAACACATACATCTCTCGAAATAAACCATGTGTGTTAGAAACAGGAGCACCTATCACTTTGTTTCCCTATGAGAATTGTGTTAGTTATTGAAAGGAATACTTCCTGCAACTTAGATTTTTCAACTGGCTATACCTGCTTTTTGTTCTAAACAAACCTACTGAGCGGTATGGAAGAAAACCATGTATCTCTCAAAACAAAACCTCTACAAAACATGCAGGAATATCTAGCAAATTACTTCGTGCAGAGAACTGAGTTAGTTTTTGAAATTAATACTTCCTGGAAATTGGTTCTTGATGGGGGAAATAGGCTCTGTGTGCCCCAATTACGCCTATTCCACTGATTTGAAGATATCCATGTACTTCTGTAATGAAAATCATCTGACTGGGGAGCGGGATAGCCTAGCACATTGTTCTCCTGTGGGAATTGAGTTTGTTTTGGGAAGGATTCTCAGGCAAATTAGGTGTTTCATTGAGGAGACAGACTCTCTGTATTCCAAACAGGATTTCAGCTGTGTAGAAGAACCAACCACATGTATCTTTTGAGAGAAAACCATTTGTGTTTGAAACACAAGAATCTAGCACATTGTTTCCCGATGAGAACTGAGTTTGGTTTTGGAATGAATACTCCCTGCAACTAAGGTTTTTCAAGGAGGTGATAGGCTATTTTTCTTCCAAATAGTCCAATTCAGCTAAGATGAGGAAACTCATGTTGCACTGCAAGGACAAACAACTATGTGAGAAGGTCTAGCATCTAGCACAATGCTTACCGGAGAGAATTGAGGTTGTGTTAGAAAGGAATACCTCCTGCAAATCACAATTTGCATGGTGGAGGAAGGCTCATTTTGTTCGAAATAGGACTATTCCCCTAAGTTGAAGGAATTCATATATCTCTTGAAAGAAAACCACAGTGTGAGAAGTAGGAACATCTAGCACCTTCTTTCACTGTGAGAACTGAGTTAGTTTTGAAATGGGATATGGCCTGTCACATAGGTTTTTTCAGGTGGAGAAAGGCTCTCTTCCTTGAAAAAGGCCTATTCACTTGAGTTCAAGATACACATGTATCTCTCGAAATAAAACCATCTGAGTTAGAAAGGGGAGCATTCAGCACCTTCTGTCCAAGTGAGAATTCACTGAGTTTTGGAAATTCTTCCTGCAAGTGAAGCTTTTCAAGGTGGAGACAGGCTTTCTTTGCTCCAATTAGGCCTATTCAAGCCTTGCGGAGGAAATACATGTATGTCTTGAAAGTAAGCCATCTGTCTTAGAAGCAAAAGCATGTGGCACATTGTTTTTCTGTGAGAACTGAGTCAGCCTTTCATAAGGAATACTCACGTCAATGTTTGATTTTCAAGGTGGAGATATGCTCTCTTTGTTCCAAGTAGGACTATTCTGTTGAGTTGGGGAAACGTATATGTCTTTTGAATGTATACTATTTGTTTTAGAAGCAGGAGCACGTACCACATTGGTTCCCTGTGTAAATTGAGTTAATTTTTTAAAGGAATACTACCTGCAACTGAGGTTTTTCATGGTGGAGATAAGCTCTGCCTGTTCCCAATAGGCTCCCTCAGCTGAATTAAAGAAACACAGCTATGTCTTGAAAGAAAACCATTTTTGTCAGAAGCAGGAGAATCCAGCACATTATATCCCTGTGAGAATTGAAGTAGGGTCTGTATGGACTACATCTGCATCTTAGGGTTTACAAGGTGGACTTGGGTCCCCTTTTGTCCAAATCGGCCTATTCATGTGACTTGAAAAACACATGTATCTCCCGAAAGAAAATCATCTCTGGTAGAATCAGGAGCATAAGATACCGTCTTTCTTATGAGAAATCACTTTGCTTTATGAGAAACACAACTTCCTGCAACTTACGTTTTTTGAAGCTGGGGATATTCACTTTCTGTTCCAAATAGACCTCTTCTGTGGAGTTGAAGAAATACCTGTATTTCTGGGTAGAAAACAATATGTTTGAGAAGCAGGAGCTTCTAGCACATTGCTTTCCTGTGAGAATTGAGTTCGTTTTGGAAGGAATACTTCCAGCATTTTATGTGTTTCAAGGTGGAGATACGCTGTCTGTGTTCCTTAAAGCTTACACTACTGAGTTGTAGAAAGAAATGTATCTTTCGAAGAGAACCATTTTGTCATAGAAGCAGGAGCATCTACCCCATTGGTCCCCTGTGAGAATGGCTTAGTTTTTGAAAGGGATGCTACCTGCAACAGAGGATTTTCCACGTGGACATAGGCCAACTGACCTCAATTGAAGAAAACCATGTGTCTCTTGAAGAAAACCAGCTGTGATATAAGCAGGAGCATCTAACACATTATTTTTCTGGGAGATTGAGTTCTTTTTTCAATGGAATACATCCTACAATGTAGGTTTTTCAAGGTGGATATAGGCTCTCTATGTTCCAAATAGGTCTATTAAGCAGAATTACAGAAAGAGAGGTATCCCTTCAACGAAAACTATCAATGATAGAAGCAGGAACATCTAGCACATTGTTTTCCAGTAAGAATTGGGTAGCTTTTTAAGGAAAAAATTCCTGCATATCAGAGTATTCAAGGTGGAGGAAGGCTCGTTCTGTTCCCAATAGGTCTCTTTAGCCATGCTGAATAAACACATATGTCATTCAAAAGAAAACCATCTGTATTAAAAGCAGAAGCATCAAGC
Source organism: Castor canadensis (assembly GCF_047511655.1). NCBI lineage: Eukaryota > Metazoa > Chordata > Mammalia > Rodentia > Castoridae > Castor > Castor canadensis. Next base: position 100,439,618 of record NC_133397.1, on the reverse strand, counting down.
ACATTGTTTCCTTGTGAGAATTAAGTCAGTTTCTGAAATGAATATTATCTGTAACTTACCTGTTTCAATTTGAAGGTAGGCTCTCTTTGTTTCAAATAGGCGTATTCAGCAGAGTTGAAGAAACACATGGAACTTTCAAAAGAAAACCATTCGTGTTATAAGCAAGCACATTGAGGTCTTTCTTTGCTCTGAGAATTGCCTTAGTTTTTCAATGAAATACTACGTGCAACTTAGGTTTTTCAAGGTGGAGATAGGCTCTGTTTGTTAGCACAGGTCTATTCAGCTGATTTGAGAAACATATGTGCCACTCTAAAGAAAATGATCTGTTAGATGTGCCACTGCTAGCACATGGTTTCACAGTGACAACTGTGTTAGTTTTGAGAGGAATACTTCCTGCAAACCTGAGTTTACTAGGTGGAGAAGGCTCATTTGTGCCGAATTGGCCTATTCACCTGAGTAGAAAAAACACATCTAACATTCCAAGGAAAACCATCTGTGATAGAAACTGCAGCATCTAGACGGTGGTTTCCCTGTGAGAATTCAGTTATTTTTTGAAATTAATCCTTCCTGAAAAGTTTGTTTTTCACGATGCACTTAGGCTCTTTTGGATACTAAGAAGACTATTTAGCAGAGTTGAAGAAACACATGTACCTGTCGACATAAAACCATTTGTGTTAGACCCAGTAACAAATCGCACATTATTTTGCTGTGAGAATTGTTCTGGTTTTTGTAAGGAATACTTCCTGCATATCAGAATTTACAAGGTGGAGAAAGGCTCATTTTCTTCGAAGTTGCCCTCTTCAGCTAAGTTGAGGAAACCTATGAACCTCATGATAGAAAACAATCTGTGTTACAAGCAGGAGCATCTAGCACATTGTTTGTTGTGAGAAACAGTTGGATTTCTGACGAGATATTTTCAGCCACGTAGGTTTCTCAGGGCGGTGATAGGCTCCATTTTTTCCAAAAGGCCTACACAGCTGAGTTGAAGAAACTCATGCATCTTTCAAATGATAATCATTTGTGTTAGAAACACGAGAATGTACCACTTTGGTTCCCTTTGAGAACTCTTATTGTTCTTGAAAGGAATACTATCTGGAACTCAGGTTACTCAAGACGGAGATAGGCTCACTGTGTTCCAAATAGGCCTATTCCGCAGAGTTGCAGAAACACATACATCTCTCGAAATAAACCATGTGTGTTAGAAACAGGAGCACCTATCACTTTGTTTCCCTATGAGAATTGTGTTAGTTATTGAAAGGAATACTTCCTGCAACTTAGATTTTTCAACTGGCTATACCTGCTTTTTGTTCTAAACAAACCTACTGAGCGGTATGGAAGAAAACCATGTATCTCTCAAAAACAAAACCTCTACAAAACATGCAGGAATATCTAGCAAATTACTTCGTGCAGAGAACTGAGTTAGTTTTTGAAATTAATACTTCCTGGAAATTGGTTCTTGATGGGGGAAATAGGCTCTGTGTGCCCCAATTACGCCTATTCCACTGATTTGAAGATATCCATGTACTTCTGTAATGAAAATCATCTGACTGGGGAGCGGGATAGCCTAGCACATTGTTCTCCTGTGGGAATTGAGTTTGTTTTGGGAAGGATTCTCAGGCAAATTAGGTGTTTCATTGAGGAGACAGACTCTCTGTATTCCAAACAGGATTTCAGCTGTGTAGAAGAACCAACCACATGTATCTTTTGAGAGAAAACCATTTGTGTTTGAAACACAAGAATCTAGCACATTGTTTCCCGATGAGAACTGAGTTTGGTTTTGGAATGAATACTCCCTGCAACTAAGGTTTTTCAAGGAGGTGATAGGCTATTTTTCTTCCAAATAGTCCAATTCAGCTAAGATGAGGAAACTCATGTTGCACTGCAAGGACAAACAACTATGTGAGAAGGTCTAGCATCTAGCACAATGCTTACCGGAGAGAATTGAGGTTGTGTTAGAAAGGAATACCTCCTGCAAATCACAATTTGCATGGTGGAGGAAGGCTCATTTTGTTCGAAATAGGACTATTCCCCTAAGTTGAAGGAATTCATATATCTCTTGAAAGAAAACCACAGTGTGAGAAGTAGGAACATCTAGCACCTTCTTTCACTGTGAGAACTGAGTTAGTTTTGAAATGGGATATGGCCTGTCACATAGGTTTTTTCAGGTGGAGAAAGGCTCTCTTCCTTGAAAAAGGCCTATTCACTTGAGTTCAAGATACACATGTATCTCTCGAAATAAAACCATCTGAGTTAGAAAGGGGAGCATTCAGCACCTTCTGTCCAAGTGAGAATTCACTGAGTTTTGGAAATTCTTCCTGCAAGTGAAGCTTTTCAAGGTGGAGACAGGCTTTCTTTGCTCCAATTAGGCCTATTCAAGCCTTGCGGAGGAAATACATGTATGTCTTGAAAGTAAGCCATCTGTCTTAGAAGCAAAAGCATGTGGCACATTGTTTTTCTGTGAGAACTGAGTCAGCCTTTCATAAGGAATACTCACGTCAATGTTTGATTTTCAAGGTGGAGATATGCTCTCTTTGTTCCAAGTAGGACTATTCTGTTGAGTTGGGGAAACGTATATGTCTTTTGAATGTATACTATTTGTTTTAGAAGCAGGAGCACGTACCACATTGGTTCCCTGTGTAAATTGAGTTAATTTTTTAAAGGAATACTACCTGCAACTGAGGTTTTTCATGGTGGAGATAAGCTCTGCCTGTTCCCAATAGGCTCCCTCAGCTGAATTAAAGAAACACAGCTATGTCTTGAAAGAAAACCATTTTTGTCAGAAGCAGGAGAATCCAGCACATTATATCCCTGTGAGAATTGAAGTAGGGTCTGTATGGACTACATCTGCATCTTAGGGTTTACAAGGTGGACTTGGGTCCCCTTTTGTCCAAATCGGCCTATTCATGTGACTTGAAAAACACATGTATCTCCCGAAAGAAAATCATCTCTGGTAGAATCAGGAGCATAAGATACCGTCTTTCTTATGAGAAATCACTTTGCTTTATGAGAAACACAACTTCCTGCAACTTACGTTTTTTGAAGCTGGGGATATTCACTTTCTGTTCCAAATAGACCTCTTCTGTGGAGTTGAAGAAATACCTGTATTTCTGGGTAGAAAACAATATGTTTGAGAAGCAGGAGCTTCTAGCACATTGGTTTCCTGTGAGAATTGAGTTCGTTTTGGAAGGAATACTTCCAGCATTTTATGTGTTTCAAGGTGGAGATACGCTGTCTGTGTTCCTTAAAGCTTACACTACTGAGTTGTAGAAAGAAATGTATCTTTCGAAGAGAACCATTTTGTCATAGAAGCAGGAGCATCTACCCCATTGGTCCCCTGTGAGAATGGCTTAGTTTTTGAAAGGGATGCTACCTGCAACAGAGGATTTTCCACGTGGACATAGGCCAACTGACCTCAATTGAAGAAAACCATGTGTCTCTTGAAGAAAACCAGCTGTGATATAAGCAGGAGCATCTAACACATTATTTTTCTGGGAGATTGAGTTCTTTTTTCAATGGAATACATCCTACAATGTAGGTTTTTCAAGGTGGATATAGGCTCTCTATGTTCCAAATAGGTCTATTAAGCAGAATTACAGAAAGAGAGGTATCCCTTCAACGAAAACTATCAATGATAGAAGCAGGAACATCTAGCACATTGTTTTCCAGTAAGAATTGGGTAGCTTTTTAAGGAAAAAATTCCTGCATATCCTGTATTCAAGGTGGAGGAAGGCTCGTTCTGTTCCCAATAGGTCTCTTTAGCCATGCTGAATAAACACATATGTCATTCAAAAGAAAACCATCTGTATTAAAAGCAGAAGCATCAAGCACATTGTTTCCTTGTGAGAATTAAGTCAGTTTCTGAAATGAATATTATCTGTAACTTACGTGTTTCAATTTGAAGGTAGGCTCTCTTTGTTTCAAATAGGCGTATTCAGCAGAGTTGAAGAAACACATGGAACTTTCAAAAGAAAACCATTCGTGTTATAAGCAAGCACATTGAGGTCTTTCTTTGCTCTGAGAATTGCCTTAGTTTTTCAATGAAATACTACGTGCAACTTAGGTTTTTCAAGGTGGAGATAGGCTCTGTTTGTTAGCACAGGTCTATTCAGCTGATTTGAAAAACATATGTGCCACTCTAAAGAAAATGATCTGTTAGATGTGCCACTGCTAGCACATGGTTTCACAGTGACAACTGTGTTAGTTTTGAGAGGAATACTTCCTGCAAACCTGAGTTTACTAGGTGAAGAAGGCTCATTTGTGCCGAATTGGCCTATTCACCTGAGTAGAAAAAACAAATCTAACATTCCAAGGAAAACCATCTGTGATAGATACTGCAGCATCTAGACGATGGTTTCCCTGTGAGAATTCAGTTACTTTTTGAAATTAATCCTTCCTGAAAAGTTTGTTTTTCACGATGCACTTAGGCTCTTTTGGATACTAAGAAGACTATTTAGCAGAGTTGAAGAAACACATGTACCTGTCGACATAAAACCATTTGTGTTAGACCCAGTAACAAATCGCACATTATTTTGCTGTGAGAATTGTTCTGGTTTTTGTAAGGAATACTTCCTGCATATCAGAATTTACAAGGTGGAGAAAGGCTCATTTTCTTCGAAGTTGCCCTCTTCAGCTAAGTTGAGGAAACCCATGAACCTCATGATAGAAAACAATCTGTGTTACAAGCAGGAGCATCTAGCACATTGTTTGTTGTGAGAAACAGTTGGATTTCTGACGAGATATTTTCAGCAACGTAGGTTTCTCAGGGCGGTGATAGGCTCCATTTTTTCCAAAAGGCCTACACAGCTGAGTTGAAGAAACTCATGCATCTTTCAAATGATAATCATTTGTGTTAGAAACACGAGAATGTACCACTTTGGTTCCCTTTGAGAACTCTTATTGTTCTTGAAAGGAATACTATCTGGAACTCAGGTTACTCAAGACGGAGATAGGCTCACTGTGTTCCAAATAGGCCTATTCCGCAGAGTTGCAGAAACACATACATCTCTCGAAATAAACCATGTGTGTTAGAAACAGGAGCACCTATCACTTTGTTTCCCTATGAGAATTGTGTTAGTTATTGAAAGGAATACTTCCTGCAACTTAGATTTTTCAACTGGCTATACCTGCTTTTTGTTCTAAACAAACCTACTGAGCGGTATGGAAGAAAACCATGTATCTCTCAAAACAAAACCTCTACAAAACATGCAGGAATATCTAGCAAATTACTTCGTGCAGAGAACTGAGTTAGTTTTTGAAATTAATACTTCCTGGAAATTGGTTCTTGATGGGGGAAATAGGCTCTGTGTGCCCCAATTACGCCTATTCCACTGATTTGAAGATATCCATGTACTTCTGTAATGAAAATCATCTGACTGGGGAGCGGGATAGCCTAGCACATTGTTCTCCTGTGGGAATTGAGTTTGTTTTGGGAAGGATTCTCAGGCAAATTAGGTGTTTCATTGAGGAGACAGACTCTCTGTATCCCAAACAGGATTTCAGCTGTGTAGAAGAACCAACCACATGTATCTTTTGAGAGAAAACCATTTGTGTTTGAAACACAAGAATCTAGCACATTGTTTCCCGATGAGAACTGAGTTTGGTTTTGGAATGAATACTCCCTGCAACTAAGGTTTTTCAAGGAGGTGATAGGCTATTTTTCTTCCAAATAGTCCAATTCAGCTAAGATGAGGAAACTCATGTTGCACTGCAAGGACAAACAACTATGTGAGAAGGTCTAGCATCTAGCACAATGCTTACCGGAGAGAATTGAGGTTGTGTTAGAAAGGAATACCTCCTGCAAATCACAATTTGCATGGTGGAGGAAGGCTCATTTTGTTCGAAATAGGACTATTCCCCTAAGTTGAAGGAATTCATATATCTCTTGAAAGAAAACCACAGTGTGAGAAGTAGGAACATCTAGCACCTTCTTTCACTGTGAGAACTGAGTTAGTTTTGAAATGGGATATGGCCTGTCACATAGGTTTTTTCAGGTGGAGAAAGGCTCTCTTCCTTGAAAAAGGCCTATTCACTTGAGTTCAAGATACACATGTATCTCTCGAAATAAAACCATCTGAGTTAGAAAGGGGAGCATTCAGCACCTTCTGTCCAAGTGAGAATTCACTGAGTTTTGGAAATTCTTCCTGCAAGTGAAGCTTTTCAAGGTGGAGACAGGCTTTCTTTGCTCCAATTAGGCCTATTCAAGCCTTGCGGAGGAAATACATGTATGTCTTGAAAGTAAGCCATCTGTCTTAGAAGCAAAAGCATGTGGCACATTGTTTTTCTGTGAGAACTGAGTCAGCCTTTCATAAGGAATACTCACGTCAATGTTTGATTTTCAAGGTGGAGATATGCTCTCTTTGTTCCAAGTAGGACTATTCTGTTGAGTTGGGGAAACGTATATGTCTTTTGAATGTATACTATTTGTTTTAGAAGCAGGAGCACGTACCACATTGGTTCCCTGTGTAAATTGAGTTAATTTTTTAAAGGAATACTACCTGCAACTGAGGTTTTTCATGGTGGAGATAAGCTCTGCCAGTTCCCAATAGGCTCCCTCAGCTGAATTAAAGAAACAGAGCTATGTCTTGAAAGAAAACCATTTTGGTCAGAAGCAGGAGAATCCAGCACATTATATCCCTGTGAGAATTGAAGTAGGGTCTGTATGGACTACATCTGCATCTTAGGGTTTACAAGGTGGACTTGGGTCCCCTTTTGTCCAAATCGGCCTATTCATGTGACTTGAAAAACACATGTATCTCCCGAAAGAAAATCATCTCTGGTAGAATCAGGAGCATAAGATACCGTCTTTCTTATGAGAAATCACTTTGCTTTATGAGAAACACAACTTCCTGCAACTTACGTTTTTTGAAGCTGGGGATATTCACTTTCTGTTCCAAATAGACCTCTTCTGTGGAGTTGAAGAAATACCTGTATTTCTGGGTAGAAAACAATATGTTTGAGAAGCAGGAGCTTCTAGCACATTGCTTTCCTGTGAGAATTGAGTTCGTTTTGGAAGGAATACTTCCAGCATTTTATGTGTTTCAAGGTGGAGATACGCTGTCTGTGTTCCTTAAAGCTTACACTACTGAGTTGTAGAAAGAAATGTATCTTTCGAAGAGAACCATTTTGTCATAGAAGCAGGAGCATCTACCCCATTGGTCCCCTGTGAGAATGGCTTAGTTTTTGAAAGGGATGCTACCTGCAACAGAGGATTTTCCACGTGGACATAGGCCAACTGACCTCAATTGAAGAAAACCATGTGTCTCTTGAAGAAAACCAGCTGTGATATAAGCAGGAGCATCTAACACATTATTTTTCTGGGAGATTGAGTTCTTTTTTCAATGGAATACATCCTACAATGTAGGTTTTTCAAGGTGGATATAGGCTCTCTATGTTCCAAATAGGTCTATTAAGCAGAATTACAGAAAGAGAGGTATCCCTTCAACGAAAACTATCAATGATAGAAGCAGGAACATCTAGCACATTGTTTTCCAGTAAGAATTGGGTAGCTTTTTAAGGAAAAAATTCCTGCATATCCTGTATTCAAGGTGGAGGAAGGCTCGTTCTGTTCCCAATAGGTCTCTTTAGCCATGCTGAATAAACACATATGTCATTCAAAAGAAAACCATCTGTATTAAAAGCAGAAGCATCAAGCACATTGTTTCCTTGTGAGAATTAAGTCAGTTTCTGAAATGAATATTATCTGTAACTTACGTGTTTCAATTTGAAGGTAGGCTCTCTTTGTTTCAAATAGGCGTATTCAGCAGAGTTGAAGAAACACATGGAACTTTCAAAAGAAAACCATTCGTGTTATAAGCAAGCACATTGAGGTCTTTCTTTGCTCTGAGAATTGCCTTAGTTTTTCAATGAAATACTACGTGCAACTTAGGTTTTTCAAGGTGGAGATAGGCTCTGTTTGTTAGCACAGGTCTATTCAGCTGATTTGAAAAACATATGTGCCACTCTAAAGAAAATGATCTGTTAGATGTGCCACTGCTAGCACATGGTTTCACAGTGACAACTGTGTTAGTTTTGAGAGGAATACTTCCTGCAAACCTGAGTTTACTAGGTGGAGAAGGCTCATTTGTGCCGAATTGGCCTATTCACCTGAGTAGAAAAAACACATCTAACATTCCAAGGAAAACCATCTGTGATAGAAACTGCAGCATCTAGACGGTGCTTTCCCTGTGAGAATTCAGTTATTTTTTGAAATTAATCCTTCCTGAAAAGTTTGTTTTTCACGATGCACTTAGGCTCTTTTGGATACTAAGAAGACTATTTAGCAGAGTTGAAGAAACACATGTACCTGTCGACATAAAACCATTTGTGTTAGACCCAGTAACAAATCGCACATTATTTTGCTGTGAGAATTGTTCTGGTTTTTGTAAGGAATACTTCCTGCATATCAGAATTTACAAGGTGGAGAAAGGCTCATTTTCTTCGAAGTTGCCCTCTTCAGCTAAGTTGAGGAAACCTATGAACCTCATGATAGAAAACAATCTGTGTTACAAGCAGGAGCATCTAGCACATTGTTTGTTGTGAGAAACAGTTGGATTTCTGACGAGATATTTTCAGCCACGTAGGTTTCTCAGGGCGGTGATAGGCTCCATTTTTTCCAAAAGGCCTACACAGCTGAGTTGAAGAAACTCATGCATCTTTCAAATGATAATCATTTGTGTTAGAAACACGAGAATGTACCACTTTGGTTCCCTTTGAGAACTCTTATTGTTCTTGAAAGGAATACTATCTGGAACTCAGGTTACTCAAGACGGAGATAGGCTCACTGTGTTCCAAATAGGCCTATTCCGCAGAGTTGCAGAAACACATACATCTCTCGAAATAAACCATGTGTGTTAGAAACAGGAGCACCTATCACTTTGTTTCCCTATGAGAATTGTGTTAGTTATTGAAAGGAATACTTCCTGCAACTTAGATTTTTCAACTGGCTATACCTGCTTTTTGTTCTAAACAAACCTACTGAGCGGTATGGAAGAAAACCATGTATCTCTCAAAAACAAAACCTCTACAAAACATGCAGGAATATCTAGCAAATTACTTCGTGCAGAGAACTGAGTTAGTTTTTGAAATTAATACTTCCTGGAAATTGGTTCTTGATGGGGGAAATAGGCTCTGTGTGCCCCAATTACGCCTATTCCACTGATTTGAAGATATCCATGTACTTCTGTAATGAAAATCATCTGACTGGGGAGCGGGATAGCCTAGCACATTGTTCTCCTGTGGGAATTGAGTTTGTTTTGGGAAGGATTCTCAGGCAAATTAGGTGTTTCATTGAGGAGACAGACTCTCTGTATTCCAAACAGGATTTCAGCTGTGTAGAAGAACCAACCACATGTATCTTTTGAGAGAAAACCATTTGTGTTTGAAACACAAGAATCTAGCACATTGTTTCCCGATGAGAACTGAGTTTGGTTTTGGAATGAATACTCCCTGCAACTAAGGTTTTTCAAGGAGGTGATAGGCTATTTTTCTTCCAAATAGTCCAATTCAGCTAAGATGAGGAAACTCATGTTGCACTGCAAGGACAAACAACTATGTGAGAAGGTCTAGCATCTAGCACAATGCTTACCGGAGAGAATTGAGGTTGTGTTAGAAAGGAATACCTCCTGCAAATCACAATTTGCATGGTGGAGGAAGGCTCATTTTGTTCGAAATAGGACTATTCCCCTAAGTTGAAGGAATTCATATATCTCTTGAAAGAAAACCACAGTGTGAGAAGTAGGAACATCTAGCACCTTCTTTCACTGTGAGAACTGAGTTAGTTTTGAAATGGGATATGGCCTGTCACATAGGTTTTTTCAGGTGGAGAAAGGCTCTCTTCCTTGAAAAAGGCCTATTCACTTGAGTTCAAGATACACATGTATCTCTCGAAATAAAACCATCTGAGTTAGAAAGGGGAGCATTCAGCACCTTCTGTCCAAGTGAGAATTCACTGAGTTTTGGAAATTCTTCCTGCAAGTGAAGCTTTTCAAGGTGGAGACAGGCTTTCTTTGCTCCAATTAGGCCTATTCAAGCCTTGCGGAGGAAATACATGTATGTCTTGAAAGTAAGCCATCTGTCTTAGAAGCAAAAGCATGTGGCACATTGTTTTTCTGTGAGAACTGAGTCAGCCTTTCATAAGGAATACTCACGTCAATGTTTGATTTTCAAGGTGGAGATATGCTCTCTTTGTTCCAAGTAGGACTATTCTGTTGAGTTGGGGAAACGTATATGTCTTTTGAATGTATACTATTTGTTTTAGAAGCAGGAGCACGTACCACATTGGTTCCCTGTGTAAATTGAGTTAATTTTTTAAAGGAATACTACCTGCAACTGAGGTTTTTCATGGTGGAGATAAGCTCTGCCTGTTCCCAATAGGCTCCCTCAGCTGAATTAAAGAAACACAGCTATGTCTTGAAAGAAAACCATTTTTGTCAGAAGCAGGAGAATCCAGCACATTATATCCCTGTGAGAATTGAAGTAGGGTCTGTATGGACTACATCTGCATCTTAGGGTTTACAAGGTGGACTTGGGTCCCCTTTTGTCCAAATCGGCCTATTCATGTGACTTGAAAAACACATGTATCTCCCGAAAGAAAATCATCTCTGGTAGAATCAGGAGCATAAGATACCGTCTTTCTTATGAGAAATCACTTTGCTTTATGAGAAACACAACTTCCTGCAACTTACGTTTTTTGAAGCTGGGGATATTCACTTTCTGTTCCAAATAGACCTCTTCTGTGGAGTTGAAGAAATACCTGTATTTCTGGGTAGAAAACAATATGTTTGAGAAGCAGGAGCTTCTAGCACATTGGTTTCCTGTGAGAATTGAGTTCGTTTTGGAAGGAATACTTCCAGCATTTTATGTGTTTCAAGGTGGAGATACGCTGTCTGTGTTCCTTAAAGCTTACACTACTGAGTTGTAGAAAGAAATGTATCTTTCGAAGAGAACCATTTTGTCATAGAAGCAGGAGCATCTACCCCATTGGTCCCCTGTGAGAATGGCTTAGTTTTTGAAAGGGATGCTACCTGCAACAGAGGATTTTCCACGTGGACATAGGCCAACTGACCTCAATTGAAGAAAACCATGTGTCTCTTGAAGAAAACCAGCTGTGATATAAGCAGGAGCATCTAACACATTATTTTTCTGGGAGATTGAGTTCTTTTTTCAATGGAATACATCCTACAATGTAGGTTTTTCAAGGTGGATATAGGCTCTCTATGTTCCAAATAGGTCTATTAAGCAGAATTACAGAAAGAGAGGTATCCCTTCAACGAAAACTATCAATGATAGAAGCAGGAACATCTAGCACATTGTTTTCCAGTAAGAATTGGGTAGCTTTTTAAGGAAAAAATTCCTGCATATCCTGTATTCAAGGTGGAGGAAGGCTCGTTCTGTTCCCAATAGGTCTCTTTAGCCATGCTGAATAAACACATATGTCATTCAAAAGAAAACCATCTGTATTAAAAGCAGAAGCATCAAGCACATTGTTTCCTTGTGAGAATTAAGTCAGTTTCTGAAATGAATATTATCTGTAACTTACGTGTTTCAATTTGAAGGTAGGCTCTCTTTGTTTCAAATAGGCGTATTCAGCAGAGTTGAAGAAACACATGGAACTTTCAAAAGAAAACCATTCGTGTTATAAGCAAGCACATTGAGGTCTTTCTTTGCTCTGAGAATTGCCTTAGTTTTTCAATGAAATACTACGTGCAACTTAGGTTTTTCAAGGTGGAGATAGGCTCTGTTTGTTAGCACAGGTCTATTCAGCTGATTTGAAAAACATATGTGCCACTCTAAAGAAAATGATCTGTTAGATGTGCCACTGCTAGCACATGGTTTCACAGTGACAACTGTGTTAGTTTTGAGAGGAATACTTCCTGCAAACCTGAGTTTACTAGGTGAAGAAGGCTCATTTGTGCCGAATTGGCCTATTCACCTGAGTAGAAAAAACAAATCTAACATTCCAAGGAAAACCATCTGTGATAGATACTGCAGCATCTAGACGATGGTTTCCCTGTGAGAATTCAGTTACTTTTTGAAATTAATCCTTCCTGAAAAGTTTGTTTTTCACGATGCACTTAGGCTCTTTTGGATACTAAGAAGACTATTTAGCAGAGTTGAAGAAACACATGTACCTGTCGACATAAAACCATTTGTGTTAGACCCAGTAACAAATCGCACATTATTTTGCTGTGAGAATTGTTCTGGTTTTTGTAAGGAATACTTCCTGCATATCAGAATTTACAAGGTGGAGAAAGGCTCATTTTCTTCGAAGTTGCCCTCTTCAGCTAAGTTGAGGAAACCCATGAACCTCATGATAGAAAACAATCTGTGTTACAAGCAGGAGCATCTAGCACATTGTTTGTTGTGAGAAACAGTTGGATTTCTGACGAGATATTTTCAGCAACGTAGGTTTCTCAGGGCGGTGATAGGCTCCATTTTTTCCAAAAGGCCTACACAGCTGAGTTGAAGAAACTCATGCATCTTTCAAATGATAATCATTTGTGTTAGAAACACGAGAATGTACCACTTTGGTTCCCTTTGAGAACTCTTATTGTTCTTGAAAGGAATACTATCTGGAACTCAGGTTACTCAAGACGGAGATAGGCTCACTGTGTTCCAAATAGGCCTATTCCGCAGAGTTGCAGAAACACATACATCTCTCGAAATAAACCATGTGTGTTAGAAACAGGAGCACCTATCACTTTGTTTCCCTATGAGAATTGTGTTAGTTATTGAAAGGAATACTTCCTGCAACTTAGATTTTTCAACTGGCTATACCTGCTTTTTGTTCTAAACAAACCTACTGAGCGGTATGGAAGAAAACCATGTATCTCTCAAAACAAAACCTCTACAAAACATGCAGGAATATCTAGCAAATTACTTCGTGCAGAGAACTGAGTTAGTTTTTGAAATTAATACTTCCTGGAAATTGGTTCTTGATGGGGGAAATAGGCTCTGTGTGCCCCAATTACGCCTATTCCACTGATTTGAAGATATCCATGTACTTCTGTAATGAAAATCATCTGACTGGGGAGCGGGATAGCCTAGCACATTGTTCTCCTGTGGGAATTGAGTTTGTTTTGGGAAGGATTCTCAGGCAAATTAGGTGTTTCATTGAGGAGACAGACTCTCTGTATTCCAAACAGGATTTCAGCTGTGTAGAAGAACCAACCACATGTATCTTTTGAGAGAAAACCATTTGTGTTTGAAACACAAGAATCTAGCACATTGTTTCCCGATGAGAACTGAGTTTGGTTTTGGAATGAATACTCCCTGCAACTAAGGTTTTTCAAGGAGGTGATAGGCTATTTTTCTTCCAAATAGTCCAATTCAGCTAAGATGAGGAAACTCATGTTGCACTGCAAGGACAAACAACTATGTGAGAAGGTCTAGCATCTAGCACAATGCTTACCGGAGAGAATTGAGGTTGTGTTAGAAAGGAATACCTCCTGCAAATCACAATTTGCATGGTGGAGGAAGGCTCATTTTGTTCGAAATAGGACTATTCCCCTAAGTTGAAGGAATTCATATATCTCTTGAAAGAAAACCACAGTGTGAGAAGTAGGAACATCTAGCACCTTCTTTCACTGTGAGAACTGAGTTAGTTTTGAAATGGGATATGGCCTGTCACATAGGTTTTTTCAGGTGGAGAAAGGCTCTCTTCCTTGAAAAAGGCCTATTCACTTGAGTTCAAGATACACATGTATCTCTCGAAATAAAACCATCTGAGTTAGAAAGGGGAGCATTCAGCACCTTCTGTCCAAGTGAGAATTCACTGAGTTTTGGAAATTCTTCCTGCAAGTGAAGCTTTTCAAGGTGGAGACAGGCTTTCTTTGCTCCAATTAGGCCTATTCAAGCCTTGCGGAGGAAATACATGTATGTCTTGAAAGTAAGCCATCTGTCTTAGAAGCAAAAGCATGTGGCACATTGTTTTTCTGTGAGAACTGAGTCAGCCTTTCATAAGGAATACTCACGTCAATGTTTGATTTTCAAGGTGGAGATATGCTCTCTTTGTTCCAAGTAGGACTATTCTGTTGAGTTGGGGAAACGTATATGTCTTTTGAATGTATACTATTTGTTTTAGAAGCAGGAGCACGTACCACATTGGTTCCCTGTGTAAATTGAGTTAATTTTTTAAAGGAATACTACCTGCAACTGAGGTTTTTCATGGTGGAGATAAGCTCTGCCTGTTCCCAATAGGCTCCCTCAGCTGAATTAAAGAAACAGAGCTATGTCTTGAAAGAAAACCATTTTGGTCAGAAGCAGGAGAATCCAGCACATTATATCCCTGTGAGAATTGAAGTAGGGTCTGTATGGACTACATCTGCATCTTAGGGTTTACAAGGTGGACTTGGGTCCCCTTTTGTCCAAATCGGCCTATTCATGTGACTTGAAAAACACATGTATCTCCCGAAAGAAAATCATCTCTGGTAGAATCAGGAGCATAAGATACCGTCTTTCTTATGAGAAATCACTTTGCTTTATGAGAAACACAACTTCCTGCAACTTACGTTTTTTGAAGCTGGGGATATTCACTTTCTGTTCCAAATAGACCTCTTCTGTGGAGTTGAAGAAATACCTGTATTTCTGGGTAGAAAACAATATGTTTGAGAAGCAGGAGCTTCTAGCACATTGCTTTCCTGTGAGAATTGAGTTCGTTTTGGAAGGAATACTTCCAGCATTTTATGTGTTTCAAGGTGGAGATACGCTGTCTGTGTTCCTTAAAGCTTACACTACTGAGTTGTAGAAAGAAATGTATCTTTCGAAGAGAACCATTTTGTCATAGAAGCAGGAGCATCTACCCCATTGGTCCCCTGTGAGAATGGCTTAGTTTTTGAAAGGGATGCTACCTGCAACAGAGGATTTTCCACGTGGACATAGGCCAACTGACCTCAATTGAAGAAAACCATGTGTCTCTTGAAGAAAACCAGCTGTGATATAAGCAGGAGCATCTAACACATTATTTTTCTGGGAGATTGAGTTCTTTTTTCAATGGAATACATCCTACAATGTAGGTTTTTCAAGGTGGATATAGGCTCTCTATGTTCCAAATAGGTCTATTAAGCAGAATTACAGAAAGAGAGGTATCCCTTCAAAGAAAACTATCAATGATAGAAGCAGGAACATCTAGCACATTGTTTTCCAGTAAGAATTGGGTAGCTTTTTAAGGAAAAAATTCCTGCATATCAGAGTATTCAAGGTGGAGGAAGGCTCGTTCTGTTCCCAATAGGTCTCTTTAGCCATGCTGAATAAACACATATGTCATTCAAAAGAAAACCATCTGTATTAAAAGCAGAAGCATCAAGCACATTGTTTCCTTGTGAGAATTAAGTCAGTTTCTGAAATGAATATTATCTGTAACTTACGTGTTTCAATTTGAAGGTAGGCTCTCTTTGTTTCAAATAGGCGTATTCAGCAGAGTTGAAGAAACACATGGAACTTTCAAAAGAAAACCATTCGTGTTATAAGCAAGCACATTGAGGTCTTTCTTTGCTCTGAGAATTGCCTTAGTTTTTCAATGAAATACTACGTGCAACTTAGGTTTTTCAAGGTGGAGATAGGCTCTGTTTGTTAGCACAGGTCTATTCAGCTGATTTGAAAAACATATGTGCCACTCTAAAGAAAATGATCTGTTAGATGTGCCACTGCTAGCACATGGTTTCACAGTGACAACTGTGTTAGTTTTGAGAGGAATACTTCCTGCAAACCTGAGTTTACTAGGTGGAGAAGGCTCATTTGTGCCGAATTGGCCTATTCACCTGAGTAGAAAAAACACATCTAACATTCCAAGGAAAACCATCTGTGATAGAAACTGCAGCATCTAGACGGTGGTTTCCCTGTGAGAATTCAGTTATTTTTTGAAATTAATCCTTCCTGAAAAGTTTGTTTTTCACGATGCACTTAGGCTCTTTTGGATACTAAGAAGACTATTTAGCAGAGTTGAAGAAACACATGTACCTGTCGACATAAAACCATTTGTGTTAGACCCAGTAACAAATCGCACATTATTTTGCTGTGAGAATTGTTCTGGTTTTTGTAAGGAATACTTCCTGCATATCAGAATTTACAAGGTGGAGAAAGGCTCATTTTCTTCGAAGTTGCCCTCTTCAGCTAAGTTGAGGAAACCCATGAACCTCATGATAGAAAACAATCTGTGTTACAAGCAGGAGCATCTAGCACATTGTTTGTTGTGAGAAACAGTTGGATTTCTGACGAGATATTTTCAGCCACGTAGGTTTCTCAGGGCGGTGATAGGCTCCATTTTTTCCAAAAGGCCTACACAGCTGAGTTGAAGAAACTCATGCATCTTTCAAATGATAATCATTTGTGTTAGAAACACGAGAATGTACCACTTTGGTTCCCTTTGAGAACTCTTATTGTTCTTGAAAGGAATACTATCTGGAACTCAGGTTACTCAAGACGGAGATAGGCTCACTGTGTTCCAAATAGGCCTATTCCGCAGAGTTGCAGAAACACATACATCTCTCGAAATAAACCATGTGTGTTAGAAACAGGAGCACCTATCACTTTGTTTCCCTATGAGAATTGTGTTAGTTATTGAAAGGAATACTTCCTGCAACTTAGATTTTTCAACTGGCTATACCTGCTTTTTGTTCTAAAGAAACCTACTGAGCGGTATGGAAGAAAACCATGTATCTCTCAAAAACAAAACCTCTACAAAACATGCAGGAATATCTAGCAAATTACTTCGTGCAGAGAACTGAGTTAGTTTTTGAAATTAATACTTCCTGGAAATTGGTTCTTGATGGGGGAAATAGGCTCTGTGTGCCCCAATTACGCCTATTCCACTGATTTGAAGATATCCATGTACTTCTGTAATGAAAATCATCTGACTGGGGAGCGGGATAGCCTAGCACATTGTTCTCCTGTGGGAATTGAGTTTGTTTTGGGAAGGATTCTCAGGCAAATTAGGTGTTTCATTGAGGAGACAGACTCTCTGTATTCCAAACAGGATTTCAGCTGTGTAGAAGAACCAACCACATGTATCTTTTGAGAGAAAACCATTTGTGTTTGAAACACAAGAATCTAGCACATTGTTTCCCGATGAGAACTGAGTTTGGTTTTGGAATGAATACTCCCTGCAACTAAGGTTTTTCAAGGAGGTGATAGGCTATTTTTCTTCCAAATAGTCCAATTCAGCTAAGATGAGGAAACTCATGTTGCACTGCAAGGACAAACAACTATGTGAGAAGGTCTAGCATCTAGCACAATGCTTACCGGAGAGAATTGAGGTTGTGTTAGAAAGGAATACCTCCTGCAAATCACAATTTGCATGGTGGAGGAAGGCTCATTTTGTTCGAAATAGGACTATTCCCCTAAGTTGAAGGAATTCATATATCTCTTGAAAGAAAACCACAGTGTGAGAAGTAGGAACATCTAGCACCTTCTTTCACTGTGAGAACTGAGTTAGTTTTGAAATGGGATATGGCCTGTCACATAGGTTTTTTCAGGTGGAGAAAGGCTCTCTTCCTTGAAAAAGGCCTATTCACTTGAGTTCAAGATACACATGTATCTCTCGAAATAAAACCATCTGAGTTAGAAAGGGGAGCATTCAGCACCTTCTGTCCAAGTGAGAATTCACTGAGTTTTGGAAATTCTTCCTGCAAGTGAAGCTTTTCAAGGTGGAGACAGGCTTTCTTTGCTCCAATTAGGCCTATTCAAGCCTTGCGGAGGAAATACATGTATGTCTTGAAAGTAAGCCATCTGTCTTAGAAGCAAAAGCATGTGGCACATTGTTTTTCTGTGAGAACTGAGTCAGCCTTTCATAAGGAATACTCACGTCAATGTTTGATTTTCAAGGTGGAGATATGCTCTCTTTGTTCCAAGTAGGACTATTCTGTTGAGTTGGGGAAACGTATATGTCTTTTGAATGTATACTATTTGTTTTAGAAGCAGGAGCACGTACCACATTGGTTCCCTGTGTAAATTGAGTTAATTTTTTAAAGGAATACTACCTGCAACTGAGGTTTTTCATGGTGGAGATAAGCTCTGCCAGTTCCCAATAGGCTCCCTCAGCTGAATTAAAGAAACAGAGCTATGTCTTGAAAGAAAACCATTTTGGTCAGAAGCAGGAGAATCCAGCACATTATATCCCTGTGCGAATTGAAGTAGGGTCTGTATGGACTACATCTGCATCTTAGGGTTTACAAGGTGGACTTGGGTCCCCTTTTGTCCAAATCGGCCTATTCATGTGACTTGAAAAACACATGTATCTCCCGAAAGAAAATCATCTCTGGTAGAATCAGGAGCATAAGATACCTTCTTTCTTATGAGAAATCACTTTGCTTTATGAGAAACACAACTTCCTGCAACTTACGTTTTTTGAAGCTGGGGATATTCACTTTCTGTTCCAAATAGACCTCTTCTGTGGAGTTGAAGAAATACCTGTATTTCTGGGTAGAAAACAATATGTTTGAGAAGCAGGAGCTTCTAGCACATTGCTTTCCTGTGAGAATTGAGTTCGTTTTGGAAGGAATACTTCCAGCATTTTATGTGTTTCAAGGTGGAGATACGCTGTCTGTGTTCCTTAAAGCTTACACTACTGAGTTGTAGAAAGAAATGTATCTTTCGAAGAGAACCATTTTGTCATAGAAGCAGGAGCATCTACCCCATTGGTCCCCTGTGAGAATGGCTTAGTTTTTGAAAGGGATGCTACCTGCAACAGAGGATTTTCCACGTGGACATAGGCCAACTGACCTCAATTGAAGAAAACCATGTGTCTCTTGAAGAAAACCAGCTGTGATATAAGCAGGAGCATCTAACACATTATTTTTCTGGGAGATTGAGTTCTTTTTTCAATGGAATACATCCTACAATGTAGGTTTTTCAAGGTGGATATAGGCTCTCTATGTTCCAAATAGGTCTATTAAGCAGAATTACAGAAAGAGAGGTATCCCTTCAACGAAAACTATCAATGATAGAAGCAGGAACATCTAGCACATTGTTTTCCAGTAAGAATTGGGTAGCTTTTTAAAGAAAAAATTCCTGCATATCAGAGTATTCAAGGTGGAGGAAGGCTCGTTCTGTTCCCAATAGGTCTCTTTAGCCATGCTGAATAAACACATATGTCATTCAAAAGAAAACCATCTGTATTAAAAGCAGAAGCATCAAGCACATTGTTTCCTTGTGAGAATTAAGTCAGTTTCTGAAATGAATATTATCTGTAACTTACGTGTTTCAATTTGAAGGTAGGCTCTCTTTGTTTCAAATAGGCGTATTCAGCAGAGTTGAAGAAACACATGGAACTTTCAAAAGAAAACCATTCGTGTTATAAGCAAGCACATTGAGGTCTTTCTTTGCTCTGAGAATTGCCTTAGTTTTTCAATGAAATACTACGTGCAACTTAGGTTTTTCAAGGTGGAGATAGGCTCTGTTTGTTAGCACAGGTCTATTCAGCTGATTTGAAAAACATATGTGCCACTCTAAAGAAAATGATCTATGTTAGATGTGCCACTGCTAGCACATGGTTTCACAGTGACAACTGTGTTAGTTTTGAGAGGAATACTTCCTGCAAACCTGAGTTTACTAGGTGAAGAAGGCTCATTTGTGCCGAATTGGCCTATTCACCTGAGTAGAAAAAACACATCTAACATTCCAAGGAAAACCATCTGTGATAGAAACTGCAGCATCTAGCCTGTGGTTTCCCTGTGAGAATTCAGTTATTTTTTGAAATTAATCCTTCCTGAAAGTTTGTTTTTCAGGATGCACTTAGGCTCTTTTGGATACTAAGAAGACTATTTAGCAGAGTTGAAGAAACACATGTACCTCTCGACATAAAACCATTTGTGTTAGACCCAGGAACAAATCGCACATTATTTTGCTGTGAGAATTATTCTTGTTTTTGTAAGGAATACCTCCTGCATATCAGAATTTACAAGGTGGAGAAAGGCTCATTTTCTTCGAAGTTGCCCTCTTCAGCTAAGTTGAGGAAACCCATGAATCTCATGAAAGAAAACAATCTGTGTTACAAGCAGGAGCATCTAGCACATTGTTTGTTGTGAGAAACAGTTGGATGTCTGACGAGATACTTTCAGCAATGTAGGTTTCTCAGGATGTGGATAGGCTCCATTTTTTCCGAAAGGCCTACTCAGCTGAGTTGAAAAAACTCATGCATCTTTCAAATGATAATCATTTGTGTTAGAAACACGAGTATGTACCCCTTTGGTTCCCTTTGAGAACTCTTATTGTTCTTGAAAGGAATACTATCTGGAACTCAGGTTACTCAAGACGGAGATAGGCTCACTGTTTTCCAAATAGGTCTATTCCGCAGAGTTGCAGAAACACATACATCTCTCGAAATAAACCATGTGTGTTAGAAACAGGAGCACCTATCACTTTGTTTCCCTATGAGAATTGTGTTAGTTATTGAAAGGAATACTTCCTGCATCTTAGATTTTTCAAGTTGGCTATACCTGCTTTTTGTTCTAAACAAAACTACTGAGCTGTATGGAAGAAAACCATGTATCTCTCAAAAACGAAACCTCTACAAAACATGCAGGAATATCTAGCAAATTACTTCGTGCAGAGAACTGAGTTAGTTTTTGATATTAATACTTCCTGGAAATAGGTTCTTCATGGGGGAAATAGGCTCTGTGTGCCCCAATTACGCCTATTCGACTGGCTTAAAGATATCCATGTACTTCTGTAATGAAAATCATCTGACTGGGGAGCAGGATAGTCTAGCACATTGTTCTCCTGTGAGGATTGAGTTTGTTTCGGGAAGGATTCTCAGGCAAATTAGGTGTTTCATTGAGGAGATAGCCTCTCTTTATTCCAAACAGGCCTTCAGCTGAGTAGAAGAACCACATGTATCTTTTGAGAGAAAACCATTTGTGTTTGAAACACAAGAATCTAGCACATTGTTTCCCGATGAGAACTGAGTTTGGTTTTGGAATGAATACTCCCTGCAACTAAGGTTTTTCAAGGAGGTGATAGGCTATTTTTCTTCCAAATAGTCCAATTCAGCTAAGATGAGGAAACTCATGTTGCACTGCAAGGACAAACAACTATGTGAGAAGCTCTAGCATCTAGCACAATGCTTTCCTGAGAGAATTGAGGTTGTGTTAGAAAGGAATACCTCCTGCAAATCACAATTTGCATGGTGGAGGAAGGCTCATTTTGTTCGAAATAGGACTATTCCCCTAAGTTGAAGGAATTCATATATCTCTTGAAAGAAAACCACAGTGTGAGAAGTAGGAACATCTAGCACCTTCTTTCACTGTGAGAACTGAATTAGTTTTGAAATGGGATATGGCCTGTCACATAAGTTTTTTCAGGTGGAGAAAGGCTCTCTTCCTTGCAAAAGGCCTATTCAGTTGAGTTCAAGATACACTTATATCTCTCGAAATAAAACCATATGAGTTAGAAAGGGGAGCATTCAGCACCTTCTGTCCAAGTGAGAATTCACTGAGTTTTGGAAATTCTTCCTGCAAGTGAAGCTTTTCAAGGTGGAGACAGGCTTTCTTTGTTCCAATTAGGCCTATTCAAGCCTTGCGGAGGAAATACATGTATGTCTTGAAAGTAAGCCATCTGTCTTAGAAGCAAAAGCATGTGGCACATTGTTTTTCTGTGAGAACTGAGTCAGCCTTTCATAAGGAATACTCACGTCAATGTTTGATTTTCAAGGTGGAGATATGCTCTCTTTGTTCCAAGTAGGACTATTCTGTTGAGTTGGGGAAACGTATATGTCTTTTGAATGTATACTATTTGTTTTAGAAGCAGGAGCACGTACCACATTGGTTCCCTGTGTAAATTGAGTTAATTTTTTAAAGGAATACTACCTGCAACTGAGGTTTTTCATGGTGGAGATAAGCTCTGCCTGTTCTCAATAGGCTCCCTCAGCTGAATTAAAGAAACACAGCTATGTCTTGAAAGAAAACCATTTTTGTCAGAAGCAGGAGAATCCAGCACATTATATCCCTGTGAGAATTGAAGTAGGGTCTGTATGGACTACATCTGCATCTTAGGGTTTACAAGGTGGACTTGGGTCCCCTTTTGTCCAAATCAGCCTATTCATGTGACTTGAAAAACACAGGTATCTCCCGAAAGAAAATCATCTCTGGTAGAATCAGGAGCATAAGATACCTTCTTTCTTATGAGAAATCACTTTGCTTTATGAGAAACACAACTTCCTGCAACTTACGTTTTTTGAAGCTGGGGATATTCACTTTCTGTTCCAAATAGACCTCTTCTGTGGAGTTGAAGAAATACCTGTATTTCTGGGTAGAAAACAATATGTTTGAGAAGCAGGAGCTTCTAGCACATTGCTTTCCTGTGAGAATTGAGTTCGTTTTGGAAGGAATACTTCCAGCATTTTATGTGTTTCAAGGTGGAGATACGCTGTCTGTGTTCCTTAAAGCTTACACTACTGAGTTGTAGAAAGAAATGTATCTTTCGAAGAGAACCATTTTGTCATAGAAGCAGGAGCATCTACCCCATTGGTCCCCTGTGAGAATGGCTTAGTTTTTGAAAGGGATGCTACCTGCAACAGAGGATTTTCCACGTGGACATAGGCCAACTGACCTCAATTGAAGAAAACCATGTGTCTCTTGAAGAAAACCAGCTGTGATATAAGCAGGAGCATCTAACACATTATTTTTCTGGGAGATTGAGTTCTTTTTTCAATGGAATACATCCTACAATGTAGGTTTTTCAAGGTGGATATAGGCTCTCTATGTTCCAAATAGGTGTATTAAGCAGAATTACAGAAAGAGAGGTATCCCTTCAACGAAAACTATCAATGATAGAAACAGGAACATCTAGCACATGGTTTTCCAGTAAGAATTGGGTAGCTTTTTAAAGAAAAAATTCCTGCATATCAGAGTATTCAAGGTGGAGGAAGGCTCGTTCTGTTCCCAATAGGTCTCTTTAGCCATGCTGAATAAACACATATGTCATTCAAAAGAAAACCATCTGTATTAAAAGCAGAAGCATCAAGCACATTGTTTCCTTGTGAGAATTAAGTCAGTTTCTGAAATGAATATTATCTGTAACTTACGTGTTTCAATTTGAAGGTAGGCTCTCTTTGTTTCAAATAGGCGTATTCAGCAGAGTTGAAGAAACACATGGAACTTTCAAAAGAAAACCATTCGTGTTATAAGCAAGCACATTGAGGTCTTTCTTTGCTCTGAGAATTGCCTTAGTTTTTCAATGAAATACTACGTGCAACTTAGGTTTTTCAAGGTGGAGATAGGCTCTGTTTGTTAGCACAGGAATATTCAGCTGATTTGAAAAACATATGTGCCACTCTAAAGAAAATGATCTGTTAGATGTGCCACTGCTAGCACATGGTTTCACAGTGACAACTGTGTTAGTTTTGAGAGGAATACTTCCTGCAAACCTGAGTTTACTAGGTGGAGAAGGCTCATTTGTGCCGAATTGGCCTATTCACCTGAGTAGAAAAAACACATCTAACATTCCAAGGAAAACCATCTTTGATAGAAACTGCAGCATCTAGACGGTGGTTTCCCTGTGAGAATTCAGTTATTTTTTGAAATTAATCCTTCCTGAAAAGTTTGTTTTTCAGGATGCACTTAGGCTCTTTTGGATACTAAGAAGACTATTTAGCAGAGTTGAAGAAACACATGTACCTGTCGACATAAAACCATTTGTGTTAGACCCAGTAACAAATCGCACATTATTTTGCTGTGAGAATTGTTCTGGTTTTTGTAAGGAATACTTCCTGCATATCAGAATTTACAAGGTGGAGAAAGGCTCATTTTCTTCGAAGTTGCCCTCTTCAGCTAAGTTGAGGAAACCCATGAACCTCATGATAGAAAACAATCTGTGTTACAAGCAGGAGCATCTAGCACATTGTTTGTTGTGAGAAACAGTTGGATTTCTGACGAGATATTTTCAGCAACGTAGGTTTCTCAGGGCGGTGATAGGCTCCATTTTTTCCAAAAGGCCTACACAGCTGAGTTGACGAAACTCATGCATCTTTCAAATGATAATCATTTGTGTTAGAAACACGAGAATGTACCACTTTGGTTCCCTTTGAGAACTCTTATTGTTCTTGAAAGGAATACTATCTGGAACTCAGGTTACTCAAGACAGAGATAGGCTCACTGTGTTCCAAATAGGCCTATTCCACAGAGTTGCAGAAACACATACATCTCTCGAAATAAACCATGTGTGTTAGAAACAGGAGCACCTATCACTTTGTTTCCCTATGAGAATTGTGTTAGTTATTGAAAGGAATACTTCCTGCAACTTAGATTTTTCAACTGGCTATACCTGCTTTTTGTTCTAAACAAACCTACTGAGCGGTATGGAAGAAAACCATGTATCTCTCAAAAACAAAACCTCTACAAAACATGCAGGAATATCTAGCAAATTACTTCGTGCAGAGAACTGAGTTAGTTTTTGAAATTAATACTTCCTGGAAATTGGTTCTTGATGGGGGAAATAGGCTCTGTGTTCCCCAATTACGCCTATTCCACTGATTTGAAGATATCCATGTACTTCTGTAATGAAAATCATCTGACTGGGGAGCGGGATAGCCTAGCACATTGTTCTCCTGTGGGAATTGAGTTTGTTTTGGGAAAGATTCTCAGGCAAATTAGGTGTTTCATTGAGGAGACAGACTCTCTGTATTCCAAACAGGACTTCAGCTGTGTAGAAGAACCAACCACATGTATCTTTTGAGAGAAAACCATTTGTGTTTGAAACACAAGAATCTAGCACATTGTTTCCCGATGAGAACTGAGTTTGGTTTTGGAATGAATACTCCCTGCAACTAAGGTTTTTCAAGGAGGTGATAGGCTATTTTTCTTCCAAATAGTCCAATTCAGCTAAGATGAGGAAACTCATGTTGCACTGCAAGGACAAACAACTATGTGAGAAGCTCTAGCATCTAGCACAATGCTTACCGGAGAGAATTGAGGTTGTGTTAGAAAGGAATACCTCCTGCAAATCACAATTTGCATGATGGAGGAAGGCTCATTTTGTACGAAATAGGACTATTCCCCTAAGTTGAAGGAATTCATATATCTCTTGAAAGAAAACCACAGTGTGAGAAGTAGGAACATCTAGCACCTTCTTTCACTGTGAGAACTGAGTTAGTTTTGAAATGGGATATGGCCTGTCACATAGGTTTTTTCAGGTGGAGAAAGGCTCTCTTCCTTGCAAAAGGCCTATTCACTTGAGTTCAAGATACACATGTATCTCTCGAAATAAAACCATCTGAGTTAGAAAGGGGAGCATTGAGCACCTTCTGTCCAAGTGAGAATTCACTGAGTTTTGGAAATTCTTCCTGCAAGTGAAGCTTTTCAAGGTGGAGACAGGCTTTCTTTGTTCCAATTACGCCTATTCAAGCCTTGCGGAGGAAATACATGTATGTCTTGAAAGTAAGCCATCTGTCTTAGAAGCAAAAGCATGTTTCACATTGTTTTTCTGTGAGAACTGAGTCAGCCTTTCATAAGGAATACTCACGTCAATGTTTGATTTTCAAGGTGGAGATATGCTCTCTTTGTTCCAAATAGGACTATTCTGTTGAGTTGGGGAAACGTATATGTCTTTTGAATGTATACTATTTGTTTTAGAAGCAGGAGCACGTACCACATTGGTTCCCTGTGTAAATTGAGTTAATTTTTTAAAGGAATACTACCTGCAACTGAGGTTTTTCATGGTGGAGATAAGCTCTGCCTGTTCCCAATAGGCTCCCTCAGCTGAATTAAAGAAACACAGCTATGTCTTGAAAGAAAACCATTTTTGTCAGAAGCAGGAGAATCCAGCACATTATATCCCTGTGAGAATTGAAGTAGGGTCTGTATGGACTACATCTGCATCTTAGGGTTTACAAGGTGGACTTGGGTCCCCTTTTGTCCAAATCAGCCTATTCATGTGACTTGAAAAACACATGTATCTCCCGAGAGAAAATCATCTCTGGTAGAATCAGGAGCATAAGATACCTTCTTTCTTATGAGAAATCACTTTGCTTTATGAGAAACACAACTTCCTGCAACTTACGTTTTTTGAAGCTGGGGATATTCACTTTCTGTTCCAAATAGACCTCTTCTGTGGAGTTGAAGAAATACCTGTATTTCTGGGTAGAAAACAATATGTTTGAGAAGCAGGAGCTTCTAGCACATTGGTTTCCTGTGAGAATTGAGTTCGTTTTGGAAGGAATACTTCCAGCATTTTATGTGTTTCAAGGTGGAGATACGCTGTCTGTGTTCCTTAAAGCTTACACTACTGAGTTGTAGAAAGAAATGTATCTTTCGAAGAGAACCATTTTGTCATAGAAGCAGGAGCATCTACCCCATTGGTCCCCTGTGAGAATGGCTTAGTTTTTGAAAGGGATGCTACCTGCAACAGAGGATTTTCCACGTGGACATAGGCCAACTGACCTCAATTGAAGAAAACCATGTGTCTCTTGAAGAAAACCAGCTGTGATATAAGCAGGAGCATCTAACACATTATTTTTCTGGGAGATTGAGTTCTTTTTTCAATGGAATACATCCTACAATGTAGGTTTTTCAAGGTGGATATAGGCTCTCTATGTTCCAAATAGGTCTATTTAGCAGAATTACAGAAAGAGAGGTATCCCTTCAACGAAAACTATCAATGATAGAAGCAGGAACATCTAGCACATGGTTTTCCAGTAAGAATTGGGTAGCTTTTTAAAGAAAAAATTCCTGCATATCAGAGTATTCAAGGTGGAGGAAGGCTCATTCTGTTCCCAATAGGTCTCTTTAGCCATGCTGAATAAACACATATGTCATTCAAAAGAAAACCATCTGTATTAAAAGCAGAAGCATCAAGCACATTGTTTCCTTGTGAGAATTAAGTCAGTTTCTGAAATGAATATTATCTGTAACTTACGTGTTTCAATTTGAAGGTAGGCTCTCTTTGTTTCAAATAGGCGTATTCAGCAGAGTTGAAGAAACACATGGAACTTTCAAAAGAAAACCATTCGTGTTATAAGCAAGCACATTGAGGTCTTTCTTTGCTCTGAGAATTGCCTTAGTTTTTCAATGAAATACTACGTGCAACTTAGGTTTTTGAGGTGGAGATAGGCTCTGTTTGTTAGCACAGGAATATTCAGCTGATTTGAAAAACATATGTGCCACTCTAAAGAAAATGATCTGTTAGATGTGCCACTGCTAGCACATGGTTTCACAGTGACAACTGTGTTAGTTTTGAGAGGAATACTTCCTGCAAACCTGAGTTTACTAGGTGGAGAAGGCTCATTTGTGCCGAATTGGCCTATTCACCTGAGTAGAAAAAACACATCTAACATTCCAAGGAAAACCATCTGTGATAGAAACTGCAGCATCTAGACGGTGGTTTCCCTGTGAGAATTCAGTTATTTTTTGAAATTAATCCTTCCTGAAAAGTTTGTTTTTCAGGATGCACTTAGGCTCTTTTGGATACTAAGAAGACTATTTAGCAGAGTTGAAGAAACACATGTACCTGTCGACATAAAACCATTTGTGTTAGACCCAGTAACAAATCGCACATTATTTTGCTGTGAGAATTGTTCTGGTTTTTGTAAGGAATACTTCCTGCATATCAGAATTTACAAGGTGGAGAAAGGCTCATTTTCTTCGAAGTTGCCCTCTTCAGCTAAGTTGAGGAAACCCATGAACCTCATGATAGAAAACAATCTGTGTTACAAGCAGGAGCATCTAGCACATTGTTTGTTGTGAGAAACAGTTGGATTTCTGACGAGATATTTTCAGCAACGTAGGTTTCTCAGGGCGGTGATAGGCTCCATTTTTTCCAAAAGGCCTACACAGCTGAGTTGAAGAAACTCATGCATCTTTCAAATGATAATCATTTGTGTTAGAAACACGAGAATGTACCACTTTGGTTGCCTTTGAGAACTCTTATTGTTCTTGAAAGGAATACTATCTGGAACTCAGGTTACTCAAGACGGAGATAGGCTCACTGTGTTCCAAATAGGCCTATTCCAGAGAGTTGCAGAAACACATACATCTCTCGAAATAAACCATGTGTTTTAGAAACAGGAGCACCTATCACTTTGTTTCCCTATGAGAATTGTGTTAGTTATTGAAAGGAATACTTCCTGCAACTTAGATTTTTCAACTGGCTATACCTGCTTTTTGTTCTAAACAAACATACTGAGCGGTATGGAAGAAAACCATGTATCTTTCAAAAACAAAACCTCTACAAAACATGCAGGAATATCTAGCAAATTACTTCGTGCAGAGAACTGAGTTAGTTTTTGAAATTAATACTTCCTGGAAATTGGTTCTTGATGGGGGAAATAGGCTCTGTGTGCCCCAATTATGCCTATTCCACTGATTTGAAGATATCCATGTACTTCTGTAATGAAAATCATCTGACTGGGGAGCGGGATAGCCTAGCACATTGTTCTCCTGTGGGAATTGAGTTTGTTTTGGGAAGGATTCTCAGGCAAATTAGGTGTTTCATTGAGGAGACAGACTCTCTGTATTCCAAACAGGACTTCAGCTGTGTAGAAGAACCAACCACATGTATCTTTTGAGAGAAAACCATTTGTGTTTGAAACACAAGAATCTAGCACATTGCTTCCCGATGAGAACTGAGTTTGGTTTTGGAATGAATACTCCCTGCAACTAAGGTTTTTCAAGGAGGTGATAGGCTATTTTTCTTCCAAATAGTCCAATTCAGCTAAGATGAGGAAACTCATGTTGCACTGCAAGGACAAACAACTATGTGAGAAGGTCTAGCATCTAGCACAATGCTTACCGGAGAGAATTGAGGTTGTGTTAGAAAGGAATACCTCCTGCAAATCACAATTTGCATGGTGGAGGAAGGCTCATTTTGTTCGAAATAGGACTATTCCCCTAAGTTGAAGGAATTCATATATCTCTTGAAAGAAAACCACAGTGTGAGAAGTAGGAACATCTAGCACCTTCTTTCACTGTGAGAACTGAGTTAGTTTTGAAATGGGATATGGCCTGTCACATAGGTTTTTTCAGGTGGAGAAAGGCTCTCTTCCTTGCAAAAGGCCTATTCACTTGAGTTCAAGATACACATGTATCTCTCGAAATAAAACCATCTGAGTTAGAAAGGGGAGCATTCAGCACCTTCTGTCCAAGTGAGAATTCACTGAGTTTTGGAAATTCTTCCTGCAAGTGAAGCTTTTCAAGGTGGAGACAGGCTTTCTTTGTTCCAATTAGGCCTATTCAAGCCTTGCGGAGGAAATACATGTATGTCTTGAAAGTAAGCCATCTGTCTTAGAAGCAAAAGCATGTGGCACATTGTTTTTCTGTGAGAACTGAGTCAGCCTTTCATAAGGAATACTCACGTCAATGTTTGATTTTCAAGGTGGAGATATGCTCTCTTTGTTCCAAGTAGGACTATTCTGTTGAGTTGGGGAAACGTATATGTCTTTTGAATGTATACTATTTGTTTTAGAAGCAGGAGCACGTACCACATTGGTTCCCTGTGTAAATTGAGTTAATTTTTTAAAGGAATACTACCTGCAACTGAGGTTTTTCATGGTGGAGATAAGCTCTGCCTGTTCCCAATAGGCTCCCTCAGCTGAATTAAAGAAACACAGCTATGTCTTGAAAGAAAACCATTTTTGTCAGAAGCAGGAGAATCCAGCACATTATATCCCTGTGAGAATTGAAGTAGGGTCTGTATGGACTACATCTGCATCTTAGGGTTTACAAGGTGGACTTGGGTCCCCTTTTGTCCAAATCAGCCTATTCATGTGACTTGAAAAACACATGTATCTCCCGAAAGAAAATCATCTCTGGTAGAATCAGGAGCATAAGATACCTTCTTTCTTATGAGAAATCACTTTGCTTTATGAGAAACACAACTTCCTGCAACTTACGTTTTTTGAAGCTGGGGATATTCACTTTCTGTTCCAAATAGACCTCTTCTGTGGAGTTGAAGAAATACCTGTATTTCTGTGTAGAAAACAATATGTTTGAGAAGCAGGAGCTTCTAGCACATTGCTTTCCTGTGAGAATTGAGTTCGTTTTGGAAGGAATACTTCCAGCATTTTATGTGTTTCAAGGTGGAGATACGCTGTCTGTGTTCCTTAAAGCTTACACTACTGAGTTGTAGAAAGAAATGTATCTTTCGAAGAGAACCATTTTGTCATAGAAGCAGGAGCATCTACCCCATTGGTCCCCTGTGAGAATGGCTTAGTTTTTGAAAGGGATGCTACCTGCAACTTAGGATTTTCCACGTGGACATAGGCCAACTGACCTCAATTGAAGAAAACTATGTGTCTCTTGAAGAAAACCAGCTGTGATATAAGCAGGAGCATCTAACACATTATTTTTCTGGGAGATTGAGTTCTTTTTTCAATGGAATACATCCTACAATGTAGGTTTTTCAAGGTGGATATAGGCTCTCTATGTTCCAAATAGGTCGATTTAGCAGAATTACAGAAAGAGAGGTATCCCTTCAACGAAAACTATCAATGAAAGAAGCAGGAACATCTAGCACATGGTTTTCCAGTAAGAATTGGGTAGCTTTTTAAAGAAAAAATTCCTGCATATCAGAGTATTCAAGGTGGAGGAAGGCTCGTTCTGTTCCCAGTAGGTCTCTTTAGCCATGCTGAATAAACACATATGTCATTCAAAAGAAAACCATCTGTATTAAAAGCAGAAGCATCAAGCACATTGTTTCCTTGTGAGAATTAAGTCAGTTTCTGAAATGAATATTATCTGTAACTTACGTGTTTCAATTTGAAGGTAGGCTCTCTTTGTTTCAAATAGGCGTATTCAGCAGAGTTGAAGAAACACATGGAACTTTCAAAAGAAAACCATTCGTGTTATAAGCAAGCACATTGAGGTCTTTCTTTGCTCTGAGAATTGCCTTAGTTTTTCAATGAAATACTACGTGCAACTTAGGTTTTTCAAGGTGGAGATAGGCTCTGTTTGTTAGCACAGGAATATTCAGCTGATTTGAAAAACATATGTGCCACTCTAAAGAAAATGATCTGTTAGATGTGCCACTGCTAGCACATGGTTTCACAGTGACAACTGTGTTAGTTTTGAGAGGAATACTTCCTGCAAACCTGAGTTTACTAGGTGGAGAAGGCTCATTTGTGCCGAATTGGCCTATTCACCTGAGTAGAAAAAACACATCTAACATTCCAAGGAAAACCATCTTTGATAGAAACTGCAGCATCTAGACGGTGGTTTCCCTGTGAGAATTCAGTTATTTTTTGAAATTAATCCTTCCTGAAAAGTTTGTTTTTCAGGATGCACTTAGGCTCTTTTGGATACTAAGAAGACTATTTAGCAGAGTTGAAGAAACACATGTACCTGTCGACATAAAACCATTTGTGTTAGACCCAGTAACAAATCGCACATTATTTTGCTGTGAGAATTGTTCTGGTTTTTGTAAGGAATACTTCCTGCATATCAGAATTTACAAGGTGGAGAAAGGCTCATTTTCTTCGAAGTTGCCCTCTTCAGCTAAGTTGAGGAAACCCATGAACCTCATGATAGAAAACAATCTGTGTTACAAGCAGGAGCATCTAGCACATTGTTTGTTGTGAGAAACAGTTGGATTTCTGACGAGATATTTTCAGCAACGTAGGTTTCTCAGGGCGGTGATAGGCTCCATTTTTTCCAAAAGGCCTACACAGCTGAGTTGAAGAAACTCATGCATCTTTCAAATGATAATCATTTGTGTTAGAAACACGAGAATGTACCACTTTGGTTCCCTTTGAGAACTCTTATTGTTCTTGAAAGGAATACTATCTGGAACTCAGGTTACTCAAGACAGAGATAGGCTCACTGTGTTCCAAATAGGCCTATTCCACAGAGTTGCAGAAACACATACATCTCTCGAAATAAACCATGTGTGTTAGAAACAGGAGCACCTATCACTTTGTTTCCCTATGAGAATTGTGTTAGTTATTGAAAGGAATACTTCCTGCAACTTAGATTTTTCAACTGGCTATACCTGCTTTTTGTTCTAAACAAACCTACTGAGCGGTATGGAAGAAAACCATGTATCTCTCAAAAACAAAACCTCTACAAAACATGCAGGAATATCTAGCAAATTACTTCGTGCAGAGAACTGAGTTAGTTTTTGAAATTAATACTTCCTGGAAATTGGTTCTTGATGGGGGAAATAGGCTCTGTGTGCCCCAATTACGCCTATTCCACTGATTTGAAGATATCCATGTACTTCTGTAATGAAAATCATCTGACTGGGGAGCGGGATAGCCTAGCACATTGTTCTCCTGTGGGAATTGAGTTTGTTTTGGGAAGGATTCTCAGGCAAATTAGGTGTTTCATTGAGGAGACAGACTCTCTGTATTCCAAACAGGATTTCAGCTGTGTAGAAGAACCAACCACATGTATCTTTTGAGAGAAAACCATTTGTGTTTGAAACACAAGAATCTAGCACATTGTTTCCTGATGAGAACTGAGTTTGGTTTTGGAATGAATACTCCCTGCAACTAAGGTTTTTCAAGGAGGTGATAGCCTATTTTTCTTCCAAATAGTCCAATTCAGCTAAGATGAGGAAACTCATGTTGCACTGCAAGGACAAACAACTATGTGAGAAGGTCTAGCATCTAGCACAATGCTTACCGGAGAGAATTGAGGTTGTGTTAGAAAGGAATACCTCCTGCAAATCACAATTTGCATGGTGGAGGAAGGCTCATTTTGTTCGAAATAGGACTATTGCCCTAAGTTGAAGGAATTCATATATCTCTTGAAAGAAAACCACAGTGTGAGAAGTAGGAACATCTAGCACCTTCTTTCACTGTGAGAACTGAGTTAGTTTTGAAATGGGATATGGCCTGTCACATAGGTTTTTTCAGGTGGAGAAAGGCTCTCTTCCTTGAAAAAGGCCTATTCACTTGAGTTCAAGATACACATGTATCTCTCGAAATAAAACCATCTGAGTTAGAAAGGGGAGCATTCAGCACCTTCTGTCCAAGTGAGAATTCACTGAGTTTTGGAAATTCTTCCTGCAAGTGAAGCTTTTCAAGGTGGAGACAGGCTTTCTTTGCTCCAATTAGGCCTATTCAAGCCTTGCGGAGGAAATACATGTATGTCTTGAAAGTAAGCCATCTGTCTTAGAAGCAAAAGCATGTGGCACATTGTTTTTCTGTGAGAACTGAGTCAGCCTTTCATAAGGAATACTCACGTCAATGTTTGATTTTCAAGGTGGAGATATGCTCTCTTTGTTCCAAGTAGGACTATTCTGTTGAGTTGGGGAAACGTATATGTCTTTTGAATGTATACTATTTGTTTTAGAAGCAGGAGCACGTACCACATTGGTTCCCTGTGTAAATTGAGTTAATTTTTTAAAGGAATACTACCTGCAACTGACGTTTTTCATGGTGGAGATAAGCTCTGCCTGTTACCAATAGGCTCCCTCAGCTGAATTAAAGAAACACAGCTATGTCTTGAAAGAAAACCATTTTTGTCAGAAGCAGGAGAATCCAGCACATTATATCCCTGTGAGAATTGAAGTAGGGTCTGTATGGACTACATCTGCATCTTAGGGTTTACAAGGTGGACTTGGGTCCCCTTTTGTCCAAATCAGCCTATTCATGTGACTTGAAAAACACATGTATCTCCCGAAAGAAAATCATCTCTGGTAGAATCAGGAGCATAAGATACCTTCTTTCTTATGAGAAATCACTTTGCTTTATGAGAAACACAACTTCCTGCAACTTACGTTTTTTGAAGCTGGGGATATTCACTTTCTGTTCCAAATAGACCTCTTCTGTGGAGTTGAAGAAATACCTGTATTTCTGTGTAGAAAACAATATGTTTGAGAAGCAGGAGCTTCTAGCACATTGCTTTCCTGTGAGAATTGAGTTCGTTTTGGAAGGAATACTTCCAGCATTTTATGTGTTTCAAGGTGGAGATACGCTGTCTGTGTTCCTTAAAGCTTACACTACTGAGTTGTAGAAAGAAATGTATCTTTCGAAGAGAACCATTTTGTCATAGAAGCAGGAGCATCTACCCCATTGGTCCCCTGTGAGAATGGCTTAGTTTTTGAAAGGGATGCTACCTGCAACTTAGGATTTTCCACGTGGACATAGGCCAACTGACCTCAATTGAAGAAAACCATGTGTCTCTTGAAGAAAACCAGCTGTGATATAAGCAGGAGCATCTAACACATTATTTTTCTGGGAGATTGAGTTCTTTTTTCAATGGAATACATCCTACAATGTAGGTTTTTCAAGGTGGATTTAGGCTCTCGATGTTCCAAATAGGTCTATTTAGCAGAATTACAGAAAGAGAGGTATCCCTTCAACGAAAACTATCAATGATAGAAGCAGGAACATCTAGCACATGGTTTTCCAGTAAGAATAGGGTAGCTTTTTAAAGAAAAAATTCCTGCATATCAGAGTATTCAAGGTGGAGGAAGGCTCGTTCTGTTCCCAATAGGTCCCTTTAGACATGCTGAATAAACACATATGTCATTCAAAAGAAAACCATCTGTATTTAAAAGCAGAAGCATCAAGCACATTGTTTCCTTGTGAGAATTAAGTCAGTTTCTGAAATGAATATTGTCTGTAACTTACGTGTTTCAATTTGAAGGTAGGCTCTCTTTGTTTCAAATAGGCGTATGCAGCAGAGATGAAGAAACACATGGAACTTTCAAAAGAAAACCATTTGTGTTATAAGCAAGCACATTGAGGACTTTCTTTGCTCTGAGAATTGCCTTAGTTTTTCAATGTCATTCTACGTGGAACTTAGGTTTTTCAAGGTGGAGATAGGCTCTGTTTGTTAGCACAGGTCTATTCAGGTGATTTGAAAAACATATGTGCCACTCTAAAGAAAATGATCTATGTTAGATGGGCCACTGCTAGCACATGGTTTCACAGTGACAACTGTGTTAGTTTTGAAAGGAATACTTCCTGCAAACCTGAGTTTACTAGGTGGAGAAGTCTCATTTGTGCCGAATTGGCCTATTCACCTGAGTAGAAAAAACACATCTAACATTCCAAGGAAAACCATCTGTGTTAGAAACTGCAGCATCTAGACGGTGGTTTCCCTGTGAGAATTCAGTTATTTTTTGAAATTAATCCTTCCTGAAAAGTTTGTTTTTCAGGATGCACTTAGGCTCTTTTGGATACTAAGAAGACTATTTAGCAGAGTTGAAGAAACACATGTACCTGTTGACATAAAACCATGTGTGTTAGACCCAGGAACAAATCGCACATTATTTTGCTGTGAGGATTGTTCTGGTTTTTGTAAGGAATACTTCCTGCATATCAGAATTTACAAGGTGGAGAAAGGCTCATTTTCTTCGAAGTTGCCCTCTTCAGCTAAGTTGAGGAAACCCATGAACCTCATGATAGAAAATAATCTGTGTTACAAGCAGGAGCATCTAGCACATTGTTTGTTGTGAGAAACAGTTGGATTTCTGACGAGATATTTTCAGCAACGTAGGTTTCTCAGGGCGGTGATAGGATCCATTTTTTCCGAAAGGCCTACTCAGCTGAGTTGAAGAAACTCATGCATCTTTCAAATGATAATCATTTGTGTTAGAAACACGAGAATGTACCACTTTGGTTCCCTTTGAGAACTCTTATTGTTCTTGAAAGGAATACTATCTGTAACTCAGGTTACTCAAGACGGAGATAGGCTCACTGTGTTCCAAATAGGCCTATTCCGCAGAGTTGCAGAAACACATACATCTCTCCAAATAAACCATGTGTGTTAGAAACAGGAGCACCTATCACTTTGTTTCCCTATGAGAATTTTGTTAGTTATTGAAAGGAATACTTCCTGCAACTTAGATTTTTCAAGCTGGCTATACCTGCATATTGTTCTAAACAAACCTACTGAGCGGTATGGAAGAAAAACATGTATCTCTCAAAAACAAAACCTCTACAAAACATGCAGGAATATCTAGCAAATTACTTCGTGCAGAGAACTGAGTTAGTTTTTGAAATTAATACTTCCTGGAAATAGGTTCTTGATGGGGGAAATAGGCTCTGTGTGCCCCAATTACGCCTATTCCACTGGCTTAAAGATATCCATGTACATCTGTAATGAAAATCATCTGACTGGGGAGCGGGATAGCCTAGCACATTGTTCTCCTGTGGGAATTGAGTTTGTTTTGGGAAGGATTCTCAGGCAAATTAGGTGTTTCATTGAGGAGATAGCCTCTCTGTATTCCAAACAGGACTTCAGCTGTGTAGAAGAACCAACCACATGTATCTTTTGAGAGAAAACCATTTGTGTTTAAAACACAAGAATCTAGCACATTGTTTCCCGATGAGAACTGAGTTTGGTTTTGGAATGAATACACCCTGCAACTAAGGTTTTTCAAGGAGGTGATAGGCTATTTTTCTTCCACATAGTCCAATTCAGCTAAGATGAGGAAACTCATGTTGCACTGCAAGGACAAACAACTATGTGAGAAGGTCTAGCATCTAGCACAATGCTTACCTGAGAGAATTGAGGTTGTGTTTGAAAGGAATACCTCCTGCAAATCACAATTTGCATGGTGGAGGAAGGCTCATTTTGTTCAAAATAGGACTATTCCCCTA
Source organism: Castor canadensis (assembly GCF_047511655.1). Classification (NCBI taxonomy): domain Eukaryota; kingdom Metazoa; phylum Chordata; class Mammalia; order Rodentia; family Castoridae; genus Castor; species Castor canadensis. The sequence goes on along the minus strand of NC_133397.1, from coordinate 100,403,146 downwards.
AGTTGAAGGAATTCATATATCTCTTGAAAGAAAACCACTGAGTGAGAAGTAGGAACATCTAGCACCTTCTTTCACTGTGAGAACTGAGTTAGTTTTGAAATGGGATATGGCCTGTCACATAGGTTTTTTCAGGTGGAGAAAGGCTCTCTTCCTTGCAAAAGGCCTATTCAGTTGAGTTCAAGATACACATGTATCTCTCGAAATAAAACCATCTGAGTTAGAAAGGGGAGCATTGAGCACGTTCTGTCCAAGTGAGAATTCACTGAGTTTTGGAAATTCTTCCTGCAAGTGAAGCTTTTCAAGGTTGAGAAAGGCTTTCTGTGTTCCAATTAGGCCTATTCAAGCCTTGCGGAGGAAATACATGTATGTCTTGAAAGTAAGCCATCTGTCTTAGAAGCAAAAGCATGTGGCCCATTGTTTTTCTGTGAGAACTGAGTCAGCCTTTCATAAGGAATACTCACGTCAATGTTTGATTTTCAAGGTGGAGATATGCTCTCTTTGTTCCAAATAGGACTATTCTGTTGAGTTGGGGAAACGTATATGTCTTTTGAATGTATACTATTTGTTTTAGAAGCAGGAGCACGTACCACATTGGTTCCCTGCGTAAATTGAGTTAATTTTTTAAAGGAATAGTACCTGCAACTGAGGTTTTCCATGGTGGAGATAAGCTCTGCCTGTTCCCAATAGGCTCCCTCAGCTGAATTAAAGAAACACAGCTATGTCTTGAAAGAAAACCATTTTTGTCAGAAGCAGGAGAATCCAGCACATTATATCCCTGTGAGAATTGAAGTCGGGTCTGTATGGACTACATCTGCATCTTAGGGTTTACAAGGTGGACTTGGGTGCCCTTTTGTCCAAATCGGCCTATTCATGTGACTTGAAAAACACATGTATCTCCCGAAAGAAAATCATCTCTGGTAGAATCAGGAGCATAAGATACCTTGTTTCCTATGAGAAATCACTTTGCTTTATGAGAAACACAACTTCCTGCAGCTTACGTTTTTTCAAGCTGGGGATATTCACTTTCTGTTCCAAATAGACCTCTTCTGTGGAGTTGAAGAAATACCTGTATTTCTGAGTAGAAAACAATATGTTTGAGAAGCAGGAGCTTCTAGCACATTGGTTTCCTGTGAGAATTGAGTTCGTTTTGGAAGGAATACTTCCAGCATTTTATGTGTTTCAAGGTGGAGTTACGCTGTCTGTGTTCCTTAAAGCTTACACTACTGAGTTGTAGAAAGAAATGTATCTGTCGAACAGAACCATTTTGTCATAGAAGCAGGAGCATCTACCCCATTGGTCCCCTGTGAGAATGGCTTAGTTTTTGAAAGGGATGCTACCTGCAACTTAGGATTTTCCACGTGGACATAGGCCAACTGACCTCAATTGAAGAAAACCATGTGTCTCTTGAAGAAAACCAGCTGTGATATAAGCAGGAGCATCTAACACATTATTTTTCTGGGAGATTGAGTTCTTTTTTCAATGGAATACATCCTACAATGTAGGTTTTTCAAGGTGGATTTAGGCTCTCGATGTTCCAAATAGGTCTATTTAGCAGAATTACAGAAAGAGAGGTATCCCTTCAACGAAAACTATCAATGATAGAAGCAGGAACATCTAGCACATGGTTTTCCAGTAAGAATAGGGTAGCTTTTTAAAGAAAAAATTCCTGCATATCAGAGTATTCAAGGTGGAGGAAGGCTCGTTCTGTTCCCAATAGGTCCCTTTAGACATGCTGAATAAACACATATGTCATTCAAAAGAAAACCATCTGTATTTAAAAGCAGAAGCATCAAGCACATTGTTTCCTTGTGAGAATTAAGTCAGTTTCTGAAATGAATATTGTCTGTAACTTACGTGTTTCAATTTGAAGGTAGGCTCTCTTTGTTTCAAATAGGCGTATGCAGCAGAGTTGAAGAAACACATGGAACTTTCAAAAGAAAACCATTTGTGTTATAAGCAAGCACATTGAGGACTTTCTTTGCTCTGAGAATTGCCTTAGTTTTTCAATGACATTCTACGTGGAACTTAGGTTTTTCAAGGTGGAGATAGGCTCTGTTTGTTAGCACAGGTCTATTCAGGTGATTTGAAAAACATATGTGCCACTCTAAAGAAAATGATCTATGTTAGATGGGCCACTGCTAGCACATGGTTTCACAGTGACAACTGTGTTAGTTTTGAAAGGAATACTTCCTGCAAACCTGAGTTTACTAGGTGGAGAAGTCTCATTTGTGCCGAATTGGCCTATTCACCTGAGTAGAAAAAACACATCTAACATTCCAAGGAAAACCATCTGTGATAGAAACTGCAGCATCTAGACGGTGGTTTCCCTGTGAGAATTCAGTTATTTTTTGAAATTAATCCTTCCTGAAAAGTTTGTTTTTCAGGATGCACTTAGGCTCTTTTGGATCCTAAGAAGACTATTTAGCAGAGTTGAAGAAACACATGTACCTGTTGACATAAAACCATGTGTGTTAGACCCAGGAACAAATCGCACATTATTTTGCTGTGAGGATTGTTCTGGTTTTTGTAAGGAATACTTCCTGCATATCAGAATTTACAAGGTGGAGAAAGGCTCATTTTCTTCGAAGTTGCCCTCTTCAGCTAAGTTGAGGAAACCCATGAACCTCATGATAGAAAATAATCTGTGTTACAAGCAGGAGCATCTAGCACATTGTTTGTTGTGAGAAACAGTTGGATTTCTGACGAGATATTTTCAGCAACGTAGGTTTCTCAGGGCGGTGATAGGCTCCATTTTTTCCGAAAGGCCTACTCAGCTGAGTTGAAGAAACTCATGCATCTTTCAAATGATAATCATTTGTGTTAGAAACACGAGAATGTACCACTTTGGTTCCCTTTGAGAACTCTTATTGTTCTTGAAAGGAATACTATCTGTAACTCAGGTTACTCAAGACGGAGATAGGCTCACTGTGTTCCAAATAGGCCTATTCCGCAGAGTTGCAGAAACACATACATCTCTCCAAATAAACCATGTGTGTTAGAAACAGGAGCACCTATCACTTTGTTTCCCTATGAGAATTTTGTTAGTTATTGAAAGGAATACTTCCTGCAACTTAGATTTTTCAAGCTGGCTATACCTGCATATTGTTCTAAACAAACCTACTGAGCGGTATGGAAGAAAAACATGTATCTCTCAAAAACAAAACCTCTACAAAACATGCAGGAATATCTAGCAAATTACTTCGTGCAGAGAACTGAGTTAGTTTTTGAAATTAATACTTCCTGGAAATAGGTTCTTGATGGGGGAAATAGGCTCTGTGTGCCCCAATTACGCCTATTCCACTGGCTTAAAGATATCCATGTACAACTGTAATGAAAATCATCTGACTGGGGAGCGGGATAGCCTAGCACATTGTTCTCCTGTGGGAATTGAGTTTGTTTTGGGAAGGATTCTCAGGCAAATTAGGTGTTTCATTGAGGAGATAGCCTCTCTGTATTCCAAACAGGACTTCAGCTGTGTAGAAGAACCAACCACATGTATCTTTTGAGAGAAAACCATTTGTGTTTAAAACACAAGAATCTAGCACATTGTTTCCCGATGAGAACTGAGTTTGGTTTTGGAATGAATACTCCCTGCAACTAAGGTTTTTCAAGGAGGTGATAGGCTATTTTTCTTCCACATAGTCCAATTCAGCTAAGATGAGGAAACTCATGTTGCACTGCAAGGACAAACAACTATGTGAGAAGGTCTAGCATCTAGCACAATGCTTACCTGAGAGAATTGAGGTTGTGTTTGAAAGGAATACCTCCTGCAAATCACAATTTGCATGGTGGAGGAAGGCTCATTTTGTTCAAAATAGGACTATTCCCCTAAGTTGAAGGAATTCATATATCTCTTGAAAGAAAACCACTGAGTGAGAAGTAGGAACATCTAGCACCTTCTTTCACTGTGAGAACTGAGTTAGTTTTGAAATGGGATATGGCCTGTCACATAGGTTTTTTCAGGTGGAGAAAGGCTCTCTTCCTTGCAAAAGGCCTATTCAGTTGAGTTCAAGATACACATGTATCTCTCGAAATAAAACCATCTGAGTTAGAAAGGGGAGCATTGAGCACGTTCTGTCCAAGTGAGAATTCACTGAGTTTTGGAAATTCTTCCTGCAAGTGAAGCTTTTCAAGGTTGAGAAAGGCTTTCTGTGTTCCAATTAGGCCTATTCAAGCCTTGCGGAGGAAATACATGTATGTCTTGAAAGTAAGCCATCTGTCTTAGAAGCAAAAGCATGTGGCACATTGTTTTTCTGTGAGAACTGAGTCAGCCTTTCATAAGGAATACTCACGTCAATGTTTGATTTTCAAGGTGGAGATATGCTCTCTTTGTTCCAAATAGGACTATTCTGTTGAGTTGGGGAAACGTATATGTCTTTTGAATGTATACTATTTGTTTTAGAAGCAGGAGCACGTACCACATTGGTTCCCTGCGTAAATTGAGTTAATTTTTTAAAGGAATACTACCTGCAACTGAGGTTTTCCATGGTGGAGATAAGCTCTGCCTGTTCCCAATAGGCTCCCTCAGCTGAATTAAAGAAACACAGCTATGTCTTGAAAGAAAACCATTTTTGTCAGAAGCAGGAGAATCCAGCACATTATATCCCTGTGAGAATTGAAGTCGGGTCTGTATGGACTACATCTGCATCTTAGGGTTTACAAGGTGGACTTGGGTGCCCTTTTGTCCAAATCGGCCTATTCATGTGACTTGAAAAACACATGTATCTCCCGAAAGAAAATCATCTCTGGTAGAATCAGGAGCATAAGATACCTTGTTTCCTATGAGAAATCACTTTGCTTTATGAGAAACACAACTTCCTGCAACTTACGTTTTTTCAAGCTGGGGATATTCACTTTCTGTTCCAAATAGACCTCTTCTGTGGAGTTGAAGAAATACCTGTATTTCTGAGTAGAAAACAATATGTTTGAGAAGCAGGAGCTTCTAGCACATTGGTTTCCTGTGAGAATTGAGTTCGTTTTGGAAGGAATACTTCCAGCATTTTATGTGTTTCAAGGTGGAGTTACGCTGTCTGTGTTCCTTAAAGCTTACACTACTGAGTTGTAGAAAGAAATGTATCTTTCGAAGAGAACCATTTTGTCATAGAAGCCGGAGCATCTACCCCATTGGTCCCCTGTGAGAATGGCTTAGTTTTTGAAAGGGATGCTACCTGCAACAGAGGATTTTCCACGTGGACATATGCCAACTGACCTCAATTGAAGAAAACCATGTGTCTCTTGAAGAAAACCAGCTGTGATATAAGCAGGAGCATCTAACACATTATTTTTCTGGGAGATTGAGTTCTTTTTTCAATGGAATACATCCTACAATGTAGGTTTTTCAAGGTGGATATAGGCTCTCGATGTTCCAAATAGGTCTATTTAGCAGAATTACAGAAAGAGAGATATCCCTTCAACGAAAACTATCAATGATAGAAGCAGGAACATCTAGCACATGGTTTTCCAGTAAGAATTGGGTAGCTTTTTAAAGAAAAAATTCCTGCATATCAGAGTATTCAAGGTGGAGGAAGGCTCGTTCTGTTCCCAATACGTCTCTTTAGCAATGCTGAATAAACACATATGTCATTCAAAAGAAAACCATCTGTATTAAATGCAGAAGCATCAAGCACATTGTTTCCTTGTGAGAATTAAGTCAGTTTCTGAAATGAATATTGTCTGTAACTTACGTGTTTCAATTTGAAGGTGGTCTCTCTTTGTTTCAAATAGGCGTATTCAGCAGAGTTGAAGAAACACATGGAACTTTCAAAAGAAAACCATTTGTGTTATAAGCAAGCACATTGAGGACTTTCTTTGCTCTGAGAATTGCCTTAGTTTTTCAATGAAATTCTACGTATAACTTAGGTTTTTCAAGGTGGAGATAGGCTCTGTTTGTTAGCACAGGTCTATTCAGGTGATTTGAAAAACATATGTGCCACTCTAAAGAAAATGATCTATGTTAGATGTGCCACTGCTAGCACATGGTTTCACAGTGACAACTGTGTTAGTTTTGAAAGGAATACTTCCTGCAAACCTGAGTTTACTAGGTGGAGAAGGCTCATTTGTGCCGAATTGGCCTATTCACCTGAGTAGAAAAAACACATCTAACATTCCAAGGAAAACCATCTGTGATAGAAACTGCAGCATCTAGACGGTGGTTTCCCTGTGAGAATTCAGTTATTTTTTGAAATTAATCCTTCCTGAAAAGTTTGTTTTTCAGGATGCACTTAGGCTCTTTTGGATCCTAAGAAGACTATTTAGCAGAGTTGAAGAAACACATGTACCTGTCGACATAAAACCATTGGTGTTAGACCCAGGAACAAATCACACATTATTTTGCTGTGAGAATTGTTCTGGTTTTTGTAAGGAATACTTCCTGCATATCAGAATTTACAAGGTGGAGAAAGGCTCATTTTCTTCGAAGTTGCCCTCTTCAGCTAAGTTGAGGAAACCCATGAACCTCATGATAGAAAACAATCTGTGTTACAAGCAGGAGCATCTAGCACATTGTTTGTTGTGAGAAACAGTTGGATTTCTGACGAGATACTTTCAGCAACGTAGGTTTCTCCAGGCGGTGATAGGCTCCATTTTTTCCGAAAGGCCTACTCAGCTGAGTTGAAGAAACTCATGCATCTTTCAAATGATAATCATTTGTGTTAGAAACAAGAGAATGTACCACTTTGGTTCCCATTGAGAACTCTTATTGTTCTTGAAAGGAATACTATCTGGAACTCAGGTTACTCAAGAAGGAGATAGGCTCACTGTGTTCCAAATAGGCCTATTCCGCAGAGTTGCAGAAACACATACATCTCTCGAAATAAACCATGTGTGTCAGAAACAGGAGCACCTATCACTTTGTTTCCCTATGAGAATTGTGTTAGTTATTGAAAGGAATACTTCCTGCAACTTAGATTTTTCAAGCTGGCTATACCTGCTTTTTGTTCTAAACACACCTACTGAGCGGTATGGAAGAAAAACATGTATCTCTCAAAAACAAAACCTCTACAAAACATGCAGGAATATCTAGCAAATTACTTCGTGCAGAGAACTGAGTTAGTTTTTGAAATTAATACTTCCTGGAAATAGGTTCTTGATGGGGGAAATAGGCTCTGTGTGCCCCAATTACGCCTATTCCACTGGCTTAAAGATATCCATGTACATCTGTAATGAAAATCATCTGACTGGGGAGCGGAATAGCCTAGCACATTGTTCTCCTGTGGGAATTGAGTTTGTTTTGGGAAGGATTCTCAGGCAAATTAGGTGTTTCATTGAGGAGATAGCCTCTCTGTCTTCCAAACAGGACTTCAGCTGTGTAGAAGAACCAAGCACATGTATCTTTTGAGAGAAAACCATTTGTGTTTAAAACACAAGAATCTAGCACATTGTTTCCCGATGAGAACTGAGTTTGGTTTTGGAATGAATACTCCCTGCAACTCAGGTTTTTCAAGGAGGTGATAGGCTATTTTTCTTCCACATAGTCCAATTCAGCTAAGATGAGGAAACTCATGTTGCACTGCAAGGACAAACAACTATGTGAGAAGCTCTAGCATCTAGCACAATGCTTACCTGAGAGAATTGAGGTTGTGTTTGAAAGGAATACCTCCTGCAAATCACAATTTGCATGGTGGAGGAAGGCTCATTTTGTTCGAAATAGGACTATTCCCCTAAGTTGAAGGAATTCATATATCTCTTGAAAGAAAACCACTGCGTGAGAAGTAGGAACATCTAGCACCTTCTTTCACTGTGAGAACTGAGTTAGTTTTGAAATGGGATATGGCCTGTCACATAGGTTTTTTCAGGTGGAGAAAGGCTCTCTTCCTTGCAAAAGGCCTATTCAGTTGAGTTCAAGATACACATGTATCTCTCGAAATAAAACCATCTGAGTTAGAAAGGGGAGCATTGAGCACGTTCTGTCCAAGTGAGAATTCACTGAGTTTTGGAAATTCTTCCTGCAAGTGAAGCTTTTCAAGGTTGAGAAAGGCTTTCAGTGTTCAAATTAGGCCTATTCAAGCCTTGCGGAGGAAATACATGTATGTCTTGAAAGTAAGCCATCTGTCTTAGAAGCAAAAGCATGTGGCACATTGTTTTTCTGTGAGAACTGAGTCAGCCTTTCATAAGGAATACTCACGTCAATGTTTGACTTTCAAGGTGGAGATATGCTCTCTTTGTTCCAAATAGGACTATTCTGTTGAGTTGGGGAAACGTATATGTCTTTTGAATGTATACTATTTGTTTTAGAAGCAGGAGCACGTACCACATTGGTTCCCTGCGTAAATTGAGTTAATTTTTTAAAGGAATACTACCTGCAACTGAGGTTTTTCATGGTGGAGATAAGCTCTGCCTGTTCCCAATAGGCTCTCTCAGCTGAATTAAAGAAACACAGCTATGTCTTGAAAGAAAACCATTTTTGTCAGAAGCAGGAGAATCCAGCACATTATATCCCTGTGAGAATTGAAATCGGGTCTGTATGGACTACATCTGCATCTTAGGGTTTACAAGGTGGACTTGGGTGCCCTTTTGTCCAAATCGGCCTATTCATGTGACTTGAAAAACACATGTATCTCCCGAAAGAAAATCATCTCTGGTAGAATCAGGAGCATAAGATACCTTGTTTGCTATGAGAAATCACTTTGCTTTATGAGAAACACAACTTCCTGCAACTTACGTTTTTTGAAGCTGGGGATATTCACTTTCTGTTCCAAGTAGACCTCTTCTGTGGAGTTGAAGAAATACCTGTATTTCTGGGTAGAAAACAATATGTCTGAGAAGCAGGAGCTTCTAGCACATTGGTTTCCTGTGAGAATTGAGTTCGTTTTGGAAGGAATACTTCCAGCATTTTATGTGTTTCAAGGTGGAGTTACGCTGTCTGTGTTCCTTAAAGCTTACACTACTGAGTTGTAGAAAGAAATGTATCTTTCGAACAGAACCATTTTGTCATAGAAGCAGGAGCATCTACCCCATTGGTCCCCTGTGAGAATGGCTTAGTTTTTGAAAGGGATGCTACCTGCAACAGAGGATTTTCCACGTGGACATAGGCCAACTGACCTCAATTGAAGAAAACCATGTGTCTCTTGAAGAAAACCAGCTGTGATATAAGCAGGAGCATCTAACACATTATTTTTCTGGGAGATTGAGTTCTTTTTTCAATGGAATACATCCTACAATGTAGGTTTTTCAAGGTGGATATAGGCTCTCGATGTTCCAAATAGGTCTATTTAGCAGAATTACAGAAAGAGAGATATCCCTTCAACGAAAACTATCAATGATAGAAGCAGGAACATCTAGCACATGGTTTTCCAGTAAGAATTGGGTAGCTTTTTAAAGAAAAAATTCCTGCATATCAGAGTATTCAAGGTGGAGGAAGGCTCGTTCTGTTCCCAATACGTCTCTTTAGCAATGCTGAATAAACACATATGTCATTCAAAAGAAAACCATCTGTATTAAATGCAGAAGCATCAAGCACATTGTTTCCTTGTGAGAATTAAGTCAGTTTCTGAAATGAATATTGTCTGTAACTTACGTGTTTCAATTTGAAGGTGGTCTCTCTTTGTTTCAAATAGGCGTATTCAGCAGAGTTGAAGAAACACATGGAACTTTCAAAAGAAAACCATTTGTGTTATAAGCAAGCACATTGAGGACTTTCTTTGCTCTGAGAATTGCCTTAGTTTTTCAATGAAATTCTACGTATAACTTAGGTTTTTCAAGGTGGAGATAGGCTCTGTTTGTTAGCACAGGTCTATTCAGGTGATTTGAAAAACATATGTGCCACTCTAAAGAAAATGATCTATGTTAGATGTGCCACTGCTAGCACATGGTTTCACAGTGACAACTGTGTTAGTTTTGAAAGGAATACTTCCTGCAAACCTGAGTTTACTAGGTGGAGAAGGCTCATTTGTGCCGAATTGGCCTATTCACCTGAGTAGAAAAAACACATCTAACATTCCAAGGAAAACCATCTGTGATAGAAACTGCAGCATCTAGACGGTGGTTTCCCTGTGAGAATTCAGTTATTTTTTGAAATTAATCCTTCCTGAAAAGTTTGTTTTTCAGGATGCACTTAGGCTCTTTTGGATCCTAAGAAGACTATTTAGCAGAGTTGAAGAAACACATGTACCTGTTGACATAAAACCATGTGTGTTAGACCCAGGAACAAATCGCACATTATTTTGCTGTGAGGATTGTTCTGGTTTTTGTAAGGAATACTTCCTGCATATCAGAATTTACAAGGTGGAGAAAGGCTCATTTTCTTCGAAGTTGCCCTCTTCAGCTAAGTTGAGGAAACCCATGAACCTCATGATAGAAAATAATCTGTGTTACAAGCAGGAGCATCTAGCACATTGTTTGTTGTGAGAAACAGTTGGATTTCTGACGAGATATTTTCAGCAACGTAGGTTTCTCAGGGCGGTGATAGGCTCCTTTTTTTCCGAAAGGCCTACTCAGCTGAGTTGAAGAAACTCATGCATCTTTCAAATGATAATCATTTGTGTTAGAAACACGAGAATGTACCACTTTGGTTCCCTTTGAGAACTCTTATTGTTCTTGAAAGGAATACTATCTGGAACTCAGGTTACTCAAGACGGAGATAGGCTCACTGTGTTCCAAATAGGCCTATTCCGCAGAGTTGCAGAAACACATACATCTCTCCAAATAAACCATGTGTGTTAGAAACAGGAGCACCTATCACTTTGTTTCCCTATGAGAATTTTGTTAGTTATTGAAAGGAATACTTCCTGCAACTTAGATTTTTCAAGCTGGCTATACCTGCATATTGTTCTAAACAAACCTACTGAGCGGTATGGAAGAAAAACATGTATCTCTCAAAAACAAAACATCTACAAAACATGCAGGAATATCTAGCAAATTACTTCGTGCAGAGAACTGAGTTAGTTTTTGAAATTAATACTTCCTGGAAATAGGTTCTTGATGGGGGAAATAGGCTCTGTGTGCCCCAATTACGCCTATTCCACTGGCTTAAAGATATCCATGTACATCTGTAATGAAAATCATCTGACTGGGGAGCGGGATAGCCTAGCACATTGTTCTCCTGTGGGAATTGAGTTTGTTTTGGGAAGGATTCTCAGGCAAATTAGGTGTTTCATTGAGGAGATAGCCTCTCTGTATTCCAAACAGGACTTCAGCTGTGTAGAAGAACCAACCACATGTATCTTTTGAGAGAAAACCATTTGTGTTTAAAACACAAGAATCTAGCACATTGTTTCCCGATGAGAACTGAGTTTGGTTTTGGAATGAATACACCCTGCAACTAAGGTTTTTCAAGGAGGTGATAGGCTATTTTTCTTCCACATAGTCCAATTCAGCTAAGATGAGGAAACTCATGTTGCACTGCAAGGACAAACAACTATGTGAGAAGCTCTAGCATCTAGCACAATGCTTACCTGAGAGAATTGAGGTTGTGTTTGAAAGGAATACCTCCTGCAAATCACAATTTACATGGTGGAGGAAGGCTCATTTTGTTCAAAATAGGACTATTCCCCTAAGTTGAAGGAATTCATATATCTCTTGAAAGAAAACCACTGAGTGAGAAGTAGGAACATCTAGCACCTTCTTTCACTGTGAGAACTGAGTTAGTTTTGAAATGGGATATGGCCTGTCACATAGGTTTTTTCAGGTGGAGAAAGGCTCTCTTCCTTGCAAAAGGCCTATTCAGTTGAGTTCAAGATACACATGTATCTCTCGAAATAAAACCATCTGAGTTAGAAAGGGGAGCATTGAGCACGTTCTGTCCAAGTGAGAATTCACTGAGTTTTGGAAATTCTTCCTGCAAGTGAAGCTTTTCAAGGTTGAGAAAGGCTTTCTGTGTTCCAATTAGGCCTATTCAAGCCTTGCGGAGGAAATACATGTATGTCTTGAAAGTAAGCCATCTGTCTTAGAAGCAAAAGCATGTGGCACATTGTTTTTCTGTGAGAACTGAGTCAGCCTTTCATAAGGAATACTCACGTCAATGTTTGATTTTCAAGGTGGAGATATGCTCTCTTTGTTCCAAATAGGACTATTCTGTTGAGTTGGGGAAACGTATATGTCTTTTGAATGTATACTATTTGTTTTAGAAGCAGGAGCATGTACCACATTGGTTCCCTGCATAAATTGAGTTAATTTTTTAAAGGAATACTACCTGCAACGGAGGTTTTTCATGGTGGAGATGAGCTCTGCCTGTTCCCAATAGGCTCTCTCAGCTGAATTAAAGAAACACAGCTATGTCTTGAAAGAAAACCATTTTTGTCAGAAGCAGGAGAATCCAGCACATTATATCCCTGTGAGAATTGAAATCGGGTCTGTATGGACTACATCTGCATCTTAGGGTTTACAAGGTGAACTTGGGTGCCCTTTGGTCCAAATCGGCCTATTCATGTGACTTGAAAAGCACATGTATCTCCCGAAAGAAAATCATCTCTGGTAGAATCAGGAGCATAAGATACCGTCTTTCTTATGAGAAATCACTTTGCTTTATGAGAAACACAACTTCCTGCAACTTACGTTTTTTGAAGCTGGGGATATTCACTTTCTGTTCCAAGTAGACCTCTTCTGTGGAGTTGAAGAAATACCTGTATTTCTGGGTAGAAAACAATATGTCTGAGAAGCAGGAGCTTCTAGCACATTGGTTTCCTGTGAGAATTGAGTTCGTTTTGGAAGGAATACTTCCAGCATTTTATGTGTTTCAAGGTGGAGATACGCTGTCTGTGTTCCTTAAAGCTTACACTACTGAGTTGTAGAAAGAAATGTATCTTTCGAACAGAACCATTTTGTCATAGAAGCAGGAGCATCTACCCCATTGGTCCCCTGTGAGAATGGCTTAGTTTTTGAAAGGGATGCTACCTGCAACTTAGGATTTTCCACGTGGACATAGGCCAACTGACCTCAATTGAAGAAAACCATGTGTCTCTTGAAGAAAACCAGCTGTGATATAAGCAGGAGCATCTAACACATTATTTTTCTGGGAGATTGAGTTCTTTTTTCAATGGAATACATCCTACAATGTAGGTTTTTCAAGGTGGATTTAGGCTCTCGATGTTCCAAATAGGTCTATTTAGCAGAATTACAGAAAGAGAGGTATCCCTTCAACGAAAACTATCAATGATAGAAGCAGGAACATCTAGCACATGGTTTTCCAGTAAGAATAGGGTAGCTTTTTAAAGAAAAAATTCCTGCATATCAGAGTATTCAAGGTGGAGGAAGGCTCGTTCTGTTCCCAATAGGTCCCTTTACACATGCTGAATAAACATGTCATTCAAAAGAAAACCATCTGTATTTAAAAGCAGAAGCATCAAGCACATTGTTTCCTTGTGAGAATTAAGTCAGTTTCTGAAATGAATATTGTCTGTAACTTACGTGTTTCAATTTGAAGGTAGGCTCTCTTTGTTTCAAATAGGCGTATGCAGCAGAGTTGAAGAAACACATGGAACTTTCAAAAGAAAACCATTTGTGTTATAAGCAAGCACATTGAGGACTTTCTTTGCTCTGAGAATTGCCTTAGTTTTTCAATGACATTCTACGTGGAACTTAGGTTTTTCAAGGTGGAGATAGGCTCTGTTTGTTAGCACAGGTCTATTCAGGTGATTTGAAAAACATATGTGCCACTCTAAAGAAAATGATCTATGTTAGATGGGCCACTGCTAGCACATGGTTTCACAGTGACAACTGTGTTAGTTTTGAAAGGAATACTTCCTTCAAACCTTAGTTTACTAGGTGGAGAAGTCTCATTTGTGCCGAATTGGCCTATTCACCTGAGTAGAAAAAACACATCTAACATTCCAAGGAAAACCATCTGTGTTAGAAACTGCAGCATCTAGACGGTGGTTTCCCTGTGAGAATTCAGTTATTTTTTGAAATTAATCCTTCCTGAAAAGTTTGTTTTTCAGGATGCACTTAGGCTCTTTTGGATCCTAAGAAGACTATTTAGCAGAGTTGAAGAAACACATGTACCTGTTGACATAAAACCATGTGTGTTAGACCCAGGAACAAATCGCACATTATTTTGCTGTGAGGATTGTTCTGGTTTTTGTAAGGAATACTTCCTGCATATCAGAATTTACAAGGTGGAGAAAGGCTCATTTTCTTCGAAGTTGCCCTCTTCAGCTAAGTTGAGGAAACCCATGAACCTCATGATAGAAAATAATCTGTGTTACAAGCAGGAGCATCTAGCACATTGTTTGTTGTGAGAAACAGTTGGATTTCTGACGAGATATTTTCAGCAACGTAGGTTTCTCAGGGCGGTGATAGGCTCCTTTTTTTCCGAAAGGCCTACTCAGCTGAGTTGAAGAAACTCATGCATCTTTCAAATGATAATCATTTGTGTTAGAAACACGAGAATGTACCACTTTGGTTCCCTTTGAGAACTCTTATTGTTCTTGAAAGGAATACTATCTGGAACTCAGGTTACTCAAGACGGAGATAGGCTCACTGTGTTCCAAATAGGCCTATTCCGCAGAGTTGCAGAAACACATACATCTCTCCAAATAAACCATGTGTGTTAGAAACAGGAGCACCTATCACTTTGTTTCCCTATGAGAATTTTGTTAGTTATTGAAAGGAATACTTCCTGCAACTTAGATTTTTCAAGCTGGCTATACCTGCATATTGTTCTAAACAAACCTACTGAGCGGTATGGAAGAAAAACATGTATCTCTCAAAAACAAAACATCTACAAAACATGCAGGAATATCTAGCAAATTACTTCGTGCAGAGAACTGAGTTAGTTTTTGAAATTAATACTTCCTGGAAATAGGTTCTTGATGGGGGAAATAGGCTCTGTGTGCCCCAATTACGCCTATTCCACTGGCTTAAAGATATCCATGTACATCTGTAATGAAAATCATCTGACTGGGGAGCGGGATAGCCTAGCACATTGTTCTCCTGTGGGAATTGAGTTTGTTTTGGGAAGGATTCTCAGGCAAATTAGGTGTTTCATTGAGGAGATAGCCTCTCTGTATTCCAAACAGGACTTCAGCTGTGTAGAAGAACCAACCACATGTATCTTTTGAGAGAAAACCATTTGTGTTTAAAACACAAGAATCTAGCACATTGTTTCCCGATGAGAACTGAGTTTGGTTTTGGAATGAATACACCCTGCAACTAAGGTTTTTCAAGGAGGTGATAGGCTATTTTTCTTCCACATAGTCCAATTCAGCTAAGATGAGGAAACTCATGTTGCACTGCAAGGACAAACAACTATGTGAGAAGCTCTAGCATCTAGCACAATGCTTACCTGAGAGAATTGAGGTTGTGTTTGAAAGGAATACCTCCTGCAAATCACAATTTACATGGTGGAGGAAGGCTCATTTTGTTCAAAATAGGACTATTCCCCTAAGTTGAAGGAATTCATATATCTCTTGAAAGAAAACCACTGAGTGAGAAGTAGGAACATCTAGCACCTTCTTTCACTGTGAGAACTGAGTTAGTTTTGAAATGGGATATGGCCTGTCACATAGGTTTTTTCAGGTGGAGAAAGGCTCTCTTCCTTGCAAAAGGCCTATTCAGTTGAGTTCAAGATACACATGTATCTCTCGAAATAAAACCATCTGAGTTAGAAAGGGGAGCATTGAGCACGTTCTGTCCAAGTGAGAATTCACTGAGTTTTGGAAATTCTTCCTGCAAGTGAAGCTTTTCAAGGTTGAGAAAGGCTTTCTGTGTTCCAATTAGGCCTATTCAAGCCTTGCGGAGGAAATACATGTATGTCTTGAAAGTAAGCCATCTGTCTTAGAAGCAAAAGCATGTGGCACATTGTTTTTCTGTGAGAACTGAGTCAGCCTTTCATAAGGAATACTCACGTCAATGTTTGATTTTCAAGGTGGAGATATGCTCTCTTTGTTCCAAATAGGACTATTCTGTTGAGTTGGGGAAACGTATATGTCTTTTGAATGTATACTATTTGTTTTAGAAGCAGGAGCATGTACCACATTGGTTCCCTGCATAAATTGAGTTAATTTTTTAAAGGAATACTACCTGCAACGGAGGTTTTTCATGGTGGAGATGAGCTCTGCCTGTTCCCAATAGGCTCTCTCAGCTGAATTAAAGAAACACAGCTATGTCTTGAAAGAAAACCATTTTTGTCAGAAGCAGGAGAATCCAGCACATTATATCCCTGTGAGAATTGAAATCGGGTCTGTATGGACTACATCTGCATCTTAGGGTTTACAAGGTGAACTTGGGTGCCCTTTGGTCCAAATCGGCCTATTCATGTGACTTGAAAAACACATGTATCTCCCGAAAGAAAATCATCTCTGGTAGAATCAGGAGCATAAGATACCGTCTTTCTTATGAGAAATCACTTTGCTTTATGAGAAACACAACTTCCTGCAACTTACGTTTTTTGAAGCTGGGGATATTCACTTTCTGTTCCAAGTAGACCTCTTCTGTGGAGTTGAAGAAATACCTGTATTTCTGGGTAGAAAACAATATGTCTGAGAAGCAGGAGCTTCTAGCACATTGGTTTCCTGTGAGAATTGAGTTCGTTTTGGAAGGAATACTTCCAGCATTTTATGTGTTTCAAGGTGGAGATACGCTGTCTGTGTTCCTTAAAGCTTACACTACTGAGTTGTAGAAAGAAATGTATCTTTCGAACAGAACCATTTTGTCATAGAAGCAGGAGCATCTACCCCATTGGTCCCCTGTGAGAATGGCTTAGTTTTTGAAAGGGATGCTACCTGCAACTTAGGATTTTCCACGTGGACATAGGCCAACTGACCTCAATTGAAGAAAACCATGTGTCTCTTGAAGAAAACCAGCTGTGATATAAGCAGGAGCATCTAACACATTATTTTTCTGGGAGATTGAGTTCTTTTTTCAATGGAATACATCCTACAATGTAGGTTTTTCAAGGTGGATTTAGGCTCTCGATGTTCCAAATAGGTCTATTTAGCAGAATTACAGAAAGAGAGGTATCCCTTCAACGAAAACTATCAATGATAGAAGCAGGAACATCTAGCACATGGTTTTCCAGTAAGAATAGGGTAGCTTTTTAAAGAAAAAATTCCTGCATATCAGAGTATTCAAGGTGGAGGAAGGCTCGTTCTGTTCCCAATAGGTCCCTTTACACATGCTGAATAAACATGTCATTCAAAAGAAAACCATCTGTATTTAAAGCAGAAGCATCAAGCACATTGTTTTCTGGTGAGAATTAAGTCAGTTTCTGAAATGAATATTGTCTGTAACTTACGTGTTTCAATTTGAAGGTAGGCTCTCTTTGTTTCAAATAGGCGTATGCAGCAGAGTTGAAGAAACACATGGAACTTTCAAAAGAAAACCATTTGTGTTATAAGCAAGCACATTGAGGACTTTCTTTGCTCTGAGAATTGCCTTAGTTTTTCAATGACATTCTACGTGGAACTTAGGTTTTTCAAGGTGGAGATAGGCTCTGTTTGTTAGCACAGGTCTATTCAGGTGATTTGAAAAACATATGTGCCACTCTAAAGAAAATGATCTATGTTAGATGGGCCACTGCTAGCACATGGTTTCACAGTGACAACTGTGTTAGTTTTGAAAGGAATACTTCCTGCAAACCTGAGTTTACTAGGTGGAGAAGTCTCATTTGTGCCGAATTGGCCTATTCACCTGAGTAGAAAAAACACATCTAACATTCCAAGGAAAACCATCTGTGTTAGAAACTGCAGCATCTAGACGGTGGTTTCCCTGTGAGAATTCAGTTATTTTTTGAAATTAATCCTTCCTGAAAAGTTTGTTTTTCAGGATGCACTTAGGCTCTTTTGGATCCTAAGAAGACTATTTAGCAGAGTTGAAGAAACACATGTACCTGTTGACATAAAACCATGTGTGTTAGACCCAGGAACAAATCGCACATTATTTTGCTGTGAGGATTGTTCTGGTTTTTGTAAGGAATACTTCCTGCATATCAGAATTTACAAGGTGGAGAAAGGCTCATTTTCTTCGAAGTTGCCCTCTTCAGCTAAGTTGAGGAAACCCATGAACCTCATGATAGAAAATAATCTGTGTTACAAGCAGGAGCATCTAGCACATTGTTTGTTGTGAGAAACAGTTGGATTTCTGACGAGATATTTTCAGCAACGTAGGTTTCTCAGGGCGGTGATAGGCTCCATTTTTTCCGAAAGGCCTACTCAGCTGAGTTGAAGAAACTCATGCATCTTTCAAATGATAATCATTTGTGTTAGAAACACGAGAATGTACCACTTTGGTTCCCTTTGAGAACTCTTATTGTTCTTGAAAGGAATACTATCTGGAACTCAGGTTACTCAAGACGGAGATAGGCTCACTGTGTTCCAAATAGGCCTATTCCGCAGAGTTGCAGAAACACATACATCTCTCGAAATAAACAATGTGTGTCAGAAACAGGAGCACCTATCACTTTGTTTCCCTATGAGAATTGTGTTAGTTATTGAAAGGAATACTTCCTGCAACTTAGATTTTTCAAGCTGGCTATACCTGCTTTTTGTTCTAAACAAACCTACTGAGCGGTATGGAAGAAAACCATGCATCTCTCAAAAACAAAACCTCTACAAAACATGCAGGAATATCTAGCAAATTACTTCGTGCAGAGAACTGAGTTAGTTTTTGAAATTAATACTTCCTGGAAATAGGTTCTTGATGGGGGAAATAGGCTCTGTGTGCCCCAATTACGCCTATTCCACTGGCTTAAAGATATCCATGTACATCTGTAATGAAAATCATCGGACTGGGGAGCAGGATAGCCTAGCACATTGTTCTCCTGTGGGAATTGAGTTTGTTTTGGGAAGGATTCTCAGGCAAATTAGGTGTTTCATTGAGGAGATAGCCTCTCTGTCTTCCAAACAGGACTTCAGCTGTGTAGAAGAACCAAGCACATGTATCTTTTGAGAGAAAACCATTTGTGTTTGAAACACAAGAATCTAGCACATTGTTTCCCGATGAGAACTGAGTTTGGTTTTGGAATGAATACACCCTGCAACTAAGGTTTTTCAAGGAGGTGATAGGCTATTTTTCTTCCAAATAGTCCAATTCAGCTAAGATGAGGAAACTCATGTTGCACTGCAAGGACAAACAACTATGTGAGAAGCTCTAGCATCTAGCACAATGCTTACCTGAGAGAATTGAGGTTGTGTTTGAAAGGAATACCTCCTGCAAATCACAATTTGCATGGTGGAGGAAGGCTCATTTTGTTCGAAATAGGACTATTCCCCTAAGTTGAAGAAATTCATATATTTCTTGAAAGAAAACCACTGCGTGAGAAGTAGGAACATCTAGCACCTTCTTTCACTGTGAGAACTGAGTTAGTTTTGAAATGGGATATGGCCTGTCACATAGGTTTTTTCAGGTGGAGAAAGGCTCTCTTCCTTGCAAAAGGCCTATTCAGTTGAGTTCAAGATACACATGTATCTCTCGAAATAAAACCATCTGAGTTAGAAAGGGGAGCATTGAGCACGTTCTGTCCAAGTGAGAATTCACTGAGTTTTGGAAATTCTTCCTGCAAGTGAAGCTTTTCAAGGTTGAGAAAGGCTTTCTGTGTTCCAATTAGGCCTATTCAAGCCTTGCGGAGGAAATACATGTATGTCTTGAAAGTAAGCCATCTGTCTTAGAAGCAAAAGCATGTGGCACATTGTTTTTCTGTGAGAACTGAGTCAGCCTTTCATAAGGAATACTCACGTCAATGTTTGATTTTCAAGGTGGAGATATGCTCTCTTTGTTCCAAATAGGACTATTCTGTTGAGTTGGGGAAACGTATATGTCTTTTGAATGTATACTATTTGTTTTAGAAGCAGGAGCATGTACCACATTGGTTCCCTGCGTAAATTGAGTTAATTTTTTAAAGGAATACTACCTGCAACGGAGGTTTTTCATGGTGGAGATGAGCTCTGCCTGTTCCCAATAGGCTCTCTCAGCTGAATTAAAGAAACACAGCTATGTCTTGAAAGAAAACCATTTTTGTCAGAAGCAGGAGAATCCAGCACATTATATCCCTGTGAGAATTGAAATCGGGTCTGTATGGACTACATCTGCATCTTAGGGTTTAAAAGGTGAACTTGGGTGCCCTTTGGTCCAAATCGGCCTATTCATGTGACTTGAAAAACACATGTATCTCCCGAAAGAAAATCATCTCTGGTAGAATCAGGAGCATAAGATACCTTGTTTGCTATGAGAAATCACTTTGCTTTATGAGAAACACAACTTCCTGCAACTTACGTTTTTTGAAGCTGGGGATATTCACTTTCTGTTCCAAGTAGACCTCTTCTGTGGAGTTGAAGAAATACCTGTATTTCTGGGTAGAAAACAATATGTCTGAGAAGCAGGAGCTTCTAGCACATTGGTTTCCTGTGAGAATTGAGTTCGTATTGGAAGGAATACTTCCAGCATTTTATGTGTTTCAAGGTGGAGATACGCTGTCTGTGTTCCTTAAAGCTTACACTACTGAGTTGTAGAAAGAAATGTATCTTTCGAACAGAACCATTTTGTCATAGAAGCAGGAGCATCTACCCCATTGGTCCCCTGTGAGAATGGCTTAGTTTTTGAAAGGGATGCTACCTGCAACTTAGGATTTTCCACGTGGACATAGGCCAACTGACCTCAATTGAAGAACACCATGTGTCTCTTGAAGAAAACCAGCTGTGATATAAGCAGGAGCATCTAACACATTATTTTTCTGGGAGATTGAGTTCTTTTTTCAATGGAATACATCCTACAATGTAGGTTTTTCAAGGTGGATTTAGGCTCTCGATGTTCCAAATAGGTCTATTTAGCAGAATTACAGAAAGAGAGGTATCCCTTCAACGAAAACTATCAATGATAGAAGCAGGAACATCTAGCACATGGTTTTCCAGTAAGAATTGGGTAGCTTTTTAAAGAAAAAATTCCTGCATATCAGAGTATTCAAGGTGGAGGAAGGCTCGTTCTGTTCCCAATAGGTCCCTTTAGACATGCTGAATAAACATGTCATTCAAAAGAAAACCATCTGTATTTAAAGCAGAAGCATCAAGCACATTGTTTTCTGGTGAGAATTAAGTCAGTTTCTGAAATAAATATTGTCTGTAACTTACGTGTTTCAATTTGAAGGTAGGCTCTCTTTGTTTCAAATAGGCGTATGCAGCAGAGTTGAAGAAACACATGGAACTTTCAAAAGAAAACCATTTGTGTTATAAGCAAGCACATTGAGGACTTTCTTTGCTCTGAGAATTGCCTTAGTTTTTCAATGACATTCTACGTGGAACTTAGGTTTTTCAAGGTGGAGATAGGCTCTGTTTGTTAGCACAGGTCTATTCAGGTGATTTGAAAAACATATGTGCCACTCTAAAGAAAATGATCTATGTTAGATGGGCCACTGCTAGCACATGGTTTCACAGTGACAACTGTGTTAGTTTTGAAAGGAATACTTCCTGCAAACCTGAGTTTACTAGGTGGAGAAGTCTCATTTGTGCCGAATTGGCCTATTCACCTGAGTAGAAAAAACACATCTAACATTCCAAGGAAAACCATCTGTGTTAGAAACTGCAGCATCTAGACGGTGGTTTCCCTGTGAGAATTCAGTTATTTTTTGAAATTAATCCTTCCTGAAAAGTTTGTTTTTCAGGATGCACTTAGGCTCTTTTGGATCCTAAGAAGACTATTTAGCAGAGTTGAAGAAACACATGTACCTGTTGACATAAAACCATGTGTGTTAGACCCAGGAACAAATCGCACATTATTTTGCTGTGAGGATTGTTCTGGTTTTTGTAAGGAATACTTCCTGCATATCAGAATTTACAAGGTGGAGAAAGGCTCATTTTCTTCGAAGTTGCCCTCTTCAGCTAAGTTGAGGAAACCCATGAACCTCATGATAGAAAATAATCTGTGTTACAAGCAGGAGCATCTAGCACATGGTTTGTTGTGAGAAACAGTTGGATTTCTGACGAGATATTTTCAGCAACGTAGGTTTCTCAGGGCGGTGATAGGCTCCATTTTTTCCGAAAGGCCTGCTCAGCTGAGTTGAAGAAACTCATGCATCTTTCAAATGATAATCATTTGTGTTAGAAACACGAGAATGTACCACTTTGGTTCCCTTTGAGAACTCTTATTGTTCTTGAAAGGAATACTATCTGGAACTCAGGTTACTCAAGACGGAGATAGGCTCACTGTGTTCCAAATAGGCCTATTCCGCAGAGTTGCAGAAACACATACATCTCTCGAAATAAACCATGTGTGTTACAAACAGGAGCACCTATCACTTTGTTTCCCTATGAGAATTGTGTTAGTTATTGAAAGGAATACTTCCTGCAACTTAGATTTTTCAAGCTGGCTATACCTGCATATTGTTCTAAACAAACCTACTGAGCGGTATGGAAGAAAAACATGTATCTCTCAAAAACAAAACCTCTACAAAACATGCAGGAATATCTAGCAAATTACTTCGTGCAGAGAACTGAGTTAGTTTTTGAAATTAATACTTCCTGGAAATAGGTTCTTGATGGGGGAAATAGGCACTGTGTGCCCCAATTATGCCTATTCCACTGGCTTAAAGATATCCATGTACATCTGTAATGAAAATCATCTGACTGGGGAGCGGGATAGCCTAGCACATTGTTCTCCTGTGGGAATTGAGTTTGTTTTGGGAAGGATTCTCAGGCAAATTAGGTGTTTCATTGAGGAGATAGCCTCTCTGTCTTCCAAACAGGACTTCAGCTGTGTAGAAGAACCAACCACATGTATCTTTTGAGAGAAAACCATTTGTGTTTGAAACACAAGAATCTAGCACATTGATTCCCGATGAGAACTGAGTTTGGTTTTGGAATGAATACACCCTGCAACTAAGGTTTTTCAAGGAGGTGATAGGCTATTTTTCTTCCACATAGTCCAATTCAGCTAAGATGAGGAAACTCATGTTGCACTGCAAGGACAAACAACTATGTGAGAAGCTCTAGCATCTAGCACAATGCTTACCTGAGAGAATTGAGGTTGTGTTTGAAAGGAATACCTCCTGCAAATCACAATTTGCATGGTGGAGGAAGGCTCATTTTGTTCAAAATAGGACTATTCCCCTAAGTTGAAGGAATTCATATATCTCTTGAAAGAAAACCACTGAGTGAGAAGTAGGAACATCTAGCACCTTCTTTCACTGTGAGAACTGAGTTAGTTTTGAAATGGGATATGGCCTGTCACATAGGTTTTTTCAGGTGGAGAAAGGCTCTCTTCCTTGCAAAAGGCCTATTCAGTTGAGTTCAAGATACACATGTATCTCTCGAAATAAAACCATCTGAGTTAGAAAGGGGAGCATTGAGCACGTTCTGTCCAAGTGAGAATTCACTGAGTTTTGGAAATTCTTCCTGCAAGTGAAGCTTTTCAAGGTGGAGAAAGGCTTTCTGTGTTCCAATTAGGCCTATTCAAGCCTTGCGGAGGAAATACATGTATGTCTTGAAAGTAAGCCATCTGTCTTAGAAGCAAAAGCATGTGGCACATTATTTTTCTGTGAGAACTGAGTCTGCCTTTCATAAGGAATACTCACGTCAATGTTTGATTTTCAAGGTGGAGATAAGCTCTCTTTGTTCCACATAGGACTATTCTGTTGAGTTGGGGAAACGTATATGTCTTTTGAATGTATACTATTTGTTTTAGAAGCAGGAGCACGTACCACATTGGTTCCCTGCGTAAATTGAGTTAATTTTTTAAAGGAATAGTACTTGCAACTGAGGTTTTTCATGGTGGAGATAAGCTCTGCCTGTTCCCAATAGGCTCTCTCAGCTGAATTAAAGAAACACAGCTATGTCTTGAAAGAAAACCATTTTTGTCAGAAGCAGGAGAATCCAGCACATTATATCCCTGTGAGAATTGAAGTCGGGTCTGTATGGACTACATCTGCATCTTAGGGTTTACAAGGTGGACTTGGGTGCCCTTTTGTCCAAATCGGCCTATTCATGTGACTTGAAAAACACATGTATCTCCCGAAAGAAAATCATCTCTGGTAGAATCAGGAGCATAAGATACCTTGTTTCCTATGAGAAATCACTTTGCTTTATGAGAAACACAACTTCCTGCAACTTACGTTTTTTGAAGCTGGGGATATTCACTTTCTGTTCCAAGTAGACCTCTTCTGTGGAGTTGAAGAAATACCTGTATTTCTGGGTAGAAAACAATATGTCTGAGAAGCAGGAGCTTCTAGCACATTGGTTTCCTGTGAGAATTGAGTTCGTTTTGGAAGGAATACTTCCAGCATTTTATGTGTTTCAAGGTGGAGATACGCTGTCTGTGTTCCTTAAAGCTTACACTACTGAGTTGTAGAAAGAAATGTATCTTTCGAACAGAACCATTTTGTCATAGAAGCAGGAGCATCTACCCCATTGGTCCCCTGTGAGAATGGCTTAGTTTTTGAAAGGGATGCTACCTGCAACTTAGGATTTTCCACGTGGACATAGGCCAACTGACCTCAATTGAAGAAAACCATGTGTCTCTTGAAGAAAACCAGCTGTGATATAAGCAGGAGCATCTAACACATTATTTTTCTGGGAGATTGAGTTCTTTTTTCAATGGAATACATCCTACAATGTAGGTTTTTCAAGGTGGATTTAGGCTCTCGATGTTCCAAATAGGTCTATTTAGCAGAATTACAGAAAGAGAGGTATCCCTTCAACGAAAACTATCAATGATAGAAGCAGGAACATCTAGCACATGGTTTTCCAGTAAGAATAGGGTAGCTTTTTAAAGAAAAAATTCCTGCATATCAGAGTATTCAAGGTGGAGGAAGGCTCGTTCTGTTCCCAATAGGTCCCTTTAGACATGCTGAATAAACACATATGTCATTCAAAAGAAAACCATCTGTATTTAAAAGCAGAAGCATCAAGCACATTGTTTCCTTGTGAGAATTAAGTCAGTTTCTGAAATGAATATTGTCTGTAACTTACGTGTTTCAATTTGAAGGTAGGCTCTCTTTATTTCAAATAGGCGTATGCAGCAGAGTTGAAGAAACACATGGAACTTTCAAAAGAAAACCATTTGTGTTATAAGCAAGCACATTGAGGACTTTCTTTGCTCTGAGAATTGCCTTAGTTTTTCAATAACATTCTACGTGGAACTTAGGTTTTTCAAGGTGGAGATAGGCTCTGTTTGTTAGCACAGGTCTATTCAGGTGATTTGAAAAACATATGTGCCACTCTAAAGAAAATGATCTATGTTAGATGGGCCACTGCTAGCACATGGTTTCACAGTGACAACTGTGTTAGTTTTGAAAGGAATACTTCCTGCAAACCTGAGTTTACTAGGTGGAGAAGGCTCATTTGTGCCGAATTGGCCTATTCACCTGAGTAGAAAAAACACATCTAACATTCCAAGGAAAACCATCTGTGTTAGAAACTGCAGCATCTAGACGGTGGTTTCCCTGTGAGAATTCAGTTATTTTTTGAAATTAATCCTTCCTGAAAAGTTTGTTTTTCAGGATGCACTTAGGCTCTTTTGGATCCTAAGAAGACTATTTAGCAGAGTTGAAGAAACACATGTACCTGTTGACATAAAACCATGTGTGTTAGACCCAGGAACAAATCGCACATTATTTTGCTCTGAGGATTGTTCTGGTTTTTGTAAGGAATACTTCCTGCATATCAGAATTTACAAGGTGGAGAAAGGCTCATTTTCTTCGAAGTTGCCCTCTTCAGCTAAGTTGAGGAAACCCATGAACCTCATGATAGAAAATAATCTGTGTTACAAGCAGGAGCATCTAGCACATTGTTTGTTGTGAGAAACAGTTGGATTTCTGACGAGATATTTTCAGCAACGTAGGTTTCTCAGGGCGGTGATAGGCTCCATTTTTTCCGAAAGGCCTACTCAGCTGAGTTGAAGAAACTCATGCATCTTTCAAATGATAATCATTTGTGTTAGAAACACGAGAATGTACCACTTTGGTTCCCTTTGAGAACTCTTATTGTTCTTGAAAGGAATACTATCTGGAACTCAGGTTACTCAAGACGGAGATAGGCTCAATGTGTTCCAAATAGGCCTATTCCGCAGAGTTGCAGAAACACATACATCTCTCGAAATAAACAATGTGTGTCAGAAACAGGAGCACCTATCACTTTGTTTCCCTATGAGAATTGTGTTAGTTATTGAAAGGAATACTTCCTGCAACTTAGATTTTTCAAGCTGGCTATACTTGCTTTTTGTTCTAAACAAACCTACTGAGCGGTATGGAAGAAAACCATGCATCTCTCAAAAACAAAACCTCTACAAAACATGCAGGAATATCTAGCAAATTACTTCGTGCAGAGAACTGAGTTAGTTTTTGAAATTAATACTTCCTGGAAATAGGTTCTTGATGGGGGAAATCGGCTCTGTGTGCCCCAATTACGCCTATTCCACTGGCTTAAAGATATCCATGTACATCTGTAATGAAAATCATCGGACTGGGGAGCAGGATAGCCTAGCACATTGTTCTCCTGTGGGAATTGTGTTTGTTTTGGGAAGGATTCTCAGGCAAATTAGGTGTTTCATTGAGGAGATAGCCTCTCTGTCTTCCAAACAGGACTTCAGCTGTGTAGAAGAACCAAGCACATGTATCTTTTGAGAGAAAACCATTTGTGTTTGAAACACAAGAATCTAGCACATTGTTTCCCGATGAGAACTGAGTTTGGTTTTGGAATGAATACTCCCTGCAACTCAGGTTTTTCAAGGAGGTGATAGGCTATTTTTCTTCCACATAGTCCAATTCAGCTAAGATGAGGAAACTCATGTTGCACTGCAAGGACAAACAACTATGTGAGAAGCTCTAGCATCTAGCACAATGCTTACCTGAGAGAATTGAGGTTGTGTTTGAAAGGAATACCTCCTGCAAATCACAATTTGCATGGTGGAGGAAGCCTCATTTTGTTCGAAATAGGACTATTCCCCTAAGTTGAAGGAATTCATATATCTCTTGAAAGAAAACCACTGCGTGAGAAGTACGAACATCTAGCGCCTTCTTTCACTGTGAGAACTGAGTTAGTTTTGAAATGGGATATGGCCTGTCACATAGGTTTTTTCAGGTGGAGAAAGGCTCTCTTCCTTGCAAAAGGCCTATTCAGTTGAGTTCAAGATACACATGTATCTCTCGAAATAAAACCATCTGAGTTAGAAAGGGGAGCATTGAGCACGTTCTGTCCAAGTGAGAATTCACTGAGTTTTGGAAATTCTTCCTGCAAGTGAAGCTTTTCAAGGTTGAGAAAGGCTTTCTGTGTTCCAATTAGGCCTATTCAAGCCTTGCGGAGGAAATACATGTATGTCTTGAAAGTAAGCCTTCTGTCTTAGAAGCAAAAGCATGTGGCACATTGTTTTTCTGTGAGAACTGAGTCAGCCTTTCATAAGGAATACTCACGTCAATGTTTGATTTTCAAGGTGGAGATAAGCTCTCTTTGTTCCAAATAGGACTATTCTGTTGAGTTGGGGAAACGTATATGTCTTTTGAATGTATACTATTTGTTTTAGAAGCAGGAGCACGTACCACATTGGTTCCCTGCGTAAATTGAGTTAATTTTTTAAAGGAATACTACCGGCAACTGAGGTTTTTCATGGTGGAGATAAGCTCTGCCTGTTCCCAATAGGCTCTGTCAGCTGAATTAAAGAAACACAGCTATGTCTTGAAAGAAAACCATTTTTGTCAGAAGCAGGAGAATCCAGCACATTATATCCCTGTGAGAATTGAAATCGGGTCTGTATGGACTACATCTGCATCTTAGGGTTTACAAGGTGGACTTGGGTGCCCTTTTGTCCAAATCGGCCTATTCATGTGACTTGAAAAACACATGTATCTCCCGAAAGAAAATAATCTCTGGTAGAATCAGGAGCATAAGATACCTTGTTTGCTATGAGAAATCACTTTGCTTTATGAGAAACACAACTTCCTGCAACTTACGTTTTTTGAAGCTGGGGATATTCACTTTCTGTTCCAAGTAGACCTCTTCTGTGGAGTTGAAGAAATACCTGTATTTCTGGGTAGAAAACAATATGTCTGAGAAGCAGGAGCTTCTAGCACATTGGTTTCCTGTGAGAATTGAGTTCGTTTTGGAAGGAATACTTCCAACATTTTATGTGTTTCAAGGTGGAGATACGCTGTCTGTGTTCCTTAAAGCTTACACTACTGAGTTGTAGAAAGAAATGTATCTTTCGAACAGAACCATTTTGTCATAGAAGCAGGAGCATCTACCCCATTGGTGCCCTGTGAGAATGGCTTAGTTTTTGAAAGGGATGCTACTTGCAACTTAGGATTTTCCACGTGGACATAGGCCAACTGACCTCAATTGATGAAAACCATGTGTCTCTTGAAGAAAACCAGCTGTGATATAAGCAGGAGCATCTAACACATTATTTTTCTGGGAGATTGAGTTCTTTTTTCAATGGAATACATCCTACAATGTAGGTTTTTCAAGGTGGATTTAGGCTCTCGATGTTCCAAATAGGTCTATTTAGCAGAATTACAGAAAGAGAGGTATCCCTTCAACGAAAACTATCAATGATAGAAGCAGGAACATCTAGCACATGGTTTTCCAGTAAGAATAGGGTAGCTTTTTAAAGAAAAAATTCCTGCATATCAGAGTATTCAAGGTGGAGGAAGGCTCGTTCTGTTCCCTATAGTTCCCTTTAGACATGCTGAATAAACACATATGTCATTCAAAAGAAAACCATCTGTATTTAAAAGCAGAAGCATCAAGCACATTGTTTCCTTGTGAGAATTAAGTCAGTTTCTGAAATGAATATTGTCTGTAACTTACGTGTTTCAATTTGAAGGTAGGCTCTCTTTATTTCAAATAGGCGTATGCAGCAGAGTTGAAGAAACACATGGAACTTTCAAAAGAAAACCATTTGTGTTATAAGCAAGCACATTGAGGACTTTCTTTGCTCTGAGAATTGCCTTAGTTTTTCAATAACATTCTACGTGGAACTTAGGTTTTTCAAGGTGGAGATAGGCTCTGTTTGTTAGCACAGGTCTATTCAGGTGATTTGAAAAACATATGTGCCACTCTAAAGAAAATGATCTATGTTAGATGGGCCACTGCTAGCACATGGTTTCACAGTGACAACTGTGTTAGTTTTGAAAGGAATACTTCCTGCAAACCTGAGTTTACTAGGTGGAGAAGTCTCATTTGTGCCGAATTGGCCTATTCACCTGAGTAGAAAAAACACATCTAACATTCCAAGGAAAACCATCTGTGTTAGAAACTGCAGCATCTAGACGGTGGTTTCCCTGTGAGAATTCAGTTATTTTTTGAAATTAATCCTTCCTGAAAAGTTTGTTTTTCAGGATGCACTTAGGCTCTTTTGGATCCTAAGAAGACTATTTAGCAGAGTTGAAGAAACACATGTACCTGTTGACATAAAACCATGTGTGTTAGACCCAGGAACAAATCGCACATTATTTTGCTGTGAGGATTGTTCTGGTTTTTGTAAGGAATACTTCCTGCATATCAGAATTTACAAGGTGGAGAAAGGCTCATTTTCTTCGAAGTTGCCCTCTTCAGCTAAGTTGAGGAAACCCATGAACCTCATGATAGAAAATAATCTGTGTTACAAGCAGGAGCATCTAGCACATTGTTTGTTGTGAGAAACAGTTGGATTTCTGACGAGATATTTTCAGCAACGTAGGTTTCTCAGGGCGGTGATAGGCTCCATTTTTTCCGAAAGGCCTACTCAGCTGAGTTGAAGAAACTCATGCATCTTTCAAATGATAATCATTTGTGTTAGAAACACGAGAATGTACCACTTTGGTTCCCTTTGAGAACTCTTATTGTTCTTGAAAGGAATACTATCTGGAACTCAGGTTACTCAAGACGGAGATAGGCTCACTGTGTTCCAAATAGGCCTATTCCGCAGAGTTGCAGAAACACATACATCTCTCGAAATAAACAATGTGTGTCAGAAACAGGAGCACCTATCACTTTGTTTCCCTATGAGAATTGTGTTAGTTATTGAAAGGAATACTTCCTGCAACTTAGATTTTTCAAGCTGGCTATACTTGCTTTTTGTTCTAAACAAACCTACTGAGCGGTATGGAAGAAAACCATGCATCTCTCAAAAACAAAACCTCTACAAAACATGCAGGAATATCTAGCAAATTACTTCGTGCAGAGAACTGAGTTAGTTTTTGAAATTAATACTTCCTGGAAATAGGTTCTTGATGGGGGAAATAGGCTCTGTGTGCCCCAATTACGCCTATTCCACTGGCTTAAAGATATCCATGTACATCTGTAATGAAAATCATCGGACTGGGGAGCAGGATAGCCTAGCACATTGTTCTCCTGTGGGAATTGTGTTTGTTTTGGGAAGGATTCTCAGGCAAATTAGGTGTTTCATTGAGGAGATAGCCTCTCTGTCTTCCAAACAGGACTTCAGCTGTGTAAAAGAACCAAGCACATGTATCTTTTGAGAGAAAACCATTTGTGTTTGAAACACAAGAATCTAGCAGATTGTTTCCCGATGAGAACTGAGTTTGGTTTTGGAATGAATACTCCCTGCAACTAAGGTTTTTCAAGGAGGTGATAGGCTATTTTTCTTCCACATAGTCCAATTCAGCTAAGATGAGGAAACTCATGTTGCACTGCAAGGACAAACAACTATGTGAGAAGCTCTAGCATCTAGCACAATGCTTACCTGAGAGAATTGAGGTTGTGTTTGAAAGGAATACCTCCTGCAAATCACAATTTGCATGGTGGAGGAAGCCTCATTTTGTTCGAAATAGGACTATTCCCCTAAGTTGAAGGAATTCATATATCTCTTGAAAGAAAACCACTGCGTGAGAAGTACGAACATCTAGCGCCTTCTTTCACTGTGAGAACTGAGTTAGTTTTGAAATGGGATATGGCCTGTCACATAGGTTTTTTCAGGTGGAGAAAGGCTCTCTTCCTTGCAAAAGGCCTATTCAGTTGAGTTCAAGATACACATGTATCTCTCGAAATAAAACCATCTGAGTTAGAAAGGGGAGCATTGAGCACGTTCTGTCCAAGTGAGAATTCACTGAGTTTTGGAAATTCTTCCTGCAAGTGAAGCTTTTCAAGGTTGAGAAAGGCTTTCTGTGTTCCAATTAGGCCTATTCAAGCCTTGCGGAGGAAATACATGTATGTCTTGAAAGTAAGCCTTCTGTCTTAGAAGCAAAAGCATGTGGCACATTGTTTTTCTGTGAGAACTGAGTCAGCCTTTCATAAGGAATACTCACGTCAATGTTTGATTTTCAAGGTGGAGATAAGCTCTCTTTGTTCCAAATAGGACTATTCTGTTGAGTTGGGGAAACGTATATGTCTTTTGAATGTATACTATTTGTTTTAGAAGCAGGAGCACGTACCACATTGGTTCCCTGCATAAATTGAGTTAATTTTTTAAAGGAATACTACCGGCAACTGAGGTTTTTCATGGTGGAGATAAGCTCTGCCTGTTCCCAATAGGCTCTCTCAGCTGAATTAAAGAAACACAGCTATGTCTTGAAAGAAAACCATTTTTGTCAGAAGCAGGAGAATCCAGCACATTATATCCC
Source organism: Castor canadensis (assembly GCF_047511655.1). Taxonomy (NCBI): domain Eukaryota; kingdom Metazoa; phylum Chordata; class Mammalia; order Rodentia; family Castoridae; genus Castor; species Castor canadensis. Next base: position 100,371,738 of record NC_133397.1, on the reverse strand, counting down.
TGTGAGAATTGAAATCGGGTCTGTATGGACTACATCTGCATCTTAGGGTTTACAAGGTGGACTTGGGTGCCCTTTTGTCCAAATCGGCCTATTCATGTGACTTGAAAAACACATGTATCTCCCGAAAGAAAATAATCTCTGGTAGAATCAGGAGCATAAGATACCTTGTTTGCTATGAGAAATCACTTTGCTTTATGAGAAACACAACTTCCTGCAACTTACGTTTTTTGAAGCTGGGGATATTCACTTTCTGTTCCAAGTAGACCTCTTCTGTGGAGTTGAAGAAATACCTGTATTTCTGGGTAGAAAACAATATGTCTGAGAAGCAGGAGCTTCTAGCACATTGGTTTCCTGTGAGAATTGAGTTCGTTTTGGAAGGAATACTTCCAACATTTTATGTGTTTCAAGGTGGAGATATGCTGTCTGTGTTCCTTAAAGCTTACACTACTGAGTTGTAGAAAGAAATGTATCTTTCGAACAGAACCATTTTGTCATAGAAGCAGGAGCATCTACCCCATTGGTCCCCTGTGAGAATGGCTTAGTTTTTGAAAGGGATGCTACCTGCAACTTAGGATTTTCCACGTGGACATAGGCCAACTGACCTCAATTGAAGAAAACCATGTGTCTCTTGAAGAAAACCAGCTGTGATATAAGCAGGAGCATCTAACACATTATTTTTCTGGGAGATTGAGCTCTTTTTTCAATGGAATACATCCTACAATGTAGGTTTTTCAAGGTGGATTTAGGCTCTCGATGTTCCAAATAGGTCTATTTAGCAGAATTACAGAAAGAGAGGTATCCCTTCAATGAAAACTATCAATGATAGAAGCAGGAACATCTAGCACATGGTTTTCCAGTAAGAATAGGGTAGCTTTTTAAAGAAAAAATTCCTGCATATCAGAGTATTCAAGGTGGAGGAAGGCTCGTTCTGTTCCCTATAGTTCCCTTTAGACATGCTGAATAAACACATATGTCATTCAAAAGAAAACCATCTGTATTTAAAAGCAGAAGCATCAAGCACATTGTTTCCTTGTGAGAATTAAGTCAGTTTCTGAAATGAATATTGTCTGTAACTTACGTGTTTCAATTTGAAGGTAGGCTCTCTTTATTTCAAATAGGCGTATGCAGCAGAGTTGAAGAAACACATGGAACTTTCAAAAGAAAACCATTTGTGTTATAAGCAAGCACATTGAGGACTTTCTTTGCTCTGAGAATTGCCTTAGTTTTTCAATAACATTCTACGTGGAACTTAGGTTTTTCAAGGTGGAGATAGGCTCTGTTTGTTAGCACAGGTCTATTCAGGTGATTTGAAAAACATATGTGCCACTCTAAAGAAAATGATCTATGTTAGATGGGCCACTGCTAGCACATGGTTTCACAGTGACAACTGTGTTAGTTTTGAAAGGAATACTTCCTGCAAACCTGAGTTTACTAGGTGGAGAAGTCTCATTTGTGCCGAATTGGCCTATTCACCTGAGTAGAAAAAACACATCTAACATTCCAAGGAAAACCATCTGTGTTAGAAACTGCAGCATCTAGACGGTGGTTTCCCTGTGAGAATTCAGTTATTTTTTGAAATTAATCCTTCCTGAAAAGTTTGTTTTTCAGGATGCACTTAGGCTCTTTTGGATCCTAAGAAGACTATTTAGCAGAGTTGAAGAAACACATGTACCTGTTGACATAAAACCATGTGTGTTAGACCCAGGAACAAATCGCACATTATTTTGCTCTGAGGATTGTTCTGGTTTTTGTAAGGAATACTTCCTGCATATCAGAATTTACAAGGTGGAGAAAGGCTCATTTTCTTCGAAGTTGCCCTCTTCAGCTAAGTTGAGGAAACCCATGAACCTCATGATAGAAAATAATCTGTGTTACAAGCAGGAGCATCTAGCACATTGTTTGTTGTGAGAAACAGTTGGATTTCTGACGAGATATTTTCAGCAACGTAGGTTTCTCAGGGCGGTGATAGGCTCCATTTTTTCCGAAAGGCCTACTCAGCTGAGTTGAAGAAACTCATGCATCTTTCAAATGATAATCATTTGTGTTAGAAACACGAGAATGTACCACTTTGGTTCCCTTTGAGAACTCTTATTGTTCTTGAAAGGAATACTATCTGGAACTCAGGTTACTCAAGACGGAGATAGGCTCACTGTGTTCCAAATAGGCCTATTCCGCAGAGTTGCAGAAACACATACATCTCTCGAAATAAACAATGTGTGTCAGAAACAGGAGCACCTATCACTTTGTTTCCCTATGAGAATTGTGTTAGTTATTGAAAGGAATACTTCCTGCAACTTAGATTTTTCAAGCTGGCTATACTTGCTTTTTGTTCTAAACAAACCTACTGAGCGGTATGGAAGAAAACCATGCATCTCTCAAAAACAAAACCTCTACAAAACATGCAGGAATATCTAGCAAATTACTTCGTGCAGAGAACTGAGTTAGTTTTTGAAATTAATACTTCCTGGAAATAGGTTCTTGATGGGGGAAATCGGCTCTGTGTGCCCCAATTACGCCTATTCCACTGGCTTAAAGGTATCCATGTACATCTGTAATGAAAATCATCGGACTGGGGAGCAGGATAGCCTAGCACATTGTTATCCTGTGGGAATTGTGTTTGTTTTGGGAAGGATTCTCAGGCAAATTAGGTGTTTCATTGAGGAGATAGCCTCTCTGTCTTCCAAACAGGACTTCAGCTGTGTAGAAGAACCAAGCACATGTATCTTTTGAGAGAAAACCATTTGTGTTTGAAACACAAGAATCTAGCACATTGTTTCCCGATGAGAACTGAGTTTGGTTTTGGAATGAATACTCCCTGCAACTCAGGTTTTTCAAGGAGGTGATAGGCTATTTTTCTTCCACATAGTCCAATTCAGCTAAGATGAGGAAACTCATGTTGCACTGCAAGGACAAACAACTATGTGAGAAGCTCTAGCATCTAGCACAATGCTTACCTGAGAGAATTGAGGTTGTGTTTGAAAGGAATACCTCCTGCAAATCACAATTTGCATGGTGGAGGAAGCCTCATTTTGTTCGAAATAGGACTATTCCCCTAAGTTGAAGGAATTCATATATCTCTTGAAAGAAAACCACTGCGTGAGAAGTACGAACATCTAGCGCCTTCTTTCACTGTGAGAACTGAGTTAGTTTTGAAATGGGATATGGCCTGTCACATAGGTTTTTTCAGGTGGAGAAAGGCTCTCTTCCTTGCAAAAGGCCTATTCAGTTGAGTTCAAGATACACATGTATCTCTCGAAATAAAACCATCTGAGTTAGAAAGGGGAGCATTGAGCACGTTCTGTCCAAGTGAGAATTCACTGAGTTTTGGAAATTCTTCCTGCAAGTGAAGCTTTTCAAGGTTGAGAAAGGCTTTCTGTGTTCCAATTAGGCCTATTCAAGCCTTGCGGAGGAAATACATGTATGTCTTGAAAGTAAGCCTTCTGTCTTAGAAGCAAAAGCATGTGGCACATTGTTTTTCTGTGAGAACTGAGTCAGCCTTTCATAAGGAATACTCACGTCAATGTTTGATTTTCAAGGTGGAGATAAGCTCTCTTTGTTCCAAATAGGACTATTCTGTTGAGTTGGGGAAACGTATATGTCTTTTGAATGTATACTATTTGTTTTAGAAGCAGGAGCACGTACCACATTGGTTCCCTGCGTAAATTGAGTTAATTTTTTAAAGGAATACTACCGGCAACTGAGGTTTTTCATGGTGGAGATAAGCTCTGCCTGTTCCCAATAGGCTCTCTCAGCTGAATTAAAGAAACACAGCTATGTCTTGAAAGAAAACCATTTTTGTCAGAAGCAGGAGAATCCAGCACATTATATCCCTGTGAGAATTGAAATCGGGTCTGTATGGACTACATCTGCATCTTAGGGTTTACAAGGTGGACTTGGGTGCCCTTTTGTCCAAATCGGCCTATTCATGTGACTTGAAAAACACATGTATCTCCCGAAAGAAAATAATCTCTGGTAGAATCAGGAGCATAAGATACCTTGTTTGCTATGAGAAATCACTTTGCTTTATGAGAAACACAACTTCCTGCAACTTACGTTTTTTGAAGCTGGGGATATTCACTTTATGTTCCACGTAGACCTCTTCTGTGGAGTTGAAGAAATACCTGTATTTCTGGGTAGAAAACAATATGTCTGAGAAGCAGGAGCTTCTAGCACATTGGTTTCCTGTGAGAATTGAGTTCGTTTTGGAAGGAATACTTCCAACATTTTATGTGTTTCAAGGTGGAGATACGCTGTCTGTGTTCCTTAAAGCTTACACTACTGAGTTGTAGAAAGAAATGTATCTTTCGAACAGAACCATTTTGTCATAGAAGCAGGAGCATCTACCCCATTGGTCCCCTGTGAGAATGGCTTAGTTTTTGAAAGGGATGCTACCTGCAACTTATGATTTTCCACGTGGACATAGGCCAACTGACCTCAATTGAAGAAAACCATGTGTCTCTTGAAGAAAACCAGCTGTGATATAAGCAGGAGCATCTAACACATTATTTTTCTGGGAGATTGAGTTCTTTTTTCAATGGAATACATCCTACAATGTAGGTTTTTCAAGGTGGATTTAGGCTCTCGATGTTCCAAATAGGTCTATTTAGCAGAATTACAGAAAGAGAGGTATCCCTTCAACGAAAACTATCAATGATAGAAGCAGGAACATCTAGCACATGGTTTTCCAGTAAGAATAGGGTAGCTTTTTAAAGAAAAAATTCCTGCATATCAGAGTATTCAAGGTGGAGGAAGGCTCGTTCTGTTCCCAATAGGTCCCTTTAGACATGCTGAATAAACATGTCATTCAAAAGAAAACCATCTGTATTTAAAGCAGAAGCATCAAGCACATTGTTTCCTTGTGAGAATTAAGTCAGTTTCTGAAATGAATATTTTCTGTAACTTACGTGTTTCAATTTGAAGGTAGACTCTCTTTGTTTCAAATAGGCGTATGCAGCAGAGTTGAAGAAACACATGGAACTTTCAAAAGAAAACCATTTGTGTTATAAGCAAGCACATTGAGGACTTTCTTTGCTCTGAGAATTGCCTTAGTTTTTCAATAACATTCTACGTGGAACTTAGGTTTTTCAAGGTGGAGATAGGCTCTGTTTGTTAGCACAGGTCTATTCAGGTGATTTGAAAAACATATGTGCCACTCTAAAGAAAATGATCTATGTTAGATGGGCCACTGCTAGCACATGGTTTCACAGTGACAACTGTGTTAGTTTTGAAAGGAATACTTCCTGCAAACCTGAGTTTACTAGGTGGAGAAGTCTCATTTGTGCCGAATTGGCCTATTCACCTGAGTAGAAAAAACACATCTAACATTCCAAGGAAAACCATCTGTGTTAGAAACTGCAGCATCTAGACGGTGGTTTCCCTGTGAGAATTAAGTTATTTTTTGAAATTAATCCTTCCTGAAAAGTTTGTTTTTCAGGATGCACTTAGGCTCTTTTGGATCCTAAGAAGACTATTTAGCAGAGTTGAAGAAACACATGTACCTGTTGACATAAAACCATGTGTGTTAGACCCAGGAACAAATCGCACATTATTTTGCTCTGAGGATTGTTCTGGTTTTTGTAAGGAATACTTCCTGCATATCAGAATTTACAAGGTGGAGAAAGGCTCATTTTCTTCGAAGTTGCCCTCTTCAGCTAAGTTGAGGAAACCCATGAACCTCATGATAGAAAATAATCTGTGTTACAAGCAGGAGCATCTAGCACATTGTTTGTTGTGAGAAACAGTTGGATTTCTGACGAGATATTTTCAGCAACGTAGGTTTCTCAGGGCGGTGATAGGCTCCATTTTTTCCGAAAGGCCTACTCAGCTGAGTTGAAGAAACTCATGCATCTTTCAAATGATAATCATTTGTGTTAGAAACACGAGAATGTACCACTTTGGTTCCCTTTGAGAACTCTTATTGTTCTTGAAAGGAATACTATCTGGAACTCAGGTTACTCAAGACGGAGATAGGCTCACTGTGTTCCAAATAGGCCTATTCCGCAGAGTTGCAGAAACACATACATCTCTCGAAATAAACAATGTGTGTCAGAAACAGGAGCACCTATCACTTTGTTTCCCTATGAGAATTGTGTTAGTTATTGAAAGGAATACTTCCTGCAACTTAGATTTTTCAAGCTGGCTATACCTGCTTTTTGTTCTAAACAAACCTACTGAGCGGTATGGAAGAAAACCATGCATCTCTCAAAAACAAAACCTCTACAAAACATGCAGGAATATCTAGCAAATTACTTCGTGCAGAGAACTGAGTTAGTTTTTGAAATTAATACTTCCTGGAAATAGGTTCTTGATGGGGGAAATCGGCTCTGTGTGCCCCAATTACGCCTATTCCACTGGCTTAAAGATATCCATGTACATCTGTAATGAAAATCATCGGACTGGGGAGCGGGATAGCCTAGCACATTGTTCTCCTGTGGGAATTGAGTTTGTTTTGGGAAGGATTCTCAGGCAAATTAGGTGTTTCATTGAGGAGATAGCCTCTCTGTCTTCCAAACAGGACTTCAGCTGTGTAGAAGAACCAAGCACATGTATCTTTTGAGAGAAAACCATTTGTGTTTGAAACACAAGAATCTAGCACATTGTTTCCCGATGAGAACTGAGTTTGGTTTTGGAATGAATACTCCCTGCAACTCAGGTTTTTCAAGGAGGTGATAGGCTATTTTTCTTCCACATAGTCCAATTCAGCTAAGATGAGGAAACTCATGTTGCACTGCAAGGACAAACAACTATGTGAGAAGCTCTAGCATCTAGCACAATGCTTACCTGAGAGAATTGAGGTTGTGTTTGAAAGGAATACCTCCTGCAAATCACAATTTGCATGGTGGAGGAAGGCTCATTTTGTTCGAAATAGGACTATTCCCCTAAGTTGAAGGAATTCATATATCTCTTGAAAGAAACCACTGCGTGAGAAGTACGAACATCTAGCGCCTTCTTTCACTGTGAGAACTGAGTTAGTTTTGAAATGGGATATGGCCTGTCACATAGGTTTTTTCAGGTGGAGAAAGGCTCTCTTCCTTGCAAAAGGCCTATTCACTTGAGTTCAAGATACACATGTATCTCTCGAAATAAAACCATCTGAGTTAGAAAGGGGAGCATTGAGCACGTTCTGTCCAAGTGAGAATTCACTGAGTTTTGGAAATTCTTCCTGCAAGTGAAGCTTTTCAAGGTTGAGAAAGGCTTTCTGTGTTCCAATTAGGCCTATTCAAGCCTTGCGGAGGAAATACATGTATGTCTTGAAAGTAAGCCTTCTGTCTTAGAAGCAAAAGCATGTGGCACATTGTTTTTCTGTGAGAACTGAGTCAGCCTTTCATAAGGAATACTCACGTCAATGTTTGATTTTCAAGGTGGAGATAAGCTCTCTTTGTTCCAAATAGGACTATTCTGTTGAGTTGGGGAAACGTATATGTCTTTTGAATGTATACTATTTGTTTTAGAAGCAGGAGCATGTACCACATTGGTTCCCTGCGTAAATTGAGTTAATTTTTTAAAGGAATACTACCTGCAACGGAGGTTTTTCATGGTGGAGATGAGCTCTGCCTGTTCCCAATAGGCTCTCTCAGCTGAATTAAAGAAACACAGCTATGTCTTGAAAGAAAACCATTTTTGTCAGAAGCAGGAGAATCCAGCACATTATATCCCTGTGAGAATTGAAATCGGGTCTGTATGGACTACATCTGCATCTTAGGGTTTACAAGGTGAACTTGGGTGCAATTTGGTCCAAATCGGCCTATTCATGTGACTTGAAAAACACATGTATCTCCCGAAAGAAAATCATCTCTGGTAGAATCAGGAGCATAAGATACCTTGTTTGCTATGAGAAATCACTTTGCTTTATGAGAAACACAACTTCCTGCAACTTACGTTTTTTGAAGCTGGGGATATTCACTTTCTGTTCCAAGTAGACCTCTTCTGTGGAGTTGAAGAAATACCTGTATTTCTGGGTAGAAAACAATATGTCTGAGAAGCAGGAGCTTCTAGCACATTGGTTTCCTGTGAGAATTGAGTTCGTTTTGGAAGGAATACTTCCAGCATTTTATGTGTTTCAAGGTGGAGATACGCTGTCTGTGTTCCTTAAAGCTTACACTACTGAGTTGTAGAAAGAAATGTATCTTTCGAACAGAACCATTTTGTCATAGAAGCAGGAGCATCTACCCCATTGGTCCCCTGTGAGAATGGCTTAGTTTTTGAAAGGGATGCTACCTGCAACTTAGGATTTTCCACGTGGACATAGGCCAACTGACCTCAATTGAAGAAAACCATGTGTCTCTTGAAGAAAACCAGCTGTGATATAAGCAGGAGCATCTAACACATTATTTTTCTGGGAGATTGAGTTCTTTTTTCAATGGAATACATCCTACAATGTAGGTTTTTCAAGGTGGATTTAGGCTCTCGATGTTCCAAATAGGTCTATTTAGCAGAATTACAGAAAGAGAGGTATCCCTTCAACGAAAACTATCAATGATAGAAGCAGGAACATCTAGCACATGGTTTTCCAGTAAGAATTGGGTAGCTTTTTAAAGAAAAAATTCCTGCATATCAGAGTATTCAAGGTGGAGGAAGGCTCGTTCTGTTCCCAATAGGTCCCTTTAGACATGCTGAATAAACATGTCATTCAAAAGGAAACCATCTGTATTTAAAGCAGAAGCATCAAGCACATTGTTTTCTGGTGAGAATTAAGTCAGTTTCTGAAATGAATATTGTCTGTAACTTACGTGTTTCAATTTGAAGGTAGGCTCTCTTTGTTTCAAATAGGCATATGCAGCAGAGTTGAAGAAACACATGGAACTTTCAAAAGAAAACCATTTGTGTTATAAGCAAGCACATTGAGGAATTTCTTTGCTCTGAGAATTGCCTTAGTTTTTCAATGACATTCTACGTGGAACTTAGGTTTTTCAAGGTGGAGATAGGCTCTGTTTGTTAGCACAGGTCTATTCAGGTGATTTGAAAAACATATGTGCCACTCTAAAGAAAATGATCTATGTTAGATGGGCCACTGCTAGCACATGGTTTCACAGTGACAACTGTGTTAGTTTTGAAAGGAATACTTCCTGCAAACCTGAGTTTACTAGGTGGAGAAGTCTCATTTGTGCCGAATTGGCCTATTCACCTGAGTAGAAAAAACACATCTAACATTCCAAGGAAAACCATCTGTGTTAGAAACTGCAGCATCTAGACGGTGGTTTCCCTGTGAGAATTCAGTTATTTTTTGAAATTAATCCTTCCTGAAAAGTTTGTTTTTCAGGATGCACTTAGGCTCTTTTGGATCCTAAGAAGACTATTTAGCAGAGTTGAAGAAACACATGTACCTGTTGACATAAAACCATGTGTGTTAGACCCAGGAACAAATCGCACATTATTTTGCTGTGAGGATTGTTCTGGTTTTTGTAAGGAATACTTCCTGCATATCAGAATTTACAAGGTGGAGAAAGGCTCATTTTCTTCGAAGTTGCCCTCTTCAGCTAAGTTGAGGAAACCCATGAACCTCATGATAGAAAATAATCTGTGTTACAAGCAGGAGCATCTAGCACATGGTTTGTTGTGAGAAACAGTTGGATTTCTGACGAGATATTTTCAGCAACGTAGGTTTCTCAGGGCGGTGATAGGCTCCATTTTTTCCGAAAGGCCTGCTCAGCTGAGTTGAAGAAACTCATGCATCTTTCAAATGATAATCATTTGTGTTAGAAACACGAGAATGTACCACTTTGGTTCCCTTTGAGAACTCTTATTGTTCTTGAAAGGAATACTATCTGGAACTCAGGTTACTCAAGACGGAGATAGGCTCACTGTGTTCCAAATAGGCCTATTCCGCAGAGTTGCAGAAACACATACATCTCTCGAAATAAACCATGTGTGTTACAAACAGGAGCACCTATCACTTTGTTTCCCTATGAGAATTGTGTTAGTTATTGAAAGGAATACTTCCTGCAACTTAGATTTTTCAAGCTGGCTATACTTGCTTTTTGTTCTAAACAAACCTACTGAGCGGTATGGAAGAAAACCATGTATCTCTCAAAAACAAAACCTCTACAAAACATGCAGGAATATCTAGCAAATTACTTCGTGCAGAGAACTGAGTTAGTTTTTGAAATTAATACTTCCTGGAAATAGGTTCTTGATGGGGGAAATCGGCTCTGTGTGCCCCAATTACGCCTATTCCACTGGCTTAAAGATATCCATGTACATCTGTAATGAAAATCATCGGACTGGGGAGCAGGATAGCCTAGCACATTGTTCTCCTGTGGGAATTGAGTTTGTTTTGGGAAGGATTCTCAGGCAAATTAGGTGTTTCATTGAGGAGATAGCCTCTCTGTCTTCCAAACAGGACTTCAGCTGTGTAGAAGAACCAACCACATGTATCTTTTGAGAGAAAACCATTTGTGTTTGAAACACAAGAATCTAGCACATTGTTTCCCGATGAGAACTGAGTTTGGTTTTGGAATGAATACTCCCTGCAACTCAGGTTTTTCAAGGAGGTGATAGGCTATTTTTCTTCCACATAGTCCAATTCAGCTAAGATGAGGAAACTCATGTTGCACTGCAAGGACAAACAACTATGTGAGAAGCTCTAGCATCTAGCACAATGCTTACCTGAGAGAATTGAGGTTGTGTTTGAAAGGAATACCTCCTGCAAATCACAATTTGCATGGTGGAGGAAGCCTCATTTTGTTCGAAATAGGACTATTCCCCTAAGTTGAAGGAATTCATATATCTCTTGAAAGAAAACCACTGCGTGAGAAGTACGAACATCTAGCGCCTTCTTTCACTGTGAGAACTGAGTTAGTTTTGAAATGGGATATGGCCTGTCACATAGGTTTTTTCAGGTGGAGAAAGGCTCTCTTCCTTGCAAAAGGCCTATTCAGTTGAGTTCAAGATACACATGTATCTCTCGAAATAAAACCATCTGAGTTAGAAAGGGGAGCATTGAGCACGTTCTGTCCAAGTGAGAATTCACTGAGTTTTGGAAATTCTTCCTGCAAGTGAAGCTTTTCAAGGTTGAGAAAGGCTTTCTGTGTTCCAATTAGGCCTATTCAAGCCTTGCGGAGGAAATACATGTATGTCTTGAAAGTAAGCCTTCTGTCTTAGAAGCAAAAGCATGTGGCACATTGTTTTTCTGTGAGAACTGAGTCAGCCTTTCATAAGGAATACTCACGTCAATGTTTGATTTTCAAGGTGGAGATAAGCTCTCTTTGTTCCAAATAGGACTATTCTGTTGAGTTGGGGAAACGTATATGTCTTTTGAATGTATACTATTTGTTTTAGAAGCAGGAGAACGTACCACATTGGTTCCCTGCGTAAATTGAGTTAATTTTTTAAAGGAATACTACCGGCAACTGAGGTTTTTCATGGTGGAGATAAGGTCTGCCTGTTCCCAATAGGCTCTCTCAGCTGAATTAAAGAAACACAGCTATGTCTTGAAAGAAAACCATTTTTGTCAGAAGCAGGAGAATCCAGCACATTATATCCCTGTGAGAATTGAAATCGGGTCTGTATGGACTACATCTGCATCTTAGGGTTTACAAGGTGGACTTGGGTGCCCTTTTGTCCAAATCGGCCTATTCATGTGACTTGAAAAACACATGTATCTCCCGAAAGAAAATCATCTCTGGTAGAATCAGGAGCATAAGATACCTTGTTTCCTATGAGAAATCACTTTGCTTTATGAGAAACACAACTTCCTGCAACTTACGTTTTTTGAAGCTGGGGATATTCACTTTCTGTTCCAAGTAGACCTCTTCTGTGGAGTTGAAGAAATACCTGTATTTCTGGGTAGAAAACAATATGTCTGAGAAGCAGGAGCTTCTAGCACATTGGTTTCCTGTGAGAATTGAGTTCGTTTTGGAAGGAATACTTCCAGCATTTTATGTGTTTCAAGGTGGAGATACGCTGTCTGTGTTCCTTAAAGCTTACACTACTGAGTTGTAGAAAGAAATGTATCTTTCGAACAGAACCATTTTGTCATAGAAGCAGGAGCATCTACCCCATTGGTCCCCTGTGAGAATGGCTTAGTTTTTGAAAGGGATGCTACCTGCAACTTATGATTTTCCACGTGGACATAGGCCAACTGACCTCAATTGAAGAAAACCATGTGTCTCTTGAAGAAAACCAGCTGTGATATAAGCAGGAGCATCTAACACATTATTTTTCTGGGAGATTGAGTTCTTTTTTCAATGGAATACATCCTACAATGTAGGTTTTTCAAGGTGGATTTAGGCTCTCGATGTTCCAAATAGGTCTATTTAGCAGAATTACAGAAAGAGAGGTATCCCTTCAACGAAAACTATCAATGATAGAAGCAGGAACATCTAGCACATGGTTTTCCAGTAAGAATAGGGTAGCTTTTTAAAGAAAAAATTCCTGCATATCAGAGTATTCAAGGTGGAGGAAGGCTCGTTCTGTTCCCAATAGGTCCCTTTAGACATGCTGAATAAACATGTCATTCAAAAGAAAACCATCTGTATTTAAAGCAGAAGCATCAAGCACATTGTTTCCTTGTGAGAATTAAGTCAGTTTCTGAAATGAATATTTTCTGTAACTTACGTGTTTCAATTTGAAGGTAGGCTCTCTTTGTTTCAAATAGGCGTATGCAGCAGAGTTGAAGAAACACATGGAACTTTCAAAAGAAAACCATTTGTGTTATAAGCAAGCACATTGAGGACTTTCTTTGCTCTGAGAATTGCCTTAGTTTTTCAATAACATTCTACGTGGAACTTAGGTTTTTCAAGGTGGAGATAGGCTCTGTTTGTTAGCACAGGTCTATTCAGGTGATTTGTAAAACATATGTGCCACTCTAAAGAAAATGATCTATGTTAGATGGGCCACTGCTAGCACATGGTTTCACAGTGACAACTGTGTTAGTTTTGAAAGGAATACTTCCTGCAAACCTGAGTTTACTAGGTGGAGAAGTCTCATTTGTGCCGAATTGGCCTATTCACCTGAGTAGAAAAAACACATCTAACATTCCAAGGAAAACCATCTGTGTTAGAAACTGCAGCATCTAGACGGTGGTTTCCCTGTGAGAATTCAGTTATTTTTTGAAATTAATCCTTCCTGAAAAGTTTGTTTTTCAGGATGCACTTAGGCTCTTTTGGATCCTATGAAGACTATTTAGCAGAGTTGAAGAAACACATGTACCTGTTGACATAAAACCATGTGTGTTAGACCCAGGAACAAATCGCACATTATTTTGCTGTGAGGATTGTTCTGGTTTTTGTAAGGAATACTTCCTGCATATCAGAATTTACAAGGTGGAGAAAGGCTCATTTTCTTCGAAGTTGCCCTCTTCAGCTAAGTTGAGGAAACCCATGAACCTCATGATAGAAAATAATCTGTGTTACAAGCAGGAGCATCTAGCACATTGTTTGTTGTGAGAAACAGTTGGATTTCTGACGAGATATTTTCAGCAACGTAGGTTTCTCAGGACGGTGATAGGCTCCATTTTTTCCGAAAGGCCTACTCAGCTGAGTTGAAGAAACTCATGCATCTTTCAAATGATAATCATTTGTGTTAGAAACACGAGAATGTACCACTTTGGTTCCCTTTGAGAACTCTTATTGTTCTTGAAAGGAATACTATCTGGAACTCAGGTTACTCAAGACGGAGATAGGCTCACTGTGTTCCAAATAGGCCTATTCCGCAGAGTTGCAGAAACACATACATCTCTCGAAATAAACAATGTGTGTCAGAAACAGGAGCACCTATCACTTTGTTTCCCTATGAGAATTGTGTTAGTTATTGAAAGGAATACTTCCTGCAACTTAGATTTTTCAAGCTGGCTATACCTGCTTTTTGTTCTAAACAAACCTACTGAGCGGTATGGAAGAAAACCATGCATCTCTTAAAAACAAAACCTCTACAAAACATGCAGGAATATCTAGCAAATTACTTCGTGCAGAGAACTGAGTTAGTTTTTGAAATTAATACTTCCTGGAAATAGGTTCTTGATGGGGGAAATCGGCTCTGTGTGCCCCAATTACGCCTATTCCACTGGCTTAAAGATATCCATGTACATCTGTAATGAAAATCATCGGACTGGGGAGCGGGATAGCCTAGCACATTGTTCTCCTGTGGGAATTGAGTTTGTTTTGGGAAGGATTCTCAGGCAAATTAGGTGTTTCATTGAGGAGATAGCCTCTCTGTCTTCCAAACAGGACTTCAGCTGTGTAGAAGAACCAAGCACATGTATCTTTTGAGAGAAAACCATTTGTGTTTGAAACACAAGAATCTAGCACATTGTTTCCCGATGAGAACTGAGTTTGGTTTTGGAATGAATACTCCCTGCAACTAAGGTTTTTCAAGGAGGTGATAGGCTATTTTTCTTCCACATAGTCCAATTCAGCTAAGATGAGGAAACTCATGTTGCACTGCAAGGACAAACAACTATGTGAGAAGCTCTAGCATCTAGCACAATGCTTACCTGAGAGAATTGAGGTTGTGTTTGAAAGGAATACCTCCTGCAAATCACAATTTGCATGGTGGAGGAAGGCTCATTTTGTTCAAAATAGGACTATTCCCCTAAGTTGAAGGAATTCATATATCTCTTGAAAGAAAACCACTGAGTGAGAAGTAGGAACATCTAGCACCTTCTTTCACTGTGAGAACTGAGTTAGTTTTGAAATGGGATATGGCCTGTCACATAGGTTTTTTCAGGTGGAGAAAGGCTCTCTTCCTTGCAAAAGGCCTATTCAGTTGAGTTCAAGATACACATGTATCTCTCGAAATAAAACCATCTGAGTTAGAAAGGGGAGCATTGAGCACGTTCTGTCCAAGTGAGAATTCACTGAGTTTTGGAAATTCTTCCTGCAAGTGAAGCTTTTCAAGGTGGAGAAAGGCTTTCTGTGTTCCAATTAGGCCTATTCAACCCTTGCGGAGGAAATACATGTATGTCTTGAAAGTAAGCCATCTGTCTTAGAAGCAAAAGCATGTGGCACATTGTTTTTCTGTGAGAACTGAGTCTGCCTTTCATAAGGAATACTCACGTCAATGTTTGATTTTCAAGGTGGAGATATGCTCTCTTTGTTCCACATAGGACTATTCTGTTGAGTTGGGGAAACGTATATGTCTTTTGAATGTATACTATTTGTTTTAGAAGCAGGAGCACGTACCACATTGGTTCCCTGCGTAAATTGAGTTAATTTTTTAAAGGAATAGTACTTGCAACTGAGGTTTTTCATGGTGGAGATAAGCTCTGCCTGTTCCCAATAGGCTCTCTCAGCTGAATTAAAGAAACACAGCTATGTCTTGAAAGAAAACCATTTTTGTCAGAAGCAGGAGAATCCAGCACATTATATCCCTGTGAGAATTGAAGTCGGGTCTGTATGGACTACATCTGCATCTTAGGGTTTACAAGGTGGACTTGGGTGCCCTTTTGTCCAAATGTGACTTGAAAAACACATGTATCTCCCGAAAGAAAATCATCTCTGGTAGAATCAGGAGCATAAGATACCTTGTTTCCTTTGAGAAATCACTTTGCTTTATGAGAAACACAACTTCCTGCAACTTACATTTTTTGAAGCTGGGGATATTCACTTTCTGTTCCAAGTAGACCTCTTCTGTGGAGTTGAAGAAATACCTGTATTTCTGGGTAGAAAACAATATGTCTGAGAAGCAGGAGCTTCTAGCACATTGGTTTCCTGTGAGAATTGAGTTCGTTTTGGAAGGAATACTTCCAGCATTTTATGTGTTTCAAGGTGGAGATACGCTGTCTGTGTTCCTTAAAGCTTACACTACTGAGTTGTAGAAAGAAATGTATCTTTCGAACAGAACCATTTTGTCATAGAAGCAGGAGCATCTACCCCATTGGTCCCCTGTGAGAATGGCTTAGTTTTTGAAAGGGATGCTACCTGCAACTTAGGATTTTCCACGTGGACATAGGCCAACTGACCTCAATTGAAGAAAACCATGTGTCTCTTGAAGAAAACCAGCTGTGATATAAGCAGGAGCATCTAACACATTATTTTTCTGGGAAATTGAGTTCTTTTTTCAATGGAATACATCCTACAATGTAGGTTTTTCAAGGTGGATTTAGGCTCTCGATGTTCCAAATAGGTCTATTTAGCAGAATTACAGAAAGAGAGGTATCCCTTCAACGAAAACTATCAATGATAGAAGCAGGAACATCTAGCACATGGTTTTCCAGTAAGAATAGGGAAGCTTTTTAAAGAAAAAATTCCTGCATATCAGAGTATTCAAGGTGGAGGAAGGCTCGTTCTGTTCCCAATAGGTCCCTTTACACATGCTGAATAAACACATATGTCATTCAAAAGAAAACCATCTGTATTTAAAAGCAGAAGCATCAAGCACATTGTTTCCTTGTGAGAATTAAGTCAGTTTCTGAAATGAATATTGTCTGTAACTTACGTGTTTCAATTTGAAGGTAGGCTCTCTTTGTTTCAAATAGGCGTATGCAGCAGAGTTGAAGAAACACATGGAACTTTCAAAAGAAAACCATTTGTGTTATAAGCAAGCACATTGAGGACTTTCTTTGCTCTGAGAATTGCCTTAGTTTTTCAATGACATTCTACGTGGAACTTAGGTTTTTCAAGGTGGAGATAGGCTCTGTTTGTTAGCACAGGTCTATTCAGGTGATTTGAAAAACATATGTGCCACTCTAAAGAAAATGATCTATGTTAGATGGGCCACTGCTAGCACATGGTTTCACAGTGACAACTGTGTTAGTTTTGAAAGGAATACTTCCTGCAAACCTGAGTTTACTAGGTGGAGAAGTCTCATTTGTGCCGAATTGGCCTATTCACCTGAGTAGAAAAAACACATCTAACATTCCAAGGAAAACCATCTGTGTTAGAAACTGCAGCATCTAGACGGTGGTTTCCCTGTGAGAATTCAGTTATTTTTTGAAATTAATCCTTCCTGAAAAGTTTGTTTTTCAGGATGCACTTAGGCTCTTTTGGATCCTAAGAAGACTATTTAGCAGAGTTGAAGAAACACATGTACCTGTTGACATAAAACCATGTGTGTTAGACCCAGGAACAAATCGCACATTATTTTGCTGTGAGGATTGTTCTGGTTTTTGTAAGGAATACTTCCTGCATATCAGAATTTACAAGGTGGAGAAAGGCTCATTTTCTTCGAAGTTGCCCTCTTCAGCTAAGTTGAGGAAACCCATGAACCTCATGATAGAAAATAATCTGTGTTACAAGCAGGAGCATCTAGCACATTGTTTGTTGTGAGAAACAGTTGGATTTCTGACGAGATATTTTCAGCAACGTAGGTTTCTCAGGGCGGTGATAGGCTCCATTTTTTCCGAAAGGCCTACTCAGCTGAGTTGAAGAAACTCATGCATCTTTCAAATGATAATCATTTGTGTTAGAAACACGAGAATGTACCACTTTGGTTCCCTTTGAGAACTCTTATTGTTCTTGAAAGGAATACTATCTGGAACTCAGGTTACTCAAGACGGAGATAGGCTCACTGTGTTCCAAATAGGCCTATTCCGCAGAGTTGCAGAAACACATACATCTCTCGAAATAAACAATGTGTGTCAGAAACAGGAGCACCTATCACTTTGTTTCCCTATGAGAATTGTGTTAGTTATTGAAAGGAATACTTCCTGCAACTTAGATTTTTCAAGCTGGCTATACCTGCATATTGTTCTAAACAAACCTACTGAGCGGTATGGAAGAAAAACATGTATCTCTCAAAAACAAAACCTCTACAAAACATGCAGGAATATCTAGCAAATTACTTCGTGCAGAGAACTGAGTTAGTTTTTGAAATTAATACTTCCTGGAAATAGGTTCTTGATGGGGGAAATAGGCTCTGTGTGCCCCAATTACGCCTATTCCACTGGCTTAAAGATATCCATGTACATGTGTAATGAAAATCATCTGACTGGGGAGCGGGATAGCCTAGCACATTGTTCTCCTGTGGGAATTGAGTTTGTTTTGGGAAGGATTCTCAGGCAAAGTAGGTGTTTCATTGAGGAGATAGCCTCTCTGTCTTCCAAACAGGACTTCAGCTGTGTAGAAGAACCAACCACATGTATCTTTTGAGAGAAAACCATTTGTGTTTGAAACACAAGAATCTAGCACATTGTTTCCCGATGAGAACTGAGTTTGGTTTTGGAATGAATACTCCCTGCAACTCAGGTTTTTCAAGGAGGTGATAGGCTATTTTTCTTCCACATAGTCCAATTCAGCTAAGATGAGGAAACTCATGTTGCACTGCAAGGACAAACAACTATGTGAGAAGCTCTAGCATCTAGCACAATGCTTACCTGAGAGAATTGAGGTTGTGTTTGAAAGGAATACCTCCTGCAAATCACAATTTGCATGGTGGA
Source organism: Castor canadensis (assembly GCF_047511655.1). Lineage (NCBI taxonomy): Eukaryota > Metazoa > Chordata > Mammalia > Rodentia > Castoridae > Castor > Castor canadensis. Next base: position 100,353,425 of record NC_133397.1, on the reverse strand, counting down.
GGAAGGCTCATTTTGTTCGAAATAGGACTATTCCCCTAAGTTGAAGGAATTCATATATCTCTTGAAAGAAAACCACTGAGTGAGAAGTAGGAACATCTAGCACCTTCTTTCACTGTGAGAACTGAGTTAGTTTTGAAATGGGATATGGCCTGTCACATAGGTTTTTTCAGGTGGAGAAAGGCTCTCTTCCTTGGAAAAGGCCTATTCAGTTGAGTTCAAGATACACATGTATCTCTCGAAATAAAACCATCTGAGTTAGAAAGGGGAGCATTGAGCACGTTCTGTCCAAGTGAGAATTCACTGAGTTTTGGAAATTCTTCCTGCAAGTGAAGCTTTTCAAGGTGGAGAAAGGCTTTCTGTGTTCCAATTGGGCCTATTCAAGCATTGCGGAGGAAATACATGTATGTCTTGAAAGTAAGCCATCTGTCTTAGAAGCAAAAGCATGTGGCACATTGTTTTTCTGTGAGAACTGAGTCAGCCTTTCATAAGGAATACTCACGTCAATGTTTGATTTTCAAGGTGGAGATATGCTCTCTTTGTTCCACATAGGACTATTCTGTTGAGTTGGGGAAACGTATATGTCTTTTGAATGTATACTATTTGTTTTAGAAGCAGGAGCACGTACCACATTGGTTCCCTGCGTAAATTGAGTTAATTTTTTAAAGGAATACTACCTGCAACTGAGGTTTTTCATGGTGGAGATAAGCTCTGCCTGTTCCCAATAGGCTCCCTCAGCTGAATTAAAGAAACACAGCTATGTCTTGAAAGAAAACCATTTTTGTCAGAAGCAGGAGAATCCAGCACATTATATCCCTGTGAGAATTGAAATCGGGTCTGTATGGACTACATCTGCATCTTAGGGTTTACAAGGTGGACTTGGGTGCCCTTTTGTCCAAATCGGCCTATTCATGTGACTTGAAAAACACATGTATCTCCCGAAAGAAAATCATCTCTGGTAGAATCAGGAGCATAAGATACCTTGTTTGCTATGAGAAATCACTTTGCTTTATGAGAAACACAACTTCCTGCAACTTACGTTTTTTGAAGCTGGGGATATTCACTTTCTGTTCCAAGTAGACCTCTTCTGTGGAGTTGAAGAAATACCTGTATTTCTGGGTAGAAAACAATATGTCTGAGAAGCAGGAGCTTCTAGCACATTGGTTTCCTGTGAGAATTGAGTTCGTTTTGGAAGGAATACTTCCAGCATTTTATGTGTTTCAAGGTGGAGATACGCTGTCTGTGTTCCTTAAAGCTTACACTACTGAGTTGTAGAAAGAAATGTATCTTTCGAACAGAACCATTTTGTCATAGAAGCAGGAGCATCTACCCCATTGGTCCCCTGTGAGAATGGCTTAGTTTTTGAAAGGGATGCTACCTGCAACTTAGGATTTTCCACGTGGACATAGGCCAACTGACCTCAATTGAAGAAAACCATGTGTCTCTTGAAGAAAACCAGCTGTGATATAAGCAGGAGCATCTAACACATTATTTTTCTGGGAGATTGAGTTCTTTTTTCAATGGAACACATCCTACAATGTAGGTTTTTCAAGGTGGATTTAGGCTCTCGATGTTCCAAATAGGTCTATTTAGCAGAATTACAGAAAGAGAGGTATCCCTTCAACGAAAACTATCAATGATAGAAGCAGGAACATCTAGCACATGGTTTTCCAGTAAGAATAGGGTAGCTTTTTAAAGAAAAAATTCCTGCATATCAGAGTATTCAAGGTGGAGGAAGGCTCGTTCTGTTCCCAATAGGTCCCTTTACACATGCTGAATAAACACATATGTCATTCAAAAGAAAACCATCTGTATTTAAAAGCAGAAGCATCAAGCACATTGTTTCCTTGTGAGAATTAAGTCAGTTTCTGAAATGAATATTGTCTGTAACTTACGTGTTTCAATTTGAAGGTAGGCTCTCTTTGTTTCAAATAGGCGTATGCAGCAGAGTTGAAGAAACACATGGAACTTTCAAAAGAAAACCATATGTGTTATAAGCAAGCACATTGAGGACTTTCTTTGCTCTGAGAATTGCCTTAGTTTTTCAATGACATTCTACGTGGAACTTAGGTTTTTCAAGGTGGAGATAGGCTCTGTTTGTTAGCACAGGTCTATTCAGGTGATTTGAAAAACATATGTGCCACTCTAAAGAAAATGATCTATGTTAGATGGGCCACTGCTAGCACATGGTTTCACAGTGACAACTGTGTTAGTTTTGAAAGGAATACTTCCTGCAAACCTGAGTTTACTAGGTGGAGAAGTCTCATTTGTGCCGAATTGGCCTATTCACCTGAGTAGAAAAAACACATCTAACATTCCAAGGAAAACCATCTGTGTTAGAAACTGCAGCATCTAGACGGTGGTTTCCCTGTGAGAATTCAGTTATTTTTTGAAATTAATCCTTCCTGAAAAGTTTGTTTTTCAGGATGCACTTAGGCTCTTTTGGATCCTAAGAAGACTATTTAGCAGAGTTGAAGAAACACATGTACCTGTTGACATAAAACCATGTGTGTTAGACCCAGGAACAAATTGCACATTATTTTGCTGTGAGGATTGTTCTGGTTTTTGTAAGGAATACTTCCTGCATATCAGAATTTACAAGGTGGAGAAAGGCTCATTTTCTTCGAAGTTGCCCTCTTCAGCTAAGTTGAGGAAACCCATGAACCTCATGATAGACAATAATCTGTGTTACAAGCAGGAGCATCTAGCACATTGTTTGTTGTGAGAAACAGTTGGATTTCTGACGAGATATTTTCAGCAACGTAGGTTTCTCAGGGCGGTGATAGGCTCCATTTTTTCCGAAAGGCCTACTCAGCTGAGTTGAAGAAACTCATGCATCTTTCAAATGATAATCATTTGTGTTAGAAACACGAGAATGTACCACTTTGGTTCCCTTTGAGAACTCTTATTGTTCTTGAAAGGAATACTATCTGGAACTCAGGTTACTCAAGACGGAGATAGGCTCACTGTGTTCCAAATAGGCCTATTCCGCAGAGTTGCAGAAACACATACATCTCTCGAAATAAACAATGTGTGTCAGAAACAGGAGCACCTATCACTTTGTTTCCCTATGAGAATTGTGTTAGTTATTGAAAGGAATAATTCCTGCAACTTAGATTTTTCAAGCTGGCTATACCTGCATATTGTTCTAAACAAACCTACTGAGCGGTATGGAAGAAAAACATGTATCTCTCAAAAACAAAACCTCTACAAAACATGCAGGAATATCTAGCAAATTACTTCGTGCAGAGAACTGAGTTAGTTTTTGAAATTAATACTTCCTGGAAATAGGTTCTTGATGGGGGAAATAGGCTCTGTGTGCCCCAATTACGCCTATTCCACTGGCTTAAAGATATCCATGTACATCTGTAATGAAAATCATCTGACTGGGGAGCGGGATAGCCTAGCACATTGTTCTCCTGTGGGAATTGAGTTTGTTTTGGGAAGGATTCTCAGGCAAAGTAGGTGTTTCATTGAGGAGATAGCCTCTCTGTATTCCAAACAGGACTTCAGCTGTGTAGAAGAACCAACCACATGTATCTTTTGAGAGAAAACCATTTGTGTTTGAAACACAAGAATCTAGCACATTGTTTCCCGATGAGAACTGAGTTTGGTTTTGGAATGAATACACCCTGCAACTAAGGTTTTTCAAGGAGGTGATAGGCTATTTTTCTTCCACATAGTCCAATTCAGCTAAGATGAGGAAACTCATGTTGCACTGCAAGGACAAACAACTATGTGAGAAGCTCTAGCATCTAGCACAATGCTTACCTGAGAGAATTGAGGTTGTGTTTGAAAGGAATACCTCCTGCAAATCACAATTTGCATGGTGGAGTAAGGCTCATTTTGTTCAAAATAGGACTATTCCCCTAAGTTGAAGGAATTCATATATCTCTTGAAAGAAAACCACTGAGTGAGAAGTAGGAACATCTAGCACCTTCTTTCACTGTGAGAACTGAGTTAGTTTTGAAATGGGATATGGCCTGTCACATAGGTTTTTTCAGGTGGAGAAAGGCTCTCTTCCTTGCAAAAGGCCTATTCAGTTGAGTTCAAGATACACATGTATCTCTCGAAATAAAACCATCTGAGTTAGAAAGGGGAGCATTGAGCACGTTCTGTCCAAGTGAGAATTCACTGAGTTTTGGAAATTCTTCCTGCAAGTGAAGCTTTTCAAGGTGGAGAAAGGCTTTCTGTGTTCCAATTAGGCCTATTCAAGCCTTGCGGAGGAAATACATGTATGTCTTGAAAGTAAGCCATCTGTCTTAGAAGCAAAAGCATGTGGCACATTGTTTTTCTGTGAGAACTGAGTCTGCCTTTCATAAGGAATACTCACGTCAATGTTTGATTTTCAAGGTGGAGATATGCTCTCTTTGTTCCACATAGGACTATTCTGTTGAGTTGGGGAAACGTATATGTCTTTTGAATGTATACTATTTGTTTTAGAAGCAGGAGCACGTACCACATTGGTTCCCTGCGTAAATTGAGTTAATTTTTTAAAGGAATAGTACTTGCAACTGAGGTTTTTCATAGTGGAGATAAGCTCTGCCTGTTCCCAATAGGCTCTCTCAGCTGAATTAAAGAAACACAGCTATGTCTTGAAAGAAAACCATTTTTGTCAGAAGCAGGAGAATCCAGCACATTATATCCCTGTGAGAATTGAAGTCGGGTCTGTATGGACTACATCTGCATCTTAGGGTTTACAAGGTGGACTTGGGTGCCCTTTTGTCCAAATCGGCATATTCATGTGACTTGAAAAACACATGTATCTCCCGAAAGAAAATCATCTCTGGTAGAATCAGGAGCATAAGATACCTTGTTTCCTTTGAGAAATCACTTTGCTTTATGAGAAACACAACTTCCTGCAACTTACGTTTTTTGAAGCTGGGGATATTCACTTTCTGTTCCAAGTAGACCTCTTCTGTGGAGTTGAAGAAATACCTGTATTTCTGAGTAGAAAACAATATGTCTGAGAAGCAGGAGCTTCTAGCACATTGGTTTCCTGTGAGAATTGAGTTCGTTTTGGAAGGAATACTTCCAGCATTTTATGTGTTTCAAGGTGGAGATACGCTGTCTGTGTTCCTTAAAGCTTACACTACTGAGTTGTATAAAGAAATGTATCTTTCGAACAGAATCATTTTGTCATAGAAGCAGGAGCATCTACCCCATTGGTCCCCTGTGAGAATGGCTTAGTTTATGAAAGGGATGCTACCTGCAACTTAGGATTTTCCACGTGGACATAGGCCAACTGACCTCAATTGAAGAAAACCATGTGTCTCTTGAAGAAAACCAGCTGTGATATAAGCAGGAGCATCTAACACATTATTTTTCTGGGAGATTGAGTTCTTTTTTCAATGGAATACATCCTACAATGTAGGTTTTTCAAGGTGGATTTAGGCTCTCGATGTTCCAAATAGGTCTATTTAGCAGAATTACAGAAAGAGAGGTATTCCTTCAACGAAAACTATCAATGATAGAAGCAGGAACATCTAGCACATGGTTTTCCAGTAAGAATAGGGTAGCTTTTTAAAGAAAAAATTCCTGCATATCAGAGTATTCAAGGTGGAGGAAGGCTCGTTCTGTTCCCAATAGGTCCCTTTAGACATGCTGAATAAACACATATGTCATTCAAAAGAAAACCATCTGTATTTAAAAGCAGAAGCATCAAGCACATTGTTTCCTTGTGAGAATTAAGTCAGTTTCTGAAATGAATATTGTCTGTAACTTACGTGTTTCAATTTGAAGGTAGGCTCTCTTTGTTTCAAATAGGCGTATGCAGCAGAGTTGAAGAAACACATGGAACTTTCAAAAGAAAACCATTTGTGTTATAAGCAAGCACATTGAGGACTTTCTTTGCTCTGAGAATTGCCTTAGTTTTTCAATGACATTCTACGTGGAAGTTAGGTTTTTCAAGGTGGAGATAGGCTCTGTTTGTTAGCACAGGTCTATTCAGGTGATTTGAAAAACATATGTGCCACTCTAAAGAAAATGATCTATGTTAGATGGGCCACTGCTAGCACATGGTTTCACAGTGACAACTGTGTTAGTTTTGAAAGGAATACTTCCTGCAAACCTGAGTTTACTAGGTGGAGAAGTCTCATTTGTGCCGAATTGGCCTATTCACCTGAGTAGAAAAAACACATCTAACATTCCAAGGAAAACCATCTGTGTTAGAAACTGCAGCATCTAGACGGTGGTTTCCCTGTGAGAATTCAGTTATTTTTTGAAATTAATCCTTCCTGAAAAGTTTGTTTTTCAGGATGCACTTAGGCTCTTTTGGATCCTAAGAAGACTATTTAGCAGAGTTGAAGAAACACATGTACCTGTTGACATAAAACCATGTGTGTTAGACCCAGGAACAAATTGCACATTATTTTGCTGTGAGGATTGTTCTGGTTTTTGTAAGGAATACTTCCTGCATATCAGAATTTACAAGGTGGAGAAAGGCTCATTTTCTTCGAAGTTGCCCTCTTCAGCTAAGTTGAGGAAACCCATGAACCTCATGATAGACAATAATCTGTGTTACAAGCAGGAGCATCTAGCACATTGTTTGTTGTGAGAAACAGTTGGATTTCTGACGAGATATTTTCAGCAACGTAGGTTTCTCAGGGCGGTGATAGGCTCCATTTTTTCCGAAAGGCCTACTCAGCTGAGTTGAAGAAACTCATGCATCTTTCAAATGATAATCATTTGTGTTAGAAACACGAGAATGTACCACTTTGGTTCCCTTTGAGAACTCTTATTGTTCTTGAAAGGAATACTATCTGGAACTCAGGTTACTCAAGACGGAGATAGGCTCACTGTGTTCCAAATAGGCCTATTCCGCAGAGTTGCAGAAACACATACATCTCTCGAAATAAACAATGTGTGTCAGAAACAGGAGCACCTATCACTTTGTTTCCCTATGAGAATTGTGTTAGTTATTGAAAGGAATACTTCCTGCAACTTAGATTTTTCAAGCTGGCTATACCTGCATATTGTTCTAAACAAACCTACTGAGCGGTATGGAAGAAAAACATGTATCTCTCAAAAACAAAACCTCTACAAAACATGCAGGAATATCTAGCAAATTACTTCGTGCAGAGAACTGAGTTAGTTTTTGAAATTAATACTTCCTGGAAATAGGTTCTTGATGGGGGAAATAGGCTCTGTGTGCCCCAATTACGCCTATTCCACTGGCTTAAAGATATCCATGTACATCTGTAATGAAAATCATCTGACTGGGGAGCGGGATAGCCTAGCACATTGTTCTCCTGTGGGAATTGAGTTTGTTTTGGGAAGGATTCTCAGGCAAAGTAGGTGTTTCATTGATGAGATAGCCTCTCTGTATTCCAAACAGGACTTCAGCTGTGTAGAAGAACCAACCACATGTATCTTTTGAGAGAAAACCATTTGTGTTTGAAACACAAGAATCTAGCACATTGTTTCCCGATGAGAACTGAGTTTGGTTTTGGAATGAATACACCCTGCAACTAAGGTTTTTCAAGGAGGTGATAGGCTATTTTTCTTCCACATAGTCCAATTCAGCTAAGATGAGGAAACTCATGTTGCACTGCAAGGACAAACAACTATGTGAGAAGCTCTAGCATCTAGCACAATGCTTACCTGAGAGAATTGAGGTTGTGTTTGAAAGGAATACCTCCTGCAAATCACAATTTGCATGGTGGAGGAAGGCTCATTTTGTTCAAAATAGGACTATTCCCCTAAGTTGAAGGAATTCATATATCTCTTGAAAGAAAACCACTGAGTGAGAAGTAGGAACATCTAGCACCTTCTTTCACTGTGAGAACTGAGTTAGTTTTGAAATGGGATATGGCCTGTCACATAGGTTTTTTCAGGTGGAGAAAGGCTCTCTTCCTTGCAAAAGGCCTATTCAGTTGAGTTCAAGATACACATGTATCTCTCGAAATAAAACCATCTGAGTTAGAAAGGGGAGCATTGAGCACGTTCTGTCCAAGTGAGAATTCACTGAGTTTTGGAAATTCTTCCTGCAAGTGAAGCTTTTCAAGGTGGAGAAAGGCTTTCTGTGTTCCAATTAGGCCTATTCAAGCCTTGCGGAGGAAATACATGTATGTCTTGAAAGTAAGCCATCTGTCTTAGAAGCAAAAGCATGTGGCACATTGTTTTTCTGTGAGAACTGAGTCTGCCTTTCATAAGGAATACTCACGTCAATGTTTGATTTTCAAGGTGGAGATATGCTCTCTTTGTTCCACATAGGACTATTCTGTTGAGTTGGGGAAACGTATATGTCTTTTGAATGTATACTATTTGTTTTAGAAGCAGGAGCACGTACAACATTGGTTCCCTGCGTAAATTGAGTTAATTTTTTAAAGGAATAGTACTTGCAACTGAGGTTTTTCATAGTGGAGATAAGCTCTGCCTGTTCCCAATAGGCTCTCTCAGCTGAATTAAAGAAACACAGCTATGTCTTGAAAGAAAACCATTTTTGTCAGAAGCAGGAGAATCCAGCACATTATATCCCTGTGAGAATTGAAGTCGGGTCTGTATGGACTACATCTGCATCTTAGGGTTTACAAGGTGGACTTGGGTGCCCTTTTGTCCAAATCGGCCTATTCATGTGACTTGAAAAACACATGTATCTCCCGAAAGAAAATCATCTCTGGTAGAATCAGGAGCATAAGATACCTTGTTTCCTATGAGAAATCACTTTGCTTTATGAGAAACACAACTTCCTGCAACTTACGTTTTTTGAAGCTGGGGATATTCACTTTCTGTTCCAAGTAGAGCTCTTCTGTGGAGTTGAAGAAATACCTGTATTTCTGGGTAGAAAACAATATGTCTGAGAAGCAGGAGCTTCTAGCACATTGGTTTCCTGTGAGAATTGAGTTCGTTTTGGAAGGAATACTTCCAGCATTTTATGTGTTTCAAGGTGGAGATACGCTGTCTGTGTTCCTTAAAGCTTACACTACTGAGTTGTAGAAAGAAATGTATCTTTCGAACAGAACCATTTTGTCATAGAAGCAGGAGCATCTACCCCATTGGTCCCCTGTGAGAATGGCTTAGTTTTTGAAAGGGATGCTACCTGCAACTTAGGATTTTCCACGTGGACATAGGCCAACTGACCTCAATTGAAGAAAACCATGTGTCTCTTGAAGAAAACCAGCTGTGATATAAGCAGGAGCATCTAACACATTATTTTTCTGGGAGATTGAGTTCTTTTTTCAATGGAATACATCCTACAATGTAGGTTTTTCAAGGTGGATTTAGGCTCTCGATGTTCCAAATAGGTCTATTTAGCAGAATTACAGAAAGAGAGGTATCCGTTCAACGAAAACTATCAATGATAGAAGCAGGAACATCTAGCACATGGTTTTCCAGTAAGAATAGGGTAGCTTTTTAAAGAAAAAATTCCTGCATATCAGAGTATTCAAGGTGGAGGAAGGCTCGTTCTGTTCCCAATAGGTCCCTTTAGACATGCTGAATAAACACATATGTCATTCAAAAGAAAACCATCTGTATTTAAAAGCAGAAGCATCAAGCACATTGTTTCCTTGTGAGAATTAAGTCAGTTTCTGAAATGAATATTGTCTGTAACTTACGTGTTTCAATTTGAAGGTAGGCTCTCTTTGTTTCAAATAGGCGTATGCAGCAGAGTTGAAGAAACACATGGAACTTTCAAAAGAAAACCATTTGTGTTATAAGCAAGCACATTGAGGACTTTCTTTGCTCTGAGAATTGCCTTAGTTTTTCAATGACATTCTACGTGGAACTTAGGTTTTTCAAGGTGGAGATAGGCTCTGTTTGTTAGCACAGGTCTATTCAGGTGATTTGAAAAACATATGTGCCACTCTAAAGAAAATGATCTATGTTAGATGGGCCACTGCTAGCACATGGTTTCACAGTGACAACTGTGTTAGTTTTGAAAGGAATACTTCCTGCAAACCTGAGTTTACTAGGTGGAGAAGTCTCATTTGTGCCGAATTGGCCTATTCACCTGAGTAGAAAAAACACATCTAACATTCCAAGGAAAACCATCTGTGTTAGAAACTGCAGCATCTAGACGGTGGTTTCCCTGTGAGAATTCAGTTATTTTTTGAAATTAATCCTTCCTGAAAAGTTTGTTTTTCAGGATGCACTTAGGCTCTTTTGGATCCTAAGAAGACTATTTAGCAGAGTTGAAGAAACACATGTACCTGTTGACATAAAACCATGTGTGTTAGACCCAGGAACAAATCGCACATTATTTTGCTCTGAGGATTGTTCTGGTTTTTGTAAGGAATACTTCCTGCATATCAGAATTTACAAGGTGGAGAAAGGCTCATTTTCTTCGAAGTTGCCCTCTTCAGCTAAGTTGAGGAAACCCATGAACCTCATGATAGAAAATAATCTGTGTTACAAGCAGGAGCATCTAGCACATTGTTTGTTGTGAGAAACAGTTGGATTTCTGACGAGATATTTTCAGCAACGTAGGTTTCTCAGGGCGGTGATAGGCTCCATTTTTTCCGAAAGGCCTACTCAGCTGAGTTGAAGAAACTCATGCATCTTTCAAATGATAATCATTTGTGTTAGAAACACGAGAATGTACCACTTTGGTTCCCTTTGAGAACTCTTATTGTTCTTGAAAGGAATACTATCTGGAACTCAGGTTACTCAAGACGGAGATAGGCTCACTGTGTTCCAAATAGGCCTATTGCGCAGAGTTGCAGAAACACATACATCTCTCGAAATAAACAATGTGTGTCAGAAACAGGAGCACCTATCACTTTGTTTCCCTATGAGAATTGTGTTAGTTATTGAAAGGAATACTTCCTGCAACTTAGATTTTTCAAGCTGGCTATACCTGCATATTGTTCTAAACAAACCTACTGAGCGGTATGGAAGAAAAACATGTATCTCTCAAAAACAAAACCTCTACAAAACATGCAGGAATATCTAGCAAATTACTTCGTGCAGAGAACTGAGTTAGTTTTTGAAATTAATACTTCCTGGAAATAGGTTCTTGATGGGGGAAATAGGCTCTGTGTGCCCCAATTACGCCTATTCCACTGGCTTAAAGATATCCATGTACATCTGTAATGAAAATCATCTGACTGGGGAGCGGGATAGCCTAGCACATTGTTCTCCTGTGGGAATTGAGTTTGTTTTGGGAAGGATTCTCAGGCAAATTAGGTGTTTCATTGAGGAGATAGCCTCTCTGTCTTCCAAACAGGACTTCAGCTGTGTAGAAGAACCAACCACATGTATCTTTTGAGAGAAAACCATTTGTGTTTGAAACACAAGAATCTAGCACATTGTTTCCCGATGAGAACTGAGTTTGGTTTTGGAATGAATACTCCCTGCAACTCAGGTTTTTCAAGGAGGTGATAGGCTATTTTTCTTCCACATAGTCCAATTCAGCTAAGATGAGGAAACTCATGTTGCACTGCAAGGACAAACAACTATGTGAGAAGCTCTAGCATCTAGCACAATGCTTACCTGAGAGAATTGAGGTTGTGTTTGAAAGGAATACCTCCTGCAAATCACAATTTGCATGGTGGAGGAAGGCTCATTTTGTTCAAAATAGGACTATTCCCCTAAGTTGAAGGAATTCATATATCTCTTGAAAGAAAACCACTGAGTGAGAAGTAGGAACATCTAGCACCTTCTTTCACTGTGAGAACTGAGTTAGTTTTGAAATGGGATATGGCCTGTCACATAGGTTTTTTCAGGTGGAGAAAGGCTCTCTTCCTTGGAAAAGGCCTATTCAGTTGAGTTCAAGATACACATGTATCTCTCGAAATAAAACCATCTGAGTTAGAAAGGGGAGCATTGAGCACGTTCTGTCCAAGTGAGAATTCACTGAGTTTTGGAAATTCTTCCTGCAAGTGAAGCTTTTCAAGGTGGAGAAAGGCTTTCTGTGTTCCAATTAGGCCTATTCAAGCCTTGCGGAGGAAATACATGTATGTCTTGAAAGTAAGCCATCTGTCTTAGAAGCAAAAGCATGTGGCACATTGTTTTTCTGTGAGAACTGAGTCTGCCTTTCATAAGGAATACTCACGTCAATGTTTGATTTTCAAGGTGGAGATATGCTCTCTTTGTTCCACATAGGACTATTCTGTTGAGTTGGGGAAACGTATATGTCTTTTGAATGTATACTATTTGTTTTAGAAGCAGGAGCACGTACCACATTGGTTCCCTGCGTAAATTGAGTTAATTTTTTAAAGGAATAGTACTTGCAACTGAGGTTTTTCATGGTGGAGATAAGCTCTGCCTGTTCCCAATAGGCTCTCTCAGCTGAATTAAAGAAACACAGCTATGTCTTGAAAGAAAACCATTTTTGTCAGAAGCAGGAGAATCCAGCACATTACATCCCTGTGAGAATTGAAGTCGGGTCTGTATGGACTACATCTGCATCTTAGGGTTTACAAGGTGGACTTGGGTGCCCTTTTGTCCAAATCGGCCTATTCATGTGACTTGAAAAACACATGTATCTCCCGAAAGAAAATCATCTCTGGTAGAATCAGGAGCATAAGATACCTTGTTTCCTATGAGAAATCACTTTGCTTTATGAGAAACACAACTTCCTGCAACTTACGTTTTTTGAAGCTGGGGATATTCACTTTCTGTTCCAAGTAGAGCTCTTCTGTGGAGTTGAAGAAATACCTGTATTTCTGGGTAGAAAACAATATGTCTGAGAAGCAGGAGCTTCTAGCACATTGGTTTCCTGTGAGAATTGAGTTCGTTTTGGAAGGAATACTTCCAGCATTTTATGTGTTTCAAGGTGGAGATACGCTGTCTGTGTTCCTTAAAGCTTACACTACTGAGTTGTAGAAAGAAATGTATCTTTCGAACAGAACCATTTTGTCATAGAAGCAGGAGCATCTACCCCATTGGTCCCCTGTGAGAATGGCTTAGTTTTTGAAAGGGATGCTACCTGCAACTTAGGATTTTCCACGTGGACATAGGCCAACTGACCTCAATTGAAGAAAACCATGTGTCTCTTGAAGAAAACCAGCTGTGATATAAGCAGGAGCATCTAACACATTATTTTTCTGGGAGATTGAGTTCTTTTTTCAATGGAATACATCCTACAATGTAGGTTTTTCAAGGTGGATATAGGCTCTCGATGTTCCAAATAGGTCTATTTAGCAGAATTACAGAAAGAGAGGTATCCCTTCTACGAAAACTATCAATGATAGAAGCAGGAACATCGAGCACATGGTTTTCCAGTAAGAATAGGGTAGCTTTTTAAAGAAAAAATTCCTGCATATCAGAGTATTCAAGGTGGAGGAAGGCTCGTTCTGTTCCCAATAGGTCCCTTTAGACATGCTGAATAAACACATATGTCATTCAAAAGAAAACCATCTGTATTTAAAAGCAGAAGCATCAAGCACATTGTTTCCTTGTGAGAATTAAGTCAGTTTCTGAAATGAATATTGTCTGTAACTTACGTGTTTCAATTTGAAGGTAGGCTCTCTTTGTTTCAAATAGGCGTATGCAGCAGAGTTGAAGAAACACATGGAACTTTCAAAAGAAAACCATTTGTGTTATAAGCAAGCACATTGAGGACTTTCTTTGCTCTGAGAATTGCCTTAGTTTTTCAATGACATTCTACGTGGAACTTAGGTTTTTCAAGGTGGAGATAGGCTCTGTTTGTTAGCACAGGTCTATTCAGGTGATTTGAAAAACATATGTGCCACTCTAAAGAAAATGATCTATGTTAGATGGGCCACTGCTAGCACATGGTTTCACAGTGACAACTGTGTTAGTTTTGAAAGGAATACTTCCTGCAAACCTGAGTTTACTAGGTGGAGAAGTCTCATTTGTGCCGAATTGGCCTATTCACCTGAGTAGAAAAAACACATCTAACATTCCAAGGAAAACCATCTGTGTTAGAAACTGCAGCATCTAGACGGTGGTTTCCCTGTGAGAATTCAGTTATTTTTTGAAATTAATCCTTCCTGAAAAGTTTGTTTTTCAGGATGCACTTAGGCTCTTTTGGATCCTAAGAAGACTATTTAGCAGAGTTGAAGAAACACATGTACCTGTTGACATAAAACCATGTGTGTTAGACCCAGGAACAAATCGCACATTATTTTGCTGTGAGGATTGTTCTGGTTTTTGTAAGGAATACTTCCTGCATATCAGAATTTACAAGGTGGAGAAAGGCTCATTTTCTTCGAAGTTGCCCTCTTCAGCTAAGTTGAGGAAACCCATGAACCTCATGATAGAAAATAATCTGTGTTACAAGCAGGAGCATCTAGCACATTGTTTGTTGTGAGAAACAGTTGGATTTCTGACGAGATATTTTCAGCAACATAGGTTTCTCAGGGCGGTGATAGGCTCCATTTTTTCCGAAAGGCCTACTCAGCTGAGTTGAAGAAACTCATGCATCTTTCAAATGATAATCATTTGTGTTAGAAACACGAGAATGTACCACTTTGGTTCCCTTTGAGAACTCTTATTGTTCTTGAAAGGAATACTATCTGGAACTCAGGTTACTCAAGACGGAGATAGGCTCACTGTGTTCCAAATAGGCCTATTCCGCAGAGTTGCAGAAACACATACATCTCTCGAAATAAACCATGTGTGTTAGAAACAGGAGCACCTATCACTTTGTTTCCCTATGAGAATTGTGTTAGTTATTGAAAGGAATACTTCCTGCAACTTAGATTTTTCAAGCTGGCTATACCTGCATATTGTTCTAAACAAACCTACTGAGCGGTATGGAAGAAAAACATGTATCTCTCAAAAACAAAACCTCTACAAAACATGCAGGAATATCTAGCAAATTACTTCGTGCAGAGAACTGAGTTAGTTTTTGAAATTAATACTTCCTGGAAATAGGTTCTTGATATGGGAAATAGGCTCTGTGTGCCCCAATTACGCCTATTCCACTGGCTTAAAGATATCCATGTACATCTGTAATGAAAATCATCTGACTGGGGAGCGGGATAGCCTAGCACATTGTTCTCCTGTGGGAATTGAGTTTGTTTTGGGAAGGATTCTCAGGCAAATTAGGTGTTTCATTGAGGAGATAGCCTCTCTGTCTTCCAAACAGGACTTCAGCTGTGTAGAAGAACCAACCACATGTATCTTTTGAGAGAAAACCATTTGTGTTTGAAACACAAGAATCTAGCACATTGTTTCCCGATGAGAACTGAGTTTGGTTTTGGAATGAATACACCCTGCAACTCAGGTTTTTCAAGGAGGTGATAGGCTATTTTTCTTCCACATAGTCCAATTCAGCTAAGATGAGGAAACTCATGTTGCACTGCAAGGACAAACAACTATGTGAGAAGCTCTAGCATCTAGCACAATGCTTACCTGAGAGAATTGAGGTTGTGTTTGAAAGGAATACCTCCTGCAAATCACAATTTGCATGGTGGAGGAAGGCTCATTTTGTTCAAAATAGGACTATTCCCCTAAGTTGAAGGAATTCATATATCTCTTGAAAGAAAACCACTGAGTGAGAAGTAGGAACATCTAGCACCTTCTTTCACTGTGAGAACTGAGTTAGTTTTGAAATGGGATATGGCCTGTCACATAGGTTTTTTCAGGTGGAGAAAGGCTCTCTTCCTTGCAAAAGGCCTATTCAGTTGAGTTCAAGATACACATGTATCTCTCGAAATAAAACCATCTGAGTTAGAAAGGGGAGCATTGAGCACGTTCTGTCCAAGTGAGAATTCACTGAGTTTTGGAAATTCTTCCTGCAAGTGAAGCTTTTCAAGGTGGAGAAAGGCTTTCTGTGTTCCAATTAGGCCTATTCAAGCCTTGCGGAGGAAATACATGTATGTCTTGAAAGTAAGCCATCTGTCTTAGAAGCAAAAGCATGTGGCACATTGTTTTTCTGTGAGAACTGAGTCTGCCTTTCATAAGGAATACTCACGTCAATGTTTGATTTTCAAGGTGGAGATATGCTCTCTTTGTTCCACATAGGACTATTCTGTTGAGTTGGGGAAACGTATATGTCTTTTGAATGTATACTATTTGTTTTAGAAGCAGGAGCACGTACCACATTGGTTCCCTGCGTAAATTGAGTTAATTTTTTAAAGGAATAGTACTTGCAACTTAGGTTTTTCATGGTGGAGATAAGCTCTGCCTGTTCCCAATAGGCTCTCTCAGCTGAATTAAAGAAACACAGCTATGTCTTGAAAGAAAACCATTTTTGTCAGAAGCAGGAGAATCCAGCACATTATATCCCTGTGAGAATTGAAGTCGGGTCTGTATGGACTACATCTGCATCTTAGGGTTTACAAGGTGGACTTGGGTGCCCTTTTGTCCAAATCGGCCTATTCATGTGACTTGAAAAACACATGTATCTCCCGAAAGAAAATCATCTCTGGTAGAATCAGGAGCATAAGATACCTTGTTTCCTATGAGAAATCACTTTGCTTTATGAGAAACACAACTTCCTGCAACTTACGTTTTTTGAAGCTGGGGATATTCACTTTCTGTTCCAAGTAGACCTCTTCTGTGGAGTTGAAGAAATACCTGTATTTCTGGGTAGAAAACAATATGTCTGAGAAGCAGGAGCTTCTAGCACATTGGTTTCCTGTGAGAATTGAGTTCGTTTTGGAAGGAATACTTCCAGCATTTTATGTGTTTCAAGGTGGAGATACGCTGTCTGTGTTCCTTAAAGCTTACACTACTGAGTTGTAGAAAGAAATGTATCTTTCGAACAGAACCATTTTGTCATAGAAGCAGGAGCATCTACCCCATTGGTCCCCTGTGAGAATGGCTTAGTTTTTGAAAGGGATGCTACCTGCAACTTAGGATTTTCCACGTGGACATAGGCCAACTGACCTCAATTGAAGAAAACCATGTGTCTCTTGAAGAAAACCAGCTGTGATATAAGCAGGAGCATCTAACACATTATTTTTCTGGGAGATTGAGTTCTTTTTTCAATGGAATACATCCTACAATGTAGGTTTTTCAAGGTGGATATAGGCTCTCGATGTTCCAAATAGGTCTATTTAGCAGAATTACAGAAAGAGAGGTATCCCTTCTACGAAAACTATCAATGATAGAAGCAGGAACATCGAGCACATGGTTTTCCAGTAAGAATAGGGTAGCTTTTTAAAGAAAAAATTCCTGCATATCAGAGTATTCAAGGTGGAGGAAGGCTCGTTCTGTTCCCAATAGGTCCCTTTAGACATGCTGAATAAACACATATGTCATTCAAAAGAAAACCATCTGTATTTAAAAGCAGAAGCATCAAGCACATTGTTTCCTTGTGAGAATTAAGTCAGTTTCTGAAATGAATATTGTCTGTAACTTACGTGTTTCAATTTGAAGGTAGGCTCTCTTTGTTTCAAATAGGCGTATGCAGCAGAGTTGAAGAAACACATGGAACTTTCAAAAGAAAACCATTTGTGTTATAAGCAAGCACATTGAGGACTTTCTTTGCTCTGAGAATTGCCTTAGTTTTTCAATGACATTCTACGTGGAACTTAGGTTTTTCAAGGTGGAGATAGGCTCTGTTTGTTAGCACAGGTCTATTCAGGTGATTTGAAAAACATATGTGCCACTCTAAAGAAAATGATCTATGTTAGATGGGCCACTGCTAGCACATGGTTTCACAGTGACAACTGTGTTAGTTTTGAAAGGAATACTTCCTGCAAACCTGAGTTTACTAGGTGGAGAAGTCTCATTTGTGCCGAATTGGCCTATTCACCTGAGTAGAAAAAACACATCTAACATTCCAAGGAAAACCATCTGTGTTAGAAACTGCAGCATCTAGACGGTGGTTTCCCTGTGAGAATTCAGTTATTTTTTGAAATTAATCCTTCCTGAAAAGTTTGTTTTTCAGGATGCACTTAGGCTCTTTTGGATCCTAAGAAGACTATTTAGCAGAGTTGAAGAAACACATGTACCTGTTGACATAAAACCATGTGTGTTAGACCCAGGAACAAATCGCACATTATTTTGCTGTGAGGATTGTTCTGGTTTTTGTAAGGAATACTTCCTGCATATCAGAATTTACAAGGTGGAGAAAGGCTCATTTTCTTCGAAGTTGCCCTCTTCAGCTAAGTTGAGGAAACCCATGAACCTCATGATAGACAATAATCTGTGTTACAAGCAGGAGCATCTAGCACATTGTTTGTTGTGAGAAACAGTTGGATTTCTGACGAGATATTTTCAGCAACGTAGGTTTCTCAGGGCGGTGATAGGCTCCATTTTTTCCGAAAGGCCTACTCAGCTGAGTTGAAGAAACTCATGCATCTTTCAAATGATAATCATTTGTGTTAGAAACACGAGAATGTACCACTTTGGTTCCCTTTGAGAACTCTTATTGTTCTTGAAAGGAATACTATCTGGAACTCAGGTTACTCAAGACGGAGATAGGCTCACTGTGTTCCAAATAGGCCTATTCCGCAGAGTTGCAGAAACACATACATCTCTCGAAATGAACAATGTGTGTCAGAAACAGGAGCACCTATCACTTTGTTTCCCTATGAGAATTGTGTTAGTTATTGAAAGGAATACTTCCTGCAACTTAGATTTTTCAAGCTGGCTATACCTGCATATTGTTCTAAACAAACCTACTGAGCGGTATGGAAGAAAAACATGTATCTCTCAAAATCAAAACCTCTACAAAACATGCAGGAATATCTAGCAAATTACTTCGTGCAGAGAACTGAGTTAGTTTTTGAAATTAATACTTCCTGGAAATAGGTTCTTGATGGGGGAAATAGGCTCTGTGTGCCCCAATTACGCCTATTCCACTGCCTTAAAGATATCCATGTACATCTGTAATGAAAATCATCTGACTGGGGAGTGGGATAGCCTAGCACATTGTTCTCCTGTGGGAATTGAGTTTGTTTTGGGAAGGATTCTCAGGCAAATTAGGTGTTTCATTGAGGAGATAGCCTCTCTGTATTCCAAACAGGACTTCAGCTGTGTAGAAGAACCAACCACATGTATCTTTTGAGAGAAAACCATTTGTGTTTGAAACACAAGAATCTAGCACATTGTTTCCCGATGAGAACTGAGTTTGGTTTTGGAATGAATACACCCTGCAACTAAGGTTTTTCAAGGAGGTGATAGGCTATTTTTCTTCCACATAGTCCAATTCAGCTAAGATGAGGAAACTCATGTTGCACTGCAAGGACAAACAACTATGTGAGAAGCTCTAGCATCTAGCACAATGCTTACCTGAGAGAATTGAGGTTGTGTTTGAAAGGAATACCTCCTGCAAATCACAATTTGCATGGTGGAGGAAGCCTCATTTTGTTCAAAATAGGACTATTCCCCTAAGTTGAAGGAATTCATATATCTCTTGAAAGAAAACCACTGAGTGAGAAGTAGGAACATCTAGCACCTTCTTTCACTGTGAGAACTGAGTTAGTTTTGAAATGGGATATGGCCTGTCACATAGGTTTTTTCAGGTGGAGAAAGGCTCTCTTCCTTGGAAAAGGCCTATTCAGTTGAGTTCAAGATACACATGTATCTCTCGAAATAAAACCATCTGAGTTAGAAAGGGGAGCATTGAGCACGTTCTGTCCAAGTGAGAATTCACTGAGTTTTGGAAATTCTTCCTGCAAGTGAAGCTTTTCAAGGTGGAGAAAGGCTTTCTGTGTTCCAATTAGGCCTATTCAAGCCTTGCGGAGGAAATACATGTATGTCTTGAAAGTAAGCCATCTGTCTTAGAAGCAAAAGCATGTGGCACATTGTTTTTCTGTGAGAACTGAGTCTGCCTTTCATAAGGAATACTCACGTCAATGTTTGATTTTCAAGGTGGAGATATGCTCTCTTTGTTCCACATAGGACTATTCTGTTGAGTTGGGGAAACGTATATGTCTTTTGAATGTATACTATTTGTTTTAGAAGCAGGAGCACGTACCACATTGGTTCCCTGCGTAAATTGAGTTAATTTTTTAAAGGAATAGTACTTGCAACTGAGGTTTTTCATGGTGGAGATAAGCTCTGCCTGTTCCCAATAGGCTCTCTCAGCTGAATTAAAGAAACACAGCTATGTCTTGAAAGAAAACCATTTTTGTCAGAAGCAGGAGAATCCAGCACATTATATCCCTGTGAGAATTGAAGTCGGGTCTGTATGGACTACATCTGCATCTTAGGGTTTACAAGGTGGACTTGGGTGCCCTTTTGTCCAAATCGGCCTATTCATGTGACTTGAAAAACACATGTATCTCCCGAAAGAAAATCATCTCTGGTAGAATCAGGAGCATAAGATACCTTGTTTCCTATGAGAAATCACTTTGCTTTATGAGAAACACAACTTCCTGCAACTTACGTTTTTTGAAGCTGGGGATATTCACTTTCTGTTCCAAGTAGACCTCTTCTGTGGAGTTGAAGAAATACCTGTATTTCTGGGTAGAAAACAATATGTCTGAGAAGCAGGAGCTTCTAGCACATTGGTTTCCTGTGAGAATTGAGTTCGTTTTGGAAGGAATACTTCCAGCATTTTATGTGTTTCAAGGTGGAGATACGCTGTCTGTGTTCCTTAAAGCTTACACTACTGAGTTGTAGAAAGAAATGTATCTTTCGAACAGAACCATTTTGTCATAGAAGCAGGAGCATCTACCCCATTGGTCCCCTGTGAGAATGGCTTAGTTTTTGAAAGGGATGCTACCTGCAACTTAGGATTTTCCACGTGGACATAGGCCAACTGACCTCAATTGAAGAAAACCATGTGTCTCTTGAAGAAAACCAGCTGTGATATAAGCAGGAGCATCTAACACATTATTTTTCTGGGAGATTGAGTTCTTTTTTCAATGGAATACATCCTACAATGTAGGTTTTTCAAGGTGGATTTAGGCTCTCGATGTTCCAAATAGGTCTATTTAGCAGAATTACAGAAAGAGAGGTATCCCTTCAACGAAAACTATCAATGATAGAAGCAGGAACATCGAGCACATGGTTTTCCAGTAAGAATATGGTAGCTTTTTAAAGAAAAAATTCCTGCATATCAGAGTATTCAAGGTGGAGGAAGGCTCGTTCTGTTCCCAATAGGTCCATTTAGACATGCTGAATAAACACATATGTCATTCAAAAGAAAACCATCTGTATTTAAAAGCAGAAGCATCAAGCACATTGTTTCCTTGTGAGAATTAAGTCAGTTTCTGAAATGAATATTGTCTGTAACTTACGTGTTTCAATTTGAAGGTAGGCTCTCTTTGTTTCAAATAGGCGTATTCAGCAGAGTTGAAGAAACACATGGAACTTTCAAAAGAAAACCATTTGTGTTATAAGCAAGCACATTGAGGACTTTCTTTGCTCTGAGAATTGCCTTAGTTTTTCAATGACATTCTACGTGGAACTTAGGTTTTTCAAGGTGGAGATAGGCTCTGTTTGTTAGCACAGGTCTATTCAGGTGATTTGAAAAACATATGTGCCACTCTAAAGAAAATGATCTATGTTGGATGTGCCACTGCTAGCACATGGTTTCACAGTGACAACTGTGTTAGTTTTGAAAGGAATACTTCCTGCAAACCTGAGTTTACTAGGTGGAGAAGGCTCATTTGTGCCGAATTGGCCTATTCACCTGAGTAGAAAAAACACATCTAACATTCCAAGGAAAACCATCTGTGATAGAAACTGCAGCATCTAGACGGTGGTTTCCCTGTGAGAATTCAGTTATTTTTTGAAATTAATCCTTCCTGAAAAGTTTGTTTTTCAGGATGCACTTAGGCTCTTTTGGATACTAAGAAGACTATTTAGCAGAGTTGAAGAAACACATGTACCTGTCGACATAAAACCATTGGTGTTAGACCCAGGAACAAATCGCACATTATTTTGCTGTGAGAATTGTTCTGGTTTTTGTAAGGAATACTTCCTGCATATCAGAATTTACAAGGTGGAGAAAGGCTCATTTTCTTCGAAGTTGCCCTCTTCAGCTAAGTTGAGGAAACCCATGAACCTCATGATAGAAAACAATCTGTGTTACAAGCAGGAGCATCTAGCACATTGCTTGTTGTGAGAAACAGTTGGATTTCTGACGAGATATTTTCAGCAACGTAGGTTTCTCAGGGCGGTGATAGGCTCCATTTTTTCCAAAAGGCCTACACAGCTGAGTTGAAGAAACTCATGCATCTTTCAAATGATAATCATTTGTGTTAGAAACACGAGAATGTACCACTTTGGTTCCCTTTGATAACTCTTATTGTTCTTGAAAGGAATACTATCTGGAACTCAGGTTACTCAAGAAGGAGATAGGCTCACTGTATTCCAAATAGGCATATTCCGCAGAGTTGCAGAAACACATACATCTCTCGAAATAAACAATGTGTGTCAGAAACAGGAGCACCTATCACTTTGTTTCCCTATGAGAATTGTGTTAGTTATTGAAAGGAATACTTCCTGCAACTTAGATTTTTCAAGCTGGCTATACCTGCTTTTTGTTCTAAACAAACCTACTGAGCGGTATGGAAGAAAACCATGCATCTCTCAAAAACAAAACCTCTACAAAACATGCAGGAATATCTAGCAAATTACTTCGTGCAGAGAACTGAGTTAGTTTTTGAAATTAATACTTCCTGGAAATAGGTTCTTGATGGGGGAAATAGGCTCTGTGTGCCCCAATTACGCCTATTCCACTGGCTTAAAGATATCCATGTACATCTGTAATGAAAATCATCTGACTGGGGAGCGGGATAGCCTAGCACATTGTTCTCCTGTGGGAATTGAGTTTGTTTTGGGAAGGATTCTCAGGCAAATTAGGTGTTTCATTGAGGAGATAGCCTCTCTGTCTTCCAAACAGGACTTCAGCTGTGTAGAAGAACCAAGCACATGTATCTTTTGAGAGAAAACCATTTGTATTTGAAACACAAGAATCTAGCACATTGTTTCCCGATGAGAACTGAGTTTGGTTTTGGAATGAATACTCCCTGCAACTCAGGTTTTTCAAGGAGGTGATAGGCTATTTTTCTTCCAAATAGTCCAATTCAGCTAAGATGAGGAAACTCATGTTGCACTGCAAGGACAAACAACTATGTGAGAAGCTCTAGCATCTAGCACAATGCTTACCTGAGAGAATTGAGGTTGTGTTTGAAAGGAATACCTCCTGCAAATCACAATTTGCATGGTGGAGGAAGGCTCATTTTGTTCGAAATAGGACTATTCCCCTAAGTTGAAGGAATTCATATATCTCTTGAAAGAAAACCAATGCGTGACAAGTACGAACATCTAGCGCCTTCTTTCACTGTGAGAACTGAGTTAGTTTTGAAATGGGATATGGCCTGTCACATAGGTTTTTTCAGGTGGAGAAAGGCTCTCTTCCTTGCAAAAGGCCTATTCAGTTGAGTTCAAGATACACATGTATCTCTCGAAATAAAACCATCTGAGTTAGAAAGGGGAGCATTGAGCACGTTCTGTCCAAGTGATAATTCACTGAGTTTTGGAAATTCTTCCTGCAAGTGAAGCTTTTCAAGGTGGAGAAAGGCTTTCTGTGTTCCAATTAGGCCTATTCAAGCCTTGCGGAGGAAATACATGTATGTCTTGAAAGTAAGCCATCTGTCTTAGAAGCAAAAGCATGTGGCACATTGTTTTTCTGTGAGAACTGAGTCAGCCTTTCATAAGGAATACTCACGTCAATGTTTGATTTTCAAGGTGGAGATATGCTCTCTTTGTTCCAAATAGGACTATTCTGTTGAGTTGGGGAAACGTATATGTCTTTTGAATGTATACTATTTGTTTTAGAAGCAGGAGCACGTACCACATTGGATCCCTGCGTAAATTGAGTTAATTTTTTAAAGGAATACCACCTGCAACTGAGGTTTTTCATGGTGGAGATAAGCTCTGCCTGTTCCCAATAGGCTCCCTCAGCTGAATTAAAGAAACACAGCTATGTCTTGAAAGAAAACCATTTTTGTCAGAAGCAGAAGAATCCAGCACATTATATCCCTGTGAGAATTGATGTCGGGTCTGTATGGACTACATCTGCATCTTAGGGTTTACAAGGTGGACTTGGGTGCCCTTTTGTCCAAATCGTCCTATTCATGTGACTTGAAAAACACATGTATCTCCCGAAAGAAAATCATCTCTGGTAGAATCAGGAGCATAAGATACCTTGTTTCCTATGAGAAATCACTTTGCTTTATGAGAAACACAACTTCCTGCAACTTACGTTTTTTGAAGCTGGGGATATTCACTTTCTGTTCCAAGTAGACCTCTTCTGTGGAGTTGATCAAATACCTGTATTTCTGGGTAGAAAACAATATGTCTGAGAAGCAGGAGCTTCTAGCACATTGGTTTCCTGTGAGAATTGAGTTCGTTTTGGAAGGAATACTTCCAGCATTTTATGTGTTTCAAGGTGGAGATACGCTGTCTGTGTTCCTTAAAGCTTACACTACTGAGTTGTAGAAAGAAATGTATCTTTCGAACAGAACCATTTTGTCATAGAAGCAGGAGCATCTACCCCATTGGTCCCCTGTGAGAATGGCTTAGTTTTTGAAAGGGATGCTACCTGCAACTTAGGATTTTCCACGTGGACATAGGCCAACTGACCTCAATTGAAGAAAACCATGTGTCTCTTGAAGAAAACCAGCTGTGATATAAGCAGGAGCATCTAACACATTATTTTTCTGGGAGATTGAGTTCTTTTTTCAATGGAATACATCCTACAATGTAGGTTTTTCAAGGTGGATTTAGGCTCTCGATGTTCCAAATAGGTCTATTTAGCAGAATTACAGAAAGAGAGGTATCCCTTCAACGAAAACTATCAATGATAGAACCAGGAACATCGAGCACATGGTTTTCCAGTAAGAATAGGGTAGCTTTTTAAAGAAAAAATTCCTGCATATCAGAGTATTCAAGGTGGAGGAAGGCTCCTTCTGTTCCCAATAGGTCCCTTTAGACATGCTGAATAAACACATATGTCATTCAAAAGAAAACCATCTGTATTTAAAAGCAGAAGCATCAAGCACATTGTTTCCTTGTGAGAATTAAGTCAGTTTCTGAAAGGAATATTGTCTGTAACTTACGTGTTTCAATTTGAAGGTAGGCTCTCTTTGTTTCAAATAGGCGTATTCAGCAGAGTTGAAGAAACACATGGAACTTTCAAAAGAAAACCATTTGTGTTATAAGCAAGCACATTGAGGACTTTCTTTGCTCTGAGAATTGCCTTAGTTTTTCAATGACATTCTACGTGGAACTTAGGTTTTTCAAGGTGGAGATAGGCTCTGTTTGTTAGCACAGGTCTATTCAGGTGATTTGAAAAACATATGTGCCACTCTAAAGAAAATGATCTATGTTGGATGTGCCACTGCTAGCACATGGTTTCACAGTGACAACTGTGTTAGTTTTGAAAGGAATACTTCCTGCAAACCTGAGTTTACTAGGTGGAGAAGGCTCATTTGTGCCGAATTGGCCTATTCACCTGAGTAGAAAAAACACATCTAACATTCCAAGGAAAACCATCTGTGATAGAAACTGCAGCATCGAGACGGTGGTTTCCCTGTGAGAATTCAGTTATTTTTTGAAATTAATCCTTCCTGAAAAGTTTGTTTTTCAGGATGCACTTAGGCTCTTTTGGATACTAAGAAGACTATTTAGCAGAGTTGAAGAAACACATGTACCTGTCGACATAGAACCATTGGTGTTAGACCCAGGAACAAATCGCACATTATTTTGCTGTGAGAATTGTTCTGGTTTTTGTAAGGAATACTTCCTGCATATCAGAATTTACAAGGTGGAGAAAGGCTCATTTTCTTCGAAGTTGCCCTCTTCAGCTAAGTTGAGGAAACCCATGAACCTCATGATAGAAAATAATCTGTGTTACAAGCAGGAGCATCTAGCACATTGCTTGTTGTGAGAAACAGTTGGATTTCTGACGAGATATTTTCAGCAACGTAGGTTTCTCAGGGCGGTGATAGGCTCCATTTTTTCCGAAAGGCCTACTCAGCTGAGTTGAAGAAACTCATGCATCTTTCAAATGATAATCATTTGTGTCAGAAACACGAGAATGTACCACTTTGGTTCCCTTTGAGAACTCTTATTGTTCTTGAAAGGAATACTATCTGGAACTCAGGTTACTCAAGATGGAGATAGGCTCACTGTGTTCCAAATAGGCATATTCCGCAGAGTTGCAGAAACACATACATCTCTCGAAATAAACAATGTGTGTCAGAAACAGGAGCACCCATCACTTTGTTTCCCTATGAGAATTGTGTTAGTTATTGAAAGGAATACTTCCTGCAACTTAGATTTTTCAAGCTGGCTATACCTGCTTTTTGTTCTAAACAAACCTACTGAGCGGTATGGAAGAAAACCATGCATCTCTCAAAAACAATACCTCTACAAAACATGCAGGAATATCTAGCAAATTACTTCGTGCAGAGAACTGAGTTAGTTTTTGAAATTAATACTTCCTGGAAATAGGTTCTTGATGGGGGAAATAGGCTCTGTGTGCCCCAATTACGCCTATTCCACTGGCTTAAAGATATCCATGTACATCTGTAATGAAAATCATCTGACTGGGGAGCGGGATAGCCTAGCACATTGTTCTCCTGTGGGAATTGAGTTTGTTTTGGGAAGGATTCTCAGGCAAATTAGGTGTTTCATTGAGGAGATAGCCTCTCTGTCTTCCAAACAGGACTTCAGCTGTGTAGAAGAACCAAGCACATGTATCTTTTGAGAGAAAACCATTTGTGTTTGAAACACAAGAATCTAGCACATTGTTTCCCGATGAGAACTGAGTTTGGTTTTGGAATGAATACTCGCTGTAACTCAGGTTTTTCAAGGAGGTGATAGGCTATTTTTCTTCCAAATAGTCCAATTCAGCTAAGATGAGGAAACTCATGTTGCACTGCAAGGACAAACAACTATGTGAGAAGCTCTAGCATCTAGCACAATGCTTACCTGAGAGAATTGAGGTTGTGTTTGAAAGGAATACCTCCTGCAAATCACAATTTGCATGGTGGAGGAAGGCTCATTTTGTTCGAAATAGGACTATTCCCCTAAGTTGAAGGAATTCATATATCTCTTGAAAGAAAACCACTGCGTGAGAAGTACGAACATCTAGCGCCTTCTTTCACTGTGAGAACTGAGTTAGTTTTGAAATGGGATATGGCCTGTCACATAGGTTTTTTCAGGTGGAGAAAGGCTCTCTTCCTTGCAAAAGGCCTATTCAGTTGAGTTCAAGATACACATGAATCTCTCGAAATAAAACCATCTGAGTTAGAAAGGGGAGCATTGAGCACGTTCTGTCCAAGTGAGAATTCACTGAGTTTTGGAAATTCTTCCTGCAAGTGAAGCTTTTCAAGGTGGAGAAAGGCTTTCTGTGTTCCAATTAGGCCTATTCAAGCCTTGCGGAGGAAATACATGTATGTCTTGAAAGTAACCCATCTGTCTTAGAAGCAAAAGCATGTGGCACATTGTTTTTCTGTGAGAACTGAGTCAGCCTTTCATAAGGAATACTCACGTCAATGTTTGATTTTCAAGGTGGAGATATGCTCTCTTTGTTCCAAATAGCACTATTCTGTTGAGTTGGGGAAACGTATATGTCTTTTGAATGTATACTATTTGTTTTAGAAGCAGGAGCACGTACCACATTGGTTCCCTGCGTAAATTGAGTTAATTTTTTAAAGGAATACTACCTGCAACTGAGGTTTTTCATGGTGGAGATAAGCTCTGCCTGTTCCCAATAGGCTCCCTCAGCTGAATTAAAGAAACACAGCTATGTCTTGAAAGAAAACCATTTTTGTCAGAAGCAGGAGAATCCAGCACATTATATCCCTGTGAGAATTGAAGTCTGGTCTGTATATACTACATCTGCATCTTAGGGTTTACAAGGTGGACTTGGGTTCCCTTTTGTCGAAATCGGCCTATTCATGTGACTTGAAAAACACATGTATCTCCCGAAAGAAAATCATCTCTGGTAGAATCAGGAGCATAAGATACCTTGTTTCCTATGAGAAATCACTTTGCTTTATGAGAAACACAACTTCCTGCAACTTACGTTTTTTGAAGCTGGGGATATTCACTTTCTGTTCCAAGTAGACCTCTTCTGTGGAGTTGAAGAAATACCTGTATTTCTGGGTAGAAAACAATATGTCTGAGAAGCAGGAGCTTCTAGCACATTGGTTTCCTGTAAGAATTGAGTTCGTTTTGGAAGGAATACTTCCAGCATTTTATGTGTTTCAAGGTGGAGATACGCTGTCTGTGTTCCTTAAAGCTTACACTACTGAGTTGTAGAAAGAAATGTATCTTTCGAACAGAACCATTTTGTCATAGAAGCAGGAGCATCTACCCCATTGGTCCCCTGTGAGAATGGCTTAGTTTTTGAAAGGGATGCTACTTGCAACTTAGGATTTTCCACGTGGACATAGGCCAACTGACCTCAATTGATGAAAACCATGTGTCTCTTGAAGAAAACCAGCTGTGATATAAGCAGGAGCATATAACACATTATTTTTCTCGGAGATTGAGTTCTTTTTTCAATGGAATACATCCTACAATGTAGGTTTTTCAAGGTGGATATAGGCTCTCGATGTTCCAAATAGGTCTATTTAGCAGAATTACAGAAAGAGAGGTATCCCTTCAACGAAAACTATCAATGATAGAAGCAGGAACATCTAGCACATGGTTTTCCAGGAAGAATTGTGTAGCTTTTTAAAGAAGAAATTCCTGCATATCAGAGTATTCAAGGTGGAGGGAGGCTCGTTCTGTTCCCAATAGGTCCCTTTAGACATGCTGAATAAACACATATGTCATTCAAAAGAAAACCATCTGTATTTAAAAGCAGAAGCATCAAGCACATTGTTTCCTTGTGAGAATTAAGTCAGTTTCTGAAATGAATATTGTCTGTAACTTACGTGTTTCAATTTGAAGGTAGGCTCTCTTTGTTTCAAATAGGCGTATTCAGCAGAGTTGAAGAAACACATGGAACTTTCAAAAGAAAACCATTTGTGTTATAAGCAAGCACATTGAGGACTTTCTTTGCTCTGAGAATTGCCTTAGTTTTTCAATGACAGTCTACGTGGAACTTAGGTTTATCAAGGTGGAGATAGGCTCTGTTTGTTAGCACAGGTTTATTCAGCTGATTTGAAAAACATATGTGCCACTCTAAAGAAAATGATCTATGTTAGATGTGCCACTGCTAGCACATGGTTTCACAGTGACAACTGTGTTAGTTTTGAAAGGAATACTTCCTTCAAACCTTAGTTTACTAGGTGGAGAAGGCTCATTTGTGCCGAATTGGCCTATTCACCTGAGTAGAAAAAACACATCTAACATTCCAAGGAAAACCATCTGTGATAGAAACTGCAGCATCTAGATGGTGGTTTCCCTGTGAGAATTCAGTTATTTTTTGAAATTAATCCTTCCTGAAAAGTTTGTTTTTCAGGATGCACTTAGGCTCTTTTGGATACTAAGAAGACTATTTAGCAGAGTTGAAGAAACACATGTACCTGTCGACATAAAACCATTTGTGTTAGACCCAGGAACAAATCGCACATTATTTTGCTGTGAGAATTGTTCTGGTTTTTGTAAGGAATACTTCCTGCATATCAGAATTTACAAGGTGGAGAAAGGCTCATTTTCTTCGAAGTTGCCCTCTTCAGCTAAGTTGAGGAAACCCATGAACCTCATGATAGAAAATAATCTGTGTTACAAGCAGGAGCATCTAGCACATTGTTTGTTGTGAGAAACAGTTGGACTTCTGACGAGATATTTTCAGCAACGTAGGTTTCTCAGGGCAGTGATAGGCACCATTTTTTCCGAAAGGACTACTCAGCTGAGTTGAAGAAACTCATGCATCTTTCAAATGATAATCATTTGTGTTAGAAACACGAGAATGTACCACTTTGGTTCCCTTTGAGAACTCTTATTGTTCTTGAAAGGAATACTATCTGGAACTCAGGTTACTCAAGACGGAGATAGGCTCATTGTGTTCCAAATAGGCCTATTCCGCAGAGTTGCAGAAACACATACATCTCTCGAAATAAACCATGTGTGTTAGAAACAGGAGCACCTATCACTTTGTTTCCCTATGAGAATTGTGTTAGTTATTGAAAGGAATACTTCCTGCAACTTAGATTTTTCAAGCTGGCTATACCTGCTTTTTGTTCTAAACAAACCTACTGAGCGGTATGGAAGAAAACCATGTATCTCTCAAAAACAAAACCTCTACAAAACATGCAGGAATATCTAGCAAATTACTTCGTGCAGAGAACTGAGTTAGTTTTTGAAATTAACACTTCCTGGAAATAGGTTCTTGATGGGGGAAATAGGCTCTGTGTGCCCCAATTACGCCTATTCCACTGGCTTAAAGATATCCATGTACATCTGTAATGAAAATCATCTGACTGGGGAGCGGGATAGCCTAGCACATTGTTCTCCTGTGGGAATTGAGTTTGTTTTGGGAAGGATTCTCAGGCAAATTAGGTGTTTCATTGAGGAGATAGACTCTCTGTATTGCAAACAGGACTTCAGCTGTGTAGAAGAACCAACCACATGTATCTTTTGAGAGAAAACCATTTGTGTTTGATACACAAGAATCTAGCACATTGTTTCCCGATGAGAACTGAGTTTTGTTTTGGAATGAATACTCCCTGCAACTAAGGTTTTTCAAGGAGGTGATAGGCTATTTTTCTTCCAAATAGTCCAATTCAGCTAACATGAGGAAACTCATGTTGCACTGCAAGGACAAACAACTATGTGAGAAGCTCTAGCATCTAGCACCATGCTTACCTGAGAGAATTGAGGTTGTGTTTGAAAGGAATACCTCCTGCAAATCACAATTTGCATGGTGGAGGAAGGCTCATTTTGTTCGAAATAGGACTATTCCCCTAAGTTGAAGGAATTCATATATCTCTTGAAAGAAAACCACGGCGTGAGAAGTAGGAACATCTAGCACCTTCTTTCACTGTGAAAACTGAGTTAGTTTTGAAATGGGATATGGCCTGTCACATAGGTTTTTTCAGGTGGAGAAAGGCTCTCTTCCTTGCAAAAGGCCTATTCAGTTGAGTTCAAGATACACATGTATCTCTCGAAATAAAACCATCTGAGTTAGAAAGGGGAGCATTGAGCACCTTCTGTCCAAGTGAGAATTCACTGAGTTTTGGAAATTCTTCCTGCAAGTGAAGCTTTTCAAGGTGGAGAAAGGCTTTCTGTGTTCCAATTAGGCCTATTCAAGCCTTGCGGAGGAAATACATGTATGTCTTGAAAGTAAGCCATCTGTCTTAGAAGCAAAAGCATGTGGCACATTGTTTTTCTGTGAGAACTGAGTCAGCCTTTCATAAGGAATACTCACGTCAATGTTTGATTTTCAAGGTGGAGATATGCTCTCTTTGTTCCAAATAGCACTATTCTGTTGAGTTGGGGAAACGTATATGTCTTTTGAATGTATACTATTTGTTTTAGAAGCAGGAGCACGTACCACATTGGTTCCCTGCGTAAATTGAGTTAATTTTTTAAAGGAATACTACCTGCAACTGAGGTTCTTCATGGTGGATATAAGCTCTGCCTGTTCCCAATAGGCTCCCTCAGCTGAATTAAAGAAACACAGCTATGTCTTGAAAGAAAACCATTTTTGTCAGAAGCAGGAGAATCCAGCACATTATATCCCTGTGAGAATTGAAGTCGGGTCTGTATGGACTACATCTGCATCTTAGGGTTTACAAGGTGGACTTGGGTGCCCTTTTGTCCAAATCGGCCTATTCATGTGACTTGAAAAACACATGTATCTCCCGAAAGAAAATCATCTCTGGTAGAATCAGGAGCATAAGATACCTTGTTTCCTATGAGAAATCACTTTGCTTTATGAGAAACACAACTTCCTGCAACTTACGTTTTTTGAAGCTGGGGATATTCACTTTCTGTTCCAAGTAGACCTCTTCTGTGGAGTTGAAGAAATACCTGTATTTCTGGGTAGAAAACAATATGTCTGAGAAGCAGGAGCTTCTAGCACATTGGTTTCCTGTGAGAATTGAGTTCGTTTTGGAAGGAATACTTCCAGCATTTTATGTGTTTCAAGGTGGAGATACGCTGTCTGTGTTCCTTAAAGCTTACACTACTGAGTTGTAGAAAGAAATGTATCTTTCAAACAGAACCATTTTGTCATAGAAGCAGGAGCATCTACCCCATTGGTCCCCTGTGAGAATGGCTTAGTTTTTGAAAGGGATGCTACTTGCAACTTAGGATTTTCCACGTGGACATAGGCCAACTGACCTCAATTGATGAAAACCATGTGTCTCTTGAAGAAAACCAGCTGTGATATAAGCAGGAGCATATAACACATTATTTTTCTGGGAGATTGAGTTCTTTTTTCAATGGAATACATCCTACAATGTAGGTTTTTCAAGGTGGATATAGGCTCTCGATGTTCCAAATAGGTCTATTTAGCAGAATTACAGAAAGAGAGGTATCCCTTCAACGAAAACTATCAATGATAGAAGCAGGAACATCTAGCACATGGTTTTCCAGGAAGAATTGTGTAGCTTTTTAAAGAAGAAATTCCTGCATATCAGAGTATTCAAGGTGGAGGAAGGCTCGTTCTGTTCCCAATAGATCCCTTTAGACATGCTGAATAAACACATATGTCATTCATAAGAAAACCATCTGTATTTAAAAGCAGAAGCATCAAGCACATTGTTTCCTTGTGAGAATTAAGTCAGTTTCTGAAATGAATATTGTCTGTAACTTACGTGTTTCTATTTGAAGGTAGGCTCTCTTTGTTTCAAATAGGCGTATTCAGCAGAGTTGAAGAAACACATGGAACTTTCAAAAGAAAACCATTTGTGTTATAAGCAAGCACATTGAGGACTTTCTTTGCTCTGAGAATTGCCTTAGTTTTTCAATGACAGTCTACGTGGAACTTAGGTTTATCAAGGTGGAGATAGGCTCTGTTTGTTAGCACAGGTTTATTCAGCTGATTTGAAAAACATATGTGCCACTCTAAAGAAAATGATCTATGTTAGATGTGCCACTGCTAGCACATGGTTCCACAGTGACAACTGTGTTAGTTTTGAAAGGAATACTTCCTTCAAACCTTAGTTTACTAGGTGGAGAAGGCTCATTTGTGCCCAATTGGCCTATTCACCTGAGTAGAAAAAACACATCTAACATTCCAAGGAAAACCATCTGTGATAGAAACTGCAGCATCTAGATGGTGGTTTCCCTGTGAGAATTCAGTTATTTTTTGAAATTAATCCTTCCTGAAAAGTTTGTTTTTCAGGATGCACTTAGGCTCTTTTGGATACTAAGAAGACTATTTAGCAGAGTTGAAGAAACACATGTACCTGTCGACATAGAACCATTGGTGTTAGACCCAGGAACAAATCGCACATTATTTTGCTGTGAGAATTGTTCTGGTTTTTGTAAGGAATACTTCCTGCATATCAGAATTTACAAGGTGGAGAAAGGCTCATTTTCTTTGAAGTTGCCCTCTTCAGCTAAGTTGAGGAAACCCATGAACCTCATGATAGAAAATAATCTGTGTTACAAGCAGGAGCATCTAGCACATTGTTTGTTGTGAGAAACAGTTGGACTTCTGACGAGATATTTTCAGCAACGTAGGTTTCTCAGGGCAGTGATAGGCACCATTTTTTCCGAAAGGCCTACTCAGCTGAGTTGAAGAAACTC
Organism: Castor canadensis; assembly: GCF_047511655.1. Lineage (NCBI taxonomy): Eukaryota > Metazoa > Chordata > Mammalia > Rodentia > Castoridae > Castor > Castor canadensis. The sequence continues at coordinate 100,319,948 of NC_133397.1, read as the reverse complement.
ATGCATCTTTCAAATGATAATCATTTGTGTTAGAAACACGAGAATGTAACACTTTGGTTCCCTTTGAGAACTCTTATTGTTCTTGAAAGGAATACTATCTGGAACTCAGGTTACTCAAGACGGAGATAGGCTCACTGTGTTCCAAATAGGCCTATTCCGCAGAGTTGCAGAAACACATACATCTCTCGAAATAAACCATGTGTGTTAGAAACAGGAGCACCTATCACTTTGTTTCCCTATGAGAATTGTGTTAGTTATTGAAAGGAATACTTCCTGCAACTTAGATTTTTCAAGCTGGCTATACCTGCTTTTTGTTCTAAACAAACCTACTGAGCGGTATGGAAGAAAAACATGTATCTCTCAAAAACAAAACCTCTACAAAACATGCAGGAATATCTAGCAAATTACTTCGTGCAGAGAACTGAGTTAGTTTTTGAAATTAACACTTCCTGGAAATAGGTTCTTGATGGGGGAAATAGGCTCTGTGTGCCCCAATTACGCCTATTCCACTGGCTTAAAGATATCCATGTACATCTGTAATGAAAATCATCTGACTGGGGAGCGGGATAGCCTAGCACATTGTTCTCCTGTGGGAATTGAGTTTGTTTTGGGAAGGATTCTCTGGCAAATTACGTGTTTCATTGAGGAGATAGACTCTCTGTATTGCAAACAGGACTTCAGCTGTGTAGAAGAACCAACCCCATGTATCTTTTGAGAGAAAACCATTTGTGTTTGATACACAAGAATCTAGCACATTGTTTCCCGATGAGAACTGAGTTTTGTTTTGGAATGAATACTCCCTGCAACTAAGGTTTTTCAAGGAGGTGATAGGCTATTTTTCTTCCAAATAGTCCAATTCAGCTAACATGAGGAAACTCATGTTGCACTGCAAGGACAAACAACTATGTGAGAAGCTCTAGCATCTAGCACCATGCTTACCTGAGAGAATTGAGGTTGTGTTTGAAAGGAATACCTCCTGCAAATCACAATTTGCATGGTGGAGGAAGGCTCATTTTGTTCGAAATAGGACTATTCCCCTAAGTTGAAGGAATTCATATATCTCTTGAAAGAAAACCACGGCGTGAGAAGTAGGAACATCTAGCACCTTCTTTCACTGTGAGAACTGAGTTAGTTTTGAAATGGGATATGGCCTGTCACATAGGTTTTTTCAGGTGGAGAAAGGCTCTCTTCCTTGCAAAAGGCCTATTCAGTTGAGTTCAAGATACACATGTATCTCTCGAAATAAAACCATCTGAGTTAGAAAGGGGAGCATTGAGCACGTTCTGTCCAAGTGAGAATTCACTGAGTTTTGGAAATTCTTCCTGCAAGTGAAGCTTTTCAAGGTGGAGAAAGGCTTTCTGTGTTCCAATTAGGCCTATTCAAGCCTTGCGGAGGAAATACATGTATGTCTTGAAAGTAAGCCATCTGTCTTAGAAGCAAAAGCATGTGGCACATTGTTTTTCTGTGAGAACTGAGTCAGCCTTTCATAAGGAATACTCACGTCAATGTTTGATTTTCAAGGTGGAGATATGCTCTCTTTGTTCCAAATAGCACTATTCTGTTGAGTTGGGGAAACGTATATGTCTTTTGAATGTATACTATTTGTTTTAGAAGCAGGAGCACGTACCACATTGGTTCCCTGCGTAAATTGAGTTAATTTTTTAAAGGAATACTACCTGCAACTGAGGTTCTTCATGGTGGATATAAGCTCTGCCTGTTCCCAATAGGCTCCCTCAGCTGAATTAAAGAAACACAGCTATGTCTTGAAAGAAAACCATTTTTGTCAGAAGCAGGAGAATCCAGCACATTATATCCCTGTGAGAATTGAAGTCGGGTCTGTATGGACTACATCTGCATCTTAGGGTTTACAAGGTGGACTTGGGTGCCCTTTTGTCCAAATCGGCCTATTCATGTGACTTGAAAAACACATGTATCTCCCAAAAGAAAATCATCTCTGGTAGAATCAGGAGCATAAGATACCTTGTTTCCTATGAGAAATCACTTTGCTTTATGAGAAACACAACTTCCTGCAACTTACGTTTTTTGAAGCTGGGGATATTCACTTTCTGTTCCAAGTAGAGCTCTTCTGTGGAGTTGAAGAAATACCTGTATTTCTGGGTAGAAAACAATATGTCTGAGAAGCAGGAGCTTCTAGCACATTGGTTTCCTGTGAGAATTGAGTTCGTTTTGGAAGGAATACTTCCAGCATTTTATGTGTTTCAAGGTGGAGATACGCTGTCTGTGTTCCTTAAAGCTTACACTACTGAGTTGTAGAAAGAAATGTATCTTTCGAACAGAACCATTTTGTCATAGAAGCAGGAGCATCTACCCCATTGGTCCCCTGTGAGAATGGCTTAGTTTTTGAAAGGGATGCTACTTGCAACTTAGGATTTTCCACGTGGACATAGGCCAACTGACCTCAATTGATGAAAACCATGTGTCTCTTGAAGAAAACCAGCTGTGATATAAGCAGGAGCATATAACACATTATTTTTCTGGGAGATTGAGTTCTTTTTTCAATGGAATACATCCTACAATGTAGGTTTTTCAAGGTGGATATAGGCTCTCGATGTTCCAAATAGGTCTATTTAGCAGAATTACAGAAAGAGAGGTATCCCTTCAACGAAAACTATCAATGATAGAAGCAGGAACATCTAGCACATGGTTTTCCAGGAAGAATTGTGTAGCTTTTTAAAGAAGAAATTCCTGCATATCAGAGTATTCAAGGTGGAGGAAGGCTCGTTCTGTTCCCAATAGATCCCTTTAGACATGCTGAATAAACACATATGTCATTCAAAAGAAAACCATCTGTATTTAAAAGCAGAAGCATCAAGCACATTGTTTCCTTGTGAGAATTAAGTCAGTTTCTGAAATGAATATTGTCTGTAACTTACGTGTTTCAATTTGAAGGTAGGCTCTCTTTGTTTCAAATAGGCGTATTCAGCAGAGTTGAAGAAACACATGGAACTTTCAAAAGAAAACCATTTGTGTTATAAGCAAGCACATTGAGGACTTTCTTTGCTCTGAGAATTGCCTTAGTTTTTCAATGACAGTCTACGTGGAACTTAGGTTTATCAAGGTGGAGATAGGCTCTGTTTGTTAGCACAGGTTTATTCAGCTGATTTGAAAAACATATGTGCCACTCTAAAGAAAATGATCTATGTTAGATGTGCCACTGCTAGCACATGGTTTCACAGTGACAACTGTGTTAGTTTTGAAAGGAATACTTCCTTCAAACCTTAGTTTACTAGGTGGAGAAGGCTCATTTGTGCCCAATTGGCCTATTCACCTGAGTAGAAAAAACACATCTAACATTCCAAGGAAAACCATCTGTGATAGAAACTGCAGCATCTAGATGGTGGTTTCCCTGTGAGAATTCAGTTATTTTTTGAAATTAATCCTTCCTGAAAAGTTTGTTTTTCAGGATGCACTTAGGCTCTTTTGGATACTAAGAAGACTATTTAGCAGAGTTGAAGAAACACATGTACCTGTCGACATAGAACCATTGGTGTTAGACCCAGGAACAAATCGCACATTATTTTGCTGTGAGAATTGTTCTGGTTTTTGTAAGGAATACTTCCTGCATATCAGAATTTACAAGGTGGAGAAAGGCTCATTTTCTTTGAAGTTGCCCTCTTCAGCTAAGTTGAGGAAACCCATGAACCTCATGATAGAAAATAATCTGTGTTACAAGCAGGAGCATCTAGCACATTGTTTGTTGTGAGAAACAGTTGGACTTCTGACGAGATATTTTCAGCAACGTAGGTTTCTCAGGGCAGTGATAGGCACCATTTTTTCCGAAAGGCCTACTCAGCTGAGTTGAAGAAACTCATGCATCTTTCAAATGATAATCATTTGTGTTAGAAACACGAGAATGTAACACTTTGGTTCCCTTTGAGAACTCTTATTGTTCTTGAAAGGAATACTATCTGGAACTCAGGTTACTCAAGACGGAGATAGGCTCACTGTCTTCCAAATAGGCCTATTCCGCAGAGTTGCAGAAACACATACATCTCTCGAAATAAACCATGTGTGTTAGAAACAGGAGCACCTATCACTTTGTTTCCCTATGAGAATTGTGTTAGTTATTGAAAGGAATACTTCCTGCAACTTAGATTTTTCAAGCTGGCTATACCTGCTTTTTGTTCTAAACAAACCTACTGAGCGGTATGGAAGAAAAACATGTATCTCTCAAAAACAAAACCTCTACAAAACATGCAGGAATATCTAGCAAATTACTTCGTGCAGAGAACTGAGTTAGTTTTTGAAATTAACACTTCCTGGAAATAGGTTCTTGATGGGGGAAATAGGCTCTGTGTGCCCCAATTACGCCTATTCCACTGGCTTAAAGATATCCATGTACATCTGTAATGAAAATCATCTGACTGGGGAGCGGGATAGCCTAGCACATTGTTCTCCTGTGGGAATTGAGTTTGTTTTGGGAAGGATTCTCAGGCAAATTAGGTGTTTCATTGAGGAGATAGACTCTCTGTATTGCAAACAGGACTTCAGCTGTGTAGAAGAACCAACCCCATGTATCTTTTGAGAGAAAACCATTTGTGTTTGATACACAAGAATCTAGCACATTGTTTCCCGATGAGAACTGAGTTTTGTTTTGGAATGAATACTCCCTGCAACTAAGGTTTTTCAAGGAGGTGATAGGCTATTTTTCTTCCAAATAGTCCAATTCAGCTAACATGAGGAAACTCATGTTGCACTGCAAGGACAAACAACTATGTGAGAAGCTCTAGCATCTAGCACCATGCTTACCTGAGAGAATTGAGGTTGTGTTTGAAAGGAATACCTCCTGCAAATCACAATTTGCATGGTGGAGGAAGGCTCATTTTGTTTGAAATAGGACTATTCCCCTAAGTTGAAGGAATTCATATATCTCTTGAAAGAAAACCACGGCGTGAGAAGTAGGAACATCTAGCACCTTCTTTCACTGTGAGAACTGAGTTAGTTTTGAAATGGGATATGGCCTGTCACATAGGTTTTTTCAGGTGGAGAAAGGCTCTCTTCCTTGCAAAAGGCCTATTAAGTTGAGTTCAAGATACACATGTATCTCTCGAAATAAAACCATCTGAGTTAGAAAGGGGAGCATTGAGCACGTTCTGTCCAAGTGAGAATTCACTGAGTTTTGGAAATTCTTCCTGCAAGTGAAGCTTTTCAAGGTGGAGAAAGGCTTTCTGTGTTCCAATTAGGCCTATTCAAGCCTTGCGGAGGAAATACATGTATGTCTTGAAAGTAAGCCATCTGTCTTAGAAGCAAAAGCATGTGGCACATTGTTTTTCTGTGAGAACTGAGTCAGCCTTTCATAAGGAATACTCACGTCAATGTTTGATTTTCAAGGTGGAGATATGCTCTCTTTGTTCCAAATAGCACTATTCTGTTGAGTTGGGGAAACGTATATGTCTTTTGAATGTATACTATTTGTTTTAGAAGCAGGAGCACGTACCACATTGGTTCCCTGCGTAAATTGAGTTAATTTTTTAAAGGAATACTACCTGCAACTGAGGTTCTTCATGGTGGAGATAAGCTCTGCCTGTTCCCAATAGGCTCCCTCAGCTGAATTAAAGAAACACAGCTATGTCTTGAAAGAAAACCATTTTTGTCAGAAGCAGGAGAATCCAGCACATTATATCCCTGTGAGAATTGAAGTCGGGTCTGTATGGACTACATCTGCATCTTAGGGTTTACAAGGTGGACTTGGGTGCCCTTTTGTCCAAATCGGCCTATTCATGTGACTTGAAAAACACATGTATCTCCCAAAAGAAAATCATCTCTGGTAGAATCAGGAGCATAAGATACCTTGTTTCCTATGAGAAATCACTTTGCTTTATGAGAAACACAACTTCCTGCAACTTACGTTTTTTGAAGCTGGGGATATTCACTTTCTGTTCCAAGTAGACCTCTTCTGTGGAGTTGAAGAAATACCTGTATTTCTGGGTAGAAAACAATATGTCTGAGAAGCAGGAGCTTCTAGCACATTGGTTTCCTGTGAGAATTGAGTTCGTTTTGGAAGGAATACTTCCAGCATTTTATGTGTTTCAAGGTGGAGATACGCTGTCTGTGTTCCTTAAAGCTTACACTACTGAGTTGTAGAAAGAAATGTATCTTTCGAACAGAACCATTTTGTCATAGAAGCAGGAGCATCTACCCCATTGGTCCCCTGTGAGAATGGCTTAGTTTTTGAAAGGGATGCTACTTGCAACTTAGGATTTTCCACGTGGACATAGGCCAACTGACCTCAATTGAAGAAAACCATGTGTCTCTTGAAGAAAACCAGCTGTGATATAAGCAGGAGCATATAACACATTATTTTTCTGGGAGATTGAGTTCTTTTTTCAATGGAATACATCCTACAATGTAGGTTTTTCAAGGTGGATATAGGCTCTCGATGTTCCAAATAGGTCTATTTAGCAGAATTACAGAAAGAGAGGTATCCCTTCAACGAAAACTATCAATGATAGAAGCAGGAACATCTAGCACATGGTTTTCCAGGAAGAATTGTGTAGCTTTTTAAAGAAGAAATTCCTGCATATCAGAGTATTCAAGGTGGAGGAAGGCTCGTTCTGTTCCCAATAGATCCCTTTAGACATGCTGAATAAACACATATGTCATTCAAAAGAAAACCATCTGTATTTAAAAGCAGAAGCATCAAGCACATTGTTTCCTTGTGAGAATTAAGTCAGTTTCTGAAATGAATATTGTCTGTAACTTACGTGTTTCAATTTGAAGGTAGGCTCTCTTTGTTTCAAATAGGCGTATTCAGCAGAGTTGAAGAAACACATGGAACTTTCAAAAGAAAACCATTTGTGTTATAAGCAAGCACATTGAGGACTTTCTTTGCTCTGAGAATTGCCTTAGTTTTTCAATGACAGTCTACGTGGAACTTAGGTTTATCAAGGTGGAGATAGGCTCTGTTTGTTAGCACAGGTTTATTCAGCTGATTTGAAAAACATATGTGCCACTCTAAAGAAAATGATCTATGTTAGATGTGCCACTGCTAGCACATGGTTTCACAGTGACAACTGTGTTAGTTTTGAAAGGAATACTTCCTTCAAACCTTAGTTTACTAGGTGGAGAAGGCTCATTTGTGCCCAATTGGCCTATTCACCTGAGTAGAAAAAACACATCTAACATTCCAAGGAAAACCATCTGTGATAGAAACTGCAGCATCTAGATGGTGGTTTCCCTGTGAGAATTCAGTTATTTTTTGAAATTAATCCTTCCTGAAAAGTTTGTTTTTCAGGATGCACTTAGGCTCTTTTGGATACTAAGAAGACTATTTAGCAGAGTTGAAGAAACACATGTACCTGTCGACATAGAACCATTGGTGTTAGACCCAGGAACAAATCGCACATTATTTTGCTGTGAGAATTGTTCTGGTTTTTGTAAGGAATACTTCCTGCATATCAGAATTTACAAGGTGGAGAAAGGCTCATTTTCTTTGAAGTTGCCCTCTTCAGCTAAGTTGAGGAAACCCATGAACCTCATGATAGAAAATAATCTGTGTTACAAGCAGGAGCATCTAGCACATTGTTTGTTGTGAGAAACAGTTGGACTTCTGACGAGATATTTTCAGCAACGTAGGTTTCTCAGGGCAGTGATAGGCACCATTTTTTCCGAAAGGCCTACTCAGCTGAGTTGAAGAAACTCATGCATCTTTCAAATGATAATCATTTGTGTTAGAAACACGAGAATGTAACACTTTGGTTCCCTTTGAGAACTCTTATTGTTCTTGAAAGGAATACTATCTGGAACTCAGGTTACTCAAGACGGAGATAGGCTCACTGTGTTCCAAATAGGCCTATTCCGCAGAGTTGCAGAAACATATACATCTCTCGAAATAAACCATGTGTGTTAGAAACAGGAGCACCTATCACTTTGTTTCCCTATGAGAATTGTGTTAGTTATTGAAAGGAATACTTCCTGCAACTTAGATTTTTCAAGCTGGCTATACCTGCTTTTTGTTCTAAACAAACCTACTGAGCGGTATGGAAGAAAAACATGTATCTCTCAAAAACAAAACCTCTACAAAACATGCAGGAATATCTAGCAAATTACTTCGTGCAGAGAACTGAGTTAGTTTTTGAAATTAACACTTCCTGGAAATAGGTTCTTGATGGGGGAAATAGGCTCTGTGTGCCCCAATTACGCCTATTCCACTGGCTTAAAGATATCCATGTACATCTGTAATGAAAATCATCTGACTGGGGAGCGGGATAGCCTAGCACATTGTTCTCCTGTGGGAATTGAGTTTGTTTTGGGAAGGATTCTCAGGCAAATTAGGTGTTTCATTGAGGAGATAGACTCTCTGTATTGCAAACAGGACTTCAGCTGTGTAGAAGAACCAACCCTATGTATCTTTTGAGAGAAAACCATTTGTGTTTGATACACAAGAATCTAGCACATTGTTTCCCGATGAGAACTGAGTTTTGTTTTGGAATGAATACTCCCTGCAACTAAGGTTTTTCAAGGAGGTGATAGGCTATTTTTCTTCCAAATAGTCCAATTCAGCTAACATGAGGAAACTCATGTTGCACTGCAAGGACAAACAACTATGTGAGAAGCTCTAGCATCTAGCACCATGCTTACCTGAGAGAATTGAGGTTGTGTTTGAAAGGAATACCTCCTGCAAATCACAATTTGCATGGTGGAGGAAGGCTCATTTTGTTCGAAATAGGACTATTCCCCTAAGTTGAAGGAATTCATATATCTCTTGAAAGAAAACCACGGCGTGAGAAGTAGGAACATCTAGCACCTTCTTTCACTGTGAGAACTGAGTTAGTTTTGAAATGGGATATGGCCTGTCACATAGGTTTTTTCAGGTGGAGAAAGGCTCTCTTCCTTGCAAAAGGCCTATTCAGTTGAGTTCAAGATACACATGTATCTCTCGAAATAAAACCATCTGAGTTAGAAAGGGGAGCATTGAGCACCTTCTGTCCAAGTGAGAATTCACTGAGTTTTGGAAATTCTTCCTGCAAGTGAAGCTTTTCAAGGTGGAGAAAGGCTTTCTGTGTTCCAATTAGGCCTATTCAAGCCTTGCGGAGGAAATACATGTATGTCTTGAAAGTAAGCTATTTGTCTTAGAAGCAAAAGCATGTGGCACATTGTTTTTCTGTGAGAACTGAGTCAGCCTTTCATAAGGAATACTCACGTCAATGTTTGATTTTCAAGGTGGAGATATGCTCTCTTTGTTCCAAATAGCACTATTCTGTTGAGTTGGGGAAACGTATATGTCTTTTGAATGTATACTATTTGTTTTAGAAGCAGGAGCACGTACCACATTGGTTCCCTGCGTAAATTGAGTTAATTTTTTAAAGGAATACTACCTGCAACTGAGGTTCTTCATGGTGGAGATAAGCTCTGCCTGTTCCCAATAGGCTCCCTCAGCTGAATTAAAGAAACACAGCTATGTCTTGAAAGAAAACCATTTTTGTCAGAAGCAGGAGAATCCAGCACATTATATCCCTGTGAGAATTGAAGTCGGGTCTGTATGGACTACATCTGCATCTTAGGGTTTACAAGGTGGACTTGGGTGCCCTTTTGTCCAAATCGGCCTATTCATGTGACTTGAAAAACACATGTATCTCCCAAAAGAAAATCATCTCTGGTAGAATCAGGAGCATAAGATACCTTGTTTCCTATGAGAAATCACTTTGCTTTATGAGAAACACAACTTCCTGCAACTTACGTTTTTTGAAGCTGGGGATATTCACTTTCTGTTCCAAGTAGACCTCTTCTGTGGAGTTGAAGAAATACCTGTATTTCTGGGTAGAAAACAATATGTCTGAGAAGCAGGAGCTTCTAGCACATTGGTTTCCTGTGAGAATTGAGTTCGTTTTGGAAGGAATACTTCCAGCATTTTATGTGTTTCAAGGTGGAGATACGCTGTCTGTGTTCCTTAAAGCTTACACTACTGAGTTGTAGAAAGAAATGTATCTTTCGAACAGAACCATTTTGTCATAGAAGCAGGAGCATCTACCCCATTGGTCCCCTGTGAGAATGGCTTAGTTTTTGAAAGGGATGCTACTTGCAACTTAGGATTATCCACGTGGACATAGGCCAACTGACCTCAATTGATGAAAACCACGTGTCTCTTGAAGAAAACCAGCTGTGATATAAGCAGGAGCATATAACACATTATTTTTCTGGGAGATTGAGTTCTTTTTTCAATGGAATACATCCTACAATGTAGGTTTTTCAAGGTGGATATAGGCTCTCGATGTTCCAAATAGGTCTATTTAGCAGAATTACAGAAAGAGAGGTATCCCTTCAACGAAAACTATCAATGATAGAAGCAGGAACATCTAGCACATGGTTTTCCAGGAAGAATTGTGTAGCTTTTTAAAGAAGAAATTCCTGCATATCAGAGTATTCAAGGTGGAGGAAGGCTCGTTCTGTTCCCAATAGGTCCCTTTAGACATGCTGAATAAACACATATGTCATTCAAAAGAAAACCATGTGTATTTAAAAGCAGAAGCATCAAGCACATTGTTTCCTTGTGAGAATTAAGTCAGTTTCTGAAATGAATATTGTCTGTAACTTACGTGTTTCAATTTGAAGGTAGGCTCTCTTTGTTTCAAATAGGCGTATTCAGCAGAGTTGAAGAAACACATGGAACTTTCAAAAGAAAACCATTTGTGTTATAAGCAAGCACATTGAGGACTTTCTTTGCTCTGAGAATTGCCTTAGTTTTTCAATGACATTCTACGTGGAACTTAGGTTTATCAAGGTGGAGATAGGCTCTGTTTGTTAGCACAGGTCTATTCAGCTGATTTGAAAAACATATGTGCCACTCTAAAGAAAATGATCTATGTTAGATGGGCCACTGCTAGCACATGGTTTCACAGTGACAACTGTGTTAGTTTTGAAAGGAATACTTCCTGCAAACCTGAGTTTACTAGGTGGAGAAGTCTCATTTGTGCCAAATTGGCCTATTCACCTGAGTAGAAAAAACACATCTAACATTCCAAGGAAAACCATCTGTGTTAGAAACTGCAGCATCTAGACGGTGGTTTCCCTGTGAGAATTCAGTTATTTTTTGAAATTAATCCTTCCTGAAAAGTTTGTTTTTCAGGATGCACTTAGGCTCTTTTGGATCCTAAGAAGACTATTTAGCAGAGTTGAAGAAACACATGTACCTGTCGACATAAAACCATGTGTGTTATACCCAGGAATAAATCGCACATTATTTTGCTGTGAGAATTGTTCTGGTTTTTGTAAGGAATACTTCCTGCATATCAGAATTTACAAGGTGGAGAAAGGCTCATTTTCTTCGAAGTTGCCCTCTTCAGCTAAGTTGAGGAAACCCATGAACCTCATGATAGAAAATAATCTGTGTTACAAGCAGGAGCATCTAGCACATTGTTTGTTGTGAGAAACAGTTGGATTTTTGACGAGATATTTTCAGCAACGTAGGTTTCTCAGTGCGGTGATAGGCTCCATTTTTTCCGAAAGGCCTACTCAGCTGAGTTGAAGAAACTCATGCATCTTTCAAATGATAATCATTTGTGTTAGAAACACGAGAATGTACCACTTTGGTTCCCTTTGAGAACTCTTATTGTTCTTGAAAGGAATACTATCTGGAACTCAGGTTACTCAAGACGGAGATAGGCTCACTGTGTTCCAGATAGGCCTATTCCGCAGAGTTGCAGAAACACATACATCTCTCGAAATAAACCATGTGTGTTAGAAACAGGAGCACATATCACTTTGTTTCCCTATGAGAATTGTGTTAGTTATTGAAAGGAATACTTCCTGCAACTTAGATTTTTCAAGCTGGCTATAATTGCATATTGTTCTAAACAAACCTACTGAGCGGTATGGAAGAAAAACATGTATCTCTCAAAAACAAAACCTCTACAAAACATGCAGGAATATCTAGCAAATTACTTCGTGCAGAGAACTGAGTTAGTTTTTGAAATTAATACTTCCTGGAAATAGGTTCTTGATGGGGGAAATAGGCTCTGTGTGCCCCAATTATGCCTATTCCACTGGCTTAAAGATATCCATGTACATCTGTAATGAAAATCATCTGACTGGGGAGCGGGATAGCCTAGCACATTGTTCTCCTGTGGGAATTGAGTTTGTTTTGGGAAGGATTCTCAGGCAAATTAGGTGTTTCATTGAGGAGATAGCCTCTCTGTCTTCCAAACAGGACTTCAGCTGTGTAGAAGAACCAACCACATGTATCTTTTGAGAGAAAACCATTTGTGTTTGAAACACAAGAATCTAGCACATTGTTTCCCGATGAGAACTGAGTTTGGTTTTGGAATGAATACTCCCTGCAACTCAGGTTTTTCAAGGAGGTGATAGGCTATTTTTCTTCCAAATAGTCCAATTCAGCTACGATGAGGAAACTCATGTTGCACTGCAAGGACAAACAACTATGTGAGAAGCTCTAGCATCTAGCACAATGCTTACCTGAGAGAATTGAGGTTGTGTTAGAAAGGAATACCTCCTGCAAATCACAATTTGCATGGTGGAGGAAGGCTCATTTTGTTCGAAATAGGACTATTCCCCTAAGTTGAAGGAATTCATATATCTCTTGAAAGAAAACCACTGCGTGAGAAGTAGGAACATCTAGCACCTACTTTCACTGTGAGAACTGAGTTAGTTTTGAAATGGGATATGGCCTGTCACATAGGTTTTTTCAGGTGGAGAAAGGCTCTCTTCCTTGCAAAAGGCCTATTCAGTTGAGTTCAAGATACACATGTATCTCTCGAAATAAAACCATCTGAGTTAGAAAGGGGAGCATTCAGCACCTTCTGTCCAAGTGAGAATTCACTGAGTTTTGGAAATTCTTCCTGCAAGTGAAGCTTTTCAAGGTGGAGAAAGGCTTTCTGTGTTCCAATTAGGCCTATTCAAGCCTTGCGGAGGAAATACATGTATGTCTTGAAAGTAAGCCATCTGTCTTAGAAGCAAAAGCATGTGGCACATTGTTTTACTGTGAGAACTGAGTCAGCCTTTCATAAGGAATACTCACGTCAATGTTTGATTTTCAAGGTGGAGATATGCTCTCTTTGTTCCAAATAGGACTATTCTGTTGAGTTGGGGAAACGTATATGTCTTTTGAATGTATACTATTTGTTTTAGAAGCAGGAGCACGTACCACATTGGTTCCCTGCGTAAATTGAGTTAATTTTTTAAAGGAATACTACCTGCAACTGAGGTTTTGTATGGTGGAGATAAGCTCTGCCTGTTCCCAATAGGCTGCCTCAGCTGAATTAAAGAAACACAGCTATGTCTTGAAAGAAAACCATTTTTGTCAGAAGCAGGAGAATCCAGCACATTATATCCCTGTGAGAATTGAAGTCGGGTCTGTATGGACTACATCTGCATCTTAGGGTTTACAAGGTGGACTTGGGTGCCCTTTTGTCCAAATCGTCCTATTCATGTGACTTGAAAAACACATGTATCTCCCGAAAGAAAATCATCTCTGGTAGAATCAGGAGCATAAGATACCTTGTTTCCTATGAGAAATCACTTAGCTTTATGAGAAACACAACTTCCTGCAACTTACGTTTTTTGAAGCTGGGGATATTTACTTTCTGTTCCAAGTAGACCTCTTCTGTGGAGTTGAAGAAATACCTGTATTTCTGGGTAGAAAACAATATGTCTGAGAAGCAGGAGCTTCTAGCACATTGGTTTCCTGTGAGAACTGAGTTCGTTTTGGAAGGAATACTTCCAGCATTTTATGTGTTTCAAGGTGGAGATACGCTGTCTGTGTTCCTTAAAGCTTACACTACTGAGTTGTAGAAAGAAATGTATCTTTCGAACACAACCATTTTGTCATAGAAGCAGGAGCATCTACCCCATTGGTCCCCTGTGAGAATGGCTTAGTTTTTGAAAGGGATGCTACCTGCAACTTAGGATTTTCCACGTGGACATAGGCCAACTGACCTCAATTGAAGAAAACCATGTGTCTCTTGAAGAAAACCAGCTGTGATATAAGCAGGAGCATCTAACACATTATTTTTCTGGGAGATTGAGTTCTTTTTTCAATGGAATACATCCTAAAATGTAGGTTTTTCAAGGTGGATATAGGCTCTCGATGTTCCAAATAGGTCTATTTAGCAGAATTACAGAAAGAGAGGTATCCCTTCAACGAAAACTATCAATGATAGAAGCAGGAACATCGAGCACATGGTTTTCCAGTAAGAATAGGGTAGCTTTTTAAAGAAAAAATTCCTGCATATCAGAGTATTCAAGGTGGAGGAAGGCTCGTTCTGTTCCCAATAGGTCCCTTTAGACATGCTGAATAAACACATATGTCATTCAAAAGAAAACCATGTGTATTTAAAAGCAGAAGCATCAAGCACATTGTTTCCTTGTGAGAATTAAGTCAGTTTCTGAAATGAATATTGTCTGTAACTTACGTGTTTCAATTTGAAGGTAGGCTCTCTTTGTTTCAAATAGGCGTATTCAGCAGAGTTGAAGAAACACATGGAACTTTCAAAACAAAACCATTTGTGTTATAAGCAAGCACATTGAGGACTTTCTTTGCTCTGAGAATTGCCTTAGTTTTTCATTGACATTCTACGTGGAACTTAGGTTTTTCAAGGTGGAGATAGGCTCTGTTTGTTAGCACAGGTCTATTCAGCTGATTTGAAAAACATATGTGCCACTCTAAAGAAAATGATCTATGTTAGATGTGCCACTGATAGCACATGGTTTCACAGTGACAACTGTGTTAGTTTTGAAAGGAATACTTCCTGCAAACCTGAGTTTACTAGGTGGAGAAGGCTCATTTGTGCCGAAATGGCCTATTCACCTGAGTAGAAAAAACACATATAACATTCCAAGGAAAATCATCTGTGATAGAAACTTCAGCATCTAGACGGTGGTTTCCCTGTGAGAATTCAGTTATTTTTTGCAATTAATCCTTCCTGAAAAGTTTGTTTTTCAGGATGCACTTAGGCTCTTTTGGATACTAAGAAGACTATTTAGCAGAGTTGAAGAAACACATGTACCTGTCGACATAAAACCATTGGTGTTAGACCCAGGAACAAATCGCACATTATTTTGCCGTGAGAATTGTTCTGGTTTTTGTAAGGAATACTTCCTGCATATCAGAATTTACAAGGTGGAGAAAGGCTCATTTTCTTCGAAGTTGCCCTCTTCAGCTAAGTTGAGGAAACCCATGAACCTCATGATAGAAAATAATCTGTGTTACAAGCAGGAGCATCTAGCACATTGTTTGTTGTGAGAAACAGTTGGATTTCTGACGAGATATTTTCAGCAACGTAGGTTTCTCAGGGCGGTGATAGGCACCATTTTTTCCGAAAGACCTACTCAGCTGAGTTGAAGAAACTCATGCATCTTTCAAATGATAATCATTTGTGTTAGAAACACGAGAATGTACCACTTTGGTTCCCTTTGAGAACTCTTATTGTTCTTGAAAGGAATACTATCTGGAACTCAGGTTACTCAAGACAGAGATAGGCTCACTGTGTTCCAAATAGGCCTATTCCGCAGAGTTGCAGAAACACATACATCTCTCGAAATAAACCATGTGTGTTAGAAACAGGAGCACCTATCACTTTGTTTCCCTATGAGAATTGTGTTAGTTATTGAAAGGAATACTTCCTGCAACTTAGATTTTTCAAGGTGGCTATACCTGCTTTTTGTTCTAAACACACCTACTGAGTTACCGCTCAGTAGGAAGAAAAACATGTATCTCTCAAAAACAAAAGCTCTACACAACATGCAGGAATATCTAGCAAATTACTTCGTGCAGAGAACTGAGTTAGTTTTTGAAATTAATACTTCCTGGAAATAGGTTCTTGATGGGGGAAATAGGCTCTGTGTGCCCCAATTACGCCTATTCCACTGGCTTAAAGATATCCATGTACATCTGTAATGAAAATCATCTGACTGGGGAGCGGGATAGCCTAGCACATTGTTCTCCTGTGGGAATTGAGTTTGTTTTGGGAAGGATTCTCAGGCAAATTAGGTGTTTCATTGAGGAGATAGCCTCTCTGTCTTCCAAACAGGACTTCAGCTGTGTAGAAGAAACAACCACATGTATCTTTTGAGAGAAAACCATTTGTGTTTGAAACACAAGAATCTAGCACATTGTTTCCCGATGAGAACTGAGTTTGGTTTTGGAATGAATACTCCCTGCAACTAAGGTTTTTCAAGGAGGTGATAGGCTATTTTTCTTCCAAATAGTCCAATTCAGCTAAGATGAGGAAACTCATGTTGCACTGCAAGGACAAACAACTATGTGAGAAGCTCTAGCATCTAGCACAATGCTTACCTGAGAGAATTGAGGTTGTGTTTGAAAGGAATACCTCCTGCAAATCACAATTTGCATGGTGGAGGAAGGCTCATTTTGTTCGAAATAGGACTATTCCCCTAAGTTGAAGGAATTCATATATCTCTTGAAAGAAAACCACGGCGTGAGAAGTAGGAACATCTAGCACCTTCTTTCACTGTGAGAACTGAGTTAGTTTTGAAATGGGATATGGCCTGTCACATAGGTTTTTTCAGGTGGAGAAAGGCTCTCTTCCTTGCAAAAGGCCTATTCAGTTGAGTTCAAGATACACATGTATCTCTCGAAATAAAACCATCTGAGTTAGAAAGGGGAGCATTGAGCACGTTCTGTCCAAGTGAGAATTCACTGAGTTTTGGAAATTCTTCCTGCAAGTGAAGCTTTTCAAGGTGGAGAAAGGCTTTCTGTGTTCCAATTAGGCCTATTCAAGCATTGCGGAGGAAATACATGTATGTCTTGAAAGTAAGCCATCTGTCTTCGAAGCAAAAGCATGTGGCACATTGTTTTTCTGTGAGAACTGAGTCAGCCTTTCATAAGGAATACTCACGTCAATGTTTGATTTTCAAGGTGGAGATATGCTCTCTTTGTTCCACATATTACTATTCTGTTGAGTTGGGGAAACGTATATGTCCTTTGAATGTATACTATTTGTTTTAGAAGCAGGAGCACGTACCACATTGGTTCCCTGCGTAAATTGAGTTAATTTTTTAAAGGAATACTACCTGCAACTGAGGTTTTGCATGGTGGAGATAAGCTCTGCCTGTTCCCAATAGGCTCCCTCAGCTGAATTAAAGAAACACAGCTATGTCTTGAAAGAAAACCATTTTTGTCAGAAGCAGGAGAATCCAGCACATTATATCCCTGTGAGAATTGAAGTCGGGTCTGTATGGACTACATCTGCATCTTAGGGTTTACAAGGTGGACTTGGGTGCCCTTTTGTCCAAATCGGCCTATTCATGTGACTTGAAAAACACATGTATCTCCCGAAAGAAAATCATCTCTGGTAGAATCAGGAGCATAAGATACCTTGTTTGCTATGAGAAATCACTTTGCTTTATGAGAAACACAACTTCCTGCAACTTACGTTTTTTGAAGCTGGGGATATTCACTTTCTGTTCCAAGTAGACCTCTTCTGTGGAGTTGAAGAAATACCTGTATTTCTGGGTAGAAAACAATATGTCTGAGAAGCAGGAGCTTCTAGCACATTGGTTTCCTGTGAGAATTGAGTTCGGTTTGGAAGGAATACTTCCAGCATTTTATGTGTTTCAAGGTGGAGATACGCTGTCTGTGTTCCTTAAAGCTTACACTACTGAGTTGTAGAAAGAAATGTATCTTTCGAACAGAACCATTTTGTCATAGAAGCAGGAGCATCTACCCCATTGGTCCCCTGTGAGAATGGCTTAGTTTTTGAAAGGGATGCTACCTGCAACTTAGGATTTTCCACGTGGACATAGGCCAACTGACCTCAATTGAAGAAAACCATGTGTCTCTTGAAGAAAACCAGCTGTGATATAAGCAGGAGCATCTAACACATTATTTTTCTGGGAGATTGAGTTCTTTTTTCAATGGAATACATCCTACAATGTAGGTTTTTCAAGGTGGATATAGGCTCTCGATGTTCCAAATAGGTCTATTTAGCAGAATTACAGAAAGAGAGGTATCCCTTCAACGAAAACTATCAATGATAGAAGCAGGAACATCTAGCACATGGTTTTCCAGTAAGTATAGGGTAGCTTTTTAAAGAAAAAATTCCTGCATATCAGAGTATTCAAGGTGGAGGAAGGCTCGTTCTGTTCCCAATAGGTCCCTTTAGACATGCTGAATAAACACATATGTCATTCAAAAGAAAACCATCTGTATTTAAAAGCAGAAGCATGAAGCACATTGTTTCCTTGTGAGAATTAAGTCAGTTTCTGAAATGAATATTGTCTGTAACTTACGTGTTTCAATTTGAAGGTAGGCTCTCTTTGTTTCAAATAGGCGTATTCAGCAGAGTTGAAGAAACACATGGAACTTTCAAAAGAAAACCATTTGTGTTATAAGCAAGCACATTGAGGACTTTCTTTGCTCTGAGAATTGCCTTAGTTTTTCAATGACATTCTACGTGGAACTTAGGTTTTTCAAGGTGGAGATAGGCTCTGTTTGTTAGCACAGGTCTATTCAGCTGATTTGAAAAACATATGTGCCACTCTAAAGAAAATGATCTATGTTAGATGTGCCACTGCTAGCACATGGTTTCACAGTGACAACTGTGTTAGTTTTGAAAGGAATACTTCCTGCAAACCTGAGTTTACTAGGTGGAGAAGGCTCATTTGTGCCGAATTGGCCTATTCACCTGAGTAGAAAAAACACATCTAACATTCCAAGGAAAACCATCTGTGATAGAAACTGCAGCATCTAGACGGTGGTTTCCCTGTGAGAATTCAGTTATTTTTTGCAATTAATCCTTCCTGAAAAGTTTGTTTTTCAGGATGCACTTAGGCTCTTTTGGATACTAAGAAGACTATTTAGCAGAGTTGAAGAAACACATGTACCTGTCGACATAAAACCATTGGTGTTAGACCCAGGAACAAATCGCACATTATTTTGCTGTGAGAATTGTTCTGGTTTTTGTAAGGAATACTTCCTGCATATCAGAATTTACAAGGTGGAGAAAGGCTCATTTTCTTCGAAGTTGCCCTCTTCAGCTAAGTTGAGGAAACCCATGAACCTCATGATAGAAAATAATCTGTGTTACAAGCAGGAGCATCTAGCACATTGTTTGTTGTGAGAAACAGTTGGATTTCTGACGAGATATTTTCAGCAACGTAGGTTTCTCAGGGCGGTGATAGGCTCCATTTTTTCCGAAAGGCCTACTCAGCTGAGTTGAAGAAACTCATGCATCTTTCAATTGATAATCATTTGTGTTAGAAACACGAGAATGCACCACTTTGGTTCCCTTTGAGAACTCTTATTGTTCTTGAAAGGAATACTATCAGGAACTCAGGTTACTCAAGACGGAGATAGGCTCACTGTGTTCCAAATAGGCCTATTCCGCAGAGTTGCAGAAACACATACATCTCTCGAAATAAACCATGTGTGTTAGAAACAGGAGCACCTATCACTTTGTTTCCCTATGAGAATTGTGTTAGTTATTGAAAGGAATACTTCCTGCAACTTAGATTTTCAGGCTGGCTATACCTGCTTTTCGTTCTAAACACACCTACTGAGCGGTATGGAAGAAAAACATGTATCTCTCAAAAACAAAACCTCTACAAAACATGCAGGAATATCTAGCAAATTACTTCGTGCAGAGAACTGAGTTAGTTTTTGAAATTAATACTTCCTGGAAATAGGTTCTTGATGGGGGAAATAGGCTCTGTGTGCCCCAATTACGCCTATTCCACTGGCTTAAAGATATCCATGTACATCTGTAATGAAAATCATCTGACTGGGGAGCGGGATAGCCTAGCACATTGTTCTCCTGTGGGAATTGAGTTTGTTTTGGGAAGGATTCTCAGGCAAATTAGGTGTTTCATTGAGGAGATAGCCTCTCTGTCTTCCAAACAGGACTTCAGCTGTGTAGAAGAAACAACCACATGTATCTTTTGAGAGAAAACCATTTGTGTTTGAAACACAAGAATCTAGCACATTGTTTCCCGATGAGAAATGAGTTTGGTTTTGGAATGAATACTCCCTGCAACTAAGGTTTTTCAAGGAGGTGATAGGCTATTTTTCTTCCACATAGTCCAATTCAGCTAAGATGAGGAAACTTATGTTGCACTGCAAGGACAAACAACTATGTGAGAAGCTCTAGCATCTAGCACAATGCTTACCTGAGAGAATTGAGGTTGTGTTTGAAAGGAATACCTCCTGCAAATCACAATTTGCATGGTGGAGGAAGGCTCATTTTGTTCGAAATAGGACTATTCCCCTAAGTTGAAGGAATTCATATATCTCTTGAAAGAAAACCACGGCGTGAGAAGTAGGAACATCTAGCACCTTCTTTCACTGTGAGAACTGAGTTAGTTTTGAAATGGGATATGGCCTGTCACATAGGTTTTTTCAGGTGGAGAAAGGCTCTCTTCCTTGCAAAAGGCCTATTCAGTTGAGTTCAAGATACACATGTATCTCTCGAAATAAAACCATCTGAGTTAGAAAGGGGAGCATTGAGCACGTTCTGTCCAAGTGAGAATTCACTGAGTTTTGGAAATTCTTCCTGCAAGTGAAGCTTTTCAAGGTGGAGAAAGGCTTTCTGTGTTCCAATTAGGCCTATTCAAGCCTTGCGGAGGAAATACATGTATGTCTTGAAAGTAAGCCATCTGTCTTAGAAGCAAAAGCATGTGGCACATTGTTTTTCTGTGAGAACTGAGTCAGCCTTTCATAAGGAATACTCACGTCAATGTTTGATTTTCAAGGTGGAGATATGCTCTCTTTGTTCCACATATTACTATTCTGTTGAGTTGGGGAAACGTATATGTCCTTTGAATGTATACTATTTGTTTTAGAAGCAGGAGCACGTACCACATTGGTTCCCTGCGTAAATTGAGTTAATTTTTTAAAGGAATACTACCTGCAACTGAGGTTTTGCATGGTGGAGATAAGCTCTGCCTGTTCCCAATAGGCTCCCTCAGCTGAATTAAAGAAACACAGCTATGTCTTGAAAGAAAACCATTTTTGTCAGAAGCAGGAGAATCCAGCACATTATATCCCTGTGAGAATTGAAGTCGGGTCTGTATGGACTACATCTGCATCTTAGGGTTTACAAGGTGGACTTGGGTGCCCTTTTGTCCAAATCGGCCTATTCATGTGACTTGAAAAACACATGTATCTCCCGAAAGAAAATCATCTCTGGTAGAATCAGGAGCATAAGATACCTTGTTTCCTAGGAGAAATCACTTTGCTTTATGAGAAACACAACTTCCTGCAACTTACGTTTTTTGAAGCTGGGGATATTCACTTTCTGTTCCAAGTAGACCTCTTTGGTGGAGTTGAAGAAATACCTGTATTTCTGGGTAGAAAACAATATGTCTGAGAAGCAGGAGCTTCTAGCACATTGGTTTCCTGTGAGAATTGAGTTCGTTTTGGAAGGAATACTTCCAGCATTTTATGTGTTTCAAGGTGGAGATACGCTGTCTGTGTTCCTTAAAGCTTACACTACTGAGTTGTAGAAAGAAATGTATCTTTCGAACACAACCATTTTGTCATAGAAGTAGGAGCATCTACCCCATTGGTCCCCTGTGAGAATGGCTTAGTTTTTGAAAGGGATGCTACCTGCAACTTAGGATTTTCCACGTGGACATAGGCCAACTGACCTCAATTGATGAAAACCATGCGTCTCTTGAAGAAAACCAGCTGTGATATAAGCAGGAGCATCTAACACATTATTTTTCTGGGAGATTGAGTTCTTTTTTCAATGGAATACATCCTACAATGTAGGTTTTTCAAGGTGGATATAGGCTCTCGATGTTCCAAATAGGTCTATTTAGCAGAATTACAGAAAGAGAGGCATCCCTTCAACGAAAACTATCAATGATAGAAGCAGGAACATCTAGCACATGGTTTTCCAGGAAGAATTGGGTAGCTTTTTAAAGAAAAAATTCCTGCATATCAGAGTATTCAAGGTGGAGGAAGGCTCGTTCTGTTCCCAATAGGTCCCTTTAGACATGCTGAATAAACACATATGTCATTCAAAAGAAAACCATCTGTATTTAAAAGCAGAAGCATCAAGCACATTGTTTCCTTGTGAGAATTAAGTCAGTTTCTGAAATGAATATTGTCTGTAACTTACGTGTTTCAATTTGAAGGTAGGCTCTCTTTGTTTCAAATAGGCGTATTCAGCAGAGTTGAAGAAACACATGGAACTTTCAAAAGAAAACCATTTGTGTTATAAGCAAGCACATTGAGGACTTTCTTTGCTCTGAGAATTGCCTTAGTTTTTCAATGACATTCTACGTGGAACTTAGGTTTTTCAAGGTGGAGATAGGCTCTGTTTGTTAACACAGGTCTATTCAGCTGATTTGAAAAACATATGTGCCACTCTAAAGAAAATGATCTATGTTAGATGTGCCACTGCTAGCACATGGTTTCACAGTGACAACTGTGTTAGTTTTGAAAGGAATACTTCCTGCAAACCTGAGTTTACTAGGTGGAGAAGGCTCATTTGTGCCGAATTGGCCTATTCACCTGAGTAGAAAAAACACATCTAACATTCCAAGGAAAACCATCTGTGATAGAAACTGCAGCATCTAGAATGTGGTTTCCCTGTGCGAATTCAGTTATTTTTTGCAATTAATCCTTCCTGAAAAGTTTGTTTTTCAGGATGCACTTAGGCTCTTTTGGATCCTAAGAAGACTATTTAGCAGAGTTGAAGAAACACATGTACCTGTCGACATAAAACCATTGGTGTTAGACCCAGGAACAAATCGCACATTATTTTGCTGTGAGAATTGTTCTGGTTTTTGTAAGGAATACTTCCTGCATATCAGAATTTACAAGGTGGAGAAAGGCTCATTTTCTTCGAAGTTGCCCTCTTCAGCTAAGTTGAGGAAACCCATGAACCTCATGATAGAAAATAATCTGTGTTACAAGCAGGAGCATCTAGCACATTGTTTGTTGTGAGAAACAGTTGGATTTCTGACGAGATATTTTCAGCAACGTAGGTTTCTCAGGGCGGTGATAGGCTCCATTTTTTCCAAAAGGCCTACTCAGCTGAGTTGAAGAAACTCATGCATCTTTCAAATGATAATCATTTGTGTTAGAAACACGAGAATGCACCACTTTGGTTCCCTTTGAGAACTCTTATTGTTCTTGAAAGGAATACTATCAGGAACTCAGGTTACTCAAGACGGAGATAGGCTCACTGTGTTCCAAATAGGCCTATTCCGCAGAGTTGCAGAAACACATACATCTCTCGAAATAAACCATGTGTGTTAGAAACAGGAGCACCTATCACTTTGTTTCCCTATGAGAATTGTGTTAGTTATTGAAAGGAATACTTCCTGCAACTTAGATTTTCAGGCTGGCTATACCTGCTTTTTGTTCTAAACACACCTACTGAGCGGTATGGAAGAAAAACATGTATCTCTCAAAAACAAAACCTCTACAAAACATGCAGGAATATCTAGCAAATTACTTCGTGCAGAGAACTGAGTTAGTTTTTGAAATTAATACTTCCTGGAAATAGGTTCTTGATGGGGGAAATAGGCTCTGTGTGCCCCAATTACGCCTATTCCACTGCCTTAAAGATATCCATGTACATCTGTAATGAAAATCATCTGACTGGGGAGCGGGATAGCCTAGCACATTGTTCTCCTGTGGGAATTGAGTTTGTTTTGGGAAGGATTCTCAGGCAAATTAGGTGTTTCATTGAGGAGATAGCCTCTCTGTCTTCCAAACAGGACTTCAGCTGTGTAGAAGAAACAACCACATGTATCTTTTGAGAGAAAACCATTTGTGTTTGAAACACAAGAATCTAGCACATTGTTTCCCGATGAGAACTGAGTTTTTTTTTGGAATGAATACTCCCTGCAACTAAGGTTTTTCAAGGAGGTGATAGGCTATTTTTCTTCCACATAGTCCAATTCAGCTAAGATGAGGAAACTCATGTTGCACTGCAAGGACAAACAACTATGTCAGAAGCTCTAGCATCTAGCACAGTGCTTACCTGAGAGAATTGAGGTTGTGTTTGAAAGGAATACCTCCTGCAAATCACAATTTGCATGGTGGAGGAAGGCTCATTTTGTTCGAAATAGGACTATTCCCCTAAGTTGAAGGAATTCATATATCTCTTGAAAGAAAACCACTGCGTGAGAAGTAGGAACATCTAGCACCTTCTTTCACTGTGAGAACTGAGTTAGTTTTGAAATGGGATATGGCCTGTCACATAGGTTTTTTCAGGTGGAGAAAGGCTCTCTTCCTTGCAAAAGGCCTATGCAGTTGAGTTCAAGATACACATGTATCTCTCGAAATAAAACCATCTGAGTTAGAAAGGGGAGAATTGAGCACGTTCTGTCCAAGTGAGAATTCACTGCGTTTTGGAAATTCTTCCTGCAAGTGAAGCTTTTCAAGGTGGAGAAAGGCTTTCTGTGTTCCAATTAGGCCTATTCAAGCCTTGCGGAGGAAATACATGTATGTCTTGAAAGTAAGCCATCTGTCTTAGAAGCAAAAGCATGTGGCACATTGTTTTTCTGTGAGAACTGAGTCAGCCTTTCATAAGGAATACTCACGTCAATGTTTGATTTTCAAGGTGGAGATATGCTCTCTTTGTTCCACATAGGACTATTCTGTTGAGTTGGGGAAACGTATATGTCTTTTGAATGTATACTATTTGTTTTAGAAGCAGGAGCACGTACCACATTGGTTCCCTGCGTAAATTGAGTTAATTTTTTAAAGGAATACTACCTGCAACTGAGGTTTTTCATGGTGGAGATAAGCTCTGCCTGTTCCCAATAGGCTCCCTCAGCTGAATTAAAGAAACACAGCTATGTCTTGAAAGAAAACCATTTTTGTCAGAAGCAGGAGAATCCAGCACATTATATCCCTGTGAGAATTGAAGTCGGGTCTGTATGGACTACATCTGCATCTTAGGGTTTACAAGGTGGACTTGGGTGCCCTTTTGTCCAAATCGGCCTATTCATGTGACTTGAAAAACACATGTATCTCCCGAAAGAAAATCATCTCTGGTAGAATCAGGAGCATAAGATACCTTGTTTCCTAGGAGAAATCACTTTGCTTTATGAGAAACACAACTTCCTGCAACTTACGTTTTTTGAAGCTGGGGATATTCACTTTCTGTTCCAAGTAGACCTCTTCGGTGGAGTTGAAGAAATACCTGTATTTCTGGGTAGAAAACAATATGTCTGAGAAGCAGGAGCTTCTAGCACATTGGTTTCCTGTGAGAATTGAGTTCGTTTTGGAAGGAATACTTCCAGCATTTTATGTGTTTCAAGGTGGAGATACGCTGTCTGTGTTCCTTAAAGCTTACACTACTGAGTTGTAGAAAGAAATGTATCTTTCGAACACAACCATTTTGTCATAGAAGTAGGAGCATCTACCCCATTGGTCCCCTGTGAGAATGGCTTAGTTTTTGAAAGGGATGCTACCTGCAACTTAGGATTTTCCACGTGGACATAGGCCAACTGACCTCAATTGATGAAAACCATGCGTCTCTTGAAGAAAACCAGCTGTGATATAAGCAGGAGCATCTAACACATTATTTTTCTGGGAGATTGAGTTCTTTTTTCAATGGAATACATCCTACAATGTAGGTTTTTCAAGGTGGATATAGGCTCTCGATGTTCCAAATAGGTCTATTTAGCAGAATTACAGAAAGAGAGGCATCCCTTCAACGAAAACTATCAATGATAGAAGCAGGAACATCTAGCACATGGTTTTCCAGGAAGAATTGGGTAGCTTTTTAAAGAAAAAATTCCTGCATATCAGAGTATTCAAGGTGGAGGAAGGCTCGTTCTGTTCCCAATAGGTCCCTTTAGACATGCTGAATAAACACATATGTCATTCAAAAGAAAACCATCTGTATTTAAAAGCAGAAGCATCAAGCACATTGTTTCCTTGTGAGAATTAAGTCAGTTTCTGAAATGAATATTGTCTGTAACTTACGTGTTTCAATTTGAAGGTAGGCTCTCTTTGTTTCAAATAGGCGTATTCAGCAGAGTTGAAGAAACACATGGAACTTTCAAAAGAAAACCATTTGTGTTATAAGCAAGCACATTGAGGACTTTCTTTGCTCTGAGAATTGCCTTAGTTTTTCAATGACATTCTACGTGGAACTTAGGTTTTTCAAGGTGGAGATAGGCTCTGTTTGTTAGCACAGGTCTATTCAGCTGATTTGAAAAACATATGTGCCACTCTAAAGAAAATGATCTATGTTAGATGTGCCACTGCTAGCACATGGTTTCACAGTGACAACTGTGTTAGTTTTGAAAGGAATACTTCCTGCAAACCTGAGTTTACTAGGTGGAGAAGGCTCATTTGTGCCGAATTGGCCTATTCACCTGAGTAGAAAAAACACATCTAACATTCCAAGGAAAACCATCTGTGATAGAAACTGCAGCATCTAGAATGTGGTTTCCCTGTGCGAATTCAGTTATTTTTTGCAATTAATCCTTCCTGAAAAGTTTGTTTTTCAGGATGCACTTAGGCTCTTTTGGATCCTAAGAAGACTATTTAGCAGAGTTGAAGAAACACATGTACCTGTCGACATAAAACCATTGGTGTTAGACCCAGGAACAAATCGCACATTATTTTGCTGTGAGAATTGTTCTGGTTTTTGTAAGGAATACTTCCTGCATATCAGAATTTACAAGGTGGAGAAAGGCTCATTTTCTTCGAAGTTGCCCTCTTCAGCTAAGTTGAGGAAACCCATGAACCTCATGATAGAAAATAATCTGTGTTACAAGCAGGAGCATCTAGCACATTGTTTGTTGTGAGAAACAGTTGGATTTCTGACGAGATATTTTCAGCAACGTAGGTTTCTCAGGGCGGTGATAGGCTCCATTTTTTCCGAAAGGCCTACTCAGCTGAGTTGAAGAAACTCATGCATCTTTCAAATGATAATCATTTGTGTTAGAAACACGAGAATGCACCACTTTGGTTCCCTTTGAGAACTCTTATTGTTCTTGAAAGGAATACTATCAGGAACTCAGGTTACTCAAGACGGAGATAGGCTCACTGTGTTCCAAATAGGCCTATTCCGCAGAGTTGCAGAAACACATACATCTCTCGAAATAAACCATGTGTGTTAGAAACAGGAGCACCTATCACTTTGTTTCCCTATGAGAATTGTGTTAGTTATTGAAAGGAATACTTCCTGCAACTTAGATTTTCAGGCTGGCTATACCTGCTTTTTGTTCTAAACACACCTACTGAGCGGTATGGAAGAAAAACATGTATCTCTCAAAAACAAAACCTCTACAAAACATGCAGGAATATCTAGCAAATTACTTCGTGCAGAGAACTGAGTTAGTTTTTGAAATTAATACTTCCTGGAAATAGGTTCTTGATGGGGGAAATAAGCTCTGTGTGCCCCAATTACGCCTATTCCACTGGCTTAAAGATATCCATGTACATCTGTAATGAAAATCATCTGACTGGGGAGCGGGATAGCCTAGCACATTGTTCTCCTGTGGGAATTGAGTTTGTTTTGGGAAGGATTCTCAGGCAAATTAGGTGTTTCATTGAGGAGATAGCCTCTCTGTCTTCCAAACAGGACTTCAGCTGTGTAGAAGAAACAACCACATGTATCTTTTGAGAGAAAACCATTTGTGTTTGAAACACAAGAATCTAGCACATTGTTTCCCGATGAGAACTGAGTTTGGTTTTGGAATGAATACTCCCTGCAACTAAGGTTTTTCAAGGAGGTGATAGGCTATTTTTCTTCCACATAGTCCAATTCAGCTAAGATGAGGAAACTCATGTTGCACTGCAAGGACAAACAACTATGTGAGAAGCTCTAGCATCTAGCACAATGCTTACCTGAGAGAATTGAGGTTGTGTTTGAAAGGAATACCTCCTGCAAATCACAATTTGCATGGTGGAGGAAGGCTCATTTTGTTCGAAATAGGACTATTCCCCTAAGTTGAAGGAATTCATATATCTCTTGAAAGAAAACCACTGCGTGAGAAGTAGGAACATCTAGCACCTTCTTTCACTGTGAGAACTGAGTTAGTTTTGAAATGGGATATGGCCTGTCACATAGGTTTTTTCAGGTGGAGAAAGGCTCTCTTCCTTGCAAAAGGCCTATTCAGTTGAGTTCAAGATACACATGTATCTCTCGAAATAAAACCATCTGAGTTAGAAAGGGGAGCATTGAGCACGTTCTGTCCAAGTGAGAATTCACTGAGTTTTGGAAATTCTTCCTGCAAGTGAAGCTTTTCAAGGTGGAGAAAGGCTTTCTGTGTTCCAATTAGGCCTATTCAAGCCTTGCGGAGGAAATACATGTATGTCTTGAAAGTAAGCCATCTGTCTTAGAAGCAAAAGCATGTGGCACATTGTTTTTCTGTGAGAACTGAGTCAGCCTTTCATAAGGAATACTCACGTCAATGTTTGATTTTCAAGGTGGAGATATGCTCTCTTTGTTCCACATATTACTATTCTGTTGAGTTGGGGAAACGTATATGTCCTTTGAATGTATACTATTTGTTTTAGAAGCAGGAGCACGTACCACATTGGTTCCCTGCGTAAATTGAGTTAATTTTTTAAAGGAATACTACCTGCAACTGAGGTTTTGCATGGTGGAGATAAGCTCTGCCTGTTCCCAATAGGCTCCCTCAGCTGAATTAAAGAAACACAGCTATGTCTTGAAAGAAAACCATTTTTGTCAGAAGCAGGAGAATCCAGCACTTTATATCCCTGTGAGAATTGAAGTCGGGTCTGTATGGACTACATCTGCATCTTAGGGTTTACAAGGTGGACTTGGGTGCCCTTTTGTCCAAATCGGCCTATTCATGTGACTTGAAAAACACATGTATCTCCCGAAAGAAAATCATCTCTGGTAGAATCAGGAGCATAAGATACCTTGTTTCCTAGGAGAAATCACTTTGCTTTATGAGAAACACAACTTCCTGCAACTTACGTTTTTTGAAGCTGGGGATATTCACTTTCTGTTCCAAGTAGACCTCTTCGGTGGAGTTGAAGAAATACCTGTATTTCTGGGTAGAAAACAATATGTCTGAGAAGCAGGAGCTTCTAGCACATTGGTTTCCTGTGAGAATTGAGTTCGTTTTGGAAGGAATACTTCCAGCATTTTATGTGTTTCAAGGTGGAGATACGCTGTCTGTGTTCCTTAAAGCTTACACTACTGAGTTGTAGAAAGAAATGTATCTTTCGAACACAACCATTTTGTCATAGAAGTAGGAGCATCTACCCCATTGGTCCCCTGTGAGAATGGCTTAGTTTTTGAAAGGGATGCTACCTGCAACTTAGGATTTTCCACGTGGACATAGGCCAACTGACCTCAATTGATGAAAACCATGCGTCTCTTGAAGAAAACCAGCTGTGATATAAGCAGGAGCATCTAACACATTATTTTTCTGGGAGATTGAGTTCTTTTTTCAATGGAATACATCCTACAATGTAGGTTTTTCAAGGTGGATATAGGCTCTCGATGTTCCAAATAGGTCTATTTAGCAGAATTACAGAAAGAGAGGCATCCCTTCAACGAAAACTATCAATGATAGAAGCAGGAACATCTAGCACATGGTTTTCCAGGAAGAATTGGGTAGCTTTTTAAAGAAAAAATTCCTGCATATCAGAGTATTCAAGGTGGAGGAAGGCTCGTTCTGTTCCCAATAGGTCCCTTTAGACATGCTGAATAAACACATATGTCATTCAAAAGAAAACCATCTGTATTTAAAAGCAGAAGCATCAAGCACATTGTTTCCTTGTGAGAATTAAGTCAGTTTCTGAAATGAATATTGTCTGTAACTTACGTGTTTCAATTTGAAGGTAGGCTCTCTTTGTTTCAAATAGGCGTATTCAGCAGAGTTGAAGAAACACATGGAACTTTCAAAAGAAAACCATTTGTGTTATAAGCAAGCACATTGAGGACTTTCTTTGCTCTGAGAATTGCCTTAGTTTTTCAATGACATTCTACGTGGAACTTAGGTTTTTCAAGGTGGAGATAGGCTCTGTTTGTTAGCACAGGTCTATTCAGCTGATTTGAAAAACATATGTGCCACTCTAAAGAAAATGATCTATGTTAGATGTGCCACTGCTAGCACATGGTTTCACAGTGACAACTGTGTTAGTTTTGAAAGGAATACTTCCTGCAAACCTGAGTTTACTAGGTGGAGAAGGCTCATTTGTGCCGAATTGGCCTATTCACCTGAGTAGAAAAAACACATCTAACATTCCAAGGAAAACCATCTGTGATAGAAACTGCAGCATCTAGAATGTGGTTTCCCTGTGCGAATTCAGTTATTTTTTGCAATTAATCCTTCCTGAAAAGTTTGTTTTTCAGGATGCACTTAGGCTCTTTTGGATACTAAGAAGACTATTTAGCAGAGTTGAAGAAACACATGTACCTGTCGACATAAAACCATTGGTGTTAGACCCAGGAACAAATCGCACATTATTTTGCTGTGAGAATTGTTCTGGTTTTTGTAAGGAATACTTCCTGCATATCAGAATTTACAAGGTGGAGAAAGGCTCATTTTCTTCGAAGTTGCCCTCTTCAGCTAAGTTGAGGAAACCCATGAACCTCATGATAGAAAATAATCTGTGTTACAAGCAGGAGCATCTAGCACATTGTTTGTTGTGAGAAACAGTTGGATTTCTGACGAGATATTTTCAGCAACGTAGGTTTCTCAGGGCGGTGATAGGCTCCATTTTTTCCGAAAGGCCTACTCAGCTGAGTTGAAGAAACTCATGCATCTTTCAAATGATAATCATTTGTGTTAGAAACACGAGAATGCACCACTTTGGTTCCCTTTGAGAACTCTTATTGTTCTTGAAAGGAATACTATCAGGAACTCAGGTTACTCAAGACGGAGATAGGCTCACTGTGTTCCAAATAGGCCTATTCCGCAGAGTTGCAGAAACACATACATCTCTCGAAATAAACCATGTGTGTTAGAAACAGGAGCACCTATCACTTTGTTTCCCTATGAGAATTGTGTTAGTTATTGAAAGGAATACTTCCTGCAACTTAGATTTTCAGGCTGGCTATACCTGCTTTTTGTTCTAAACACACCTACTGAGCGGTATGGAAGAAAAACATGTATCTCTCAAAAACAAAACCTCTACAAAACATGCAGGAATATCTAGCAAATTACTTCGTGCAGAGAACTGAGTTAGTTTTTGAAATTAATACTTCCTGGAAATAGGTTCTTGATGGGGGAAATAAGCTCTGTGTGCCCCAATTACGCCTATTCCACTGGCTTAAAGATATCCATGTACATCTGTAATGAAAATCATCTGACTGGGGAGCGGGATAGCCTAGCACATTGTTCTCCTGTGGGAATTGAGTTTGTTTTGGGAAGGATTCTCAGGCAAATTAGGTGTTTCATTGAGGAGATAGCCTCTCTGTCTTCCAAACAGGACTTCAGCTGTGTAGAAGAAACAACCACATGTATCTTTTGAGAGAAAACCATTTGTGTTTGAAACACAAGAATCTAGCACATTGTTTCCCGATGAGAACTGAGTTTGGTTTTGGAATGAATACTCCCTGCAACTAAGGTTTTTCAAGGAGGTGATAGGCTATTTTTCTTCCACATAGTCCAATTCAGCTAAGATGAGGAAACTCATGTTGCACTGCAAGGACAAACAACTATGTGAGAAGCTCTAGCATCTAGCACAATGCTTACCTGAGAGAATTGAGGTTGTGTTTGAAAGGAATACCTCCTGCAAATCACAATTTGCATGGTGGAGGAAGGCTCATTTTGTTCGAAATAGGACTATTCCCCTAAGTTGAAGGAATTCATATATCTCTTGAAAGAAAACCACGGCGTGAGAAGTAGGAACATCTAGCACCTTCTTTCACTGTGAGAACTGAGTTAGTTTTGAAATGGGATATGGCCTGTCACATAGGTTTTTTCAGGTGGAGAAAGGCTCTCTTCCTTGCAAAAGGCCTATTCAGTTGAGTTCAAGATACACATGTATCTCTCGAAATAAAACCATCTGAGTTAGAAAGGGGAGCATTGAGCACGTTCTGTCCAAGTGAGAATTCACTGAGTTTTGGAAATTCTTCCTGCAAGTGAAGCTTTTCAAGGTGGAGAAAGGCTTTCTGTGTTCCAATTAGGCCTATTCAAGCCTTGCGGAGGAAATACATGTATGTCTTGAAAGTAAGCCATCTGTCTTAGAAGCAAAAGCATGTGGCACATTGTTTTTCTGTGAGAACTGAGTCAGCCTTTCATAAGGAATACTCACGTCAATGTTTGATTTTCAAGGTGGAGATATGCTCTCTTTGTTCCACATATTACTATTCTGTTGAGTTGGGGAAACGTATATGTCCTTTGAATGTATACTATTTGTTTTAGAAGCAGGAGCACGTACCACATTGGTTCCCTGCGTAAATTGAGTTAATTTTTTAAAGGAATACTACCTGCAACTGAGGTTTTGCATGGTGGAGATAAGCTCTGCCTGTTCCCAATAGGCTCCCTCAGCTGAATTAAAGAAACACAGCTATGTCTTGAAAGAAAACCATTTTTGTCAGAAGCAGGAGAATCCAGCACTTTATATCCCTGTGAGAATTGAAGTCGGGTCTGTATGGACTACATCTGCATCTTAGGGTTTACAAGGTGGACTTGGGTGCCCTTTTGTCCAAATCGGCCTATTCATGTGACTTGAAAAACACATGTATCTCCCGAAAGAAAATCATCTCTGGTAGAATCAGGAGCATAAGATACCTTGTTTCCTAGGAGAAATCACTTTGCTTTATGAGAAACACAACTTCCTGCAACTTACGTTTTTTGAAGCTGGGGATATTCACTTTCTGTTCCAAGTAGACCTCTTCGGTGGAGTTGAAGAAATACCTGTATTTCTGGGTAGAAAACAATATGTCTGAGAAGCAGGAGCTTCTAGCACATTGGTTTCCTGTGAGAATTGAGTTCGTTTTGGAAGGAATACTTCCAGCATTTTATGTGTTTCAAGGTGGAGATACGCTGTCTGTGTTCCTTAAAGCTTACACTACTGAGTTGTAGAAAGAAATGTATCTTTCGAACACAACCATTTTGTCATAGAAGTAGGAGCATCTACCCCATTGGTCCCCTGTGAGAATGGCTTAGTTTTTGAAAGGGATGCTACCTGCAACTTAGGATTTTCCACGTGGACATAGGCCAACTGACCTCAATTGATGAAAACCATGCGTCTCTTGAAGAAAACCAGCTGTGATATAAGCAGGAGCATCTAACACATTATTTTTCTGGGAGATTGAGTTCTTTTTTCAATGGAATACATCCTACAATGTAGGTTTTTCAAGGTGGATATAGGCTCTCGATGTTCCAAATAGGTCTATTTAGCAGAATTACAGAAAGAGAGGCATCCCTTCAACGAAAACTATCAATGATAGAAGCAGGAACATCTAGCACATGGTTTTCCAGGAAGAATTGGGTAGCTTTTTAAAGAAAAAATTCCTGCATATCAGAGTATTCAAGGTGGAGGAAGGCTCGTTCTGTTCCCAATAGGTCCCTTTAGACATGCTGAATAAACACATATGTCATTCAAAAGAAAACCATCTGTATTTAAAAGCAGAAGCATCAAGCACATTGTTTCCTTGTGAGAATTAAGTCAGTTTCTGAAATGAATATTGTCTGTAACTTACGTGTTTCAATTTGAAGGTAGGCTCTCTTTGTTTCAAATAGGCGTATTCAGCAGAGTTGAAGAAACACATGGAACTTTCAAAAGAAAACCATTTGTGTTATAAGCAAGCACATTGAGGACTTTCTTTGCTCTGAGAATTGCCTTAGTTTTTCAATGACATTCTACGTGGAACTTAGGTTTTTCAAGGTGGAGATAGGCTCTGTTTGTTAGCACAGGTCTATTCAGCTGATTTGAAAAACATATGTGCCACTCTAAAGAAAATGATCTATGTTAGATGTGCCACTGCTAGCACATGGTTTCACAGTGACAACTGTGTTAGTTTTGAAAGGAATACTTCCTGCAAACCTGAGTTTACTAGGTGGAGAAGGCTCATTTGTGCCGAATTGGCCTATTCACCTGAGTAGAAAAAACACATCTAACATTCCAAGGAAAACCATCTGTGATAGAAACTGCAGCATCTAGAATGTGGTTTCCCTGTGCGAATTCAGTTATTTTTTGCAATTAATCCTTCCTGAAAAGTTTGTTTTTCAGGATGCACTTAGGCTCTTTTGGATACTAAGAAGACTATTTAGCAGAGTTGAAGAAACACATGTACCTGTCGACATAAAACCATTGGTGTTAGACCCAGGAACAAATCGCACATTATTTTGCTGTGAGAATTGTTCTGGTTTTTGTAAGGAATACTTCCTGCATATCAGAATTTACAAGGTGGAGAAAGGCTCATTTTCTTCGAAGTTGCCCTCTTCAGCTAAGTTGAGGAAACCCATGAACCTCATGATAGAAAATAATCTGTGTTACAAGCAGGAGCATCTAGCACATTGTTTGTTGTGAGAAACAGTTGGATTTCTGACGAGATATTTTCAGCAACGTAGGTTTCTCAGGGCGGTGATAGGCTCCATTTTTTCCGAAAGGCCTACTCAGCTGAGTTGAAGAAACTCATGCATCTTTCAAATGATAATCATTTGTGTTAGAAACACGAGAATGCACCACTTTGGTTCCCTTTGAGAACTCTTATTGTTCTTGAAAGGAATACTATCAGGAACTCAGGTTACTCAAGACGGAGATAGGCTCACTGTGTTCCAAATAGGCCTATTCCGCAGAGTTGCAGAAACACATACATCTCTCGAAATAAACCATGTGTGTTAGAAACAGGAGCACCTATCACTTTGTTTCCCTATGAGAATTGTGTTAGTTATTGAAAGGAATACTTCCTGCAACTTAGATTTTCAGGCTGGCTATACCTGCTTTTTGTTCTAAACACACCTACTGAGCGGTATGGAAGAAAAACATGTATCTCTCAAAAACAAAACCTCTACAAAACATGCAGGAATATCTAGCAAATTACTTCGTGCAGAGAACTGAGTTAGTTTTTGAAATTAATACTTCCTGGAAATAGGTTCTTGATGGGGGAAATAAGCTCTGTGTGCCCCAATTACGCCTATTCCACTGGCTTAAAGATATCCATGTACATCTGTAATGAAAATCATCTGACTGGGGAGCGGGATAGCCTAGCACATTGTTCTCCTGTGGGAATTGAGTTTGTTTTGGGAAGGATTCTCAGGCAAATTAGGTGTTTCATTGAGGAGATAGCCTCTCTGTCTTCCAAACAGGACTTCAGCTGTGTAGAAGAAACAACCACATGTATCTTTTGAGAGAAAACCATTTGTGTTTGAAACACAAGAATCTAGCACATTGTTTCCCGATGAGAACTGAGTTTGGTTTTGGAATGAATACTCCCTGCAACTAAGGTTTTTCAAGGAGGTGATAGGCTATTTTTCTTCCACATAGTCCAATTCAGCTAAGATGAGGAAACTCATGTTGCACTGCAAGGACAAACAACTATGTGAGAAGCTCTAGCATCTAGCACAATGCTTACCTGAGAGAATTGAGGTTGTGTTTGAAAGGAATACCTCCTGCAAATCACAATTTGCATGGTGGAGGAAGGCTCATTTTGTTCGAAATAGGACTATTCCCCTAAGTTGAAGGAATTCATATATCTCTTGAAAGAAAACCACGGCGTGAGAAGTAGGAACATCTAGCACCTTCTTTCACTGTGAGAACTGAGTTAGTTTTGAAATGGGATATGGCCTGTCACATAGGTTTTTTCAGGTGGAGAAAGGCTCTCTTCCTTGCAAAAGGCCTATTCAGTTGAGTTCAAGATACACATGTATCTCTCGAAATAAAACCATCTGAGTTAGAAAGGGGAGCATTGAGCACGTTCTGTCCAAGTGAGAATTCACTGAGTTTTGGAAATTCTTCCTGCAAGTGAAGCTTTTCAAGGTGGAGAAAGGCTTTCTGTGTTCCAATTAGGCCTATTCAAGCCTTGCGGAGGAAATACATGTATGTCTTGAAAGTAAGCCATCTGTCTTAGAAGCAAAAGCATGTGGCACATTGTTTTTCTGTGAGAACTGAGTCAGCCTTTCATAAGGAATACTCACGTCAATGTTTGATTTTCAAGGTGGAGATATGCTCTCTTTGTTCCACATATTACTATTCTGTTGAGTTGGGGAAACGTATATGTCCTTTGAATGTATACTATTTGTTTTAGAAGCAGGAGCACGTACCACATTGGTTCCCTGCGTAAATTGAGTTAATTTTTTAAAGGAATACTACCTGCAACTGAGGTTTTTCATGGTGGAGATAAGCTCTGCCTGTTCCCAATAGGCTCCCTCAGCTGAATTAAAGAAACACAGCTATGTCTTGAAAGAAAACCATTTTTGTCAGAAGCAGGAGAATCCAGCACTTTATATCCCTGTGAGAATTGAAGTCGGGTCTGTATGGACTACATCTGCATCTTAGGGTTTACAAGGTGGACTTGGGTGCCCTTTTGTCCAAATCGGCCTATTCATGTGACTTGAAAAACACATGTATCTCCCGAAAGAAAATCATCTCTGGTAGAATCAGGAGCATAAGATACCTTGTTTCCTAGGAGAAATCACTTTGCTTTATGAGAAACACAACTTCCTGCAACTTACGTTTTTTGAAGCTGGGGATATTCACTTTCTGTTCCAAGTAGACCTCTTCGGTGGAGTTGAAGAAATACCTGTATTTCTGGGTAGAAAACAATATGTCTGAGAAGCAGGAGCTTCTAGCACATTGGTTTCCTGTGAGAATTGAGTTCGTTTTGGAAGGAATACTTCCAGCATTTTATGTGTTTCAAGGTGGAGATACGCTGTCTGTGTTCCTTAAAGCTTACACTACTGAGTTGTAGAAAGAAATGTATCTTTCGAACACAACCATTTTGTCATAGAAGTAGGAGCATCTACCCCATTGGTCCCCTGTGAGAATGGCTTAGTTTTTGAAAGGGATGCTACCTGCAACTTAGGATTTTCCACGTGGACATAGGCCAACTGACCTCAATTGATGAAAACCATGCGTCTCTTGAAGAAAACCAGCTGTGATATAAGCAGGAGCATCTAACACATTATTTTTCTGGGAGATTGAGTTCTTTTTTCAATGGAATACATCCTACAATGTAGGTTTTTCAAGGTGGATATAGGCTCTCGATGTTCCAAATAGGTCTATTTAGCAGAATTACAGAAAGAGAGGCATCCCTTCAACGAAAACTATCAATGATAGAAGCAGGAACATCTAGCACATGGTTTTCCAGGAAGAATTGGGTAGCTTTTTAAAGAAAAAATTCCTGCATATCAGAGTATTCAAGGTGGAGGAAGGCTCGTTCTGTTCCCAATAGGTCCCTTTAGACATGCTGAATAAACACATATGTCATTCAAAAGAAAACCATCTGTATTTAAAAGCAGAAGCATCAAGCACATTGTTTCCTTGTGAGAATTAAGTCAGTTTCTGAAATGAATATTGTCTGTAACTTACGTGTTTCAATTTGAAGGTAGGCTCTCTTTGTTTCAAATAGGCGTATTCAGCAGAGTTGAAGAAACACATGGAACTTTCAAAAGAAAACCATTTGTGTTATAAGCAAGCACATTGAGGACTTTCTTTGCTCTGAGAATTGCCTTAGTTTTTCAATGACATTCTACGTGGAACTTAGGTTTTTCAAGGTGGAGATAGGCTCTGTTTGTTAGCACAGGTCTATTCAGCTGATTTGAAAAACATATGTGCCACTCTAAAGAAAATGATCTATGTTAGATGTGCCACTGCTAGCACATGGTTTCACAGTGACAACTGTGTTAGTTTTGAAAGGAATACTTCCTGCAAACCTGAGTTTACTAGGTGGAGAAGGCTCATTTGTGCCGAATTGGCCTATTCACCTGAGTAGAAAAAACACATCTAACATTCCAAGGAAAACCATCTGTGATAGAAACTGCAGCATCTAGAATGTGGTTTCCCTGTGCGAATTCAGTTATTTTTTGCAATTAATCCTTCCTGAAAAGTTTGTTTTTCAGGATGCACTTAGGCTCTTTTGGATACTAAGAAGACTATTTAGCAGAGTTGAAGAAACACATGTACCTGTCGACATAAAACCATTGGTGTTAGACCCAGGAACAAATCGCACATTATTTTGCTGTGAGAATTGTTCTGGTTTTTGTAAGGAATACTTCCTGCATATCAGAATTTACAAGGTGGAGAAAGGCTCATTTTCTTCGAAGTTGCCCTCTTCAGCTAAGTTGAGGAAACCCATGAACCTCATGATAGAAAATAATCTGTGTTACAAGCAGGAGCATCTAGCACATTGTTTGTTGTGAGAAACAGTTGGATTTCTGACGAGATATTTTCAGCAACGTAGGTTTCTCAGGGCGGTGATAGGCTCCATTTTTTCCGAAAGGCCTACTCAGCTGAGTTGAAGAAACTCATGCATCTTTCAAATGATAATCATTTGTGTTAGAAACACGAGAATGCACCACTTTGGTTCCCTTTGAGAACTCTTATTGTTCTTGAAAGGAATACTATCAGGAACTCAGGTTACTCAAGACGGAGATAGGCTCACTGTGTTCCAAATAGGCCTATTCCGCAGAGTTGCAGAAACACATACATCTCTCGAAATAAACCATGTGTGTTAGAAACAGGAGCACCTATCACTTTGTTTCCCTATGAGAATTGTGTTAGTTATTGAAAGGAATACTTCCTGCAACTTAGATTTTCAGGCTGGCTATACCTGCTTTTTGTTCTAAACACACCTACTGAGCGGTATGGAAGAAAAACATGTATCTCTCAAAAACAAAACCTCTACAAAACATGCAGGAATATCTAGCAAATTACTTCGTGCAGAGAACTGAGTTAGTTTTTGAAATTAATACTTCCTGGAAATAGGTTCTTGATGGGGGAAATAAGCTCTGTGTGCCCCAATTACGCCTATTCCACTGGCTTAAAGATATCCATGTACATCTGTAATGAAAATCATCTGACTGGGGAGCGGGATAGCCTAGCACATTGTTCTCCTGTGGGAATTGAGTTTGTTTTGGGAAGGATTCTCAGGCAAATTAGGTGTTTCATTGAGGAGATAGCCTCTCTGTCTTCCAAACAGGACTTCAGCTGTGTAGAAGAAACAACCACATGTATCTTTTGAGAGAAAACCATTTGTGTTTGAAACACAAGAATCTAGCACATTGTTTCCCGATGAGAACTGAGTTTGGTTTTGGAATGAATACTCCCTGCAACTAAGGTTTTTCAAGGAGGTGATAGGCTATTTTTCTTCCACATAGTCCAATTCAGCTAAGATGAGGAAACTCATGTTGCACTGCAAGGACAAACAACTATGTGAGAAGCTCTAGCATCTAGCACAATGCTTACCTGAGAGAATTGAGGTTGTGTTTGAAAGGAATACCTCCTGCAAATCACAATTTGCATGGTGGAGGAAGGCTCATTTTGTTCGAAATAGGACTATTCCCCTAAGTTGAAGGAATTCATATATCTCTTGAAAGAAAACCACGGCGTGAGAAGTAGGAACATCTAGCACCTTCTTTCACTGTGAGAACTGAGTTAGTTTTGAAATGGGATATGGCCTGTCACATAGGTTTTT
This sequence comes from Castor canadensis, assembly GCF_047511655.1. Taxonomy (NCBI): domain Eukaryota; kingdom Metazoa; phylum Chordata; class Mammalia; order Rodentia; family Castoridae; genus Castor; species Castor canadensis. Next base: position 100,280,469 of record NC_133397.1, on the reverse strand, counting down.
TCAGGTGGAGAAAGGCTCTCTTCCTTGCAAAAGGCCTATTCAGTTGAGTTCAAGATACACATGTATCTCTCGAAATAAAACCATCTGAGTTAGAAAGGGGAGCATTGAGCACGTTCTGTCCAAGTGAGAATTCACTGAGTTTTGGAAATTCTTCCTGCAAGTGAAGCTTTTCAAGGTGGAGAAAGGCTTTCTGTGTTCCAATTAGGCCTATTCAAGCCTTGCGGAGGAAATACATGTATGTCTTGAAAGTAAGCCATCTGTCTTAGAAGCAAAAGCATGTGGCACATTGTTTTTCTGTGAGAACTGAGTCAGCCTTTCATAAGGAATACTCACGTCAATGTTTGATTTTCAAGGTGGAGATATGCTCTCTTTGTTCCACATATTACTATTCTGTTGAGTTGGGGAAACGTATATGTCCTTTGAATGTATACTATTTGTTTTAGAAGCAGGAGCACGTACCACATTGGTTCCCTGCGTAAATTGAGTTAATTTTTTAAAGGAATACTACCTGCAACTGAGGTTTTGCATGGTGGAGATAAGCTCTGCCTGTTCCCAATAGGCTCCCTCAGCTGAATTAAAGAAACACAGCTATGTCTTGAAAGAAAACCATTTTTGTCAGAAGCAGGAGAATCCAGCACTTTATATCCCTGTGAGAATTGAAGTCGGGTCTGTATGGACTACATCTGCATCTTAGGGTTTACAAGGTGGACTTGGGTGCCCTTTTGTCCAAATCGGCCTATTCATGTGACTTGAAAAACACATGTATCTCCCGAAAGAAAATCATCTCTGGTAGAATCAGGAGCATAAGATACCTTGTTTCCTAGGAGAAATCACTTTGCTTTATGAGAAACACAACTTCCTGCAACTTACGTTTTTTGAAGCTGGGGATATTCACTTTCTGTTCCAAGTAGACCTCTTCGGTGGAGTTGAAGAAATACCTGTATTTCTGGGTAGAAAACAATATGTCTGAGAAGCAGGAGCTTCTAGCACATTGGTTTCCTGTGAGAATTGAGTTCGTTTTGGAAGGAATACTTCCAGCATTTTATGTGTTTCAAGGTGGAGATACGCTGTCTGTGTTCCTTAAAGCTTACACTACTGAGTTGTAGAAAGAAATGTATCTTTCGAACACAACCATTTTGTCATAGAAGTAGGAGCATCTACCCCATTGGTCCCCTGTGAGAATGGCTTAGTTTTTGAAAGGGATGCTACCTGCAACTTAGGATTTTCCACGTGGACATAGGCCAACTGACCTCAATTGATGAAAACCATGCGTCTCTTGAAGAAAACCAGCTGTGATATAAGCAGGAGCATCTAACACATTATTTTTCTGGGAGATTGAGTTCTTTTTTCAATGGAATACATCCTACAATGTAGGTTTTTCAAGGTGGATATAGGCTCTCGATGTTCCAAATAGGTCTATTTAGCAGAATTACAGAAAGAGAGGCATCCCTTCAACGAAAACTATCAATGATAGAAGCAGGAACATCTAGCACATGGTTTTCCAGGAAGAATTGGGTAGCTTTTTAAAGAAAAAATTCCTGCATATCAGAGTATTCAAGGTGGAGGAAGGCTCGTTCTGTTCCCAATAGGTCCCTTTAGACATGCTGAATAAACACATATGTCATTCAAAAGAAAACCATCTGTATTTAAAAGCAGAAGCATCAAGCACATTGTTTCCTTGTGAGAATTAAGTCAGTTTCTGAAATGAATATTGTCTGTAACTTACGTGTTTCAATTTGAAGGTAGGCTCTCTTTGTTTCAAATAGGCGTATTCAGCAGAGTTGAAGAAACACATGGAACTTTCAAAAGAAAACCATTTGTGTTATAAGCAAGCACATTGAGGACTTTCTTTGCTCTGAGAATTGCCTTAGTTTTTCAATGACATTCTACGTGGAACTTAGGTTTTTCAAGGTGGAGATAGGCTCTGTTTGTTAGCACAGGTCTATTCAGCTGATTTGAAAAACATATGTGCCACTCTAAAGAAAATGATCTATGTTAGATGTGCCACTGCTAGCACATGGTTTCACAGTGACAACTGTGTTAGTTTTGAAAGGAATACTTCCTGCAAACCTGAGTTTACTAGGTGGAGAAGGCTCATTTGTGCCGAATTGGCCTATTCACCTGAGTAGAAAAAACACATCTAACATTCCAAGGAAAACCATCTGTGATAGAAACTGCAGCATCTAGAATGTGGTTTCCCTGTGCGAATTCAGTTATTTTTTGCAATTAATCCTTCCTGAAAAGTTTGTTTTTCAGGATGCACTTAGGCTCTTTTGGATACTAAGAAGACTATTTAGCAGAGTTGAAGAAACACATGTACCTGTCGACATAAAACCATTGGTGTTAGACCCAGGAACAAATCGCACATTATTTTGCTGTGAGAATTGTTCTGGTTTTTGTAAGGAATACTTCCTGCATATCAGAATTTACAAGGTGGAGAAAGGCTCATTTTCTTTGAAGTTGCCCTCTTCAGCTAAGTTGAGGAAACCCATGAACCTCATGATAGAAAATAATCTGTGTTACAAGCAGGAGCATCTAGCACATTGTTTGTTGTGAGAAACAGTTGGATTTCTGACGAGATATTTTCAGCAACGTAGGTTTCTCAGGGCGGTGATAGGCTCCATTTTTTCCGAAAGGCCTACTCAGCTGAGTTGAAGAAACTCATGCATCTTTCAAATGATAATCATTTGTGTTAGAAACACGAGAATGTACCACTTTGGTTCCCTTTGAGAACTCTTATTGTTCTTGAAAGGAATACTATCTGGAACTCAGGTTACTCAAGACGGAGATGGGCTCACTGTGTTCCAAATAGGCCTATTCCGCAGAGTTGCAGAAACACATACATCTCTCGAAATAAACCATGTGTGTTAGAAACAGGAGCACCTATCACTTTGTTTCCCTATGAGAATTGTGTTAGTTATTGAAAGGAATACTTCCTGCAACTTAGATTTTTCAAGGTGGCTATACCTGCTTTTTGTTCTAAACACACCTACTGAGCTACCGCTCAGTAGGAAGAAAAACATGTATCTCTCAAAAACAAAACCTCTACAAAACATGCAGGAATATCTAGCAAATTACTTCGTGCAGAGAACTGAGTTAGTTTTTGAAATTAATACTTCCTGGAAATAGGTTCTTGATGGGGGAAATAGGCTCTGTGTGCCCCAATTACGCCTATTCCACTGCCTTAAAGATATCCATGTACATCTGTAATGAAAATCATCTGACTGGGGAGCGGGATAGCCTAGCACATTGTTCTCCTGTGGGAATTGAGTTTGTTTTGGGAAGGATTCTCAGGCAAATTAGGTGTTTCATTGAGGAGATAGCCTCTCTGTCTTCCAAACAGGACTTCAGCTGTGTAGAAGAAACAACCACATGTATCTTTTGAGAGAAAACCATTTGTGTTTGAAACACAAGAATCTAGCACATTGTTTCCTGATGAGAACTGAGTTTTTTTTTGGAATGAATACTCCCTGCAACTGAGGTTTTTCAAGGAGGTGATAGGCTATTTTTCTTCCACATAGTCCAATTCAGCTAAGATGAGGAAACTCATGTTGCACTGCAAGGACAAACAACTATGTGAGAAGCTCTAGCATCTAGCACAGTGCTTACCTGAGAGAATTGAGGTTGTGTTTGAAAGGAATACCTCCTGCAAATCACAATTTGCATGGTGGAGGAAGGCTCATTTTGTTCGAAATAGGACTATTCCCCTAAGTTGAAGGAATTCATATATCTCTTGAAAGAAAACCACTGCGTGAGAAGTAGGAACATCTAGCACCTTCTTTCACTGTGAGAACTGAGTTAGTTTTGAAATGGGATATGGCCTGTCACATAGGTTTTTTCAGGTGGAGAAAGGCTCTCTTCCTTGCAAAAGGCCTATGCAGTTGAGTTCAAGATACACATGTATCTCTCGAAATAAAACCATCTGAGTTAGAAAGGGGAGCATTGAGCACGTTCTGTCCAAGTGAGAATTCACTGAGTTTTGGAAATTCTTCCTGCAAGTGAAGCTTTTCAAGGTGGAGAAAGGCTTTCTGTGTTCCAATTAGGCCTATTCAAGCCTTGCGGAGGAAATACATGTATGTCTTGAAAGTAAGCCATCTGTCTTAGAAGCAAAAGCATGTGGCACATTGTTTTTCTGTGAGAACTGAGTCAGCCTTTCATAAGGAATACTCACGTCAATGTTTGATTTTCAAGGTGGAGATATGCTCTCTTTGTTCCACATAGGACTATTCTGTTGAGTTGGGGAAACGTATATGTCCTTTGAATGTATACTATTTGTTTTAGAAGCAGGAGCACGTACCACATTGGTTCCCTGCGTAAATTGAGTTAATTTTTTAAAGGAATACTACCTGCAACTGAGGTTTTGCATGGTGGAGATAAGCTCTGCCTGTTCCCAATAGGCTCCCTCAGCTGAATTAAAGAAACACAGCTATGTCTTGAAAGAAAACCATTTTTGTCAGAAGCAGGAGAATCCAGCACTTTATATCCCTGTGAGAATTGAAGTCGGGTCTGTATGGACTACATCTGCATCTTAGGGTTTACAAGGTGGACTTGGGTGCCCTTTTGTCCAAATCGGCCTATTCATGTGACTTGAAAAACACATGTATCTCCCGAAAGAAAATCATCTCTGGTAGAATCAGGAGCATAAGATACCTTGTTTCCTAGGAGAAATCACTTTGCTTTATGAGAAACACAACTTCCTGCAACTTACGTTTTTTGAAGCTGGGGATATTCACTTTCTGTTCCAAGTAGACCTCTTCGGTGGAGTTGAAGAAATACCTGTATTTCTGGGTAGAAAACAATATGTCTGAGAAGCAGGAGCTTCTAGCACATTGGTTTCCTGTGAGAATTGAGTTCGTTTTGGAAGGAATACTTCCAGCATTTTATGTGTTTCAAGGTGGAGATACGCTGTCTGTGTTCCTTAAAGCTTACACTACTGAGTTGTAGAAAGAAATGTATCTTTCGAACACAACCATTTTGTCATAGAAGTAGGAGCATCTACCCCATTGGTCCCCTGTGAGAATGGCTTAGTTTTTGAAAGGGATGCTACCTGCAACTTAGGATTTTCCACGTGGACATAGGCCAACTGACCTCAATTGATGAAAACCATGCGTCTCTTGAAGAAAACCAGCTGTGATATAAGCAGGAGCATCTAACACATTATTTTTCTGGGAGATTGAGTTCTTTTTTCAATGGAATACATCCTACAATGTAGGTTTTTCAAGGTGGATATAGGCTCTCGATGTTCCAAATAGGTCTATTTAGCAGAATTACAGAAAGAGAGGCATCCCTTCAACGAAAACTATCAATGATAGAAGCAGGAACATCTAGCACATGGTTTTCCAGGAAGAATTGGGTAGCTTTTTAAAGAAAAAATTCCTGCATATCAGAGTATTCAAGGTGGAGGAAGGCTCGTTCTGTTCCCAATAGGTCCCTTTAGACATGCTGAATAAACACATATGTCATTCAAAAGAAAACCATCTGTATTTAAAAGCAGAAGCATCAAGCACATTGTTTCCTTGTGAGAATTAAGTCAGTTTCTGAAATGAATATTGTCTGTAACTTACGTGTTTCAATTTGAAGGTAGGCTCTCTTTGTTTCAAATAGGCGTATTCAGCAGAGTTGAAGAAACACATGGAACTTTCAAAAGAAAACCATTTGTGTTATAAGCAAGCACATTGAGGACTTTCTTTGCTCTGAGAATTGCCTTAGTTTTTCAATGACATTCTACGTGGAACTTAGGTTTTTCAAGGTGGAGATAGGCTCTGTTTGTTAGCACAGGTCTATTCAGCTGATTTGAAAAACATATGTGCCACTCTAAAGAAAATGATCTATGTTAGATGTGCCACTGCTAGCACATGGTTTCACAGTGACAACTGTGTTAGTTTTGAAAGGAATACTTCCTGCAAACCTGAGTTTACTAGGTGGAGAAGGCTCATTTGTGCCGAATTGGCCTATTCACCTGAGTAGAAAAAACACATCTAACATTCCAAGGAAAACCATCTGTGATAGAAACTGCAGCATCTAGAATGTGGTTTCCCTGTGCGAATTCAGTTATTTTTTGCAATTAATCCTTCCTGAAAAGTTTGTTTTTCAGGATGCACTTAGGCTCTTTTGGATACTAAGAAGACTATTTAGCAGAGTTGAAGAAACACATGTACCTGTCGACATAAAACCATTGGTGTTAGACCCAGGAACAAATCGCACATTATTTTGCTGTGAGAATTGTTCTGGTTTTTGTAAGGAATACTTCCTGCATATCAGAATTTACAAGGTGGAGAAAGGCTCATTTTCTTCGAAGTTGCCCTCTTCAGCTAAGTTGAGGAAACCCATGAACCTCATGATAGAAAATAATCTGTGTTACAAGCAGGAGCATCTAGCACATTGTTTGTTGTGAGAAACAGTTGGATTTCTGACGAGATATTTTCAGCAACGTAGGTTTCTCAGGGCGGTGATAGGCTCCATTTTTTCCGAAAGGCCTACTCAGCTGAGTTGAAGAAACTCATGCATCTTTCAAATGATAATCATTTGTGTTAGAAACACGAGAATGTACCACTTTGGTTCCCTTTGAGAACTCTTATTGTTCTTGAAAGGAATACTATCTGGAACTCAGGTTACTCAAGACGGAGATGGGCTCACTGTGTTCCAAATAGGCCTATTCCGCAGAGTTGCAGAAACACATACATCTCTCGAAATAAACCATGTGTGTTAGAAACAGGAGCACCTATCACTTTGTTTCCCTATGAGAATTGTGTTAGTTATTGAAAGGAATACTTCCTGCAACTTAGATTTTTCAAGGTGGCTATACCTGCTTTTTGTTCTAAACACACCTACTGAGCTACCGCTCAGTAGGAAGAAAAACATGTATCTCTCAAAAACAAAACCTCTACAAAACATGCAGGAATATCTAGCAAATTACTTCGTGCAGAGAACTGAGTTAGTTTTTGAAATTAATACTTCCTGGAAATAGGTTCTTGATGGGGGAAATAGGCTCTGTGTGCCCCAATTACGCCTATTCCACTGCCTTAAAGATATCCATGTACATCTGTAATGAAAATCATCTGACTGGGGAGCGGGATAGCCTAGCACATTGTTCTCCTGTGGGAATTGAGTTTGTTTTGGGAAGGATTCTCAGGCAAATTAGGTGTTTCATTGAGGAGATAGCCTCTCTGTCTTCCAAACAGGACTTCAGCTGTGTAGAAGAAACAACCACATGTATCTTTTGAGAGAAAACCATTTGTGTTTGAAACACAAGAATCTAGCACATTGTTTCCTGATGAGAACTGAGTTTTTTTTTGGAATGAATACTCCCTGCAACTGAGGTTTTTCAAGGAGGTGATAGGCTATTTTTCTTCCACATAGTCCAATTCAGCTAAGATGAGGAAACTCATGTTGCACTGCAAGGACAAACAACTATGTGAGAAGCTCTAGCATCTAGCACAGTGCTTACCTGAGAGAATTGAGGTTGTGTTTGAAAGGAATACCTCCTGCAAATCACAATTTGCATGGTGGAGGAAGGCTCATTTTGTTCGAAATAGGACTATTCCCCTAAGTTGAAGGAATTCATATATCTCTTGAAAGAAAACCACTGCGTGAGAAGTAGGAACATCTAGCACCTTCTTTCACTGTGAGAACTGAGTTAGTTTTGAAATGGGATATGGCCTGTCACATAGGTTTTTTCAGGTGGAGAAAGGCTCTCTTCCTTGCAAAAGGCCTATGCAGTTGAGTTCAAGATACACATGTATCTCTCGAAATAAAACCATCTGAGTTAGAAAGGGGAGCATTGAGCACGTTCTGTCCAAGTGAGAATTCACTGAGTTTTGGAAATTCTTCCTGCAAGTGAAGCTTTTCAAGGTGGAGAAAGGCTTTCTGTGTTCCAATTAGGCCTATTCAAGCCTTGCGGAGGAAATACATGTATGTCTTGAAAGTAAGCCATCTGTCTTAGAAGCAAAAGCATGTGGCACATTGTTTTTCTGTGAGAACTGAGTCAGCCTTTCATAAGGAATACTCACGTCAATGTTTGATTTTCAAGGTGGAGATATGCTCTCTTTGTTCCACATAGGACTATTCTGTTGAGTTGGGGAAACGTATATGTCTTTTGAATGTATACTATTTGTTTAGAAGCAGGAGCACGTACCACATTGGTTCCCTGCGTAAATTGAGTTAATTTTTTAAAGGAATACTACCTGCAACTGAGGTTTTTCATGGTGGAGATAAGCTCTGCCTGTTCCCAATAGCCTCCCTCAGCTGAATTAAAGAAACACAGCTATGTCTTGAAAGAAAACCATTTTTGTCAGAAGCAGGAGAATCCAGCACATTATATCCCTGTGAGAATTGAAGTCGGGTCTGTATGGACTACATCTGCATCTTAGGGTTTACAAGGTGGACTTGGGTGCCCTTTTGTCCAAATCGGCCTATTCATGTGACTTGAAAAACACATGTATCTCCCAAAAGAAAATCATCTCTGGTAGAATCAGGAGCATAAGATACCTTGTTTGCTATGAGAAATCACTTTGCTTTATGAGAAACACAACTTCCTGCAACTTACGTTTTTTGAAGCTGGGGATATTCACTTTCTGTTCCAAGTAGACCTCTTCTGTGGAGTTGAAGAAATACCTGTATTTCTGGGTAGAAAACAATATGTCTGAGAAGCAGGAGCTTCTAGCACATTGGTTTCCTGTGAGAATTGAGTTCGGTTTGGAAGGAATACTTCCAGCATTTTATGTGTTTCAAGGTGGAGATACGCTGTCTGTGTTCCTTAAAGCTTACACTACTGAGTTGTAGAAAGAAATGTATCTTTCGAACACAACCATTTTGTCATAGAAGTAGGAGCATCTACCCCATTGGTCCCCTGTGAGAATGGCTTAGTTTTTGAAAGGGATGCTACCTGCAACTTAGGATTTTCCACGTGGACATAGGCCAACTGACCTCAATTGATGAAAACCATGCGTCTCTTGAAGAAAACCAGCTGTGATATAAGCAGGAGCATCTAACACATTATTTTTCTGGGAGATTGAGTTCTTTTTTCAATGGAATACATCCTACAATGTAGGTTTTTCAAGGTGGATATAGGCTCTCGATGTTCCAAATAGGTCTATTTAGCAGAATTACAGAAAGAGAGGCATCCCTTCAACGAAAACTATCAATGATAGAAGCAGGAACATCTAGCACATGGTTTTCCAGGAAGAATTGGGTAGCTTTTTAAAGAAAAAATTCCTGCATATCAGAGTATTCAAGGTGGAGGAAGGCTCGTTCTGTTCCCAATAGGTCCCTTTAGACATGCTGAATAAACACATATGTCATTCAAAAGAAAACCATCTGTATTTAAAAGCAGAAGCATCAAGCACATTGTTTCCTTGTGAGAATTAAGTCAGTTTCTGAAATGAATATTGTCTGTAACTTACGTGTTTCAATTTGAAGGTAGGCTCTCTTTGTTTCAAATAGGCGTATTCAGCAGAGTTGAAGAAACACATGGAACTTTCAAAAGAAAACCATTTGTGTTATAAGCAAGCACATTGAGGACTTTCTTTGCTCTGAGAATTGCCTTAGTTTTTCAATGACATTCTACGTGGAACTTAGGTTTTTCAAGGTGGAGATAGGCTCTGTTTGTTAGCACAGGTCTATTCAGCTGATTTGAAAAACATATGTGCCACTCTAAAGAAAATGATCTATGTTAGATGTGCCACTGCTAGCACATGGTTTCACAGTGACAACTGTGTTAGTTTTGAAAGGAATACTTCCTGCAAACCTGAGTTTACTAGGTGGAGAAGGCTCATTTGTGCCGAATTGGCCTATTCACCTGAGTAGAAAAAACACATCTAACATTCCAAGGAAAACCATCTGTGATAGAAACTGCAGCATCTAGAATGTGGTTTCCCTGTGCGAATTCAGTTATTTTTTGCAATTAATCCTTCCTGAAAAGTTTGTTTTTCAGGATGCACTTAGGCTCTTTTGGATACTAAGAAGACTATTTAGCAGAGTTGAAGAAACACATGTACCTGTCGACATAAAACCATTGGTGTTAGACCCAGGAACAAATCGCACATTATTTTGCTGTGAGAATTGTTCTGGTTTTTGTAAGGAATACTTCCTGCATATCAGAATTTACAAGGTGGAGAAAGGCTCATTTTCTTCGAAGTTGCCCTCTTCAGCTAAGTTGAGGAAACCCATGAACCTCATGATAGAAAATAATCTGTGTTACAAGCAGGAGCATCTAGCACATTGTTTGTTGTGAGAAACAGTTGGATTTCTGACGAGATATTTTCAGCAACGTAGGTTTCTCAGGGCGGTGATAGGCTCCATTTTTTCCGAAAGGCCTACTCAGCTGAGTTGAAGAAACTCATGCATCTTTCAAATGATAATCATTTGTGTTAGAAACACGAGAATGTACCACTTTGGTTCCCTTTGAGAACTCTTATTGTTCTTGAAAGGAATACTATCTGGAACTCAGGTTACTCAAGACGGAGATGGGCTCACTGTGTTCCAAATAGGCCTATTCCGCAGAGTTGCAGAAACACATACATCTCTCGAAATAAACCATGTGTGTTAGAAACAGGAGCACCTATCACTTTGTTTCCCTATGAGAATTGTGTTAGTTATTGAAAGGAATACTTCCTGCAACTTAGATTTTTCAAGGTGGCTATACCTGCTTTTTGTTCTAAACACACCTACTGAGCTACCGCTCAGTAGGAAGAAAAACATGTATCTCTCAAAAACAAAACCTCTACAAAACATGCAGGAATATCTAGCAAATTACTTCGTGCAGAGAACTGAGTTAGTTTTTGAAATTAATACTTCCTGGAAATAGGTTCTTGATGGGGGAAATAGGCTCTGTGTGCCCCAATTACGCCTATTCCACTGCCTTAAAGATATCCATGTACATCTGTAATGAAAATCATCTGACTGGGGAGCGGGATAGCCTAGCACATTGTTCTCCTGTGGGAATTGAGTTTGTTTTGGGAAGGATTCTCAGGCAAATTAGGTGTTTCATTGAGGAGATAGCCTCTCTGTCTTCCAAACAGGACTTCAGCTGTGTAGAAGAAACAACCACATGTATCTTTTGAGAGAAAACCATTTGTGTTTGAAACACAAGAATCTAGCACATTGTTTCCTGATGAGAACTGAGTTTTTTTTTGGAATGAATACTCCCTGCAACTGAGGTTTTTCAAGGAGGTGATAGGCTATTTTTCTTCCACATAGTCCAATTCAGCTAAGATGAGGAAACTCATGTTGCACTGCAAGGACAAACAACTATGTGAGAAGCTCTAGCATCTAGCACAGTGCTTACCTGAGAGAATTGAGGTTGTGTTTGAAAGGAATACCTCCTGCAAATCACAATTTGCATGGTGGAGGAAGGCTCATTTTGTTCGAAATAGGACTATTCCCCTAAGTTGAAGGAATTCATATATCTCTTGAAAGAAAACCACTGCGTGAGAAGTAGGAACATCTAGCACCTTCTTTCACTGTGAGAACTGAGTTAGTTTTGAAATGGGATATGGCCTGTCACATAGGTTTTTTCAGGTGGAGAAAGGCTCTCTTCCTTGCAAAAGGCCTATGCAGTTGAGTTCAAGATACACATGTATCTCTCGAAATAAAACCATCTGAGTTAGAAAGGGGAGCATTGAGCACGTTCTGTCCAAGTGAGAATTCACTGAGTTTTGGAAATTCTTCCTGCAAGTGAAGCTTTTCAAGGTGGAGAAAGGCTTTCTGTGTTCCAATTAGGCCTATTCAAGCCTTGCGGAGGAAATACATGTATGTCTTGAAAGTAAGCCATCTGTCTTAGAAGCAAAAGCATGTGGCACATTGTTTTTCTGTGAGAACTGAGTCAGCCTTTCATAAGGAATACTCACGTCAATGTTTGATTTTCAAGGTGGAGATATGCTCTCTTTGTTCCACATAGGACTATTCTGTTGAGTTGGGGAAACGTATATGTCTTTTGAATGTATACTATTTGTTTAGAAGCAGGAGCACGTACCACATTGGTTCCCTGCGTAAATTGAGTTAATTTTTTAAAGGAATACTACCTGCAACTGAGGTTTTTCATGGTGGAGATAAGCTCTGCCTGTTCCCAATAGCCTCCCTCAGCTGAATTAAAGAAACACAGCTATGTCTTGAAAGAAAACCATTTTTGTCAGAAGCAGGAGAATCCAGCACATTATATCCCTGTGAGAATTGAAGTCGGGTCTGTATGGACTACATCTGCATCTTAGGGTTTACAAGGTGGACTTGGGTGCCCTTTTGTCCAAATCGGCCTATTCATGTGACTTGAAAAACACATGTATCTCCCAAAAGAAAATCATCTCTGGTAGAATCAGGAGCATAAGATACCTTGTTTGCTATGAGAAATCACTTTGCTTTATGAGAAACACAACTTCCTGCAACTTACGTTTTTTGAAGCTGGGGATATTCACTTTCTGTTCCAAGTAGACCTCTTCTGTGGAGTTGAAGAAATACCTGTATTTCTGGGTAGAAAACAATATGTCTGAGAAGCAGGAGCTTCTAGCACATTGGTTTCCTGTGAGAATTGAGTTCGGTTTGGAAGGAATACTTCCAGCATTTTATGTGTTTCAAGGTGGAGATACGCTGTCTGTGTTCCTTAAAGCTTACACTACTGAGTTGTAGAATGAAATGTATCTTTCGAACACAACCATTTTGTCATAGAAGCAGGAGCATCTACCCCATTGGTCCCCTGTGAGAATGGCTTAGTTTTTGAAAGGGATGCTACCTGCAACTTAGGATTTTCCACGTGGACATAGGCCAACTGACCTCAATTGATGAAAACCATGCGTCTCTTGAAGAAAACCAGCTGTGATATAAGCAGGAGCATCTAACACATTATTTTTCTGGGAGATTGAGTTCTTTTTTCAATGGAATACATCCTACAATGTAGGTTTTTCAAGGTGGATATAGGCTCTCGATGTTCCAAATAGGTCTATTTAGCAGAATTACAGAAAGAGAGGCATCCCTTCAACGAAAACTATCAATGATAGAAGCAGGAACATCTAGCACATGGTTTTCCAGGAAGAATTGGGTAGCTTTTTAAAGAAAAAATTCCTGCATATCAGAGTATTCAAGGTGGAGGAAGGCTCGTTCTGTTCCCAATAGGTCCCTTTAGACATGCTGAATAAACACATATGTCATTCAAAAGAAAACCATCTGTATTTAAAAGCAGAAGCATCAAGCACATTGTTTCCTTGTGAGAATTAAGTCAGTTTCTGAAATGAATATTGTCTGTAACTTACGTGTTTCAATTTGAAGGTAGGCTCTCTTTGTTTCAAATAGGCGTATTCAGCAGAGTTGAAGAAACACATGGAACTTTCAAAAGAAAACCATTTGTGTTATAAGCAAGCACATTGAGGACTTTCTTTGCTCTGAGAATTGCCTTAGTTTTTCAATGACATTCTACGTGGAACTTAGGTTTTTCAAGGTGGAGATAGGCTCTGTTTGTTAGCACAGGTCTATTCAGCTGATTTGAAAAACATATGTGCCACTCTAAAGAAAATGATCTATGTTAGATGTGCCACTGCTAGCACATGGTTTCACAGTGACAACTGTGTTAGTTTTGAAAGGAATACTTCCTGCAAACCTGAGTTTACTAGGTGGAGAAGGCTCATTTGTGCCGAATTGGCCTATTCACCTGAGTAGAAAAAACACATCTAACATTCCAAGGAAAACCATCTGTGATAGAAACTGCAGCATCTAGAATGTGGTTTCCCTGTGCGAATTCAGTTATTTTTTGCAATTAATCCTTCCTGAAAAGTTTGTTTTTCAGGATGCACTTAGGCTCTTTTGGATACTAAGAAGACTATTTAGCAGAGTTGAAGAAACACATGTACCTGTCGACATAAAACCATTGGTGTTAGACCCAGGAACAAATCGCACATTATTTTGCTGTGAGAATTGTTCTGGTTTTTGTAAGGAATACTTCCTGCATATCAGAATTTACAAGGTGGAGAAAGGCTCATTTTCTTCGAAGTTGCCCTCTTCAGCTAAGTTGAGGAAACCCATGAACCTCATGATAGAAAATAATCTGTGTTACAAGCAGGAGCATCTAGCACATTGTTTGTTGTGAGAAACAGTTGGATTTCTGACGAGATATTTTCAGCAACGTAGGTTTCTCAGGGCGGTGATAGGCTCCATTTTTTCCGAAAGGCCTACTCAGCTGAGTTGAAGAAACTCATGCATCTTTCAAATGATAATCATTTGTGTTAGAAACACGAGAATGTACCACTTTGGTTCCCTTTGAGAACTCTTATTGTTCTTGAAAGGAATACTATCTGGAACTCAGGTTACTCAAGACGGAGATAGGCTCACTGTGTTCCAAATAGGCCTATTCCGCAGAGTTGCAGAAACACATACATCTCTCGAAATAAACCATGTGTGTTAGAAACAGGAGCACCTATCACTTTGTTTCCCTATGAGAATTGTGTTAGTTATTGAAAGGAATACTTCCTGCAACTTAGATTTTTCAAGGTGGCTATACCTGCTTTTTGTTCTAAACACACCTACTGAGCTACCGCTCAGTAGGAAGAAAAACATGTATCTCTCAAAAACAAAACCTCTACAAAACATGCAGGAATATCTAGCAAATTACTTCGTGCAGAGAACTGAGTTAGTTTTTGAAATTAATACTTCCTGGAAATAGGTTCTTGATGGGGGAAATAGGCTCTGTGTGCCCCAATTACGCCTATTCCACTGGCTTAAAGATATCCATGTACATCTGTAATGAAAATCATCTGACTGGGGAGCGGGATAGCCTAGCACATTGTTCTCCTGTGGGAATTGAGTTTGTTTTGGGAAGGATTCTCAGGCAAATTAGGTGTTTCATTGAGGAGATAGCCTCTCTGTCTTCCAAACAGGACTTCAGCTGTGTAGAAGAAACAACCACATGTATCTTTTGAGAGAAAACCATTTGTGTTTGAAACACAAGAATCTAGCACATTGTTTCCCGATGAGAACTGAGTTTGGTTTTGGAATGAATACTCCCTGCAACTAAGGTTTTTCAAGGAGGTGATAGGCTATTTTTCTTCCACATAGTCCAATTCAGCTAAGATGAGGAAACTCATGTTGCACTGCAAGGACAAACAACTATGTGAGAAGCTCTAGCATCTAGCACAATGCTTACCTGAGAGAATTGAGGTTGTGTTTGAAAGGAATACCTCCTGCAAATCACAATTTGCATGGTGGAGGAAGGCTCATTTTGTTCGAAATAGGACTATTCCCCTAAGTTGAAGGAATTCATATATCTCTTGAAAGAAAACCACGGCGTGAGAAGTAGGAACATCTAGCACCTTCTTTCACTGTGAGAACTGAGTTAGTTTTGAAATGGGATATGGCCTGTCACATAGGTTTTTTCAGGTGGAGAAAGGCTCTCTTCCTTGCAAAAGGCCTATGCAGTTGAGTTCAAGATACACATGTATCTCTCGAAATAAAACCATCTGAGTTAGAAAGGGGAGCATTGAGCACGTTCTGTCCAAGTGAGAATTCACTGAGTTTTGGAAATTCTTCCTGCAAGTGAAGCTTTTCAAGGTGGAGAAAGGCTTTCTGTGTTCCAATTAGGCCTATTCAAGCCTTGCGGAGGAAATACATGTATGTCTTGAAAGTAAGCCATCTGTCTTAGAAGCAAAAGCATGTGGCACATTGTTTTTCTGTGAGAACTGAGTCAGCCTTTCATAAGGAATACTCACGTCAATGTTTGATTTTCAAGGTGGAGATATGCTCTCTTTGTTCCACATAGGACTATTCTGTTGAGTTGGGGAAACGTATATGTCTTTTGAATGTATACTATTTGTTTTAGAAGGAGGAGCACGTACCACATTGGTTCCCTGCGTAAATTGAGTTAATTTTTTAAAGGAATACTACCTGCAACTGAGGTTTTTCATGGTGGAGATAAGCTCTGCCTGTTCCCAATAGGCTCCCTCAGCTGAATTAAAGAAACACAGCTATGTCTTGAAAGAAAACCATTTTTGTCAGAAGCAGGAGAATCCAGCACATTATATCCCTGTGAGAATTGAAGTCGGGTCTGTATGGACTACATCTGCATCTTAGGGTTTACAAGGTGGACTTGGGTGCCCTTTTGTCCAAATCGGCCTATTCATGTGACTTGAAAAACACATGTATCTCCCAAAAGAAAATCATCTCTGGTAGAATCAGGAGCATAAGATACCTTGTTTGCTATGAGAAATCACTTTGCTTTATGAGAAACACAACTTCCTGCAACTTACGTTTTTTGAAGCTGGGGATATTCACTTTCTGTTCCAAGTAGACCTCTTCTGTGGAGTTGAAGAAATACCTGTATTTCTGGGTAGAAAACAATATGTCTGAGAAGCAGGAGCTTCTAGCACATTGGTTTCCTGTGAGAATTGAGTTCGTTTTGGAAGGAATACTTCCAGCATTTTATGTGTTTCAAGGTGGAGATACGCTGTCTGTGTTCCTTAAAGCTTACACTACTGAGTTGTAGAAAGAAATGTATCTTTCGAACACAACCATTTTGTCATAGAAGTAGGAGCATCTACCCCATTGGTCCCCTGTGAGAATGGCTTAGTTTTTGAAAGGGATGCTACCTGCAACTTAGGATTTTCCACGTGGACATAGGCCAACTGACCTCAATTGAAGAAAACCATGTGTCTCTTGAAGAAAACCAGCTGTGATATAAGCAGGAGCATCTAACACATTATTTTTCTGGGAGATTGAGTTCTTTTTTCAATGGAATACATCCTACAATGTAGGTTTTTCAAGGTGGATATAGGCTCTCGATGTTCCAAATAGGTCTATTTAGCAGAATTACAGAAAGAGAGGTATCCCTTCAACGAAAACTATCAATGATAGAAGCAGGAACATCTAGCACATGGTTTTCCAGTAAGTATAGGGTAGCTTTTTAAAGAAAAAATTCCTGCATATCAGAGTATTCAAGGTGGAGGAAGGCTCGTTCTGTTCCCAATAGGTCCCTTTAGACATGCTGAATAAACACATATGTCATTCAAAAGAAAACCATCTGTATTTAAAAGCAGAAGCATCAAGCACATTGTTTCCTTGTGAGAATTAAGTCAGTTTCTGAAATGAATATTGTCTGTAACTTACGTGTTTCAATTTGAAGGTAGGCTCTCTTTGTTTCAAATAGGCGTATTCAGCAGAGTTGAAGAAACACATGGAACTTTCAAAAGAAAACCATTTGTGTTATAAGCAAGCACATTGAGGACTTTCTTTGCTCTGAGAATTGCCTTAGTTTTTCAATGACATTCTACGTGGAACTTAGGTTTTTCAAGGTGGAGATAGGCTCTGTTTGTTAGCACAGGTCTATTCAGCTGATTTGAAAAACATATGTGCCACTCTAAAGAAAATGATCTATGTTAGATGTGCCACTGCTAGCACATGGTTTCACAGTGACAACTGTGTTAGTTTTGAAAGGAATACTTCCTGCAAACCTGAGTTTACTAGGTGGAGAAGGCTCATTTGTGCCGAATTGGCCTATTCACCTGAGTAGAAAAAACACATCTAACATTCCAAGGAAAACCATCTGTGATAGAAACTGCAGCATCTAGACGGTGGTTTCCCTGTGAGAATTCAGTTATTTTTTGCAATTAATCCTTCCTGAAAAGTTTGTTTTTCAGGATGCACTTAGGCTCTTTTGGATACTAAGAAGACTATTTAGCAGAGTTGAAGAAACACATGTACCTGTCGACATAAAACCATTGGTGTTAGACCCAGGAACAAATCGCACATTATTTTGCTGTGAGAATTGTTCTGGTTTTTGTAAGGAATACTTCCTGCATATCAGAATTTACAAGGTGGAGAAAGGCTCATTTTCTTCGAAGTTGCCCTCTTCAGCTAAGTTGAGGAAACCCATGAACCTCATGATAGAAAATAATCTGTGTTACAAGCAGGAGCATCTAGCACATTGTTTGTTGTGAGAAACAGTTGGATTTCTGACGAGATATTTTCAGCAACGTAGGTTTCTCAGGGCGGTGATAGGCTCCATTTTTTCCGAAAGGCCTACTCAGCTGAGTTGAAGAAACTCATGCATCTTTCAAATGATAATCATTTGTGTTAGAAACACGAGAATGCACCACTTTGGTTCCCTTTGAGAACTCTTATTGTTCTTGAAAGGAATACCATCAGGAACTCAGGTTACTCAAGACGGAGATAGGCTCACTGTGTTCCAAATAGGCCTATTCCGCAGAGTTGCAGAAACACATACATCTCTCGAAATAAACCATGTGTGTTAGAAACAGGAGCACCTATCACTTTGTTTCCCTATGAGAATTGTGTTAGTTATTGAAAGGAATACTTCCTGCAACTTAGATTTTCAGGCTGGCTATACCTGCTTTTTGTTCTAAACACACCTACTGAGCGGTATGGAAGAAAAACATGTATCTCTCAAAAACAAAACCTCTACAAAACATGCAGGAATATCTAGCAAATTACTTCGTGCAGAGAACTGAGTTAGTTTTTGAAATTAATACTTCCTGGAAATAGGTTCTTGATGGGGGAAATAAGCTCTGTGTGCCCCAATTACGCCTATTCCACTGGCTTAAAGATATCCATGTACATCTGTAATGAAAATCATCTGACTGGGGAGCGGGATAGCCTAGCACATTGTTCTCCTGTGGGAATTGAGTTTGTTTTGGGAAGGATTCTCAGGCAAATTAGGTGTTTCATTGAGGAGATAGCCTCTCTGTCTTCCGAACAGGACTTCAGCTGTGTAGAAGAAACAACCACATGTATCTTTTGAGAGAAAACCATTTGTGTTTGAAACACAAGAATCTAGCACATTGTTTCCCGATGAGAACTGAGTTTGGTTTTGGAATGAATACTCCCTGCAACTAAGGTTTTTCAAGGAGGTGATAGGCTATTTTTCTTCCACATAGTCCAATTCAGCTAAGATGAGGAAACTCATGTTGCACTGCAAGGACAAACAACTATGTGAGAAGCTCTAGCATCTAGCACAATGCTTACCTGAGAGAATTGAGGTTGTGCTTGAAAGGAATACCTCCTGCAAATCACAATTTGCATGGTGGAGGAAGGCTCATTTTGTTCGAAATAGGACTATTCCCCTAAGTTGAAGGAATTCATATATCTCTTGAAAGAAAACCACGGCGTGAGAAGTAGGAACATCTAGCACCTTCTTTCACTGTGAGAACTGAGTTAGTTTTGAAATGGGATATGGCCTGTCACATAGGTTTTTTCAGGTGGAGAAAGGCTCTCTTCCTTGCAAAAGGCCTATTCAGTTGAGTTCAAGATACACATGTATCTCTCGAAATAAAACCATCTGAGTTAGAAAGGGGAGCATTGAGCACGTTCTGTCCAAGTGAGAATTCACTGAGTTTTGGAAATTCTTCCTGCAAGTGAAGCTTTTCAAGGTGGAGAAAGGCTTTCTGTGTTCCAATTAGGCCTATTCAAGCCTTGCGGAGGAAATACATGTATGTCTTGAAAGTAAGCCATCTGTCTTAGAAGCAAAAGCATGTGGCACATTGTTTTTCTGTGAGAACTGAGTCAGCCTTTCATAAGGAATACTCACGTCAATGTTTGATTTTCAAGGTGGAGATATGCTCTCTTTGTTCCACATATTACTATTCTGTTGAGTTGGGGAAACGTATATGTCCTTTGAATGTATACTATTTGTTTTAGAAGCAGGAGCACGTACCACATTGGTTCCCTGCGTAAATTGAGTTAATTTTTTAAAGGAATACTACCTGCAACTGAGGTTTTGCATGGTGGAGATAAGCTCTGCCTGTTCCCAATAGGCTCCCTCAGCTGAATTAAAGAAACACAGCTATGTCTTGAAAGAAAACCATTTTTGTCAGAAGCAGGAGAATCCAGCACTTTATATCCCTGTGAGAATTGAAGTCGGGTCTGTATGGACTACATCTGCATCTTAGGGTTTACAAGGTGGACTTGGGTGCCCTTTTGTCCAAATCGGCCTATTCATGTGACTTGAAAAACACATGTATCTCCCGAAAGAAAATCATCTCTGGTAGAATCAGGAGCATAAGATACCTTGTTTCCTAGGAGTAATCACTTTGCTTTATGAGAAACACAACTTCCTGCAACTTACGTTTTTTGAAGCTGGGGATATTCACTTTCTGTTCCAAGTAGACCTCTTCGGTGGAGTTGAAGAAATACCTGTATTTCTGGGTAGAAAACAATATGTCTGAGAAGCAGGAGCTTCTAGCACATTGGTTTCCTGTGAGAATTGAGTTCGTTTTGGAAGGAATACTTCCAGCATTTTATGTGTTTCAAGGTGGAGATACGCTGTCTGTGTTCCTTAAAGCTTACACTACTGAGTTGTAGAAAGAAATGTATCTTTCGAACACAACCATTTTGTCATAGAAGTAGGAGCATCTACCCCATTGGTCCCCTGTGAGAATGGCTTAGTTTTTGAAAGGGATGCTACCTGCAACTTAGGATTTTCCACGTGGACATAGGCCAACTGACCTCAATTGATGAAAACCATGCGTCTCTTGAAGAAAACCAGCTGTGATATAAGCAGGAGCATCTAACACATTATTTTTCTGGGAGATTGAGTTCTTTTTTCAATGGAATACATCCTACAATGTAGGTTTTTCAAGGTGGATATAGGCTCTCGATGTTCCAAATAGGTCTATTTAGCAGAATTACAGAAAGAGAGGCATCCCTTCAACGAAAACTATCAATGATAGAAGCAGGAACATCTAGCACATGGTTTTCCAGGAAGAATTGGGTAGCTTTTTAAATAAAAAATTCCTGCATATCAGAGTATTCAAGGTGGAGGAAGGCTCGTTCTGTTCCCAATAGGTCCCTTTAGACATGCTGAATAAACACATATGTCATTCAAAAGAAAACCATCTGTATTTAAAAGCAGAAGCATCAAGCACATTGTTTCCTTGTGAGAATTAAGTCAGTTTCTGAAATGAATATTGTCTGTAACTTACGTGTTTCAATTTGAAGGTAGGCTCTCTTTGTTTCAAATAGGCGTATTCAGCAGAGTTGAAGAAACACATGGAACTTTCAAAAGAAAACCATTTGTGTTATAAGCAAGCACATTGAGGACTTTCTTTGCTCTGAGAATTGCCTTAGTTTTTCAATGACATTCTACGTGGAACTTAGGTTTTTCAAGGTGGAGATAGGCTCTGTTTGTTAGCACAGGTCTATTCAGCTGATTTGAAAAACATATGTGCCACTCTAAAGAAAATGATCTATGTTAGATGTGCCACTGCTAGCACATGGTTTCACAGTGACAACTGTGTTAGTTTTGAAAGGAATACTTCCTGCAAACCTGAGTTTACTAGGTGGAGAAGGCTCATTTGTGCCGAATTGGCCTATTCACCTGAGTAGAAAAAACACATCTAACATTCCAAGGAAAACCATCTGTGATAGAAACTGCAGCATCTAGAATGTGGTTTCCCTGTGCGAATTCAGTTATTTTTTGCAATTAATCCTTCCTGAAAAGTTTGTTTTTCAGGATGCACTTAGGCTCTTTTGGATACTAAGAAGACTATTTAGCAGAGTTGAAGAAACACATGTACCTGTCGACATAAAACCATTGGTGTTAGACCCAGGAACAAATCGCACATTATTTTGCTGTGAGAATTGTTCTGGTTTTTGTAAGGAATACTTCCTGCATATCAGAATTTACAAGGTGGAGAAAGGCTCATTTTCTTCGAAGTTGCCCTCTTCAGCTAAGTTGAGGAAACCCATGAACCTCATGATAGAAAATAATCTGTGTTACAAGCAGGAGCATCTAGCACATTGTTTGTTGTGAGAAACAGTTGGATTTCTGACGAGATATTTTCAGCAACGTAGGTTTCTCAGGGCGGTGATAGGCTCCATTTTTTCCGAAAGGCCTACTCAGCTGAGTTGAAGAAACTCATGCATCTTTCAAATGATAATCATTTGTGTTAGAAACACGAGAATGCACCACTTTGGTTCCCTTTGAGAACTCTTATTGTTCTTGAAAGGAATACCATCAGGAACTCAGGTTACTCAAGACGGAGATAGGCTCACTGTGTTCCAAATAGGCCTATTCCGCAGAGTTGCAGAAACACATACATCTCTCGAAATAAACCATGTGTGTTAGAAACAGGAGCACCTATCACTTTGTTTCCCTATGAGAATTGTGTTAGTTATTGAAAGGAATACTTCCTGCAACTTAGATTTTTCAAGGTGGCTATACCTGCTTTTTGTTCTAAACACACCTACTGAGCTACCGCTCAGTAGGAAGAAAAACATGTATCTCTCAAAAACAAAACCTCTACAAAACATGCAGGAATATCTAGCAAATTACTTCGTGCAGAGAACTGAGTTAGTTTTTGAAATTAATACTTCCTGGAAATAGGTTCTTGATGGGGGAAATAGGCTCTGTGTGCCCCAATTACGCCTATTCCACTGGCTTAAAGATATCCATGTACATCTGTAATGAAAATCATCTGACTGGGGAGCGGGATAGCCTAGCACATTGTTCTCCTGTGGGAATTGAGTTTGTTTTGGGAAGGATTCTCAGGCAAATTAGGTGTTTCATTGAGGAGATAGCCTCTCTGTCTTCCAAACAGGACTTCAGCTGTGTAGAAGAAACAACCACATGTATCTTTTGAGAGAAAACCATTTGTGTTTGAAACACAAGAATCTAGCACATTGTTTCCTGATGAGAACTGAGTTTTTTTTTGGAATGAATACTCCCTGCAACTAAGGTTTTTCAAGGAGGTGATAGGCTATTTTTCTTCCAAATAGTCCAATTCAGCTAAGATGAGGAAACTCATGTTGCACTGCAAGGACAAACAACTATGTGAGAAGCTCTAGCATCTAGCACAGTGCTTACCTGAGAGAATTGAGGTTGTGTTTGAAAGGAATACCTCCTGCAAATCACAATTTGCATGGTGGAGGAAGGCTCATTTTGTTCAAAATAGGACTATTCCCCTAAGTTGAAGGAATTCATATATCTCTTGAAAGAAAACCACTGCGTGAGAAGTAGGAACATCTAGCACCTTCTTTCACTGTGAGAACTGAGTTAGTTTTGAAATGGGATATGGCCTGTCACATAGGTTTTTTCAGGTGGAGAAAGGCTCTCTTCCTTGCAAAAGGCCTATGCAGTTGAGTTCAAGATACACATGTATCTCTCGAAATAAAACCATCTGAGTTAGAAAGGGGAGCATTGAGCACGTTCTGTCCAAGTGAGAATTCACTGAGTTTTGGAAATTCTTCCTGCAAGTGAAGCTTTTCAAGGTGGAGAAAGGCTTTCTGTGTTCCAATTAGGCCTATTCAAGCCTTGCGGAGGAAATACATGTATGTCTTGAAAGTAAGCCATCTGTCTTAGAAGCAAAAGCATGTGGCACATTGTTTTTCTGTGAGAACTGAGTCAGCCTTTCATAAGGAATACTCACGTCAATGTTTGATTTTCAAGGTGGAGATATGCTCTCTTTGTTCCACATAGGACTATTCTGTTGAGTTGGGGAAACGTATATGTCTTTTGAATGTATACTATTTGTTTTAGAAGCAGGAGCACGTACCACATTGGTTCCCTGCGTAAATTGAGTTAATTTTTTAAAGGAATACTACCTGCAACTGAGGTTTTTCATGGTGGAGATAAGCTCTGCCTGTTCCCAATAGGCTCCCTCAGCTGAATTAAAGAAACACAGCTATGTCTTGAAAGAAAACCATTTTTGTCAGAAGCAGGAGAATCCAGCACATTATATCCCTGTGAGAATTGAAGTCGGGTCTGTATGGACTACATCTGCATCTTAGGGTTTACAAGGTGGACTTGGGTGCCCTTTTGTCCAAATCGGCCTATTCATGTGACTTGAAAAACACATGTATCTCCCAAAAGAAAATCATCTCTGGTAGAATCAGGAGCATAAGATACCTTGTTTGCTATGAGAAATCACTTTGCTTTATGAGAAACACAACTTCCTGCAACTTACGTTTTTTGAAGCTGGGGATATTCACTTTCTGTTCCAAGTAGACCTCTTCTGTGGAGTTGAAGAAATACCTGTATTTCTGGGTAGAAAACAATATGTCTGAGAAGCAGGAGCTTCTAGCACATTGGTTTCCTGTGAGAATTGAGTTCGTTTTGGAAGGAATACTTCCAGCATTTTATGTGTTTCAAGGTGGAGATACGCTGTCTGTGTTCCTTAAAGCTTACACTACTGAGTTGTAGAAAGAAATGTATCTTTCGAACACAACCATTTTGTCATAGAAGCAGGAGCATCTACCCCATTGGTCCCCTGTGAGAATGGCTTAGTTTTTGAAAGGGATGCTACCTGCAACTTAGGATTTTCCACGTGGACATAGGCCAACTGACCTCAATTGAAGAAAACCATGTGTCTCTTGAAGAAAACCAGCTGTGATATAAGCAGGAGCATCTAACACATTATTTTTCTGGGAGATTGAGTTCTTTTTTCAATGGAATACATCCTACAATGTAGGTTTTTCAAGGTGGATATAGGCTCTCGATGTTCCAAATAGGTCTATTTAGCAGAATTACAGAAAGAGAGGTATCCCTTCAACGAAAACTATCAATGATAGAAGCAGGAACATCTAGCACATGGTTTTCCAGTAAGTATAGGGTAGCTTTTTAAAGAAAAAATTCCTGCATATCAGAGTATTCAAGGTGGAGGAAGGCTCGTTCTGTTCCCAATAGGTCCCTTTAGACATGCTGAATAAACACATATGTCATTCAAAAGAAAACCATCTGTATTTAAAAGCAGAAGCATCAAGCACATTGTTTCCTTGTGAGAATTAAGTCAGTTTCTGAAATGAATATTGTCTGTAACTTACGTGTTTCAATTTGAAGGTAGGCTCTCTTTGTTTCAAATAGGCGTATTCAGCAGAGTTGAAGAAACACATGGAACTTTCAAAAGAAAACCATTTGTGTTATAAGCAAGCACATTGAGGACTTTCTTTGCTCTGAGAATTGCCTTAGTTTTTCAATGACATTCTACGTGGAACTTAGGTTTTTCAAGGTGGAGATAGGCTCTGTTTGTTAGCACAGGTCTATTCAGCTGATTTGAAAAACATATGTGCCACTCTAAAGAAAATGATCTATGTTAGATGTGCCACTGCTAGCACATGGTTTCACAGTGACAACTGTGTTAGTTTTGAAAGGAATACTTCCTGAAAACCTGAGTTTACTAGGTGGAGAAGGCTCATTTGTGCCGAATTGGCCTATTCATCTGAGTAGAAAAAACACATCTAACATTCCAAGGAAAACCATCTGTGATAGAAACTGCAGCATCTAGACGGTGGTTTCCCTGTGAGAATTCAGTTATTTTTTGCAATTAATCCTTCCTGAAAAGTTTGTTTTTCAGGATGCACTTAGGCTCTTTTGGATACTAAGAAGACTATTTAGCAGAGTTGAAGAAACACATGTACCTGTCGACATAAAACCATTGGTGTTAGACCCAGGAACAAATCGCACATTATTTTGCTGTGAGAATTGTTCTGGTTTTTGTAAGGAATACTTCCTGCATATCAGAATTTACAAGGTGGAGAAAGGCTCATTTTCTTCGAAGTTGCCCTCTTCAGCTAAGTTGAGGAAACCCATGAACCTCATGATAGAAAATAATCTGTGTTACAAGCAGGAGCATCTAGCACATTGTTTGTTGTGAGAAACAGTTGGATTTCTGACGAGATATTTTCAGCAACGTAGGTTTCTCAGGGCGGTGATAGGCTCCATTTTTTCCGAAAGGCCTACTCAGCTGAGTTGAAGAAACTCATGCATCTTTCAAATGATAATCATTTGTGTTAGAAACACGAGAATGTACCACTTTGGTTCCCTTTGAGAACTCTTATTGTTCTTGAAAGGAATACTATCAGGAACTCAGGTTACTCAAGACGGAGATAGGCTAACTGTGTTCCAAATAGGCCTATTCCGCAGAGTTGCAGAAACACATACATCTCTCGAAATAAACCATGTGTGTTAGAAACAGGAGCACCTATCACTTTGTTTCCCTATGAGAATTGTGTTAGTTATTGAAAGGAATACTTCCTGCAACTTAGATTTTCAGGCTGGCTATACCTGCTTTTTGTTCTAAACACACCTACTGAGCGGTATGGAAGAAAAACATGTATCTCTCAAAAACAAAACCTCTACAAAACATGCAGGAATATCTAGCAAATTACTTCGTGCAGAGAACTGAGTTAGTTTTTGAAATTAATACTTCCTGGAAATAGGTTCTTGATGGGGGAAATAGGCTCTGTGTGCCCCAATTACGCCTATTCCACTGGCTTAAAGATATCCATGTACATCTGTAATGAAAATCATCTGACTGGGGAGCGGGATAGCCTAGCACATTGTTCTCCTGTGGGAATTGAGTTTGTTTTGGGAAGGATTCTCAGGCAAATTAGGTGTTTCATTGAGGAGATAGCCTCTCTGTCTTCCAAACAGGACTTCAGCTGTGTAGAAGAAACAACCACATGTATCTTTTGAGAGAAAACCATTTGTGTTTGAAACACAAGAATCTAGCACATTGTTTCCCGATGAGAACTGAGTTTGGTTTTGGAATGAATACTCCCTTCAACTAAGGTTTTTCAAGGAGGTGATAGGCTATTTTTCTTCCACATAGTCCAATTCAGCTAAGATGAGGAAACTCATGTTGCACTGCAAGGACAAACAACTATGTGAGAAGCTCTAGCATCTAGCACAATGCTTACCTGAGAGAATTGAGGTTGTGTTTGAAAGGAATACCTCCTGCAAATCACAATTTGCATGGTGGAGGAAGGCTCATTTTGTTCGAAATAGGAGTATTCCCCTAAGTTGAAGGAATTCATATATCTCTTGAAAGAAAACCACGGCGTGAGAAGTAGGAACATCTAGCACCTTCTTTCACTGTGAGAACTGAGTTAGTTTTGAAATGGGATATGGCCTGTCACATAGGTTTTTTCAGGTGGAGAAAGGCTCTCTTCCTTGCAAAAGGCCTATGCAGTTGAGTTCAAGATACACATGTATCTCTCGAAATAAAACCATCTGAGTTAGAAAGGGGAGCATTGAGCACGTTCTGTCCAAGTGAGAATTCACTGAGTTTTGGAAATTCTTCCTGCAAGTGAAGCTTTTCAAGGTGGAGAAAGGCTTTCTGTGTTCCAATTAGGCCTATTCAAGCCTTGCGGAGGAAATACATGTATGTCTTGAAAGTAAGCCATCTGTCTTAGAAGCAAAAGCATGTGGCACATTGTTTTTCTGTGAGAACTGAGTCAGCCTTTCATAAGGAATACTCACGTCAATGTTTGATTTTCAAGGTGGAGATATGCTCTCTTTGTTCCACATAGGACTATTCTGTTGAGTTGGGGAAACGTATATGTCTTTTGAATGTATACTATTTGTTTTAGAAGCAGGAGCACGTACCACATTGGTTCCCTGCGTAAATTGAGTTAATTTTTTAAAGGAATACTACCTGCAACTGAGGTTTTTCATGGTGGAGATAAGCTCTGCCTGTTCCCAATAGGCTCCCTCAGCTGAATTAAAGAAACACAGCTATGTCTTGAAAGAAAACCATTTTTGTCAGAAGCAGGAGAATCCAGCACATTATATCCCTGTGAGAATTGAAGTCGGGTCTGTATGGACTACATCTGCATCTTAGGGTTTACAAGGTGGACTTGGGTGCCCTTTTGTCCAAATCGGCCTATTCATGTGACTTGAAAAACACATGTATCTCCCAAAAGAAAATCATCTCTGGTAGAATCAGGAGCATAAGATACCTTGTTTGCTATGAGAAATCACTTTGCTTTATGAGAAACACAACTTCCTGCAACTTACGTTTTTTGAAGCTGGGGATATTCACTTTCTGTTCCAAGTAGACCTCTTCTGTGGAGTTGAAGAAATACCTGTATTTCTGGGTAGAAAACAATATGTCTGAGAAGCAGGAGCTTCTAGCACATTGGTTTCCTGTGAGAATTGAGTTCGTTTTGGAAGGAATACTTCCAGCATTTTATGTGTTTCAAGGTGGAGATACGCTGTCTGTGTTCCTTAAAGCTTACACTACTGAGTTGTAGAAAGAAATGTATCTTTCGAACACAACCATTTTGTCATAGAAGCAGGAGCATCTACCCCATTGGTCCCCTGTGAGAATGGCTTAGTTTTTGAAAGGGATGCTACCTGCAACTTAGGATTTTCCACGTGGACATAGGCCAACTGACCTCAATTGAAGAAAACCATGTGTCTCTTGAAGAAAACCAGCTGTGATATAAGCAGGAGCATCTAACACATTATTTTTCTAGGAGATTGAGTTCTTTTTTCAATGGAATACATCCTACAATGTAGGTTTTTCAAGGTGGATATAGGCTCTCGATGTTCCAAATAGGTCTATTTAGCAGAATTACAGAAAGAGAGGTATCCCTTCAACGAAAACTATCAATGATAGAAGCAGGAACATCTAGCACATGGTTTTCCAGGAAGAATTGGGTAGCTTTTTTAAAAAAAATTCCTGCATATCAGAGTATTCAAGGTGGAGGAAGGCTCGTTCTGTTCCCAATAGGTCCCTTTAGACATGCTGAATAAACACATATGTCATTCAAAAGAAAACCATCTGTATTTAAAAGCAGAAGCATCAAGCACATTGTTTCCTTGTGAGAATTAAGTCAGTTTCTGAAATGAATATTGTCTGTAACTTACGTGTTTCAATTTGAAGGTAGGCTCTCTTTGTTTCAAATAGGCGTATTCAGCAGAGTTGAAGAAACACATGGAACTTTCAAAAGAAAACCATTTGTGTTATAAGCAAGCACATTGAGGACTTTCTTTGCTCTGAGAATTGCCTTAGTTTTTCAATGACATTCTACGTGGAACTTGGGTTTTTCAAGGTGGAGATAGGCTCTGTTTGTTAGCACAGGTCTATTCAGCTGATTTGAAAAACATATGTGCCACTCTAAAGAAAATGATCTATGTTAGATGTGCCACTGCTAGCACATGGTTTCACAGTGACAACTGTGTTAGTTTTGAAAGGAATACTTCCTGCAAACCTGAGTTTACTAGGTGGAGAAGGCTCATTTGTGCCGAATTGGCCTATTCACCTGAGTAGAAAAAACACATCTAACATTCCAAGGAAAACCATCTGTGATAGAAACTGCAGCATCTAGACGGTGGTTTCCCTGTGAGAATTCAGTTATTTTTTGCAATTAATCCTTCCTGAAAAGTTTGTTTTTCAGGATGCACTTAGGCTCTTTTGGATACTAAGAAGACTATTTAGCAGAGTTGAAGAAACACATGTACCTGTCGACATAAAACCATTGGTGTTAGACCCAGGAACAAATCGCACATTATTTTGCTGTGAGAATTGTTCTGGTTTTTGTAAGGAATACTTCCTGCATATCAGAATTTACAAGGTGGAGAAAGGCTCATTTTCTTCGAAGTTGCCCTCTTCAGCTAAGTTGAGGAAACCCATGAACCTCATGATAGAAAATAATCTGTGTTACAAGCAGGAGCATCTAGCACATTGTTTGTTGTGAGAAACAGTTGGATTTCTGACGAGATATTTTCAGCAACGTAGGTTTCTCAGGGCGGTGATAGGCTCCATTTTTTCCGAAAGGCCTACTCAGCTGAGTTGAAGAAACTCATGCATCTTTCAAATGATAATCATTTGTGTTAGAAACACGAGAATGTACCACTTTGGTTCCCTTTGAGAACTCTTATTGTTCTTGAAAGGAATACTATCTGGACCTCAGGTTACTCAAGACGGAGATAGGCTCACTGTGTTCCAAATAGGCCTATTCCGCAGAGTTGCAGAAACACATACATCTCTCGAAATAAACCATGTGTGTTAGAAACAGGAGCACCTATCACTTTGTTTCCCTATGAGAATTGTGTTAGTTATTGAAAGGAATACTTCCTGCAACTTAGATTTTTCAAGGTGGCTATACCTGCTTTTTGTTCTAAACACACCTACTGAGCGGTATGGAAGAAAAACATGTATCTCTCAAAAACAAAACCTCTACAAAACATGCAGGAATATCTAGCAAATTACTTCGTGCAGAGAACTGAGTTAGTTTTTGAAATTAATACTTCCTGGAAATAGGTTCTTGATGGGGGAAATAGGCTCTGTGTGCCCCAATTACGCCTATTCCACTCGCTTAAAGATATCCAATGACATCTGTAATGAAAATCATCTGACTGGGGAGCGGGATAGCCTAGCACATTGTTCTCCTGTGGGAATTGAGTTTGTTTTGGGAAGGATTCTCAGGCAAATTAGGTGTTTCATTGAGGAGATAGCCTCTCTGTCTTCCAAACAGGACTTCAGCTGTGTAGAAGAACCAACCACATGTATCTTTTGAGAGACAACCATTTGTGTTTGAAACACAAGAATCTAGCACATTGTTTCCCGATGAGAACTGAGTTTGGTTTTGGAATGAATACTCCCTGCAACTAAGGTTTTTCAAGGAGGTGATAGGCTATTTTTCTTCCACATAGTCCAATTCAGCTAAGATGAGGAAACTCATGTTGCACTGCAAGGACAAACAACTATGTGAGAAGCTCTAGCATCTAGCACAATGCTTACCTGAGAGAATTGAGGTTGTGTTTGAAAGGAATACCTCCTGCAAATCACAATTTGCATGGTGGAGGAAGGCTCATTTTGTTCGAAATAGGACTATTCCCCTAAGTTGAAGGAATTCATATATCTCTTGAAAGAAAACCACTGCGTGAGAAGTAGGAACATCTAGCACCTTCTTTCACTGTGAGAACTGAGTTAGTTTTGAAATGTGATATGGCCTGTCACATAGGTTTTTTCATGTGGAGAAAGGCTCTCTTCCTTGCAAAAGGCCTATTCAGTTGAGTTCAAGATGCACATGTATCTCTCGAAATAAAACCATATGAGTTAGAAAGGGGAGCATTGAGCACCTTCTGTCCAAGTGAGAATTCACTGAGTTTTGGAAATTCTTCCTGCAAGTGAAGCTTTTCAAGGTGGAGAAAGGCTTTCTGTGTTCCAATTAGGCCTATTCAAGCCTTGCGGAGGAAATACATGTGTGTCTTGAAAGTAAGCCATCTGTCTTAGAAGCAAAAGCATGTGGCACATTGTTTTTCTGTGAGAACTGAGTCAGCCTTTCATAAGGAATACTCACGTCAATGTTTGATTTTCAAGGTGGAGATATGCTCTCTTTGTTCCACATAGGACTATTCTGTTGAGTTGGGGAAACGTATATGTCTTTTGAATGTATACTATTTGTTTTAGAAGCAGGAGCACGTACCACATTGGTTCCCTGCGTAAATTGAGTTAATTTTTTAAAGGAATACTACCTGCAACTGAGGTTTTTCATGGTGGAGATAAGCTCTGCCTGTTCCCAATAGGCTCCCTCAGCTGAATTAAAGAAACACAGCTATGTCTTGAAAGAAAACCATTTTTGTCAGAAGCAGGAGAATCCAGCACATTATATCCCTGTGAGAATTGAAGTCGGGTCTGTATGGACTACATCTGCATCTTAGTGTTTACAAGGTGGACTTGGGTGCCCTTTTGTCCAAATCGGCCTATTCATGTGACTTGAAAAACACATGTATCTCCCGAAAGAAAATCATCTCTGGTAGAATCAGGAGCATAAGATACCTTGTTTCCTAGGAGAAATCACTTTGCTTTATGAGAAACACAACTTCCTGCAACTTACGTTTTTTGAAGCTGGGGATATTCACTTTCTGTTCCAAGTAGACCTCTTCTGTGGAGTTGAAGAAATACCTGTATTTCTGGGTAGAAAACAATATGTCTGAGAAGCAGGAGCTTCTAGCACATTGGTTTCCTGTGAGAATTGAGTTCGTTTTGGAAGGAATACTTCCAGCATTTTATGTGTTTCAAGGTGGAGATACGCTGTCTGTGTTCCTTAAAGCTTACACTACTGAGTGGTAGAAAGAAATGTATCTTTCGAACACAACCATTTTGTCATAGAAGCAGGAGCATCTACCCCATTGGTCCCCTGTGAGAATGGCTTAGTTTTTGAAAGGGATGCTACCTGCAACTTAGGATTTTCCACGTGGACATAGGCCAACTGACCTCAATTGATGAAAACCATGCGTCTCTTGAAGAAAACCAGCTGTGATATAAGCAGGAGCATCTAACACATTATTTTTCTGGGAGATTGAGTTCTTTTTTCAATGGAATACATCCTACAATGTAGGTTTTTCAAGGTGGATATAGGCTCTCGATGTTCCAAATAGGTCTATTTAGCAGAATTACAGAAAGAGAGGCATCCCTTCAACGAAAACTATCAATGATAGAAGCAGGAACATCTAGCACATGGTTTTCCAGGAAGAATTGGGTAGCTTTTTAAATAAAAAATTCCTGCATATCAGAGTATTCAAGGTGGAGGAAGGCTCGTTCTGTTCCCAATAGGTCCCTTTAGACATGCTGAATAAACACATATGTCATTCAAAAGAAAACCATCTGTATTTAAAAGCAGAAGCATCAAGCACATTGTTTCCTTGTGAGAATTAAGTCAGTTTCTGAAATGAATATTGTCTGTAACTTACGTGTTTCAATTTGAAGGTAGGCTCTCTTTGTTTCAAATAGGCGTATTCAGCAGAGTTGAAGAAACACATGGAACTTTCAAAAGAAAACCATTTGTGTTATAAGCAAGCACATTGAGGACTTTCTTTGCTCTGAGAATTGCCTTAGTTTTTCAATGACATTCTACGTGGAACTTAGGTTTTTCAAGGTGGAGATAGGCTCTGTTTGTTAGCACAGGTCTATTCAGCTGATTTGAAAAACATATGTGCCACTCTAAAGAAAATGATCTATGTTAGATGTGCCACTGCTAGCACATGGTTTCACAGTGACAACTGTGTTAGTTTTGAAAGGAATACTTCCTGCAAACCTGAGTTTACTAGGTGGAGAAGGCTCATTTGTGCCGAATTGGCCTATTCACCTGAGTAGAAAAAACACATCTAACATTCCAAGGAAAACCATCTGTGATAGAAACTGCAGCATCTAGAATGTGGTTTCCCTGTGCGAATTCAGTTATTTTTTGCAATTAATCCTTCCTGAAAAGTTTGTTTTTCAGGATGCACTTAGGCTCTTTTGGATACTAAGAAGACTATTTAGCAGAGTTGAAGAAACACATGTACCTGTCGACATAAAACCATTGGTGTTAGACCCAGGAACAAATCGCACATTATTTTGCTGTGAGAATTGTTCTGGTTTTTGTAAGGAATACTTCCTGCATATCAGAATTTACAAGGTGGAGAAAGGCTCATTTTCTTCGAAGTTGCCCTCTTCAGCTAAGTTGAGGAAACCCATGAACCTCATGATAGAAAATAATCTGTGTTACAAGCAGGAGCATCTAGCACATTGTTTGTTGTGAGAAACAGTTGGATTTCTGACGAGATATTTTCAGCAACGTAGGTTTCTCAGGGCGGTGATAGGCTCCATTTTTTCCGAAAGGCCTACTCAGCTGAGTTGAAGAAACTCATGCATCTTTCAAATGATAATCATTTGTGTTAGAAACACGAGAATGCACCACTTTGGTTCCCTTTGAGAACTCTTATTGTTCTTGAAAGGAATACCATCAGGAACTCAGGTTACTCAAGACGGAGATAGGCTCACTGTGTTCCAAATAGGCCTATTCCGCAGAGTTGCAGAAACACATACATCTCTCGAAATAAACCATGTGTGTTAGAAACAGGAGCACCTATCACTTTGTTTCCCTATGAGAATTGTGTTAGTTATTGAAAGGAATACTTCCTGCAACTTAGATTTTTCAAGGTGGCTATACCTGCTTTTTGTTCTAAACACACCTACTGAGCTACCGCTCAGTAGGAAGAAAAACATGTATCTCTCAAAAACAAAACCTCTACAAAACATGCAGGAATATCTAGCAAATTACTTCGTGCAGAGAACTGAGTTAGTTTTTGAAATTAATACTTCCTGGAAATAGGTTCTTGATGGGGGAAATAGGCTCTGTGTGCCCCAATTACGCCTATTCCACTGGCTTAAAGATATCCATGTACATCTGTAATGAAAATCATCTGACTGGGGAGCGGGATAGCCTAGCACATTGTTCTCCTGTGGGAATTGAGTTTGTTTTGGGAAGGATTCTCAGGCAAATTAGGTGTTTCATTGAGGAGATAGCCTCTCTGTCTTCCAAACAGGACTTCAGCTGTGTAGAAGAAACAACCACATGTATCTTTTGAGAGAAAACCATTTGTGTTTGAAACACAAGAATCTAGCACATTGTTTCCTGATGAGAACTGAGTTTTTTTTTGGAATGAATACTCCCTGCAACTAAGGTTTTTCAAGGAGGTGATAGGCTATTTTTCTTCCAAATAGTCCAATTCAGCTAAGATGAGGAAACTCATGTTGCACTGCAAGGACAAACAACTATGTGAGAAGCTCTAGCATCTAGCACAGTGCTTACCTGAGAGAATTGAGGTTGTGTTTGAAAGGAATACCTCCTGCAAATCACAATTTGCATGGTGGAGGAAGGCTCATTTTGTTCAAAATAGGACTATTCCCCTAAGTTGAAGGAATTCATATATCTCTTGAAAGAAAACCACTGCGTGAGAAGTAGGAACATCTAGCACCTTCTTTCACTGTGAGAACTGAGTTAGTTTTGAAATGGGATATGGCCTGTCACATAGGTTTTTTCAGGTGGAGAAAGGCTCTCTTCCTTGCAAAAGGCCTATGCAGTTGAGTTCAAGATACACATGTATCTCTCGAAATAAAACCATCTGAGTTAGAAAGGGGAGCATTGAGCACGTTCTGTCCAAGTGAGAATTCACTGAGTTTTGGAAATTCTTCCTGCAAGTGAAGCTTTTCAAGGTGGAGAAAGGCTTTCTGTGTTCCAATTAGGCCTATTCAAGCCTTGCGGAGGAAATACATGTATGTCTTGAAAGTAAGCCATCTGTCTTAGAAGCAAAAGCATGTGGCACATTGTTTTTCTGTGAGAACTGAGTCAGCCTTTCATAAGGAATACTCACGTCAATGTTTGATTTTCAAGGTGGAGATATGCTCTCTTTGTTCCACATAGGACTATTCTGTTGAGTTGGGGAAACGTATATGTCTTTTGAATGTATACTATTTGTTTTAGAAGCAGGAGCACGTACCACATTGGTTCCCTGCGTAAATTGAGTTAATTTTTTAAAGGAATACTACCTGCAACTGAGGTTTTTCATGGTGGAGATAAGCTCTGCCTGTTCCCAATAGGCTCCCTCAGCTGAATTAAAGAAACACAGCTATGTCTTGAAAGAAAACCATTTTTGTCAGAAGCAGGAGAATCCAGCACATTATATCCCTGTGAGAATTGAAGTCGGGTCTGTATGGACTACATCTGCATCTTAGGGTTTACAAGGTGGACTTGGGTGCCCTTTTGTCCAAATCGGCCTATTCATGTGACTTGAAAAACACATGTATCTCCCAAAAGAAAATCATCTCTGGTAGAATCAGGAGCATAAGATACCTTGTTTGCTATGAGAAATCACTTTGCTTTATGAGAAACACAACTTCCTGCAACTTACGTTTTTTGAAGCTGGGGATATTCACTTTCTGTTCCAAGTAGACCTCTTCTGTGGAGTTGAAGAAATACCTGTATTTCTGGGTAGAAAACAATATGTCTGAGAAGCAGGAGCTTCTAGCACATTGGTTTCCTGTGAGAATTGAGTTCGTTTTGGAAGGAATACTTCCAGCATTTTATGTGTTTCAAGGTGGAGATACGCTGTCTGTGTTCCTTAAAGCTTACACTACTGAGTTGTAGAAAGAAATGTATCTTTCGAACACAACCATTTTGTCATAGAAGCAGGAGCATCTACCCCATTGGTCCCCTGTGAGAATGGCTTAGTTTTTGAAAGGGATGCTACCTGCAACTTAGGATTTTCCACGTGGACATAGGCCAACTGACCTCAATTGAAGAAAACCATGTGTCTCTTGAAGAAAACCAGCTGTGATATAAGCAGGAGCATCTAACACATTATTTTTCTGGGAGATTGAGTTCTTTTTTCAATGGAATACATCCTACAATGTAGGTTTTTCAAGGTGGATATAGGCTCTCGATGTTCCAAATAGGTCTATTTAGCAGAATTACAGAAAGAGAGGTATCCCTTCAACGAAAACTATCAATGATAGAAGCAGGAACATCTAGCACATGGTTTTCCAGTAAGTATAGGGTAGCTTTTTAAAGAAAAAATTCCTGCATATCAGAGTATTCAAGGTGGAGGAAGGCTCGTTCTGTTCCCAATAGGTCCCTTTAGACATGCTGAATAAACACATATGTCATTCAAAAGAAAACCATCTGTATTTAAAAGCAGAAGCATCAAGCACATTGTTTCCTTGTGAGAATTAAGTCAGTTTCTGAAATGAATATTGTCTGTAACTTACGTGTTTCAATTTGAAGGTAGGCTCTCTTTGTTTCAAATAGGCGTATTCAGCAGAGTTGAAGAAACACATGGAACTTTCAAAAGAAAACCATTTGTGTTATAAGCAAGCACATTGAGGACTTTCTTTGCTCTGAGAATTGCCTTAGTTTTTCAATGACATTCTACGTGGAACTTAGGTTTTTCAAGGTGGAGATAGGCTCTGTTTGTTAGCACAGGTCTATTCAGCTGATTTGAAAAACATATGTGCCACTCTAAAGAAAATGATCTATGTTAGATGTGCCACTGCTAGCACATGGTTTCACAGTGACAACTGTGTTAGTTTTGAAAGGAATACTTCCTGAAAACCTGAGTTTACTAGGTGGAGAAGGCTCATTTGTGCCGAATTGGCCTATTCATCTGAGTAGAAAAAACACATCTAACATTCCAAGGAAAACCATCTGTGATAGAAACTGCAGCATCTAGACGGTGGTTTCCCTGTGAGAATTCAGTTATTTTTTGCAATTAATCCTTCCTGAAAAGTTTGTTTTTCAGGATGCACTTAGGCTCTTTTGGATACTAAGAAGACTATTTAGCAGAGTTGAAGAAACACATGTACCTGTCGACATAAAACCATTGGTGTTAGACCCAGGAACAAATCGCACATTATTTTGCTGTGAGAATTGTTCTGGTTTTTGTAAGGAATACTTCCTGCATATCAGAATTTACAAGGTGGAGAAAGGCTCATTTTCTTCGAAGTTGCCCTCTTCAGCTAAGTTGAGGAAACCCATGAACCTCATGATAGAAAATAATCTGTGTTACAAGCAGGAGCATCTAGCACATTGTTTGTTGTGAGAAACAGTTGGATTTCTGACGAGATATTTTCAGCAACGTAGGTTTCTCAGGGCGGTGATAGGCTCCATTTTTTCCGAAAGGCCTACTCAGCTGAGTTGAAGAAACTCATGCATCTTTCAAATGATAATCATTTGTGTTAGAAACACGAGAATGTACCACTTTGGTTCCCTTTGAGAACTCTTATTGTTCTTGAAAGGAATACTATCAGGAACTCAGGTTACTCAAGACGGAGATAGGCTAACTGTGTTCCAAATAGGCCTATTCCGCAGAGTTGCAGAAACACATACATCTCTCGAAATAAACCATGTGTGTTAGAAACAGGAGCACCTATCACTTTGTTTCCCTATGAGAATTGTGTTAGTTATTGAAAGGAATACTTCCTGCAACTTAGATTTTCAGGCTGGCTATACCTGCTTTTTGTTCTAAACACACCTACTGAGCGGTATGGAAGAAAAACATGTATCTCTCAAAAACAAAACCTCTACAAAACATGCAGGAATATCTAGCAAATTACTTCGTGCAGAGAACTGAGTTAGTTTTTGAAATTAATACTTCCTGGAAATAGGTTCTTGATGGGGGAAATAGGCTCTGTGTGCCCCAATTACGCCTATTCCACTGGCTTAAAGATATCCATGTACATCTGTAATGAAAATCATCTGACTGGGGAGCGGGATAGCCTAGCACATTGTTCTCCTGTGGGAATTGAGTTTGTTTTGGGAAGGATTCTCAGGCAAATTAGGTGTTTCATTGAGGAGATAGCCTCTCTGTCTTCCAAACAGGACTTCAGCTGTGTAGAAGAAACAACCACATGTATCTTTTGAGAGAAAACCATTTGTGTTTGAAACACAAGAATCTAGCACATTGTTTCCCGATGAGAACTGAGTTTGGTTTTGGAATGAATACTCCCTTCAACTAAGGTTTTTCAAGGAGGTGATAGGCTATTTTTCTTCCACATAGTCCAATTCAGCTAAGATGAGGAAACTCATGTTGCACTGCAAGGACAAACAACTATGTGAGAAGCTCTAGCATCTAGCACAATGCTTACCTGAGAGAATTGAGGTTGTGTTTGAAAGGAATACCTCCTGCAAATCACAATTTGCATGGTGGAGGAAGGCTCATTTTGTTCGAAATAGGAGTATTCCCCTAAGTTGAAGGAATTCATATATCTCTTGAAAGAAAACCACGGCGTGAGAAGTAGGAACATCTAGCACCTTCTTTCACTGTGAGAACTGAGTTAGTTTTGAAATGGGATATGGCCTGTCACATAGGTTTTTTCAGGTGGAGAAAGGCTCTCTTCCTTGCAAAAGGCCTATGCAGTTGAGTTCAAGATACACATGTATCTCTCGAAATAAAACCATCTGAGTTAGAAAGGGGAGCATTGAGCACGTTCTGTCCAAGTGAGAATTCACTGAGTTTTGGAAATTCTTCCTGCAAGTGAAGCTTTTCAAGGTGGAGAAAGGCTTTCTGTGTTCCAATTAGGCCTATTCAAGCCTTGCGGAGGAAATACATGTATGTCTTGAAAGTAAGCCATCTGTCTTAGAAGCAAAAGCATGTGGCACATTGTTTTTCTGTGAGAACTGAGTCAGCCTTTCATAAGGAATACTCACGTCAATGTTTGATTTTCAAGGTGGAGATATGCTCTCTTTGTTCCACATAGGACTATTCTGTTGAGTTGGGGAAACGTATATGTCTTTTGAATGTATACTATTTGTTTTAGAAGCAGGAGCACGTACCACATTGGTTCCCTGCGTAAATTGAGTTAATTTTTTAAAGGAATACTACCTGCAACTGAGGTTTTTCATGGTGGAGATAAGCTCTGCCTGTTCCCAATAGGCTCCCTCAGCTGAATTAAAGAAACACAGCTATGTCTTGAAAGAAAACCATTTTTGTCAGAAGCAGGAGAATCCAGCACATTATATCCCTGTGAGAATTGAAGTCGGGTCTGTATGGACTACATCTGCATCTTAGGGTTTACAAGGTGGACTTGGGTGCCCTTTTGTCCAAATCGGCCTATTCATGTGACTTGAAAAACACATGTATCTCCCAAAAGAAAATCATCTCTGGTAGAATCAGGAGCATAAGATACCTTGTTTGCTATGAGAAATCACTTTGCTTTATGAGAAACACAACTTCCTGCAACTTACGTTTTTTGAAGCTGGGGATATTCACTTTCTGTTCCAAGTAGACCTCTTCTGTGGAGTTGAAGAAATACCTGTATTTCTGGGTAGAAAACAATATGTCTGAGAAGCAGGAGCTTCTAGCACATTGGTTTCCTGTGAGAATTGAGTTCGTTTTGGAAGGAATACTTCCAGCATTTTATGTGTTTCAAGGTGGAGATACGCTGTCTGTGTTCCTTAAAGCTTACACTACTGAGTTGTAGAAAGAAATGTATCTTTCGAACACAACCATTTTGTCATAGAAGCAGGAGCATCTACCCCATTGGTCCCCTGTGAGAATGGCTTAGTTTTTGAAAGGGATGCTACCTGCAACTTAGGATTTTCCACGTGGACATAGGCCAACTGACCTCAATTGAAGAAAACCATGTGTCTCTTGAAGAAAACCAGCTGTGATATAAGCAGGAGCATCTAACACATTATTTTTCTAGGAGATTGAGTTCTTTTTTCAATGGAATACATCCTACAATGTAGGTTTTTCAAGGTGGATATAGGCTCTCGATGTTCCAAATAGGTCTATTTAGCAGAATTACAGAAAGAGAGGTATCCCTTCAACGAAAACTATCAATGATAGAAGCAGGAACATCTAGCACATGGTTTTCCAGGAAGAATTGGGTAGCTTTTTAAAAAAAAATTCCTGCATATCAGAGTATTCAAGGTGGAGGAAGGCTCGTTCTGTTCCCAATAGGTCCCTTTAGACATGCTGAATAAACACATATGTCATTCAAAAGAAAACCATCTGTATTTAAAAGCAGAAGCATCAAGCACATTGTTTCCTTGTGAGAATTAAGTCAGTTTCTGAAATGAATATTGTCTGTAACTTACGTGTTTCAATTTGAAGGTAGGCTCTCTTTGTTTCAAATAGGCGTATTCAGCAGAGTTGAAGAAACACATGGAACTTTCAAAAGAAAACCATTTGTGTTATAAGCAAGCACATTGAGGACTTTCTTTGCTCTGAGAATTGCCTTAGTTTTTCAATGACATTCTACGTGGAACTTGGGTTTTTCAAGGTGGAGATAGGCTCTGTTTGTTAGCACAGGTCTATTCAGCTGATTTGAAAAACATATGTGCCACTCTAAAGAAAATGATCTATGTTAGATGTGCCACTGCTAGCACATGGTTTCACAGTGACAACTGTGTTAGTTTTGAAAGGAATACTTCCTGCAAACCTGAGTTTACTAGGTGGAGAAGGCTCATTTGTGCCGAATTGGCCTATTCACCTGAGTAGAAAAAACACATCTAACATTCCAAGGAAAACCATCTGTGATAGAAACTGCAGCATCTAGACGGTGGTTTCCCTGTGAGAATTCAGTTATTTTTTGCAATTAATCCTTCCTGAAAAGTTTGTTTTTCAGGATGCACTTAGGCTCTTTTGGATACTAAGAAGACTATTTAGCAGAGTTGAAGAAACACATGTACCTGTCGACATAAAACCATTGGTGTTAGACCCAGGAACAAATCGCACATTATTTTGCTGTGAGAATTGTTCTGGTTTTTGTAAGGAATACTTCCTGCATATCAGAATTTACAAGGTGGAGAAAGGCTCATTTTCTTCGAAGTTGCCCTCTTCAGCTAAGTTGAGGAAACCCATGAACCTCATGATAGAAAATAATCTGTGTTACAAGCAGGAGCATCTAGCACATTGTTTGTTGTGAGAAACAGTTGGATTTCTGACGAGATATTTTCAGCAACGTAGGTTTCTCAGGGCGGTGATAGGCTCCATTTTTTCCGAAAGGCCTACTCAGCTGAGTTGAAGAAACTCATGCATCTTTCAAATGATAATCATTTGTGTTAGAAACACGAGAATGTACCACTTTGGTTCCCTTTGAGAACTCTTATTGTTCTTGAAAGGAATACTATCTGGACCTCAGGTTACTCAAGACGGAGATAGGCTCACTGTGTTCCAAATAGGCCTATTCCGCAGAGTTGCAGAAACACATACATCTCTCGAAATAAACCATGTGTGTTAGAAACAGGAGCACCTATCACTTTGTTTCCCTATGAGAATTGTGTTAGTTATTGAAAGGAATACTTCCTGCAACTTAGATTTTTCAAGGTGGCTATACCTGCTTTTTGTTCTAAACACACCTACTGAGCGGTATGGAAGAAAAACATGTATCTCTCAAAAACAAAACCTCTACAAAACATGCAGGAATATCTAGCAAATTACTTCGTGCAGAGAACTGAGTTAGTTTTTGAAATTAATACTTCCTGGAAATAGGTTCTTGATGGGGGAAATAGGCTCTGTGTGCCCCAATTACGCCTATTCCACTCGCTTAAAGATATCCAATGACATCTGTAATGAAAATCATCTGACTGGGGAGCGGGATAGCCTAGCACATTGTTCTCCTGTGGGAATTGAGTTTGTTTTGGGAAGGATTCTCAGGCAAATTAGGTGTTTCATTGAGGAGATAGCCTCTCTGTCTTCCAAACAGGACTTCAGCTGTGTAGAAGAACCAACCACATGTATCTTTTGAGAGACAACCATTTGTGTTTGAAACACAAGAATCTAGCACATTGTTTCCCGATGAGAACTGAGTTTGGTTTTGGAATGAATACTCCCTGCAACTAAGGTTTTTCAAGGAGGTGATAGGCTATTTTTCTTCCACATAGTCCAATTCAGCTAAGATGAGGAAACTCATGTTGCACTGCAAGGACAAACAACTATGTGAGAAGCTCTAGCATCTAGCACAATGCTTACCTGAGAGAATTGAGGTTGTGTTTGAAAGGAATACCTCCTGCAAATCACAATTTGCATGGTGGAGGAAGGCTCATTTTGTTCGAAATAGGACTATTCCCCTAAGTTGAAGGAATTCATATATCTCTTGAAAGAAAACCACTGCGTGAGAAGTAGGAACATCTAGCACCTTCTTTCACTGTGAGAACTGAGTTAGTTTTGAAATGTGATATGGCCTGTCACATAGGTTTTTTCATGTGGAGAAAGGCTCTCTTCCTTGCAAAAGGCCTATTCAGTTGAGTTCAAGATGCACATGTATCTCTCGAAATAAAACCATATGAGTTAGAAAGGGGAGCATTGAGCACCTTCTGTCCAAGTGAGAATTCACTGAGTTTTGGAAATTCTTCCTGCAAGTGAAGCTTTTCAAGGTGGAGAAAGGCTTTCTGTGTTCCAATTAGGCCTATTCAAGCCTTGCGGAGGAAATACATGTATGTCTTGAAAGTAAGCCATCTGTCTTAGAAGCAAAAGCATGTGGCACATTGTTTTTCTGTGAGAACTGAGTCAGCCTTTCATAAGGAATACTCACGTCAATGTTTGATTTTCAAGGTGGAGATATGCTCTCTTTGTTCCACATAGGACTATTCTGTTGAGTTGGGGAAACGTATATGTCTTTTGAATGTATACTATTTGTTTTAGAAGCAGGAGCACGTACCACATTGGTTCCCTGCGTAAATTGAGTTAATTTTTTAAAGGAATACTACCTGCAACTGAGGTTTTTCATGGTGGAGATAAGCTCTGCCTGTTCCCAATAGGCTCCCTCAGCTGAATTAAAGAAACACAGCTATGTCTTGAAAGAAAACCATTTTTGTCAGAAGCAGGAGAATCCAGCACATTATATCCCTGTGAGAATTGAAGTCGGGTCTGTATGGACTACATCTGCATCTTAGTGTTTACAAGGTGGACTTGGGTGCCCTTTTGTCCAAATCGGCCTATTCATGTGACTTGAAAAACACATGTATCTCCCGAAAGAAAATCATCTCTGGTAGAATCAGGAGCATAAGATACCTTGTTTCCTAGGAGAAATCACTTTGCTTTATGAGAAACACAACTTCCTGCAACTTACGTTTTTTGAAGCTGGGGATATTCACTTTCTGTTCCAAGTAGACCTCTTCTGTGGAGTTGAAGAAATACCTGTATTTCTGGGTAGAAAACAATATGTCTGAGAAGCAGGAGCTTCTAGCACATTGGTTTCCTGTGAGAATTGAGTTCGTTTTGGAAGGAATACTTCCAGCATTTTATGTGTTTCAAGGTGGAGATACGCTGTCTGTGTTCCTTAAAGCTTACACTACTGAGTGGTAGAAAGAAATGTATCTTTCGAACACAACCATTTTGTCATAGAAGCAGGAGCATCTACCCCATTGGTCCCCTGTGAGAATGGCTTAGTTTTTGAAAGGGATGCTACCTGCAACTTAGGATTTTCCACGTGGACATAGGCCAACTGACCTCAATTGAAGAAAACCATGTGTCTCTTGAAGAAAACCAGCTGTGATATAAGCAGGAGCATCTAACACATTATTTTTCTGGGAGATTGATTTCTTTTTTCAATGGAATACACCTTACAATGTAGGTTTTTCAAGGTGGATATAGGCTCTCGATGTTCCAAATAGGTCTATTTAGCAGAATTACAGAAAGAGAGGTATCCCTTCAACGAAAACTATCAATGATAGAAGCAGGAACATCTAGCACATGGTTTTCCAGGAAGAATTGGGTAGCTTTTTAAAGAAAAAATTCCTGCATATCACAGTAGTCAAGGTGGAGGAAGGCTCGTTCTGTTCCCAATAGGTCCCTTTAGACATGCTGAATAAACACATATGTCATTCAAAAGAAAACCATCTGTATTTAAAAGCAGAAGCATCAAGCACATTGTTTCCTTGTGAGAATTAAGTCAGTTTCTGAAATGAATATTGTCTGTAACTTACGTGTTTCAATTTGAAGGTAGGCTCTCTTTGTTTCAAATAGGCGTATTCAGCAGAGTTGAAGAAACACATGGAACTTTCAAAAGAAAACCATTTGTGTTATAAGCAAGCACATTGAGGACTTTCTTTGCTCTGAGAATTGCCTTAGTTTTTCAATGACATTCTACGTGGAAGTTAGGTTTTTCAAGGTGGAGATAGGCTCTGTTTGTTAGCACAGGTCTATTCAGGTGATTTGAAAAACATATGTGCCACTCTAAAGAAAATGATCTATGTTGGATGTGCCACTGCTAGCACATGGTTTCACAGTGACAACTGTGTTAGTTTTGAAAGGAATACTTCCTGCAAACCTGAGTTTACTAGGTGGAGAAGGCTCATTTGTGCCGAATTGGCCTATTCACCTGAGTAGAAAAAACACATCTAACATTCCAAGGAAAACCATCTGTGATAGAAACTGCAGCATCTAGACGGTGGTTTCCCTGTGAGAATTCAGTTATTTTTTGCAATTAATCCTTCCTGAAAAGTTTGTTTTTCAGGATGCACTTAGGCTCTTTTGGATCCTAAGAAGACTATTTAGCAGAGTTGAAGAAACACATGTACCTGTCGACGTAAAACAATTGGTGTTAGACCCAGGAACAAATTGCACATTATTTTGCTGTGAGAATTGTTCTGGTTTTTGTAAGGAATACTTCCTGCATATCAGAATTTACAAGGTGGAGAAAGGCTCATTTTCTTCGAAGTTGCCCTCTTCAGCTAAGTTGAGGAAACGCATGAACCTCATGATAGAAAATAATCTGTGTTACAAGCAGGAGCATCTAGCACATTGTTTGTTGTGAGAAACAGTTGGATTTCTGACAAGATAT
This sequence comes from Castor canadensis, assembly GCF_047511655.1. NCBI lineage: Eukaryota > Metazoa > Chordata > Mammalia > Rodentia > Castoridae > Castor > Castor canadensis. The sequence continues at coordinate 100,235,710 of NC_133397.1, read as the reverse complement.
TTTCAGCAACGTAGGTTTCTCAGGGCGGTGATAGGCTCCATTTTTTCCGAAAGGCCTACTCAACTGAGTTGAAGAAACTCATGCATCTTTCAAATGATAATCATTTGTGTTAGAAACACGAGAATGTACCACTTTGGTTCCCTTTGAGAACTCTTATTGTTCTTGAAAGGAATACTATCTGGAACTCAGGTTACTCAAGAAGGAGATAGGCTCACTGTGTTCCAAATAGGTCTATTCCGCAGAGTTGCAGAAACACATACATCTCTCGAAATAAACCATGTGTGTTAGAAACAGGAGCACCTATCACTTTGTTTCCCTATGAGAATTGTGTTAGTTATTGAAAGGAATACTTCCTGCAACTTAGATTTTTCAAGCTGGCTATACCTGCTTTTTGTTCTAAACACACCTACTGAGCAGTATGGAAGAAAAACATGTATCTCTCAAAAACAAAACCTCTACAAAACATGCGGGAATATCTAGCAAATTACTTCGTGCAGAGAACTGAGTTAGTTTTTGAAATTAATACTTCCTGGAAATAGGTTCTTGATGGGGGAAATAGGCTCTGTGTGCCCCAATTACGCCTATTCCACTGGCTTAAAGATATCCATGTACATCTGTAATGAAAATCATCTGACTGGGGAGCGGGATAGCCTAGCACATTGTTCTCCTGTGGGAATTGAGTTTGTTTTGGGAAGGATTCTCAGGCAAATTAGGTGTTTCATTGAGGAGATAGCCTCTCTGTCTTCCAAACAGGACTTCAGCTGTGTAGAAGAAACAACCACATGTATCTTTTGAGAGAAAACCATTTGTGTTTGAAACACAAGAATCTAGCACATTGTTTCCCGATGAGAACTGAGTTTGGTTTTGGAATGAATACTCCCTGCAACTAAGGTTTTTAAAGGAGGTGATAGGCTATTTTTCTTCCAAATAGTCCAATTCAGCTAAGATGAGGAAACTCATGTTGCACTGCAAGGACAAACAACTATGTGAGAAGCTCTAGCATCTAGCACAATGCTTACCTGAGAGAATTGAGGTTGTGTTTGAAAGGAATACCTCCTGCAAATCACAATTTGCATGGTGGAGGAAGGCTCATTTTGTTCAAAATAGGACTATTCCCCTAAGTTGAAGGAATTCATATATCTCTTGAAAGAAAACCACTGCGTGAGAAGTAGGAACATCTTGCACCTTCTTTCACTGTGAGAACTGAGTTAGTTTTGAAATGGGATATGGCCTGTCACATAGGTTTTTTCAGGTGGAGAAAGGCTCTCTTCCTTGCAAAAGGCCTATTCAGTTGAGTTCAAGATACACATGTATCTCTCGAAATAAAACCATCTGAGTAAGAAAGGGGAGCATTGAGCACCTTCTGTCCAAGTGAGAATTCACTGAGTTTTGGAAATTCTTCCTGCAAGTGAAGCTTTTCAAGGTGGAGAAAGGCTTTCTTTGTTCCAATTAGGCCTATTCAAGCCTTGCGGAGGAAATACATGTATGTCTTGAAAGTAAGCCATCTGTCTTAGAAGCAAAAGCATGTGGCACATTGTTTTTCTGTGAGAACTGAGTCAGCCTTTCATAAGGAATACTCACGTCAATGTTTGATTTTCAAGGTGGAGATATGCTCTCTTTGTTCCAAATAGGACTATTCTGTTGAGTTGGGGAAACGTATATGTCTTTTGAATGTATACTATTTGTTTTAGAAGCAGGAGCACGTACCACCTTGGTTCCCTGCATAAATTGAGTTAATTTTTTAAAGGAATACTGCCTGCAACTGAGGTTTTTCATGGTGGAGATAAGCTCTGCCTGTTCCCAATAGGCTCCCTCAGCTGAATTAAAGAAACACAGCTATGTCTTGAAAGAAAACCATTTTTGTCAGAAGCAGGAGAATCCAGCACATTATATCCCTGTGAGAATTGAAGTCGGGTCTGTATGGACTACATCTGCATCTTAGGGTTTACAAGGTGGACTTGGGTGCCCTTTTGTCCAAATCGGCCTATTCATGTGACTTGAAAAACACATGTATCTCCCGAAAGAAAATCATCTCTGGTAGAATCAGGAGCATAAGATACCTTGTTTCCTAGGAGAAATCACTTTGCTTTATGAGAAACACAACTTCCTGCAACTTACGTTTTTTGAAGCTGGGGATATTCACTTTCTGTTCCAAGTAGACCTCTTCTGTGGAGTTGAAGAAATACCTGTATTTCTGGGTAGAAAACAATACGTCTGAGAAGCAGGAGCTTCTAGCACATTGGTTTCCTGTGAGAATTGAGCTCGTTTTGGAAGGAATACTTCCAGCATTTTATGTGTTTCAAGGTGGAGATACGCTGTCTGTGTTCCTTAAAGCTTACACTACTGAGTGGTAGAAAGAAATGTATCTTTCGAACACAACCATTTTGTCATAGAAGCAGGAGCATCTACCCCATTGGTCCCCTGTGAGAATGGCTTAGTTTTTGAAAGGGATGCTACCTGCAACTTAGGATTTTCCACGTGGACATAGGCCAACTGACCTCAATTGAAGAAAACCATGTGTCTCTTGAAGAAAACCAGCTGTGATATAAGCAGGAGCATCTAACACATTATTTTTCTGGGAGATTGATTTCTTTTTTCAATGGAATACACCTTACAATGTAGGTTTTTCAAGGTGGATATAGGCTCTCGATGTTCCAAATAGGTCTATTTAGCAGAATTACAGAAAGAGAGGTATCCCTTCAACGAAAACTATCAATGATAGAAGCAGGAACATCTAGCACATGGTTTTCCAGGAAGAATTGGGTAGCTTTTTAAAGAAAAAATTCCTGCATATCACAGTAGTCAAGGTGGAGGAAGGCTCGTTCTGTTCCCAATAGGTCCCTTTAGACATGCTGAATAAACACATATGTCATTCAAAAGAAAACCATCTGTATTTAAAAGCAGAAGCATCAAGCACATTGTTTCCTTGTGAGAATTAAGTCAGTTTCTGAAATGAATATTGTCTGTAACTTACGTGTTTCAATTTGAAGGTAGGCTCTCTTTGTTTCAAATAGGCGTATTCAGCAGAGTTGAAGAAACACATGGAACTTTCAAAAGAAAACCATTTGTGTTATAAGCAAGCACATTGAGGACTTTCTTTGCTCTGAGAATTGCCTTAGTTTTTCAATGACATTCTACGTGGAAGTTAGGTTTTTCAAGGTGGAGATAGGCTCTGTTTGTTAGCACAGGTCTATTCAGGTGATTTGAAAAACATATGTGCCACTCTAAAGAAAATGATCTATGTTGGATGTGCCACTGCTAGCACATGGTTTCACAGTGACAACTGTGTTAGTTTTGAAAGGAATACTTCCTGCAAACCTGAGTTTACTAGGTGGAGAAGGCTCATTTGTGCCGAATTGGCCTATTCACCTGAGTAGAAAAAACACATCTAACATTCCAAGGAAAACCATCTGTGATAGAAACTGCAGCATCTAGACGGTGGTTTCCCTGTGAGAATTCAGTTATTTTTTGCAATTAATCCTTCCTGAAAAGTTTGTTTTTCAGGATGCACTTAGGCTCTTTTGGATCCTAAGAAGACTATTTAGCAGAGTTGAAGAAACACATGTACCTGTCGACGTAAAACAATTGGTGTTAGACCCAGGAACAAATTGCACATTATTTTGCTGTGAGAATTGTTCTGGTTTTTGTAAGGAATACTTCCTGCATATCAGAATTTACAAGGTGGAGAAAGGCTCATTTTCTTCGAAGTTGCCCTCTTCAGCTAAGTTGAGGAAACGCATGAACCTCATGATAGAAAATAATCTGTGTTACAAGCAGGAGCATCTAGCACATTGTTTGTTGTGAGAAACAGTTGGATTTCTGACAAGATATTTTCAGCAACGTAGGTTTCTCAGGGCGGTGATAGGCTCCATTTTTTCCGAAAGGCCTACTCAACTGAGTTGAAGAAACTCATGCATCTTTCAAATGATAATCATTTGTGTTAGAAACACGAGAATGTACCACTTTGGTTCCCTTTGAGAACTCTTATTGTTCTTGAAAGGAATACTATCTGGAACTCAGGTTACTCAAGAAGGAGATAGGCTCACTGTGTTCCAAATAGGTCTATTCCGCAGAGTTGCAGAAACACATACATCTCTCGAAATAAACCATGTGTGTTAGAAACAGGAGCACCTATCACTTTGTTTCCCTATGAGAATTGTGTTAGTTATTGAAAGGAATACTTCCTGCAACTTAGATTTTTCAAGCTGGCTATACCTGCTTTTTGTTCTAAACACACCTACTGAGCAGTATGGAAGAAAAACATGTATCTCTCAAAAACAAAACCTCTACAAAACATGCGGGAATATCTAGCAAATTACTTCGTGCAGAGAACTGAGTTAGTTTTTGAAATTAATACTTCCTGGAAATAGGTTCTTGATGGGGGAAATAGGCTCTGTGTGCCCCAATTACGCCTATTCCACTGGCTTAAAGATATCCATGTACATCTGTAATGAAAATCATCTGACTGGGGAGCGGGATAGCCTAGCACATTGTTCTCCTGTGGGAATTGAGTTTGTTTTGGGAAGGATTCTCAGGCAAATTAGGTGTTTCATTGAGGAGATAGCCTCTCTGTCTTCCAAACAGGACTTCAGCTGTGTAGAAGAAACAACCACATGTATCTTTTGAGAGAAAACCATTTGTGTTTGAAACACAAGAATCTAGCACATTGTTTCCCGATGAGAACTGAGTTTGGTTTTGGAATGAATACTCCCTGCAACTAAGGTTTTTAAAGGAGGTGATAGGCTATTTTTCTTCCAAATAGTCCAATTCAGCTAAGATGAGGAAACTCATGTTGCACTGCAAGGACAAACAACTATGTGAGAAGCTCTAGCATCTAGCACAATGCTTACCTGAGAGAATTGAGGTTGTGTTTGAAAGGAATACCTCCTGCAAATCACAATTTGCATGGTGGAGGAAGGCTCATTTTGTTCAAAATAGGACTATTCCCCTAAGTTGAAGGAATTCATATATCTCTTGAAAGAAAACCACTGCGTGAGAAGTAGGAACATCTTGCACCTTCTTTCACTGTGAGAACTGAGTTAGTTTTGAAATGGGATATGGCCTGTCACATAGGTTTTTTCAGGTGGAGAAAGGCTCTCTTCCTTGCAAAAGGCCTATTCAGTTGAGTTCAAGATACACATGTATCTCTCGAAATAAAACCATCTGAGTAAGAAAGGGGAGCATTGAGCACCTTCTGTCCAAGTGAGAATTCACTGAGTTTTGGAAATTCTTCCTGCAAGTGAAGCTTTTCAAGGTGGAGAAAGGCTTTCTTTGTTCCAATTAGGCCTATTCAAGCCTTGCGGAGGAAATACATGTATGTCTTGAAAGTAAGCCATCTGTCTTAGAAGCAAAAGCATGTGGCACATTGTTTTTCTGTGAGAACTGAGTCAGCCTTTCATAAGGAATACTCACGTCAATGTTTGATTTTCAAGGTGGAGATATGCTCTCTTTGTTCCAAATAGGACTATTCTGTTGAGTTGGGGAAACGTATATGTCTTTTGAATGTATACTATTTGTTTTAGAAGCAGGAGCACGTACCACCTTGGTTCCCTGCATAAATTGAGTTAATTTTTTAAAGGAATACTGCCTGCAACTGAGGTTTTTCATGGTGGAGATAAGCTCTGCCTGTTCCCAATAGGCTCCCTCAGCTGAATTAAAGAAACACAGCTATGTCTTGAAAGAAAACCATTTTTGTCAGAAGCAGGAGAATCCAGCACATTATATCCCTGTGAGAATTGAAGTCGGGTCTGTATGGACTACATCTGCATCTTAGGGTTTACAAGGTGGACTTGGGTGCCCTTTTGTCCAAATCGGCCTATTCATGTGACTTGAAAAACACATGTATCTCCCGAAAGAAAATCATCTCTGGTAGAATCAGGAGCATAAGATACCTTGTTTCCTAGGAGAAATCACTTTGCTTTATGAGAAACACAACTTCCTGCAACTTACGTTTTTTGAAGCTGGGGATATTCACTTTCTGTTCCAAGTAGACCTCTTCTGTGGAGTTGAAGAAATACCTGTATTTCTGGGTAGAAAACAATACGTCTGAGAAGCAGGAGCTTCTAGCACATTGGTTTCCTGTGAGAATTGAGCTCGTTTTGGAAGGAATACTTCCAGCATTTTATGTGTTTCAAGGTGGAGATACGCTGTCTGTGTTCCTTAAAGCTTACACTACTGAGTTGTAGAAAGAAATGTATCTTTCGAACACAACCATTTTGTCATAGAAGCAGTAGCATCTACCCCATTGGTCCCCTGTGAGAATGGCTTAGTTTTTGAAAGGGATGCTACCTGCAACTTAGGATTTTCCACGTGGACATAGGCCAACTGACCTCAATTGAAGAAAACCATGTGTCTCTTGAAGAAAACCAGCTGTGATATAAGCAGGAGCATCTAACACATTATTTTTCTGGGAGATTGAGTTCTTTTTTCAATGGAATACATCCTACAATGTAGGTTTTTCAAGGTGGATATAGGCTCTCGATGTTCCAAATAGGTCTATTTAGCAGAATTACAGAAAGAGAGGTATCCCTTCAACGAAAACTATCAATGATAGAAGCAGGAACATCTAGCACATGGTTTTCCAGTAAGAATTGGGTAGCTTTTTAAAGAAAAAATTCCTGCATATCAGAGTATTCAAGGTGGAGGAAGGCTCGTTCTGTTCCCAATAGGTCCCTTTAGACATGCTGAATAAACACATATGTCATTCAAAAGAAAACCATCTGTATTTAAAAGCAGAAGCATCAAGCACATTGTTTCCTTGTGAGAATTAAGTCAGTTTCTGAAATGAATATTGTCTGTAACTTACGTGTTTCAATTTGAAGGTAGGCTCTCTTTGTTTCAAATAGGCGTATTCAGCAGAGTTGAAGAAACACATGGAACTTTCAAAAGAAAACCATTTGTGTTATAAGCAAGCACATTGAGGACTTTCTTTGCTCTGAGAATTGCCTTAGTTTTTCAATGACATTCTACGTGGAACTTAGGTTTTTCAAGGTGGAGATAGGCTCTGTTTGTTAGCACAGGTCTATTCAGCTGATTTGAAAAACATATGTGCCACTCTAAAGAAAATGATCTATGTTAGATGTGCCACTGCTAGCACATGGTTTCACAGTGACAACTGTGTTAGTTTTGAAAGGAATACTTCCTGCAAACCTGAGTTTACTAGGTGGAGAAGGCTCATTTGTGCCGAATTGGCCTATTCACCTGAGTAGAAAAAACACATCTAACATTCCAAGGAAAACCATCTGTGATAGAAACTGCAGCATCTAGAATGTGGTTTCCCTGTGCGAATTCAGTTATTTTTTGCAATTAATCCTTCCTGAAAAGTTTGTTTTTCAGGATGCACTTAGGCTCTTTTGGATACTAAGAAGACTATTTAGCAGAGTTGAAGAAACACATGTACCTGTCGACATAAAACCATTGGTGTTAGACCCAGGAACAAATCGCACATTATTTTGCTGTGAGAATTGTTCTGGTTTTTGTAAGGAATACTTCCTGCATATCAGAATTTACAAGGTGGAGAAAGGCTCATTTTCTTCGAAGTTGCCCTCTTCAGCTAAGTTGAGGAAACCCATGAACCTCATGATAGAAAATAATCTGTGTTACAAGCAGGAGCATCTAGCACATTGTTTGTTGTGAGAAACAGTTGGATTTCTGACGAGATATTTTCAGCAACGTAGGTTTCTCAGGGCGGTGATAGGCTCCATTTTTTCCGAAAGGCCTACTCAGCTGAGTTGAAGAAACTCATGCATCTTTCAAATGATAATCATTTGTGTTAGAAACACGAGAATGTACCACTTTGGTTCCCTTTGAGAACTCTTATTGTTCTTGAAAGGAATACTATCTGGAACTCAGGTTACTCAAGACGGAGATAGGCTCACTGTGTTCCAAATAGGCCTATTCCGCAGAGTTGCAGAAACACATACATCTCTCGAAATAAACCATGTGTGTTAGAAACAGGAGCACCTATCACTTTGTTTCCCTATGAGAATTGTGTTAGTTATTGAAAGGAATACTTCCTGCAACTTAGATTTTTCAAGGTGGCTATACCTGCTTTTTGTTCTAAACACACCTACTGAGCTACCGCTCAGTAGGAAGAAAAACATGTATCTCTCAAAAACAAAACCTCTACAAAACATGCAGGAATATCTAGCAAATTACTTCGTGCAGAGAACTGAGTTAGTTTTTGAAATTAATACTTCCTGGAAATAGGTTCTTGATGGGGGAAATAGGCTCTGTGTGCCCCAATTACGCCTATTCCACTGCCTTAAAGATATCCATGTACATCTGTAATGAAAATCATCTGACTGGGGAGCGGGATAGCCTAGCACATTGTTCTCCTGTGGGAATTGAGTTTGTTTTGGGAAGGATTCTCAGGCAAATTAGGTGTTTCATTGAGGAGATAGCCTCTCTGTCTTCCAAACAGGACTTCAGCTGTGTAGAAGAAACAACCACATGTATCTTTTGAGAGAAAACCATTTGTGTTTGAAACACAAGAATCTAGCACATTGTTTCCTGATGAGAACTGAGTTTTTTTTTGGAATGAATACTCCCTGCAACTAAGGTTTTTCAAGGAGGTGATAGGCTATTTTTCTTCCAAATAGTCCAATTCAGCTAAGATGAGGAAACTCATGTTGCACTGCAAGGACAAACAACTATGTGAGAAGCTCTAGCATCTAGCACAGTGCTTACCTGAGAGAATTGAGGTTGTGTTTGAAAGGAATACCTCCTGCAAATCACAATTTGCATGGTGGAGGAAGGCTCATTTTGTTCGAAATAGGACTATTCCCCTAAGTTGAAGGAATTCATATATCTCTTGAAAGAAAACCACTGCGTGAGAAGTAGGAACATCTAGCACCTTCTTTCACTGTGAGAACTGAGTTAGTTTTGAAATGGGATATGGCCTGTCACATAGGTTTTTTCAGGTGGAGAAAGGCTCTCTTCCTTGCAAAAGGCCTATGCAGTTGAGTTCAAGATACACATGTATCTCTCGAAATAAAACCATCTGAGTTAGAAAGGGGAGCATTGAGCACGTTCTGTCCAAGTGAGAATTCACTGAGTTTTGGAAATTCTTCCTGCAAGTGAAGCTTTTCAAGGTGGAGAAAGGCTTTCTGTGTTCCAATTAGGCCTATTCAAGCCTTGCGGAGGAAATACATGTATGTCTTGAAAGTAAGCCATCTGTCTTAGAAGCAAAAGCATGTGGCACATTGTTTTTCTGTGAGAACTGAGTCAGCCTTTCATAAGGAATACTCACGTCAATGTTTGATTTTCAAGGTGGAGATATGCTCTCTTTGTTCCACATAGGACTATTCTGTTGAGTTGGGGAAACGTATATGTCTTTTGAATGTATACTATTTGTTTTAGAAGCAGGAGCACGTACCACATTGGTTCCCTGCGTAAATTGAGTTAATTTTTTAAAGGAATACTACCTGCAACTGAGGTTTTTCATGGTGGAGATAAGCTCTGCCTGTTCCCAATAGGCTCCCTCAGCTGAATTAAAGAAACACAGCTATGTCTTGAAAGAAAACCATTTTTGTCAGAAGCAGGAGAATCCAGCACATTATATCCCTGTGAGAATTGAAGTCGGGTCTGTATGGACTACATCTGCATCTTAGGGTTTACAAGGTGGACTTGGGTGCCCTTTTGTCCAAATCGGCCTATTCATGTGACTTGAAAAACACATGTATCTCCCAAAAGAAAATCATCTCTGGTAGAATCAGGAGCATAAGATACCTTGTTTGCTATGAGAAATCACTTTGCTTTATGAGAAACACAACTTCCTGCAACTTACGTTTTTTGAAGCTGGGGATATTCACTTTCTGTTCCAAGTAGACCTCTTCTGTGGAGTTGAAGAAATACCTGTATTTCTGGGTAGAAAACAATATGTCTGAGAAGCAGGAGCTTCTAGCACATTGGTTTCCTGTGAGAATTGAGTTCGTTTTGGAAGGAATACTTCCAGCATTTTATGTGTTTCAAGGTGGAGATACGCTGTCTGTGTTCCTTAAAGCTTACACTACTGAGTTGTAGAAAGAAATGTATCTTTCGAACACAACCATTTTGTCATAGAAGCAGGAGCATCTACCCCATTGGTCCCCTGTGAGAATGGCTTAGTTTTTGAAAGGGATGCTACCTGCAACTTAGGATTTTCCACGTGGACATAGGCCAACTGACCTCAATTGAAGAAAACCATGTGTCTCTTGAAGAAAACCAGCTGTGATATAAGCAGGAGCATCTAACACATTATTTTTCTGGGAGATTGAGTTCTTTTTTCAATGGAATACATCCTACAATGTAGGTTTTTCAAGGTGGATATAGGCTCTCGATGTTCCAAATAGGTCTATTTAGCAGAATTACAGAAAGAGAGGTATCCCTTCAACGAAAACTATCAATGATAGAAGCAGGAACATCTAGCACATGGTTTTCCAGTAAGTATAGGGTAGCTTTTTAAAGAAAAAATTCCTGCATATCAGAGTATTCAAGGTGGAGGAAGGCTCGTTCTGTTCCCAATAGGTCCCTTTAGACATGCTGAATAAACACATATGTCATTCAAAAGAAAACCATCTGTATTTAAAAGCAGAAGCATCAAGCACATTGTTTCCTTGTGAGAATTAAGTCAGTTTCTGAAATGAATATTGTCTGTAACTTACGTGTTTCAATTTGAAGGTAGGCTCTCTTTGTTTCAAATAGGCGTATTCAGCAGAGTTGAAGAAACACATGGAACTTTCAAAAGAAAACCATTTGTGTTATAAGCAAGCACATTGAGGACTTTCTTTGCTCTGAGAATTGCCTTAGTTTTTCAATGACATTCTACGTGGAACTTAGGTTTTTCAAGGTGGAGATAGGCTCTGTTTGTTAGCACAGGTCTATTCAGCTGATTTGAAAAACATATGTGCCACTCTAAAGAAAATGATCTATGTTAGATGTGCCACTGCTAGCACATGGTTTCACAGTGACAACTGTGTTAGTTTTGAAAGGAATACTTCCTGCAAACCTGAGTTTACTAGGTGGAGAAGGCTCATTTGTGCCGAATTGGCCTATTCATCTGAGTAGAAAAAACACATCTAACATTCCAAGGAAAACCATCTGTGATAGAAACTGCAGCATCTAGACGGTGGTTTCCCTGTGAGAATTCAGTTATTTTTTGCAATTAATCCTTCCTGAAAAGTTTGTTTTTCAGGATGCACTTAGGCTCTTTTGGATACTAAGAAGACTATTTAGCAGAGTTGAAGAAACACATGTACCTGTCGACATAAAACCATTGGTGTTAGACCCAGGAACAAATCGCACATTATTTTGCTGTGAGAATTGTTCTGGTTTTTGTAAGGAATACTTCCTGCATATCAGAATTTACAAGGTGGAGAAAGGCTCATTTTCTTCGAAGTTGCCCTCTTCAGCTAAGTTGAGGAAACCCATGAACCTCATGATAGAAAATAATCTGTGTTACAAGCAGGAGCATCTAGCACATTGTTTGTTGTGAGAAACAGTTGGATTTCTGACGAGATATTTTCAGCAACGTAGGTTTCTCAGGGCGGTGATAGGCTCCATTTTTTCCGAAAGGCCTACTCAGCTGAGTTGAAGAAACTCATGCATCTTTCAAATGATAATCATTTGTGTTAGAAACACGAGAATGTACCACTTTGGTTCCCTTTGAGAACTCTTATTGTTCTTGAAAGGAATACTATCAGGAACTCAGGTTACTCAAGACGGAGATAGGCTAACTGTGTTCCAAATAGGCCTATTCCGCAGAGTTGCAGAAACACATACATCTCTCGAAATAAACCATGTGTGTTAGAAACAGGAGCACCTATCACTTTGTTTCCCTATGAGAATTGTGTTAGTTATTGAAAGGAATACTTCCTGCAACTTAGATTTTCAGGCTGGCTATACCTGCTTTTTGTTCTAAACACACCTACTGAGCGGTATGGAAGAAAAACATGTATCTCTCAAAAACAAAACCTCTACAAAACATGCAGGAATATCTAGCAAATTACTTCGTGCAGAGAACTGAGTTAGTTTTTGAAATTAATACTTCCTGGAAATAGGTTCTTGATGGGGGAAATAGGCTCTGTGTGCCCCAATTACGCCTATTCCACTGGCTTAAAGATATCCATGTACATCTGTAATGAAAATCATCTGACTGGGGAGCGGGATAGCCTAGCACATTGTTCTCCTGTGGGAATTGAGTTTGTTTTGGGAAGGATTCTCAGGCAAATTAGGTGTTTCATTGAGGAGATAGCCTCTCTGTCTTCCAAACAGGACTTCAGCTGTGTAGAAGAAACAACCACATGTATCTTTTGAGAGAAAACCATTTGTGTTTGAAACACAAGAATCTAGCACATTGTTTCCCGATGAGAACTGAGTTTGGTTTTGGAATGAATACTCCCTTCAACTAAGGTTTTTCAAGGAGGTGATAGGCTATTTTTCTTCCACATAGTCCAATTCAGCTAAGATGAGGAAACTCATGTTGCACTGCAAGGACAAACAACTATGTGAGAAGCTCTAGCATCTAGCACAATGCTTACCTGAGAGAATTGAGGTTGTGTTTGAAAGGAATACCTCCTGCAAATCACAATTTGCATGGTGGAGGAAGGCTCATTTTGTTCGAAATAGGAGTATTCCCCTAAGTTGAAGGAATTCATATATCTCTTGAAAGAAAACCACGGCGTGAGAAGTAGGAACATCTAGCACCTTCTTTCACTGTGAGAACTGAGTTAGTTTTGAAATGGGATATGGCCTGTCACATAGGTTTTTTCAGGTGGAGAAAGGCTCTCTTCCTTGCAAAAGGCCTATGCAGTTGAGTTCAAGATACACATGTATCTCTCGAAATAAAACCATCTGAGTTAGAAAGGGGAGCATTGAGCACGTTCTGTCCAAGTGAGAATTCACTGAGTTTTGGAAATTCTTCCTGCAAGTGAAGCTTTTCAAGGTGGAGAAAGGCTTTCTGTGTTCCAATTAGGCCTATTCAAGCCTTGCGGAGGAAATACATGTATGTCTTGAAAGTAAGCCATCTGTCTTAGAAGCAAAAGCATGTGGCACATTGTTTTTCTGTGAGAACTGAGTCAGCCTTTCATAAGGAATACTCACGTCAATGTTTGATTTTCAAGGTGGAGATATGCTCTCTTTGTTCCACATAGGACTATTCTGTTGAGTTGGGGAAACGTATATGTCTTTTGAATGTATACTATTTGTTTTAGAAGCAGGAGCACGTACCACATTGGTTCCCTGCGTAAATTGAGTTAATTTTTTAAAGGAATACTACCTGCAACTGAGGTTTTTCATGGTGGAGATAAGCTCTGCCTGTTCCCAATAGGCTCCCTCAGCTGAATTAAAGAAACACAGCTATGTCTTGAAAGAAAACCATTTTTGTCAGAAGCAGGAGAATCCAGCACATTATATCCCTGTGAGAATTGAAGTCGGGTCTGTATGGACTACATCTGCATCTTAGGGTTTACAAGGTGGACTTGGGTGCCCTTTTGTCCAAATCGGCCTATTCATGTGACTTGAAAAACACATGTATCTCCCAAAAGAAAATCATCTCTGGTAGAATCAGGAGCATAAGATACCTTGTTTGCTATGAGAAATCACTTTGCTTTATGAGAAACACAACTTCCTGCAACTTACGTTTTTTGAAGCTGGGGATATTCACTTTCTGTTCCAAGTAGACCTCTTCTGTGGAGTTGAAGAAATACCTGTATTTCTGGGTAGAAAACAATATGTCTGAGAAGCAGGAGCTTCTAGCACATTGGTTTCCTGTGAGAATTGAGTTCGTTTTGGAAGGAATACTTCCAGCATTTTATGTGTTTCAAGGTGGAGATACGCTGTCTGTGTTCCTTAAAGCTTACACTACTGAGTTGTAGAAAGAAATGTATCTTTCGAACACAACCATTTTGTCATAGAAGCAGGAGCATCTACCCCATTGGTCCCCTGTGAGAATGGCTTAGTTTTTGAAAGGGATGCTACCTGCAACTTAGGATTTTCCACGTGGACATAGGCCAACTGACCTCAATTGAAGAAAACCATGTGTCTCTTGAAGAAAACCAGCTGTGATATAAGCAGGAGCATCTAACACATTATTTTTCTAGGAGATTGAGTTCTTTTTTCAATGGAATACATCCTACAATGTAGGTTTTTCAAGGTGGATATAGGCTCTCGATGTTCCAAATAGGTCTATTTAGCAGAATTACAGAAAGAGAGGTATCCCTTCAACGAAAACTATCAATGATAGAAGCAGGAACATCTAGCACATGGTTTTCCAGGAAGAATTGGGTAGCTTTTTAAAAAAAAATTCCTGCATATCAGAGTATTCAAGGTGGAGGAAGGCTCGTTCTGTTCCCAATAGGTCCCTTTAGACATGCTGAATAAACACATATGTCATTCAAAAGAAAACCATCTGTATTTAAAAGCAGAAGCATCAAGCACATTGTTTCCTTGTGAGAATTAAGTCAGTTTCTGAAATGAATATTGTCTGTAACTTACGTGTTTCAATTTGAAGGTAGGCTCTCTTTGTTTCAAATAGGCGTATTCAGCAGAGTTGAAGAAACACATGGAACTTTCAAAAGAAAACCATTTGTGTTATAAGCAAGCACATTGAGGACTTTCTTTGCTCTGAGAATTGCCTTAGTTTTTCAATGACATTCTACGTGGAACTTGGGTTTTTCAAGGTGGAGATAGGCTCTGTTTGTTAGCACAGGTCTATTCAGCTGATTTGAAAAACATATGTGCCACTCTAAAGAAAATGATCTATGTTAGATGTGCCACTGCTAGCACATGGTTTCACAGTGACAACTGTGTTAGTTTTGAAAGGAATACTTCCTGCAAACCTGAGTTTACTAGGTGGAGAAGGCTCATTTGTGCCGAATTGGCCTATTCACCTGAGTAGAAAAAACACATCTAACATTCCAAGGAAAACCATCTGTGATAGAAACTGCAGCATCTAGACGGTGGTTTCCCTGTGAGAATTCAGTTATTTTTTGCAATTAATCCTTCCTGAAAAGTTTGTTTTTCAGGATGCACTTAGGCTCTTTTGGATACTAAGAAGACTATTTAGCAGAGTTGAAGAAACACATGTACCTGTCGACATAAAACAATTGGTGTTAGACCCAGGAACAAATCGCACATTATTTTGCTGTGAGAATTGTTCTGGTTTTTGTAAGGAATACTTCCTGCATATCAGAATTTACAAGGTGGAGAAAGGCTCATTTTCTTCGAAGTTGCCCTCTTCAGCTAAGTTGAGGAAACCCATGAACCTCATGATAGAAAATAATCTGTGTTACAAGCAGGAGCATCTAGCACATTGTTTGTTGTGAGAAACAGTTGGATTTCTGACGAGATATTTTCAGCAACGTAGGTTTCTCAGGGCGGTGATAGGCTCCATTTTTTCCGAAAGGCCTACTCAGCTGAGTTGAAGAAACTCATGCATCTTTCAAATGATAATCATTTGTGTTAGAAACACGAGAATGTACCACTTTGGTTCCCTTTGAGAACTCTTATTGTTCTTGAAAGGAATACTATCTGGACCTCAGGTTACTCAAGACGGAGATAGGCTCACTGTGTTCCAAATAGGCCTATTCCGCAGAGTTGCAGAAACACATACATCTCTCGAAATAAACCATGTGTGTTAGAAACAGGAGCACCTATCACTTTGTTTCCCTATGAGAATTGTGTTAGTTATTGAAAGGAATACTTCCTGCAACTTAGATTTTTCAAGGTGGCTATACCTGCTTTTTGTTCTAAACACACCTACTGAGCGGTATGGAAGAAAAACATGTATCTCTCAAAAACAAAACCTCTACAAAACATGCAGGAATATCTAGCAAATTACTTCGTGCAGAGAACTGAGTTAGTTTTTGAAATTAATACTTCCTGGAAATAGGTTCTTGATGGGGGAAATAGGCTCTGTGTGCCCCAATTACGCCTATTCCACTCGCTTAAAGATATCCAATGACATCTGTAATGAAAATCATCTGACTGGGGAGCGGGATAGCCTAGCACATTGTTCTCCTGTGGGAATTGAGTTTGTTTTGGGAAGGATTCTCAGGCAAATTAGGTGTTTCATTGAGGAGATAGCCTCTCTGTCTTCCAAACAGGACTTCAGCTGTGTAGAAGAACCAACCACATGTATCTTTTGAGAGACAACCATTTGTGTTTGAAACACAAGAATCTAGCACATTGTTTCCCGATGAGAACTGAGTTTGGTTTTGGAATGAATACTCCCTGCAACTAAGGTTTTTCAAGGAGGTGATAGGCTATTTTTCTTCCACATAGTCCAATTCAGCTAAGATGAGGAAACTCATGTTGCACTGCAAGGACAAACAACTATGTGAGAAGCTCTAGCATCTAGCACAATGCTTACCTGAGAGAATTGAGGTTGTGTTTGAAAGGAATACCTCCTGCAAATCACAATTTGCATGGTGGAGGAAGGCTCATTTTGTTCGAAATAGGACTATTCCCCTAAGTTGAAGGAATTCATATATCTCTTGAAAGAAAACCACTGCGTGAGAAGTAGGAACATCTAGCACCTTCTTTCACTGTGAGAACTGAGTTAGTTTTGAAATGTGATATGGCCTGTCACATAGGTTTTTTCATGTGGAGAAAGGCTCTCTTCCTTGCAAAAGGCCTATTCAGTTGAGTTCAAGATGCACATGTATCTCTCGAAATAAAACCATATGAGTTAGAAAGGGGAGCATTGAGCACCTTCTGTCCAAGTGAGAATTCACTGAGTTTTGGAAATTCTTCCTGCAAGTGAAGCTTTTCAAGGTGGAGAAAGGCTTTCTGTGTTCCAATTAGGCCTATTCAAGCCTTGCGGAGGAAATACATGTATGTCTTGAAAGTAAGCCATCTGTCTTAGAAGCAAAAGCATGTGGCACATTGTTTTTCTGTGAGAACTGAGTCAGCCTTTCATAAGGAATACTCACGTCAATGTTTGATTTTCAAGGTGGAGATATGCTCTCTTTGTTCCACATAGGACTATTCTGTTGAGTTGGGGAAACGTATATGTCTTTTGAATGTATACTATTTGTTTTAGAAGCAGGAGCACGTACCACATTGGTTCCCTGCGTAAATTGAGTTAATTTTTTAAAGGAATACTACCTGCAACTGAGGTTTTTCATGGTGGAGATAAGCTCTGCCTGTTCCCAATAGGCTCCCTCAGCTGAATTAAAGAAACACAGCTATGTCTTGAAAGAAAACCATTTTTGTCAGAAGCAGGAGAATCCAGCACATTATATCCCTGTGAGAATTGAAGTCGGGTCTGTATGGACTACATCTGCATCTTAGTGTTTACAAGGTGGACTTGGGTGCCCTTTTGTCCAAATCGGCCTATTCATGTGACTTGAAAAACACATGTATCTCCCGAAAGAAAATCATCTCTGGTAGAATCAGGAGCATAAGATACCTTGTTTCCTAGGAGAAATCACTTTGCTTTATGAGAAACACAACTTCCTGCAACTTACGTTTTTTGAAGCTGGGGATATTCACTTTCTGTTCCAAGTAGACCTCTTCTGTGGAGTTGAAGAAATACCTGTATTTCTGGGTAGAAAACAATATGTCTGAGAAGCAGGAGCTTCTAGCACATTGGTTTCCTGTGAGAATTGAGTTCGTTTTGGAAGGAATACTTCCAGCATTTTATGTGTTTCAAGGTGGAGATACGCTGTCTGTGTTCCTTAAAGCTTACACTACTGAGTGGTAGAAAGAAATGTATCTTTCGAACACAACCATTTTGTCATAGAAGCAGGAGCATCTACCCCATTGGTCCCCTGTGAGAATGGCTTAGTTTTTGAAAGGGATGCTACCTGCAACTTAGGATTTTCCACGTGGACATAGGCCAACTGACCTCAATTGAAGAAAACCATGTGTCTCTTGAAGAAAACCAGCTGTGATATAAGCAGGAGCATCTAACACATTATTTTTCTGGGAGATTGATTTCTTTTTTCAATGGAATACACCTTACAATGTAGGTTTTTCAAGGTGGATATAGGCTCTCGATGTTCCAAATAGGTCTATTTAGCAGAATTACAGAAAGAGAGGTATCCCTTCAACGAAAACTATCAATGATAGAAGCAGGAACATCTAGCACATGGTTTTCCAGGAAGAATTGGGTAGCTTTTTAAAGAAAAAATTCCTGCATATCACAGTAGTCAAGGTGGAGGAAGGCTCGTTCTGTTCCCAATAGGTCCCTTTAGACATGCTGAATAAACACATATGTCATTCAAAAGAAAACCATCTGTATTTAAAAGCAGAAGCATCAAGCACATTGTTTCCTTGTGAGAATTAAGTCAGTTTCTGAAATGAATATTGTCTGTAACTTACGTGTTTCAATTTGAAGGTAGGCTCTCTTTGTTTCAAATAGGCGTATTCAGCAGAGTTGAAGAAACACATGGAACTTTCAAAAGAAAACCATTTGTGTTATAAGCAAGCACATTGAGGACTTTCTTTGCTCTGAGAATTGCCTTAGTTTTTCAATGACATTCTACGTGGAAGTTAGGTTTTTCAAGGTGGAGATAGGCTCTGTTTGTTAGCACAGGTCTATTCAGGTGATTTGAAAAACATATGTGCCACTCTAAAGAAAATGATCTATGTTGGATGTGCCACTGCTAGCACATGGTTTCACAGTGACAACTGTGTTAGTTTTGAAAGGAATACTTCCTGCAAACCTGAGTTTACTAGGTGGAGAAGGCTCATTTGTGCCGAATTGGCCTATTCACCTGAGTAGAAAAAACACATCTAACATTCCAAGGAAAACCATCTGTGATAGAAACTGCAGCATCTAGACGGTGGTTTCCCTGTGAGAATTCAGTTATTTTTTGCAATTAATCCTTCCTGAAAAGTTTGTTTTTCAGGATGCACTTAGGCTCTTTTGGATCCTAAGAAGACTATTTAGCAGAGTTGAAGAAACACATGTACCTGTCGACGTAAAACAATTGGTGTTAGACCCAGGAACAAATTGCACATTATTTTGCTGTGAGAATTGTTCTGGTTTTTGTAAGGAATACTTCCTGCATATCAGAATTTACAAGGTGGAGAAAGGCTCATTTTCTTCGAAGTTGCCCTCTTCAGCTAAGTTGAGGAAACGCATGAACCTCATGATAGAAAATAATCTGTGTTACAAGCAGGAGCATCTAGCACATTGTTTGTTGTGAGAAACAGTTGGATTTCTGACAAGATATTTTCAGCAACGTAGGTTTCTCAGGGCGGTGATAGGCTCCATTTTTTCCGAAAGGCCTACTCAACTGAGTTGAAGAAACTCATGCATCTTTCAAATGATAATCATTTGTGTTAGAAACACGAGAATGTACCACTTTGGTTCCCTTTGAGAACTCTTATTGTTCTTGAAAGGAATACTATCTGGAACTCAGGTTACTCAAGAAGGAGATAGGCTCACTGTGTTCCAAATAGGTCTATTCCGCAGAGTTGCAGAAACACATACATCTCTCGAAATAAACCATGTGTGTTAGAAACAGGAGCACCTATCACTTTGTTTCCCTATGAGAATTGTGTTAGTTATTGAAAGGAATACTTCCTGCAACTTAGATTTTTCAAGCTGGCTATACCTGCTTTTTGTTCTAAACACACCTACTGAGCAGTATGGAAGAAAAACATGTATCTCTCAAAAACAAAACCTCTACAAAACATGCGGGAATATCTAGCAAATTACTTCGTGCAGAGAACTGAGTTAGTTTTTGAAATTAATACTTCCTGGAAATAGGTTCTTGATGGGGGAAATAGGCTCTGTGTGCCCCAATTACGCCTATTCCACTGGCTTAAAGATATCCATGTACATCTGTAATGAAAATCATCTGACTGGGGAGCGGGATAGCCTAGCACATTGTTCTCCTGTGGGAATTGAGTTTGTTTTGGGAAGGATTCTCAGGCAAATTAGGTGTTTCATTGAGGAGATAGCCTCTCTGTCTTCCAAACAGGACTTCAGCTGTGTAGAAGAAACAACCACATGTATCTTTTGAGAGAAAACCATTTGTGTTTGAAACACAAGAATCTAGCACATTGTTTCCCGATGAGAACTGAGTTTGGTTTTGGAATGAATACTCCCTGCAACTAAGGTTTTTAAAGGAGGTGATAGGCTATTTTTCTTCCAAATAGTCCAATTCAGCTAAGATGAGGAAACTCATGTTGCACTGCAAGGACAAACAACTATGTGAGAAGCTCTAGCATCTAGCACAATGCTTACCTGAGAGAATTGAGGTTGTGTTTGAAAGGAATACCTCCTGCAAATCACAATTTGCATGGTGGAGGAAGGCTCATTTTGTTCAAAATAGGACTATTCCCCTAAGTTGAAGGAATTCATATATCTCTTGAAAGAAAACCACTGCGTGAGAAGTAGGAACATCTTGCACCTTCTTTCACTGTGAGAACTGAGTTAGTTTTGAAATGGGATATGGCCTGTCACATAGGTTTTTTCAGGTGGAGAAAGGCTCTCTTCCTTGCAAAAGGCCTATTCAGTTGAGTTCAAGATACACATGTATCTCTCGAAATAAAACCATCTGAGTAAGAAAGGGGAGCATTGAGCACCTTCTGTCCAAGTGAGAATTCACTGAGTTTTGGAAATTCTTCCTGCAAGTGAAGCTTTTCAAGGTGGAGAAAGGCTTTCTTTGTTCCAATTAGGCCTATTCAAGCCTTGCGGAGGAAATACATGTATGTCTTGAAAGTAAGCCATCTGTCTTAGAAGCAAAAGCATGTGGCACATTGTTTTTCTGTGAGAACTGAGTCAGCCTTTCATAAGGAATACTCACGTCAATGTTTGATTTTCAAGGTGGAGATATGCTCTCTTTGTTCCAAATAGGACTATTCTGTTGAGTTGGGGAAACGTATATGTCTTTTGAATGTATACTATTTGTTTTAGAAGCAGGAGCACGTACCACCTTGGTTCCCTGCATAAATTGAGTTAATTTTTTAAAGGAATACTGCCTGCAACTGAGGTTTTTCATGGTGGAGATAAGCTCTGCCTGTTCCCAATAGGCTCCCTCAGCTGAATTAAAGAAACACAGCTATGTCTTGAAAGAAAACCATTTTTGTCAGAAGCAGGAGAATCCAGCACATTATATCCCTGTGAGAATTGAAGTCGGGTCTGTATGGACTACATCTGCATCTTAGGGTTTACAAGGTGGACTTGGGTGCCCTTTTGTCCAAATCGGCCTATTCATGTGACTTGAAAAACACATGTATCTCCCGAAAGAAAATCATCTCTGGTAGAATCAGGAGCATAAGATACCTTGTTTCCTAGGAGAAATCACTTTGCTTTATGAGAAACACAACTTCCTGCAACTTACGTTTTTTGAAGCTGGGGATATTCACTTTCTGTTCCAAGTAGACCTCTTCTGTGGAGTTGAAGAAATACCTGTATTTCTGGGTAGAAAACAATACGTCTGAGAAGCAGGAGCTTCTAGCACATTGGTTTCCTGTGAGAATTGAGCTCGTTTTGGAAGGAATACTTCCAGCATTTTATGTGTTTCAAGGTGGAGATACGCTGTCTGTGTTCCTTAAAGCTTACACTACTGAGTTGTAGAAAGAAATGTATCTTTCGAACACAACCATTTTGTCATAGAAGCAGTAGCATCTACCCCATTGGTCCCCTGTGAGAATGGCTTAGTTTTTGAAAGGGATGCTACCTGCAACTTAGGATTTTCCACGTGGACATAGGCCAACTGACCTCAATTGAAGAAAACCATGTGTCTCTTGAAGAAAACCAGCTGTGATATAAGCAGGAGCATCTAACACATTATTTTTCTGGGAGATTGAGTTCTTTTTTCAATGGAATACATCCTACAATGTAGGTTTTTCAAGGTGGATATAGGCTCTCGATGTTCCAAATAGGTCTATTTAGCAGAATTACAGAAAGAGAGGTATCCCTTCAACGAAAACTATCAATGATAGAAGCAGGAACATCTAGCACATGGTTTTCCAGTAAGAATTGGGTAGCTTTTTAAAGAAAAAATTCCTGCATATCAGAGTATTCAAGGTGGAGGAAGGCTCGTTCTGTTCCCAATAGGTCCCTTTAGACATGCTGAATAAACACATATGTCATTCAAAAGAAAACCATCTGTATTTAAAAGCAGAAGCATCAAGCACATTGTTTCCTTGTGAGAATTAAGTCAGTTTCTGAAATGAATATTGTCTGTAACTTACGTGTTTCAATTTGAAGGTAGGCTCTCTTTGTTTCAAATAGGCGTATTCAGCAGAGTTGAAGAAACACATGGAACTTTCAAAAGAAAACCATTTGTGTTATAAGCAAGCACATTGAGGACTTTCTTTGCTCTGAGAATTGCCTTAGTTTTTCAATGACATTCTACGTGGAAGTTAGGTTTTTCAAGGTGGAGATAGGCTCTGTTTGTTAGCACAGGTCTATTCAGCTGATTTGAAAAACATATGTGCCACTCTAAAGAAAATGATCTATGTTAGATGTGCCACTGCTAGCACATGGTTTCACAGTGACAACTGTGTTAGTTTTGAAAGGAATACTTCCTGCAAACCTGAGTTTACTAGGAGGAGAAGGCTCATTTGTGCCGAATTGGCCTATTCACCTGAGTAGAAAAAACACATCTAACATTCCAAGGAAAACCATCTGTGATAGAAACTGCAGCATCTAGACGGTGGTTTCCCTGTGAGAATTCAGTTATTTTTTGAAATTAATCCTTCCTGAAAAGTTTGTTTTTCAGGATGCACTTAGGCTCTTTTGGATCCTAAGAAGACTATTTAGCAGAGTTGAAGAAACACATGTACCTGTCGACGTAAAACCATTGGTGTTAGACCCAGGAACAAATCGCACATTATTTTGCTGTGAGAATTGTTCTGGTTTTTGTAAGGAATACTTCCTGCATATCAGAATTTACAAGGTGGAGAAAGGCTCATTTTCTTCGAAGTTGCCCTCTTCAGCTAAGTTGAGGAAACCCATGAACCTCATGATAGAAAATAATCTGTGTTACAAGCAGGAGCATCTAGCACATTGTTTGTTGTGAGAAACAGTTGGATTTCTGACGAGATATTTTCAGCAACGTAGGTTTCTCAGGGCGGTGATAGGCTCCATTTTTTCCAAAAGGCCTACTCAGCTGAGTTGAAGAAACTCATGCATCTTTCAAATGATAATCATTTGTGTTAGAAACACGAGTATGTACCACTTTGGTTCCCTTTGAGAACTCTTATTGTTCTTGGAATGAATACTATCTGGAACTCAGGTTACTCAAGATGGAGATAGGCTCACTGTGTTCCAAATAGGTCTATTCCGCAGAGTTGCAGAAACACATACATCTCTCGAAATAAACCATGTGTGTTAGAAACAGGAGCACCTATCACTTTGTTTCCCTATGAGAATTGTGTTAGTTATTGAAAGGAATACTTCCTGCAACTTAGATTTTTCAAGCTGGCTATACCTTCTTTTTGTTCTAAACACACCTACTGAGCGGTATGGAAGAAAAACATGTATCTCTCAAAAACAAAACCTCTACAAAACATGCAGGAATATCTAGCAAATTACTTCGTGCAGAGAACTGAGTTAGTTTTTGAAATTAATACTTCCTGGAAATAGGTTCTTGATGGGGGAAATAGGCTCTGTGTGCCCCAATTATGCCTATTCCACTGGCTTAAAGATATCCATGTACATCTGTAATGAAAATCATCTGACTGGGGAGCGGGATAGCCTAGCACATTGTTCTCCTGTGGGAATTGAGTTTGTTTTGGGAAGGATTCTCAGGCAAATTAGGTGTTTCATTGAGGAGATAGCCTCTCTGTCTTCCAAACAGGACTTCAGCTGTGTAGAAGAACCAACCACATGTATCTTTTGAGAGAAAACCATTTGTGTTTGAAACACAAGAATCTAGCACATTGTTTCCCGATGAGAACTGAGTTTGGTTTTGGAATGAATACTCCCTGCAACTAAGGTTTTTCAAGGAGGTGATAGGCTATTTTTCTTCCAAATAGTCCAATTCAGCTAAGATGAGGAAACTCATGTTGCACTGCAAGGACAAACAACTATGTGAGAAGCTCTAGCATCTAGCACAATGCTTACCTGAGAGAATTGAGGTTGTGTTTGAAAGGAATACCTCCTGCAAATCACAATTTGCATGGTGGAGGAAGGCTCATTTTGTTCAAAATAGGACTATTCCCCTAAGTTGAAGGAATTCATATATCTCTTGAAAGAAAACCACTGCGTGAGAAGTAGGAACATCTAACACCTTCTTTCACTGTGAGAACTGAGTTAGTTTTGAAATGGGATATGGCCTGTCACATAGGTTTTTTCAGGTGGAGAAAGGCTCTCTTCCTTGCAAAAGGCCTATTCAGTTGAGTTCAAGATACACATGTATCTCTCGAAATAAAACCATCTGAGTAAGAAAGGGGAGCATTGAGCACCTTCTGTCCAAGTGAGAATTCACTGAGTTTTGGAAATTCTTCCTGCAAGTGAAGCTTTTCAAGGTGGAGAAAGGCTTTCTTTGTTCCAATTAGGCCTATTCAAGCCTTGCGGAGGAAATACATGTATGTCTTGAAAGTAAGCCATCTGTCTTAGAAGCAAAAGCATGTGGCACATTGTTTTTCTGTGAGAACTGAGTCAGCCTTTCATAAGGAATACTCACGTCAATGTTTGATTTTCAAGGTGGAGATATGCTCTCTTTGTTCCAAATAGGACTATTCTGTTGAGTTGGGGAAACGTATATGTCTTTTGAATGTATACTATTTGTTTTAGAAGCAGGAGCACGTACCACATTGGTTCCCTGCATAAATTGAGTTAATTTTTTAAAGGAATACTGCCTGCAACTGAGGTTTTTCATGGTGGAGATAAGCTCTGCCTGTTCCCAATAGGCTCCCTCAGCTGAATTAAAGAAACACAGCTATGTCTCGAAAGAAAACCATTTTTGTCAGAAGCAGGAGAATCCAGCACATTATATCCCTGTGAGAATTGAAGTCGGGTCTGTATGGACTACATCTGCATCTTAGGGTTTACAAGGTGGACTTGGGTGCCCTTTTGTCCAAATCGGCCTATTCATGTGACTTGAAAAACACATGTATCTCCCGAAAGAAAATCATCTCTGGTAGAATCAGGAGCATAAGATACCTTGTTTCCTAGGAGAAATCACTTTGCTTTATGAGAAACACAACTTCCTGCAACTTACGTTTTTTGAAGCTGGGGATATTCACTTTCTGTTCCAAGTAGACCTCTTCTGTGGAGTTGAAGAAATACCTGTATTTCTGGGTAGAAAACAATACGTCTGAGAAGCAGGAGCTTCTAGCACATTGGTTTCCTGTGAGAATTGAGCTCGTTTTGGAAGGAATACTTCCAGCATTTTATGTGTTTCAAGGTGGAGATACGCTGTCTGTGTTCCTTAAAGCTTACACTACTGAGTTGTAGAAAGAAATGTATCTTTCGAACACAACCATTTTGTCATAGAAGCAGGAGCATCTACCCCATTGGTCCCCTGTGAGAATGGCTTAGTTTTTGAAAGGGATGCTACCTGCAACTTAGGATTTTCCACGTGGACATAGGCCAACTGACCTCAATTGAAGAAAACCATGTGTCTCTTGAAGAAAACCAGCTGTGATATAAGCAGGAGCATCTAACACATTATTTTTCTGGGAGATTGAGTTCTTTTTTCAATGGAATACATCCTACAATGTAGGTTTTTCAAGGTGGATATAGTCTCTCGATGTTCCAAATAGGTCTATTTAGCAGAATTACAGAAAGAGAGGTATCCCTTCAACGAAAACTATCAATGATAGAAGCAGGAACATCTAGCACATGGTTTTCCAGTAAGAATTGGGTAGCTTTTTAAAGAAAAAATTCCTGCATATCAGAGTATTCAAGGTGGAGGAAGGCTCGTTCTGTTCCCAATAGGTCCCTTTAGACATGCTGAATAAACACATATGTCATTCAAAAGAAAACCATCTGTATTTAAAAGCAGAAGCATCAAGCACATTGTTTCCTTGTGAGAATTAAGTCAGTTTCTGAAATGAATATTGTCTGTAACTTACGTGTTTCAATTTGAAGGTAGGCTCTCTTTGTTTCAAATAGGCGTATTCAGCAGAGTTGAAGAAACACATGGAACTTTCAAAAGAAAACCATTTGTGTTATAAGCAAGCACATTGAGGACTTTCTTTGCTCTGAGAATTGCCTTAGTTTTTCAATGACATTCTACGTGGAAGTTAGGTTTTTCAAGGTGGAGATAGGCTCTGTTTGTTAGCACAGGTCTATTCAGCTGATTTGAAAAACA
This sequence comes from Castor canadensis, assembly GCF_047511655.1. Lineage (NCBI taxonomy): Eukaryota > Metazoa > Chordata > Mammalia > Rodentia > Castoridae > Castor > Castor canadensis. The sequence continues at coordinate 100,209,506 of NC_133397.1, read as the reverse complement.
TATGTGCCACTCTAAAGAAAATGATCTATGTTAGATGTGCCACTGCTAGCACATGGTTTCACAGTGACAACTGTGTTAGTTTTGAAAGGAATACTTCCTGCAAACCTGAGTTTACTAGGTGGAGAAGGCTCATTTGTGCCGAATTGGCCTATTCACCTGAGTAGAAAAAACACATCTAACATTCCAAGGAAAACCATGTGTGATAGAAACTGCAGCATCTAGACGGTGGTTTCCCTGTGAGAATTCAGTTATTTTTTGAAATTAATCCTTCCTGAAAAGTTTGTTTTTCAGGATGCACTTAGGCTCTTTTGGATCCTAAGAAGACTATTTAGCAGAGTTGAAGAAACACATGTACCTGTCGACGTAAAACCATTGGTGTTAGACCCAGGAACAAATCGCACATTATTTTGCTGTGAGAATTGTTCTGGTTTTTGTAAGGAATACTTCCTGCATATCAGAATTTACAAGGTGGAGAAAGGCTCATTTTCTTCGAAGTTGCCCTCTTCAGCTAAGTTGAGGAAACCCATGAACCTCATGATAGAAAATAATCTGTGTTACAAGCAGGAGCATCTAGCACATTGTTTGTTGTGAGAAACAGTTGGATTTCTGACGAGATATTTTCAGCAACGTAGGTTTCTCAGGGCGGTGATAGGCTCCATTTTTTCCAAAAGGCCTACTCAGCTGAGTTGAAGAAACTCATGCATCTTTCAAATGATAATCATTTGTGTTAGAAACACGAGTATGTACCACTTTGGTTCCCTTTGAGAACTCTTATTGTTCTTGGAAGGAATACTATCTGGAACTCAGGTTACTCAAGATGGAGATAGGCTCACTGTGTTCCAAATAGGCCTATTCCTCAGAGTTGCAGAAACACATACATCTCTCGAAATAAACCATGTGTGTTAGAAACAGGAGCACCTATCACTTTGTTTCCCTATGAGAATTGTGTTAGTTATTGAAAGGAATACTTCCTGCAACTTAGATTTTTCAAGCTGGCTATACCTGCTTTTTGTTCTAAACACACCTACTGAGCGGTATGGAAGAAAAACATGTATCTCTCAAAAACAAAACCTCTACAAAACATGCAGGAATATCTAGCAAATTACTTCGTGCAGAGAACTGAGTTAGTTTTTGAAATTAATACTTCCTGGAAATAGGTTCTTGATGGGGGAAATAGGCTCTGTGTGCCCCAATTATGCCTATTCCACTGGCTTAAAGATATCCATGTACATCTGTAATGAAAATCATCTGACTGGGGAGCGGGATAGCCTAGCACATTGTTCTCCTGTGGGAATTGAGTTTGTTTTGGGAAGGATTCTCAGGCAAATTAGGTGTTTCATTGAGGAGATAGCCTCTCTGTCTTCCAAACAGGACTTCAGCTTTGTAGAAGAACCAACCACATGTATCTTTTGAGAGAAAACCATTTGTGTTTGAAACACAAGAATCTAGCACATTGTTTCCCGATGAGAACTGAGTTTGGTTTTGGAATGAATACTCCCTGCAACTAAGGTTTTTCAAGGAGGTGATAGGCTATTTTTCTTCCAAATAGTCCAATTCAGCTAAGATGAGGAATCTCATGTTGCACTGCAAGGACAAACAACTATGTGAGAAGCTCTAGCATTTAGCACAATGCTTACCTGAGAGAATTGAGGTTGTGTTTGAAAGGAATACCTCCTGCAAATCACAATTTGCATGGTGGAGGAAGGCTCATTTTGTTCAAAATAGGACTATTCCCCTAAGTTGAAGGAATTCATATATCTCTTGAAAGAAAACCACTGCGTGAGAAGTAGGAACATCTAGCACCTTCTTTCACTGTGAGAACTGAGTTAGTTTTGAAATGGGATATGGCCTGTCACATAGGTTTTTTCAGGTGGAGAAAGGCTCTCTTCCTTGCAAAAGGCCTATTCAGTTGAGTTCAAGATACACATGTATCTCTCGAAATAAAACCATCTGAGTAAGAAAGGGGAGCATTGAGCACCTTCTGTCCAAGTGAGAATTCACTGAGTTTTGGAAATTCTTCCTGCAAGTGAAGCTTTTCAAGGTGGAGAAAGGCTTTCTTTGTTCCAATTAGGCCTATTCAAGCCTTGCGGAGGAAATACATGTATGTCTTGAAAGTAAGCCATCTGTCTTAGAAGCAAAAGCATGTGGCACATTGTTTTTCTGTGAGAACTGAGTCAGCCTTTCATAAGGAATACTCACGTCAATGTTTGATTTTCAAGGTGGAGATATGCTCTCTTTGTTCCAAATAGGACTATTCTGTTGAGTTGGGGAAACGTATATGTCTTTTGAATGTATACTATTTGTTTTAGAAGCAGGAGCACGTACCACATTGGTTCCCTGCATAAATTGAGTTAATTTTTTAAAGGAATACTGCCTGCAACTGAGGTTTTTCATGGTGGAGATAAGCTCTGCCTGTTCCCAATAGGCTCCCTCAGCTGAATTAAAGAAACACAGCTATGTCTCGAAAGAAAACCATTTTTGTCAGAAGCAGGAGAATCCGGCACATTATATCCCTGTGAGAATTGAAGTCGGGTCTGTATGGACTACATCTGCATCTTAGGGTTTACAAGGTGGACTTGGGTGCCCTTTTGTCCAAATCGGCCTATTCATGTGACTTGAAAAACACATGTATCTCCCGAAAGAAAATCATCTCTGGTAGAATCAGGAGCATAAGATACCTTGTTTCCTAGGAGAAATCACTTTGCTTTATGAGAAACACAACTTCCTGCAACTTACGTTTTTTGAAGCTGGGGATATTCACTTTCTGTTCCAAGTAGACCTCTTCTGTGGAGTTGAAGAAATACCTGTATTTCTGGGTAGAAAACAATACGTCTGAGAAGCAGGAGCTTCTAGCACATTGGTTTCCTGTGAGAATTGAGCTCGTTTTGGAAGGAATACTTCCAGCATTTTATGTGTTTCAAGGTGGAGATACGCTGTCTGTGTTCCTTAAAGCATACACTACTGAGTTGTAGAAAGAAATGTATCTTTCGAACACAACCATTTTGTCATAGAAGCAGGAGCATCTACCCCATTGGTCCCCTGTGAGAATGGCTTAGTTTTTGAAAGGGATGCTACCTGCAACTTAGGATTTTCCACGTGGACATAGGCCAACTGACCTCAATTGAAGAAAACCATGTGTCTCTTGAAGAAAACCAGCTGTGATATAAGCAGGAGCATCTAACACATTATTTTTCTGGGAGATTGAGTTCTTTTTTCAATGGAATACATCCTACAATGTAGGTTTTTCAAGGTGGATATAGGCTCTCGATGTTCCAAATAGGTCTATTTAGCAGAATTACAGAAAGAGAGGTATCCCTTCAACGAAAACTATCAATGATAGAAGCAGGAACATCTAGCACATGGTTTTCCAGTAAGAATTGGGTAGCTTTTTAAAGAAAAAATTCCTGCATATCAGAGTATTCAAGGTGGAGGAAGGCTCGTTCTGTTCCCAATAGGTCCCTTTAGACATGCTGAATAAACACATATGTCATTCAAAAGAAAACCATCTGTATTTAAAAGCAGAAGCATCAAGCACATTGTTTCCTTGTGAGAATTAAGTCAGTTTCTGAAATGAATATTGTCTGTAACTTACGTGTTTCAATTTGAAGGTAGGCTCTCTTTGTTTCAAATAGGCGTATTCAGCAGAGTTGAAGAAACACATGGAACTTTCAAAAGAAAACCATTTGTGTTATAAGCAAGCACATTGAGGACTTTCTTTGCTCTGAGAATTGCCTTAGTTTTTCAATGACATTCTACGTGGAAGTTAGGTTTTTCAAGGTGGAGATAGGCTCTGTTTGTTAGCACAGGTCTATTCAGCTGATTTGAAAAACATATGTGCCACTCTAAAGAAAATGATCTATGTTAGATGTGCCACTGCTAGCACATGGTTTCACAGTGACAACTGTGTTAGTTTTGAAAGGAATACTTCCTGCAAACCTGAGTTTACTAGGTGGAGAAGGCTCATTTGTGCCGAATTGGCCTATTCACCTGAGTAGAAAAAACACATCTAACATTCCAAGGAAAACCATGTGTGATAGAAACTGCAGCATCTAGACGGTGGTTTCCCTGTGAGAATTCAGTTATTTTTTGAAATTAATCCTTCCTGAAAAGTTTGTTTTTCAGGATGCACTTAGGCTCTTTTGGATCCTAAGAAGACTATTTAGCAGAGTTGAAGAAACACATGTACCTGTCGACGTAAAACCATTGGTGTTAGACCCAGGAACAAATCGCACATTATTTTGCTGTGAGAATTGTTCTGGTTTTTGTAAGGAATACTTCCTGCATATCAGAATTTACAAGGTGGAGAAAGGCTCATTTTCTTCGAAGTTGCCCTCTTCAGCTAAGTTGAGGAAACCCATGAACCTCATGATAGAAAATAATCTGTGTTACAAGCAGGAGCATCTAGCACATTGTTTGTTGTGAGAAACAGTTGGATTTCTGACGAGATATTTTCAGCAACGTAGGTTTCTCAGGGCGGTGATAGGCTCCATTTTTTCCAAAAGGCCTACTCAGCTGAGTTGAAGAAACTCATGCATCTTTCAAATGATAATCATTTGTGTTAGAAACACGAGTATGTACCACTTTGGTTCCCTTTGAGAACTCTTATTGTTCTTGGAAGGAATACTATCTGGAACTCAGGTTACTCAAGATGGAGATAGGCTCACTGTGTTCCAAATAGGCCTATTCCTCAGAGTTGCAGAAACACATACATCTCTCGAAATAAACCATGTGTGTTAGAAACAGGAGCACCTATCACTTTGTTTCCCTATGAGAATTGTGTTAGTTATTGAAAGGAATACTTCCTGCAACTTAGATTTTTCAAGCTGGCTATACCTGCTTTTTGTTCTAAACACACCTACTGAGCGGTATGGAAGAAAAACATGTATCTCTCAAAAACAAAACCTCTACAAAACATGCAGGAATATCTAGCAAATTACTTCGTGCAGAGAACTGAGTTAGTTTTTGAAATTAATACTTCCTGGAAATAGGTTCTTGATGGGGGAAATAGGCTCTGTGTGCCCCAATTATGCCTATTCCACTGGCTTAAAGATATCCATGTACATCTGTAATGAAAATCATCTGACTGGGGAGCGGGATAGCCTAGCACATTGTTCTCCTGTGGGAATTGAGTTTGTTTTGGGAAGGATTCTCAGGCAAATTAGGTGTTTCATTGAGGAGATAGCCTCTCTGTCTTCCAAACAGGACTTCAGCTGTGTAGAAGAACCAACCACATGTATCTTTTGAGAGAAAACCATTTGTGTTTGAAACACAAGAATCTAGCACATTGTTTCCCGATGAGAACTGAGTTTGGTTTTGGAATGAATACTCCCTGCAACTAAGGTTTTTCAAGGAGGTGATAGGCTATTTTTCTTCCAAATAGTCCAATTCAGCTAAGATGAGGAAACTCATGTTGCACTGCAAGGACAAACAACTATGTGAGAAGCTCTAGCATCTAGCACAATGCTTACCTGAGAGAATTGAGGTTGTGTTTGAAAGGAATACCTCCTGCAAATCACAATTTGCATGGTGGAGGAAGGCTCATTTTGTTCAAAATAGGACTATTCCCCTAAGTTGAAGGAATTCATATATCTCTTGAAAGAAAACCACTGCGTGAGAAGTAGGAACATCTAGCACCTTCTTTCACTGTGAGAACTGAGTTAGTTTTGAAATGGGATATGGCCTGTCACATAGGTTTTTTCAGGTGGAGAAAGGCTCTCTTCCTTGCAAAAGGCCTATTCAGTTGAGTTCAAGATACACATGTATCTCTCGAAATAAAACCATCTGAGTAAGAAAGGGGAGCATTGAGCACCTTCTGTCCAAGTGAGAATTCACTGAGTTTTGGAAATTCTTCCTGCAAGTGAAGCTTTTCAAGGTGGAGAAAGGCTTTCTTTGTTCCAATTAGGCCTATTCAAGCCTTGCGGAGGAAATACATGTATGTCTTGAAAGTAAGCCATCTGTCTTAGAAGCAAAAGCATGTGGCACATTGTTTTTCTGTGAGAACTGAGTCAGCCTTTCATAAGGAATACTCACGTCAATGTTTGATTTTCAAGGTGGAGATATGCTCTCTTTGTTCCAAATAGGACTATTCTGTTGAGTTGGGGAAACGTATATGTCTTTTGAATGTATACTATTTGTTTTAGAAGCAGGAGCACGTACCACATTGGTTCCCTGCATAAATTGAGTTAATTTTTTAAAGGAATACTGCCTGCAACTGAGGTTTTTCATGGTGGAGATAAGCTCTGCCTGTTCCCAATAGGCTCCCTCAGCTGAATTAAAGAAACACAGCTATGTCTTGAAAGAAAACCATTTTTGTCAGAAGCAGGAGAATCCAGCACATTATATCCCTGTGAGAATTGAAGTCGGGTCTGTATGGACTACATCTGCATCTTAGGGTTTACAAGGTGGACTTGGGTGCCCTTTTGTCCAAATCGGCCTATTCATGTGACTTGAAAAACACATGTATCTCCCGAAAGAAAATCATCTCTGGTAGAATCAGGAGCATAAGATACCTTGTTTCCTAGGAGAAATCACTTTGCTTTATGAGAAACACAACTTCCTGCAACTTACGTTTTTTGAAGCTGGGGATATTCACTTTCTGTTCCAAGTAGACCTCTTCTGTGGAGTTGAAGAAATACCTGTATTTCTGGGTAGAAAACAATACGTCTGAGAAGCAGGAGCTTCTAGCACATTGGTTTCCTGTGAGAATTGAGCTCGTTTTGGAAGGAATACTTCCAGCATTTTATGTGTTTCAAGGTGGAGATACGCTGTCTGTGTTCCTTAAAGCATACACTACTGAGTTGTAGAAAGAAATGTATCTTTCGAACACAACCATTTTGTCATAGAAGCAGGAGCATCTACCCCATTGGTCCCCTGTGAGAATGGCTTAGTTTTTGAAAGGGATGCTACCTGCAACTTAGGATTTTCCACGTGGACATAGGCCAACTGACCTCAATTGAAGAAAACCATGTGTCTCTTGAAGAAAACCAGCTGTGATATAAGCAGGAGCATCTAACACATTATTTTTCTGGGAGATTGAGTTCTTTTTTCAATGGAATACATCCTACAATGTAGGTTTTTCAAGGTGGATATAGGCTCTCGATGTTCCAAATAGGTCTATTTAGCAGAATTACAGAAAGAGAGGTATCCCTTCAACGAAAACTATCAATGATAGAAGCAGGAACATCTAGCACATGGTTTTCCAGTAAGAATTGGGTAGCTTTTTAAAGAAAAAATTCCTGCATATCAGAGTATTCAAGGTGGAGGAAGGCTCGTTCTGTTCCCAATAGGTCCCTTTAGACATGCTGAATAAACACATATGTCATTCAAAAGAAAACCATCTGTATTTAAAAGCAGAAGCATCAAGCACATTGTTTCCTTGTGAGAATTAAGTCAGTTTCTGAAATGAATATTGTCTGTAACTTACGTGTTTCAATTTGAAGGTAGGCTCTCTTTGTTTCAAATAGGCGTATTCAGCAGAGTTGAAGAAACACATGGAACTTTCAAAAGAAAACCATTTGTGTTATAAGCAAGCACATTGAGGACTTTCTTTGCTCTGAGAATTGCCTTAGTTTTTCAATGACATTCTACGTGGAAGTTAGGTTTTTCAAGGTGGAGATAGGCTCTGTTTGTTAGCACAGGTCTATTCAGCTGATTTGAAAAACATATGTGCCACTCTAAAGAAAATGATCTATGTTAGATGTGCCACTGCTAGCACATGGTTTCACAGTGACAACTGTGTTAGTTTTGAAAGGAATACTTCCTGCAAACCTGAGTTTACTAGGTGGAGAAGGCTCATTTGTGCCGAATTGGCCTATTCACCTGAGTAGAAAAAACACATCTAACATTCCAAGGAAAACCATGTGTGATAGAAACTGCAGCATCTAGACGGTGGTTTCCCTGTGAGAATTCAGTTATTTTTTGAAATTAATCCTTCCTGAAAAGTTTGTTTTTCAGGATGCACTTAGGCTCTTTTGGATCCTAAGAAGACTATTTAGCAGAGTTGAAGAAACACATGTACCTGTCGACGTAAAACCATTGGTGTTAGACCCAGGAACAAATCGCACATTATTTTGCTGTGAGAATTGTTCTGGTTTTTGTAAGGAATACTTCCTGCATATCAGAATTTACAAGGTGGAGAAAGGCTCATTTTCTTCGAAGTTGCCCTCTTCAGCTAAGTTGAGGAAACCCATGAACCTCATGATAGAAAATAATCTGTGTTACAAGCAGGAGCATCTAGCACATTGTTTGTTGTGAGAAACAGTTGGATTTCTGACGAGATATTTTCAGCAACGTAGGTTTCTCAGGGCGGTGATAGGCTCCATTTTTTCCAAAAGGCCTACTCAGCTGAGTTGAAGAAACTCATGCATCTTTCAAATGATAATCATTTGTGTTAGAAACACGAGTATGTACCACTTTGGTTCCCTTTGAGAACTCTTATTGTTCTTGGAAGGAATACTATCTGGAACTCAGGTTACTCAAGATGGAGATAGGCTCACTGTGTTCCAAATAGGCCTATTCCTCAGAGTTGCAGAAACACATACATCTCTCGAAATAAACCATGTGTGTTAGAAACAGGAGCACCTATCACTTTGTTTCCCTATGAGAATTGTGTTAGTTATTGAAAGGAATACTTCCTGCAACTTAGATTTTTCAAGCTGGCTATACCTGCTTTTTGTTCTAAACACACCTACTGAGCGGTATGGAAGAAAAACATGTATCTCTCAAAAACAAAACCTCTACAAAACATGCAGGAATATCTAGCAAATTACTTCGTGCAGAGAACTGAGTTAGTTTTTGAAATTAATACTTCCTGGAAATAGGTTCTTGATGGGGGAAATAGGCTCTGTGTGCCCCAATTATGCCTATTCCACTGGCTTAAAGATATCCATGTACATCTGTAATGAAAATCATCTGACTGGGGAGCGGGATAGCCTAGCACATTGTTCTCCTGTGGGAATTGAGTTTGTTTTGGGAAGGATTCTCAGGCAAATTAGGTGTTTCATTGAGGAGATAGCCTCTCTGTCTTCCAAACAGGACTTCAGCTGTGTAGAAGAACCAACCACATGTATCTTTTGAGAGAAAACCATTTGTGTTTGAAACACAAGAATCTAGCACATTGTTTCCCGATGAGAACTGAGTTTGGTTTTGGAATGAATACTCCCTGCAACTAAGGTTTTTCAAGGAGGTGATAGGCTATTTTTCTTCCAAATAGTCCAATTCAGCTAAGATGAGGAAACTCATGTTGCACTGCAAGGACAAACAACTATGTGAGAAGCTCTAGCATCTAGCACAATGCTTACCTGAGAGAATTGAGGTTGTGTTTGAAAGGAATACCTCCTGCAAATCACAATTTGCATGGTGGAGGAAGGCTCATTTTGTTCAAAATAGGACTATTCCCCTAAGTTGAAGGAATTCATATATCTCTTGAAAGAAAACCACTGCGTGAGAAGTAGGAACATCTAGCACCTTCTTTCACTGTGAGAACTGAGTTAGTTTTGAAATGGGATATGGCCTGTCACATAGGTTTTTTCAGGTGGAGAAAGGCTCTCTTCCTTGCAAAAGGCCTATTCAGTTGAGTTCAAGATACACATGTATCTCTCGAAATAAAACCATCTGAGTAAGAAAGGGGAGCATTGAGCACCTTCTGTCCAAGTGAGAATTCACTGAGTTTTGGAAATTCTTCCTGCAAGTGAAGCTTTTCAAGGTGGAGAAAGGCTTTCTTTGTTCCAATTAGGCCTATTCAAGCCTTGCGGAGGAAATACATGTATGTCTTGAAAGTAAGCCATCTGTCTTAGAAGCAAAAGCATGTGGCACATTGTTTTTCTGTGAGAACTGAGTCAGCCTTTCATAAGGAATACTCACGTCAATGTTTGATTTTCAAGGTGGAGATATGCTCTCTTTGTTCCAAATAGGACTATTCTGTTGAGTTGGGGAAACGTATATGTCTTTTGAATGTATACTATTTGTTTTAGAAGCAGGAGCACGTACCACATTGGTTCCCTGCATAAATTGAGTTAATTTTTTAAAGGAATACTGCCTGCAACTGAGGTTTTTCATGGTGGAGATAAGCTCTGCCTGTTCCCAATAGGCTCCCTCAGCTGAATTAAAGAAACACAGCTATGTCTTGAAAGAAAACCATTTTTGTCAGAAGCAGGAGAATCCAGCACATTATATCCCTGTGAGAATTGAAGTCGGGTCTGTATGGACTACATCTGCATCTTAGGGTTTACAAGGTGGACTTGGGTGCCCTTTTGTCCAAATCGGCCTATTCATGTGACTTGAAAAACACATGTATCTCCCGAAAGAAAATCATCTCTGGTAGAATCAGGAGCATAAGATACCTTGTTTCCTAGGAGAAATCACTTTGCTTTATGAGAAACACAACTTCCTGCAACTTACGTTTTTTGAAGCTGGGGATATTCACTTTCTGTTCCAAGTAGACCTCTTCTGTGGAGTTGAAGAAATACCTGTATTTCTGGGTAGAAAACAATACGTCTGAGAAGCAGGAGCTTCTAGCACATTGGTTTCCTGTGAGAATTGAGCTCGTTTTGGAAGGAATACTTCCAGCATTTTATGTGTTTCAAGGTGGAGATACGCTGTCTGTGTTCCTTAAAGCATACACTACTGAGTTGTAGAAAGAAATGTATCTTTCGAACACAACCATTTTGTCATAGAAGCAGGAGCATCTACCCCATTGGTCCCCTGTGAGAATGGCTTAGTTTTTGAAAGGGATGCTACCTGCAACTTAGGATTTTCCACGTGGACATAGGCCAACTGACCTCAATTGAAGAAAACCATGTGTCTCTTGAAGAAAACCAGCTGTGATATAAGCAGGAGCATCTAACACATTATTTTTCTGGGAGATTGAGTTCTTTTTTCAATGGAATATATCCTACAATGTAGGTTTTTCAAGGTGGATATAGGCTCTCGATGTTCCAAATAGGTCTATTTAGCAGAATTACAGAAAGAGAGGTATCCCTTCAACGAAAACTATCAATGATAGAAGCAGGAACATCTAGCACATGGTTTTCCAGTAAGAATTGGGTAGCTTTTTAAAGAAAAAATTCCTGCATATCAGAGTATTCAAGGTGGAGGAAGGCTCGTTCTGTTCCCAATAGGTCCCTTTAGACATGCTGAATAAACACATATGTCATTCAAAAGAAAACCATCTGTATTTAAAAGCAGAAGCATCAAGCACATTGTTTCCTTGTGAGAATTAAGTCAGTTTCTGAAATGAATATTGTCTGTAACTTACGTGTTTCAATTTGAAGGTAGGCTCTCTTTGTTTCAAATAGGCGTATTCAGCAGAGTTGAAGAAACACATGGAACTTTCAAAAGAAAACCATTTGTGTTATAAGCAAGCACATTGAGGACTTTCTTTGCTCTGAGAATTGCCTTAGTTTTTCAATGACATTCTACGTGGAAGTTAGGTTTTTCAAGGTGGAGATAGGCTCTGTTTGTTAGCACAGGTCTATTCAGCTGATTTGAAAAACATATGTGCCACTCTAAAGAAAATGATCTATGTTAGATGTGCCACTGCTAGCACATGGTTTCACAGTGACAACTGTGTTAGTTTTGAAAGGAATACTTCCTGCAAACCTGAGTTTACTAGGTGGAGAAGGCTCATTTGTGCCGAATTGGCCTATTCACCTGAGTAGAAAAAACACATCTAACATTCCAAGGAAAACCATGTGTGATAGAAACTGCAGCATCTAGACGGTGGTTTCCCTGTGAGAATTCAGTTATTTTTTGAAATTAATCCTTCCTGAAAAGTTTGTTTTTCAGGATGCACTTAGGCTCTTTTGGATCCTAAGAAGACTATTTAGCAGAGTTGAAGAAACACATGTACCTGTCGACGTAAAACCATTGGTGTTAGACCCAGGAACAAATCGCACATTATTTTGCTGTGAGAATTGTTCTGGTTTTTGTAAGGAATACTTCCTGCATATCAGAATTTACAAGGTGGAGAAAGGCTCATTTTCTTCGAAGTTGCCCTCTTCAGCTAAGTTGAGGAAACCCATGAACCTCATGATAGAAAATAATCTGTGTTACAAGCAGGAGCATCTAGCACATTGTTTGTTGTGAGAAACAGTTGGATTTCTGACGAGATATTTTCAGCAACGTAGGTTTCTCAGGGCGGTGATAGGCTCCATTTTTTCCAAAAGGCCTACTCAGCTGAGTTGAAGAAACTCATGCATCTTTCAAATGATAATCATTTGTGTTAGAAACACGAGTATGTACCACTTTGGTTCCCTTTGAGAACTCTTATTGTTCTTGGAAGGAATACTATCTGGAACTCAGGTTACTCAAGATGGAGATAGGCTCACTGTGTTCCAAATAGGCCTATTCCTCAGAGTTGCAGAAACACATACATCTCTCGAAATAAACCATGTGTGTTAGAAACAGGAGCACCTATCACTTTGTTTCCCTATGAGAATTGTGTTAGTTATTGAAAGGAATACTTCCTGCAACTTAGATTTTTCAAGCTGGCTATACCTGCTTTTTGTTCTAAACACACCTACTGAGCGGTATGGAAGAAAAACATGTATCTCTCAAAAACAAAACCTCTACAAAACATGCAGGAATATCTAGCAAATTACTTCGTGCAGAGAACTGAGTTAGTTTTTGAAATTAATACTTCCTGGAAATAGGTTCTTGATGGGGGAAATAGGCTCTGTGTGCCCCAATTATGCCTATTCCACTGGCTTAAAGATATCCATGTACATCTGTAATGAAAATCATCTGACTGGGGAGCGGGATAGCCTAGCACATTGTTCTCCTGTGGGAATTGAGTTTGTTTTGGGAAGGATTCTCAGGCAAATTAGGTGTTTCATTGAGGAGATAGCCTCTCTGTCTTCCAAACAGGACTTCAGCTGTGTAGAAGAAACAACCACATGTATCTTTTGAGAGAAAACCATTTGTGTTTGAAACACAAGAATCTAGCACATTGTTTCCCGATGAGAACTGAGTTTGGTTTTGGAATGAATACTCCCTGCAACTAAGGTTTTTCAAGGAGGTGATAGGCTATTTTTCTTCCACATAGTCCAATTCAGCTAAGATGAGGAAACTCATGTTGCACTGCAAGGACAAACAACTATGTGAGAAGCTCTAGCATCTAGCACAATGCTTACCTGAGAGAATTGAGGTTGTGTTTGAAAGGAATACCTCCTGCAAATCACAATTTGCATGGTGGAGGAAGGCTCATTTTGTTCGAAATAGGACTATTCCCCTAAGTTGAAGGAATTCATATATCTCTTGAAAGAAAACCACGGCGTGAGAAGTAGGAACATCTAGCACCTTCTTTCACTGTGAGAACTGAGTTAGTTTTGAAATGGGATATGGCCTGTCACATAGGTTTTTTCAGGTGGAGAAAGGCTCTCTTCCTTGCAAAAGGCCTATTCAGTTGAGTTCAAGATACACATGTATCTCTCGAAATAAAACCATCTGAGTTAGAAAGGGGAGCATTGAGCACGTTCTGTCCAAGTGAGAATTCACTGAGTTTTGGAAATTCTTCCTGCAAGTGAAGCTTTTCAAGGTGGAGAAAGGCTTTCTGTGTTCCAATTAGGCCTATTCAAGCCTTGCGGAGGAAATACATGTATGTCTTGAAAGTAAGCCATCTGTCTTAGAAGCAAAAGCATGTGGCACATTGTTTTTCTGTGAGAACTGAGTCAGCCTTTCATAAGGAATACTCACGTCAATGTTTGATTTTCAAGGTGGAGATATGCTCTCTTTGTTCCACATATTACTATTCTGTTGAGTTGGGGAAACGTATATGTCCTTTGAATGTATACTATTTGTTTTAGAAGCAGGAGCACGTACCACATTGGTTCCCTGCGTAAATTGAGTTAATTTTTTAAAGGAATACTACCTGCAACTGAGGTTTTGCATGGTGGAGATAAGCTCTGCCTGTTCCCAATAGGCTCCCTCAGCTGAATTAAAGAAACACAGCTATGTCTTGAAAGAAAACCATTTTTGTCAGAAGCAGGAGAATCCAGCACTTTATATCCCTGTGAGAATTGAAGTCGGGTCTGTATGGACTACATCTGCATCTTAGGGTTTACAAGGTGGACTTGGGTGCCCTTTTGTCCAAATCGGCCTATTCATGTGACTTGAAAAACACATGTATCTCCCGAAAGAAAATCATCTCTGGTAGAATCAGGAGCATAAGATACCTTGTTTCCTAGGAGAAATCACTTTGCTTTATGAGAAACACAACTTCCTGCAACTTACGTTTTTTGAAGCTGGGGATATTCACTTTCTGTTCCAAGTAGACCTCTTCGGTGGAGTTGAAGAAATACCTGTATTTCTGGGTAGAAAACAATATGTCTGAGAAGCAGGAGCTTCTAGCACATTGGTTTCCTGTGAGAATTGAGTTCGTTTTGGAAGGAATACTTCCAGCATTTTATGTGTTTCAAGGTGGAGATACGCTGTCTGTGTTCCTTAAAGCTTACACTACTGAGTTGTAGAAAGAAATGTATCTTTCGAAGAGAACCATTTTGTCATAGAAGCAGGAGCATCTACCCCATTGGTCCCCTGTGAGAATGGCTTAGTTTTTGAAAGGGATGCTACCTGCAACTTAGGATTTTCCACGTGGACATAGGCCAACTGACCTCAATTGATGAAAACCATGCGTCTCTTGAAGAAAACCAGCTGTGATATAAGCAGGAGCATCTAACACATTATTTTTCTGGGAGATTGAGTTCTTTTTTCAATGGAATACATCCTACAATGTAGGTTTTTCAAGGTGGATATAGGCTCTCGATGTTCCAAATAGGTCTATTTAGCAGAATTACAGAAAGAGAGGCATCCCTTCAACGAAAACTATCAATGATAGAAGCAGGAACATCTAGCACATGGTTTTCCAGGAAGAATTGGGTAGCTTTTTAAATAAAAAATTCCTGCATATCAGAGTATTCAAGGTGGAGGAAGGCTCGTTCTGTTCCCAATAGGTCCCTTTAGACATGCTGAATAAACACATATGTCATTCAAAAGAAAACCATCTGTATTTAAAAGCAGAAGCATCAAGCACATTGTTTCCTTGTGAGAATTAAGTCAGTTTCTGAAATGAATATTGTCTGTAACTTACGTGTTTCAATTTGAAGGTAGGCTCTCTTTGTTTCAAATAGGCGTATTCAGCAGAGTTGAAGAAACACATGGAACTTTCAAAAGAAAACCATTTGTGTTATAAGCAAGCACATTGAGGACTTTCTTTGCTCTGAGAATTGCCTTAGTTTTTCAATGACATTCTACGTGGAAGTTAGGTTTTTCAAGGTGGAGATAGGCTCTGTTTGTTAGCACAGGTCTATTCAGCTGATTTGAAAAACATATGTGCCACTCTAAAGAAAATGATCTATGTTAGATGTGCCACTGCTAGCACATGGTTTCACAGTGACAACTGTGTTAGTTTTGAAAGGAATACTTCCTGCAAACCTGAGTTTACTAGGTGGAGAAGGCTCATTTGTGCCGAATTGGCCTATTCACCTGAGTAGAAAAAACACATCTAACATTCCAAGGAAAACCATCTGTGATAGAAACTGCAGCATCTAGAATGTGGTTTCCCTGTGCGAATTCAGTTATTTTTTGCAATTAATCCTTCCTGAAAAGTTTGTTTTTCAGGATGCACTTAGGCTCTTTTGGATACTAAGAAGACTATTTAGCAGAGTTGAAGAAACACATGTACCTGTCGACATAAAACCATTGGTGTTAGACCCAGGAACAAATCGCACATTATTTTGCTGTGAGAATTGTTCTGGTTTTTGTAAGGAATACTTCCTGCATATCAGAATTTACAAGGTGGAGAAAGGCTCATTTTCTTCGAAGTTGCCCTCTTCAGCTAAGTTGAGGAAACCCATGAACCTCATGATAGAAAATAATCTGTGTTACAAGCAGGAGCATCTAGCACATTGTTTGTTGTGAGAAACAGTTGGATTTCTGACGAGATATTTTCAGCAACGTAGGTTTCTCAGGGCGGTGATAGGCTCCATTTTTTCCAAAAGGCCTACTCAGCTGAGTTGAAGAAACTCATGCATCTTTCAAATGATAATCATTTGTGTTAGAAACACGAGTATGTACCACTTTGGTTCCCTTTGAGAACTCTTATTGTTCTTGGAAGGAATACTATCTGGAACTCAGGTTACTCAAGATGGAGATAGGCTCACTGTGTTCCAAATAGGCCTATTCCTCAGAGTTGCAGAAACACATACATCTCTCGAAATAAACCATGTGTGTTAGAAACAGGAGCACCTATCACTTTGTTTCCCTATGAGAATTGTGTTAGTTATTGAAAGGAATACTTCCTGCAACTTAGATTTTTCAAGCTGGCTATACCTGCTTTTTGTTCTAAACACACCTACTGAGCGGTATGGAAGAAAAACATGTATCTCTCAAAAACAAAACCTCTACAAAACATGCAGGAATATCTAGCAAATTACTTCGTGCAGAGAACTGAGTTAGTTTTTGAAATTAATACTTCCTGGAAATAGGTTCTTGATGGGGGAAATAGGCTCTGTGTGCCCCAATTATGCCTATTCCACTGGCTTAAAGATATCCATGTACATCTGTAATGAAAATCATCTGACTGGGGAGCGGGATAGCCTAGCACATTGTTCTCCTGTGGGAATTGAGTTTGTTTTGGGAAGGATTCTCAGGCAAATTAGGTGTTTCATTGAGGAGATAGCCTCTCTGTCTTCCAAACAGGACTTCAGCTGTGTAGAAGAAACAACCACATGTATCTTTTGAGAGAAAACCATTTGTGTTTGAAACACAAGAATCTAGCACATTGTTTCCCGATGAGAACTGAGTTTGGTTTTGGAATGAATACTCCCTGCAACTAAGGTTTTTCAAGGAGGTGATAGGCTATTTTTCTTCCACATAGTCCAATTCAGCTAAGATGAGGAAACTCATGTTGCACTGCAAGGACAAACAACTATGTGAGAAGCTCTAGCATCTAGCACAATGCTTACCTGAGAGAATTGAGGTTGTGTTTGAAAGGAATACCTCCTGCAAATCACAATTTGCATGGTGGAGGAAGGCTCATTTTGTTCGAAATAGGACTATTCCCCTAAGTTGAAGGAATTCATATATCTCTTGAAAGAAAACCACGGCGTGAGAAGTAGGAACATCTAGCACCTTCTTTCACTGTGAGAACTGAGTTAGTTTTGAAATGGGATATGGCCTGTCACATAGGTTTTTTCAGGTGGAGAAAGGCTCTCTTCCTTGCAAAAGGCCTATTCAGTTGAGTTCAAGATACACATGTATCTCTCGAAATAAAACCATCTGAGTTAGAAAGGGGAGCATTGAGCACGTTCTGTCCAAGTGAGAATTCACTGAGTTTTGGAAATTCTTCCTGCAAGTGAAGCTTTTCAAGGTGGAGAAAGGCTTTCTGTGTTCCAATTAGGCCTATTCAAGCCTTGCGGAGGAAATACATGTATGTCTTGAAAGTAAGCCATCTGTCTTAGAAGCAAAAGCATGTGGCACATTGTTTTTCTGTGAGAACTGAGTCAGCCTTTCATAAGGAATACTCACGTCAATGTTTGATTTTCAAGGTGGAGATATGCTCTCTTTGTTCCACATATTACTATTCTGTTGAGTTGGGGAAACGTATATGTCCTTTGAATGTATACTATTTGTTTTAGAAGCAGGAGCACGTACCACATTGGTTCCCTGCGTAAATTGAGTTAATTTTTTAAAGGAATACTACCTGCAACTGAGGTTTTGCATGGTGGAGATAAGCTCTGCCTGTTCCCAATAGGCTCCCTCAGCTGAATTAAAGAAACACAGCTATGTCTTGAAAGAAAACCATTTTTGTCAGAAGCAGGAGAATCCAGCACTTTATATCCCTGTGAGAATTGAAGTCGGGTCTGTATGGACTACATCTGCATCTTAGGGTTTACAAGGTGGACTTGGGTGCCCTTTTGTCCAAATCGGCCTATTCATGTGACTTGAAAAACACATGTATCTCCCGAAAGAAAATCATCTCTGGTAGAATCAGGAGCATAAGATACCTTGTTTCCTAGGAGAAATCACTTTGCTTTATGAGAAACACAACTTCCTGCAACTTACGTTTTTTGAAGCTGGGGATATTCACTTTCTGTTCCAAGTAGACCTCTTCGGTGGAGTTGAAGAAATACCTGTATTTCTGGGTAGAAAACAATATGTCTGAGAAGCAGGAGCTTCTAGCACATTGGTTTCCTGTGAGAATTGAGTTCGTTTTGGAAGGAATACTTCCAGCATTTTATGTGTTTCAAGGTGGAGATACGCTGTCTGTGTTCCTTAAAGCTTACACTACTGAGTTGTAGAAAGAAATGTATCTTTCGAAGAGAACCATTTTGTCATAGAAGCAGGAGCATCTACCCCATTGGTCCCCTGTGAGAATGGCTTAGTTTTTGAAAGGGATGCTACCTGCAACTTAGGATTTTCCACGTGGACATAGGCCAACTGACCTCAATTGATGAAAACCATGCGTCTCTTGAAGAAAACCAGCTGTGATATAAGCAGGAGCATCTAACACATTATTTTTCTGGGAGATTGAGTTCTTTTTTCAATGGAATACATCCTACAATGTAGGTTTTTCAAGGTGGATATAGGCTCTCGATGTTCCAAATAGGTCTATTTAGCAGAATTACAGAAAGAGAGGCATCCCTTCAACGAAAACTATCAATGATAGAAGCAGGAACATCTAGCACATGGTTTTCCAGGAAGAATTGGGTAGCTTTTTAAATAAAAAATTCCTGCATATCAGAGTATTCAAGGTGGAGGAAGGCTCGTTCTGTTCCCAATAGGTCCCTTTAGACATGCTGAATAAACACATATGTCATTCAAAAGAAAACCATCTGTATTTAAAAGCAGAAGCATCAAGCACATTGTTTCCTTGTGAGAATTAAGTCAGTTTCTGAAATGAATATTGTCTGTAACTTACGTGTTTCAATTTGAAGGTAGGCTCTCTTTGTTTCAAATAGGCGTATTCAGCAGAGTTGAAGAAACACATGGAACTTTCAAAAGAAAACCATTTGTGTTATAAGCAAGCACATTGAGGACTTTCTTTGCTCTGAGAATTGCCTTAGTTTTTCAATGACATTCTACGTGGAAGTTAGGTTTTTCAAGGTGGAGATAGGCTCTGTTTGTTAGCACAGGTCTATTCAGCTGATTTGAAAAACATATGTGCCACTCTAAAGAAAATGATCTATGTTAGATGTGCCACTGCTAGCACATGGTTTCACAGTGACAACTGTGTTAGTTTTGAAAGGAATACTTCCTGCAAACCTGAGTTTACTAGGTGGAGAAGGCTCATTTGTGCCGAATTGGCCTATTCACCTGAGTAGAAAAAACACATCTAACATTCCAAGGAAAACCATCTGTGATAGAAACTGCAGCATCTAGAATGTGGTTTCCCTGTGCGAATTCAGTTATTTTTTGCAATTAATCCTTCCTGAAAAGTTTGTTTTTCAGGATGCACTTAGGCTCTTTTGGATACTAAGAAGACTATTTAGCAGAGTTGAAGAAACACATGTACCTGTCGACATAAAACCATTGGTGTTAGACCCAGGAACAAATCGCACATTATTTTGCTGTGAGAATTGTTCTGGTTTTTGTAAGGAATACTTCCTGCATATCAGAATTTACAAGGTGGAGAAAGGCTCATTTTCTTCGAAGTTGCCCTCTTCAGCTAAGTTGAGGAAACCCATGAACCTCATGATAGAAAATAATCTGTGTTACAAGCAGGAGCATCTAGCACATTGTTTGTTGTGAGAAACAGTTGGATTTCTGACGAGATATTTTCAGCAACGTAGGTTTCTCAGGGCGGTGATAGGCTCCATTTTTTCCGAAAGGCCTACTCAGCTGAGTTGAAGAAACTCATGCATCTTTCAAATGATAATCATTTGTGTTAGAAACACGAGAATGTACCACTTTGGTTCCCTTTGAGAACTCTTATTGTTCTTGAAAGGAATACTATCTGGAACTCAGGTTACTCTAGACGGAGATAGGCTCACTGTGTTCCAAATAGGCCTATTCCGCAGAGTTGCAGAAACACATACATCTCTCGAAATAAACCATGTGTGTTAGAAACAGGAGCACCTATCACTTTGTTTCCCTATGAGAATTGTGTTAGTTATTGAAAGGAATACTTCCTGCAACTTAGATTTTTCAAGGTGGCTATACCTGCTTTTTGTTCTAAACACACCTACTGAGCTACCGCTCAGTAGGAAGAAAAACATGTATCTCTCAAAAACAAAACCTCTACAAAACATGCAGGAATATCTAGCAAATTACTTCGTGCAGAGAACTGAGTTAGTTTTTGAAATTAATACTTCCTGGAAATAGGTTCTTGATGGGGGAAATAGGCTCTGTGTGCCCCAATTACGCCTATTCCACTGCCTTAAAGATATCCATGTACATCTGTAATGAAAATCATCTGACTGGGGAGCGGGATAGCCTAGCACATTGTTCTCCTGTGGGAATTGAGTTTGTTTTGGGAAGGATTCTCAGGCAAATTAGGTGTTTCATTGAGGAGATAGCCTCTCTGTCTTCCAAACAGGACTTCAGCTGTGTAGAAGAAACAACCACATGTATCTTTTGAGAGAAAACCATTTGTGTTTGAAACACAAGAATCTAGCACATTGTTTCCTGATGAGAACTGAGTTTTTTTTTGGAATGAATACTCCCTGCAACTAAGGTTTTTCAAGGAGGTGATAGGCTATTTTTCTTCCACATAGTCCAATTCAGCTAAGATGAGGAAACTCATGTTGCACTGCAAGGACAAACAACTATGTGAGAAGCTCTAGCATCTAGCACAGTGCTTACCTGAGAGAATTGAGGTTGTGTTTGAAAGGAATACCTCCTGCAAATCACAATTTGCATGGTGGAGGAAGGCTCATTTTGTTCGAAATAGGACTATTCCCCTAAGTTGAAGGAATTCATATATCTCTTGAAAGAAAACCACTGCGTGAGAAGTAGGAACATCTAGCACCTTCTTTCACTGTGAGAACTGAGTTAGTTTTGAAATGGGATATGGCCTGTCACATAGGTTTTTTCAGGTGGAGAAAGGCTCTCTTCCTTGCAAAACGCCTATGCAGTTGAGTTGAAGATACACATGTATCTCTCGAAATAAAACCATCTGAGTTAGAAAGGGGAGCATTGAGCACGTTCTGTCCAAGTGAGAATTCACTGAGTTTTGGAAATTCTTCCTGCAAGTGAAGCTTTTCAAGGTGGAGAAAGGCTTTCTGTGTTCCAATTAGGCCTATTCAAGCCTTGCGGAGGAAATACATGTATGTCTTGAAAGTAAGCCATCTGTCTTAGAAGCAAAAGCATGTGGCACATTGTTTTTCTGTGAGAACTGAGTCAGCCTTTCATAAGGAATACTCACGTCAATGTTTGATTTTCAAGGTGGAGATATGCTCTCTTTGTTCCACATAGGACTATTCTGTTGAGTTGGGGAAACGTATATGTCTTTTGAATGTATACTATTTGTTTAGAAGCAGGAGCACGTACCACATTGGTTCCCTGCGTAAATTGAGTTAATTTTTTAAAGGAATACTACCTGCAACTGAGGTTTTTCATGGTGGAGATAAGCTCTGCCTGTTCCCAATAGGCTCCCTCAGCTGAATTAAAGAAACACAGCTATGTCTTGAAAGAAAACCATTTTTGTCAGAAGCAGGAGAATCCAGCACATTATATCCCTGTGAGAATTGAAGTCGGGTCTGTATGGACTACATCTGCATCTTAGGGTTTACAAGGTGGACTTGGGTGCCCTTTTGTCCAAATCGGCCTATTCATGTGACTTGAAAAACACATGTATCTCCCAAAAGAAAATCATCTCTGGTAGAATCAGGAGCATAAGATACCTTGTTTGCTATGAGAAATCACTTTGCTTTATGAGAAACACAACTTCCTGCAACTTACGTTTTTTGAAGCTGGGGATATTCACTTTCTGTTCCAAGTAGACCTCTTCTGTGGAGTTGAAGAAATACCTGTATTTCTGGGTAGAAAACAATATGTCTGAGAAGCAGGAGCTTCTAGCACATTGGTTTCCTGTGAGAATTGAGTTCGTTTTGGAAGGAATACTTCCAGCATTTTATGTGTTTCAAGGTGGAGATACGCTGTCTGTGTTCCTTAAAGCTTACACTACTGAGTTGTAGAAAGAAATGTATCTTTCGAACACAACCATTTTGTCATAGAAGCAGGAGCATCTACCCCATTGGTCCCCTGTGAGAATGGCTTAGTTTTTGAAAGGGATGCTACCTGCAACTTAGGATTTTCCACGTGGACATAGGCCAACTGACCTCAATTGAAGAAAACCATGTGTCTCTTGAAGAAAACCAGCTGTGATATAAGCAGGAGCATCTAACACATTATTTTTCTGGGAGATTGAGTTCTTTTTTCAATGGAATACATCCTACAATGTAGGTTTTTCAAGGTGGATATAGGCTCTCGATGTTCCAAATAGGTCTATTTAGCAGAATTACAGAAAGAGAGGTATCCCTTCAACGAAAACTATCAATGATAGAAGCAGGAACATCTAGCACATGGTTTTCCAGGAAGAATTGGGTAGCTTTTTAAAAAAAAATTCCTGCATATCAGAGTATTCAAGGTGGAGGAAGGCTCGTTCTGTTCCCAATAGGTCCCTTTAGACATGCTGAATAAACACATATGTCATTCAAAAGAAAACCATCTGTATTTAAAAGCAGAAGCATCAAGCACATTGTTTCCTTGTGAGAATTAAGTCAGTTTCTGAAATGAATATTGTCTGTAACTTACGTGTTTCAATTTGAAGGTAGGCTCTCTTTGTTTCAAATAGGCGTATTCAGCAGAGTTGAAGAAACACATGGAACTTTCAAAAGAAAACCATTTGTGTTATAAGCAAGCACATTGAGGACTTTCTTTGCTCTGAGAATTGCCTTAGTTTTTCAATGACATTCTACGTGGAACTTGGGTTTTTCAAGGTGGAGATAGGCTCTGTTTGTTAGCACAGGTCTATTCAGCTGATTTGAAAAACATATGTGCCACTCTAAAGAAAATGATCTATGTTAGATGTGCCACTGCTAGCACATGGTTTCACAGTGACAACTGTGTTAGTTTTGAAAGGAATACTTCCTGCAAACCTGAGTTTACTAGGTGGAGAAGGCTCATTTGTGCCGAATTGGCCTATTCACCTGAGTAGAAAAAACACATCTAACATTCCAAGGAAAACCATCTGTGATAGAAACTGCAGCATCTAGACGGTGGTTTCCCTGTGAGAATTCAGTTATTTTTTGCAATTAATCCTTCCTGAAAAGTTTGTTTTTCAGGATGCACTTAGGCTCTTTTGGATACTAAGAAGACTATTTAGCAGAGTTGAAGAAACACATGTACCTGTCGACATAAAACCATTGGTGTTAGACCCAGGAACAAATCGCACATTATTTTGCTGTGAGAATTGTTCTGGTTTTTGTAAGGAATACTTCCTGCATATCAGAATTTACAAGGTGGAGAAAGGCTCATTTTCTTCGAAGTTGCCCTCTTCAGCTAAGTTGAGGAAACCCATGAACCTCATGATAGAAAATAATCTGTGTTACAAGCAGGAGCATCTAGCACATTGTTTGTTGTGAGAAACAGTTGGATTTCTGACGAGATATTTTCAGCAACGTAGGTTTCTCAGGGCGGTGATAGGCTCCATTTTTTCCGAAAGGCCTACTCAGCTGAGTTGAAGAAACTCATGCATCTTTCAAATGATAATCATTTGTGTTAGAAACACGAGAATGCACCACTTTGGTTCCCTTTGAGAACTCTTATTGTTCTTGAAAGGAATACTATCAGGAACTCAGGTTACTCAAGACGGAGATAGGCTCACTGTGTTCCAAATAGGCCTATTCCGCAGAGTTGCAGAAACACATACATCTCTCGAAATAAACCATGTGTGTTAGAAACAGGAGCACCTATCACTTTGTTTCCCTATGAGAATTGTGTTAGTTATTGAAAGGAATACTTCCTGCAACTTAGATTTTCAGGCTGGCTATACCTGCTTTTTGTTCTAAACACACCTACTGAGCGGTATGGAAGAAAAACATGTATCTCTCAAAAACAAAACCTCTACAAAACATGCAGGAATATCTAGCAAATTACTTCGTGCAGAGAACTGAGTTAGTTTTTGAAATTAATACTTCCTGGAAATAGGTTCTTGATGGGGGAAATAAGCTCTGTGTGCCCCAATTACGCCTATTCCACTGGCTTAAAGATATCCATGTACATCTGTAATGAAAATCATCTGACTGGGGAGCGGGATAGCCTAGCACATTGTTCTCCTGTGGGAATTGAGTTTGTTTTGGGAAGGATTCTCAGGCAAATTAGGTGTTTCATTGAGGAGATAGCCTCTCTGTCTTCCAAACAGGACTTCAGCTGTGTAGAAGAAACAACCACATGTATCTTTTGAGAGAAAACCATTTGTGTTTGAAACACAAGAATCTAGCACATTGTTTCCCGATGAGAACTGAGTTTGGTTTTGGAATGAATACTCCCTGCAACTAAGGTTTTTCAAGGAGGTGATAGGCTATTTTTCTTCCACATAGTCCAATTCAGCTAAGATGAGGAAACTCATGTTGCACTGCAAGGACAAACAACTATGTGAGAAGCTCTAGCATCTAGCACAATGCTTACCTGAGAGAATTGAGGTTGTGTTTGAAAGGAATACCTCCTGCAAATCACAATTTGCATGGTGGAGGAAGGCTCATTTTGTTAGAAATAGGACTATTCCCCTAAGTTGAAGGAATTCATATATCTCTTGAAAGAAAACCACGGCGTGAGAAGTAGGAACATCTAGCACCTTCTTTCACTGTGAGAACTGAGTTAGTTTTGAAATGGGATATGGCCTGTCACATAGGTTTTTTCAGGTGGAGAAAGGCTCTCTTCCTTGCAAAAGGCCTATTCAGTTGAGTTCAAGATACACATGTATCTCTCGAAATAAAACCATCTGAGTTAGAAAGGGGAGCATTGAGCACGTTCTGTCCAAGTGAGAATTCACTGAGTTTTGGAAATTCTTCCTGCAAGTGAAGCTTTTCAAGGTGGAGAAAGGCTTTCTGTGTTCCAATTAGGCCTATTCAAGCCTTGCGGAGGAAATACATGTATGTCTTGAAAGTAAGCCATCTGTCTTAGAAGCAAAAGCATGTGGCACATTGTTTTTCTGTGAGAACTGAGTCAGCCTTTCATAAGGAATACTCACGTCAATGTTTGATTTTCAAGGTGGAGATATGCTCTCTTTGTTCCACATATTACTATTCTGTTGAGTTGGGGAAACGTATATGTCCTTTGAATGTATACTATTTGTTTTAGAAGCAGGAGCACGTACCACATTGGTTCCCTGCATAAATTGAGTTAATTTTTTAAAGGAATACTACCTGCAACTGAGGTTTTGCATGGTGGAGATAAGCTCTGCCTGTTCCCAATAGGCTCCCTCAGCTGAATTAAAGAAACACAGCTATGTCTTGAAAGAAAACCATTTTTGTCAGAAGCAGGAGAATCCAGCACTTTATATCCCTGTGAGAATTGAAGTCGGGTCTGTATGGACTACATCTGCATCTTAGGGTTTACAAGGTGGACTTGGGTGCCCTTTTGTCCAAATCGGCCTATTCATGTGACTTGAAAAACACATGTATCTCCCGAAAGAAAATCATCTCTGGTAGAATCAGGAGCATAAGATACCTTGTTTCCTAGGAGAAATCACTTTGCTTTATGAGAAACACAACTTCCTGCAACTTACGTTTTTTGAAGCTGGGGATATTCACTTTCTGTTCCAAGTAGACCTCTTCGGTGGAGTTGAAGAAATACCTGTATTTCTGGGTAGAAAACAATATGTCTGAGAAGCAGGAGCTTCTAGCACATTGGTTTCCTGTGAGAATTGAGTTCGTTTTGGAAGGAATACTTCCAGCATTTTATGTGTTTCAAGGTGGAGATACGCTGTCTGTGTTCCTTAAAGCTTACACTACTGAGTTGTAGAAAGAAATGTATCTTTCGAACACAACCATTTTGTCATAGAAGTAGGAGCATCTACCCCATTGGTCCCCTGTGAGAATGGCTTAGTTTTTGAAAGGGATGCTACCTGCAACTTAGGATTTTCCACGTGGACATAGGCCAACTGACCTCAATTGATGAAAACCATGCGTCTCTTGAAGAAAACCAGCTGTGATATAAGCAGGAGCATCTAACACATTATTTTTCTGGGAGATTGTGTTCTTTTTTCAATGGAATACATCCTACAATGTAGGTTTTTCAAGGTGGATATAGGCTCTCGATGTTCCAAATAGGTCTATTTAGCAGAATTACAGAAAGAGAGGCATCCCTTCAACGAAAGCTATCAATGATAGAAGCAGGAACATCTAGCACATGGTTTTCCAGGAAGAATTGGGTAGCTTTTTAAAGAAAAAATTCCTGCATATCAGAGTATTCAAGGTGGAGGAAGGCTCGTTCTGTTCCCAATAGGTCCCTTTAGACATGCTGAATAAACACATATGTCATTCAAAAGAAAACCATCTGTATTTAAAAGCAGAAGCATCAAGCACATTGTTTCCTTGTGAGAATTAAGTCAGTTTCTGAAATGAATATTGTCTGTAACTTACGTGTTTCAATTTGAAGGTAGGCTCTCTTTGTTTCAAATAGGCGTATTCAGCAGAGTTGAAGAAACACATGGAACTTTCAAAAGAAAACCATTTGTGTTATAAGCAAGCACATTGAGGACTTTCTTTGCTCTGAGAATTGCCTTAGTTTTTCAATGACAATCTACGTGGAACTTAGGTTTTTCAAGGTGGAGATAGGCTCTGTTTGTTAGCACAGGTCTATTCAGCTGATTTGAAAAACATATGTGCCACTCTAAAGAAAATGATCTATGTTAGATGTGCCACTGCTAGCACATGGTTTCACAGTGACAACTGTGTTAGTTTTGAAAGGAATACTTCCTGCAAACCTGAGTTTACTAGGTGGAGAAGGCTCATTTGTGCCGAATTGGCCTATTCACCTGAGTAGAAAAAACACATCTAACATTCCAAGGAAAACCATCTGTGATAGAAACTGCAGCATCTAGAATGTGGTTTCCCTGTGCGAATTCAGTTATTTTTTGCAATTAATCCTTCCTGAAAAGTTTGTTTTTCAGGATGCACTTAGGCTCTTTTGGATACTAAGAAGACTATTTAGCAGAGTTGAAGAAACACATGTACCTGTCGACATAAAACCATTGGTGTTAGACCCAGGAACAAATCGCACATTATTTTGCTGTGAGAATTGTTCTGGTTTTTGTAAGGAATACTTCCTGCATATCAGAATTTACAAGGTGGAGAAAGGCTCATTTTCTTCGAAGTTGCCCTCTTCAGCTAAGTTGAGGAAACCCATGAACCTCATGATAGAAAATAATCTGTGTTACAAGCAGGAGCATCTAGCACATTGTTTGTTGTGAGAAACAGTTGGATTTCTGACGAGATATTTTCAGCAACGTAGGTTTCTCAGGGCGGTGATAGGCTCCATTTTTTCCGAAAGGCCTACTCAGCTGAGTTGAAGAAACTCATGCATCTTTCAAATGATAATCATTTGTGTTAGAAACACGAGAATGCACCACTTTGGTTCCCTTTGAGAACTCTTATTGTTCTTGAAAGGAATACTATCAGGAACTCAGGTTACTCAAGACGGAGATAGGCTCACTGTGTTCCAAATAGGCCTATTCCGCAGAGTTGCAGAAACACATACATCTCTCGAAATAAACCATGTGTGTTAGAAACAGGAGCACCTATCACTTTGTTTCCCTATGAGAATTGTGTTAGTTATTGAAAGGAATACTTCCTGCAACTTAGATTTTCAGGCTGGCTATACCTGCTTTTTGTTCTAAACACACCTACTGAGCGGTATGGAAGAAAAACATGTATCTCTCAAAAACAAAACCTCTACAAAACATGCAGGAATATCTAGCAAATTACTTCGTGCAGAGAACTGAGTTAGTTTTTGAAATTAATACTTCCTGGAAATAGGTTCTTGATGGGGGAAATAAGCTCTGTGTGCCCCAATTACGCCTATTCCACTGGCTTAAAGATATCCATGTACATCTGTAATGAAAATCATCTGACTGGGGAGCGGGATAGCCTAGCACATTGTTCTCCTGTGGGAATTGAGTTTGTTTTGGGAAGGATTCTCAGGCAAATTAGGTGTTTCATTGAGGAGATAGCCTCTCTGTCTTCCAAACAGGACTTCAGCTGTGTAGAAGAAACAACCACATGTATCTTTTGAGAGAAAACCATTTGTGTTTGAAACACAAGAATCTAGCACATTGTTTCCCGATGAGAACTGAGTTTGGTTTTGGAATGAATACTCCCTGCAACTAAGGTTTTTCAAGGAGGTGATAGGCTATTTTTCTTCCACATAGTCCAATTCAGCTAAGATGAGGAAACTCATGTTGCACTGCAAGGACAAACAACTATGTGAGAAGCTCTAGCATCTAGCACAATGCTTACCTGAGAGAATTGAGGTTGTGTTTGAAAGGAATACCTCCTGCAAATCACAATTTGCATGGTGGAGGAAGGCTCATTTTGTTCGAAATAGGACTATTCCCCTAAGTTGAAGGAATTCATATATCTCTTGAAAGAAAACCACGGCGTGAGAAGTAGGAACATCTAGCACCTTCTTTCACTGTGAGAACTGAGTTAGTTTTGAAATGGGATATGGCCTGTCACATAGGTTTTTTCAGGTGGAGAAAGGCTCTCTTCCTTGCAAAAGGCCTATTCAGTTGAGTTCAAGATACACATGTATCTCTCGAAATAAAACCATCTGAGTTAGAAAGGGGAGCATTGAGCACGTTCTGTCCAAGTGAGAATTCACTGAGTTTTGGAAATTCTTCCTGCAAGTGAAGCTTTTCAAGGTGGAGAAAGGCTTTCTGTGTTCCAATTAGGCCTATTCAAGCCTTGCGGAGGAAATACATGTATGTCTTGAAAGTAAGCCATCTGTCTTAGAAGCAAAAGCATGTGGCACATTGTTTTTCTGTGAGAACTGAGTCAGCCTTTCATAAGGAATACTCACGTCAATGTTTGATTTTCAAGGTGGAGATATGCTCTCTTTGTTCCACATATTACTATTCTGTTGAGTTGGGGAAACGTATATGTCCTTTGAATGTATACTATTTGTTTTAGAAGCAGGAGCACGTACCACATTGGTTCCCTGCATAAATTGAGTTAATTTTTTAAAGGAATACTACCTGCAACTGAGGTTTTGCATGGTGGAGATAAGCTCTGCCTGTTCCCAATAGGCTCCCTCAGCTGAATTAAAGAAACACAGCTATGTCTTGAAAGAAAACCATTTTTGTCAGAAGCAGGAGAATCCAGCACTTTATATCCCTGTGAGAATTGAAGTCGGGTCTGTATGGACTACATCTGCATCTTAGGGTTTACAAGGTGGACTTGGGTGCCCTTTTGTCCAAATCGGCCTATTCATGTGACTTGAAAAACACATGTATCTCCCGAAAGAAAATCATCTCTGGTAGAATCAGGAGCATAAGATACCTTGTTTCCTAGGAGAAATCACTTTGCTTTATGAGAAACACAACTTCCTGCAACTTACGTTTTTTGAAGCTGGGGATATTCACTTTCTGTTCCAAGTAGACCTCTTCGGTGGAGTTGAAGAAATACCTGTATTTCTGGGTAGAAAACAATATGTCTGAGAAGCAGGAGCTTCTAGCACATTGGTTTCCTGTGAGAATTGAGTTCGTTTTGGAAGGAATACTTCCAGCATTTTATGTGTTTCAAGGTGGAGATACGCTGTCTGTGTTCCTTAAAGCTTACACTACTGAGTTGTAGAAAGAAATGTATCTTTCGAACACAACCATTTTGTCATAGAAGTAGGAGCATCTACCCCATTGGTCCCCTGTGAGAATGGCTTAGTTTTTGAAAGGGATGCTACCTGCAACTTAGGATTTTCCACGTGGACATAGGCCAACTGACCTCAATTGATGAAAACCATGCGTCTCTTGAAGAAAACCAGCTGTGATATAAGCAGGAGCATCTAACACATTATTTTTCTGGGAGATTGAGTTCTTTTTTCAATGGAATACATCCTACAATGTAGGTTTTTCAAGGTGGATATAGGCTCTCGATGTTCCAAATAGGTCTATTTAGCAGAATTACAGAAAGAGAGGCATCCCTTCAACGAAAACTATCAATGATAGAAGCAGGAACATCTAGCACATGGTTTTCCAGTAAGAATTGGGTAGCTTTTTAAATAAAAAATTCCTGCATATCAGAGTATTCAAGGTGGAGGAAGGCTCGTTCTGTTCCCAATAGGTCCCTTTAGACATGCTGAATAAACACATATGTCATTCAAAAGAAAACCATCTGTATTTAAAAGCAGAAGCATCAAGCACATTGTTTCCTTGTGAGAATTAAGTCAGTTTCTGAAATGAATATTGTCTGTAACTTACGTGTTTCAATTTGAAGGTAGGCTCTCTTTGTTTCAAATAGGCGTATTCAGCAGAGTTGAAGAAACACATGGAACTTTCAAAAGAAAACCATTTGTGTTATAAGCAAGCACATTGAGGACTTTCTTTGCTCTGAGAATTGCCTTAGTTTTTCAATGACATTCTACGTGGAACTTAGGTTTTTCAAGGTGGAGATAGGCTCTGTTTGTTAGCACAGGTCTATTCAGCTGATTTGAAAAACATATGTGCCACTCTAAAGAAAATGATCTATGTTAGATGTGCCACTGCTAGCACATGGTTTCACAGTGACAACTGTGTTAGTTTTGAAAGGAATACTTCCTGCAAACCTGAGTTTACTAGGTGGAGAAGGCTCATTTGTGCCGAATTGGCCTATTCACCTGAGTAGAAAAAACACATCTAACATTCCAAGGAAAACCATCTGTGATAGAAACTGCAGCATCTAGAATGTGGTTTCCCTGTGCGAATTCAGTTATTTTTTGCAATTAATCCTTCCTGAAAAGTTTGTTTTTCAGGATGCACTTAGGCTCTTTTGGATACTAAGAAGACTATTTAGCAGAGTTGAAGAAACACATGTACCTGTCGACATAAAACCATTGGTGTTAGACCCAGGAACAAATCGCACATTATTTTGCTGTGAGAATTGTTCTGGTTTTTGTAAGGAATACTTCCTGCATATCAGAATTTACAAGGTGGAGAAAGGCTCATTTTCTTCGAAGTTGCCCTCTTCAGCTAAGTTGAGGAAACCCATGAACCTCATGATAGAAAATAATCTGTGTTACAAGCAGGAGCATCTAGCACATTGTTTGTTGTGAGAAACAGTTGGATTTCTGACGAGATATTTTCAGCAACGTAGGTTTCTCAGGGCGGTGATAGGCTCCATTTTTTCCGAAAGGCCTACTCAGCTGAGTTGAAGAAACTCATGCATCTTTCAAATGATAATCATTTGTGTTAGAAACACGAGAATGTACCACTTTGGTTCCCTTTGAGAACTCTTATTGTTCTTGAAAGGAATACTATCTGGAACTCAGGTTACTCAAGACGGAGATAGGCTCACTGTGTTCCAAATAGGCCTATTCCGCAGAGTTGCAGAAACACATACATCTCTCGAAATAAACCATGTGTGTTAGAAACAGGAGCACCTATCACTTTGTTTCCCTATGAGAATTGTGTTAGTTATTGAAAGGAATACTTCCTGCAACTTAGATTTTTCAAGGTGGCTATACCTGCTTTTTGTTCTAAACACACCTACTGAGCTACCGCTCAGTAGGAAGAAAAACATGTATCTCTCAAAAACAAAACCTCTACAAAACATGCAGGAATATCTAGCAAATTACTTCGTGCAGAGAACTGAGTTAGTTTTTGAAATTAATACTTCCTGGAAATAGGTTCTTGATGGGGGAAATAGGCTCTGTGTGCCCCAATTACGCCTATTCCACTGCCTTAAAGATATCCATGTACATCTGTAATGAAAATCATCTGACTGGGGAGCGGGATAGCCTAGCACATTGTTCTCCTGTGGGAATTGAGTTTGTTTTGGGAAGGATTCTCAGGCAAATTAGGTGTTTCATTGAGGAGATAGCCTCTCTGTCTTCCAAACAGGACTTCAGCTGTGTAGAAGAAACAACCACATGTATCTTTTGAGAGAAAACCATTTGTGTTTGAAACACAAGAATCTAGCACATTGTTTCCTGATGAGAACTGAGTTTTTTTTTGGAATGAATACTCCCTGCAACTAAGGTTTTTCAAGGAGGTGATAGGCTATTTTTCTTCCACATAGTCCAATTCAGCTAAGATGAGGAAACTCATGTTGCACTGCAAGGACAAACAACTATGTGAGAAGCTCTAGCATCTAGCACAGTGCTTACCTGAGAGAATTGAGGTTGTGTTTGAAAGGAATACCTCCTGCAAATCACAATTTGCATGGTGGAGGAAGGCTCATTTTGTTCGAAATAGGACTATTCCCCTAAGTTGAAGGAATTCATATATCTCTTGAAAGAAAACCACGGCGTGAGAAGTAGGAACATCTAGCACCTTCTTTCACTGTGAGAACTGAGTTAGTTTTGAAATGGGATATGGCCTGTCACATAGGTTTTTTCAGGTGGAGAAAGGCTCTCTTCCTTGCAAAAGGCCTATGCAGTTGAGTTCAAGATACACATGTATCTCTCGAAATAAAACCATCTGAGTTAGAAAGGGGAGCATTGAGCACGTTCTGTCCAAGTGAGAATTCACTGAGTTTTGGAAATTCTTCCTGCAAGTGAAGCTTTTCAAGGTGGAGAAAGGCTTTCTGTGTTCCAATTAGGCCTATTCAAGCCTTGCGGAGGAAATACATGTATGTCTTGAAAGTAAGCCATCTGTCTTAGAAGCAAAAGCATGTGGCACATTGTTTTTCTGTGAGAACTGAGTCAGCCTTTCATAAGGAATACTCACGTCAATGTTTGATTTTCAAGGTGGAGATATGCTCTCTTTGTTCCACATAGGACTATTCTGTTGAATTGGGGAAACGTATATGTCTTTTGAATGTATACTATTTGTTTTAGAAGCAGGAGCACGTACCACATTGGTTCCCTGCGTAAATTGAGTTAATTTTTTAAAGGAATACTACCTGCAACTGAGGTTTTTCATGGTGGAGATAAGCTCTGCCTGTTCCCAATAGGCTCCCTCAGCTGAATTAAAGAAACACAGCTATGTCTTGAAAGAAAACCATTTTTGTCAGAAGCAGGAGAATCCAGCACATTATATCCCTGTGAGAATTGAAGTCGGGTCTGTATGGACTACATCTGCATCTTAGGGTTTACAAGGTGGACTTGGGTGCCCTTTTGTCCAAATCGGCCTATTCATGTGACTTGAAAAACACATGTATCTCCCAAAAGAAAATCATCTCTGGTAGAATCAGGAGCATAAGATACCTTGTTTGCTATGAGAAATCACTTTGCTTTATGAGAAACACAACTTCCTGCAACTTACGTTTTTTGAAGCTGGGGATATTCACTTTCTGTTCCAAGTAGACCTCTTCTGTGGAGTTGAAGAAATACCTGTATTTCTGGGTAGAAAACAATATGTCTGAGAAGCAGGAGCTTCTAGCACATTGGTTTCCTGTGAGAATTGAGTTCGGTTTGGAAGGAATACTTCCAGCATTTTATGTGTTTCAAGGTGGAGATACGCTGTCTGTGTTCCTTAAAGCTTACACTACTGAGTTGTAGAAAGAAATGTATCTTTCGAACACAACCATTTTGTCATAGAAGCAGGAGCATCTACCCCATTGGTCCCCTGTGAGAATGGCTTAGTTTTTGAAAGGGATGCTACCTGCAACTTAGGATTTTCCACGTGGACATAGGCCAACTGACCTCAATTGAAGAAAACCATGTGTCTCTTGAAGAAAACCAGCTGTGATATAAGCAGGAGCATCTAACACATTATTTTTCTGGGAGATTGAGTTCTTTTTTCAATGGAATACATCCTACAATGTAGGTTTTTCAAGGTGGATATAGGCTCTCGATGTTCCAAATAGGTCTATTTAGCAGAATTACAGAAAGAGAGGTATCCCTTCAACGAAAACTATCAATGATAGAAGCAGGAACATCTAGCACATGGTTTTCCAGGAAGAATTGGGTAGCTTTTTAAAAAAAAATTCCTGCATATCAGAGTATTCAAGGTGGAGGAAGGCTCGTTCTGTTCCCAATAGGTCCCTTTAGACATGCTGAATAAACACATATGTCATTCAAAAGAAAACCATCTGTATTTAAAAGCAGAAGCATCAAGCACATTGTTTCCTTGTGAGAATTAAGTCAGTTTCTGAAATGAATATTGTCTGTAACTTACGTGTTTCAATTTGAAGGTAGGCTCTCTTTGTTTCAAATAGGCGTATTCAGCAGAGTTGAAGAAACACATGGAACTTTCAAAAGAAAACCATTTGTGTTATAAGCAAGCACATTGAGGACTTTCTTTGCTCTGAGAATTGCCTTAGTTTTTCAATGACATTCTACGTGGAACTTGGGTTTTTCAAGGTGGAGATAGGCTCTGTTTGTTAGCACAGGTCTATTCAGCTGATTTGAAAAACATATGTGCCACTCTAAAGAAAATGATCTATGTTAGATGTGCCACTGCTAGCACATGGTTTCACAGTGACAACTGTGTTAGTTTTGAAAGGAATACTTCCTGCAAACCTGAGTTTACTAGGTGGAGAAGGCTCATTTGTGCCGAATTGGCCTATTCACCTGAGTAGAAAAAACACATCTAACATTCCAAGGAAAACCATCTGTGATAGAAACTGCAGCATCTAGACGGTGGTTTCCCTGTGAGAATTCAGTTATTTTTTGCAATTAATCCTTCCTGAAAAGTTTGTTTTTCAGGATGCACTTAGGCTCTTTTGGATCCTAAGAAGACTATTTAGCAGAGTTGAAGAAACATATGTACCTGTCGACATAAAACCATTTGTGTTAGACCCAGGAACAAATCGCACATTATTTTGCCGTGAGAATTGTTCTGGTTTTTGTAAGGAATACTTCCTGCATATCAGAATTTACAAGGTGGAGAAAGGCTCATTTTCTTCGAAGTTGCCCTCTTCAGCTAAGTTGAGGAAACCCATGAACCTCATGATAGAAAATAATCTGTGTTACAAGCAGGAGCATCTAGCACATTGTTTGTTGTGAGAAACAGTTGGATTTCTGACGAGATATTTTCAGCAATGTAGGTTTCTCAGGGCGGTGATAGGCTCCATTTTTTCCGAAAGGCCTACTCAGCTGAGTTGAAGAAACTCATGCATCTTTCAAATGATAATCATTTGTGTTAGAAACACGAGAATGTACCACTTTGGTTCCCTTTGAGAACTGTTATTGTTCTTGAAAGGAATACTATCAGGAACTCAGGTTACTCAAGACGGAGATAGGCTAACTGTGTTCCAAATAGGCCTATTCCGCAGAGTTGCAGAAACACATACATCTCTCGAAATAAACCATGTGTGTTAGAAACAGGAGCACCTATCACTTTGTTTCCCTATGAGAATTGTGTTAGTTATTGAAAGGAATACTTCCTGCAACTTAGATTTTCAGGCTGGCTATACCTGCTTTTTGTTCTAAACACACCTACTGAGCGGTATGGAAGAAAAACATGTATCTCTCAAAAACAAAACCTCTACAAAACATGCAGGAATATCTAGCAAATTACTTCGTGCAGAGAACTGAGTTAGTTTTTGAAATTAATACTTCCTGGAAATAGGTTCTTGATGGGGGAAATAGGCTCTGTGTGCCCCAATTACGCCTATTCCACTGGCTTAAAGATATCCATGTACATCTGTAATGAAAATCATCTGACTGGGGAGCGGGATAGCCTAGCACATTGTTCTCCTGTGGGAATTGAGTTTGTTTTGGGAAGGATTCTCAGGCAAATTAGGTGTTTCATTGAGGAGATAGCCTCTCTGTCTTCCAAACAGGACTTCAGCTGTGTAGAAGAAACAACCACATGTATCTTTTGAGAGAAAACCATTTGTGTTTGAAACACAAGAATCTAGCACATTGTTTCCCGATGAGAACTGAGTTTGGTTTTGGAATGAATACTCCCTGCAACTAAGGTTTTTCAAGGAGGTGATAGGCTATTTTTCTTCCACATAGTCCAATTCAGCTAAGATGAGGAAACTCATGTTGCACTGCAAGGACAAACAACTATGTGAGAAGCTCTAGCATCTACCACAATGCTTACCTGAGAGAATTGAGGTTGTGTTTGAAAGGAATACCTCCTGCAAATCACAATTTGCATGGTGGAGGAAGGCTCATTTTGTTCGAAATAGGACTATTCCCCTAAGTTGAAGGAATTCATATATCTCTTGAAAGAAAACCACGGCGTGAGAAGTAGGAACATCTAGCACCTTCTTTCACTGTGAGAACTGAGTTAGTTTTGAAATGGGATATGGCCTGTCACATAGGTTTTTTCAGGTGGAGAAAGGCTCTCTTCCTTGCAAAAGGCCTATGCAGTTGAGTTCAAGATACACATGTATCTCTCGAAATAAAACCATCTGAGTTAGAAAGGGGAGCATTGAGCACGTTCTGTCCAAGTGAGAATTCACTGAGTTTTGGAAATTCTTCCTGCAAGTGAAGCTTTTCAAGGTGGAGAAAGGCTTTCTGTGTTCCAATTAGGCCTATTCAAGCCTTGCGGAGGAAATACATGTATGTCTTGAAAGTAAGCCATCTGTCTTAGAAGCAAAAGCATGTGGCACATTGTTTTTCTGTGAGAACTGAGTCAGCCTTTCATAAGGAATACTCACGTCAATGTTTGATTTTCAAGGTGGAGATATGCTCTCTTTGTTCCACATAGGACTATTCTGTTGAATTGGGGAAACGTATATGTCCTTTGAATG
Organism: Castor canadensis; assembly: GCF_047511655.1. NCBI lineage: Eukaryota > Metazoa > Chordata > Mammalia > Rodentia > Castoridae > Castor > Castor canadensis. Next base: position 100,172,727 of record NC_133397.1, on the reverse strand, counting down.
TATACTATTTGTTTTAGAAGCAGGAGCACGTACCACATTGGTTCCCTGCGTAAATTGAGTTAATTTTTTAAAGGAATACTACCTGCAACTGAGGTTTTTCATGGTGGAGATAAGCTCTGCCTGTTCCCAATAGGCTCCCTCAGCTGAATTAAAGAAACACAGCTATGTCTTGAAAGAAAACCATTTTTGTCAGAAGCAGGAGAATCCAGCACATTATATCCCTGTGAGAATTGAAGTCGGGTCTGTATGGACTACATCTGCATCTTAGGGTTTACAAGGTGGACTTGGGTGCCCTTTTGTCCAAATCGGCCTATTCATGTGACTTGAAAAACACATGTATCTCCCAAAAGAAAATCATCTCTGGTAGAATCAGGAGCATAAGATACCTTGTTTGCTATGAGAAATCACTTTGCTTTATGAGAAACACAACTTCCTGCAACTTACGTTTTTTGAAGCTGGGGATATTCACTTTCTGTTCCAAGTAGACCTCTTCTGTGGAGTTGAAGAAATACCTGTATTTCTGGGTAGAAAACAATATGTCTGAGAAGCAGGAGCTTCTAGCACATTGGTTTCCTGTGAGAATTGAGTTCGTTTTGGAAGGAATACTTCCAGCATTTTATGTGTTTCAAGGTGGAGATACGCTGTCTGTGTTCCTTAAAGCTTACACTACTGAGTTGTAGAAAGAAATGTATCTTTCGAACACAACCATTTTGTCATAGAAGCAGGAGCATCTACCCCATTGGTCCCCTGTGAGAATGGCTTAGTTTTTGAAAGGGATGCTACCTGCAACTTAGGATTTTCCACGTGGACATAGGCCAACTGACCTCAATTGAAGAAAACCATGTGTCTCTTGAAGAAAACCAGCTGTGATATAAGCAGGAGCATCTAACACATTATTTTTCTGGGAGATTGAGTTCTTTTTTCAATGGAATACATCCTACAATGTAGGTTTTTCAAGGTGGATATAGGCTCTCGATGTTCCAAATAGGTCTATTTAGCAGAATTACAGAAAGAGAGGTATCCCTTCAACGAAAACTATCAATGATAGAAGCAGGAACATCTAGCACATGGTTTTCCAGGAAGAATTGGGTAGCTTTTTAAAAAACAATTCCTGCATATCAGAGTATTCAAGGTGGAGGAAGGCTCGTTCTGTTCCCAATAGGTCCCTTTAGACATGCTGAATAAACACATATGTCATTCAAAAGAAAACCATCTGTATTTAAAAGCAGAAGCATCAAGCACATTGTTTCCTTGTGAGAATTAAGTCAGTTTCTGAAATGAATATTGTCTGTAACTTACGTGTTTCAATTTGAAGGTAGGCTCTCTTTGTTTCAAATAGGCGTATTCAGCAGAGTTGAAGAAACACATGGAACTTTCAAAAGAAAACCATTTGTGTTATAAGCAAGCACATTGAGGACTTTCTTTGCTCTGAGAATTGCCTTAGTTTTTCAATGACATTCTACGTGGAAGTTAGGTTTTTCAAGGTGGAGATAGGCTCTGTTTGTTAGCACAGGTCTATTCAGGTGATTTGAAAAACATATGTGCCACTCTAAAGAAAATGATCTATGTTGGATGTGCCACTGCTAGCACATGGTTTCACAGTGACAACTGTGTTAGTTTTGAAAGGAATACTTCCTGCAAACCTGAGTTTACTAGGTGGAGAAGGCTCATTTGTGCCGAATTGGCCTATTCACCTGAGTAGAAAAAACACATCTAACATTCCAAGGAAAACCATCTGTGATAGAAACTGCAGCATCTAGACGGTGGTTTCCCTGTGAGAATTCAGTTATTTTTTGCAATTAATCCTTCCTGAAAAGTTTGTTTTTCAGGATGCACTTAGGCTCTTTTGGATACTAAGAAGACTATTTAGCAGAGTTGAAGAAACACATGTACCTGTCGACATAAAACCATTGGTGTTAGACCCAGGAACAAATCGCACATTATTTTGCTGTGAGAATTGTTCTGGTTTTTGTAAGGAATACTTCCTGCATATCAGAATTTACAAGGTGGAGAAAGGCTCATTTTCTTCGAAGTTGCCCTCTTCAGCTAAGTTGAGGAAACCCATGAACCTCATGATAGAAAATAATCTGTGTTACAAGCAGGAGCATCTAGCACATTGTTTGTTGTGAGAAACAGTTGGACTTCTGACGAGATATTTTCAGCAACGTAGGTTTCTCAGGGCGGTGATAGGCTCCATTTTTTCCGAAAGGCCTACTCAGCTGAGTTGAAGAAACTCATGCATCTTTCAAATGATAATCATTTGTGTTAGAAACACGAGAATGTACCACTTTGGTTCCCTTTGAGAACTCTTATTGTTCTTGAAAGGAATACTATCTGGACCTCAGGTTACTCAAGACGGAGATAGGCTCATTGTGTTCCAAATAGGCCTATTCCTCAGAGTTGCAGAAACACATACATCTCTCGAAATAAACCATGTGTGTTAGAAACAGGAGCACCTATCACTTTGTTTCCCTATGAGAATTGTGTTAGTTATTGAACGGAATACTTCCTGTAACTTAGATTTTTCAAGCTGGCTATACCTGCTTTTTGTTCTAAACACACCTACTGAGCGGTATGGAAGAAAAACATGTATCTCTCAAAAACAAAACCTCTACATAACATGCAGGAATATCTAGCAAATTACTTCGTGCAGAGAACTGAGTTAGTTTTTGAAATTAATACTTCCTGGAAATAGGTTCTTGATGGGGAAAATAGGCTCTGTGTGCCCCAATTACGCCTATTCCACTGGCTTAAAGATATCCATGTACATCTGTAATGAAAATCATCTGACTGGGGAGCGGGATAGCCTAGCACATTGTTCTCCTGTGGGAATTGAGTTTGTTTTGGGAAGGATTCTCAGGCAAATTAGGTGTTTCATTGAGGAGATAGCCTCTCTGTCTTCCAAACAGGACTTCAGCTGTGTAGAAGAACCAACCACATGTATCTTTTGAGAGAAAACCATTTGTGTTTGAAACACAAGAATCTAGCACATTGTTTCCCGATGAGAACTGAGTTTGGTTTTGGAATGAATTCTCCCTGCAACTAAGGTTTTTCAAGGAGGTGATAGGCTATTTTTCTTCCAAATAGTCCAATTCAGCTAAGATGAGGAAACTCATGTTGCACTGCAAGGACAAACAACTATGTGAGAAGCTCTAGCATCTAGCACAATGCTTACCTGAGAGAATTGAGGTTGTGTTTGAAAGGAATACCTCCTGCAAATCACAATTTGCATGGTGGAGGAAGGCTCATTTTGTTCGAAATAGGACTATTCCCCTAAGTTGAAGGAATTCATATATCTCTTGAAAGAAAACCACTGCGTGAGAAGTAGGAACATCTAGCACCTTCTTTCACTATGAGAACTCAGTTAGTTTTGAAATGGGATATGGCCTGTCACATAGGTTTTTTCAGGTGGAGAAAGGCTCTCTTCCTTGCAAAATTCCTATTCAGTTGAGTTCAAGATACACATGTATCTCTCGAAATAAAACCATCTGAGTTAGAAAGGGGAGCATTGAGCACCTTCTGTCCAAGTGAGAATTCACTGAGTTTTGGAAATTCTTCCTGCAAGTGAACCTTTTCAAGGTGGAGAAAGGCTTTCTTTGTTCCAATTAGGCCTATTCAAGCCTTGCGGAGGAAATACATGTATGTCTTGAAAGTAAGCCATCTGTCTTAGAAGCAAAAGCATGTGGCACATTGTTTTTCTGTGAGAAATGAGTCAGCCTTTCATAAGGAATACTCACGTCAATGTTTGATTTTCAAGGTGGAGATATGCTCTCTTTGTTCCAAATAGGACTATTCTGTTGAGTTGGGGAAACGTATATGTCTTTTGAATGTATACTATTTGTTTTAGAAGCAGGAGCACGTACCACATTGGTTCCCTGCGTAAATTGAGTTAATTTTTTAAAGGAATACTACCTGCAACTGAGGTTTTTCATGGTGGAGATAAGCTCTGCCTGTTCCCAATAGGCTCCCTCAGCTGAATTAAAGAAACACAGCTATGTCTTGAAAGAAAACCATTTTTGTCAGAAGCAGGAGAATCCAGCACATTATATCCCAGTGAGAATTGAAGTCGGGTCTGTATGGACTACATCTACATCTTAGGGTTTACAAGGTGGACTTGGGTGCCCTTTTGTCAAAATCGGCCTATTCATGTGACTTGAAAAACACATGTATCTCCCGAAAGAAAATCATCTCTGGTAGAATCAGGAGCATAAGATACCTTGTTTCCTATGACAAATCACTTTGCTTTATGAGAAACACAACTTCCTGCAACTTACGTTTTTTGAAGCTGGGGATATTCACTTTCTGTTCCAAGTAGACCTCTTCTGTGGAGTTGAAGAAATACCTGTATTTCTGGGTAGAAAACAATATGTCTGAGAAGCAGGAGCTTCTAGCACATTGGTTTCCTGTGAGAATTGAGCTCGTTTTGGAAGGAATACTTCCAGCATTTTATGTGTTTCAAGGTGGAGATACGCTGTCTGTGTTCCTTAAAGCTTACACTACTGAGTTGTAGAAACAAATGTATCTTTCGAACAGAACCATTTTGTCATAGAAGCAGGAGCATCTACCCCATTGGTCCCTGTGAGAATGGCTTAGTTTTTGAAAGGGATGCTACCTGCAACTTAGGATTTTCCACGTGGACATAGGCCAACTGACCTCAATTGAAGAAAACCATGTGTCTCTTGAAGAAAACCAGCTGTGATATAAGCAGGAGCATCTAACACATTATTTTTCTGGGAGATTGAGTTCTTTTTTCAATGGAATACATCCTACAATGTAGGTTTTTCAAGGTGGATATAGGCTCTCGATGTTCCAAATAGGTCTATTTAGCAGAATTACAGAAAGAGAGGTATCCCTTCAACGAAAACTATCAATGATAGAAGCAGGAACATCTAGCACATGGTTTTCCAGGAAGAATTGGGTAGCTTTTTAAAGAAAAAATTCCTGCATATCAGAGTATTCAAGGTGGAGGAAGGCTCGTTCTGTTCCCAATAGGTCCCTTTAGACATGCTGAATAAACACATATGTCATTCAAAAGAAAACCATCTGTATTTAAAAGCAGAAGCATCAAGCACATTGTTTCCTTGTGAGAATTAAGTCAGTTTCTGAAATGAATATTGTCTGTAACTTACGTGTTTCAATTTGAAGGTAGGCTCTCTTTGCTTCAAATAGGCGTATTCAGCAGAGTTGAAGAAACACATGGAACTTTCAAAAGAAAACCATTTGTGTTATAAGCAAGCACATTGAGGACTTTCTTTGCTCTGAGAATTGCCTTAGTTTTTCAATGACATTCTACGTGGAAGTTAGGTTTTTCAAGGTGGAGATAGGCTCTGTTTGTTAGCACAGGTCTATTCAGCTGATTTGAAAAACATATGTGCCACTCTAAAGAAAATGATCTATGTTAGATGTGCCACTGCTAGCACATGGTTTCACAGTGACAACTGTGTTAGTTTTGAAAGGAATACTTCCTGCAAACCTGAGTTTACTAGGTGGAGAAGGCTCATTTGTGCCGAATTGGCCTATTCACCTGAGTAGAAAAAACACATCTAACATTCCAAGGAAAACCATCTGTGATAGAAACTGCAGCATCTAGACGATGGTTTCCCTGTGAGAATTCAGTTATTTTTTGAAATTAATCCTTCCTGAAAAGTTTGTTTTTCAGGATGCACTTAGGCTCTTTTGGATCCTAAGAAGACTATTTAGCAGAGTTGAAGAAACACATGTACCTGTCGACGTAAAACCATTGGTGTTAGACCCAGGAACAAATCGCACATTATTTTGCTGTGAGAATTGTTCTGGTTTTTGTAAGGAATACTTCCTGCATATCAGAATTTACAAGGTGGAGAAAGGCTCATTTTCTTCGAAGTTGCCCTCTTCAGCTAAGTTGAGGAAACCCATGAACCTCATGATAGAAAATAATCTGTGTTACAAGCAGGAGCATCTAGCACATTGTTTGTTGTGAGAAACAGTTGGATTTCTGACGAGATATTTTCAGCAACGTAGGTTTCTCAGGGCGGTGATAGGCTCCATTTTTTCCAAAAGGCCTACTCAGCTGAGTTGAAGAAACTCATGCATCTTTCAAATGATAATCATTTGTGTTAGAAACACGAGTATGTACCACTTTGGTTCCCTTTGAGAACTCTTATTGTTCTTGGAATGAATACTATCTGGAACTCAGGTTACTCAAGATGGAGATAGGCTCACTGTCTTCCAAATAGGTCTATTCCGCAGAGTTGCAGAAACACATACATCTCTCGAAATAAACCATGTGTGTTAGAAACAGGAGCACCTATCACTTTGTTTCCCTATGAGAATTGTGTTAGTTATTGAAAGGAATACTTCCTGCAACTTAGATTTTTCAAGCTGGCTATACCTGCTTTTTGTTCTAAACACACCTACTGAGCGGTATGGAAGAAAAACATGTATCTCTCAAAAACAAAACCTCTACAAAACATGCAGGAATATCTAGCAAATTACTTCGTGCAGAGAACTGAGTTAGTTTTTGAAATTAATACTTCCTGGAAATAGGTTCTTGATGGGGGAAATAGGCTCTGTGTGCCCCAATTATGCCTATTCCACTGGCTTAAAGATATCCATGTACATCTGTAATGAAAATCATCTGACTGGGGAGCGGGATAGCCTAGCACATTGTTCTCCTGTGGGAATTGAGTTTGTTTTGGGAAGGATTCTCAGGCAAATTAGGTGTTTCATTGAGGAGATAGCCTCTCTGTCTTCCAAACAGGACTTCAGCTGTGTAGAAGAACCAACCACATGTATCTTTTGAGAGAAAACCATTTGTGTTTGAAACACAAGAATCTAGCACATTGTTTCCCGATGAGAACTGAGTTTGGTTTTGGAATGAATACTCCCTGCAACTAAGGTTTTTCAAGGAGGTGATAGGCTATTTTTCTTCCAAATAGTCCAATTCAGCTAAGATGAGGAAACTCATGTTGCACTGCAAGGACAAACAACTATGTGAGAAGCTCTAGCATCTAGCACAATGCTTACCTCAGAGAATTGAGGTTGTGTTTGAAAGGAATACCTCCTGCAAATCACAATTTGCATGGTGGAGGAAGGCTCATTTTGTTCGAAATAGGACTATTCCCCTAAGTTGAAGGAATTCATATATCTCTTGAAAGAAAACCACTGCGTGAGAAGTAGGAACATCTAGCACCTTCTTTCACTATGAGAACTCAGTTAGTTTTGAAATGGGATATGGCCTGTCACATAGGTTTTTTCAGGTGGAGAAAGGCTCTCTTCCTTGCAAAATTCCTATTCAGTTGAGTTCAAGATACACATGTATCTCTCGAAATAAAACCATCTGAGTTAGAAAGGGGAGCATTGAGCACCTTCTGTCCAAGTGAGAATTCACTGAGTTTTGGAAATTCTTCCTGCAAGTGAACCTTTTCAAGGTGGAGAAAGGCTTTCTTTGTTCCAATTAGGCCTATTCAAGCCTTGCGGAGGAAATACATGTATGTCTTGAAAGTAAGCCATCTGTCTTAGAAGCAAAAGCATGTGGCACATTGTTTTTCTGTGAGAAATGAGTCAGCCTTTCATAAGGAATACTCACGTCAATGTTTGATTTTCAAGGTGGAGATATGCTCTCTTTGTTCCAAATAGGACTATTCTGTTGAGTTGGGGAAACGTATATGTCTTTTGAATGTATAATATTTGTTTTAGAAGCAGGAGCACGTACCACATTGGTTCCCTGCGTAAATTGAGTTAATTTTTTAAAGGAATACTACCTGCAACTGAGGTTTTTCATGGTGGAGATAAGCTCTGCCTGTTCCCAATAGGCTCCCTCAGCTGAATTAAAGAAACACAGCTATGTCTTGAAAGAAAACCATTTTTGTCAGAAGCAGGAGAATCCAGCACATTATATCCCAGTGAGAATTGAAGTCGGGTCTGTATGGACTACATCTACATCTTAGGGTTTACAAGGTGGACTTGGGTGCCCTTTTGTCAAAATCGGCCTATTCATGTGACTTGAAAAACACATGTATCTCCCGAAAGAAAATCATCTCTGGTAGAATCAGGAGCATAAGATACCTTGTTTCCTATGACAAATCACTTTGCTTTATGAGAAACACAACTTCCTGCAACTTACGTTTTTTGAAGCTGGGGATATTCACTTTCTGTTCCAAGTAGACCTCTTCTGTGGAGTTGAAGAAATACCTGTATTTCTGGGTAGAAAACAATATGTCTGAGAAGCAGGAGCTTCTAGCACATTGGTTTCCTGTGAGAATTGAGCTCGTTTTGGAAGGAATACTTCCAGCATTTTATGTGTTTCAAGGTGGAGATACGCTGTCTGTGTTCCTTAAAGCTTACACTACTGAGTTGTAGAAACAAATGTATCTTTCGAACAGAACCATTTTGTCATAGAAGCAGGAGCATCTACCCCATTGGTCCCTGTGAGAATGGCTTAGTTTTTGAAAGGGATGCTACCTGCAACTTAGGATTTTCCACGTGGACATAGGCCAACTGACCTCAATTGAAGAAAACCATGTGTCTCTTGAAGAAAACCAGCTGTGATATAAGCAGGAGCATCTAACACATTATTTTTCTGGGAGATTGAGTTCTTTTTTCAATGGAATACATCCTACAATGTAGGTTTTTCAAGGTGGATATAGGCTCTCGATGTTCCAAATAGGTCTATTTAGCAGAATTACAGAAAGAGAGGTATCCCTTCAACGAAAACTATCAATGATAGAAGCAGGAACATCTAGCACATGGTTTTCCAGGAAGAATTGGGTAGCTTTTTAAAGAAAAAATTCCTGCATATCAGAGTATTCAAGGTGGAGGAAGGCTCGTTCTGTTCCCAATAGGTCCCTTTAGACATGCTGAATAAACACATATGTCATTCAAAAGAAAACCATCTGTATTTAAAAGCAGAAGCATCAAGCACATTGTTTCCTTGTGAGAATTAAGTCAGTTTCTGAAATGAATATTGTCTGTAACTTACGTGTTTCAATTTGAAGGTAGGCTCTCTTTGTTTCAAATAGGCGTATTCAGCAGAGTTGAAGAAACACATGGAACTTTCAAAAGAAAACCATTTGTGTTATAAGCAAGCACATTGAGGACTTTCTTTGCTCTGAGAATTGCCTTAGTTTTTCAATGACATTCTACGTGGAACTTAGGTTTTTCAAGGTGGAGATAGGCTCTGTTTGTTAGCACAGGTCTATTCAGCTGATTTGAAAAACATATGTGCCACTCTAAAGAAAATGATCTATGTTAGATGTGCCACTGCTAGCACATGGTTTCACAGTGACAACTGTGTTAGTTTTGAAAGGAATACTTCCTGCAAACCTGAGTTTACTAGGAGGAGAAGGCTCATTTGTGCCGAATTGGCCTATTCACCTGAGTAGAAAAAACACATCTAACATTCCAAGGAAAACCATCTGTGATAGAAACTGCAGCATCTAGACGGTGGTTTCCCTGTGAGAATTCAGTTATTTTTTGAAATTAATCCTTCCTGAAAAGTTTGTTTTTCAGGATGCACTTAGGCTCTTTTGGATCCTAAGAAGACTATTTAGCAGAGTTGAAGAAACACATGTACCTGTCGACGTAAAACCATTGGTGTTAGACCCAGGAACAAATCGCACATTATTTTGCTGTGAGAATTGTTCTGGTTTTTGTAAGGAATACTTCCTGCATATCAGAATTTACAAGGTGGAGAAAGGCTCATTTTCTTCGAAGTTGCCCTCTTCAGCTAAGTTGAGGAAACCCATGAACCTCATGATAGAAAATAATCTGTGTTACAAGCAGGAGCATCTAGCACATTGTTTGTTGTGAGAAACAGTTGGATTTCTGACGAGATATTTTCAGCAACGTAGGTTTCTCAGGGCGGTGATAGGCTCCATTTTTTCCGAAAGGCCTACTCAGCTGAGTTGAAGAAACTCATGCATCTTTCAAATGATAATCATTTGTGTTAGAAACACGAGTATGTACCACTTTGGTTCCCTTTGAGAACTCTTATTGTTCTTGGAATGAATACTATCTGGAACTCAGGTTACTCAAGATGGAGATAGGCTCACTGTGTTCCAAATAGGTCTATTCCGCAGAGTTGCAGAAACACATACATCTCTCGAAATAAACCATGTGTGTTAGAAACAGGAGCACCTATCACTTTGTTTCCCTATGAGAATTGTGTTAGTTATTGAAAGGAATACTTCCTGCAACTTAGATTTTTCAAGCTGGCTATACCTGCTTTTTGTTCTAAACACACCTACTGAGCGGTATGGAAGAAAAACATGTATCTCTCAAAAACAAAACCTCTACAAAACATGCAGGAATATCTAGCAAATTACTTCGTGCAGAGAACTGAGTTAGTTTTTGAAATTAATACTTCCTGGAAATAGGTTCTTGATGGGGGAAATAGGCTCTGTGTGCCCCAATTATGCCTATTCCACTGGCTTAAAGATATCCATGTACATCTGTAATGAAAATCATCTGACTGGGGAGCGGGATAGCCTAGCACATTGTTCTCCTGTGGGAATTGAGTTTGTTTTGGGAAGGATTCTCAGGCAAATTAGGTGTTTCATTGAGGAGATAGCCTCTCTGTCTTCCAAACAGGACTTCAGCTGTGTAGAAGAACCAACCACATGTATCTTTTGAGAGAAAACCATTTGTGTTTGAAACACAAGAATCTAGCACATTGTTTCCCGATGAGAACTGAGTTTGGTTTTGGAATGAATACTCCCTGCAACTAAGGTTTTTCAAGGAGGTGATAGGCTATTTTTCTTCCAAATAGTCCAATTCAGCTAAGATGAGGAAACTCATGTTGCACTGCAAGGACAAACAACTATGTGAGAAGCTCTAGCATCTAGCACAATGCTTACCTCAGAGAATTGAGGTTGTGTTTGAAAGGAATACCTCCTGCAAATCACAATTTGCATGGTGGAGGAAGGCTCATTTTGTTCGAAATAGGACTATTCCCCTAAGTTGAAGGAATTCATATATCTCTTGAAAGAAAACCACTGCGTGAGAAGTAGGAACATCTAGCACCTTCTTTCACTGTGAGAACTGAGTTAGTTTTGAAATGGGATATGGCCTGTCACATAGGTTTTTTCAGGTGGAGAAAGGCTCTCTTCCTTGCAAAAGGCCTATTCAGTTGAGTTCAAGATACACATGTATCTCTCGAAATAAAACCATCTGAGTAAGAAAGGGGAGCATTGAGCACCTTCTGTCCAAGTGAGAATTCACTGAGTTTTGGAAATTCTTCCTGCAAGTGAAGCTTTTCAAGGTGGAGAAAGGCTTTCTTTGTTCCAATTAGGCCTATTCAAGCCTTGCGGAGGAAATACATGTATGTCTTGAAAGTAAGCCATCTGTCTTAGAAGCAAAAGCATGTGGCACATTGTTTTTCTGTGAGAACTGAGTCAGCCTTTCATAAGGAATACTCACGTCAATGTTTGATTTTCAAGGTGGAGATATGCTCTCTTTGTTCCAAATAGGACTATTCTGTTGAGTTGGGGAAACGTATATGTCTTTTGAATGTATACTATTTGTTTTAGAAGCAGGAGCACGTACCACATTGGTTCCCTGCATAAATTGAGTTAATTTTTTAAAGGAATACTGCCTGCAACTGAGGTTTTTCATGGTGGAGATAAGCTCTGCCTGTTCCCAATAGGCTCCCTCAGCTGAATTAAAGAAACACAGCTATGTCTCGAAAGAAAACCATTTTTGTCAGAAGCAGGAGAATCCAGCACATTATATCCCTGTGAGAATTGAAGTCGGGTCTGTATGGACTACATCTGCATCTTAGGGTTTACAAGGTGGACTTGGGTGCCCTTTTGTCCAAATCGGCCTATTCATGTGACTTGAAAAACACATGTATCTCCCGAAAGAAAATCATCTCTGGTAGAATCAGGAGCATAAGATACCTTGTTTCCTAGGAGAAATCACTTTGCTTTATGAGAAACACAACTTCCTGCAACTTACGTTTTTTGAAGCTGGGGATATTCACTTTCTGTTCCAAGTAGACCTCTTCTGTGGAGTTGAAGAAATACCTGTATTTCTGGGTAGAAAACAATACGTCTGAGAAGCAGGAGCTTCTAGCACATTGGTTTCCTGTGAGAATTGAGCTCGTTTTGGAAGGAATACTTCCAGCATTTTATGTGTTTCAAGGTGGAGATATGCTGTCTGTGTTCCTTAAAGCTTACACTACTGAGTTGTAGAAAGAAATGTATCTTTCGAACACAACCATTTTGTCATAGAAGCAGGAGCATCTACCCCATTGGTCCCCTGTGAGAATGGCTTAGTTTTTGAAAGGGATGCTACCTGCAACTTAGGATTTTCCACGTGGACATAGGCCAACTGACCTCAATTGAAGAAAACCATGTGTCTCTTGAAGAAAACCAGCTGTGATATAAGCAGGAGCATCTAACACATTATTTTTCTGGGAGATTGAGTTCTTTTTTCAATGGAATACATCCTACAATGTAGGTTTTTCAAGGTGGATATAGTCTCTCGATGTTCCAAATAGGTCTATTTAGCAGAATTACAGAAAGAGAGGTATCCCTTCAACGAAAACTATCAATGATAGAAGCAGGAACATCTAGCACATGGTTTTCCAGTAAGAATTGGGTAGCTTTTTAAAGAAAAAATTCCTGCATATCAGAGTATTCAAGGTGGAGGAAGGCTCGTTCTGTTCCCAATAGGTCCCTTTAGACATGCTGAATAAACACATATGTCATTCAAAAGAAAACCATCTGTATTTAAAAGCAGAAGCATCAAGCACATTGTTTCCTTGTGAGAATTAAGTCAGTTTCTGAAATGAATATTGTCTGTAACTTACGTGTTTCAATTTGAAGGTAGGCTCTCTTTGTTTCAAATAGGCGTATTCAGCAGAGTTGAAGAAACACATGGAACTTTCAAAAGAAAACCATTTGTGTTATAAGCAAGCACATTGAGGACTTTCTTTGCTCTGAGAATTGCCTTAGTTTTTCAATGACATTCTACGTGGAAGTTAGGTTTTTCAAGGTGGAGATAGGCTCTGTTTGTTAGCACAGGTCTATTCAGCTGATTTGAAAAACATATGTGCCACTCTAAAGAAAATGATCTATGTTAGATGTGCCACTGCTAGCACATGGTTTCACAGTGACAACTGTGTTAGTTTTGAAAGGAATACTTCCTGCAAACCTGAGTTTACTAGGTGGAGAAGGCTCATTTGTGCCGAATTGGCCTATTCACCTGAGTAGAAAAAACACATCTAACATTCCAAGGAAAACCATCTGTGATAGAAACTGCAGCATCTAGACGGTGGTTTCCCTGTGAGAATTCAGTTATTTTTTGAAATTAATCCTTCCTGAAAAGTTTGTTTTTCAGGATGCACTTAGGCTCTTTTGGATCCTAAGAAGACTATTTAGCAGAGTTGAAGAAACACATGTACCTGTCGACGTAAAACCATTGGTGTTAGACCCAGGAACAAATCGCACATTATTTTGCTGTGAGAATTGTTCTGGTTTTTGTAAGGAATACTTCCTGCATATCAGAATTTACAAGGTGGAGAAAGGCTCATTTTCTTCGAAGTTGCCCTCTTCAGCTAAGTTGAGGAAACCCATGAACCTCATGATAGAAAATAATCTGTGTTACAAGCAGGAGCATCTAGCACATTGTTTGTTGTGAGAAACAGTTGGATTTCTGACGAGATATTTTCAGCAACGTAGGTTTCTCAGGGCGGTGATAGGCTCCATTTTTTCCAAAAGGCCTACTCAGCTGAGTTGAAGAAACTCATGCATCTTTCAAATGATAATCATTTGTGTTAGAAACACGAGTATGTACCACTTTGGTTCCCTTTGAGAACTCTTATTGTTCTTGGAAGGAATACTATCTGGAACTCAGGTTACTCAAGATGGAGATAGGCTCACTGTGTTCCAAATAGGTCTATTCCGCAGAGTTGCAGAAACACATACATCTCTCGAAATAAACCATGTGTGTTAGAAACAGGAGCACCTATCACTTTGTTTCCCTATGAGAATTGTGTTAGTTATTGAAAGGAATACTTCCTGCAACTTAGATTTTTCAAGCTGGCTATACCTGCTTTTTGTTCTAAACACACCTACTGAGCGGTATGGAAGAAAAACATGTATCTCTCAAAAACAAAACCTCTACAAAACATGCAGGAATATCTAGCAAATTACTTCGTGCAGACAACTGAGTTAGTTTTTGAAATTAATACTTCCTGGAAATAGGTTCTTGATGGGGGAAATAGGCTCTGTGTGCCCCAATTATGCCTATTCCATTGGCTTAAAGATATCCATGTACATCTGTAATGAAAATCATCTGACTGGGGAGCGGGATAGCCTAGCACATTGTTCTCCTGTGGGAATTGAGTTTGTTTTGGGAAGGATTCTCAGGCAAATTAGGTGTTTCATTGAGGAGATAGCCTCTCTGTCTTCCAAACAGGACTTCAGCTTTGTAGAAGAACCAACCACATGTATCTTTTGAGAGAAAACCATTTGTGTTTGAAACACAAGAATCTAGCACATTGTTTCCCGATGAGAACTGAGTTTGGTTTTGGAATGAATACTCCCTGCAACTAAGGTTTTTCAAGGAGGTGATAGGCTATTTTTCTTCCAAATAGTCCAATTCAGCTAAGATGAGGAAACTCATGTTGCACTGCAAGGACAAACAACTATGTGAGAAGCTCTAGCATCTAGCACAATGCTTACCTGAGAGAATTGAGGTTGTGTTTGAAAGGAATACCTCCTGCAAATCACAATTTGCATGGTGGAGGAAGGCTCATTTTGTTCAAAATAGGACTATTCCCCTAAGTTGAAGGAATTCATATATCTCTTGAAAGAAAACCACTGCGTGAGAAGTAGGAACATCTAGCACCTTCTTTCACTGTGAGAACTGAGTTAGTTTTGAAATGGGATATGGCCTGTCACATAGGTTTTTTCAGGTGGAGAAAGGCTCTCTTCCTTGCAAAAGGCCTATTCAGTTGAGTTCAAGATACACATGTATCTCTCGAAATAAAACCATCTGAGTAAGAAAGGGGAGCATTGAGCACCTTCTGTCCAAGTGAGAATTCACTGAGTTTTGGAAATTCTTCCTGCAAGTGAAGCTTTTCAAGGTGGAGAAAGGCTTTCTTTGTTCCAATTAGGCCTATTCAAGCCTTGCGGAGGAAATACATGTATGTCTTGAAAGTAAGCCATCTGTCTTAGAAGCAAAAGCATGTGGCACATTGTTTTTCTGTGAGAACTGAGTCAGCCTTTCATAAGGAATACTCACGTCAATGTTTGATTTTCAAGGTGGAGATATGCTCTCTTTGTTCCAAATAGGACTATTCTGTTGAGTTGGGGAAACGTATATGTCTTTTGAATGTATACTATTTGTTTTAGAAGCAGGAGCACGTACCACATTGGTTCCCTGCATAAATTGAGTTAATTTTTTAAAGGAATACTGCCTGCAACTGAGGTTTTTCATGGTGGAGATAAGCTCTGCCTGTTCCCAATAGGCTCCCTCAGCTGAATTAAAGAAACACAGCTATGTCTTGAAAGAAAACCATTTTTGTCAGAAGCAGGAGAATCCAGCACATTATATCCCTGTGAGAATTGAAGTCGGGTCTGTATGGACTACATCTGCATCTTAGGGTTTACAAGGTGGACTTGGGTGCCCTTTTGTCCAAATCGGCCTATTCATGTGACTTGAAAAACACATGTATCTCCCGAAAGAAAATCATCTCTGGTAGAATCAGGAGCATAAGATACCTTGTTTCCTATGAGAAATCACTTTGCTTTATGAGAAACACAACTTCCTGCAACTTACGTTTTTTGAAGCTGGGGATATTCACTTTCTGTTCCAAGTAGACCTCTTCTGTGGAGTTGAAGAAATACCTGTATTTCTGGGTAGAAAACAATACGTCTGAGAAGCAGGAGCTTCTAGCACATTGGTTTCCTGTGAGAATTGAGCTCGTTTTGGAAGGAATACTTCCAGCATTTTATGTGTTTCAAGGTGGAGATACGCTGTCTGTGTTCCTTAAAGCTTACACTACTGAGTTGTAGAAAGAAATGTATCTTTCGAACACAACCATTTTGTCATAGAAGCAGGAGCATCTACCCCATTGGTCCCCTGTGAGAATGGCTTAGTTTTTGAAAGGGATGCTACCTGCAACTTAGGATTTTCCACGTGGACATAGGCCAACTGACCTCAATTGAAGAAAACCATGTGTCTCTTGAAGAAAACCAGCTGTGATATAAGCAGGAGCATCTAACACATTATTTTTCTGGGAGATTGAGTTCTTTTTTCAATGGAATACATCCTACAATGTAGGTTTTTCAAGGTGGATATAGGCTCTCGATGTTCCAAATAGGTCTATTTAGCAGAATTACAGAAAGAGAGGTATCCCTTCAACGAAAACTATCAATGATAGAAGCAGGAACATCTAGCACATGGTTTTCCAGTAAGAATTGGGTAGCTTTTTAAAGAAAAAATTCCTGCATATCAGAGTATTCAAGGTGGAGGAAGGCTCGTTCTGTTCCCAATAGGTCCCTTTAGACATGCTGAATAAACACATATGTCATTCAAAAGAAAACCATCTGTATTTAAAAGCAGAAGCATCAAGCACATTGTTTCCTTGTGAGAATTAAGTCAGTTTCTGAAATGAATATTGTCTGTAACTTACGTGTTTCAATTTGAAGGTAGGCTCTCTTTGTTTCAAATAGGCGTATTCAGCAGAGTTGAAGAAACACATGGAACTTTCAAAAGAAAACCATTTGTGTTATAAGCAAGCACATTGAGGACTTTCTTTGCTCTGAGAATTGCCTTAGTTTTTCAATGACATTCTACGTGGAAGTTAGGTTTTTCAAGGTGGAGATAGGCTCTGTTTGTTAGCACAGGTCTATTCAGCTGATTTGAAAAACATATGTGCCACTCTAAAGAAAATGATCTATGTTAGATGTGCCACTGCTAGCACATGGTTTCACAGTGACAACTGTGTTAGTTTTGAAAGGAATACTTCCTGCAAACCTGAGTTTACTAGGTGGAGAAGGCTCATTTGTGCCGAATTGGCCTATTCACCTGAGTAGAAAAAACACATCTAACATTCCAAGGAAAACCATCTGTGATAGAAACTGCAGCATCTAGACGGTGGTTTCCCTGTGAGAATTCAGTTATTTTTTGAAATTAATCCTTCCTGAAAAGTTGGTTTTTCAGGATGCACTTAGGCTCTTTTGGATCCTAAGAAGACTATTTAGCAGAGTTGAAGAAACACATGTACCTGTCGACGTAAAACCATTGGTGTTAGACCCAGGAACAAATCGCACATTATTTTGCTGTGAGAATTGTTCTGGTTTTTGTAAGGAATACTTCCTGCATATCAGAATTTACAAGGTGGAGAAAGGCTCATTTTCTTCGAAGTTGCCCTCTTCAGCTAAGTTGAGGAAACCCATGAACCTCATGATAGAAAATAATCTGTGTTACAAGCAGGAGCATCTAGCACATTGTTTGTTGTGAGAAACAGTTGGATTTCTGACGAGATATTTTCAGCAACGTAGGTTTCTCAGGGCGGTGATAGGCTCCATTTTTTCCAAAAGGCCTACTCAGCTGAGTTGAAGAAACTCATGCATCTTTCAAATGATAATCATTTGTGTTAGAAACACGAGTATGTACCACTTTGGTTCCCTTTGAGAACTCTTATTGTTCTTGGAAGGAATACTATCTGGAACTCAGGTTACTCAAGATGGAGATAGGCTCACTGTGTTCCAAATAGGTCTATTCCGCAGAGTTGCAGAAACACATACATCTCTCGAAATAAACCATGTGTGTTAGAAACAGGAGCACCTATCACTTTGTTTCCCTATGAGAATTGTGTTAGTTATTGAAAGGAATACTTCCTGCAACTTAGATTTTTCAAGCTGGCTATACCTGCTTTTTGTTCTAAACACACCTACTGAGCGGTATGGAAGAAAAACATGTATCTCTCAAAAACAAAACCTCTACAAAACATGCAGGAATATCTAGCAAATTACTTCGTGCAGACAACTGAGTTAGTTTTTGAAATTAATACTTCCTGGAAATAGGTTCTTGATGGGGGAAATAGGCTCTGTGTGCCCCAATTATGCCTATTCCATTGGCTTAAAGATATCCATGTACATCTGTAATGAAAATCATCTGACTGGGGAGCGGGATAGCCTAGCACATTGTTCTCCTGTGGGAATTGAGTTTGTTTTGGGAAGGATTCTCAGGCAAATTAGGTGTTTCATTGAGGAGATAGCCTCTCTGTCTTCCAAACAGGACTTCAGCTGTGTAGAAGAACCAACCACATGTATCTTTTGAGAGAAAACCATTTGTGTTTGAAACACAAGAATCTAGCACATTGTTTCCCGATGAGAACTGAGTTTGGTTTTGGAATGAATACTCCCTGCAACTAAGGTTTTTCAAGGAGGTGATAGGCTATTTTTCTTCCAAATAGTCCAATTCAGCTAAGATGAGGAAACTCATGTTGCACTGCAAGGACAAACAACTATGTGAGAAGCTCTAGCATCTAGCACAATGCTTACCTGAGAGAATTGAGGTTGTGTTTGAAAGGAATACCTCCTGCAAATCACAATTTGCATGGTGGAGGAAGGCTCATTTTGTTCAAAATAGGACTATTCCCCTAAGTTGAAGGAATTCATATATCTCTTGAAAGAAAACCACTGCGTGAGAAGTAGGAACATCTAGCACCTTCTTTCACTGTGAGAACTGAGTTAGTTTTGAAATGGGATATGGCCTGTCACATAGGTTTTTTCAGGTGGAGAAAGGCTCTCTTCCTTGCAAAAGGCCTATTCAGTTGAGTTCAAGATACACATGTATCTCTCGAAATAAAACCATCTGAGTAAGAAAGGGGAGCATTGAGCACCTTCTGTCCAAGTGAGAATTCACTGAGTTTTGGAAATTCTTCCTGCAAGTGAAGCTTTTCAAGGTGGAGAAAGGCTTTCTTTGTTCCAATTAAGCCTATTCAAGCCTTGCGGAGGAAATACATGTATGTCTTGAAAGTAAGCCATCTGTCTTAGAAGCAAAAGCATGTGGCACATTGTTTTTCTGTGAGAACTGAGTCAGCCTTTCATAAGGAATACTCACGTCAATGTTTGATTTTCAAGGTGGAGATATGCTCTCTTTGTTCCAAATAGGACTATTCTGTTGAGTTGGGGAAACGTATATGTCTTTTGAATGTATACTATTTGTTTTAGAAGCAGGAGCACGTACCACCTTGGTTCCCTGCATAAATTGAGTTAATTTTTTAAAGGAATACTGCCTGCAACTGAGGTTTTTCATGGTGGAGATAAGCTCTGCCTGTTCCCAATAGGCTCCCTCAGCTGAATTAAAGAAACACAGCTATGTCTTGAAAGAAAACCATTTTTGTCAGAAGCAGGAGAATCCAGCACATTATATCCCTGTGAGAATTGAAGTCGGGTCTGTATGGACTACATCTGCATCTTAGGGTTTACAAGGTGGACTTGGGTGCCCTTTTGTCCAAATCGGCCTATTCATGTGACTTGAAAAACACATGTATCTCCCGAAAGAAAATCATCTCTGGTAGAATCAGGAGCATAAGATACCTTGTTTCCTAGGAGAAATCACTTTGCTTTATGAGAAACACAACTTCCTGCAACTTACGTTTTTTGAAGCTGGGGATATTCACTTTCTGTTCCAAGTAGACCTCTTCTGTGGAGTTGAAGAAATACCTGTATTTCTGGGTAGAAAACAATACGTCTGAGAAGCAGGAGCTTCTAGCACATTGGTTTCCTGTGAGAATTGAGCTCGTTTTGGAAGGAATACTTCCAGCATTTTATGTGTTTCAAGGTGGAGATACGCTGTCTGTGTTCCTTAAAGCTTACACTACTGAGTTGTAGAAAGAAATGTATCTTTCGAACACAACCATTTTGTCATAGAAGCAGGAGCATCTACCCCATTGGTCCCCTGTGAGAATGGCTTAGTTTTTGAAAGGGATGCTACCTGCAACTTAGGATTTTCCACGTGGACATAGGCCAACTGACCTCAATTGAAGAAAACCATGTGTCTCTTGAAGAAAACCAGCTGTGATATAAGCAGGAGCATCTAACACATTATTTTTCTGGGAGATTGAGTTCTTTTTTCAATGGAATACATCCTACAATGTAGGTTTTTCAAGGTGGATATAGGCTCTCGATGTTCCAAATAGGTCTATTTAGCAGAATTACAGAAAGAGAGGTATCCCTTCAACGAAAACTATCAATGATAGAAGCAGGAACATCTAGCACATGGTTTTCCAGTAAGAATTGGGTAGCTTTTTAAAGAAAAAATTCCTGCATATCAGAGTATTCAAGGTGGAGGAAGGCTCGTTCTGTTCCCAATAGGTCCCTTTAGACATGCTGAATAAACACATATGTCATTCAAAAGAAAACCATCTGTATTTAAAAGCAGAAGCATCAAGCACATTGTTTCCTTGTGAGAATTAAGTCAGTTTCTGAAATGAATATTGTCTGTAACTTACGTGTTTCAATTTGAAGGTAGGCTCTCTTTGTTTCAAATAGGCGTATTCAGCAGAGTTGAAGAAACACATGGAACTTTCAAAAGAAAACCATTTGTGTTATAAGCAAGCACATTGAGGACTTTCTTTGCTCTGAGAATTGCCTTAGTTTTTCAATGACATTCTACGTGGAAGTTAGGTTTTTCAAGGTGGAGATAGGCTCTGTTTGTTAGCACAGGTCTATTCAGCTGATTTGAAAAACATATGTGCCACTCTAAAGAAAATGATCTATGTTAGATGTGCCACTGCTAGCACATGGTTTCACAGTGACAACTGTGTTAGTTTTGAAAGGAATACTTCCTGCAAACCTGAGTTTACTAGGTGGAGAAGGCTCATTTGTGCCGAATTGGCCTATTCACCTGAGTAGAAAAAACACATCTAACATTCCAAGGAAAACCATGTGTGATAGAAACTGCAGCATCTAGACGGTGGTTTCCCTGTGAGAATTCAGTTATTTTTTGAAATTAATCCTTCCTGAAAAGTTTGTTTTTCAGGATGCACTTAGGCTCTTTTGGATCCTAAGAAGACTATTTAGCAGAGTTGAAGAAACACATGTACCTGTCGACGTAAAACCATTGGTGTTAGACCCAGGAACAAATCGCACATTATTTTGCTGTGAGAATTGTTCTGGTTTTTGTAAGGAATACTTCCTGCATATCAGAATTTACAAGGTGGAGAAAGGCTCATTTTCTTCGAAGTTGCCCTCTTCAGCTAAGTTGAGGAAACCCATGAACCTCATGATAGAAAATAATCTGTGTTACAAGCAGGAGCATCTAGCACATTGTTTGTTGTGAGAAACAGTTGGATTTCTGACGAGATATTTTCAGCAACGTAGGTTTCTCAGGGCGGTGATAGGCTCCATTTTTTCCAAAAGGCCTACTCAGCTGAGTTGAAGAAACTCATGCATCTTTCAAATGATAATCATTTGTGTTAGAAACACGAGTATGTACCACTTTGGTTCCCTTTGAGAACTCTTATTGTTCTTGGAAGGAATACTATCTGGAACTCAGGTTACTCAAGATGGAGATAGGCTCACTGTGTTCCAAATAGGCCTATTCCTCAGAGTTGCAGAAACACATACATCTCTCGAAATAAACCATGTGTGTTAGAAACAGGAGCACCTATCACTTTGTTTCCCTATGAGAATTGTGTTAGTTATTGAAAGGAATACTTCCTGCAACTTAGATTTTTCAAGCTGGCTATACCTGCTTTTTGTTCTAAACACACCTACTGAGCGGTATGGAAGAAAAACATGTATCTCTCAAAAACAAAACCTCTACAAAACATGCAGGAATATCTAGCAAATTACTTCGTGCAGAGAACTGAGTTAGTTTTTGAAATTAATACTTCCTGGAAATAGGTTCTTGATGGGGGAAATAGGCTCTGTGTGCCCCAATTATGCCTATTCCACTGGCTTAAAGATATCCATGTACATCTGTAATGAAAATCATCTGACTGGGGAGCGGGATAGCCTAGCACATTGTTCTCCTGTGGGAATTGAGTTTGTTTTGGGAAGGATTCTCAGGCAAATTAGGTGTTTCATTGAGGAGATAGCCTCTCTGTCTTCCAAACAGGACTTCAGCTGTGTAGAAGAACCAACCACATGTATCTTTTGAGAGAAAACCATTTGTGTTTGAAACACAAGAATCTAGCACATTGTTTCCCGATGAGAACTGAGTTTGGTTTTGGAATGAATACTCCCTGCAACTAAGGTTTTTCAAGGAGGTGATAGGCTATTTTTCTTCCAAATAGTCCAATTCAGCTAAGATGAGGAAACTCATGTTGCACTGCAAGGACAAACAACTATGTGAGAAGCTCTAGCATCTAGCACAATGCTTACCTGAGAGAATTGACGTTGTGTTTGAAAGGAATACCTCCTGCAAATCACAATTTGCATGGTGGAGGAAGGCTCATTTTGTTCAAAATAGGACTATTCCCCTAAGTTGAAGGAATTCATATATCTCTTGAAAGAAAACCACTGCGTGAGAAGTAGGAACATCTAGCACCTTCTTTCACTGTGAGAACTGAGTTAGTTTTGAAATGGGATATGGCCTGTCACATAGGTTTTTTCAGGTGGAGAAAGGCTCTCTTCCTTGCAAAAGGCCTATTCAGTTGAGTTCAAGATACACATGTATCTCTCGAAATAAAACCATCTGAGTAAGAAAGGGGAGCATTGAGCACCTTCTGTCCAAGTGAGAATTCACTGAGTTTTGGAAATTCTTCCTGCAAGTGAAGCTTTTCAAGGTGGAGAAAGGCTTTCTTTGTTCCAATTAGGCCTATTCAAGCCTTGCGGAGGAAATACATGTATGTCTTGAAAGTAAGCCATCTGTCTTAGAAGCAAAAGCATGTGGCACATTGTTTTTCTGTGAGAACTGAGTCAGCCTTTCATAAGGAATACTCACGTCAATGTTTGATTTTCAAGGTGGAGATATGCTCTCTTTGTTCCAAATAGGACTATTCTGTTGAGTTGGGGAAACGTATATGTCTTTTGAATGTATACTATTTGTTTTAGAAGCAGGAGCACGTACCACATTGGTTCCCTGCATAAATTGAGTTAATTTTTTAAAGGAATACTGCCTGCAACTGAGGTTTTTCATGGTGGAGATAAGCTCTGCCTGTTCCCAATAGGCTCCCTCAGCTGAATTAAAGAAACACAGCTATGTCTTGAAAGAAAACCATTTTTGTCAGAAGCAGGAGAATCCAGCACATTATATCCCTGTGAGAATTGAAGTCGGGTCTGTATGGACTACATCTGCATCTTAGGGTTTACAAGGTGGACTTGGGTGCCCTTTTGTCCAAATCGGCCTATTCATGTGACTTGAAAAACACATGTATCTCCCGAAAGAAAATCATCTCTGGTAGAATCAGGAGCATAAGATACCTTGTTTCCTAGGAGAAATCACTTTGCTTTATGAGAAACACAACTTCCTGCAACTTACGTTTTTTGAAGCTGGGGATATTCACTTTCTGTTCCAAGTAGACCTCTTCTGTGGAGTTGAAGAAATACCTGTATTTCTGGGTAGAAAACAATACGTCTGAGAAGCAGGAGCTTCTAGCACATTGGTTTCCTGTGAGAATTGAGCTCGTTTTGGAAGGAATACTTCCAGCATTTTATGTGTTTCAAGGTGGAGATACGCTGTCTGTGTTCCTTAAAGCTTACACTACTGAGTTGTAGAAAGAAATGTATCTTTCGAACACAACCATTTTGTCATAGAAGCAGGAGCATCTACCCCATTGGTCCCCTGTGAGAATGGCTTAGTTTTTGAAAGGGATGCTACCTGCAACTTAGGATTTTCCACGTGGACATAGGCCAACTGACCTCAATTGAAGAAAACCATGTGTCTCTTGAAGAAAACCAGCTGTGATATAAGCAGGAGCATCTAACACATTATTTTTCTGGGAGATTGAGTTCTTTTTTCAATGGAATACATCCTACAATGTAGGTTTTTCAAGGTGGATATAGGCTCTCGATGTTCCAAATAGGTCTATTTAGCAGAATTACAGAAAGAGAGGTATCCCTTCAACGAAAACTATCAATGATAGAAGCAGGAACATCTAGCACATGGTTTTCCAGTAAGAATTGGGTAGCTTTTTAAAGAAAAAATTCCTGCATATCAGAGTATTCAAGGTGGAGGAAGGCTCGTTCTGTTCCCAATAGGTCCCTTTAGACATGCTGAATAAACACATATGTCATTCAAAAGAAAACCATCTGTATTTAAAAGCAGAAGCATCAAGCACATTGTTTCCTTGTGAGAATTAAGTCAGTTTCTGAAATGAATATTGTCTGTAACTTACGTGTTTCAATTTGAAGGTAGGCTCTCTTTGTTTCAAATAGGCGTATTCAGCAGAGTTGAAGAAACACATGGAACTTTCAAAAGAAAACCATTTGTGTTATAAGCAAGCACATTGAGGACTTTCTTTGCTCTGAGAATTGCCTTAGTTTTTCAATGACATTCTACGTGGAAGTTAGGTTTTTCAAGGTGGAGATAGGCTCTGTTTGTTAGCACAGGTCTATTCAGCTGATTTGAAAAACATATGTGCCACTCTAAAGAAAATGATCTATGTTAGATGTGCCACTGCTAGCACATGGTTTCACAGTGACAACTGTGTTAGTTTTGAAAGGAATACTTCCTGCAAACCTGAGTTTACTAGGTGGAGAAGGCTCATTTGTGCCGAATTGGCCTATTCACCTGAGTAGAAAAAACACATCTAACATTCCAAGGAAAACCATCTGTGATAGAAACTGCAGCATCTAGACGGTGGTTTCCCTGTGAGAATTCAGTTATTTTTTGAAATTAATCCTTCCTGAAAAGTTTGTTTTTCAGGATGCACTTAGGCTCTTTTGGATCCTAAGAAGACTATTTAGCAGAGTTGAAGAAACACATGTACCTGTCGACGTAAAACCATTGGTGTTAGACCCAGGAACAAATCGCACATTATTTTGCTGTGAGAATTGTTCTGGTTTTTGTAAGGAATACTTCCTGCATATCAGAATTTACAAGGTGGAGAAAGGCTCATTTTCTTCGAAGTTGCCCTCTTCAGCTAAGTTGAGGAAACCCATGAACCTCATGATAGAAAATAATCTGTGTTACAAGCAGGAGCATCTAGCACATTGTTTGTTGTGAGAAACAGTTGGATTTCTGACGAGATATTTTCAGCAACGTAGGTTTCTCAGGGCGGTGATAGGCTCCATTTTTTCCAAAAGGCCTACTCAGCTGAGTTGAAGAAACTCATGCATCTTTCAAATGATAATCATTTGTGTTAGAAACACGAGTATGTACCACTTTGGTTCCCTTTGAGAACTCTTATTGTTCTTGGAAGGAATACTATCTGGAACTCAGGTTACTCAAGATGGAGATAGGCTCACTGTGTTCCAAATAGGCCTATTCCTCAGAGTTGCAGAAACACATACATCTCTCGAAATAAACCATGTGTGTTAGAAACAGGAGCACCTATCACTTTGTTTCCCTATGAGAATTGTGTTAGTTATTGAAAGGAATACTTCCTGCAACTTAGATTTTTCAAGCTGGCTATACCTGCTTTTTGTTCTAAACACACCTACTGAGCGGTATGGAAGAAAAACATGTATCTCTCAAAAACAAAACCTCTACAAAACATGCAGGAATATCTAGCAAATTACTTCGTGCAGAGAACTGAGTTAGTTTTTGAAATTAATACTTCCTGGAAATAGGTTCTTGATGGGGGAAATAGGCTCTGTGTGCCCCAATTATGCCTATTCCACTGGCTTAAAGATATCCATGTACATCTGTAATGAAAATCATCTGACTGGGGAGCGGGATAGCCTAGCACATTGTTCTCCTGTGGGAATTGAGTTTGTTTTGGGAAGGATTCTCAGGCAAATTAGGTGTTTCATTGAGGAGATAGCCTCTCTGTCTTCCAAACAGGACTTCAGCTGTGTAGAAGAACCAACCACATGTATCTTTTGAGAGAAAACCATTTGTGTTTGAAACACAAGAATCTAGCACATTGTTTCCCGATGAGAACTGAGTTTGGTTTTGGAATGAATACTCCCTGCAACTAAGGTTTTTCAAGGAGGTGATAGGCTATTTTTCTTCCAAATAGTCCAATTCAGCTAAGATGAGGAAACTCATGTTGCACTGCAAGGACAAACAACTATGTGAGAAGCTCTAGCATCTAGCACAATGCTTACCTGAGAGAATTGACGTTGTGTTTGAAAGGAATACCTCCTGCAAATCACAATTTGCATGGTGGAGGAAGGCTCATTTTGTTCAAAATAGGACTATTCCCCTAAGTTGAAGGAATTCATATATCTCTTGAAAGAAAACCACTGCGTGAGAAGTAGGAACATCTAGCACCTTCTTTCACTGTGAGAACTGAGTTAGTTTTGAAATGGGATATGGCCTGTCACATAGGTTTTTTCAGGTGGAGAAAGGCTCTCTTACTTGCAAAAGGCCTATTCAGTTGAGTTCAAGATACACATGTATCTCTCGAAATAAAACCATCTGAGTAAGAAAGGGGAGCATTGAGCACCTTCTGTCCAAGTGAGAATTCACTGAGTTTTGGAAATTCTTCCTGCAAGTGAAGCTTTTCAAGGTGGAGAAAGGCTTTCTTTGTTCCAATTAGGCCTATTCAAGCCTTGCGGAGGAAATACATGTATGTCTTGAAAGTAAGCCATCTGTCTTAGAAGCAAAAGCATGTGGCACATTGTTTTTCTGTGAGAACTGAGTCAGCCTTTCATAAGGAATACTCACGTCAATGTTTGATTTTCAAGGTGGAGATATGCTCTCTTTGTTCCAAATAGGACTATTCTGTTGAGTTGGGGAAACGTATATGTCTTTTGAATGTATACTATTTGTTTTAGAAGCAGGAGCACGTACCACCTTGGTTCCCTGCATAAATTGAGTTAATTTTTTAAAGGAATACTGCCTGCAACTGAGGTTTTTCATGGTGGAGATAAGCTCTGCCTGTTCCCAATAGGCTCCCTCAGCTGAATTAAAGAAACACAGCTATGTCTTGAAAGAAAACCATTTTTGTCAGAAGCAGGAGAATCCAGCACATTATATCCCTGTGAGAATTGAAGTCGGGTCTGTATGGACTACATCTGCATCTTAGGGTTTACAAGGTGGACTTGGGTGCCCTTTTGTCCAAATCGGCCTATTCATGTGACTTGAAAAACACATGTATCTCCCGAAAGAAAATCATCTCTGGTAGAATCAGGAGCATAAGATACCTTGTTTCCTAGGAGAAATCACTTTGCTTTATGAGAAACACAACTTCCTGCAACTTACGTTTTTTGAAGCTGGGGATATTCACTTTCTGTTCCAAGTAGACCTCTTCTGTGGAGTTGAAGAAATACCTGTATTTCTGGGTAGAAAACAATACGTCTGAGAAGCAGGAGCTTCTAGCACATTGGTTTCCTGTGAGAATTGAGCTCGTTTTGGAAGGAATACTTCCAGCATTTTATGTGTTTCAAGGTGGAGATACGCTGTCTGTGTTCCTTAAAGCTTACACTACTGAGTTGTAGAAAGAAATGTATCTTTCGAACACAACCATTTTGTCATAGAAGCAGGAGCATCTACCCCATTGGTCCCCTGTGAGAATGGCTTAGTTTTTGAAAGGGATGCTACCTGCAACTTAGGATTTTCCACGTGGACATAGGCCAACTGACCTCAATTGAAGAAAACCATGTGTCTCTTGAAGAAAACCAGCTGTGATATAAGCAGGAGCATCTAACACATTATTTTTCTGGGAGATTGAGTTCTTTTTTCAATGGAATACATCCTACAATGTAGGTTTTTCAAGGTGGATATAGGCTCTCGATGTTCCAAATAGGTCTATTTAGCAGAATTACAGAAAGAGAGGTATCCCTTCAACGAAAACTATCAATGATAGAAGCAGGAACATCTAGCACATGGTTTTCCAGTAAGAATTGGGTAGCTTTTTAAAGAAAAAATTCCTGCATATCAGAGTATTCAAGGTGGAGGAAGGCTCGTTCTGTTCCCAATAGGTCCCTTTAGACATGCTGAATAAACACATATGTCATTCAAAAGAAAACCATCTGTATTTAAAAGCAGAAGCATCAAGCACATTGTTTCCTTGTGAGAATTAAGTCAGTTTCTGAAATGAATATTGTCTGTAACTTACGTGTTTCAATTTGAAGGTAGGCTCTCTTTGTTTCAAATAGGCGTATTCAGCAGAGTTGAAGAAACACATGGAACTTTCAAAAGAAAACCATTTGTGTTATAAGCAAGCACATTGAGGACTTTCTTTGCTCTGAGAATTGCCTTAGTTTTTCAATGACATTCTACGTGGAAGTTAGGTTTTTCAAGGTGGAGATAGGCTCTGTTTGTTAGCACAGGTCTATTCAGCTGATTTGAAAAACATATGTGCCACTCTAAAGAAAATGATCTATGTTAGATGTGCCACTGCTAGCACATGGTTTCACAGTGACAACTGTGTTAGTTTTGAAAGGAATACTTCCTGCAAACCTGAGTTTACTAGGTGGAGAAGGCTCATTTGTGCCGAATTGGCCTATTCACCTGAGTAGAAAAAACACATCTAACATTCCAAGGAAAACCATGTGTGATAGAAACTGCAGCATCTAGACGGTGGTTTCCCTGTGAGAATTCAGTTATTTTTTGAAATTAATCCTTCCTGAAAAGATTGTTTTTCAGGATGCACTTAGGCTCTTTTGGATCCTAAGAAGACTATTTAGCAGAGTTGAAGAAACACATGTACCTGTCGACGTAAAACCATTGGTGTTAGACCCAGGAACAAATCGCACATTATTTTGCTGTGAGAATTGTT
Source organism: Castor canadensis (assembly GCF_047511655.1). Taxonomy (NCBI): domain Eukaryota; kingdom Metazoa; phylum Chordata; class Mammalia; order Rodentia; family Castoridae; genus Castor; species Castor canadensis. The sequence continues at coordinate 100,143,950 of NC_133397.1, read as the reverse complement.
CTGGTTTTTGTAAGGAATACTTCCTGCATATCAGAATTTACAAGGTGGAGAAAGGCTCATTTTCTTCGAAGTTGCCCTCTTCAGCTAAGTTGAGGAAACCCATGAACCTCATGATAGAAAATAATCTGTGTTACAAGCAGGAGCATCTAGCACATTGTTTGTTGTGAGAAACAGTTGGATTTCTGACGAGATATTTTCAGCAACGTAGGTTTCTCAGGGCGGTGATAGGCTCCATTTTTTCCAAAAGGCCTACTCAGCTGAGTTGAAGAAACTCATGCATCTTTCAAATGATAATCATTTGTGTTAGAAACACGAGTATGTACCACTTTGGTTCCCTTTGAGAACTCTTATTGTTCTTGGAAGGAATACTATCTGGAACTCAGGTTACTCAAGATGGAGATAGGCTCACTGTGTTCCAAATAGGCCTATTCCTCAGAGTTGCAGAAACACATACATCTCTCGAAATAAACCATGTGTGTTAGAAACAGGAGCACCTATCACTTTGTTTCCCTATGAGAATTGTGTTAGTTATTGAAAGGAATACTTCCTGCAACTTAGATTTTTCAAGCTGGCTATACCTGCTTTTTGTTCTAAACACACCTACTGAGCGGTATGGAAGAAAAACATGTATCTCTCAAAAACAAAACCTCTACAAAACATGCAGGAATATCTAGCAAATTACTTCGTGCAGAGAACTGAGTTAGTTTTTGAAATTAATACTTCCTGGAAATAGGTTCTTGATGGGGGAAATAGGCTCTGTGTGCCCCAATTATGCCTATTCCACTGGCTTAAAGATATCCATGTACATCTGTAATGAAAATCATCTGACTGGGGAGCGGGATAGCCTAGCACATTGTTCTCCTGTGGGAATTGAGTTTGTTTTGGGAAGGATTCTCAGGCAAATTAGGTGTTTCATTGAGGAGATAGCCTCTCTGTCTTCCAAACAGGACTTCAGCTGTGTAGAAGAACCAACCACATGTATCTTTTGAGAGAAAACCATTTGTGTTTGAAACACAAGAATCTAGCACATTGTTTCCCGATGAGAACTGAGTTTGGTTTTGGAATGAATACTCCCTGCAACTAAGGTTTTTCAAGGAGGTGATAGGCTATTTTTCTTCCAAATAGTCCAATTCAGCTAAGATGAGGAAACTCATGTTGCACTGCAAGGACAAACAACTATGTGAGAAGCTCTAGCATCTAGCACAATGCTTACCTGAGAGAATTGAGGTTGTGTTTGAAAGGAATACCTCCTGCAAATCACAATTTGCATGGTGGAGGAAGGCTCATTTTGTTCAAAATAGGACTATTCCCCTAAGTTGAAGGAATTCATATATCTCTTGAAAGAAAACCACTGCGTGAGAAGTAGGAACATCTAGCACCTTCTTTCACTGTGAGAACTGAGTTAGTTTTGAAATGGGATATGGCCTGTCACATAGGTTTTTTCAGGTGGAGAAAGGCTCTCTTCCTTGCAAAAGGCCTATTCAGTTGAGTTCAAGATACACATGTATCTCTCGAAATAAAACCATCTGAGTAAGAAAGGGGAGCATTGAGCACCTTCTGTCCAAGTGAGAATTCACTGAGTTTTGGAAATTCTTCCTGCAAGTGAAGCTTTTCAAGGTGGAGAAAGGCTTTCTTTGTTCCAATTAGGCCTATTCAAGCCTTGCGGAGGAAATACATGTATGTCTTGAAAGTAAGCCATCTGTCTTAGAAGCAAAAGCATGTGGCACATTGTTTTTCTGTGAGAACTGAGTCAGCCTTTCATAAGGAATACTCACGTCAATGTTTGATTTTCAAGGTGGAGATATGCTCTCTTTGTTCCAAATAGGACTATTCTGTTGAGTTGGGGAAACGTATATGTCTTTTGAATGTATACTATTTGTTTTAGAAGCAGGAGCACGTACCACCTTGGTTCCCTGCATAAATTGAGTTAATTTTTTAAAGGAATACTGCCTGCAACTGAGGTTTTTCATGGTGGAGATAAGCTCTGCCTGTTCCCAATAGGCTCCCTCAGCTGAATTAAAGAAACACAGCTATGTCTTGAAAGAAAACCATTTTTGTCAGAAGCAGGAGAATCCAGCACATTATATCCCTGTGAGAATTGAAGTCGGGTCTGTATGGACTACATCTGCATCTTAGGGTTTACAAGGTGGACTTGGGTGCCCTTTTGTCCAAATCGGCCTATTCATGTGACTTGAAAAACACATGTATCTCCCGAAAGAAAATCATCTCTGGTAGAATCAGGAGCATAAGATACCTTGTTTCCTAGGAGAAATCACTTTGCTTTATGAGAAACACAACTTCCTGCAACTTACGTTTTTTGAAGCTGGGGATATTCACTTTCTGTTCCAAGTAGACCTCTTCTGTGGAGTTGAAGAAATACCTGTATTTCTGGGTAGAAAACAATACGTCTGAGAAGCAGGAGCTTCTAGCACATTGGTTTCCTGTGAGAATTGAGCTCGTTTTGGAAGGAATACTTCCAGCATTTTATGTGTTTCAAGGTGGAGATACGCTGTCTGTGTTCCTTAAAGCTTACACTACTGAGTTGTAGAAAGAAATGTATCTTTCGAACACAACCATTTTGTCATAGAAGCAGGAGCATCTACCCCATTGGTCCCCTGTGAGAATGGCTTAGTTTTTGAAAGGGATGCTACCTGCAACTTAGGATTTTCCACGTGGACATAGGCCAACTGACCTCAATTGAAGAAAACCATGTGTCTCTTGAAGAAAACCAGCTGTGATATAAGCAGGAGCATCTAACACATTATTTTTCTGGGAGATTGAGTTCTTTTTTCAATGGAATACATCCTACAATGTAGGTTTTTCAAGGTGGATATAGGCTCTCGATGTTCCAAATAGGTCTATTTAGCAGAATTACAGAAAGAGAGGTATCCCTTCAACGAAAACTATCAATGATAGAAGCAGGAACATCTAGCACATGGTTTTCCAGTAAGAATTGGGTAGCTTTTTAAAGAAAAAATTCCTGCATATCAGAGTATTCAAGGTGGAGGAAGGCTCGTTCTGTTCCCAATAGGTCCCTTTAGACATGCTGAATAAACACATATGTCATTCAAAAGAAAACCATCTGTATTTAAAAGCAGAAGCATCAAGCACATTGTTTCCTTGTGAGAATTAAGTCAGTTTCTGAAATGAATATTGTCTGTAACTTACGTGTTTCAATTTGAAGGTAGGCTCTCTTTGTTTCAAATAGGCGTATTCAGCAGAGTTGAAGAAACACATGGAACTTTCAAAAGAAAACCATTTGTGTTATAAGCAAGCACATTGAGGACTTTCTTTGCTCTGAGAATTGCCTTAGTTTTTCAATGACATTCTACGTGGAAGTTAGGTTTTTCAAGGTGGAGATAGGCTCTGTTTGTTAGCACAGGTCTATTCAGCTGATTTGAAAAACATATGTGCCACTCTAAAGAAAATGATCTATGTTAGATGTGCCACTGCTAGCACATGGTTTCACAGTGACAACTGTGTTAGTTTTGAAAGGAATACTTCCTGCAAACCTGAGTTTACTAGGTGGAGAAGGCTCATTTGTGCCGAATTGGCCTATTCACCTGAGTAGAAAAAACACATCTAACATTCCAAGGAAAACCATCTGTGATAGAAACTGCAGCATCTAGACGGTGGTTTCCCTGTGAGAATTCAGTTATTTTTTGAAATTAATCCTTCCTGAAAAGTTTGTTTTTCAGGATGCACTTAGGCTCTTTTGGATCCTAAGAAGACTATTTAGCAGAGTTGAAGAAACACATGTACCTGTCGACGTAAAACCATTGGTGTTAGACCCAGGAACAAATCGCACATTATTTTGCTGTGAGAATTGTTCTGGTTTTTGTAAGGAATACTTCCTGCATATCAGAATTTACAAGGTGGAGAAAGGCTCATTTTCTTCGAAGTTGCCCTCTTCAGCTAAGTTGAGGAAACCCATGAACCTCATGATAGAAAATAATCTGTGTTACAAGCAGGAGCATCTAGCACATTGTTTGTTGTGAGAAACAGTTGGATTTCTGACGAGATATTTTCAGCAACGTAGGTTTCTCAGGGCGGTGATAGGCTCCATTTTTTCCAAAAGGCCTACTCAGCTGAGTTGAAGAAACTCATGCATCTTTCAAATGATAATCATTTGTGTTAGAAACACGAGTATGTACCACTTTGGTTCCCTTTGAGAACTCTTATTGTTCTTGGAAGGAATACTATCTGGAACTCAGGTTACTCAAGATGGAGATAGGCTCACTGTGTTCCAAATAGGCCTATTCCTCAGAGTTGCAGAAACACATACATCTCTCGAAATAAACCATGTGTGTTAGAAACAGGAGCACCTATCACTTTGTTTCCCTATGAGAATTGTGTTAGTTATTGAAAGGAATACTTCCTGCAACTTAGATTTTTCAAGCTGGCTATACCTGCTTTTTGTTCTAAACACACCTACTGAGCGGTATGGAAGAAAAACATGTATCTCTCAAAAACAAAACCTCTACAAAACATGCAGGAATATCTAGCAAATTACTTCGTGCAGAGAACTGAGTTAGTTTTTGAAATTAATACTTCCTGGAAATAGGTTCTTGATGGGGGAAATAGGCTCTGTGTGCCCCAATTATGCCTATTCCACTGGCTTAAAGATATCCATGTACATCTGTAATGAAAATCATCTGACTGGGGAGCGGGATAGCCTAGCACATTGTTCTCCTGTGGGAATTGAGTTTGTTTTGGGAAGGATTCTCAGGCAAATTAGGTGTTTCATTGAGGAGATAGCCTCTCTGTCTTCCAAACAGGACTTCAGCTGTGTAGAAGAACCAACCACATGTATCTTTTGAGAGAAAACCATTTGTGTTTGAAACACAAGAATCTAGCACATTGTTTCCCGATGAGAACTGAGTTTGGTTTTGGAATGAATACTCCCTGCAACTAAGGTTTTTCAAGGAGGTGATAGGCTATTTTTCTTCCAAATAGTCCAATTCAGCTAAGATGAGGAAACTCATGTTGCACTGCAAGGACAAACAACTATGTGAGAAGCTCTAGCATCTAGCACAATGCTTACCTGAGAGAATTGACGTTGTGTTTGAAAGGAATACCTCCTGCAAATCACAATTTGCATGGTGGAGGAAGGCTCATTTTGTTCAAAATAGGACTATTCCCCTAAGTTGAAGGAATTCATATATCTCTTGAAAGAAAACCACTGCGTGAGAAGTAGGAACATCTAGCACCTTCTTTCACTGTGAGAACTGAGTTAGTTTTGAAATGGGATATGGCCTGTCACATAGGTTTTTTCAGGTGGAGAAAGGCTCTCTTCCTTGCAAAAGGCCTATTCAGTTGAGTTCAAGATACACATGTATCTCTCGAAATAAAACCATCTGAGTAAGAAAGGGGAGCATTGAGCACCTTCTGTCCAAGTGAGAATTCACTGAGTTTTGGAAATTCTTCCTGCAAGTGAAGCTTTTCAAGGTGGAGAAAGGCTTTCTTTGTTCCAATTAGGCCTATTCAAGCCTTGCGGAGGAAATACATGTATGTCTTGAAAGTAAGCCATCTGTCTTAGAAGCAAAAGCATGTGGCACATTGTTTTTCTGTGAGAACTGAGTCAGCCTTTCATAAGGAATACTCACGTCAATGTTTGATTTTCAAGGTGGAGATATGCTCTCTTTGTTCCAAATAGGACTATTCTGTTGAGTTGGGGAAACGTATATGTCTTTTGAATGTATACTATTTGTTTTAGAAGCAGGAGCACGTACCACCTTGGTTCCCTGCATAAATTGAGTTAATTTTTTAAAGGAATACTGCCTGCAACTGAGGTTTTTCATGGTGGAGATAAGCTCTGCCTGTTCCCAATAGGCTCCCTCAGCTGAATTAAAGAAACACAGCTATGTCTTGAAAGAAAACCATTTTTGTCAGAAGCAGGAGAATCCAGCACATTATATCCCTGTGAGAATTGAAGTCGGGTCTGTATGGACTACATCTGCATCTTAGGGTTTACAAGGTGGACTTGGGTGCCCTTTTGTCCAAATCGGCCTATTCATGTGACTTGAAAAACACATGTATCTCCCGAAAGAAAATCATCTCTGGTAGAATCAGGAGCATAAGATACCTTGTTTCCTAGGAGAAATCACTTTGCTTTATGAGAAACACAACTTCCTGCAACTTACGTTTTTTGAAGCTGGGGATATTCACTTTCTGTTCCAAGTAGACCTCTTCTGTGGAGTTGAAGAAATACCTGTATTTCTGGGTAGAAAACAATACGTCTGAGAAGCAGGAGCTTCTAGCACATTGGTTTCCTGTGAGAATTGAGCTCGTTTTGGAAGGAATACTTCCAGCATTTTATGTGTTTCAAGGTGGAGATACGCTGTCTGTGTTCCTTAAAGCTTACACTACTGAGTTGTAGAAAGAAATGTATCTTTCGAACACAACCATTTTGTCATAGAAGCAGGAGCATCTACCCCATTGGTCCCCTGTGAGAATGGCTTAGTTTTTGAAAGGGATGCTACCTGCAACTTAGGATTTTCCACGTGGACATAGGCCAACTGACCTCAATTGAAGAAAACCATGTGTCTCTTGAAGAAAACCAGCTGTGATATAAGCAGGAGCATCTAACACATTATTTTTCTGGGAGATTGAGTTCTTTTTTCAATGGAATACATCCTACAATGTAGGTTTTTCAAGGTGGATATAGGCTCTCGATGTTCCAAATAGGTCTATTTAGCAGAATTACAGAAAGAGAGGTATCCCTTCAACGAAAACTATCAATGATAGAAGCAGGAACATCTAGCACATGGTTTTCCAGTAAGAATTGGGTAGCTTTTTAAAGAAAAAATTCCTGCATATCAGAGTATTCAAGGTGGAGGAAGGCTCGTTCTGTTCCCAATAGGTCCCTTTAGACATGCTGAATAAACACATATGTCATTCAAAAGAAAACCATCTGTATTTAAAAGCAGAAGCATCAAGCACATTGTTTCCTTGTGAGAATTAAGTCAGTTTCTGAAATGAATATTGTCTGTAACTTACGTGTTTCAATTTGAAGGTAGGCTCTCTTTGTTTCAAATAGGCGTATTCAGCAGAGTTGAAGAAACACATGGAACTTTCAAAAGAAAACCATTTGTGTTATAAGCAAGCACATTGAGGACTTTCTTTGCTCTGAGAATTGCCTTAGTTTTTCAATGACATTCTACGTGGAAGTTAGGTTTTTCAAGGTGGAGATAGGCTCTGTTTGTTAGCACAGGTCTATTCAGCTGATTTGAAAAACATATGTGCCACTCTAAAGAAAATGATCTATGTTAGATGTGCCACTGCTAGCACATGGTTTCACAGTGACAACTGTGTTAGTTTTGAAAGGAATACTTCCTGCAAACCTGAGTTTACTAGGTGGAGAAGGCTCATTTGTGCCGAATTGGCCTATTCACCTGAGTAGAAAAAACACATCTAACATTCCAAGGAAAACCATGTGTGATAGAAACTGCAGCATCTAGACGGTGGTTTCCCTGTGAGAATTCAGTTATTTTTTGAAATTAATCCTTCCTGAAAAGATTGTTTTTCAGGATGCACTTAGGCTCTTTTGGATCCTAAGAAGACTATTTAGCAGAGTTGAAGAAACACATGTACCTGTCGACGTAAAACCATTGGTGTTAGACCCAGGAACAAATCGCACATTATTTTGCTGTGAGAATTGTTCTGGTTTTTGTAAGGAATACTTCCTGCATATCAGAATTTACAAGGTGGAGAAAGGCTCATTTTCTTCGAAGTTGCCCTCTTCAGCTAAGTTGAGGAAACCCATGAACCTCATGATAGAAAATAATCTGTGTTACAAGCAGGAGCATCTAGCACATTGTTTGTTGTGAGAAACAGTTGGATTTCTGACGAGATATTTTCAGCAACGTAGGTTTCTCAGGGCGGTGATAGGCTCCATTTTTTCCAAAAGGCCTACTCAGCTGAGTTGAAGAAACTCATGCATCTTTCAAATGATAATCATTTGTGTTAGAAACACGAGTATGTACCACTTTGGTTCCCTTTGAGAACTCTTATTGTTCTTGGAAGGAATACTATCTGGAACTCAGGTTACTCAAGATGGAGATAGGCTCACTGTGTTCCAAATAGGCCTATTCCTCAGAGTTGCAGAAACACATACATCTCTCGAAATAAACCATGTGTGTTAGAAACAGGAGCACCTATCACTTTGTTTCCCTATGAGAATTGTGTTAGTTATTGAAAGGAATACTTCCTGCAACTTAGATTTTTCAAGCTGGCTATACCTGCTTTTTGTTCTAAACACACCTACTGAGCGGTATGGAAGAAAAACATGTATCTCTCAAAAACAAAACCTCTACAAAACATGCAGGAATATCTAGCAAATTACTTCGTGCAGAGAACTGAGTTAGTTTTTGAAATTAATACTTCCTGGAAATAGGTTCTTGATGGGGGAAATAGGCTCTGTGTGCCCCAATTATGCCTATTCCACTGGCTTAAAGATATCCATGTACATCTGTAATGAAAATCATCTGACTGGGGAGCGGGATAGCCTAGCACATTGTTCTCCTGTGGGAATTGAGTTTGTTTTGGGAAGGATTCTCAGGCAAATTAGGTGTTTCATTGAGGAGATAGCCTCTCTGTCTTCCAAACAGGACTTCAGCTGTGTAGAAGAACCAACCACATGTATCTTTTGAGAGAAAACCATTTGTGTTTGAAACACAAGAATCTAGCACATTGTTTCCCGATGAGAACTGAGTTTGGTTTTGGAATGAATACTCCCTGCAACTAAGGTTTTTCAAGGAGGTGATAGGCTATTTTTCTTCCAAATAGTCCAATTCAGCTAAGATGAGGAAACTCATGTTGCACTGCAAGGACAAACAACTATGTGAGAAGCTCTAGCATCTAGCACAATGCTTACCTGAGAGAATTGAGGTTGTGTTTGAAAGGAATACCTCCTGCAAATCACAATTTGCATGGTGGAGGAAGGCTCATTTTGTTCAAAATAGGACTATTCCCCTAAGTTGAAGGAATTCATATATCTCTTGAAAGAAAACCACTGCGTGAGAAGTAGGAACATCTAGCACCTTCTTTCACTGTGAGAACTGAGTTAGTTTTGAAATGGGATATGGCCTGTCACATAGGTTTTTTCAGGTGGAGAAAGGCTCTCTTCCTTGCAAAAGGCCTATTCAGTTGAGTTCAAGATACACATGTATCTCTCGAAATAAAACCATCTGAGTAAGAAAGGGGAGCATTGAGCACCTTCTGTCCAAGTGAGAATTCACTGAGTTTTGGAAATTCTTCCTGCAAGTGAAGCTTTTCAAGGTGGAGAAAGGCTTTCTTTGTTCCAATTAGGCCTATTCAAGCCTTGCGGAGGAAATACATGTATGTCTTGAAAGTAAGCCATCTGTCTTAGAAGCAAAAGCATGTGGCACATTGTTTTTCTGTGAGAACTGAGTCAGCCTTTCATAAGGAATACTCACGTCAATGTTTGATTTTCAAGGTGGAGATATGCTCTCTTTGTTCCAAATAGGACTATTCTGTTGAGTTGGGGAAACGTATATGTCTTTTGAATGTATACTATTTGTTTTAGAAGCAGGAGCACGTACCACCTTGGTTCCCTGCATAAATTGAGTTAATTTTTTAAAGGAATACTGCCTGCAACTGAGGTTTTTCATGGTGGAGATAAGCTCTGCCTGTTCCCAATAGGCTCCCTCAGCTGAATTAAAGAAACACAGCTATGTCTTGAAAGAAAACCATTTTTGTCAGAAGCAGGAGAATCCAGCACATTATATCCCTGTGAGAATTGAAGTCGGGTCTGTATGGACTACATCTGCATCTTAGGGTTTACAAGGTGGACTTGGGTGCCCTTTTGTCCAAATCGGCCTATTCATGTGACTTGAAAAACACATGTATCTCCCGAAAGAAAATCATCTCTGGTAGAATCAGGAGCATAAGATACCTTGTTTCCTAGGAGAAATCACTTTGCTTTATGAGAAACACAACTTCCTGCAACTTACGTTTTTTGAAGCTGGGGATATTCACTTTCTGTTCCAAGTAGACCTCTTCTGTGGAGTTGAAGAAATACCTGTATTTCTGGGTAGAAAACAATACGTCTGAGAAGCAGGAGCTTCTAGCACATTGGTTTCCTGTGAGAATTGAGCTCGTTTTGGAAGGAATACTTCCAGCATTTTATGTGTTTCAAGGTGGAGATACGCTGTCTGTGTTCCTTAAAGCTTACACTACTGAGTTGTAGAAAGAAATGTATCTTTCGAACACAACCATTTTGTCATAGAAGCAGGAGCATCTACCCCATTGGTCCCCTGTGAGAATGGCTTAGTTTTTGAAAGGGATGCTACCTGCAACTTAGGATTTTCCACGTGGACATAGGCCAACTGACCTCAATTGAAGAAAACCATGTGTCTCTTGAAGAAAACCAGCTGTGATATAAGCAGGAGCATCTAACACATTATTTTTCTGGGAGATTGAGTTCTTTTTTCAATGGAATACATCCTACAATGTAGGTTTTTCAAGGTGGATATAGGCTCTCGATGTTCCAAATAGGTCTATTTAGCAGAATTACAGAAAGAGAGGTATCCCTTCAACGAAAACTATCAATGATAGAAGCAGGAACATCTAGCACATGGTTTTCCAGTAAGAATTGGGTAGCTTTTTAAAGAAAAAATTCCTGCATATCAGAGTATTCAAGGTGGAGGAAGGCTCGTTCTGTTCCCAATAGGTCCCTTTAGACATGCTGAATAAACACATATGTCATTCAAAAGAAAACCATCTGTATTTAAAAGCAGAAGCATCAAGCACATTGTTTCCTTGTGAGAATTAAGTCAGTTTCTGAAATGAATATTGTCTGTAACTTACGTGTTTCAATTTGAAGGTAGGCTCTCTTTGTTTCAAATAGGCGTATTCAGCAGAGTTGAAGAAACACATGGAACTTTCAAAAGAAAACCATTTGTGTTATAAGCAAGCACATTGAGGACTTTCTTTGCTCTGAGAATTGCCTTAGTTTTTCAATGACATTCTACGTGGAAGTTAGGTTTTTCAAGGTGGAGATAGGCTCTGTTTGTTAGCACAGGTCTATTCAGCTGATTTGAAAAACATATGTGCCACTCTAAAGAAAATGATCTATGTTAGATGTGCCACTGCTAGCACATGGTTTCACAGTGACAACTGTGTTAGTTTTGAAAGGAATACTTCCTGCAAACCTGAGTTTACTAGGTGGAGAAGGCTCATTTGTGCCGAATTGGCCTATTCACCTGAGTAGAAAAAACACATCTAACATTCCAAGGAAAACCATGTGTGATAGAAACTGCAGCATCTAGACGGTGGTTTCCCTGTGAGAATTCAGTTATTTTTTGAAATTAATCCTTCCTGAAAAGATTGTTTTTCAGGATGCACTTAGGCTCTTTTGGATCCTAAGAAGACTATTTAGCAGAGTTGAAGAAACACATGTACCTGTCGACGTAAAACCATTGGTGTTAGACCCAGGAACAAATCGCACATTATTTTGCTGTGAGAATTGTTCTGGTTTTTGTAAGGAATACTTCCTGCATATCAGAATTTACAAGGTGGAGAAAGGCTCATTTTCTTCGAAGTTGCCCTCTTCAGCTAAGTTGAGGAAACCCATGAACCTCATGATAGAAAATAATCTGTGTTACAAGCAGGAGCATCTAGCACATTGTTTGTTGTGAGAAACAGTTGGATTTCTGACGAGATATTTTCAGCAACGTAGGTTTCTCAGGGCGGTGATAGGCTCCATTTTTTCCAAAAGGCCTACTCAGCTGAGTTGAAGAAACTCATGCATCTTTCAAATGATAATCATTTGTGTTAGAAACACGAGTATGTACCACTTTGGTTCCCTTTGAGAACTCTTATTGTTCTTGGAAGGAATACTATCTGGAACTCAGGTTACTCAAGATGGAGATAGGCTCACTGTGTTCCAAATAGGCCTATTCCTCAGAGTTGCAGAAACACATACATCTCTCGAAATAAACCATGTGTGTTAGAAACAGGAGCACCTATCACTTTGTTTCCCTATGAGAATTGTGTTAGTTATTGAAAGGAATACTTCCTGCAACTTAGATTTTTCAAGCTGGCTATACCTGCTTTTTGTTCTAAACACACCTACTGAGCGGTATGGAAGAAAAACATGTATCTCTCAAAAACAAAACCTCTACAAAACATGCAGGAATATCTAGCAAATTACTTCGTGCAGAGAACTGAGTTAGTTTTTGAAATTAATACTTCCTGGAAATAGGTTCTTGATGGGGGAAATAGGCTCTGTGTGCCCCAATTATGCCTATTCCACTGGCTTAAAGATATCCATGTACATCTGTAATGAAAATCATCTGACTGGGGAGCGGGATAGCCTAGCACATTGTTCTCCTGTGGGAATTGAGTTTGTTTTGGGAAGGATTCTCAGGCAAATTAGGTGTTTCATTGAGGAGATAGCCTCTCTGTCTTCCAAACAGGACTTCAGCTGTGTAGAAGAACCAACCACATGTATCTTTTGAGAGAAAACCATTTGTGTTTGAAACACAAGAATCTAGCACATTGTTTCCCGATGAGAACTGAGTTTGGTTTTGGAATGAATACTCCCTGCAACTAAGGTTTTTCAAGGAGGTGATAGGCTATTTTTCTTCCAAATAGTCCAATTCAGCTAAGATGAGGAAACTCATGTTGCACTGCAAGGACAAACAACTATGTGAGAAGCTCTAGCATCTAGCACAATGCTTACCTGAGAGAATTGAGGTTGTGTTTGAAAGGAATACCTCCTGCAAATCACAATTTGCATGGTGGAGGAAGGCTCATTTTGTTCAAAATAGGACTATTCCCCTAAGTTGAAGGAATTCATATATCTCTTGAAAGAAAACCACTGCGTGAGAAGTAGGAACATCTAGCACCTTCTTTCACTGTGAGAACTGAGTTAGTTTTGAAATGGGATATGGCCTGTCACATAGGTTTTTTCAGGTGGAGAAAGGCTCTCTTCCTTGCAAAAGGCCTATTCAGTTGAGTTCAAGATACACATGTATCTCTCGAAATAAAACCATCTGAGTAAGAAAGGGGAGCATTGAGCACCTTCTGTCCAAGTGAGAATTCACTGAGTTTTGGAAATTCTTCCTGCAAGTGAAGCTTTTCAAGGTGGAGAAAGGCTTTCTTTGTTCCAATTAGGCCTATTCAAGCCTTGCGGAGGAAATACATGTATGTCTTGAAAGTAAGCCATCTGTCTTAGAAGCAAAAGCATGTGGCACATTGTTTTTCTGTGAGAACTGAGTCAGCCTTTCATAAGGAATACTCACGTCAATGTTTGATTTTCAAGGTGGAGATATGCTCTCTTTGTTCCAAATAGGACTATTCTGTTGAGTTGGGGAAACGTATATGTCTTTTGAATGTATACTATTTGTTTTAGAAGCAGGAGCACGTACCACCTTGGTTCCCTGCATAAATTGAGTTAATTTTTTAAAGGAATACTGCCTGCAACTGAGGTTTTTCATGGTGGAGATAAGCTCTGCCTGTTCCCAATAGGCTCCCTCAGCTGAATTAAAGAAACACAGCTATGTCTTGAAAGAAAACCATTTTTGTCAGAAGCAGGAGAATCCAGCACATTATATCCCTGTGAGAATTGAAGTCGGGTCTGTATGGACTACATCTGCATCTTAGGGTTTACAAGGTGGACTTGGGTGCCCTTTTGTCCAAATCGGCCTATTCATGTGACTTGAAAAACACATGTATCTCCCGAAAGAAAATCATCTCTGGTAGAATCAGGAGCATAAGATACCTTGTTTCCTAGGAGAAATCACTTTGCTTTATGAGAAACACAACTTCCTGCAACTTACGTTTTTTGAAGCTGGGGATATTCACTTTCTGTTCCAAGTAGACCTCTTCTGTGGAGTTGAAGAAATACCTGTATTTCTGGGTAGAAAACAATACGTCTGAGAAGCAGGAGCTTCTAGCACATTGGTTTCCTGTGAGAATTGAGCTCGTTTTGGAAGGAATACTTCCAGCATTTTATGTGTTTCAAGGTGGAGATACGCTGTCTGTGTTCCTTAAAGCTTACACTACTGAGTTGTAGAAAGAAATGTATCTTTCGAACACAACCATTTTGTCATAGAAGCAGGAGCATCTACCCCATTGGTCCCCTGTGAGAATGGCTTAGTTTTTGAAAGGGATGCTACCTGCAACTTAGGATTTTCCACGTGGACATAGGCCAACTGACCTCAATTGAAGAAAACCATGTGTCTCTTGAAGAAAACCAGCTGTGATATAAGCAGGAGCATCTAACACATTATTTTTCTGGGAGATTGAGTTCTTTTTTCAATGGAATACATCCTACAATGTAGGTTTTTCAAGGTGGATATAGGCTCTCGATGTTCCAAATAGGTCTATTTAGCAGAATTACAGAAAGAGAGGTATCCCTTCAACGAAAACTATCAATGATAGAAGCAGGAACATCTAGCACATGGTTTTCCAGTAAGAATTGGGTAGCTTTTTAAAGAAAAAATTCCTGCATATCAGAGTATTCAAGGTGGAGGAAGGCTCGTTCTGTTCCCAATAGGTCCCTTTAGACATGCTGAATAAACACATATGTCATTCAAAAGAAAACCATCTGTATTTAAAAGCAGAAGCATCAAGCACATTGTTTCCTTGTGAGAATTAAGTCAGTTTCTGAAATGAATATTGTCTGTAACTTACGTGTTTCAATTTGAAGGTAGGCTCTCTTTGTTTCAAATAGGCGTATTCAGCAGAGTTGAAGAAACACATGGAACTTTCAAAAGAAAACCATTTGTGTTATAAGCAAGCACATTGAGGACTTTCTTTGCTCTGAGAATTGCCTTAGTTTTTCAATGACATTCTACGTGGAAGTTAGGTTTTTCAAGGTGGAGATAGGCTCTGTTTGTTAGCACAGGTCTATTCAGCTGATTTGAAAAACATATGTGCCACTCTAAAGAAAATGATCTATGTTAGATGTGCCACTGCTAGCACATGGTTTCACAGTGACAACTGTGTTAGTTTTGAAAGGAATACTTCCTGCAAACCTGAGTTTACTAGGTGGAGAAGGCTCATTTGTGCCGAATTGGCCTATTCACCTGAGTAGAAAAAACACATCTAACATTCCAAGGAAAACCATGTGTGATAGAAACTGCAGCATCTAGACGGTGGTTTCCCTGTGAGAATTCAGTTATTTTTTGAAATTAATCCTTCCTGAAAAGATTGTTTTTCAGGATGCACTTAGGCTCTTTTGGATCCTAAGAAGACTATTTAGCAGAGTTGAAGAAACACATGTACCTGTCGACGTAAAACCATTGGTGTTAGACCCAGGAACAAATCACACATTATTTTGCTGTGAGAATTGTTCTGGTTTTTGTAAGGAATACTTCCTGCATATCAGAATTTACAAGGTGGAGAAAGGCTCATTTTCTTCGAAGTTGCCCTCTTCAGCTAAGTTGAGGAAACCCATGAACCTCATGATAGAAAATAATCTGTGTTACAAGCAGGAGCATCTAGCACATTGTTTGTTGTGAGAAACAGTTGGATTTCTGACGAGATATTTTCAGCAACGTAGGTTTCTCAGGGCGGTGATAGGCTCCATTTTTTCCAAAAGGCCTACTCAGCTGAGTTGAAGAAACTCATGCATCTTTCAAATGATAATCATTTGTGTTAGAAACACGAGTATGTACCACTTTGGTTCCCTTTGAGAACTCTTATTGTTCTTGGAAGGAATACTATCTGGAACTCAGGTTACTCAAGATGGAGATAGGCTCACTGTGTTCCAAATAGGCCTATTCCTCAGAGTTGCAGAAACACATACATCTCTCGAAATAAACCATGTGTGTTAGAAACAGGAGCACCTATCACTTTGTTTCCCTATGAGAATTGTGTTAGTTATTGAAAGGAATACTTCCTGCAACTTAGATTTTTCAAGCTGGCTATACCTGCTTTTTGTTCTAAACACACCTACTGAGCGGTATGGAAGAAAAACATGTATCTCTCAAAAACAAAACCTCTACAAAACATGCAGGAATATCTAGCAAATTACTTCGTGCAGAGAACTGAGTTAGTTTTTGAAATTAATACTTCCTGGAAATAGGTTCTTGATGGGGGAAATAGGCTCTGTGTGCCCCAATTATGCCTATTCCACTGGCTTAAAGATATCCATGTACATCTGTAATGAAAATCATCTGACTGGGGAGCGGGATAGCCTAGCACATTGTTCTCCTGTGGGAATTGAGTTTGTTTTGGGAAGGATTCTCAGGCAAATTAGGTGTTTCATTGAGGAGATAGCCTCTCTGTCTTCCAAACAGGACTTCAGCTGTGTAGAAGAACCAACCACATGTATCTTTTGAGAGAAAACCATTTGTGTTTGAAACACAAGAATCTAGCACATTGTTTCCCGATGAGAACTGAGTTTGGTTTTGGAATGAATACTCCCTGCAACTAAGGTTTTTCAAGGAGGTGATAGGCTATTTTTCTTCCAAATAGTCCAATTCAGCTAAGATGAGGAAACTCATGTTGCACTGCAAGGACAAACAACTATGTGAGAAGCTCTAGCATCTAGCACAATGCTTACCTGAGAGAATTGAGGTTGTGTTTGAAAGGAATACCTCCTGCAAATCACAATTTGCATGGTGGAGGAAGGCTCATTTTGTTCAAAATAGGACTATTCCCCTAAGTTGAAGGAATTCATATATCTCTTGAAAGAAAACCACTGCGTGAGAAGTAGGAACATCTAGCACCTTCTTTCACTGTGAGAACTGAGTTAGTTTTGAAATGGGATATGGCCTGTCACATAGGTTTTTTCAGGTGGAGAAAGGCTCTCTTCCTTGCAAAAGGCCTATTCAGTTGAGTTCAAGATACACATGTATCTCTCGAAATAAAACCATCTGAGTAAGAAAGGGGAGCATTGAGCACCTTCTGTCCAAGTGAGAATTCACTGAGTTTTGGAAATTCTTCCTGCAAGTGAAGCTTTTCAAGGTGGAGAAAGGCTTTCTTTGTTCCAATTAGGCCTATTCAAGCCTTGCGGAGGAAATACATGTATGTCTTGAAAGTAAGCCATCTGTCTTAGAAGCAAAAGCATGTGGCACATTGTTTTTCTGTGAGAACTGAGTCAGCCTTTCATAAGGAATACTCACGTCAATGTTTGATTTTCAAGGTGGAGATATGCTCTCTTTGTTCCAAATAGGACTATTCTGTTGAGTTGGGGAAACGTATATGTCTTTTGAATGTATACTATTTGTTTTAGAAGCAGGAGCACGTACCACCTTGGTTCCCTGCATAAATTGAGTTAATTTTTTAAAGGAATACTGCCTGCAACTGAGGTTTTTCATGGTGGAGATAAGCTCTGCCTGTTCCCAATAGGCTCCCTCAGCTGAATTAAAGAAACACAGCTATGTCTTGAAAGAAAACCATTTTTGTCAGAAGCAGGAGAATCCAGCACATTATATCCCTGTGAGAATTGAAGTCGGGTCTGTATGGACTACATCTGCATCTTAGGGTTTACAAGGTGGACTTGGGTGCCCTTTTGTCCAAATCGGCCTATTCATGTGACTTGAAAAACACATGTATCTCCCGAAAGAAAATCATCTCTGGTAGAATCAGGAGCATAAGATACCTTGTTTCCTAGGAGAAATCACTTTGCTTTATGAGAAACACAACTTCCTGCAACTTACGTTTTTTGAAGCTGGGGATATTCACTTTCTGTTCCAAGTAGACCTCTTCTGTGGAGTTGAAGAAATACCTGTATTTCTGGGTAGAAAACAATACGTCTGAGAAGCAGGAGCTTCTAGCACATTGGTTTCCTGTGAGAATTGAGCTCGTTTTGGAAGGAATACTTCCAGCATTTTATGTGTTTCAAGGTGGAGATACGCTGTCTGTGTTCCTTAAAGCTTACACTACTGAGTTGTAGAAAGAAATGTATCTTTCGAACACAACCATTTTGTCATAGAAGCAGGAGCATCTACCCCATTGGTCCCCTGTGAGAATGGCTTAGTTTTTGAAAGGGATGCTACCTGCAACTTAGGATTTTCCACGTGGACATAGGCCAACTGACCTCAATTGAAGAAAACCATGTGTCTCTTGAAGAAAACCAGCTGTGATATAAGCAGGAGCATCTAACACATTATTTTTCTGGGAGATTGAGTTCTTTTTTCAATGGAATACATCCTACAATGTAGGTTTTTCAAGGTGGATATAGGCTCTCGATGTTCCAAATAGGTCTATTTAGCAGAATTACAGAAAGAGAGGTATCCCTTCAACGAAAACTATCAATGATAGAAGCAGGAACATCTAGCACATGGTTTTCCAGTAAGAATTGGGTAGCTTTTTAAAGAAAAAATTCCTGCATATCAGAGTATTCAAGGTGGAGGAAGGCTCGTTCTGTTCCCAATAGGTCCCTTTAGACATGCTGAATAAACACATATGTCATTCAAAAGAAAACCATCTGTATTTAAAAGCAGAAGCATCAAGCACATTGTTTCCTTGTGAGAATTAAGTCAGTTTCTGAAATGAATATTGTCTGTAACTTACGTGTTTCAATTTGAAGGTAGGCTCTCTTTGTTTCAAATAGGCGTATTCAGCAGAGTTGAAGAAACACATGGAACTTTCAAAAGAAAACCATTTGTGTTATAAGCAAGCACATTGAGGACTTTCTTTGCTCTGAGAATTGCCTTAGTTTTTCAATGACATTCTACGTGGAAGTTAGGTTTTTCAAGGTGGAGATAGGCTCTGTTTGTTAGCACAGGTCTATTCAGCTGATTTGAAAAACATATGTGCCACTCTAAAGAAAATGATCTATGTTAGATGTGCCACTGCTAGCACATGGTTTCACAGTGACAACTGTGTTAGTTTTGAAAGGAATACTTCCTGCAAACCTGAGTTTACTAGGTGGAGAAGGCTCATTTGTGCCGAATTGGCCTATTCACCTGAGTAGAAAAAACACATCTAACATTCCAAGGAAAACCATGTGTGATAGAAACTGCAGCATCTAGACGGTGGTTTCCCTGTGAGAATTCAGTTATTTTTTGAAATTAATCCTTCCTGAAAAGTTTGTTTTTCAGGATGCACTTAGGCTCTTTTGGATCCTAAGAAGACTATTTAGCAGAGTTGAAGAAACACATGTACCTGTCGACGTAAAACCATTGGTGTTAGACCCAGGAACAAATCGCACATTATTTTGCTGTGAGAATTGTTCTGGTTTTTGTAAGGAATACTTCCTGCATATCAGAATTTACAAGGTGGAGAAAGGCTCATTTTCTTCGAAGTTGCCCTCTTCAGCTAAGTTGAGGAAACCCATGAACCTCATGATAGAAAATAATCTGTGTTACAAGCAGGAGCATCTAGCACATTGTTTGTTGTGAGAAACAGTTGGATTTCTGACGAGATATTTTCAGCAACGTAGGTTTCTCAGGGCGGTGATAGGCTCCATTTTTTCCAAAAGGCCTACTCAGCTGAGTTGAAGAAACTCATGCATCTTTCAAATGATAATCATTTGTGTTAGAAACACGAGTATGTACCACTTTGGTTCCCTTTGAGAACTCTTATTGTTCTTGGAAGGAATACTATCTGGAACTCAGGTTACTCAAGATGGAGATAGGCTCACTGTGTTCCAAATAGGCCTATTCCTCAGAGTTGCAGAAACACATACATCTCTCGAAATAAACCATGTGTGTTAGAAACAGGAGCACCTATCACTTTGTTTCCCTATGAGAATTGTGTTAGTTATTGAAAGGAATACTTCCTGCAACTTAGATTTTTCAAGCTGGCTATACCTGCTTTTTGTTCTAAACACACCTACTGAGCGGTATGGAAGAAAAACATGTATCTCTCAAAAACAAAACCTCTACAAAACATGCAGGAATATCTAGCAAATTACTTCGTGCAGAGAACTGAGTTAGTTTTTGAAATTAATACTTCCTGGAAATAGGTTCTTGATGGGGGAAATAGGCTCTGTGTGCCCCAATTATGCCTATTCCACTGGCTTAAAGATATCCATGTACATCTGTAATGAAAATCATCTGACTGGGGAGCGGGATAGCCTAGCACATTGTTCTCCTGTGGGAATTGAGTTTGTTTTGGGAAGGATTCTCAGGCAAATTAGGTGTTTCATTGAGGAGATAGCCTCTCTGTCTTCCAAACAGGACTTCAGCTGTGTAGAAGAACCAACCACATGTATCTTTTGAGAGAAAACCATTTGTGTTTGAAACACAAGAATCTAGCACATTGTTTCCCGATGAGAACTGAGTTTGGTTTTGGAATGAATACTCCCTGCAACTAAGGTTTTTCAAGGAGGTGATAGGCTATTTTTCTTCCAAATAGTCCAATTCAGCTAAGATGAGGAAACTCATGTTGCACTGCAAGGACAAACAACTATGTGAGAAGCTCTAGCATCTAGCACAATGCTTACCTGAGAGAATTGAGGTTGTGTTTGAAAGGAATACCTCCTGCAAATCACAATTTGCATGGTGGAGGAAGGCTCATTTTGTTCAAAATAGGACTATTCCCCTAAGTTGAAGGAATTCATATATCTCTTGAAAGAAAACCACTGCGTGAGAAGTAGGAACATCTAGCACCTTCTTTCACTGTGAGAACTGAGTTAGTTTTGAAATGGGATATGGCCTGTCACATAGGTTTTTTCAGGTGGAGAAAGGCTCTCTTCCTTGCAAAAGGCCTATTCAGTTGAGTTCAAGATACACATGTATCTCTCGAAATAAAACCATCTGAGTAAGAAAGGGGAGCATTGAGCACCTTCTGTCCAAGTGAGAATTCACTGAGTTTTGGAAATTCTTCCTGCAAGTGAAGCTTTTCAAGGTGGAGAAAGGCTTTCTTTGCTCCAATTAGGCCTATTCAAGCCTTGCGGAGGAAATACATGTATGTCTTGAAAGTAAGCCATCTGTCTTAGAAGCAAAAGCATGTGGCACATTGTTTTTCTGTGAGAACTGAGTCAGCCTTTCATAAGGAATACTCACGTCAATGTTTGATTTTCAAGGTGGAGATATGCTCTCTTTGTTCCAAATAGGACTATTCTGTTGAGTTGGGGAAACGTATATGTCTTTTGAATGTATACTATTTGTTTTAGAAGCAGGAGCACGTACCACATTGGTTCCCTGCATAAATTGAGTTAATTTTTTAAAGGAATACTGCCTGCAACTGAGGTTTTTCATGGTGGAGATAAGCTCTGCCTGTTCCCAATAGGCTCCCTCAGCTGAATTAAAGAAACACAGCTATGTCTTGAAAGAAAACCATTTTTGTCAGAAGCAGGAGAATCCAGCACATTATATCCCTGTGAGAATTGAAGTCGGGTCTGTATGGACTACATCTGCATCTTAGGGTTTACAAGGTGGACTTGGGTGCCCTTTTGTCCAAATCGGCCTATTCATGTGACTTGAAAAACACATGTATCTCCCGAAAGAAAATCATCTCTGGTAGAATCAGGAGCATAAGATACCTTGTTTCCTAGGAGAAATCACTTTGCTTTATGAGAAACACAACTTCCTGCAACTTACGTTTTTTGAAGCTGGGGATATTCACTTTCTGTTCCAAGTAGACCTCTTCTGTGGAGTTGAAGAAATACCTGTATTTCTGGGTAGAAAACAATACGTCTGAGAAGCAGGAGCTTCTAGCACATTGGTTTCCTGTGAGAATTGAGCTCGTTTTGGAAGGAATACTTCCAGCATTTTATGTGTTTCAAGGTGGAGATACGCTGTCTGTGTTCCTTAAAGCATACACTACTGAGTTGTAGAAAGAAATGTATCTTTCGAACACAACCATTTTGTCATAGAAGCAGGAGCATCTACCCCATTGGTCCCCTGTGAGAATGGCTTAGTTTTTGAAAGGGATGCTACCTGCAACTTAGGATTTTCCACGTGGACATAGGCCAACTGACCTCAATTGAAGAAAACCATGTGTCTCTTGAAGAAAACCAGCTGTGATATAAGCAGGAGCATCTAACACATTATTTTTCTGGGAGATTGAGTTCTTTTTTCAATGGAATACATCCTACAATGTAGGTTTTTCAAGGTGGATATAGGCTCTCGATGTTCCAAATAGGTCTATTTAGCAGAATTACAGAAAGAGAGGTATCCCTTCAACGAAAACTATCAATGATAGAAGCAGGAACATCTAGCACATGGTTTTCCAGTAAGAATTGGGTAGCTTTTTAAAGAAAAAATTCCTGCATATCAGAGTATTCAAGGTGGAGGAAGGCTCGTTCTGTTCCCAATAGGTCCCTTTAGACATGCTGAATAAACACATATGTCATTCAAAAGAAAACCATCTGTATTTAAAAGCAGAAGCATCAAGCACATTGTTTCCTTGTGAGAATTAAGTCAGTTTCTGAAATGAATATTGTCTGTAACTTACGTGTTTCAATTTGAAGGTAGGCTCTCTTTGTTTCAAATAGGCGTATTCAGCAGAGTTGAAGAAACACATGGAACTTTCAAAAGAAAACCATTTGTGTTATAAGCAAGCACATTGAGGACTTTCTTTGCTCTGAGAATTGCCTTAGTTTTTCAATGACATTCTACGTGGAAGTTAGGTTTTTCAAGGTGGAGATAGGCTCTGTTTGTTAGCACAGGTCTATTCAGCTGATTTGAAAAACATATGTGCCACTCTAAAGAAAATGATCTATGTTAGATGTGCCACTGCTAGCACATGGTTTCACAGTGACAACTGTGTTAGTTTTGAAAGGAATACTTCCTGCAAACCTGAGTTTACTAGGTGGAGAAGGCTCATTTGTGCCGAATTGGCCTATTCACCTGAGTAGAAAAAACACATCTAACATTCCAAGGAAAACCATGTGTGATAGAAACTGCAGCATCTAGACGGTGGTTTCCCTGTGAGAATTCAGTTATTTTTTGAAATTAATCCTTCCTGAAAAGTTTGTTTTTCAGGATGCACTTAGGCTCTTTTGGATCCTAAGAAGACTATTTAGCAGAGTTGAAGAAACACATGTACCTGTCGACGTAAAACCATTGGTGTTAGACCCAGGAACAAATCGCACATTATTTTGCTGTGAGAATTGTTCTGGTTTTTGTAAGGAATACTTCCTGCATATCAGAATTTACAAGGTGGAGAAAGGCTCATTTTCTTCGAAGTTGCCCTCTTCAGCTAAGTTGAGGAAACCCATGAACCTCATGATAGAAAATAATCTGTGTTACAAGCAGGAGCATCTAGCACATTGTTTGTTGTGAGAAACAGTTGGATTTCTGACGAGATATTTTCAGCAACGTAGGTTTCTCAGGGCGGTGATAGGCTCCATTTTTTCCAAAAGGCCTACTCAGCTGAGTTGAAGAAACTCATGCATCTTTCAAATGATAATCATTTGTGTTAGAAACACGAGTATGTACCACTTTGGTTCCCTTTGAGAACTCTTATTGTTCTTGGAAGGAATACTATCTGGAACTCAGGTTACTCAAGATGGAGATAGGCTCACTGTGTTCCAAATAGGCCTATTCCTCAGAGTTGCAGAAACACATACATCTCTCGAAATAAACCATGTGTGTTAGAAACAGGAGCACCTATCACTTTGTTTCCCTATGAGAATTGTGTTAGTTATTGAAAGGAATACTTCCTGCAACTTAGATTTTTCAAGCTGGCTATACCTGCTTTTTGTTCTAAACACACCTACTGAGCGGTATGGAAGAAAAACATGTATCTCTCAAAAACAAAACCTCTACAAAACATGCAGGAATATCTAGCAAATTACTTCGTGCAGAGAACTGAGTTAGTTTTTGAAATTAATACTTCCTGGAAATAGGTTCTTGATGGGGGAAATAGGCTCTGTGTGCCCCAATTATGCCTATTCCACTGGCTTAAAGATATCCATGTACATCTGTAATGAAAATCATCTGACTGGGGAGCGGGATAGCCTAGCACATTGTTCTCCTGTGGGAATTGAGTTTGTTTTGGGAAGGATTCTCAGGCAAATTAGGTGTTTCATTGAGGAGATAGCCTCTCTGTCTTCCAAACAGGACTTCAGCTGTGTAGAAGAACCAACCACATGTATCTTTTGAGAGAAAACCATTTGTGTTTGAAACACAAGAATCTAGCACATTGTTTCCCGATGAGAACTGAGTTTGGTTTTGGAATGAATACTCCCTGCAACTAAGGTTTTTCAAGGAGGTGATAGGCTATTTTTCTTCCAAATAGTCCAATTCAGCTAAGATGAGGAAACTCATGTTGCACTGCAAGGACAAACAACTATGTGAGAAGCTCTAGCATCTAGCACAATGCTTACCTGAGAGAATTGAGGTTGTGTTTGAAAGGAATACCTCCTGCAAATCACAATTTGCATGGTGGAGGAAGGCTCATTTTGTTCAAAATAGGACTATTCCCCTAAGTTGAAGGAATTCATATATCTCTTGAAAGAAAACCACTGCGTGAGAAGTAGGAACATCTAGCACCTTCTTTCACTGTGAGAACTGAGTTAGTTTTGAAATGGGATATGGCCTGTCACATAGGTTTTTTCAGGTGGAGAAAGGCTCTCTTCCTTGCAAAAGGCCTATTCAGTTGAGTTCAAGATACACATGTATCTCTCGAAATAAAACCATCTGAGTAAGAAAGGGGAGCATTGAGCACCTTCTGTCCAAGTGAGAATTCACTGAGTTTTGGAAATTCTTCCTGCAAGTGAAGCTTTTCAAGGTGGAGAAAGGCTTTCTTTGTTCCAATTAGGCCTATTCAAGCCTTGCGGAGGAAATACATGTATGTCTTGAAAGTAAGCCATCTGTCTTAGAAGCAAAAGCATGTGGCACATTGTTTTTCTGTGAGAACTGAGTCAGCCTTTCATAAGGAATACTCACGTCAATGTTTGATTTTCAAGGTGGAGATATGCTCTCTTTGTTCCAAATAGGACTATTCTGTTGAGTTGGGGAAACGTATATGTCTTTTGAATGTATACTATTTGTTTTAGAAGCAGGAGCACGTACCACATTGGTTCCCTGCATAAATTGAGTTAATTTTTTAAAGGAATACTGCCTGCAACTGAGGTTTTTCATGGTGGAGATAAGCTCTGCCTGTTCCCAATAGGCTCCCTCAGCTGAATTAAAGAAACACAGCTATGTCTTGAAAGAAAACCATTTTTGTCAGAAGCAGGAGAATCCAGCACATTATATCCCTGTGAGAATTGAAGTCGGGTCTGTATGGACTACATCTGCATCTTAGGGTTTACAAGGTGGACTTGGGTGCCCTTTTGTCCAAATCGGCCTATTCATGTGACTTGAAAAACACATGTATCTCCCGAAAGAAAATCATCTCTGGTAGAATCAGGAGCATAAGATACCTTGTTTCCTAGGAGAAATCACTTTGCTTTATGAGAAACACAACTTCCTGCAACTTACGTTTTTTGAAGCTGGGGATATTCACTTTCTGTTCCAAGTAGACCTCTTCTGTGGAGTTGAAGAAATACCTGTATTTCTGGGTAGAAAACAATACGTCTGAGAAGCAGGAGCTTCTAGCACATTGGTTTCCTGTGAGAATTGAGCTCGTTTTGGAAGGAATACTTCCAGCATTTTATGTGTTTCAAGGTGGAGATACGCTGTCTGTGTTCCTTAAAGCATACACTACTGAGTTGTAGAAAGAAATGTATCTTTCGAACACAACCATTTTGTCATAGAAGCAGGAGCATCTACCCCATTGGTCCCCTGTGAGAATGGCTTAGTTTTTGAAAGGGATGCTACCTGCAACTTAGGATTTTCCACGTGGACATAGGCCAACTGACCTCAATTGAAGAAAACCATGTGTCTCTTGAAGAAAACCAGCTGTGATATAAGCAGGAGCATCTAACACATTATTTTTCTGGGAGATTGAGTTCTTTTTTCAATGGAATACATCCTACAATGTAGGTTTTTCAAGGTGGATATAGGCTCTCGATGTTCCAAATAGGTCTATTTAGCAGAATTACAGAAAGAGAGGTATCCCTTCAACGAAAACTATCAATGATAGAAGCAGGAACATCTAGCACATGGTTTTCCAGTAAGAATTGGGTAGCTTTTTAAAGAAAAAATTCCTGCATATCAGAGTATTCAAGGTGGAGGAAGGCTCGTTCTGTTCCCAATAGGTCCCTTTAGACATGCTGAATAAACACATATGTCATTCAAAAGAAAACCATCTGTATTTAAAAGCAGAAGCATCAAGCACATTGTTTCCTTGTGAGAATTAAGTCAGTTTCTGAAATGAATATTGTCTGTAACTTACGTGTTTCAATTTGAAGGTAGGCTCTCTTTGTTTCAAATAGGCGTATTCAGCAGAGTTGAAGAAACACATGGAACTTTCAAAAGAAAACCATTTGTGTTATAAGCAAGCACATTGAGGACTTTCTTTGCTCTGAGAATTGCCTTAGTTTTTCAATGACATTCTACGTGGAAGTTAGGTTTTTCAAGGTGGAGATAGGCTCTGTTTGTTAGCACAGGTCTATTCAGCTGATTTGAAAAACATATGTGCCACTCTAAAGAAAATGATCTATGTTAGATGTGCCACTGCTAGCACATGGTTTCACAGTGACAACTGTGTTAGTTTTGAAAGGAATACTTCCTGCAAACCTGAGTTTACTAGGTGGAGAAGGCTCATTTGTGCCGAATTGGCCTATTCACCTGAGTAGAAAAAACACATCTAACATTCCAAGGAAAACCATGTGTGATAGAAACTGCAGCATCTAGACGGTGGTTTCCCTGTGAGAATTCAGTTATTTTTTGAAATTAATCCTTCCTGAAAAGTTTGTTTTTCAGGATGCACTTAGGCTCTTTTGGATCCTAAGAAGACTATTTAGCAGAGTTGAAGAAACACATGTACCTGTCGACGTAAAACCATTGGTGTTAGACCCAGGAACAAATCGCACATTATTTTGCTGTGAGAATTGTTCTGGTTTTTGTAAGGAATACTTCCTGCATATCAGAATTTACAAGGTGGAGAAAGGCTCATTTTCTTCGAAGTTGCCCTCTTCAGCTAAGTTGAGGAAACGCATGAACCTCATGATAGAAAATAATCTGTGTTACAAGCAGGAGCATCTAGCACATTGTTTGTTGTGAGAAACAGTTGGATTTCTGCCGAGATATTTTCAGCAACGTAGGTTTCTCAGGGCGGTGATAGGCTCCATTTTTTCCGAAAGGCCTACTCAACTGAGTTGAAGAAACTCATGCATCTTTCAAATGATAATCATTTGTGTTAGAAACACGAGAATGTACCACTTTGGTTCCCTTTGAGAACTCTTATTGTTCTTGAAAGGAATACTATCTGGAACTCAGGTTACTCAAGACGGAGATAGGCTCACTGTGTTCCAAATAGGTCTATTCCGCAGAGTTGCAGAAACACATACATCTCTCGAAATAAACCATGTGTGTTAGAAACAGGAGCACCTATCACTTTGTTTCCCTATGAGAATTGTGTTAGTTATTGAAAGGAATACTTCCTGCAACTTAGATTTTTCAAGCTGGCTATACCTGCTTTTTGTTCTAAACACACCTACTGAGCAGTATGGAAGAAAAACATGTATCTCTCAAAAACAAAACCTCTACAAAACATGCAGGAATATCTAGCAAATTACTTCGTGCAGAGAACTGAGTTAGTTTTTGAAATTAATACTTCCTGGAAATAGGTTCTTGATGGGGGAAATAGGCTCTGTGTGCCCCAATTACGCCTATTCCACTGGCTTAAAGATATCCATGTACATCTGTAATGAAAATCATCTGACTGGGGAGCGGGATAGCCTAGCACATTGTTCTCCTGTGGGAATTGAGTTTGTTTTGGGAAGGATTCTCAGGCAAATTAGGTGTTTCATTGAGGAGATAGCCTCTCTTTATTCCAAACAGGACTTCAGCTGTGTAGAAGAAACAACCACATGTATCTTTTGAGAGAAAACCATTTGTGTTTGAAACACAAGAATCTAGCACATTGTTTCCCGATGAGAACTGAGTTTGGTTTTGGAATGAATACTCCCTGCAACTAAGGTTTTTCAAGGAGGTGATAGGCTATTTTTCTTCCAAATAGTCCAATTCAGCTAAGATGAGGAAACTCATGTTGCACTGCAAGGACAAACAACTATGTGAGAAGCTCTAGCATCTAGCACAATGCTTACCTGAGAGAATTGAGGTTGTGTTTGAAAGGAATACCTCCTGCAAATCACAATTTGCATGGTGGAGGAAGGCTCATTTTGTTCAAAATAGGACTATTCCCCTAAGTTGAAGGAATTCATATATCTCTTGAAAGAAAACCACTGCGTGAGAAGTAGGAACATCTAGCACCTTCTTTCACTGTGAGAACTGAGTTAGTTTTGAAATGGGATATGGCCTGTCACATAGGTTTTTTCAGGTGGAGAAAGGCTCTCTTCCTTGCAAAAGGCCTATTCAGTTGAGTTCAAGATACACATGTATCTCTCGAAATAAAACCATCTGAGTAAGAAAGGGGAGCATTGAGCACCTTCTGTCCAAGTGAGAATTCACTGAGTTTTGGAAATTCTTCCTGCAAGTGAAGCTTTTCAAGGTGGAGAAAGGCTTTCTTTGTTCCAATTAGGCCTATTCAAGCCTTGCGGAGGAAATACATGTATGTCTTGAAAGTAAGCCATCTGTCTTAGAAGCAAAAGCATGTGGCACATTGTTTTTCTGTGAGAACTGAGTCAGCCTTTCATAAGGAATACTCACGTCAATGTTTGATTTTCAAGGTGGAGATATGCTCTCTTTGTTCCAAATAGGACTATTCTGTTGAGTTGGGGAAACGTATATGTCTTTTGAATGTATACTATTTGTTTTAGAAGCAGGAGCACGTACCACATTGGTTCCCTGCATAAATTGAGTTAATTTTTTAAAGGAATACTGCCTGCAACTGAGGTTTTTCATGGTGGAGATAAGCTCTGCCTGTTCCCAATAGGCTCCCTCAGCTGAATTAAAGAAACACAGCTATGTCTTGAAAGAAAACCATTTTTGTCAGAAGCAGGAGAATCCAGCACATTATATCCCTGTGAGAATTGAAGTCGGGTCTGTATGGACTACATCTGCATCTTAGGGTTTACAAGGTGGACTTGGGTGCCCTTTTGTCCAAATCGGCCTATTCATGTGACTTGAAAAACACATGTATCTCCCGAAAGAAAATCATCTCTGGTAGAATCAGGAGCATAAGATACCTTGTTTCCTATGAGAAATCACTTTGCTTTATGAGAAACACAACTTCCTGCAACTTACGATTTTTGAAGCTGGGGATATTCACTTTCTGTTCCAAGTAGACCTCTTCTGTGGAGTTGAAGAAATACCTGTATTTCTGGGTAGAAAACAATACGTCTGAGAAGCAGGAGCTTCTAGCACATTGGTTTCCTGTGAGAATTGAGCTCGTTTTGGAAGGAATACTTCCAGCATTTTATGTGTTTCAAGGTGGAGATACGCTGTCTGTGTTCCTTAAAGCTTACACTACTGAGTTCTAGAAAGAAATGTATCTTTCGAACACAACCATTTTGTCATAGAAGCAGGAGCATCTACCCCATTGGTCCCCTGTGAGAATGGCTTAGTTTTTGAAAGGGATGCTACCTGCAACTTAGGATTTTCCACGTGGACATAGGCCAACTGACCTCAATTGAAGAAAACCATGTGTCTCTTGAAGAAAACCAGCTGTGATATAAGCAGGAGCATCTAACACATTATTTTTCTGGGAGATTGAGTTCTTTTTTCAATGGAATACATCCTACAATGTAGGTTTTTCAAGGTGGATATAGGCTCTCGATGTTCCAAATAGGTCTATTTAGCAGAATTACAGAAAGAGAGGTATCCCTTCAACGAAAACTATCAATGATAGAAGCAGGAACATCTAGCACATGGTTTTCCAGTAAGAATTGGGTAGCTTTTTAAAGAAAAAATTCCTGCATATCAGAGTATTCAAGGTGGAGGAAGGCTCGTTCTGTTCCCAATAGGTCCCTTTAGACATGCTGAATAAACACATATGTCATTCAAAAGAAAACCATCTGTATTTAAAAGCAGAAGCATCAAGCACATTGTTTCCTTGTGAGAATTAAGTCAGTTTCTGAAATGAATATTGTCTGTAACTTACGTGTTTCAATTTGAAGGTAGGCTCTCTTTGTTTCAAATAGGCGTATTCAGCAGAGTTGAAGAAACACATGGAACTTTCAAAAGAAAACCATTTGTGTTATAAGCAAGCACATTGAGGACTTTCTTTGCTCTGAGAATTGCCTTAGTTTTTCAATGACATTCTACGTGGAAGTTAGGTTTTTCAAGGTGGAGATAGGCTCTGTTTGTTAGCACAGGTCTATTCAGCTGATTTGAAAAACATATGTGCCACTCTAAAGAAAATGATCTATGTTAGATGTGCCACTGCTAGCACATGGTTTCACAGTGACAACTGTGTTAGTTTTGAAAGGAATACTTCCTGCAAACCTGAGTTTACTAGGTGGAGAAGGCTCATTTGTGCCGAATTGGCCTATTCACCTGAGTAGAAAAAACACATCTAACATTCCAAGGAAAACCATCTGTGATAGAAACTGCAGCATCTAGACGGTGGTTTCCCTGTGAGAATTCAGTTATTTTTTGCAATTAATCCTTCCTGAAAAGTTTGTTTTTCAGGATGCACTTAGGCTCTTTTGGATACTAAGAAGACTATTTAGCAGAGTTGAAGAAACACATGTACCTGTCGACGTAAAACAATTGGTGTTAGACCCAGGAACAAATTGCACATTATTTTGCTGTGAGAATTGTTCTGGTTTTTGTAAGGAATACTTCCTGCATATCAGAATTTACAAGGTGGAGAAAGGCTCATTTTCTTCGAAGTTGCCCTCTTCAGCTAAGTTGAGGAAACGCATGAACCTCATGATAGAAAATAATCTGTGTTACAAGCAGGAGCATCTAGCACATTGTTTGTTGTGAGAAACAGTTGGATTTCTGACGAGATATTTTCAGCAACGTAGGTTTCTCAGGGCGGTGATAGGCTCCATTTTTTCCGAAAGGCCTACTCAACTGAGTTGAAGAAACTCATGCATCTTTCAAATGATAATCATTTGTGTTAGAAACACGAGAATGTACCACTTTGGTTCCCTTTGAGAACTCTTATTGTTCTTGAAAGGAATACTATCTGGAACTCAGGTTACTCAAGACGGAGATAGGCTCACTGTGTTCCAAATAGGTCTATTCCGCAGAGTTGCAGAAACACATACATCTCTCGAAATAAACCATGTGTGTTAGAAACAGGAGCACCTATCACTTTGTTTCCCTATGAGAATTGTGTTAGTTATTGAAAGGAATACTTCCTGCAACTTAGATTTTTCAAGCTGGCTATACCTGCTTTTTGTTCTAAACACACCTACTGAGCAGTATGGAAGAAAAACATGTATCTCTCAAAAACAAAACCTCTACAAAACATGCAGGAATATCTAGCAAATTACTTCGTGCAGAGAACTGAGTTAGTTTTTGAAATTAATACTTCCTGGAAATAGGTTCTTGATGGGGGAAATAGGCTCTGTGTGCCCCAATTATGCCTATTCCACTGGCTTAAAGATATCCATGTACATCTGTAATGAAAATCATCTGACTGGGGAGCGGGATAGCCTAGCACATTGTTCTCCTGTGGGAATTGAGTTTGTTTTGGGAAGGATTCTCAGGCAAATTAGGTGTTTCATTGAGGAGATAGCCTCTCTGTCTTCCAAACAGGACTTCAGCTGTGTAGAAGAACCAACCACATGTATCTTTTGAGAGAAAACCATTTGTGTTTGAAACACAAGAATCTAGCACATTGTTTCCCGATGAGAACTGAGTTTGGTTTTGGAATGAATACTCCCTGCAACTAAGGTTTTTCAAGGAGGTGATAGGCTATTTTTCTTCCAAATAGTCCAATTCAGCTAAGATGAGGAAACTCATGTTGCACTGCAAGGACAAACAACTATGTGAGAAGCTCTAGCATCTAGCACAATGCTTACCTGAGAGAATTGAGGTTGTGTTTGAAAGGAATACCTCCTGCAAATCACAATTTGCATGGTGGAGGAAGGCTCATTTTGTTCAAAATAGGACTATTCCCCTAAGTTGAAGGAATTCATATATCTCTTGAAAGAAAACCACTGCGTGAGAAGTAGGAACATCTAGCACCTTCTTTCACTGTGAGAACTGAGTTAGTTTTGAAATGGGATATGGCCTGTCACATAGGTTTTTTCAGGTGGAGAAAGGCTCTCTTCCTTGCAAAAGGCCTATTCAGTTGAGTTCAAGATACACATGTATCTCTCGAAATAAAACCATCTGAGTAAGAAAGGGGAGCATTGAGCACCTTCTGTCCAAGTGAGAATTCACTGAGTTTTGGAAATTCTTCCTGCAAGTGAAGCTTTTCAAGGTGGAGAAAGGCTTTCTTTGTTCCAATTAGGCCTATTCAAGCCTTGCGGAGGAAATACATGTATGTCTTGAAAGTAAGCCATCTGTCTTAGAAGCAAAAGCATGTGGCACATTGTTTTTCTGTGAGAACTGAGTCAGCCTTTCATAAGGAATACTCACGTCAATGTTTGATTTTCAAGGTGGAGATATGCTCTCTTTGTTCCAAATAGGACTATTCTGTTGAGTTGGGGAAACGTATATGTCTTTTGAATGTATACTATTTGTTTTAGAAGCAGGAGCACGTACCACATTGGTTCCCTGCATAAATTGAGTTAATTTTTTAAAGGAATACTGCCTGCAACTGAGGTTTTTCATGGTGGAGATAAGCTCTGCCTGTTCCCAATAGGCTCCCTCAGCTGAATTAAAGAAACACAGCTATGTCTTGAAAGAAAACCATTTTTGTCAGAAGCAGGAGAATCCAGCACATTATATCCCTGTGAGAATTGAAGTCGGGTCTGTATGGACTACATCTGCATCTTAGGGTTTACAAGGTGGACTTGGGTGCCCTTTTGTCCAAATCGGCCTATTCATGTGACTTGAAAAACACATGTATCTCCCGAAAGAAAATCATCTCTGGTAGAATCAGGAGCATAAGATACCTTGTTTCCTAGGAGAAATCACTTTGCTTTATGAGAAACACAACTTCCTGCAACTTACGATTTTTGAAGCTGGGGATATTCACTTTCTGTTCCAAGTAGACCTCTTCTGTGGAGTTGAAGAAATACCTGTATTTCTGGGTAGAAAACAATACGTCTGAGAAGCAGGAGCTTCTAGCACATTGGTTTCCTGTGAGAATTGAGCTCGTTTTGGAAGGAATACTTCCAGCATTTTATGTGTTTCAAGGTGGAGATACGCTGTCTGTGTTCCTTAAAGCTTACACTACTGAGTTCTAGAAAGAAATGTATCTTTCGAACACAACCATTTTGTCATAGAAGCAGGAGCATCTACCCCATTGGTCCCCTGTGAGAATGGCTTAGTTTTTGAAAGGGATGCTACCTGCAACTTAGGATTTTCCACGTGGACATAGGCCAACTGACCTCAATTGAAGAAAACCATGTGTCTCTTGAAGAAAACCAGCTGTGATATAAGCAGGAGCATCTAACACATTATTTTTCTGGGAGATTGAGTTCTTTTTTCAATGGAATACATCCTACAATGTAGGTTTTTCAAGGTGGATATAGGCTCTCGATGTTCCAAATAGGTCTATTTAGCAGAATTACAGAAAGAGAGGTATCCCTTCAACGAAAACTATCAATGATAGAAGCAGGAACATCTAGCACATGGTTTTCCAGTAAGAATTGGGTAGCTTTTTAAAGAAAAAATTCCTGCATATCAGAGTATTCAAGGTGGAGGAAGGCTCGTTCTGTTCCCAATAGGTCCCTTTAGACATGCTGAATAAACACATATGTCATTCAAAAGAAAACCATCTGTATTTAAAAGCAGAAGCATCAAGCACATTGTTTCCTTGTGAGAATTAAGTCAGTTTCTGAAATGAATATTGTCTGTAACTTACGTGTTTCAATTTGAAGGTAGGCTCTCTTTGTTTCAAATAGGCGTATTCAGCAGAGTTGAAGAAACACATGGAACTTTCAAAAGAAAACCATTTGTGTTATAAGCAAGCACATTGAGGACTTTCTTTGCTCTGAGAATTGCCTTAGTTTTTCAATGACATTCTACGTGGAAGTTAGGTTTTTCAAGGTGGAGATAGGCTCTGTTTGTTAGCACAGGTCTATTCAGCTGATTTGAAAAACATATGTGCCACTCTAAAGAAAATGATCTATGTTAGATGTGCCACTGCTAGCACATGGTTTCACAGTGACAACTGTGTTAGTTTTGAAAGGAATACTTCCTGCAAACCTGAGTTTACTAGGTGGAGAAGGCTCATTTGTGCCGAATTGGCCTATTCACCTGAGTAGAAAAAACACATCTAACATTCCAAGGAAAACCATCTGTGATAGAAACTGCAGCATCTAGACGGTGGTTTCCCTGTGAGAATTCAGTTATTTTTTGCAATTAATCCTTCCTGAAAAGTTTGTTTTTCAGGATGCACTTAGGCTCTTTTGGATACTAAGAAGACTATTTAGCAGAGTTGAAGAAACACATGTACCTGTCGACGTAAAACAATTGGTGTTAGACCCAGGAACAAATTGCACATTATTTTGCTGTGAGAATTGTTCTGGTTTTTGTAAGGAATACTTCCTGCATATCAGAATTTACAAGGTGGAGAAAGGCTCATTTTCTTCGAAGTTGCCCTCTTCAGCTAAGTTGAGGAAACGCATGAACCTCATGATAGAAAATAATCTGTGTTACAAGCAGGAGCATCTAGCACATTGTTTGTTGTGAGAAACAGTTGGATTTCTGACGAGATATTTTCAGCAACGTAGGTTTCTCAGGGCGGTGATAGGCTCCATTTTTTCCGAAAGGCCTACTCAACTGAGTTGAAGAAACTCATGCATCTTTCAAATGATAATCATTTGTGTTAGAAACACGAGAATGTACCACTTTGGTTCCCTTTGAGAACTCTTATTGTTCTTGAAAGGAATACTATCTGGAACTCAGGTTACTCAAGACGGAGATAGGCTCACTGTGTTCCAAATAGGTCTATTCCGCAGAGTTGCAGAAACACATACATCTCTCGAAATAAACCATGTGTGTTAGAAACAGGAGCACCTATCACTTTGTTTCCCTATGAGAATTGTGTTAGTTATTGAAAGGAATACTTCCTGCAACTTAGATTTTTCAAGCTGGCTATACCTGCTTTTTGTTCTAAACACACCTACTGAGCAGTATGGAAGAAAAACATGTATCTCTCAAAAACAAAACCTCTACAAAACATGCAGGAATATCTAGCAAATTACTTCGTGCAGAGAACTGAGTTAGTTTTTGAAATTAATACTTCCTGGAAATAGGTTCTTGATGGGGGAAATAGGCTCTGTGTGCCCCAATTATGCCTATTCCACTGGCTTAAAGATATCCATGTACATCTGTAATGAAAATCATCTGACTGGGGAGCGGGATAGCCTAGCACATTGTTCTCCTGTGGGAATTGAGTTTGTTTTGGGAAGGATTCTCAGGCAAATTAGGTGTTTCATTGAGGAGATAGCCTCTCTGTCTTCCAAACAGGACTTCAGCTGTGTAGAAGAACCAACCACATGTATCTTTTGAGAGAAAACCATTTGTGTTTGAAACACAAGAATCTAGCACATTGTTTCCCGATGAGAACTGAGTTTGGTTTTGGAATGAATACTCCCTGCAACTAAGGTTTTTCAAGGAGGTGATAGGCTATTTTTCTTCCAAATAGTCCAATTCAGCTAAGATGAGGAAACTCATGTTGCACTGCAAGGACAAACAACTATGTGAGAAGCTCTAGCATCTAGCACAATGCTTACCTGAGAGAATTGAGGTTGTGTTTGAAAGGAATACCTCCTGCAAATCACAATTTGCATGGTGGAGGAAGGCTCATTTTGTTCAAAATAGGACTATTCCCCTAAGTTGAAGGAATTCATATATCTCTTGAAAGAAAACCACTGCGTGAGAAGTAGGAACATCTAGCACCTTCTTTCACTGTGAGAACTGAGTTAGTTTTGAAATGGGATATGGCCTGTCACATAGGTTTTTTCAGGTGGAGAAAGGCTCTCTTCCTTGCAAAAGGCCTATTCAGTTGAGTTCAAGATACACATGTATCTCTCGAAATAAAACCATCTGAGTAAGAAAGGGGAGCATTGAGCACCTTCTGTCCAAGTGAGAATTCACTGAGTTTTGGAAATTCTTCCTGCAAGTGAAGCTTTTCAAGGTGGAGAAAGGCTTTCTTTGTTCCAATTAGGCCTATTCAAGCCTTGCGGAGGAAATACATGTATGTCTTGAAAGTAAGCCATCTGTCTTAGAAGCAAAAGCATGTGGCACATTGTTTTTCTGTGAGAACTGAGTCAGCCTTTCATAAGGAATACTCACGTCAATGTTTGATTTTCAAGGTGGAGATATGCTCTCTTTGTTCCAAATAGGACTATTCTGTTGAGTTGGGGAAACGTATATGTCTTTTGAATGTATACTATTTGTTTTAGAAGCAGGAGCACGTACCACATTGGTTCCCTGCATAAATTGAGTTAATTTTTTAAAGGAATACTGCCTGCAACTGAGGTTTTTCATGGTGGAGATAAGCTCTGCCTGTTCCCAATAGGCTCCCTCAGCTGAATTAAAGAAACACAGCTATGTCTTGAAAGAAAACCATTTTTGTCAGAAGCAGGAGAATCCAGCACATTATATCCCTGTGAGAATTGAAGTCGGGTCTGTATGGACTACATCTGCATCTTAGGGTTTACAAGGTGGACTTGGGTGCCCTTTTGTCCAAATCGGCCTATTCATGTGACTTGAAAAACACATGTATCTCCCGAAAGAAAATCATCTCTGGTAGAATCAGGAGCATAAGATACCTTGTTTCCTAGGAGAAATCACTTTGCTTTATGAGAAACACAACTTCCTGCAACTTACGATTTTTGAAGCTGGGGATATTCACTTTCTGTTCCAAGTAGACCTCTTCTGTGGAGTTGAAGAAATACCTGTATTTCTGGGTAGAAAACAATACGTCTGAGAAGCAGGAGCTTCTAGCACATTGGTTTCCTGTGAGAATTGAGCTCGTTTTGGAAGGAATACTTCCAGCATTTTATGTGTTTCAAGGTGGAGATACGCTGTCTGTGTTCCTTAAAGCTTACACTACTGAGTTCTAGAAAGAAATGTATCTTTCGAACACAACCATTTTGTCATAGAAGCAGGAGCATCTACCCCATTGGTCCCCTGTGAGAATGGCTTAGTTTTTGAAAGGGATGCTACCTGCAACTTAGGATTTTCCACGTGGACATAGGCCAACTGACCTCAATTGAAGAAAACCATGTGTCTCTTGAAGAAAACCAGCTGTGATATAAGCAGGAGCATCTAACACATTATTTTTCTGGGAGATTGAGTTCTTTTTTCAATGGAATACATCCTACAATGTAGGTTTTTCAAGGTGGATATAGGCTCTCGATGTTCCAAATAGGTCTATTTAGCAGAATTACAGAAAGAGAGGTATCCCTTCAACGAAAACTATCAATGATAGAAGCAGGAACATCTAGCACATGGTTTTCCAGTAAGAATTGGGTAGCTTTTTAAAGAAAAAATTCCTGCATATCAGAGTATTCAAGGTGGAGGAAGGCTCGTTCTGTTCCCAATAGGTCCCTTTAGACATGCTGAATAAACACATATGTCATTCAAAAGAAAACCATCTGTATTTAAAAGCAGAAGCATCAAGCACATTGTTTCCTTGTGAGAATTAAGTCAGTTTCTGAAATGAATATTGTCTGTAACTTACGTGTTTCAATTTGAAGGTAGGCTCTCTTTGTTTCAAATAGGCGTATTCAGCAGAGTTGAAGAAACACATGGAACTTTCAAAAGAAAACCATTTGTGTTATAAGCAAGCACATTGAGGACTTTCTTTGCTCTGAGAATTGCCTTAGTTTTTCAATGACATTCTACGTGGAAGTTAGGTTTTTCAAGGTGGAGATAGGCTCTGTTTGTTAGCACAGGTCTATTCAGCTGATTTGAAAAACATATGTGCCACTCTAAAGAAAATGATCTATGTTAGATGTGCCACTGCTAGCACATGGTTTCACAGTGACAACTGTGTTAGTTTTGAAAGGAATACTTCCTGCAAACCTGAGTTTACTAGGTGGAGAAGGCTCATTTGTGCCGAATTGGCCTATTCACCTGAGTAGAAAAAACACATCTAACATTCCAAGGAAAACCATCTGTGATAGAAACTGCAGCATCTAGACGGTGGTTTCCCTGTGAGAATTCAGTTATTTTTTGCAATTAATCCTTCCTGAAAAGTTTGTTTTTCAGGATGCACTTAGGCTCTTTTGGATACTAAGAAGACTATTTAGCAGAGTTGAAGAAACACATGTACCTGTCGACGTAAAACAATTGGTGTTAGACCCAGGAACAAATTGCACATTATTTTGCTATGAGAATTGTTCTGGTTTTTGTAAGGAATACTTCCTGCATATCAGAATTTACAAGGTGGAGAAAGGCTCATTTTCTTCGAAGTTGCCCTCTTCAGCTAAGTTGAGGAAACGCATGAACCTCATGATAGAAAATAATCTGTGTTACAAGCAGGAGCATCTAGCACATTGTTTGTTGTGAGAAACAGTTGGATTTCTGACGAGATATTTTCAGCAACGTAGGTTTCTCAGGGCGGTGATAGGCTCCATTTTTTCCGAAAGGCCTACTCAACTGAGTTGAAGAAACTCATGCATCTTTCAAATGATAATCATTTGTGTTAGAAACACGAGAATGTACCACTTTGGTTCCCTTTGAGAACTCTTATTGTTCTTGAAAGGAATACTATCTGGAACTCAGGTTACTCAAGACGGAGATAGGCTCACTGTTTTCCAAATAGGTCTATTCCGCAGAGTTGCAGAAACACATACATCTCTCGAAATAAACCATGTGTGTTAGAAACAGGAGCACCTATCACTTTGTTTCCCTATGAGAATTGTGTTAGTTATTGAAAGGAATACTTCCTGCAACTTAGATTTTTCAAGCTGGCTATACCTGCTTTTTGTTCTAAACACACCTACTGAGCAGTATGGAAGAAAAACATGTATCTCTCAAAAACAAAACCTCTACAAAACATGCAGGAATATCTAGCAAATTACTTCGTGCAGAGAACTGAGTTAGTTTTTGAAATTAATACTTCCTGGAAATAGGTTCTTGATGGGGGAAATAGGCTCTGTGTGCCCCAATTACGCCTATTCCACTGGCTTAAAGATATCCATGTACATCTGTAATGAAAATCATCTGACTGGGGAGCGGGATAGCCTAGCACATTGTTCTCCTGTGGGAATTGAGTTTGTTTTGGGAAGGATTCTCAGGCAAATTAGGTGTTTCATTGAGGAGATAGCCTCTCTTTATTCCAAACAGGACTTCAGCTGTGTAGAAGAAACAACCACATGTATCTTTTGAGAGAAAACCATTTGTGTTTGAAACACAAGAATCTAGCACATTGTTTCCCGATGAGAACTGAGTTTGGTTTTGGAATGAATACTCCCTGCAACTTAGGTTTTTCAAGGAGGTGATAGGCTATTTTTCTTCCAAATAGTCCAATTCAGCTAAGATGAGGAAACTCATGTTGCACTGCAAGGACAAACAACTATGTGAGAAGCTCTAGCATCTAGCACAATGCTTACCTGAGAGAATTGACGTTGTGTTTGAAAGGAATACCTCCTGCAAATCACAATTTGCATGGTGGAGGAAGGCTCATTTTGTTCAAAATAGGACTATTCCCCTAAGTTGAAGGAATTCATATATCTCTTGAAAGAAAACCACTGCGTGAGAAGTAGGAACATCTAGCACCTTCTTTCACTGTGAGAACTGAGTTAGTTTTGAAATGGGATATGGCCTGTCACATAGGTTTTTTCAGGTGGAGAAAGGCTCTCTTCCTTGCAAAAGGCCTATGCAGTTGAGTTCAAGATACACATGTATCTCTCGAAATAAAACCATCTGAGTAAGAAAGGGGAGCATTGAGCACCTTCTGTCCAAGTGAGAATTCACTGAGTTTTGGAAATTCTTCCTGCAAGTGAAGCTTTTCAAGGTGGAGAAAGGCTTTCTTTGTTCCAATTAGGCCTATTCAAGCCTTGCGGAGGAAATACATGTATGTCTTGAAAGTAAGCCATCTGTCTTAGAAGCAAAAGCATGTGGCACATTGTTTTTCTGTGAGAACTGAGTCAGCCTTTCATAAGGAATACTCACGTCAATGTTTGATTTTCAAGGTGGAGATATGCTCTCTTTGTTCCAAATAGGACTATTCTGTTGAGTTGGGGAAACGTATATGTCTTTTGAATGTATACTATTTGTTTTAGAAGCAGGAGCACGTACCACATTGGTTCCCTGCATAAATTGAGTTAATTTTTTAAAGGAATACTGCCTGCAACTGAGGTTTTTCATGGTGGAGATAAGCTCTGCCTGTTCCCAATAGGCTCCCTCAGCTGAATTAAAGAAACACAGCTATGTCTTGAAAGAAAACCATTTTTGTCAGAAGCAGGAGAATCCAGCACATTATATCCCTGTGAGAATTGAAGTCGGGTCTGTATGGACTACATCTGCATCTTAGGGTTTACAAGGTGGACTTGGGTGCCCTTTTGTCCAAATCGGCCTATTCATGTGACTTGAAAAACACATGTATCTCCCGAAAGAAAATCATCTCTGGTAGAATCAGGAGCATAAGATACCTTGTTTCCTATGAGAAATCACTTTGCTTTATGAGAAACACAACTTCCTGCAACTTACGATTTTTGAAGCTGGGGATATTCACTTTCTGTTCCAAGTAGACCTCTTCTGTGGAGTTGAAGAAATACCTGTATTTCTGGGTAGAAAACAATACGTCTGAGAAGCAGGAGCTTCTAGCACATTGGTTTCCTGTGAGAATTGAGCTCGTTTTGGAAGGAATACTTCCAGCATTTTATGTGTTTCAAGGTGGAGATACGCTGTCTGTGTTCCTTAAAGCTTACACTACTGAGTTCTAGAAAGAAATGTATCTTTCGAACACAACCATTTTGTCATAGAAGCAGGAGCATCTACCCCATTGGTCCCCTGTGAGAATGGCTTAGTTTTTGAAAGGGATGCTACCTGCAACTTAGGATTTTCCACGTGGACATAGGCCAACTGACCTCAATTGAAGAAAACCATGTGTCTCTTGAAGAAAACCAGCTGTGATATAAGCAGGAGCATCTAACACATTATTTTTCTGGGAGATTGAGTTCTTTTTTCAATGGAATACATCCTACAATGTAGGTTTTTCAAGGTGGATATAGGCTCTCGATGTTCCAAATAGGTCTATTTAGCAGAATTACAGAAAGAGAGGTATCCCTTCAACGAAAACTATCAATGATAGAAGCAGGAACATCTAGCACATGGTTTTCCAGTAAGAATTGGGTAGCTTTTTAAAGAAAAAATTCCTGCATATCAGAGTATTCAAGGTGGAGGAAGGCTCGTTCTGTTCCCAATAGGTCCCTTTAGACATGCTGAATAAACACATATGTCATTCAAAAGAAAACCATCTGTATTTAAAAGCAGAAGCATCAAGCACATTGTTTCCTTGTGAGAATTAAGTCAGTTTCTGAAATGAATATTGTCTGTAACTTACGTGTTTCAATTTGAAGGTAGGCTCTCTTTGTTTCAAATAGGCGTATTCAGCAGAGTTGAAGAAACACATGGAACTTTCAAAAGAAAACCATTTGTGTTATAAGCAAGCACATTGAGGACTTTCTTTGCTCTGAGAATTGCCTTAGTTTTTCAATGACATTCTACGTGGAAGTTAGGTTTTTCAAGGTGGAGATAGGCTCTGTTTGTTAGCACAGGTCTATTCAGCTGATTTGAAAAACATATGTGCCACTCTAAAGAAAATGATCTATGTTAGATGTGCCACTGCTAGCACATGGTTTCACAGTGACAACTGTGTTAGTTTTGAAAGGAATACTTCCTGCAAACCTGAGTTTACTAGGTGGAGAAGGCTCATTTGTGCCGAATTGGCCTATTCACCTGAGTAGAAAAAACACATCTAACATTCCAAGGAAAACCATCTGTGATAGAAACTGCAGCATCTAGACGGTGGTTTCCCTGTGAGAATTCAGTTATTTTTTGAAATTAATCCTTCCTGAAAAGTTTGTTTTTCAGGATGCACTTAGGCTCTTTTGGATCCTAAGAAGACTATTTAGCAGAGTTGAAGAAACACATGTACCTGTCGACGTAAAACCATTGGTGTTAGACCCAGGAACAAATCGCACATTATTTTGCTGTGAGAATTGTTCTGGTTTTTGTAAGGAATACTTCCTGCATATCAGAATTTACAAGGTGGAGAAAGGCTCATTTTCTTCGAAGTTGCCCTCTTCAGCTAAGTTGAGGAAACCCATGAACCTCATGATAGAAAATAATCTGTGTTACAAGCAGGAGCATCTAGCACATTGTTTGTTGTGAGAAACAGTTGGATTTCTGACGAGATATTTTCAGCAACGTAGGTTTCTCAGGGCGGTGATAGGCTCCATTTTTTCCAAAAGGCCTACTCAGCTGAGTTGAAGAAACTCATGCATCTTTCAAATGATAATCATTTGTGTTAGAAACACGAGTATGTACCACTTTGGTTCCCTTTGAGAACTCTTATTGTTCTTGGAAGGAATACTATCTGGAACTCAGGTTACTCAAGATGGAGATAGGCTTACTGTGTTCCAAATAGGTCTATTCCGCAGAGTTGCAGAAACACATACATCTCTCGAAATAAACCATGTGTGTTAGAAACAGGAGCACCTATCACTTTGTTTCCCTATGAGAATTGTGTTAGTTATTGAAAGGAATACTTCCTGCAACTTAGATTTTTCAAGCTGGCTATACCTGCTTTTTGTTCTAAACACACCTACTGAGCGGTATGGAAGAAAAACATGTATCTCTCAAAAACAAAACCTCTACAAAACATGCAGGAATATCTAGCAAATTACTTCGTGCAGACAACTGAGTTAGTTTTTGAAATTAATACTTCCTGGAAATAGGTTCTTGATGGGGGAAATAGGCTCTGTGTGCCCCAATTATGCCTATTCCACTGGCTTAAAGATATCCATGTACATCTGTAATGAAAATCATCTGACTGGGGTGCGGGATAGCCTAGCACATTGTTCTCCTGTGGGAATTGAGTTTGTTTTGGGAAGGATTCTCAGGCAAATTAGGTGTTTCATTGAGGAGATAGCCTCTCTGTCTTCCAAACAGGACTTCAGCTTTGTAGAAGAACCAACCACATGTATCTTTTGAGAGAAAACCATTTGTGTTTGAAACACAAGAATCTAGCACATTGTTTCCCGATGAGAACTGAGTTTGGTTTTGGAATGAATACTCCCTGCAACTAAGGTTTTTCAAGGAGGTGATAGGCTATTTTTCTTCCAAATAGTCCAATTCAGCTAAGATGAGGAAACTCATGTTGCACTGCAAGGACAAACAACTATGTGAGAAGCTCTAGCATCTAGCACAATGCTTACCTGAGAGAATTGAGGTTGTGTTTGAAAGGAATACCTCCTGCAAATCACAATTTGCATGGTGGAGGAAGGCTCATTTTGTTCAAAATAGGACTATTCCCCTAAGTTGAAGGAATTCATATATCTCTTGAAAGAAAACCACTGCGTGAGAAGTAGGAACATCTAGCACCTTCTTTCACTGTGAGAACTGAGTTAGTTTTGAAATGGGATATGGCCTGTCACATAGGTTTTTTCAGGTGGAGAAAGGCTCTCTTCCTTGCAAAAGGCCTATTCAGTTGAGTTCAAGATACACATGTATCTCTCGAAATAAAACCATCTGAGTAAGAAAGGGGAGCATTGAGCACCTTCTGTCCAAGTGAGAATTCACTGAGTTTTGGAAATTCTTCCTGCAAGTGAAGCTTTTCAAGGTGGAGAAAGGCTTTCTTTGTTCCAATTAGGCCTATTCAAGCCTTGCGGAGGAAATACATGTATGTCTTGAAAGTAAGCCATCTGTCTTAGAAGCAAAAGCATGTGGCACATTGTTTTTCTGTGAGAACTGAGTCAGCCTTTCATAAGGAATACTCACGTCAATGTTTGATTTTCAAGGTGGAGATATGCTCTCTTTGTTCCAAATAGGACTATTCTGTTGAGTTGGGGAAA
Organism: Castor canadensis; assembly: GCF_047511655.1. Lineage (NCBI taxonomy): Eukaryota > Metazoa > Chordata > Mammalia > Rodentia > Castoridae > Castor > Castor canadensis. The sequence goes on along the minus strand of NC_133397.1, from coordinate 100,099,960 downwards.
CGTATATGTCTTTTGAATGTATACTATTTGTTTTAGAAGCAGGAGCACGTACCACATTGGTTCCCTGCATAAATTGAGTTAATTTTTTAAAGGAATACTGCCTGCAACTGAGGTTTTTCATGGTGGAGATAAGCTCTGCCTGTTCCCAATAGGCTCCCTCAGCTGAATTAAAGAAACACAGCTATGTCTTGAAAGAAAACCATTTTTGTCAGAAGCAGGAGAATCCAGCACATTATATCCCTGTGAGAATTGAAGTCGGGTCTGTATGGACTACATCTGCATCTTAGGGTTTACAAGGTGGACTTGGGTGCCCTTTTGTCCAAATCGGCCTATTCATGTGACTTGAAAAACACATGTATCTCCCGAAAGAAAATCATCTCTGGTAGAATCAGGAGCATAAGATACCTTGTTTCCTAGGAGAAATCACTTTGCTTTATGAGAAACACAACTTCCTGCAACTTACGTTTTTTGAAGCTGGGGATATTCACTTTCTGTTCCAAGTAGACCTCTTCTGTGGAGTTGAAGAAATACCTGTATTTCTGGGTAGAAAACAATACGTCTGAGAAGCAGGAGCTTCTAGCACATTGGTTTCCTGTGAGAATTGAGCTCGTTTTGGAAGGAATACTTCCAGCATTTTATGTGTTTCAAGGTGGAGATACGCTGTCTGTGTTCCTTAAAGCATACACTACTGAGTTGTAGAAAGAAATGTATCTTTCGAACACAACCATTTTGTCATAGAAGCAGGAGCATCTACCCCATTGGTCCCCTGTGAGAATGGCTTAGTTTTTGAAAGGGATGCTACCTGCAACTTAGGATTTTCCACGTGGACATAGGCCAACTGACCTCAATTGAAGAAAACCATGTGTCTCTTGAAGAAAACCAGCTGTGATATAAGCAGGAGCATCTAACACATTATTTTTCTGGGAGATTGAGTTCTTTTTTCAATGGAATACATCCTACAATGTAGGTTTTTCAAGGTGGATATAGGCTCTCGATGTTCCAAATAGGTCTATTTAGCAGAATTACAGAAAGAGAGGTATCCCTTCAACGAAAACTATCAATGATAGAAGCAGGAACATCTAGCACATGGTTTTCCAGTAAGAATTGGGTAGCTTTTTAAAGAAAAAATTCCTGCATATCAGAGTATTCAAGGTGGAGGAAGGCTCGTTCTGTTCCCAATAGGTCCCTTTAGACATGCTGAATAAACACATATGTCATTCAAAAGAAAACCATCTGTATTTAAAAGCAGAAGCATCAAGCACATTGTTTCCTTGTGAGAATTAAGTCAGTTTCTGAAATGAATATTGTCTGTAACTTACGTGTTTCAATTTGAAGGTAGGCTCTCTTTGTTTCAAATAGGCGTATTCAGCAGAGTTGAAGAAACACATGGAACTTTCAAAAGAAAACCATTTGTGTTATAAGCAAGCACATTGAGGACTTTCTTTGCTCTGAGAATTGCCTTAGTTTTTCAATGACATTCTACGTGGAAGTTAGGTTTTTCAAGGTGGAGATAGGCTCTGTTTGTTAGCACAGGTCTATTCAGCTGATTTGAAAAACATATGTGCCACTCTAAAGAAAATGATCTATGTTAGATGTGCCACTGCTAGCACATGGTTTCACAGTGACAACTGTGTTAGTTTTGAAAGGAATACTTCCTGCAAACCTGAGTTTACTAGGTGGAGAAGGCTCATTTGTGCCGAATTGGCCTATTCACCTGAGTAGAAAAAACACATCTAACATTCCAAGGAAAACCATCTGTGATAGAAACTGCAGCATCTAGACGGTGGTTTCCCTGTGAGAATTCAGTTATTTTTTGCAATTAATCCTTCCTGAAAAGTTTGTTTTTCAGGATGCACTTAGGCTCTTTTGGATACTAAGAAGACTATTTAGCAGAGTTGAAGAAACACATGTACCTGTCGACGTAAAACAATTGGTGTTAGACCCAGGAACAAATTGCACATTATTTTGCTGTGAGAATTGTTCTGGTTTTTGTAAGGAATACTTCCTGCATATCAGAATTTACAAGGTGGAGAAAGGCTCATTTTCTTCGAAGTTGCCCTCTTCAGCTAAGTTGAGGAAACGCATGAACCTCATGATAGAAAATAATCTGTGTTACAAGCAGGAGCATCTAGCACATTGTTTGTTGTGAGAAACAGTTGGATTTCTGCCGAGATATTTTCAGCAACGTAGGTTTCTCAGGGCGGTGATAGGCTCCATTGTTTCCGAAAGGCCTACTCAACTGAGTTGAAGAAACTCATGCATCTTTCAAATGATAATCATTTGTGTTAGAAACACGAGAATGTACCACTTTGGTTCCCTTTGAGAACTCTTATTGTTCTTGAAAGGAATACTATCTGGAACTCAGGTTACTCAAGACGGAGATAGGCTCACTGTGTTCCAAATAGGTCTATTCCGCAGAGTTGCAGAAACACATACATCTCTCGAAATAAACCATGTGTGTTAGAAACAGGAGCACCTATCACTTTGTTTCCCTATGAGAATTGTGTTAGTTATTGAAAGGAATACTTCCTGCAACTTAGATTTTTCAAGCTGGCTATACCTGCTTTTTGTTCTAAACACACCTACTGAGCAGTATGGAAGAAAAACATGTATCTCTCAAAAACAAAACCTCTACAAAACATGCAGGAATATCTAGCAAATTACTTCGTGCAGAGAACTGAGTTAGTTTTTGAAATTAATACTTCCTGGAAATAGGTTCTTGATGGGGGAAATAGGCTCTGTGTGCCCCAATTACGCCTATTCCACTGGCTTAAAGATATCCATGTACATCTGTAATGAAAATCATCTGACTGGGGAGCGGGATAGCCTAGCACATTGTTCTCCTGTGGGAATTGAGTTTGTTTTGGGAAGGATTCTCAGGCAAATTAGGTGTTTCATTGAGGAGATAGCCTCTCTTTATTCCAAACAGGACTTCAGCTGTGTAGAAGAAACAACCACATGTATCTTTTGAGAGAAAACCATTTGTGTTTGAAACACAAGAATCTAGCACATTGTTTCCCGATGAGAACTGAGTTTGGTTTTGGAATGAATACTCCCTGCAACTAAGGTTTTTCAAGGAGGTGATAGGCTATTTTTCTTCCAAATAGTCCAATTCAGCTAAGATGAGGAAACTCATGTTGCACTGCAAGGACAAACAACTATGTGAGAAGCTCTAGCATCTAGCACAATGCTTACCTGAGAGAATTGACGTTGTGTTTGAAAGGAATACCTCCTGCAAATCACAATTTGCATGGTGGAGGAAGGCTCATTTTGTTCAAAATAGGACTATTCCCCTAAGTTGAAGGAATTCATATATCTCTTGAAAGAAAACCACTGCGTGAGAAGTAGGAACATCTAGCACCTTCTTTCACTGTGAGAACTGAGTTAGTTTTGAAATGGGATATGGCCTGTCACATAGGTTTTTTCAGGTGGAGAAAGGCTCTCTTCCTTGCAAAAGGCCTATTCAGTTGAGTTCAAGATACACATGTATCTCTCGAAATAAAACCATCTGAGTAAGAAAGGGGAGCATTGAGCACCTTCTGTCCAAGTGAGAATTCACTGAGTTTTGGAAATTCTTCCTGCAAGTGAAGCTTTTCAAGGTGGAGAAAGGCTTTCTTTGTTCCAATTAGGCCTATTCAAGCCTTGCGGAGGAAATACATGTATGTCTTGAAAGTAAGCCATCTGTCTTAGAAGCAAAAGCATGTGGCACATTGTTTTTCTGTGAGAACTGAGTCAGCCTTTCATAAGGAATACTCACGTCAATGTTTGATTTTCAAGGTGGAGATATGCTCTCTTTGTTCCAAATAGGACTATTCTGTTGAGTTGGGGAAACGTATATGTCTTTTGAATGTATACTATTTGTTTTAGAAGCAGGAGCACGTACCACATTGGTTCCCTGCATAAATTGAGTTAATTTTTTAAAGGAATACTGCCTGCAACTGAGGTTTTTCATGGTGGAGATAAGCTCTGCCTGTTCCCAATAGGCTCCCTCAGCTGAATTAAAGAAACACAGCTATGTCTTGAAAGAAAACCATTTTTGTCAGAAGCAGGAGAATCCAGCACATTATATCCCTGTGAGAATTGAAGTCGGGTCTGTATGGACTACATCTGCATCTTAGGGTTTACAAGGTGGACTTGGGTGCCCTTTTGTCCAAATCGGCCTATTCATGTGACTTGAAAAACACATGTATCTCCCGAAAGAAAATCATCTCTGGTAGAATCAGGAGCATAAGATACCTTGTTTCCTAGGAGAAATCACTTTGCTTTATGAGAAACACAACTTCCTGCAACTTACGTTTTTTGAAGCTGGGGATATTCACTTTCTGTTCCAAGTAGACCTCTTCTGTGGAGTTGAAGAAATACCTGTATTTCTGGGTAGAAAACAATACGTCTGAGAAGCAGGAGCTTCTAGCACATTGGTTTCCTGTGAGAATTGAGCTCGTTTTGGAAGGAATACTTCCAGCATTTTATGTGTTTCAAGGTGGAGATACGCTGTCTGTGTTCCTTAAAGCATACACTACTGAGTTGTAGAAAGAAATGTATCTTTCGAACACAACCATTTTGTCATAGAAGCAGGAGCATCTACCCCATTGGTCCCCTGTGAGAATGGCTTAGTTTTTGAAAGGGATGCTACCTGCAACTTAGGATTTTCCACGTGGACATAGGCCAACTGACCTCAATTGAAGAAAACCATGTGTCTCTTGAAGAAAACCAGCTGTGATATAAGCAGGAGCATCTAACACATTATTTTTCTGGGAGATTGAGTTCTTTTTTCAATGGAATACATCCTACAATGTAGGTTTTTCAAGGTGGATATAGGCTCTCGATGTTCCAAATAGGTCTATTTAGCAGAATTACAGAAAGAGAGGTATCCCTTCAACGAAAACTATCAATGATAGAAGCAGGAACATCTAGCACATGGTTTTCCAGTAAGAATTGGGTAGCTTTTTAAAGAAAAAATTCCTGCATATCAGAGTATTCAAGGTGGAGGAAGGCTCGTTCTGTTCCCAATAGGTCCCTTTAGACATGCTGAATAAACACATATGTCATTCAAAAGAAAACCATCTGTATTTAAAAGCAGAAGCATCAAGCACATTGTTTCCTTGTGAGAATTAAGTCAGTTTCTGAAATGAATATTGTCTGTAACTTACGTGTTTCAATTTGAAGGTAGGCTCTCTTTGTTTCAAATAGGCGTATTCAGCAGAGTTGAAGAAACACATGGAACTTTCAAAAGAAAACCATTTGTGTTATAAGCAAGCACATTGAGGACTTTCTTTGCTCTGAGAATTGCCTTAGTTTTTCAATGACATTCTACGTGGAAGTTAGGTTTTTCAAGGTGGAGATAGGCTCTGTTTGTTAGCACAGGTCTATTCAGCTGATTTGAAAAACATATGTGCCACTCTAAAGAAAATGATCTATGTTAGATGTGCCACTGCTAGCACATGGTTTCACAGTGACAACTGTGTTAGTTTTGAAAGGAATACTTCCTGCAAACCTGAGTTTACTAGGTGGAGAAGGCTCATTTGTGCCGAATTGGCCTATTCACCTGAGTAGAAAAAACACATCTAACATTCCAAGGAAAACCATCTGTGATAGAAACTGCAGCATCTAGACGGTGGTTTCCCTGTGAGAATTCAGTTATTTTTTGCAATTAATCCTTCCTGAAAAGTTTGTTTTTCAGGATGCACTTAGGCTCTTTTGGATACTAAGAAGACTATTTAGCAGAGTTGAAGAAACACATGTACCTGTCGACGTAAAACAATTGGTGTTAGACCCAGGAACAAATTGCACATTATTTTGCTGTGAGAATTGTTCTGGTTTTTGTAAGGAATACTTCCTGCATATCAGAATTTACAAGGTGGAGAAAGGCTCATTTTCTTCGAAGTTGCCCTCTTCAGCTAAGTTGAGGAAACGCATGAACCTCATGATAGAAAATAATCTGTGTTACAAGCAGGAGCATCTAGCACATTGTTTGTTGTGAGAAACAGTTGGATTTCTGCCGAGATATTTTCAGCAACGTAGGTTTCTCAGGGCGGTGATAGGCTCCATTGTTTCCGAAAGGCCTACTCAACTGAGTTGAAGAAACTCATGCATCTTTCAAATGATAATCATTTGTGTTAGAAACACGAGAATGTACCACTTTGGTTCCCTTTGAGAACTCTTATTGTTCTTGAAAGGAATACTATCTGGAACTCAGGTTACTCAAGACGGAGATAGGCTCACTGTGTTCCAAATAGGTCTATTCCGCAGAGTTGCAGAAACACATACATCTCTCGAAATAAACCATGTGTGTTAGAAACAGGAGCACCTATCACTTTGTTTCCCTATGAGAATTGTGTTAGTTATTGAAAGGAATACTTCCTGCAACTTAGATTTTTCAAGCTGGCTATACCTGCTTTTTGTTCTAAACACACCTACTGAGCAGTATGGAAGAAAAACATGTATCTCTCAAAAACAAAACCTCTACAAAACATGCAGGAATATCTAGCAAATTACTTCGTGCAGAGAACTGAGTTAGTTTTTGAAATTAATACTTCCTGGAAATAGGTTCTTGATGGGGGAAATAGGCTCTGTGTGCCCCAATTACGCCTATTCCACTGGCTTAAAGATATCCATGTACATCTGTAATGAAAATCATCTGACTGGGGAGCGGGATAGCCTAGCACATTGTTCTCCTGTGGGAATTGAGTTTGTTTTGGGAAGGATTCTCAGGCAAATTAGGTGTTTCATTGAGGAGATAGCCTCTCTGTCTTCCAAACAGGACTTCAGCTGTGTAGAAGAAACAACCACATGTATCTTTTGAGAGAAAACCATTTGTGTTTGAAACACAAGAATCTAGCACATTGTTTCCCGATGAGAACTGAGTTTGGTTTTGGAATGAATACTCCCTGCAACTAAGGTTTTTCAAGGAGGTGATAGGCTATTTTTCTTCCAAATAGTCCAATTCAGCTAAGATGAGGAAACTCATGTTGCACTGCAAGGACAAACAACTATGTGAGAAGCTCTAGCATCTAGCACAATGCTTACCTGAGAGAATTGACGTTGTGTTTGAAAGGAATACCTCCTGCAAATCACAATTTGCATGGTGGAGGAAGGCTCATTTTGTTCAAAATAGGACTATTCCCCTAAGTTGAAGGAATTCATATATCTCTTGAAAGAAAACCACTGCGTGAGAAGTAGGAACATCTAGCACCTTCTTTCACTGTGAGAACTGAGTTAGTTTTGAAATGGGATATGGCCTGTCACATAGGTTTTTTCAGGTGGAAAAAGGCTCTCTTCCTTGCAAAAGGCCTATTCAGTTGAGTTCAAGATACACATGTATCTCTCGAAATAAAACCATCTGAGTAAGAAAGGGGAGCATTGAGCACCTTCTGTCCAAGTGAGAATTCACTGAGTTTTGGAAATTCTTCCTGCAAGTGAAGCTTTTCAAGGTGGAGAAAGGCTTTCTTTGTTCCAATTAGGCCTATTCAAGCCTTGCGGAGGAAATACATGTATGTCTTGAAAGTAAGCCATCTGTCTTAGAAGCAAAAGCATGTGGCACATTGTTTTTCTGTGAGAACTGAGTCAGCCTTTCATAAGGAATACTCACGTCAATGTTTGATTTTCAAGGTGGAGATATGCTCTCTTTGTTCCAAATAGGACTATTCTGTTGAGTTGGGGAAACGTATATGTCTTTTGAATGTATACTATTTGTTTTAGAAGCAGGAGCACGTACCACATTGGTTCCCTGCATAAATTGAGTTAATTTTTTAAAGGAATACTGCCTGCAACTGAGGTTTTTCATGGTGGAGATAAGCTCTGCCTGTTCCCAATAGGCTCCCTCAGCTGAATTAAAGAAACACAGCTATGTCTTGAAAGAAAACCATTTTTGTCAGAAGCAGGAGAATCCAGCACATTATATCCCTGTGAGAATTGAAGTCGGGTCTGTATGGACTACATCTGCATCTTAGGGTTTACAAGGTGGACTTGGGTGCCCTTTTGTCCAAATCGGCCTATTCATGTGACTTGAAAAACACATGTATCTCCCGAAAGAAAATCATCTCTGGTAGAATCAGGAGCATAAGATACCTTGTTTCCTATGAGAAATCACTTTGCTTTATGAGAAACACAACTTCCTGCAACTTACGATTTTTGAAGCTGGGGATATTCACTTTCTGTTCCAAGTAGACCTCTTCTGTGGAGTTGAAGAAATACCTGTATTTCTGGGTAGAAAACAATACGTCTGAGAAGCAGGAGCTTCTAGCACATTGGTTTCCTGTGAGAATTGAGCTCGTTTTGGAAGGAATACTTCCAGCATTTTATGTGTTTCAAGGTGGAGATACGCTGTCTGTGTTCCTTAAAGCTTACACTACTGAGTTCTAGAAAGAAATGTATCTTTCAAACACAACCATTTTGTCATAGAAGCAGGAGCATCTACCCCATTGGTCCCCTGTGAGAATGGCTTAGTTTTTGAAAGGGATGCTACCTGCAACTTAGGATTTTCCACGTGGACATAGGCCAACTGACCTCAATTGAAGAAAACCATGTGTCTCTTGAAGAAAACCAGCTGTGATATAAGCAGGAGCATCTAACACATTATTTTTCTGGGAGATTGAGTTCTTTTTTCAATGGAATACATCCTACAATGTAGGTTTTTCAAGGTGGATATAGGCTCTCGATGTTCCAAATAGGTCTATTTAGCAGAATTACAGAAAGAGAGGTATCCCTTCAACGAAAACTATCAATGATAGAAGCAGGAACATCTAGCACATGGTTTTCCAGTAAGAATTGGGTAGCTTTTTAAAGAAAAAATTCCTGCATATCAGAGTATTCAAGGTGGAGGAAGGCTCGTTCTGTTCCCAATAGGTCCCTTTAGACATGCTGAATAAACACATATGTCATTCAAAAGAAAACCATCTGTATTTAAAAGCAGAAGCATCAAGCACATTGTTTCCTTGTGAGAATTAAGTCAGTTTCTGAAATGAATATTGTCTGTAACTTACGTGTTTCAATTTGAAGGTAGGCTCTCTTTGTTTCAAATAGGCGTATTCAGCAGAGTTGAAGAAACACATGGAACTTTCAAAAGAAAACCATTTGTGTTATAAGCAAGCACATTGAGGACTTTCTTTGCTCTGAGAATTGCCTTAGTTTTTCAATGACATTCTACGTGGAAGTTAGGTTTTTCAAGGTGGAGATAGGCTCTGTTTGTTAGCACAGGTCTATTCAGCTGATTTGAAAAACATATGTGCCACTCTAAAGAAAATGATCTATGTTAGATGTGCCACTGCTAGCACATGGTTTCACAGTGACAACTGTGTTAGTTTTGAAAGGAATACTTCCTGCAAACCTGAGTTTACTAGGTGGAGAAGGCTCATTTGTGCCGAATTGGCCTATTCACCTGAGTAGAAAAAACACATCTAACATTCCAAGGAAAACCATGTGTGATAGAAACTGCAGCATCTAGACGGTGGTTTCCCTGTGAGAATTCAGTTATTTTTTGCAATTAATCCTTCCTGAAAAGTTTGTTTTTCAGGATGCACTTAGGCTCTTTTGGATCCTAAGAAGACTATTTAGCAGAGTTGAAGAAACACATGTACCTGTCGACGTAAAACCATTGGTGTTAGACCCAGGAACAAATCGCACATTATTTTGCTGTGAGAATTGTTCTGGTTTTTGTAAGGAATACTTCCTGCATATCAGAATTTACAAGGTGGAGAAAGGCTCATTTTCTTCGAAGTTGCCCTCTTCAGCTAAGTTGAGGAAACCCATGAACCTCATGACAGAAAATAATCTGTGTTACAAGCAGGAGCATCTAGCACATTGTTTGTTGTGAGAAACAGTTGGATTTCTGACGAGATATTTTCAGCAACGTAGGTTTCTCAGGGCGGTGATAGGCTCCATTTTTTCCGAAAGGCCTACTCAGCTGAGTTGAAGAAACTCATGCATCTTTCAAATGATAATCATTTGTGTTAGAAACACGAGTATGTACCACTTTGGTTCCCTTTGAGAACTCTTATTGTTCTTGGAAGGAATACTATCTGGAACTCAGGTTACTCAAGATGGAGATAGGCTCACTGTGTTCCAAATAGGCCTATTCCTCAGAGTTGCAGAAACACATACATCTCTCGAAATAAACCATGTGTGTTAGAAACAGGAGCACCTATCACTTTGTTTCCCTATGAGAATTGTGTTAGTTATTGAAAGGAATACTTCCTGCAACTTAGATTTTTCAAGCTGGCTATACCTGCTTTTTGTTCTAAACACACCTACTGAGCGGTATGGAAGAAAAACATGTATCTCTCAAAAACAAAACCTCTACAAAACATGCAGGAATATCTAGCAAATTACTTCGTGCAGAGAACTGAGTTAGTTTTTGAAATTAATACTTCCTGGAAATAGGTTCTTGATGGGGGAAATAGGCTCTGTGTGCCCCAATTATGCCTATTCCACTGGCTTAAAGATATCCATGTACATCTGTAATGAAAATCATCTGACTGGGGAGCGGGATAGCCTAGCACATTGTTCTCCTGTGGGAATTGAGTTTGTTTTGGGAAGGATTCTCAGGCAAATTAGGTGTTTCATTGAGGAGATAGCCTCTCTGTCTTCCAAACAGGACTTCAGCTGTGTAGAAGAACCAACCACATGTATCTTTTGAGAGAAAACCATTTGTGTTTGAAACACAAGAATCTAGCACATTGTTTCCCGATGAGAACTGAGTTTGGTTTTGGAATGAATACTCCCTGCAACTAAGGTTTTTCAAGGAGGTGATAGGCTATTTTTCTTCCAAATAGTCCAATTCAGCTAAGATGAGGAAACTCATGTTGCACTGCAAGGACAAACAACTATGTGAGAAGCTCTAGCATCTAGCACAATGCTTACCTGAGAGAATTGAGGTTGTGTTTGAAAGGAATACCTCCTGCAAATCACAATTTGCATGGTGGAGGAAGGCTCATTTTGTTCAAAATAGGACTATTCCCCTAAGTTGAAGGAATTCATATATCTCTTGAAAGAAAACCACTGCGTGAGAAGTAGGAACATCTAGCACCTTCTTTCACTGTGAGAACTGAGTTAGTTTTGAAATGGGATATGGCCTGTCACATAGGTTTTTTCAGGTGGAGAAAGGCTCTCTTCCTTGCAAAAGGCCTATTCAGTTGAGTTCAAGATACACATGTATCTCTCGAAATAAAACCATCTGAGTAAGAAAGGGGAGCATTGAGCACCTTCTGTCCAAGTGAGAATTCACTGAGTTTTGGAAATTCTTCCTGCAAGTGAAGCTTTTCAAGGTGGAGAAAGGCTTTCTTTGTTCCAATTAGGCCTATTCAAGCCTTGCGGAGGAAATACATGTATGTCTTGAAAGTAAGCCATCTGTCTTAGAAGCAAAAGCATGTGGCACATTGTTTTTCTGTGAGAACTGAGTCAGCCTTTCATAAGGAATACTCACGTCAATGTTTGATTTTCAAGGTGGAGATATGCTCTCTTTGTTCCAAATAGGACTATTCTGTTGAGTTGGGGAAACGTATATGTCTTTTGAATGTATACTATTTGTTTTAGAAGCAGGAGCACGTACCACCTTGGTTCCCTGCATAAATTGAGTTAATTTTTTAAAGGAATACTGCCTGCAACTGAGGTTTTTCATGGTGGAGATAAGCTCTGCCTGTTCCCAATAGGCTCCCTCAGCTGAATTAAAGAAACACAGCAATGTCTTGAAAGAAAACCATTTTTTTCAGAAGCAGGAGAATCCAGCACATTATATCCCTGTGAGAATTGAAGTCCGGTCTGTATGGACTACATCTGCATCTTAGTTTTTACAAGGTGGACTTGGGTGCCCTTTTGTCCAAATCGGCCTATTCATGTGACTTGAAAAACACATGTATCTCCCGAAAGAAAATCATCTCTGGTAGAATCAGGAGCATAAGATACCTTGTTTCCTAGGAGAAATCACTTTGCTTTATGAGAAACACAACTTCCTGCAACTTACGTTTTTTGAAGCTGGGGATATTCACTTTCTGTTCCAAGTAGACCTCTTCTGTGGAGTTGAAGAAATACCTGTATTTCTGGGTAGGAAACAATACGTCTGAGAAGCAGGAGCTTCTAGCACATTGGTTTCCTGTGAGAATTGAGCTCGTTTTGGAAGGAATACTTCCAGCATTTTATGTGTTTCAAGGTGGAGATACGCTGTCTGTGTTCCTTAAAGCTTACACTACTGAGTTGTAGAAAGAAATGTATCTTTCGAACACAACCATTTTGTCATAGAAGCAGGAGCATCTAACCCATTGGTCCCCTGTGAGAATGGCTTAGTTTTTGAAAGGGATGCTACCTGCAACTTAGGATTTTCCACGTGGACATAGGCCAACTGACCTCAATTGAAGAAAACCATGTGTCTCTTGAAGAAAACCAGCTGTGATATAAGCAGGAGCATCTAACACATTATTTTTCTGGGAGATTGAGTTCTTTTTTCAATGGAATACATCCTACAATGTAGGTTTTTCAAGGTGGATATAGGCTCTCGATGTTCCAAATAGGTCTATTTAGCAGAATTACAGAAAGAGAGGTATCCCTTCAACGAAAACTATCAATGATAGAAGCAGGAACATCTAGCACATGGTTTTCCAGTAAGAATTGGGTAGCTTTTTAAAGAAAAAATTCCTGCATATCAGAGTATTCAAGGTGGAGGAAGGCTCGTTCTGTTCCCAATAGGTCCCTTTAGACATGCTGAATAAACACATATGTCATTCAAAAGAAAACCATCTGTATTTAAAAGCAGAAGCATCAAGCACATTGTTTCCTTGTGAGAATTAAGTCAGTTTCTGAAATGAATATTGTCTGTAACTTACGTGTTTCAATTTGAAGGTAGGCTCTCTTTGTTTCAAATAGGCGTATTCAGCAGAGTTGAAGAAACACATGGAACTTTCAAAAGAAAACCATTTGTGTTATAAGCAAGCACATTGAGGACTTTCTTTGCTCTGAGAATTGCCTTAGTTTTTCAATGACATTCTACGTGGAAGTTAGGTTTTTCAAGGTGGAGATAGGCTCTGTTTGTTAGCACAGGTCTATTCAGCTGATTTGAAAAACATATGTGCCACTCTAAAGAAAATGATCTATGTTAGATGTGCCACTGCTAGCACATGGTTTCACAGTGACAACTGTGTTAGTTTTGAAAGGAATACTTCCTGCAAACCTGAGTTTACTAGGTGGAGAAGGCTCATTTGTGCCGAATTGGCCTATTCACCTGAGTAGAAAAAACACATCTAACATTCCAAGGAAAACCATCTGTGATAGAAACTGCAGCATCTAGACGGTGGTTTCCCTGTGAGAATTCAGTTATTTTTTGAAATTAATCCTTCCTGAAAAGTTTGTTTTTCAGGATGCACTTAGGCTCTTTTGGATCCTAAGAAGACTATTTAGCAGAGTTGAAGAAACACATGTACCTGTCGACGTAAAACCATTGGTGTTAGACCCAGGAACAAATCGCACATTATTTTGCTGTGAGAATTGTTCTGGTTTTTGTAAGGAATACTTCCTGCATATCAGAATTTACAAGGTGGAGAAAGGCTCATTTTCTTCGAAGTTGCCCTCTTCAGCTAAGTTGAGGAAACCCATGAACCTCATGATAGAAAATAATCTGTGTTACAAGCAGGAGCATCTAGCACATTGTTTGTTGTGAGAAACAGTTGGATTTCTGACGAGATATTTTCAGCAACGTAGGTTTCTCAGGGCGGTGATAGGCTCCATTTTTTCCAAAAGGCCTACTCAGCTGAGTTGAAGAAACTCATGCATCTTTCAAATGATAATCATTTGTGTTAGAAACACGAGTATGTACCACTTTGGTTCCCTTTGAGAACTCTTATTGTTCTTGGAAGGAATACTATCTGGAACTCAGGTTACTCAAGATGGAGATAGGCTTACTGTGTTCCAAATAGGTCTATTCCGCAGAGTTGCAGAAACACATACATCTCTCGAAATAAACCATGTGTGTTAGAAACAGGAGCACCTATCACTTTGTTTCCCTATGAGAATTGTGTTAGTTATTGAAAGGAATACTTCCTGCAACTTAGATTTTTCAAGCTGGCTATACCTGCTTTTTGTTCTAAACACACCTACTGAGCGGTATGGAAGAAAAACATGTATCTCTCAAAAACAAAACCTCTACAAAACATGCAGGAATATCTAGCAAATTACTTCGTGCAGACAACTGAGTTAGTTTTTGAAATTAATACTTCCTGGAAATAGGTTCTTGATGGGGGAAATAGGCTCTGTGTGCCCCAATTATGCCTATTCCACTGGCTTAAAGATATCCATGTACATCTGTAATGAAAATCATCTGACTGGGGTGCGGGATAGCCTAGCACATTGTTCTCCTGTGGGAATTGAGTTTGTTTTGGGAAGGATTCTCAGGCAAATTAGGTGTTTCATTGAGGAGATAGCCTCTCTGTCTTCCAAACAGGACTTCAGCTTTGTAGAAGAACCAACCACATGTATCTTTTGAGAGAAAACCATTTGTGTTTGAAACACAAGAATCTAGCACATTGTTTCCCGATGAGAACTGAGTTTGGTTTTGGAATGAATACTCCCTGCAACTAAGGTTTTTCAAGGAGGTGATAGGCTATTTTTCTTCCAAATAGTCCAATTCAGCTAAGATGAGGAAACTCATGTTGCACTGCAAGGACAAACAACTATGTGAGAAGCTCTAGCATCTAGCACAATGCTTACCTGAGAGAATTGAGGTTGTGTTTGAAAGGAATACCTCCTGCAAATCACAATTTGCATGGTGGAGGAAGGCTCATTTTGTTCAAAATAGGACTATTCCCCTAAGTTGAAGGAATTCATATATCTCTTGAAAGAAAACCACTGCGTGAGAAGTAGGAACATCTAGCACCTTCTTTCACTGTGAGAACTGAGTTAGTTTTGAAATGGGATATGGCCTGTCACATAGGTTTTTTCAGGTGGAGAAAGGCTCTCTTCCTTGCAAAAGGCCTATTCAGTTGAGTTCAAGATACACATGTATCTCTCGAAATAAAACCATCTGAGTAAGAAAGGGGAGCATTGAGCACCTTCTGTCCAAGTGAGAATTCACTGAGTTTTGGAAATTCTTCCTGCAAGTGAAGCTTTTCAAGGTGGAGAAAGGCTTTCTTTGTTCCAATTAGGCCTATTCAAGCCTTGCGGAGGAAATACATGTATGTCTTGAAAGTAAGCCATCTGTCTTAGAAGCAAAAGCATGTGGCACATTGTTTTTCTGTGAGAACTGAGTCAGCCTTTCATAAGGAATACTCACGTCAATGTTTGATTTTCAAGGTGGAGATATGCTCTCTTTGTTCCAAATAGGACTATTCTGTTGAGTTGGGGAAACGTATATGTCTTTTGAATGTATACTATTTGTTTTAGAAGCAGGAGCACGTACCACATTGGTTCCCTGCATAAATTGAGTTAATTTTTTAAAGGAATACTGCCTGCAACTGAGGTTTTTCATGGTGGAGATAAGCTCTGCCTGTTCCCAATAGGCTCCCTCAGCTGAATTAAAGAAACACAGCTATGTCTTGAAAGAAAACCATTTTTGTCAGAAGCAGGAGAATCCAGCACATTATATCCCTGTGAGAATTGAAGTCGGGTCTGTATGGACTACATCTGCATCTTAGGGTTTACAAGGTGGACTTGGGTGCCCTTTTGTCCAAATCGGCCTATTCATGTGACTTGAAAAACACATGTATCTCCCGAAAGAAAATCATCTCTGGTAGAATCAGGAGCATAAGATACCTTGTTTCCTAGGACAAATCACTTTGCTTTATGAGAAACACAACTTCCTGCAACTTACGTTTTTTGAAGCTGGGGATATTCACTTTCTGTTCCAAGTAGACCTCTTCTGTGGAGTTGAAGAAATACCTGTATTTCTGGGTAGAAAACAATACGTCTGAGAAGCAGGAGCTTCTAGCACATTGGTTTCCTGTGAGAATTGAGCTCGTTTTGGAAGGAATACTTCCAGCATTTTATGTGTTTCAAGGTGGAGATACGCTGTCTGTGTTCCTTAAAGCTTACACTACTGAGTTGTAGAAAGAAATGTATCTTTCGAACACAACCATTTTGTCATAGAAGCAGGAGCATCTACCCCATTGGTCCCCTGTGAGAATGGCTTAGTTTTTGAAAGGGATGCTACCTGCAACTTAGGATTTTCCACGTGGACATAGGCCAACTGACCTCAATTGAAGAAAACCATGTGTCTCTTGAAGAAAACCAGCTGTGATATAAGCAGGAGCATCTAACACATTATTTTTCTGGGAGATTGAGTTCTTTTTTCAATGGAATACATCCTACAATGTAGGTTTTTCAAGGTGGATATAGGCTCTCGATGTTCCAAATAGGTCTATTTAGCAGAATTACAGAAAGAGAGGTATCCCTTCAACGAAAACTATCAATGATAGAAGCAGGAACATCTAGCACATGGTTTTCCAGTAAGAATTGGGTAGCTTTTTAAAGAAAAAATTCCTGCATATCAGAGTATTCAAGGTGGAGGAAGGCTCGTTCTGTTCCCAATAGGTCCCTTTAGACATGCTGAATAAACACATATGTCATTCAAAAGAAAACCATCTGTATTTAAAAGCAGAAGCATCAAGCACATTGTTTCCTTGTGAGAATTAAGTCAGTTTCTGAAATGAATATTGTCTGTAACTTACGTGTTTCAATTTGAAGGTAGGCTCTCTTTGTTTCAAATAGGCGTATTCAGCAGAGTTGAAGAAACACATGGAACTTTCAAAAGAAAACCATTTGTGTTATAAGCAAGCACATTGAGGACTTTCTTTGCTCTGAGAATTGCCTTAGTTTTTCAATGACATTCTACGTGGAAGTTAGGTTTTTCAAGGTGGAGATAGGCTCTGTTTGTTAGCACAGGTCTATTCAGCTGATTTGAAAAACATATGTGCCACTCTAAAAAAAATGATCTATGTTAGATGTGCCACTGCTAGCACATGGTTTCACAGTGACAACTGTGTTAGTTTTGAAAGGAATACTTCCTGCAAACCTGAGTTTACTAGGTGGAGAAGGCTCATTTGTGCCGAATTGGCCTATTCACCTGAGTAGAAAAAACACATCTAACATTCCAAGGAAAACCATGTGTGATAGAAACTGCAGCATCTAGACGGTGGTTTCCCTGTGAGAATTCAGTTATTTTTTGAAATTAATCCTTCCTGAAAAGTTTGTTTTTCAGGATGCACTTAGGCTCTTTTGGATCCTAAGAAGACTATTTAGCAGAGTTGAAGAAACACATGTACCTGTCGACGTAAAACCATTGGTGTTAGACCCAGGAACAAATCGCACATTATTTTGCTGTGAGAATTGTTCTGGTTTTTGTAAGGAATACTTCCTGCATATCAGAATTTACAAGGTGGAGAAAGGCTCATTTTCTTCGAAGTTGCCCTCTTCAGCTAAGTTGAGGAAACCCATGAACCTCATGATAGAAAATAATCTGTGTTACAAGCAGGAGCATCTAGCACATTGTTTGTTGTGAGAAACAGTTTTATTTCTGACGAGATATTTTCAGCAACGTAGGTTTCTCAGGGCGGTGATAGGCTCCATTTTTTCCGAAAGGCCTACTCAGCTGAGTTGAAGAAACTCATGCATCTTTCAAATGATAATCATTTGTGTTAGAAACACGAGTATGTACCACTTTGGTTCCCTTTGAGAACTCTTATTGTTCTTGGAATGAATACTATCTGGAACTCAGGTTACTCAAGATGGAGATAGGCTCACTGTGTTCCAAATAGGTCTATTCCGCAGAGTTGCAGAAACACATACATCTCTCGAAATAAACCATGTGTGTTAGAAACAGGAGGACCTATCACTTTGTTTCCCTATGAGAATTGTGTTAGTTATTGAAAGGAATACTTCCTGCAACTTAGATTTTTCAAGCTGGCTATACCTGCTTTTTGTTCTAAACACACCTACTGAGCGGTATGGAAGAAAAACATGTATCTCTCAAAAACAAAACCTCTACAAAACATGCAGGAGTATCTAGCAAATTACTTCGTGCAGAGAACTGAGTTAGTTTTTGAAATTAATACTTCCTGGAAATAGGTTCTTGATGGGGGAAATAGGCTCTGTGTGCCCCAATTATGCCTATTCCACTGGCTTAAAGATATCCATGTACATCTGTAATGAAAATCATCTGACTGGGGAGCGGGATAGCCTAGCACATTGTTCTCCTGTGGGAATTGAGTTTGTTTTGGGAAGGATTCTCAGGCAAATTAGGTGTTTCATTGAGGAGATAGCCTCTCTGTCTTCCAAACAGGACTTCAGCTGTGTAGAAGAACCAACCACATGTATCTTTTGAGAGAAAACCATTTGTGTTTGAAACACAAGAATCTAGCACATTGTTTCCCGATGAGAACTGAGTTTGGTTTTGGAATGAATACTCCCTGCAACTAAGGTTTTTCAAGGAGGTGATAGGCTATTTTTCTTCCAAATAGTCCAATTCAGCTAAGATGAGGAAACTCATGTTGCACTGCAAGGACAAACAACTATGTGAGAAGCTCTAGCATCTAGCACAATGCTTACCTGAGAGAATTGACGTTGTGTTTGAAAGGAATACCTCCTGCAAATCACAATTTGCATGGTGGAGGAAGGCTCATTTTGTTCAAAATAGGACTATTCCCCTAAGTTGAAGGAATTCATATATCTCTTGAAAGAAAACCACTGCGTGAGAAGTAGGAACATCTAGCACCTTCTTTCACTGTGAGAACTGAGTTAGTTTTGAAATGGGATATGGCCTGTCACATAGGTTTTTTCAGGTGGAGAAAGGCTCTCTTCCTTGCAAAAGGCCTATTCAGTTGAGTTCAAGATACACATGTATCTCTCGAAATAAAACCATCTGAGTAAGAAAGGGGAGCATTGAGCACCTTCTGTCCAAGTGAGAATTCACTGAGTTTTGGAAATTCTTCCTGCAAGTGAAGCTTTTCAAGGTGGAGAAAGGCTTTCTTTGTTCCAATTAGGCCTATTCAAGCCTTGCGGAGGAAATACATGTATGTCTTGAAAGTAAGCCATCTGTCTTAGAAGCAAAAGCATGTGGCACATTGTTTTTCTGTGAGAACTGAGTCAGCCTTTCATAAGGAATACTCACGTCAATGTTTGATTTTCAAGGTGGAGATATGCTCTCTTTGTTCCAAATAGGACTATTCTGTTGAGTTGGGGAAACGTATATGTCTTTTGAATGTATACTATTTGTTTTAGAAGCAGGAGCACGTACCACATTGGTTCCCTGCATAAATTGAGTTAATTTTTTAAAGGAATACTGCCTGCAACTGAGGTTTTTCATGGTGGAGATAAGCTCTGCCTGTTCCCAATAGGCTCCCTCAGCTGAATTAAAGAAACACAGCTATGTCTTGAAAGAAAACCATTTTTGTCAGAAGCAGGAGAATCCAGCACATTATATCCCTGTGAGAATTGAAGTCGGGTCTGTATGGACTACATCTGCATCTTAGGGTTTACAAGGTGGACTTGGGTGCCCTTTTGTCCAAATCGGCCTATTCATGTGACTTGAAAAACACATGTATCTCCCGAAAGAAAATCATCTCTGGTAGAATCAGGAGCATAAGATACCTTGTTTCCTATGAGAAATCACTTTGCTTTATGAGAAACACAACTTCCTGCAACTTACGATTTTTGAAGCTGGGGATATTCACTTTCTGTTCCAAGTAGACCTCTTCTGTGGAGTTGAAGAAATACCTGTATTTCTGGGTAGAAAACAATACGTCTGAGAAGCAGGAGCTTCTAGCACATTGGTTTCCTGTGAGAATTGAGCTCGTTTTGGAAGGAATACTTCCAGCATTTTATGTGTTTCAAGGTGGAGATACGCTGTCTGTGTTCCTTAAAGCTTACACTACTGAGTTGTAGAAAGAAATGTATCTTTCGAACACAACCATTTTGTCATAGAAGCAGGAGCATCTACCCCATTGGTCCCCTGTGAGAATGGCTTAGTTTTTGAAAGGGATGCTACCTGCAACTTAGGATTTTCCACGTGGACATAGGCCAACTGACCTCAATTGAAGAAAACCATGTGTCTCTTGAAGAAAACCAGCTGTGATATAAGCAGGAGCATCTAACACATTATTTTTCTGGGAGATTGAGTTCTTTTTTCAATGGAATACATCCTACAATGTAGGTTTTTCAAGGTGGATATAGGCTCTCGATGTTCCAAATAGGTCTATTTAGCAGAATTACAGAAAGAGAGGTATCCCTTCAACGAAAACTATCAATGATAGAAGCAGGAACATCTAGCACATGGTTTTCCAGTAAGAATTGGGTAGCTTTTTAAAGAAAAAATTCCTGCATATCAGAGTATTCAAGGTGGAGGAAGGCTCGTTCTGTTCCCAATAGGTCCCTTTAGACATGCTGAATAAACACATATGTCATTCAAAAGAAAACCATCTGTATTTAAAAGCAGAAGCATCAAGCACATTGTTTCCTTGTGAGAATTAAGTCAGTTTCTGAAATGAATATTGTCTGTAACTTACGTGTTTCAATTTGAAGGTAGGCTCTCTTTGTTTCAAATAGGCGTATTCAGCAGAGTTGAAGAAACACATGGAACTTTCAAAAGAAAACCATTTGTGTTATAAGCAAGCACATTGAGGACTTTCTTTGCTCTGAGAATTGCCTTAGTTTTTCAATGACATTCTACATGGAAGTTAGGTTTTTCAAGGTGGAGATAGGCTCTGTTTGTTAGCACAGGTCTATTCAGCTGATTTGAAAAACATATGTGCCACTCTAAAAAAAATGATCTATGTTAGATGTGCCACTGCTAGCACATGGTTTCACAGTGACAACTGTGTTAGTTTTGAAAGGAATACTTCCTGCAAACCTGAGTTTACTAGGTGGAGAAGGCTCATTTGTGCCGAATTGGCCTATTCACCTGAGTAGAAAAAACACATCTAACATTCCAAGGAAAACCATCTGTGATAGAAACTGCAGCATCTAGACGGTGGTTTCCCTGTGAGAATTCAGTTATTTTTTGAAATTAATCCTTCCTGAAAAGTTTGTTTTTCAGGATGCACTTAGGCTCTTTTGGATCCTAAGAAGACTATTTAGCAGAGTTGAAGAAACACATGTACCTGTCGACGTAAAACCATTGGTGTTAGACCCAGGAACAAATCGCACATTATTTTGCTGTGAGAATTGTTCTGGTTTTTGTAAGGAATACTTCCTGCATATCAGAATTTACAAGGTGGAGAAAGGCTCATTTTCTTCGAAGTTGCCCTCTTCAGCTAAGTTGAGGAAACCCATGAACCTCATGATAGAAAATAATCTGTGTTACAAGCAGGAGCATCTAGCACATTGTTTGTTGTGAGAAACAGTTTTATTTCTGACGAGATATTTTCAGCAACGTAGGTTTCTCAGGGCGGTGATAGGCTCCATTTTTTCCGAAAGGCCTACTCAGCTGAGTTGAAGAAACTCATGCATCTTTCAAATGATAATCATTTGTGTTAGAAACACGAGTATGTACCACTTTGGTTCCCTTTGAGAACTCTTATTGTTCTTGGAATGAATACTATCTGGAACTCAGGTTACTCAAGATGGAGATAGGCTCACTGTGTTCCAAATAGGTCTATTCCGCAGAGTTGCAGAAACACATACATCTCTCGAAATAAACCATGTGTGTTAGAAACAGGAGCACCTATCACTTTGTTTCCCTATGAGAATTGTGTTAGTTATTGAAAGGAATACTTCCTGCAACTTAGATTTTTCAAGCTGGCTATACCTGCTTTTTGTTCTAAACACACCTACTGAGCGGTATGGAAGAAAAACATGTATCTCTCAAAAACAAAACCTCTACAAAACATGCAGGAGTATCTAGCAAATTACTTCGTGCAGAGAACTGAGTTAGTTTTTGAAATTAATACTTCCTGGAAATAGGTTCTTGATGGGGGAAATAGGCTCTGTGTGCCCCAATTATGCCTATTCCACTGGCTTAAAGATATCCATGTACATCTGTAATGAAAATCATCTGACTGGGGAGCGGGATAGCCTAGCACATTGTTCTCCTGTGGGAATTGAGTTTGTTTTGGGAAGGATTCTCAGGCAAATTAGGTGTTTCATTGAGGAGATAGCCTCTCTGTCTTCCAAACAGGACTTCATCTGTGTAGAAGAACCAACCACATGTATCTTTTGAGAGAAAACCATTTGTGTTTGAAACACAAGAATCTAGCACATTGTTTCCCGATGAGAACTGAGTTTGGTTTTGGAATGAATACTCCCTGCAACTAAGGTTTTTCAAGGAGGTGATAGGCTATTTTTCTTCCAAATAGTCCAATTCAGCTAAGATGAGGAAACTCATGTTGCACTGCAAGGACAAACAACTATGTGAGAAGCTCTAGCATCTAGCACAATGCTTACCTGAGAGAATTGACGTTGTGTTTGAAAGGAATACCTCCTGCAAATCACAATTTGCATGGTGGAGGAAGGCTCATTTTGTTCAAAATAGGACTATTCCCCTAAGTTGAAGGAATTCATATATCTCTTGAAAGAAAACCACTGCGTGAGAAGTAGGAACATCTAGCACCTTCTTTCACTGTGAGAACTGAGTTAGTTTTGAAATGGGATATGGCCTGTCACATAGGTTTTTTCAGGTGGAGAAAGGCTCTCTTCCTTGCAAAAGGCCTATTCAGTTGAGTTCAAGATACACATGTATCTCTCGAAATAAAACCATCTGAGTAAGAAAGGGGAGCATTGAGCACCTTCTGTCCAAGTGAGAATTCACTGAGTTTTGGAAATTCTTCCTGCAAGTGAAGCTTTTCAAGGTGGAGAAAGGCTTTCTTTGTTCCAATTAGGCCTATTCAAGCCTTGCGGAGGAAATACATGTATGTCTTGAAAGTAAGCCATCTGTCTTAGAAGCAAAAGCATGTGGCACATTGTTTTTCTGTGAGAACTGAGTCAGCCTTTCATAAGGAATACTCACGTCAATGTTTGATTTTCAAGGTGGAGATATGCTCTCTTTGTTCCAAATAGGACTATTCTGTTGAGTTGGGGAAACGTATATGTCTTTTGAATGTATACTATTTGTTTTAGAAGCAGGAGCACGTACCACCTTGGTTCCCTGCATAAATTGAGTTAATTTTTTAAAGGAATACTGCCTGCAACTGAGGTTTTTCATGGTGGAGATAAGCTCTGCCTGTTCCCAATAGGCTCCCTCAGCTGAATTAAAGAAACACAGCAATGTCTTGAAAGAAAACCATTTTTGTCAGAAGCAGGAGAATCCAGCACATTATATCCCTGTGAGAATTGAAGTCGGGTCTGTATGGACTACATCTGCATCTTAGTTTTTACAAGGTGGACTTGGGTGCCCTTTTGTCCAAATCGGCCTATTCATGTGACTTGAAAAACACATGTATCTCCCGAAAGAAAATAATCTCTGGTAGAATCAGGAGCATAAGATACCTTGTTTCCTATGAGAAATCACTTTGCTTTATGAGAAACACAACTTCCTGCAACTTACGATTTTTGAAGCTGGGGATATTCACTTTCTGTTCCAAGTAGACCTCTTCTGTGGAGTTGAAGAAATACCTGTATTTCTGGGTAGGAAACAATACGTCTGAGAAGCAGGAGCTTCTAGCACATTGGTTTCCTGTGAGAATTGAGCTCGTTTTGGAAGGAATACTTCCAGCATTTTATGTGTTTCAAGGTGGAGATACGCTGTCTGTGTTCCTTAAAGCTTACACTACTGAGTTGTAGAAAGAAATGTATCTTTCGAACACAACCATTTTGTCATAGAAGCAGGAGCATCTACCCCATTGGTCCCCTGTGAGAATGGCTTAGTTTTTGAAAGGGATGCTACCTGCAACTTAGGATTTTCCACGTGGACATAGGCCAACTGACCTCAATTGAAGAAAACCATGTGTCTCTTGAAGAAAACCAGCTGTGATATAAGCAGGAGCATCTAACACATTATTTTTCTGGGAGATTGAGTTCTTTTTTCAATGGAATACATCCTACAATGTAGGTTTTTCAAGGTGGATATAGGCTCTCGATGTTCCAAATAGGTCTATTTAGCAGAATTACAGAAAGAGAGGTATCCCTTCAACGAAAACTATCAATGATAGAAGCAGGAACATCTAGCACATGGTTTTCCAGTAAGAATTGGGTAGCTTTTTAAAGAAAAAATTCCTGCATATCAGAGTATTCAAGGTGGAGGAAGGCTCGTTCTGTTCCCAATAGGTCCCTTTAGACATGCTGAATAAACACATATGTCATTCAAAAGAAAACCATCTGTATTTAAAAGCAGAAGCATCAAGCACATTGTTTCCTTGTGAGAATTAAGTCAGTTTCTGAAATGAATATTGTCTGTAACTTACGTGTTTCAATTTGAAGGTAGGCTCTCTTTGTTTCAAATAGGCGTATTCAGCAGAGTTGAAGAAACACATGGAACTTTCAAAAGAAAACCATTTGTGTTATAAGCAAGCACATTGAGGACTTTCTTTGCTCTGAGAATTGCCTTAGTTTTTCAATGACATTCTACGTGGAAGTTAGGTTTTTCAAGGTGGAGATAGGCTCTGTTTGTTAGCACAGGTCTATTCAGCTGATTTGAAAAACATATGTGCCACTCTAAAGAAAATGATCTATGTTAGATGTGCCACTGCTAGCACATGGTTTCACAGTGACAACTGTGTTAGTTTTGAAAGGAATACTTCCTGCAAACCTGAGTTTACTAGGTGGAGAAGGCTCATTTGTGCCGAATTGGCCTATTCACCTGAGTAGAAAAAACACATCTAACATTCCAAGGAAAACCATCTGTGATAGAAACTGCAGCATCTAGACGGTGGTTTCCCTGTGAGAATTCAGTTATTTTTTGAAATTAATCCTTCCTGAAAAGTTTGTTTTTCAGGATGCACTTAGGCTCTTTTGGATCCTAAGAAGACTATTTAGCAGAGTTGAAGAAACACATGTACCTGTCGACGTAAAACCATTGGTGTTAGACCCAGGAACAAATCGCACATTATTTTGCTGTGAGAATTGTTCTGGTTTTTGTAAGGAATACTTCCTGCATATCAGAATTTACAAGGTGGAGAAAGGCTCATTTTCTTCGAAGTTGCCCTCTTCAGCTAAGTTGAGGAAACCCATGAACCTCATGATAGAAAATAATCTGTGTTACAAGCAGGAGCATCTAGCACATTGTTTGTTGTGAGAAACAGTTGGATTTCTGACGAGATATTTTCAGCAACGTAGGTTTCTCAGGGCGGTGATAGGCTCCATTTTTTCCAAAAGGCCTACTCAGCTGAGTTGAAGAAACTCATGCATCTTTCAAATGATAATCATTTGTGTTAGAAACACGAGTATGTACCACTTTGGTTCCCTTTGAGAACTCTTATTGTTCTTGGAAGGAATACTATCTGGAACTCAGGTTACTCAAGATGGAGATAGGCTCACTGTGTTCCAAATAGGTCTATTCCGCAGAGTTGCAGAAACACATACATCTCTCGAAATAAACCATGTGTGTTAGAAACAGGAGCACCTATCACTTTGTTTCCCTATGAGAATTGTGTTAGTTATTGAAAGGAATACTTCCTGCAACTTAGATTTTTCAAGCTGGCTATACCTGCTTTTTGTTCTAAACACACCTACTGAGCGGTATGGAAGAAAAACATGTATCTCTCAAAAACAAAACCTCTACAAAACATGCAGGAATATCTAGCAAATTACTTCGTGCAGACAACTGAGTTAGTTTTTGAAATTAATACTTCCTGGAAATAGGTTCTTGATGGGGGAAATAGGCTCTGTGTGCCCCAATTATGCCTATTCCACTGGCTTAAAGATATCCATGTACATCTGTAATGAAAATCATCTGACTGGGGAGCGGGATAGCCTAGCACATTGTTCTCCTGTGGGAATTGAGTTTGTTTTGGGAAGGATTCTCAGGCAAATTAGGTGTTTCATTGAGGAGATAGCCTCTCTGTCTTCCAAACAGGACTTCAGCTTTGTAGAAGAACCAACCACATGTATCTTTTGAGAGAAAACCATTTGTGTTTGAAACACAAGAATCTAGCACATTGTTTCCCGATGAGAACTGAGTTTGGTTTTGGAATGAATACTCCCTGCAACTAAGGTTTTTCAAGGAGGTGATAGGCTATTTTTCTTCCAAATAGTCCAATTCAGCTAAGATGAGGAAACTCATGTTGCACTGCAAGGACAAACAACTATGTGAGAAGCTCTAGCATCTAGCACAATGCTTACCTGAGAGAATTGTGTTTGAAAGGAATACCTCCTGCAAATCACAATTTGCATGGTGGAGGAAGGCTCATTTTGTTCAAAATAGGACTATTCCCCTAAGTTGAAGGAATTCATATATCTCTTGAAAGAAAACCACTGCGTGAGAAGTAGGAACATCTAGCACCTTCTTTCACTGTGAGAACTGAGTTAGTTTTGAAATGGGATATGGCCTGTCACATAGGTTTTTTCAGGTGGAGAAAGGCTCTCTTCCTTGCAAAAGGCCTATTCAGTTGAGTTCAAGATACACATGTATCTCTCGAAATAAAACCATCTGAGTAAGAAAGGGGAGCATTGAGCACCTTCTGTCCAAGTGAGAATTCACTGAGTTTTGGAAATTCTTCCTGCAAGTGAAGATTTTCAAGGTGGAGAAAGGCTTTCTTTGTTCCAATTAGGCCTATTCAAGCCTTGCGGAGGAAATACATGTATGTCTTGAAAGTAAGCCATCTGTCTTAGAAGCAAAAGCATGTGGCACATTGTTTTTCTGTGAGAACTGAGTCAGCCTTTCATAAGGAATACTCACGTCAATGTTTGATTTTCAAGGTGGAGATATGCTCTCTTTGTTCCAAATAGGACTATTCTGTTGAGTTGGGGAAACGTATATGTCTTTTGAATGTATACTATTTGTTTTAGAAGCAGGAGCACGTACCACATTGGTTCCCTGCATAAATTGAGTTAATTTTTTAAAGGAATACTGCCTGCAACTGAGGTTTTTCATGGTGGAGATAAGCTCTGCCTGTTCCCAATAGGCTCCCTCAGCTGAATTAAAGAAACACAGCTATGTCTCGAAAGAAAACCATTTTTGTCAGAAGCAGGAGAATCCAGCACATTATATCCCTGTGAGAATTGAAGTCGGGTCTGTATGGACTACATCTGCATCTTAGGGTTTACAAGGTGGACTTGGGTGCCCTTTTGTCCAAATCGGCCTATTCATGTGACTTGAAAAACACATGTATCTCCCGAAAGAAAATCATCTCTGGTAGAATCAGGAGCATAAGATACCTTGTTTCCTAGGAGAAATCACTTTGCTTTATGAGAAACACAACTTCCTGCAACTTACGTTTTTTGAAGCTGGGGATATTCACTTTCTGTTCCAAGTAGACCTCTTCTGTGGAGTTGAAGAAGTACCTGTATTTCTGGGTAGAAAACAATACGTCTGAGAAGCAGGAGCTTCTAGCACATTGGTTTCCTGTGAGAATTGAGCTCGTTTTGGAAGGAATACTTCCAGCATTTTATGTGTTTCAAGGTGGAGATACGCTGTCTGTGTTCCTTAAAGCTTACACTACTGAGTTGTAGAAAGAAATGTATCTTTCGAACACAACCATTTTGTCATAGAAGCAGGAGCATCTACCCCATTGGTCCCCTGTGAGAATGGCTTAGTTTTTGAAAGGGATGCTACCTGCAACTTAGGATTTTCCACGTGGACATAGGCCAACTGACCTCAATTGAAGAAAACCATGTGTCTCTTGAAGAAAACCAGCTGTGATATAAGCAGGAGCATCTAACACATTATTTTTCTGGGAGATTGAGTTCTTTTTTCAATGGAATACATCCTACAATGTAGGTTTTTCAAGGTGGATATAGGCTCTCGATGTTCCAAATAGGTCTATTTAGCAGAATTACAGAAAGAGAGGTATCCCTTCAACGAAAACTATCAATGATAGAAGCAGGAACATCTAGCACATGGTTTTCCAGTAAGAATTGGGTAGCTTTTTAAAGAAAAAATTCCTGCATATCAGAGTATTCAAGGTGGAGGAAGGCTCGTTCTGTTCCCAATAGGTCCCTTTAGACATGCTGAATAAACACATATGTCATTCAAAAGAAAACCATCTGTATTTAAAAGCAGAAGCATCAAGCACATTGTTTCCTTGTGAGAATTAAGTCAGTTTCTGAAATGAATATTGTCTGTAACTTACGTGTTTCAATTTGAAGGTAGGCTCACTTTGTTTCAAATAGGCGTATTCAGCAGAGTTGAAGAAACACATGGAACTTTCAAAAGAAAACCATTTGTGTTATAAGCAAGCACATTGAGGACTTTCTTTGCTCTGAGAATTGCCTTAGTTTTTCAATGACATTCTACGTGGAAGTTAGGTTTTTCAAGGTGGAGATAGGCTCTGTTTGTTAGCACAGGTCTATTCAGCTGATTTGAAAAACATATGTGCCACTCTAAAGAAAATGATCTATGTTAGATGTGCCACTGCTAGCACATGGTTTCACAGTGACAACTGTGTTAGTTTTGAAAGGAATACTTCCTGCAAACCTGAGTTTACTAGGTGGAGAAGGCTCATTTGTGCCGAATTGGCCTATTCACCTGAGTAGAAAAAACACATCTAACATTCCAAGGAAAACCATCTGTGATAGAAACTGCAGCATCTAGACGGTGGTTTCCCTGTGAGAATTCAGTTATTTTTTGAAATTAATCCTTCCTGAAAAGTTTGTTTTTCAGGATGCACTTAGGCTCTTTTGGATCCTAAGAAGACTATTTAGCAGAGTTGAAGAAACACATGTACCTGTCGACGTAAAACCATTGGTGTTAGACCCAGGAACAAATCGCACATTATTTTGCTGTGAGAATTGTTCTGGTTTTTGTAAGGAATACTTCCTGCATATCAGAATTTACAAGGTGGAGAAAGGCTCATTTTCTTCGAAGTTGCCCTCTTCAGCTAAGTTGAGGAAACCCATGAACCTCATGATAGAAAATAATCTGTGTTACAAGCAGGAGCATCTAGCACATTGTTTGTTGTGAGAAACAGTTGGATTTCTGACGAGATATTTTCAGCAACGTAGGTTTCTCAGGGCGGTGATAGGCTCCATTTTTTCCAAAAGGCCTACTCAGCTGAGTTGAAGAAACTCATGCATCTTTCAAATGATAATCATTTGTGTTAGAAACACGAGTATGTACCACTTTGGTTCCCTTTGAGAACTCTTATTGTTCTTGGAAGGAATACTATCTGGAACTCAGGTTACTCAAGATGGAGATAGGCTCACTGTGTTCCAAATAGGCCTATTCCTCAGAGTTGCAGAAACACATACATCTCTCGAAATAAACCATGTGTGTTAGAAACAGGAGCACCTATCACTATGTTTCCCTATGAGAATTGTGTTAGTTATTGAAAGGAATACTTCCTGCAACTTAGATTTTTCAAGCTGGCTATACCTGCTTTTTGTTCTAAACACACCCACTGAGCGGTATGGAAGAAAAACATGTATCTCTCAAAAACAAAACCTCTACAAAACATGCAGGAATATCTAGCAAATTACTTCGTGCAGAGAACTGAGTTAGTTTTTGAAATTAATACTTCCTGGAAATAGGTTCTTGATGGGGGAAATAGGCTCTGTGTGCCCCAATTATGCCTATTCCACTGGCTTAAAGATATCCATGTACATCTGTAATGAAAATCATCTGACTGGGGAGCGGGATAGCCTAGCACATTGTTCTCCTGTGGGAATTGAGTTTGTTTTGGGAAGGATTCTCAGGCAAATTAGGTGTTTCATTGAGGAGATAGCCTCTCTGTCTTCCAAACAGGACTTCAGCTGTGTAGAAGAACCAACCACATGTATCTTTTGAGAGAAAACCATTTGTGTTTGAAACACAAGAATCTAGCACATTGTTTCCCGATGAGAACTGAGTTTGGTTTTGGAATGAATACTCCCTGCAACTAAGGTTTTTCAAGGAGGTGATAGGCTATTTTTCTTCCAAATAGTCCAATTCAGCTAAGATGAGGAAACTCATGTTGCACTGCAAGGACAAACAACTATGTGAGAAGCTCTAGCATCTAGCACAATGCTTACCTGAGAGAATTGAGGTTGTGTTTGAAAGGAATACCTCCTGCAAATCACAATTTGCATGGTGGAGGAAGGCTCATTTTGTTCAAAATAGGACTATTCCCCTAAGTTGAAGGAATTCATATATCTCTTGAAAGAAAACCACTGCGCGAGAAGTAGGAACATCTAGCACCTTCTTTCACTGTGAGAACTGAGTTAGTTTTGAAATGGGATATGGCCTGTCACATAGGTTTTTTCAGGTGGAGAAAGGCTCTCTTCCTTGCAAAAGGCCTATTCAGTTGAGTTCAAGATACACATGTATCTCTCGAAATAAAACCATCTGAGTAAGAAAGGGGAGCATTGAGCACCTTCTGTCCAAGTGAGAATTCACTGAGTTTTGGAAATTCTTCCTGCAAGTGAAGCTTTTCAAGGTGGAGAAAGGCTTTCTTTGTTCCAATTAGGCCTATTCAAGCCTTGCGGAGGAAATACATGTATGTCTTGAAAGTAAGCCATCTGTCTTAGAAGCAAAAGCATGTGGCACATTGTTTTTCTGTGAGAACTGAGTCAGCCTTTCATAAGGAATACTCACGTCAATGTTTGATTTTCAAGGTGGAGATATGCTCTCTTTGTTCCAAATAGGACTATTCTGTTGAGTTGGGGAAACGTATATGTCTTTTGAATGTATACTATTTGTTTTAGAAGCAGGAGCACGTACCACATTGGTTCCCTGCATAAATTGAGTTAATTTTTTAAAGGAATACTGCCTGCAACTGAGGTTTTTCATGGTGGAGATAAGCTCTGCCTGTTCCCAATAGGCTCCCTCAGCTGAATTAAAGAAACACAGCTATGTCTTGAAAGAAAACCATTTTTGTCAGAAGCAGGAGAATCCAGCACATTATATCCCTGTGAGAATTGAAGTCGGGTCTGTATGGACTACATCTGCATCTTAGGGTTTACAAGGTGGACTTGGGTGCCCTTTTGTCCAAATCGGCCTATTCATGTGACTTGAAAAACACATGTATCTCCCGAAAGAAAATCATCTCTGGTAGAATCAGGAGCATAAGATACCTTGTTTCCTATGAGAAATCACTTTGCTTTATGAGAAACACAACTTCCTGCAACTTACGATTTTTGAAGCTGGGGATATTCACTTTCTGTTCCAAGTAGACCTCTTCTGTGGAGTTGAAGAAATACCTGTATTTCTGGGTAGAAAACAATACGTCTGAGAAGCAGGAGCTTCTAGCACATTGGTTTCCTGTGAGAATTGAGCTCGTTTTGGAAGGAATACTTCCAGCATTTTATGTGTTTCAAGGTGGAGATACGCTGTCTGTGTTCCTTAAAGCTTACACTACTGAGTTCTAGAAAGAAATGTATCTTTCAAACACAACCATTTTGTCATAGAAGCAGGAGCATCTACCCCATTGGTCCCCTGTGAGAATGGCTTAGTTTTTGAAAGGGATGCTACCTGCAACTTAGGATTTTCCACGTGGACATAGGCCAACTGACCTCAATTGAAGAAAACCATGTGTCTCTTGAAGAAAACCAGCTGTGATATAAGCAGGAGCATCTAACACATTATTTTTCTGGGAGATTGAGTTCTTTTTTCAATGGAATACATCCTACAATGTAGGTTTTTCAAGGTGGATATAGGCTCTCGATGTTCCAAATAGGTCTATTTAGCAGAATTACAGAAAGAGAGGTATCCCTTCAACGAAAACTATCAATGATAGAAGCAGGAACATCTAGCACATGGTTTTCCAGTAAGAATTGGGTAGCTTTTTAAAGAAAAAATTCCTGCATATCAGAGTATTCAAGGTGGAGGAAGGCTCGTTCTGTTCCCAATAGGTCCCTTTAGACATGCTGAATAAACACATATGTCATTCAAAAGAAAACCATCTGTATTTAAAAGCAGAAGCATCAAGCACATTGTTTCCTTGTGAGAATTAAGTCAGTTTCTGAAATGAATATTGTCTGTAACTTACGTGTTTCAATTTGAAGGTAGGCTCACTTTGTTTCAAATAGGCGTATTCAGCAGAGTTGAAGAAACACATGGAACTTTCAAAAGAAAACCATTTGTGTTATAAGCAAGCACATTGAGGACTTTCTTTGCTCTGAGAATTGCCTTAGTTTTTCAATGACATTCTACGTGGAAGTTAGGTTTTTCAAGGTGGAGATAGGCTCTGTTTGTTAGCACAGGTCTATTCAGCTGATTTGAAAAACATATGTGCCACTCTAAAGAAAATGATCTATGTTAGATGTGCCACTGCTAGCACATGGTTTCACAGTGACAACTGTGTTAGTTTTGAAAGGAATACTTCCTGCAAACCTGAGTTTACTAGGTGGAGAAGGCTCATTTGTGCCGAATTGGCCTATTCACCTGAGTAGAAAAAACACATCTAACATTCCAAGGAAAACCATCTGTGATAGAAACTGCAGCATCTAGACGGTGGTTTCCCTGTGAGAATTCAGTTATTTTTTGAAATTAATCCTTCCTGAAAAGTTTGTTTTTCAGGATGCACTTAGGCTCTTTTGGATCCTAAGAAGACTATTTAGCAGAGTTGAAGAAACACATGTACCTGTCGACGTAAAACCATTGGTGTTAGACCCAGGAACAAATCGCACATTATTTTGCTGTGAGAATTGTTCTGGTTTTTGTAAGGAATACTTCCTGCATATCAGAATTTACAAGGTGGAGAAAGGCTCATTTTCTTCGAAGTTGCCCTCTTCAGCTAAGTTGAGGAAACCCATGAACCTCATGATAGAAAATAATCTGTGTTACAAGCAGGAGCATCTAGCACATTGTTTGTTGTGAGAAACAGTTGGATTTCTGACGAGATATTTTCAGCAACGTAGGTTTCTCAGGGCGGTGATAGGCTCCATTTTTTCCAAAAGGCCTACTCAGCTGAGTTGAAGAAACTCATGCATCTTTCAAATGATAATCATTTGTGTTAGAAACACGAGTATGTACCACTTTGGTTCCCTTTGAGAACTCTTATTGTTCTTGGAAGGAATACTATCTGGAACTCAGGTTACTCAAGATGGAGATAGGCTCACTGTGTTCCAAATAGGCCTATTCCTCAGAGTTGCAGAAACACATACATCTCTCGAAATAAACCATGTGTGTTAGAAACAGGAGCACCTATCACTTTGTTTCCCTATGAGAATTGTGTTAGTTATTGAAAGGAATACTTCCTGCAACTTAGATTTTTCAAGCTGGCTATACCTGCTTTTTGTTCTAAACACACCCACTGAGCGGTATGGAAGAAAAACATGTATCTCTCAAAAACAAAACCTCTACAAAACATGCAGGAATATCTAGCAAATTACTTCGTGCAGAGAACTGAGTTAGTTTTTGAAATTAATACTTCCTGGAAATAGGTTCTTGATGGGGGAAATAGGCTCTGTGTGCCCCAATTATGCCTATTCCACTGGCTTAAAGATATCCATGTACATCTGTAATGAAAATCATCTGACTGGGGAGCGGGATAGCCTAGCACATTGTTCTCCTGTGGGAATTGAGTTTGTTTTGGGAAGGATTCTCAGGCAAATTAGGTGTTTCATTGAGGAGATAGCCTCTCTGTCTTCCAAACAGGACTTCAGCTGTGTAGAAGAACCAACCACATGTATCTTTTGAGAGAAAACCATTTGTGTTTGAAACACAAGAATCTAGCACATTGTTTCCCGATGAGAACTGAGTTTGGTTTTGGAATGAATACTCCCTGCAACTAAGGTTTTTCAAGGAGGTGATAGGCTATTTTTCTTCCAAATAGTCCAATTCAGCTAAGATGAGGAAACTCATGTTGCACTGCAAGGACAAACAACTATGTGAGAAGCTCTAGCATCTAGCACAATGCTTACCTGAGAGAATTGAGGTTGTGTTTGAAAGGAATACCTCCTGCAAATCACAATTTGCATGGTGGAGGAAGGCTCATTTTGTTCAAAATAGGACTATTCCCCTAAGTTGAAGGAATTCATATATCTCTTGAAAGAAAACCACTGCGTGAGAAGTAGGAACATCTAGCACCTTCTTTCACTGTGAGAACTGAGTTAGTTTTGAAATGGGATATGGCCTGTCACATAGGTTTTTTCAGGTGGAGAAAGGCTCTCTTCCTTGCAAAAGGCCTATTCAGTTGAGTTCAAGATACACATGTATCTCTCGAAATAAAACCATCTGAGTAAGAAAGGGGAGCATTGAGCACCTTCTGTCCAAGTGAGAATTCACTGAGTTTTGGAAATTCTTCCTGCAAGTGAAGCTTTTCAAGGTGGAGAAAGGCTTTCTTTGTTCCAATTAGGCCTATTCAAGCCTTGCGGAGGAAATACATGTATGTCTTGAAAGTAAGCCATCTGTCTTAGAAGCAAAAGCATGTGGCACATTGTTTTTCTGTGAGAACTGAGTCAGCCTTTCATAAGGAATACTCACGTCAATGTTTGATTTTCAAGGTGGAGATATGCTCTCTTTGTTCCAAATAGGACTATTCTGTTGAGTTGGGGAAACGTATATGTCTTTTGAATGTATACTATTTGTTTTAGAAGCAGGAGCACGTACCACATTGGTTCCCTGCATAAATTGAGTTAATTTTTTAAAGGAATACTGCCTGCAACTGAGGTTTTTCATGGTGGAGATAAGCTCTGCCTGTTCCCAATAGGCTCCCTCAGCTGAATTAAAGAAACACAGCTATGTCTTGAAAGAAAACCATTTTTGTCAGAAGCAGGAGAATCCAGCACATTATATCCCTGTGAGAATTGAAGTCGGGTCTGTATGGACTACATCTGCATCTTAGGGTTTACAAGGTGGACTTGGGTGCCCTTTTGTCCAAATCGGCCTATTCATGTGACTTGAAAAACACATGTATCTCCCGAAAGAAAATCATCTCTGGTAGAATCAGGAGCATAAGATACCTTGTTTCCTATGAGAAATCACTTTGCTTTATGAGAAACACAACTTCCTGCAACTTACGATTTTTGAAGCTGGGGATATTCACTTTCTGTTCCAAGTAGACCTCTTCTGTGGAGTTGAAGAAATACCTGTATTTCTGGGTAGAAAACAATACGTCTGAGAAGCAGGAGCTTCTAGCACATTGGTTTCCTGTGAGAATTGAGCTCGTTTTGGAAGGAATACTTCCAGCATTTTATGTGTTTCAAGGTGGAGATACGCTGTCTGTGTTCCTTAAAGCTTACACTACTGAGTTGTAGAAAGAAATGTATCTTTCGAACACAACCATTTTGTCATAGAAGCAGGAGCATCTACCCCATTGGTCCCCTGTGAGAATGGCTTAGTTTTTGAAAGGGATGCTACCTGCAACTTAGGATTTTCCACGTGGACATAGGCCAACTGACCTCAATTGAAGAAAACCATGTGTCTCTTGAAGAAAACCAGCTGTGATATAAGCAGGAGCATCTAACACATTATTTTTCTGGGAGATTGAGTTCTTTTTTCAATGGAATACATCCTACAATGTAGGTTTTTCAAGGTGGATATAGGCTCTCGATGTTCCAAATAGGTCTATTTAGCAGAATTACAGAAAGAGAGGTATCCCTTCAACGAAAACTATCAATGATAGAAGCAGGAACATCTAGCACATGGTTTTCCAGTAAGAATTGGGTAGCTTTTTAAAGAAAAAATTCCTGCATATCAGAGTATTCAAGGTGGAGGAAGGCTCGTTCTGTTCCCAATAGGTCCCTTTAGACATGCTGAATAAACACATATGTCATTCAAAAGAAAACCATCTGTATTTAAAAGCAGAAGCATCAAGCACATTGTTTCCTTGTGAGAATTAAGTCAGTTTCTGAAATGAATATTGTCTGTAACTTACGTGTTTCAATTTGAAGGTAGGCTCTCTTTGTTTCAAATAGGCGTATTCAGCAGAGTTGAAGAAACATATGGAACTTTCAAAAGAAAACCATTTGTGTTATAAGCAAGCACATTGAGGACTTTCTTTGCTCTGAGAATTGCCTTAGTTTTTCAATGACATTCTACGTGGAAGTTAGGTTTTTCAAGGTGGAGATAGGCTCTGTTTGTTAGCACAGGTCTATTCAGCTGATTTGAAAAACATATGTGCCACTCTAAAAAAAATGATCTATGTTAGATGTGCCACTGCTAGCACATGGTTTCACAGTGACAACTGTGTTAGTTTTGAAAGAATACTTCCTGCAAACCTGAGTTTACTAGGTGGAGAAGGCTCATTTGTGCCGAATTGGCCTATTCACCTGAGTAGAAAAAACACATCTAACATTCCAAGGAAAACCATGTGTGATAGAAACTGCAGCATCTAGACGGTGGTTTCCCTGTGAGAATTCAGTTATTTTTTGAAATTAATCCTTCCTGAAAAGTTTGTTTTTCAGGATGCACTTAGGCTCTTTTGGATCCTAAGAAGACTATTTAGCAGAGTTGAAGAAACACATGTACCTGTCGACGTAAAACCATTGGTGTTAGACCCAGGAACAAATCGCACATTATTTTGCTGTGAGAATTGTTCTGGTTTTTGTAAGGAATACTTCCTGCATATCAGAATTTACAAGGTGGAGAAAGGCTCATTTTCTTCGAAGTTGCCCTCTTCAGCTAAGTTGAGGAAACCCATGAACCTCATGATAGAAAATAATCTGTGTTACAAGCAGCAGCATCTAGCACATTGTTTGTTGTGAGAAACAGTTTTATTTCTGACGAGATATTTTCAGCAACGTAGGTTTCTCAGGGCGGTGATAGGCTCCATTTTTTCCGAAAGGCCTACTCAGCTGAGTTGAAGAAACTCATGCATCTTTCAAATGATAATCATTTGTGTTAGAAACACGAGTATGTACCACTTTGGTTCCCTTTGAGAACTCTTATTGTTCTTGGAATGAATACTATCTGGAACTCAGGTTACTCAAGATGGAGATAGGCTCACTGTGTTCCAAATAGGTCTATTCCGCAGAGTTGCAGAAACACATACATCTCTCGAAATAAACCATGTGTGTTAGAAACAGGAGCACCTATCACTTTGTTTCCCTATGAGAATTGTGTTAGTTATTGAAAGGAATACTTCCTGCAACTTAGATTTTTCAAGCTGGCTATACCTGCTTTTTGTTCTAAACACACCTACTGAGCGGTATGGAAGAAAAACATGTATCTCTCAAAAACAAAACCTCTACAAAACATGCAGGAGTATCTAGCAAATTACTTCGTGCAGAGAACTGAGTTAGTTTTTGAAATTAATACTTCCTGGAAATAGGTTCTTGATGGGGGAAATAGGCTCTGTGTGCCCCAATTATGCCTATTCCACTGGCTTAAAGATATCCATGTACATCTGTAATGAAAATCATCTGACTGGGGAGCGGGATAGCCTAGCACATTGTTCTCCTGTGGGAATTGAGTTTGTTTTGGGAAGGATTCTCAGGCAAATTAGGTGTTTCATTGAGGAGATAGCCTCTCTGTCTTCCAAACAGGACTTCAGCTGTGTAGAAGAACCAACCACATGTATCTTTTGAGAGAAAACCATTTGTGTTTGAAACACAAGAATCTAGCACATTGTTTCCCGATGAGAACTGAGTTTGGTTTTGGAATGAATACTCCCTGCAACTAAGGTTTTTCAAGGAGGTGATAGGCTATTTTTCTTCCAAATAGTCCAATTCAGCTAAGATGAGGAAACTCATGTTGCACTGCAAGGACAAACAACTATGTGAGAAGCTCTAGCATCTAGCACAATGCTTACCTGAGAGAATTGAGGTTGTGTTTGAAAGGAATACCTCCTGCAAATCACAATTTGCATGGTGGAGGAAGGCTCATTTTGTTCAAAATAGGACTGTTCCCCTAAGTTGAAGGAATTCATATATCTCTTGAAAGAAAACCACTGCGTGAGAAGTAGGAACATCTAGCACCTTCTTTCACTGTGAGAACTGAGTTAGTTTTGAAATGGGATATGGCCTGTCACATAGGTTTTTTCAGGTGGAGAAAGGCTCTCTTCCTTTCAAAAGGCCTATTCAGTTGAGTTCAAGATACACATGTATCTCTCGAAATAAAACCATCTGAGTAAGAAAGGGGAGCATTGAGCACCTTCTGTCCAAGTGAGAATTCACTGAGTTTTGGAAATTCTTCCTGCAAGTGAAGCTTTTCAAGGTGGAGAAAGGCTTTCTTTGTTCCAATTAGGCCTATTCAAGCCTTGCGGAGGAAATACATGTATGTCTTGAAAGTAAGCCATCTGTCTTAGAAGCAAAAGCATGTGGCACATTGTTTTTCTGTGAGAACTGAGTCAGCCTTTCATAAGGAATACTCACGTCAATGTTTGATTTTCAAGGTGGAGATATGCTCTCTTTGTTCCAAATAGGACTATTCTGTTGAGTTGGGGAAACGTATATGTCTTTTGAATGTATACTATTTGTTTTAGAAGCAGGAGCACGTACCACATTGGTTCCCTGCATAAATTGAGTTAATTTTTTAAAGGAATACTGCCTGCAACTGAGGTTTTTCATGGTGGAGATAAGCTCTGCCTGTTCCCAATAGGCTCCCTCAGCTGAATTAAAGAAACACAGCTATGTCTCGAAAGAAAACCATTTTTGTCAGAAGCAGGAGAATCCAGCACATTATATCCCTGTGAGAATTGAAGTCGGGTCTGTATGGACTACATCTGCATCTTAGGGTTTACAAGGTGGACTTGGGTGCCCTTTTGTCCAAATCGGCCTATTCATGTGACTTGAAAAACACATGTATCTCCCGAAAGAAAATCATCTCTGGTAGAATCAGGAGCATAAGATACCTTGTTTCCTAGGAGAAATCACTTTGCTTTATGAGAAACACAACTTCCTGCAACTTACGTTTTTTGAAGCTGGGGATATTCACTTTCTGTTCCAAGTAGACCTCTTCTGTGGAGTTGAAGAAATACCTGTATTTCTGGGCAGAAAACAATACGTCTGAGAAGCAGGAGCTTCTAGCACATTGGTTTCCTGTGAGAATTGAGCTCGTTTTGGAAGGAATACTTCCAGCATTTTATGTGTTTCAAGGTGGAGATACGCTGTCTGTGTTCCTTAAAGCTTACACTACTGAGTTGTAGAAAGAAATGTATCTTTCGAACACAACCATTTTGTCATAGAAGCAGGAGCATCTACCCCATTGGTCCCCTGTGAGAATGGCTTAGTTTTTGAAAGGGATGCTACCTGCAACTTAGGATTTTCCACGTGGACATAGGCCAACTGACCTCAATTGAAGAAAACCATGTGTCTCTTGAAGAAAACCAGCTGTGATATAAGCAGGAGCATCTAACACATTATTTTTCTGGGAGATTGAGTTCTTTTTTCAATGGAATACATCCTACAATGTAGGTTTTTCAAGGTGGATATAGGCTCTCGATGTTCCAAATAGGTCTATTTAGCAGAATTACAGAAAGAGAGGTATCCCTTCAACGAAAACTATCAATGATAGAAGCAGGAACATCTAGCACATGGTTTTCCAGTAAGAATTGGGTAGCTTTTTAAAGAAAAAATTCCTGCATATCAGAGTATTCAAGGTGGAGGAAGGCTCGTTCTGTTCCCAATAGGTCCCTTTAGACATGCTGAATAAACACATATGTCATTCAAAAGAAAACCATCTGTATTTAAAAGCAGAAGCATCAAGCACATTGTTTCCTTGTGAGAATTAAGTCAGTTTCTGAAATGAATATTGTCTGTAACTTACGTGTTTCAATTTGAAGGTAGGCTCTCTTTGTTTCAAATAGGCGTATTCAGCAGAGTTGAAGAAACACATGGAACTTTCAAAAGAAAACCATTTGTGTTATAATCAAGCACATTGAGGACTTTCTTTGCTCTGAGAATTGCCTTAGTTTTTCAATGACATTCTACGTGGAAGTTAGGTTTTTCAAGGTGGAGATAGGCTCTGTTTGTTAGCACAGGTCTATTCAGCTGATTTGAAAAACATATGTGCCACTCTAAAGAAAATGATCTATGTTAGATGTGCCACTGCTAGCACATGGTTTCACAGTGACAACTGTGTTAGTTTTGAAAGGAATACTTCCTGCAAACCTGAGTTTACTAGGTGGAGAAGGCTCATTTGTGCCGAATTGGCCTATTCACCTGAGTAGAAAAAACACATCTAACATTCCAAGGAAAACCATCTGTGATAGAAACTGCAGCATCTAGACGGTGGTTTCCCTGTGAGAATTCAGTTATTTTTTGAAATTAATCCTTCCTGAAAAGTTTGTTTTTCAGGATGCACTTAGGCTCTTTTGGATCCTAAGAAGACTATTTAGCAGAGTTGAAGAAACACATGTACCTGTCGACGTAAAACCATTGGTGTTAGACCCAGGAACAAATTGCACATTATTTTGCTGTGAGGATTGTTCTGGTTTTTGTAAGGAATACTTCCTGCATATCAGAATTTACAAGGTGGAGAAAGGCTCATTTTCTTCGAAGTTGCCCTCTTCAGCTAAGTTGAGGAAACCCATGAACCTCATGATAGAAAATAATCTGTGTTACAAGCAGGAGCATCTAGCACATTGTTTGTTGTGAGAAACAGTTGGATTTCTGACGAGATATTTTCAGCAACGTAGGTTTCTCAGGGCGGTGATAGGCTCCATTTTTTCCAAAAGGCCTACTCAGCTGAGTTGAAGAAACTCATGCATCTTTCAAATGATAATCATTTGTGTTAGAAACACGAGTATGTACCACTTTGGTTCCCTTTGAGAACTCTTATTGTTCTTGGAAGGAATACTATCTGGAACTCAGGTTACTCAAGATGGAGATAGGCTCACTGTGTTCCAAATAGGTCTATTCCGCAGAGTTGCAGAAACACATACATCTCTCGAAATAAACCATGTGTGTTAGAAACAGGAGCACCTATCACTTTGTTTCCCTATGAGAATTGTGTTAGTTATTGAAAGGAATACTTCCTGCAACTTAGATTTTTCAAGCTGGCTATACCTGCTTTTTGTTCTAAACACACCTACTGAGCGGTATGGAAGAAAAACATGTATCTCTCAAAAACAAAACCTCTACAAAACATGCAGGAATATCTAGCAAATTACTTCGTGCAGACAACTGAGTTAGTTTTTGAAATTAATACTTCCTGGAAATAGGTTCTTGATGGGGGAAATAGGCTCTGTGTGCCCCAATTATGCCTATTCCACTGGCTTAAAGATATCCATGTACATCTGTAATGAAAATCATCTGACTGGGGAGCGGGATAGCCTAGCACATTGTTCTCCTGTGGGAATTGAGTTTGTTTTGGGAAGGATTCTCAGGCAAATTAGGTGTTTCATTGAGGAGATAGCCTCTCTGTCTTCCAAACAGGACTTCAGCTTTGTAGAAGAACCAACCACATGTATCTTTTGAGAGAAAACCATTTGTGTTTGAAACACAAGAATCTAGCACATTGTTTCCCGATGAGAACTGAGTTTGGTTTTGGAATGAATACTCCCTGCAACTAAGGTTTTTCAAGGAGGTGATAGGCTATTTTTCTTCCAAATAGTCCAATTCACCTAAGATGAGGAAACTCATGTTGCACTGCAAGGACAAACAACTATGTGAGAAGCTCTAGCATCTAGCACAATGCTTACCTGAGAGAATTGACGTTGTGTTTGAAAGGAATACCTCCTGCAAATCACAATTTGCATGGTGGAGGAAGGCTCATTTTGTTCAAAATAGGACTATTCCCCTAAGTTGAAGGAATTCATATATCTCTTGAAAGAAAACCACTGCGTGAGAAGTAGGAACATCTAGCACCTTCTTTCACTGTGAGAACTGAGTTAGTTTTGAAATGGGATATGGCCTGTCACATAGGTTTTTTCAGGTGGAGAAAGGCTCTCTTCCTTGCAAAAGGCCTATTCAGTTGAGTTCAAGATACACATGTATCTCTCGAAATAAAACCATCTGAGTAAGAAAGGGGAGCATTGAGCACCTTCTGTCCAAGTGAGAATTCACTGAGTTTTGGAAATTCTTCCTGCAAGTGAAGCTTTTCAAGGTGGAGAAAGGCTTTCTTTGTTCCAATTAGGCCTATTCAAGCCTTGCGGAGGAAATACATGTATGTCTTGAAAGTAAGCCATCTGTCTTAGAAGCAAAAGCATGTGGCACATTGTTTTTCTGTGAGAACTGAGTCAGCCTTTCATAAGGAATACTCACGTCAATGTTTGATTTTCAAGGTGGAGATATGCTCTCTTTGTTCCAAATAGGACTATTCTGTTGAGTTGGGGAAACGTATATGTCTTTTGAATGTATACTATTTGTTTTAGAAGCAGGAGCACGTACCACATTGGTTCCCTGCATAAATTGAGTTAATTTTTTAAAGGAATACTGCCTGCAACTGAGGTTTTTCATGGTGGAGATAAGCTCTGCCTGTTCCCAATAGGCTCCCTCAGCTGAATTAAAGAAACACAGCTATGTCTTGAAAGAAAACCATTTTTGTCAGAAGCAGGAGAATCCAGCACATTATATCCCTGTGAGAATTGAAGTCGGGTCTGTATGGACTACATCTGCATCTTAGGGTTTACAAGGTGGACTTGGGTGCCCTTTTGTCCAAATCGGCCTATTCATGTGACTTGAAAAACACATGTATCTCCCGAAAGAAAATCATCTCTGGTAGAATCAGGAGCATAAGATACCTTGTTTCCTATGAGAAATCACTTTGCTTTATGAGAAACACAACTTCCTGCAACTTACGATTTTTGAAGCTGGGGATATTCACTTTCTGTTCCAAGTAGACCTCTTCTGTGGAGTTGAAGAAATACCTGTATTTCTGGGTAGAAAACAATACGTCTGAGAAGCAGGAGCTTCTAGCACATTGGTTTCCTGTGAGAATTGAGCTCGTTTTGGAAGGAATACTTCCAGCATTTTATGTGTTTCAAGGTGGAGATACGCTGTCTGTGTTCCTTAAAGCTTACACTACTGAGTTGTAGAAAGAAATGTATCTTTCGAACACAACCATTTTGTCATAGAAGCAGGAGCATCTACCCCATTGGTCCCCTGTGAGAATGGCTTAGTTTTTGAAAGGGATGCTACCTGCAACTTAGGATTTTCCACGTGGACATAGGCCAACTGACCTCAATTGAAGAAAACCATGTGTCTCTTGAAGAAAACCAGCTGTGATATAAGCAGGAGCATCTAACACATTATTTTTCTGGGAGATTGAGTTCTTTTTTCAATGGAATACATCCTACAATGTAGGTTTTTCAAGGTGGATATAGGCTCTCGATGTTCCAAATAGGTCTATTTAGCAGAATTACAGAAAGAGAGGTATCCCTTCAACGAAAACTATCAATGATAGAAGCAGGAACATCTAGCACATGGTTTTCCAGTAAGAATTGGGTAGCTTTTTAAAGAAAAAATTCCTGCATATCAGAGTATTCAAGGTGGAGGAAGGCTCGTTCTGTTCCCAATAGGTCCCTTTAGACATGCTGAATAAACACATATGTCATTCAAAAGAAAACCATCTGTATTTAAAAGCAGAAGCATCAAGCACATTGTTTCCTTGTGAGAATTAAGTCAGTTTCTGAAATGAATATTGTCTGTAACTTACGTGTTTCAATTTGAAGGTAGGCTCTCTTTGTTTCAAATAGGCGTATTCAGCAGAGTTGAAGAAACACATGGAACTTTCAAAGGAAAACCATTTGTGTTATAAGCAAGCACATTGAGGACTTTCTTTGCTCTGAGAATTGCCTTAGTTTTTCAATGACATTCTACGTGGAAGTTAGGTTTTTCAAGGTGGAGATAGGCTCTGTTTGTTAGCACAGGTCTATTCAGCTGATTTGAAAAACATATGTGCCACTCTAAAGAAAATGATCTATGTTAGATGTGCCACTGCTAGCACATGGTTTCACAGTGACAACTGTGTTAATTTTGAAAGGAATACTTCCTGCAAACCTGAGTTTACTAGGTGGAGAAGGCTCATTTGTGCCGAATTGGCCTATTCACCTGAGTAGAAAAAACACATCTAACATTCCAAGGAAAACCATCTGTGATAGAAACTGCAGCATCTAGACGGTGGTTTCCCTGTGAGAATTCAGTTATTTTTTGAAATTAATCCTTCCTGAAAAGTTTGTTTTTCAGGATGCACTTAGGCTCTTTTGGATCCTAAGAAGACTATTTAGCAGAGTTGAAGAAACACATGTACCTGTCTACGTAAAACCATTGGTGTTAGACCCAGGAACAAATCGCACATTATTTTGCTGTGAGAATTGTTCTGGTTTTTGTAAGG
This sequence comes from Castor canadensis, assembly GCF_047511655.1. NCBI lineage: Eukaryota > Metazoa > Chordata > Mammalia > Rodentia > Castoridae > Castor > Castor canadensis. Next base: position 100,055,829 of record NC_133397.1, on the reverse strand, counting down.
AATACTTCCTGCATATCAGAATTTACAAGGTGGAGAAAGGCTCATTTTCTTCGAAGTTGCCCTCTTCAGCTAAGTTGAGGAAACCCATGAACCTCATGATAGAAAATAATCTGTGTTACAAGCAGGAGCATCTAGCACATTGTTTGTTGTGAGAAACAGTTGGATTTCTGACGAGATATTTTCAGCAACGTAGGTTTCTCAGGGCGGTGATAGGCTCCATTTTTTCCAAAAGGCCTACTCAGCTGAGTTGAAGAAACTCATGTATCTTTCAAATGATAATCATTTGTGTTAGAAACACGAGTATGTACCACTTTGGTTCCCTTTGAGAACTCTTATTGTTCTTGGAAGGAATACTATCTGGAACTCAGGTTACTCAAGATGGAGATAGGCTCACTGTGTTCCAAATAGGTCTATTCCGCAGAGTTGCAGAAACACATACATCTCTCGAAATAAACCATGTGTGTTAGAAACAGGAGCACCTATCACTTTGTTTCCCTATGAGAATTGTGTTAGTTATTGAAAGGAATACTTCCTGCAACTTAGATTTTTCAAGCTGGCTATACCTGCTTTTTGTTCTAAACACACCTACTGAGCGGTATGGAAGAAAAACATGTATCTCTCAAAAACAAAACCTCTACAAAACATGCAGGAATATCTAGCAAATTACTTCGTGCAGACAACTGAGTTAGTTTTTGAAATTAATACTTCCTGGAAATAGGTTCTTGATGGGGGAAATAGGCTCTGTGTGCCCCAATTATGCCTATTCCACTGGCTTAAAGATATCCATGTACATCTGTAATGAAAATCATCTGACTGGGGAGCGGGATAGCCTAGCACATTGTTCTCCTGTGGGAATTGAGTTTGTTTTGGGAAGGATTCTCAGGCAAATTAGGTGTTTCATTGAGGAGATAGCCTCTCTGTCTTCCAAACAGGACTTCAGCTTTGTAGAAGAACCAACCACATGTATCTTTTGAGAGAAAACCATTTGTGTTTGAAACACAAGAATCTAGCACATTGTTTCCCGATGAGAACTGAGTTTGGTTTTGGAATGAATACTCCCTGCAACTAAGGTTTTTCAAGGAGGTGATAGGCTATTTTTCTTCCAAATAGTCCAATTCAGCTAAGATGAGGAAACTCATGTTGCACTGCAAGGACAAACAACTATGTGAGAAGCTCTAGCATCTAGCACAATGCTTACCTGAGAGAATTGACGTTGTGTTTGAAAGGAATACCTCCTGCAAATCACAATTTGCATGGTGGAGGAAGGCTCATTTTGTTCAAAATAGGACTATTCCCCTAAGTTGAAGGAATTCATATATCTCTTGAAAGAAAACCACTGCGTGAGAAGTAGGAACATCTAGCACCTTCTTTCACTGTGAGAACTGAGTTAGTTTTGAAATGGGATATGGCCTGTCACATAGGTTTTTTCAGGTGGAGAAAGGCTCTCTTCCTTGCAAAAGGCCTATTCAGTTGAGTTCAAGATACACATGTATCTCTCGAAATAAAACCATCTGAGTAAGAAAGGGGAGCATTGAGCACCTTCTGTCCAAGTGAGAATTCACTGAGTTTTGGAAATTCTTCCTGCAAGTGAAGCTTTTCAAGGTGGAGAAAGGCTTTCTTTGTTCCAATTAGGCCTATTCAAGCCTTGCGGAGGAAATACATGTATGTCTTGAAAGTAAGCCATCTGTCTTAGAAGCAAAAGCATGTGGCACATTGTTTTTCTGTGAGAACTGAGTCAGCCTTTCATAAGGAATACTCACGTCAATGTTTGATTTTCAAGGTGGAGATATGCTCTCTTTGTTCCAAATAGGACTATTCTGTTGAGTTGGGGAAACGTATATGTCTTTTGAATGTATACTATTTGTTTTAGAAGCAGGAGCACGTACCACATTGGTTCCCTGCATAAATTGAGTTAATTTTTTAAAGGAATACTGCCTGCAACTGAGGTTTTTCATGGTGGAGATAAGCTCTGCCTGTTCCCAATAGGCTCCCTCAGCTGAATTAAAGAAACACAGCTATGTCTTGAAAGAAAACCATTTTTGTCAGAAGCAGGAGAATCCAGCACATTATATCCCTGTGAGAATTGAAGTCGGGTCTGTATGGACTACATCTGCATCTTAGGGTTTACAAGGTGGACTTGGGTGCCCTTTTGTCCAAATCGGCCTATTCATGTGACTTGAAAAACACATGTATCTCCCGAAAGAAAATCATCTCTGGTAGAATCAGGAGCATAAGATACCTTGTTTCCTATGAGAAATCACTTTGCTTTATGAGAAACACAACTTCCTGCAACTTACGATTTTTGAAGCTGGGGATATTCACTTTCTGTTCCAAGTAGACCTCTTCTGTGGAGTTGAAGAAATACCTGTATTTCTGGGTAGAAAACAATATGTCTGAGAAGCAGGAGCTTCTAGCACATTGGTTTCCTGTGAGAATTGAGCTCGTTTTGGAAGGAATACTTCCAGCATTTTATGTGTTTCAAGGTGGAGATACGCTGTCTGTGTTCCTTAAAGCTTACACTACTGAGTTCTAGAAAGAAATGTATCTTTCGAACACAACCATTTTGTCATAGAAGCAGGAGCATCTACCCCATTGGTCCCCTGTGAGAATGGCTTAGTTTTTGAAAGGGATGCTACCTGCAACTTAGGATTTTCCACGTGGACATAGGCCAACTGACCTCAATTGAAGAAAACCATGTGTCTCTTGAAGAAAACCAGCTGTGATATAAGCAGGAGCATCTAACACATTATTTTTCTGGGAGATTGAGTTCTTTTTTCAATGGAATACATCCTACAATGTAGGTTTTTCAAGGTGGATATAGGCTCTCGATGTTCCAAATAGGTCTATTTAGCAGAATTACAGAAAGAGAGGTATCCCTTCAACGAAAACTATCAATGATAGAAGCAGGAACATCTAGCACATGGTTTTCCAGTAAGAATTGGGTAGCTTTTTAAAGAAAAAATTCCTGCATATCAGAGTATTCAAGGTGGAGGAAGGCTCGTTCTGTTCCCAATAGGTCCCTTTAGACATGCTGAATAAACACATATGTCATTCAAAAGAAAACCATCTGTATTTAAAAGCAGAAGCATCAAGCACATTGTTTCCTTGTGAGAATTAAGTCAGTTTCTGAAATGAATATTGTCTGTAACTTACGTGTTTCAATTTGAAGGTAGGCTCTCTTTGTTTCAAATAGGCGTATTCAGCAGAGTTGAAGAAACACATGGAACTTTCAAAAGAAAACCATTTGTGTTATAAGCAAGCACATTGAGGACTTTCTTTGCTCTGAGAATTGCCTTAGTTTTTCAATGACATTCTACGTGGAAGTTAGGTTTTTCAAGGTGGAGATAGGCTCTGTTTGTTAGCACAGGTCTATTCAGCTGATTTGAAAAACATATGTGCCACTCTAAAGAAAATGATCTATGTTAGATGTGCCACTGCTAGCACATGGTTTCACAGTGACAACTGTGTTAGTTTTGAAAGGAATACTTCCTGCAAACCTGAGTTTACTAGGTGGAGAAGGCTCATTTGTGCCGAATTGGCCTATTCACCTGAGTAGAAAAAACACATCTAACATTCCAAGGAAAACCATCTGTGATAGAAACTGCAGCATCTAGACGGTGGTTTCCCTGTGAGAATTCAGTTATTTTTTGCAATTAATCCTTCCTGAAAAGTTTGTTTTTCAGGATGCACTTAGGCTCTTTTGGATACTAAGAAGACTATTTAGCAGAGTTGAAGAAACACATGTACCTGTCGACGTAAAACAATTGGTGTTAGACCCAGGAACAAATTGCACATTATTTTGCTATGAGAATTGTTCTGGTTTTTGTAAGGAATACTTCCTGCATATCAGAATTTACAAGGTGGAGAAAGGCTCATTTTCTTCGAAGTTGCCCTCTTCAGCTAAGTTGAGGAAACGCATGAACCTCATGATAGAAAATAATCTGTGTTACAAGCAGGAGCATCTAGCACATTGTTTGTTGTGAGAAACAGTTGGATTTCTGACGAGATATTTTCAGCAACGTAGGTTTCTCAGGGCGGTGATAGGCTCCATTTTTTCCGAAAGGCCTACTCAACTGAGTTGAAGAAACTCATGCATCTTTCAAATGATAATCATTTGTGTTAGAAACACGAGAATGTACCACTTTGGTTCCCTTTGAGAACTCTTATTGTTCTTGAAAGGAATACTATCTGGAACTCAGGTTACTCAAGACGGAGATAGGCTCACTGTTTTCCAAATAGGTCTATTCCGCAGAGTTGCAGAAACACATACATCTCTCGAAATAAACCATGTGTGTTAGAAACAGGAGCACCTATCACTTTGTTTCCCTATGAGAATTGTGTTAGTTATTGAAAGGAATACTTCCTGCAACTTAGATTTTTCAAGCTGGCTATACCTGCTTTTTGTTCTAAACACACCTACTGAGCAGTATGGAAGAAAAACATGTATCTCTCAAAAACAAAACCTCTACAAAACATGCAGGAATATCTAGCAAATTACTTCGTGCAGAGAACTGAGTTAGTTTTTGAAATTAATACTTCCTGGAAATAGGTTCTTGATGGGGGAAATAGGCTCTGTGTGCCCCAATTACGCCTATTCCACTGGCTTAAAGATATCCATGTACATCTGTAATGAAAATCATCTGACTGGGGAGCGGGATAGCCTAGCACATTGTTCTCCTGTGGGAATTGAGTTTGTTTTGGGAAGGATTCTCAGGCAAATTAGGTGTTTCATTGAGGAGATAGCCTCTCTTTATTCCAAACAGGACTTCAGCTGTGTAGAAGAAACAACCACATGTATCTTTTGAGAGAAAACCATTTGTGTTTGAAACACAAGAATCTAGCACATTGTTTCCCGATGAGAACTGAGTTTGGTTTTGGAATGAATACTCCCTGCAACTAAGGTTTTTCAAGGAGGTGATAGGCTATTTTTCTTCCAAATAGTCCAATTCAGCTAAGATGAGGAAACTCATGTTGCACTGCAAGGACAAACAACTATGTGAGAAGCTCTAGCATCTAGCACAATGCTTACCTGAGAGAATTGACGTTGTGTTTGAAAGGAATACCTCCTGCAAATCACAATTTGCATGGTGGAGGAAGGCTCATTTTGTTCAAAATAGGACTATTCCCCTAAGTTGAAGGAATTCATATATCTCTTGAAAGAAAACCACTGCGTGAGAAGTAGGAACATCTAGCACCTTCTTTCACTGTGAGAACTGAGTTAGTTTTGAAATGGGATATGGCCTGTCACATAGGTTTTTTCAGGTGGAGAAAGGCTCTCTTCCTTGCAAAAGGCCTATTCAGTTGAGTTCAAGATACACATGTATCTCTCGAAATAAAACCATCTGAGTAAGAAAGGGGAGCATTGAGCACCTTCTGTCCAAGTGAGAATTCACTGAGTTTTGGAAATTCTTCCTGCAAGTGAAGCTTTTCAAGGTGGAGAAAGGCTTTCTTTGTTCCAATTAGGCCTATTCAAGCCTTGCGGAGGAAATACATGTATGTCTTGAAAGTAAGCCATCTGTCTTAGAAGCAAAAGCATGTGGCACATTGTTTTTCTGTGAGAACTGAGTCAGCCTTTCATAAGGAATACTCACGTCAATGTTTGATTTTCAAGGTGGAGATATGCTCTCTTTGTTCCAAATAGGACTATTCTGTTGAGTTGGGGAAACGTATATGTCTTTTGAATGTATACTATTTGTTTTAGAAGCAGGAGCACGTACCACATTGGTTCCCTGCATAAATTGAGTTAATTTTTTAAAGGAATACTGCCTGCAACTGAGGTTTTTCATGGTGGAGATAAGCTCTGCCTGTTCCCAATAGGCTCCCTCAGCTGAATTAAAGAAACACAGCTATGTCTTGAAAGAAAACCATTTTTGTCAGAAGCAGGAGAATCCAGCACATTATATCCCTGTGAGAATTGAAGTCGGGTCTGTATGGACTACATCTGCATCTTAGGGTTTACAAGGTGGACTTGGGTGCCCTTTTGTCCAAATCGGCCTATTCATGTGACTTGAAAAACACATGTATCTCCCGAAAGAAAATCATCTCTGGTAGAATCAGGAGCATAAGATACCTTGTTTCCTATGAGAAATCACTTTGCTTTATGAGAAACACAACTTCCTGCAACTTACGATTTTTGAAGCTGGGGATATTCACTTTCTGTTCCAAGTAGACCTCTTCTGTGGAGTTGAAGAAATACCTGTATTTCTGGGTAGAAAACAATACGTCTGAGAAGCAGGAGCTTCTAGCACATTGGTTTCCTGTGAGAATTGAGCTCGTTTTGGAAGGAATACTTCCAGCATTTTATGTGTTTCAAGGTGGAGATACGCTGTCTGTGTTCCTTAAAGCTTACACTACTGAGTTCTAGAAAGAAATGTATCTTTCGAACACAACCATTTTGTCATAGAAGCAGGAGCATCTACCCCATTGGTCCCCTGTGAGAATGGCTTAGTTTTTGAAAGGGATGCTACCTGCAACTTAGGATTTTCCACGTGGACATAGGCCAACTGACCTCAATTGAAGAAAACCATGTGTCTCTTGAAGAAAACCAGCTGTGATATAAGCAGGAGCATCTAACACATTATTTTTCTGGGAGATTGAGTTCTTTTTTCAATGGAATACATCCTACAATGTAGGTTTTTCAAGGTGGATATAGGCTCTCGATGTTCCAAATAGGTCTATTTAGCAGAATTACAGAAAGAGAGGTATCCCTTCAACGAAAACTATCAATGATAGAAGCAGGAACATCTAGCACATGGTTTTCCAGTAAGAATTGGGTAGCTTTTTAAAGAAAAAATTCCTGCATATCAGAGTATTCAAGGTGGAGGAAGGCTCGTTCTGTTCCCAATAGGTCCCTTTAGACATGCTGAATAAACACATATGTCATTCAAAAGAAAACCATCTGTATTTAAAAGCAGAAGCATCAAGCACATTGTTTCCTTGTGAGAATTAAGTCAGTTTCTGAAATGAATATTGTCTGTAACTTACGTGTTTCAATTTGAAGGTAGGCTCTCTTTGTTTCAAATAGGCGTATTCAGCAGAGTTGAAGAAACACATGGAACTTTCAAAAGAAAACCATTTGTGTTATAAGCAAGCACATTGAGGACTTTCTTTGCTCTGAGAATTGCCTTAGTTTTTCAATGACATTCTACGTGGAAGTTAGGTTTTTCAAGGTGGAGATAGGCTCTGTTTGTTAGCACAGGTCTATTCAGCTGATTTGAAAAACATATGTGCCACTCTAAAGAAAATGATCTATGTTAGATGTGCCACTGCTAGCACATGGTTTCACAGTGACAACTGTGTTAGTTTTGAAAGGAATACTTCCTGCAAACCTGAGTTTACTAGGTGGAGAAGGCTCATTTGTGCCGAATTGGCCTATTCACCTGAGTAGAAAAAACACATCTAACATTCCAAGGAAAACCATGTGTGATAGAAACTGCAGCATCTAGACGGTGGTTTCCCTGTGAGAATTCAGTTATTTTTTGAAATTAATCCTTCCTGAAAAGTTTGTTTTTCAGGATGCACTTAGGCTCTTTTGGATCCTAAGAAGACTATTTAGCAGAGTTGAAGAAACACATGTACCTGTCGACGTAAAACCATTGGTGTTAGACCCAGGAACAAATCGCACATTATTTTGCTGTGAGAATTGTTCTGGTTTTTGTAAGGAATACTTCCTGCATATCAGAATTTACAAGGTGGAGAAAGGCTCATTTTCTTCGAAGTTGCCCTCTTCAGCTAAGTTGAGGAAACCCATGAACCTCATGATAGAAAATAATCTGTGTTACAAGCAGGAGCATCTAGCACATTGTTTGTTGTGAGAAACAGTTGGATTTCTGACGAGATATTTTCAGCAACGTAGGTTTCTCAGGGCGGTGATAGGCTCCATTTTTTCCAAAAGGCCTACTCAGCTGAGTTGAAGAAACTCATGCATCTTTCAAATGATAATCATTTGTGTTAGAAACACGAGTATGTACCACTTTGGTTCCCTTTGAGAACTCTTATTGTTCTTGGAAGGAATACTATCTGGAACTCAGGTTACTCAAGATGGAGATAGGCTCACTGTGTTCCAAATAGGCCTATTCCTCAGAGTTGCAGAAACACATACATCTCTCGAAATAAACCATGTGTGTTAGAAACAGGAGCACCTATCACTTTGTTTCCCTATGAGAATTGTGTTAGTTATTGAAAGGAATACTTCCTGCAACTTAGATTTTTCAAGCTGGCTATACCTGCTTTTTGTTCTAAACACACCTACTGAGCGGTATGGAAGAAAAACATGTATCTCTCAAAAACAAAACCTCTACAAAACATGCAGGAATATCTAGCAAATTACTTCGTGCAGAGAACTGAGTTAGTTTTTGAAATTAATACTTCCTGGAAATAGGTTCTTGATGGGGGAAATAGGCTCTGTGTGCCCCAATTATGCCTATTCCACTGGCTTAAAGATATCCATGTACATCTGTAATGAAAATCATCTGACTGGGGAGCGGGATAGCCTAGCACATTGTTCTCCTGTGGGAATTGAGTTTGTTTTGGGAAGGATTCTCAGGCAAATTAGGTGTTTCATTGAGGAGATAGCCTCTCTGTCTTCCAAACAGGACTTCAGCTGTGTAGAAGAACCAACCACATGTATCTTTTGAGAGAAAACCATTTGTGTTTGAAACACAAGAATCTAGCACATTGTTTCCCGATGAGAACTGAGTTTGGTTTTGGAATGAATACTCCCTGCAACTAAGGTTTTTCAAGGAGGTGATAGGCTATTTTTCTTCCAAATAGTCCAATTCAGCTAAGATGAGGAAACTCATGTTGCACTGCAAGGACAAACAACTATGTGAGAAGCTCTAGCATCTAGCACAATGCTTACCTGAGAGAATTGAGGTTGTGTTTGAAAGGAATACCTCCTGCAAATCACAATTTGCATGGTGGAGGAAGGCTCATTTTGTTCAAAATAGGACTATTCCCCTAAGTTGAAGGAATTCATATATCTCTTGAAAGAAAACCACTGCGTGAGAAGTAGGAACATCTAGCACCTTCTTTCACTGTGAGAACTGAGTTAGTTTTGAAATGGGATATGGCCTGTCACATAGGTTTTTTCAGGTGGAGAAAGGCTCTCTTCCTTGCAAAAGGCCTATTCAGTTGAGTTCAAGATACACATGTATCTCTCGAAATAAAACCATCTGAGTAAGAAAGGGGAGCATTGAGCACCTTCTGTCCAAGTGAGAATTCACTGAGTTTTGGAAATTCTTCCTGCAAGTGAAGCTTTTCAAGGTGGAGAAAGGCTTTCTTTGTTCCAATTAGGCCTATTCAAGCCTTGCGGAGGAAATACATGTATGTCTTGAAAGTAAGCCATCTGTCTTAGAAGCAAAAGCATGTGGCACATTGTTTTTCTGTGAGAACTGAGTCAGCCTTTCATAAGGAATACTCACGTCAATGTTTGATTTTCAAGGTGGAGATATGCTCTCTTTGTTCCAAATAGGACTATTCTGTTGAGTTGGGGAAACGTATATGTCTTTTGAATGTATACTATTTGTTTTAGAAGCAGGAGCACGTACCACATTGGTTCCCTGCATAAATTGAGTTAATTTTTTAAAGGAATACTGCCTGCAACTGAGGTTTTTCATGGTGGAGATAAGCTCTGCCTGTTCCCAATAGGCTCCCTCAGCTGAATTAAAGAAACACAGCTATGTCTTGAAAGAAAACCATTTTTGTCAGAAGCAGGAGAATCCAGCACATTATATCCCTGTGAGAATTGAAGTCGGGTCTGTATGGACTACATCTGCATCTTAGGGTTTACAAGGTGGACTTGGGTGCCCTTTTGTCCAAATCGGCCTATTCATGTGACTTGAAAAACACATGTATCTCCCGAAAGAAAATCATCTCTGGTAGAATCAGGAGCATAAGATACCTTGTTTCCTAGGAGAAATCACTTTGCTTTATGAGAAACACAACTTCCTGCAACTTACGTTTTTTGAAGCTGGGGATATTCACTTTCTGTTCCAAGTAGACCTCTTCTGTGGAGTTGAAGAAATACCTGTATTTCTGGGTAGAAAACAATACGTCTGAGAAGCAGGAGCTTCTAGCACATTGGTTTCCTGTGAGAATTGAGCTCGTTTTGGAAGGAATACTTCCAGCATTTTATGTGTTTCAAGGTGGAGATACGCTGTCTGTGTTCCTTAAAGCATACACTACTGAGTTGTAGAAAGAAATGTATCTTTCGAACACAACCATTTTGTCATAGAAGCAGGAGCATCTACCCCATTGGTCCCCTGTGAGAATGGCTTAGTTTTTGAAAGGGATGCTACCTGCAACTTAGGATTTTCCACGTGGACATAGGCCAACTGACCTCAATTGAAGAAAACCATGTGTCTCTTGAAGAAAACCAGCTGTGATATAAGCAGGAGCATCTAACACATTATTTTTCTGGGAGATTGAGTTCTTTTTTCAATGGAATACATCCTACAATGTAGGTTTTTCAAGGTGGATATAGGCTCTCGATGTTCCAAATAGGTCTATTTAGCAGAATTACAGAAAGAGAGGTATCCCTTCAACGAAAACTATCAATGATAGAAGCAGGAACATCTAGCACATGGTTTTCCAGTAAGAATTGGGTAGCTTTTTAAAGAAAAAATTCCTGCATATCAGAGTATTCAAGGTGGAGGAAGGCTCGTTCTGTTCCCAATAGGTCCCTTTAGACATGCTGAATAAACACATATGTCATTCAAAAGAAAACCATCTGTATTTAAAAGCAGAAGCATCAAGCACATTGTTTCCTTGTGAGAATTAAGTCAGTTTCTGAAATGAATATTGTCTGTAACTTACGTGTTTCAATTTGAAGGTAGGCTCTCTTTGTTTCAAATAGGCGTATTCAGCAGAGTTGAAGAAACACATGGAACTTTCAAAAGAAAACCATTTGTGTTATAAGCAAGCACATTGAGGACTTTCTTTGCTCTGAGAATTGCCTTAGTTTTTCAATGACATTCTACGTGGAAGTTAGGTTTTTCAAGGTGGAGATAGGCTCTGTTTGTTAGCACAGGTCTATTCAGCTGATTTGAAAAACATATGTGCCACTCTAAAGAAAATGATCTATGTTAGATGTGCCACTGCTAGCACATGGTTTCACAGTGACAACTGTGTTAGTTTTGAAAGGAATACTTCCTGCAAACCTGAGTTTACTAGGTGGAGAAGGCTCATTTGTGCCGAATTGGCCTATTCACCTGAGTAGAAAAAACACATCTAACATTCCAAGGAAAACCATCTGTGATAGAAACTGCAGCATCTAGACGGTGGTTTCCCTGTGAGAATTCAGTTATTTTTTGCAATTAATCCTTCCTGAAAAGTTTGTTTTTCAGGATGCACTTAGGCTCTTTTGGATACTAAGAAGACTATTTAGCAGAGTTGAAGAAACACATGTACCTGTCGACGTAAAACAATTGGTGTTAGACCCAGGAACAAATTGCACATTATTTTGCTGTGAGAATTGTTCTGGTTTTTGTAAGGAATACTTCCTGCATATTAGAATTTACAAGGTGGAGAAAGGCTCATTTTCTTCGAAGTTGCCCTCTTCAGCTAAGTTGAGGAAACGCATGAACCTCATGATAGAAAATAATCTGTGTTACAAGCAGGAGCATCTAGCACATTGTTTGTTGTGAGAAACAGTTGGATTTCTGACGAGATATTTTCAGCAACGTAGGTTTCTCAGGGCGGTGATAGGCTCCATTTTTTCCGAAAGGCCTACTCAACTGAGTTGAAGAAACTCATGCATCTTTCAAATGATAATCATTTGTGTTAGAAACACGAGAATGTACCACTTTGGTTCCCTTTGAGAACTCTTATTGTTCTTGAAAGGAATACTATCTGGAACTCAGGTTACTCAAGACGGAGATAGGCTCACTGTGTTCCAAATAGGTCTATTCCGCAGAGTTGCAGAAACACATACATCTCTCGAAATAAACCATGTGTGTTAGAAACAGGAGCACCTATCACTTTGTTTCCCTATGAGAATTGTGTTAGTTATTGAAAGGAATACTTCCTGCAACTTAGATTTTTCAAGCTGGCTATACCTGCTTTTTGTTCTAAACACACCTACTGAGCAGTATGGAAGAAAAACATGTATCTCTCAAAAACAAAACCTCTACAAAACATGCAGGAATATCTAGCAAATTACTTCGTGCAGAGAACTGAGTTAGTTTTTGAAATTAATACTTCCTGGAAATAGGTTCTTGATGGGGGAAATAGGCTCTGTGTGCCCCAATTACGCCTATTCCACTGGCTTAAAGATATCCATGTACATCTGTAATGAAAATCATCTGACTGGGGAGCGGGATAGCCTAGCACATTGTTCTCCTGTGGGAATTGAGTTTGTTTTGGGAAGGATTCTCAGGCAAATTAGGTGTTTCATTGAGGAGATAGCCTCTCTGTCTTCCAAACAGGACTTCAGCTGTGTAGAAGAACCAACCACATGTATCTTTTGAGAGAAAACCATTTGTGTTTGAAACACAAGAATCTAGCACATTGTTTCCCGATGAGAACTGAGTTTGGTTTTGGAATGAATACTCCCTGCAACTAAGGTTTTTCAAGGAGGTGATAGGCTATTTTTCTTCCAAATAGTCCAATTCAGCTAAGATGAGGAAACTCATGTTGCACTGCAAGGACAAACAACTATGTGAGAAGCTCTAGCATCTAGCACAATGCTTACCTGAGAGAATTGAGGTTGTGTTTGAAAGGAATACCTCCTGCAAATCACAATTTGCATGGTGGAGGAAGGCTCATTTTGTTCAAAATAGGACTATTCCCCTAAGTTGAAGGAATTCATATATCTCTTGAAAGAAAACCACTGCGTGAGAAGTAGGAACATCTAGCACCTTCTTTCACTGTGAGAACTGAGTTAGTTTTGAAATGGGATATGGCCTGTCACATAGGTTTTTTCAGGTGGAGAAAGGCTCTCTTCCTTGCAAAAGGCCTATTCAGTTGAGTTCAAGATACACATGTATCTCTCGAAATAAAACCATCTGAGTAAGAAAGGGGAGCATTGAGCACCTTCTGTCCAAGTGAGAATTCACTGAGTTTTGGAAATTCTTCCTGCAAGTGAAGCTTTTCAAGGTGGAGAAAGGCTTTCTTTGTTCCAATTAGGCCTATTCAAGCCTTGCGGAGGAAATACATGTATGTCTTGAAAGTAAGCCATCTGTCTTAGAAGCAAAAGCATGTGGCACATTGTTTTTCTGTGAGAACTGAGTCAGCCTTTCATAAGGAATACTCACGTCAATGTTTGATTTTCAAGGTGGAGATATGCTCTCTTTGTTCCAAATAGGACTATTCTGTTGAGTTGGGGAAACGTATATGTCTTTTGAATGTATACTATTTGTTTTAGAAGCAGGAGCACGTACCACATTGGTTCCCTGCATAAATTGAGTTAATTTTTTAAAGGAATACTGCCTGCAACTGAGGTTTTTCATGGTGGAGATAAGCTCTGCCTGTTCCCAATAGGCTCCCTCAGCTGAATTAAAGAAACACAGCTATGTCTTGAAAGAAAACCATTTTTGTCAGAAGCAGGAGAATCCAGCACATTATATCCCTGTGAGAATTGAAGTCGGGTCTGTATGGACTACATCTGCATCTTAGGGTTTACAAGGTGGACTTGGGTGCCCTTTTGTCCAAATCGGCCTATTCATGTGACTTGAAAAACACATGTATCTCCCGAAAGAAAATCATCTCTGGTAGAATCAGGAGCATAAGATACCTTGTTTCCTAGGAGAAATCACTTTGCTTTATGAGAAACACAACTTCCTGCAACTTACGATTTTTGAAGCTGGGGATATTCACTTTCTGTTCCAAGTAGACCTCTTCTGTGGAGTTGAAGAAATACCTGTATTTCTGGGTAGAAAACAATACGTCTGAGAAGCAGGAGCTTCTAGCACATTGGTTTCCTGTGAGAATTGAGCTCGTTTTGGAAGGAATACTTCCAGCATTTTATGTGTTTCAAGGTGGAGATACGCTGTCTGTGTTCCTTAAAGCTTACACTACTGAGTTCTAGAAAGAAATGTATCTTTCGAACACAACCATTTTGTCATAGAAGCAGGAGCATCTACCCCATTGGTCCCCTGTGAGAATGGCTTAGTTTTTGAAAGGGATGCTACCTGCAACTTAGGATTTTCCACGTGGACATAGGCCAACTGACCTCAATTGAAGAAAACCATGTGTCTCTTGAAGAAAACCAGCTGTGATATAAGCAGGAGCATCTAACACATTATTTTTCTGGGAGATTGAGTTCTTTTTTCAATGGAATACATCCTACAATGTAGGTTTTTCAAGGTGGATATAGGCTCTCGATGTTCCAAATAGGTCTATTTAGCAGAATTACAGAAAGAGAGGTATCCCTTCAACGAAAACTATCAATGATAGAAGCAGGAACATCTAGCACATGGTTTTCCAGTAAGAATTGGGTAGCTTTTTAAAGAAAAAATTCCTGCATATCAGAGTATTCAAGGTGGAGGAAGGCTCGTTCTGTTCCCAATAGGTCCCTTTAGACATGCTGAATAAACACATATGTCATTCAAAAGAAAACCATCTGTATTTAAAAGCAGAAGCATCAAGCACATTGTTTCCTTGTGAGAATTAAGTCAGTTTCTGAAATGAATATTGTCTGTAACTTACGTGTTTCAATTTGAAGGTAGGCTCTCTTTGTTTCAAATAGGCGTATTCAGCAGAGTTGAAGAAACACATGGAACTTTCAAAAGAAAACCATTTGTGTTATAAGCAAGCACATTGAGGACTTTCTTTGCTCTGAGAATTGCCTTAGTTTTTCAATGACATTCTACGTGGAAGTTAGGTTTTTCAAGGTGGAGATAGGCTCTGTTTGTTAGCACAGGTCTATTCAGCTGATTTGAAAAACATATGTGCCACTCTAAAGAAAATGATCTATGTTAGATGTGCCACTGCTAGCACATGGTTTCACAGTGACAACTGTGTTAGTTTTGAAAGGAATACTTCCTGCAAACCTGAGTTTACTAGGTGGAGAAGGCTCATTTGTGCCGAATTGGCCTATTCACCTGAGTAGAAAAAACACATCTAACATTCCAAGGAAAACCATCTGTGATAGAAACTGCAGCATCTAGACGGTGGTTTCCCTGTGAGAATTCAGTTATTTTTTGCAATTAATCCTTCCTGAAAAGTTTGTTTTTCAGGATGCACTTAGGCTCTTTTGGATACTAAGAAGACTATTTAGCAGAGTTGAAGAAACACATGTACCTGTCGACGTAAAACAATTGGTGTTAGACCCAGGAACAAATTGCACATTATTTTGCTATGAGAATTGTTCTGGTTTTTGTAAGGAATACTTCCTGCATATCAGAATTTACAAGGTGGAGAAAGGCTCATTTTCTTCGAAGTTGCCCTCTTCAGCTAAGTTGAGGAAACGCATGAACCTCATGATAGAAAATAATCTGTGTTACAAGCAGGAGCATCTAGCACATTGTTTGTTGTGAGAAACAGTTGGATTTCTGACGAGATATTTTCAGCAACGTAGGTTTCTCAGGGCGGTGATAGGCTCCATTTTTTCCGAAAGGCCTACTCAACTGAGTTGAAGAAACTCATGCATCTTTCAAATGATAATCATTTGTGTTAGAAACACGAGAATGTACCACTTTGGTTCCCTTTGAGAACTCTTATTGTTCTTGAAAGGAATACTATCTGGAACTCAGGTTACTCAAGACGGAGATAGGCTCACTGTTTTCCAAATAGGTCTATTCCGCAGAGTTGCAGAAACACATACATCTCTCGAAATAAACCATGTGTGTTAGAAACAGGAGCACCTATCACTTTGTTTCCCTATGAGAATTGTGTTAGTTATTGAAAGGAATACTTCCTGCAACTTAGATTTTTCAAGCTGGCTATACCTGCTTTTTGTTCTAAACACACCTACTGAGCAGTATGGAAGAAAAACATGTATCTCTCAAAAACAAAACCTCTACAAAACATGCAGGAATATCTAGCAAATTACTTCGTGCAGAGAACTGAGTTAGTTTTTGAAATTAATACTTCCTGGAAATAGGTTCTTGATGGGGGAAATAGGCTCTGTGTGCCCCAATTACGCCTATTCCACTGGCTTAAAGATATCCATGTACATCTGTAATGAAAATCATCTGACTGGGGAGCGGGATAGCCTAGCACATTGTTCTCCTGTGGGAATTGAGTTTGTTTTGGGAAGGATTCTCAGGCAAATTAGGTGTTTCATTGAGGAGATAGCCTCTCTTTATTCCAAACAGGACTTCAGCTGTGTAGAAGAAACAACCACATGTATCTTTTGAGAGAAAACCATTTGTGTTTGAAACACAAGAATCTAGCACATTGTTTCCCGATGAGAACTGAGTTTGGTTTTGGAATGAATACTCCCTGCAACTTAGGTTTTTCAAGGAGGTGATAGGCTATTTTTCTTCCAAATAGTCCAATTCAGCTAAGATGAGGAAACTCATGTTGCACTGCAAGGACAAACAACTATGTGAGAAGCTCTAGCATCTAGCACAATGCTTACCTGAGAGAATTGACGTTGTGTTTGAAAGGAATACCTCCTGCAAATCACAATTTGCATGGTGGAGGAAGGCTCATTTTGTTCAAAATAGGACTATTCCCCTAAGTTGAAGGAATTCATATATCTCTTGAAAGAAAACCACTGCGTGAGAAGTAGGAACATCTAGCACCTTCTTTCACTGTGAGAACTGAGTTAGTTTTGAAATGGGATATGGCCTGTCACATAGGTTTTTTCAGGTGGAGAAAGGCTCTCTTCCTTGCAAAAGGCCTATGCAGTTGAGTTCAAGATACACATGTATCTCTCGAAATAAAACCATCTGAGTAAGAAAGGGGAGCATTGAGCACCTTCTGTCCAAGTGAGAATTCACTGAGTTTTGGAAATTCTTCCTGCAAGTGAAGCTTTTCAAGGTGGAGAAAGGCTTTCTTTGTTCCAATTAGGCCTATTCAAGCCTTGCGGAGGAAATACATGTATGTCTTGAAAGTAAGCCATCTGTCTTAGAAGCAAAAGCATGTGGCACATTGTTTTTCTGTGAGAACTGAGTCAGCCTTTCATAAGGAATACTCACGTCAATGTTTGATTTTCAAGGTGGAGATATGCTCTCTTTGTTCCAAATAGGACTATTCTGTTGAGTTGGGGAAACGTATATGTCTTTTGAATGTATACTATTTGTTTTAGAAGCAGGAGCACGTACCACATTGGTTCCCTGCATAAATTGAGTTAATTTTTTAAAGGAATACTGCCTGCAACTGAGGTTTTTCATGGTGGAGATAAGCTCTGCCTGTTCCCAATAGGCTCCCTCAGCTGAATTAAAGAAACACAGCTATGTCTTGAAAGAAAACCATTTTTGTCAGAAGCAGGAGAATCCAGCACATTATATCCCTGTGAGAATTGAAGTCGGGTCTGTATGGACTACATCTGCATCTTAGGGTTTACAAGGTGGACTTGGGTGCCCTTTTGTCCAAATCGGCCTATTCATGTGACTTGAAAAACACATGTATCTCCCGAAAGAAAATCATCTCTGGTAGAATCAGGAGCATAAGATACCTTGTTTCCTATGAGAAATCACTTTGCTTTATGAGAAACACAACTTCCTGCAACTTACGATTTTTGAAGCTGGGGATATTCACTTTCTGTTCCAAGTAGACCTCTTCTGTGGAGTTGAAGAAATACCTGTATTTCTGGGTAGAAAACAATACGTCTGAGAAGCAGGAGCTTCTAGCACATTGGTTTCCTGTGAGAATTGAGCTCGTTTTGGAAGGAATACTTCCAGCATTTTATGTGTTTCAAGGTGGAGATACGCTGTCTGTGTTCCTTAAAGCTTACACTACTGAGTTGTAGAAAGAAATGTATCTTTCGAACACAACCATTTTGTCATAGAAGCAGGAGCATCTACCCCATTGGTCCCCTGTGAGAATGGCTTAGTTTTTGAAAGGGATGCTACCTGCAACTTAGGATTTTCCACGTGGACATAGGCCAACTGACCTCAATTGAAGAAAACCATGTGTCTCTTGAAGAAAACCAGCTGTGATATAAGCAGGAGCATCTAACACATTATTTTTCTGGGAGATTGAGTTCTTTTTTCAATGGAATACATCCTACAATGTAGGTTTTTCAAGGTGGATATAGGCTCTCGATGTTCCAAATAGGTCTATTTAGCAGAATTACAGAAAGAGAGGTATCCCTTCAACGAAAACTATCAATGATAGAAGCAGGAACATCTAGCACATGGTTTTCCAGTAAGAATTGGGTAGCTTTTTAAAGAAAAAATTCCTGCATATCAGAGTATTCAAGGTGGAGGAAGGCTCGTTCTGTTCCCAATAGGTCCCTTTAGACATGCTGAATAAACACATATGTCATTCAAAAGAAAACCATCTGTATTTAAAAGCAGAAGCATCAAGCACATTGTTTCCTTGTGAGAATTAAGTCAGTTTCTGAAATGAATATTGTCTGTAACTTACGTGTTTCAATTTGAAGGTAGGCTCTCTTTGTTTCAAATAGGCGTATTCAGCAGAGTTGAAGAAACACATGGAACTTTCAAAAGAAAACCATTTGTGTTATAAGCAAGCACATTGAGGACTTTCTTTGCTCTGAGAATTGCCTTAGTTTTTCAATGACATTCTACGTGGAAGTTAGGTTTTTCAAGGTGGAGATAGTCTCTGTTTGTTAGCACAGGTCTATTCAGCTGATTTGAAAAACATATGTGCCACTCTAAAGAAAATGATCTATGTTAGATGTGCCACTGCTAGCACATGGTTTCACAGTGACAACTGTGTTAGTTTTGAAAGGAATACTTCCTGCAAACCTGAGTTTACTAGGTGGAGAAGGCTCATTTGTGCCGAATTGGCCTATTCACCTGAGTAGAAAAAACACATCTAACATTCCAAGGAAAACCATGTGTGATAGAAACTGCAGCATCTAGACGGTGGTTTCCCTGTGAGAATTCAGTTATTTTTTGAAATTAATCCTTCCTGAAAAGTTTGTTTTTCAGGATGCACTTAGGCTCTTTTGGATCCTAAGAAGACTATTTAGCAGAGTTGAAGAAACACATGTACCTGTCGACGTAAAACCATTGGTGTTAGACCCAGGAACAAATCGCACATTATTTTGCTGTGAGAATTGTTCTGGTTTTTGTAAGGAATACTTCCTGCATATCAGAATTTACAAGGTGGAGAAAGGCTCATTTTCTTCGAAGTTGCCCTCTTCAGCTAAGTTGAGGAAACCCATGAACCTCATGATAGAAAATAATCTGTGTTACAAGCAGGAGCATCTAGCACATTGTTTGTTGTGAGAAACAGTTGGATTTCTGACGAGATATTTTCAGCAACGTAGGTTTCTCAGGGCGGTGATAGGCTCCATTTTTTCCAAAAGGCCTACTCAGCTGAGTTGAAGAAACTCATGCATCTTTCAAATGATAATCATTTGTGTTAGAAACACGAGTATGTACCACTTTGGTTCCCTTTGAGAACTCTTATTGTTCTTGGAAGGAATACTATCTGGAACTCAGGTTACTCAAGATGGAGATAGGCTCACTGTGTTCCAAATAGGCCTATTCCTCAGAGTTGCAGAAACACATACATCTCTCGAAATAAACCATGTGTGTTAGAAACAGGAGCACCTATCACTTTGTTTCCCTATGAGAATTGTGTTAGTTATTGAAAGGAATACTTCCTGCAACTTAGATTTTTCAAGCTGGCTATACCTGCTTTTTGTTCTAAACACACCTACTGAGCGGTATGGAAGAAAAACATGTATCTCTCAAAAACAAAACCTCTACAAAACATGCAGGAATATCTAGCAAATTACTTCGTGCAGAGAACTGAGTTAGTTTTTGAAATTAATACTTCCTGGAAATAGGTTCTTGATGGGGGAAATAGGCTCTGTGTGCCCCAATTATGCCTATTCCACTGGCTTAAAGATATCCATGTACATCTGTAATGAAAATCATCTGACTGGGGAGCGGGATAGCCTAGCACATTGTTCTCCTGTGGGAATTGAGTTTGTTTTGGGAAGGATTCTCAGGCAAATTAGGTGTTTCATTGAGGAGATAGCCTCTCTGTCTTCCAAACAGGACTTCAGCTGTGTAGAAGAACCAACCACATGTATCTTTTGAGAGAAAACCATTTGTGTTTGAAACACAAGAATCTAGCACATTGTTTCCCGATGAGAACTGAGTTTGGTTTTGGAATGAATACTCCCTGCAACTAAGGTTTTTCAAGGAGGTGATAGGCTATTTTTCTTCCAAATAGTCCAATTCAGCTAAGATGAGGAAACTCATGTTGCACTGCAAGGACAAACAACTATGTGAGAAGCTCTAGCATCTAGCACAATGCTTACCTGAGAGAATTGACGTTGTGTTTGAAAGGAATACCTCCTGCAAATCACAATTTGCATGGTGGAGGAAGGCTCATTTTGTTCAAAATAGGACTATTCCCCTAAGTTGAAGGAATTCATATATCTCTTGAAAGAAAACCACTGCGTGAGAAGTAGGAACATCTAGCACCTTCTTTCACTGTGAGAACTGAGTTAGTTTTGAAATGGGATATGGCCTGTCACATAGGTTTTTTCAGGTGGAGAAAGGCTCTCTTCCTTGCAAAAGGCCTATTCAGTTGAGTTCAAGATACACATGTATCTCTCGAAATAAAACCATCTGAGTAAGAAAGGGGAGCATTGAGCACCTTCTGTCCAAGTGAGAATTCACTGAGTTTTGGAAATTCTTCCTGCAAGTGAAGCTTTTCAAGGTGGAGAAAGGCT
This sequence comes from Castor canadensis, assembly GCF_047511655.1. Taxonomy (NCBI): domain Eukaryota; kingdom Metazoa; phylum Chordata; class Mammalia; order Rodentia; family Castoridae; genus Castor; species Castor canadensis. Next base: position 100,035,059 of record NC_133397.1, on the reverse strand, counting down.
TTCTTTGTTCCAATTAGGCCTATTCAAGCCTTGCGGAGGAAATACATGTATGTCTTGAAAGTAAGCCATCTGTCTTAGAAGCAAAAGCATGTGGCACATTGTTTTTCTGTGAGAACTGAGTCAGCCTTTCATAAGGAATACTCACGTCAATGTTTGATTTTCAAGGTGGAGATATGCTCTCTTTGTTCCAAATAGGACTATTCTGTTGAGTTGGGGAAACGTATATGTCTTTTGAATGTATACTATTTGTTTTAGAAGCAGGAGCACGTACCACATTGGTTCCCTGCATAAATTGAGTTAATTTTTTAAAGGAATACTGCCTGCAACTGAGGTTTTTCATGGTGGAGATAAGCTCTGCCTGTTCCCAATAGGCTCCCTCAGCTGAATTAAAGAAACACAGCTATGTCTTGAAAGAAAACCATTTTTGTCAGAAGCAGGAGAATCCAGCACATTATATCCCTGTGAGAATTGAAGTCGGGTCTGTATGGACTACATCTGCATCTTAGGGTTTACAAGGTGGACTTGGGTGCCCTTTTGTCCAAATCGGCCTATTCATGTGACTTGAAAAACACATGTATCTCCCGAAAGAAAATCATCTCTGGTAGAATCAGGAGCATAAGATACCTTGTTTCCTAGGAGAAATCACTTTGCTTTATGAGAAACACAACTTCCTGCAACTTACGTTTTTTGAAGCTGGGGATATTCACTTTCTGTTCCAAGTAGACCTCTTCTGTGGAGTTGAAGAAATACCTGTATTTCTGGGTAGAAAACAATACGTCTGAGAAGCAGGAGCTTCTAGCACATTGGTTTCCTGTGAGAATTGAGCTCGTTTTGGAAGGAATACTTCCAGCATTTTATGTGTTTCAAGGTGGAGATACGCTGTCTGTGTTCCTTAAAGCATACACTACTGAGTTGTAGAAAGAAATGTATCTTTCGAACACAACCATTTTGTCATAGAAGCAGGAGCATCTACCCCATTGGTCCCCTGTGAGAATGGCTTAGTTTTTGAAAGGGATGCTACCTGCAACTTAGGATTTTCCACGTGGACATAGGCCAACTGACCTCAATTGAAGAAAACCATGTGTCTCTTGAAGAAAACCAGCTGTGATATAAGCAGGAGCATCTAACACATTATTTTTCTGGGAGATTGAGTTCTTTTTTCAATGGAATACATCCTACAATGTAGGTTTTTCAAGGTGGATATAGGCTCTCGATGTTCCAAATAGGTCTATTTAGCAGAATTACAGAAAGAGAGGTATCCCTTCAACGAAAACTATCAATGATAGAAGCAGGAACATCTAGCACATGGTTTTCCAGTAAGAATTGGGTAGCTTTTTAAAGAAAAAATTCCTGCATATCAGAGTATTCAAGGTGGAGGAAGGCTCGTTCTGTTCCCAATAGGTCCCTTTAGACATGCTGAATAAACACATATGTCATTCAAAAGAAAACCATCTGTATTTAAAAGCAGAAGCATCAAGCACATTGTTTCCTTGTGAGAATTAAGTCAGTTTCTGAAATGAATATTGTCTGTAACTTACGTGTTTCAATTTGAAGGTAGGCTCTCTTTGTTTCAAATAGGCGTATTCAGCAGAGTTGAAGAAACACATGGAACTTTCAAAAGAAAACCATTTGTGTTATAAGCAAGCACATTGAGGACTTTCTTTGCTCTGAGAATTGCCTTAGTTTTTCAATGACATTCTACGTGGAAGTTAGGTTTTTCAAGGTGGAGATAGGCTCTGTTTGTTAGCACAGGTCTATTCAGCTGATTTGAAAAACATATGTGCCACTCTAAAGAAAATGATCTATGTTAGATGTGCCACTGCTAGCACATGGTTTCACAGTGACAACTGTGTTAGTTTTGAAAGGAATACTTCCTGCAAACCTGAGTTTACTAGGTGGAGAAGGCTCATTTGTGCCGAATTGGCCTATTCACCTGAGTAGAAAAAACACATCTAACATTCCAAGGAAAACCATCTGTGATAGAAACTGCAGCATCTAGACGGTGGTTTCCCTGTGAGAATTCAGTTATTTTTTGCAATTAATCCTTCCTGAAAAGTTTGTTTTTCAGGATGCACTTAGGCTCTTTTGGATACTAAGAAGACTATTTAGCAGAGTTGAAGAAACACATGTACCTGTCGACGTAAAACAATTGGTGTTAGACCCAGGAACAAATTGCACATTATTTTGCTGTGAGAATTGTTCTGGTTTTTGTAAGGAATACTTCCTGCATATCAGAATTTACAAGGTGGAGAAAGGCTCATTTTCTTCGAAGTTGCCCTCTTCAGCTAAGTTGAGGAAACGCATGAACCTCATGATAGAAAATAATCTGTGTTACAAGCAGGAGCATCTAGCACATTGTTTGTTGTGAGAAACAGTTGGATTTCTGACGAGATATTTTCAGCAACGTAGGTTTCTCAGGGCGGTGATAGGCTCCATTGTTTCCGAAAGGCCTACTCAACTGAGTTGAAGAAACTCATGCATCTTTCAAATGATAATCATTTGTGTTAGAAACACGAGAATGTACCACTTTGGTTCCCTTTGAGAACTCTTATTGTTCTTGAAAGGAATACTATCTGGAACTCAGGTTACTCAAGACGGAGATAGGCTCACTGTGTTCCAAATAGGTCTATTCCGCAGAGTTGCAGAAACACATACATCTCTCGAAATAAACCATGTGTGTTAGAAACAGGAGCACCTATCACTTTGTTTCCCTATGAGAATTGTGTTAGTTATTGAAAGGAATACTTCCTGCAACTTAGATTTTTCAAGCTGGCTATACCTGCTTTTTGTTCTAAACACACCTACTGAGCAGTATGGAAGAAAAACATGTATCTCTCAAAAACAAAACCTCTACAAAACATGCAGGAATATCTAGCAAATTACTTCGTGCAGAGAACTGAGTTAGTTTTTGAAATTAATACTTCCTGGAAATAGGTTCTTGATGGGGGAAATAGGCTCTGTGTGCCCCAATTACGCCTATTCCACTGGCTTAAAGATATCCATGTACATCTGTAATGAAAATCATCTGACTGGGGAGCGGGATAGCCTAGCACATTGTTCTCCTGTGGGAATTGAGTTTGTTTTGGGAAGGATTCTCAGGCAAATTAGGTGTTTCATTGAGGAGATAGCCTCTCTGTCTTCCAAACAGGACTTCAGCTGTGTAGAAGAACCAACCACATGTATCTTTTGAGAGAAAACCATTTGTGTTTGAAACACAAGAATCTAGCACATTGTTTCCCGATGAGAACTGAGTTTGGTTTTGGAATGAATACTCCCTGCAACTAAGGTTTTTCAAGGAGGTGATAGGCTATTTTTCTTCCAAATAGTCCAATTCAGCTAAGATGAGGAAACTCATGTTGCACTGCAAGGACAAACAACTATGTGAGAAGCTCTAGCATCTAGCACAATGCTTACCTGAGAGAATTGACGTTGTGTTTGAAAGGAATACCTCCTGCAAATCACAATTTGCATGGTGGAGGAAGGCTCATTTTGTTCAAAATAGGACTATTCCCCTAAGTTGAAGGAATTCATATATCTCTTGAAAGAAAACCACTGCGTGAGAAGTAGGAACATCTAGCACCTTCTTTCACTGTGAGAACTGAGTTAGTTTTGAAATGGGATATGGCCTGTCACATAGGTTTTTTCAGGTGGAGAAAGGCTCTCTTCCTTGCAAAAGGCCTATTCAGTTGAGTTCAAGATACACATGTATCTCTCGAAATAAAACCATCTGAGTAAGAAAGGGGAGCATTGAGCACCTTCTGTCCAAGTGAGAATTCACTGAGTTTTGGAAATTCTTCCTGCAAGTGAAGCTTTTCAAGGTGGAGAAAGGCTTTCTTTGTTCCAATTAGGCCTATTCAAGCCTTGCGGAGGAAATACATGTATGTCTTGAAAGTAAGCCATCTGTCTTAGAAGCAAAAGCATGTGGCACATTGTTTTTCTGTGAGAACTGAGTCAGCCTTTCATAAGGAATACTCACGTCAATGTTTGATTTTCAAGGTGGAGATATGCTCTCTTTGTTCCAAATAGGACTATTCTGTTGAGTTGGGGAAACGTATATGTCTTTTGAATGTATACTATTTGTTTTAGAAGCAGGAGCACGTACCACATTGGTTCCCTGCATAAATTGAGTTAATTTTTTAAAGGAATACTGCCTGCAACTGAGGTTTTTCATGGTGGAGATAAGCTCTGCCTGTTCCCAATAGGCTCCCTCAGCTGAATTAAAGAAACACAGCTATGTCTTGAAAGAAAACCATTTTTGTCAGAAGCAGGAGAATCCAGCACATTATATCCCTGTGAGAATTGAAGTCGGGTCTGTATGGACTACATCTGCATCTTAGGGTTTACAAGGTGGACTTGGGTGCCCTTTTGTCCAAATCGGCCTATTCATGTGACTTGAAAAACACATGTATCTCCCGAAAGAAAATCATCTCTGGTAGAATCAGGAGCATAAGATACCTTGTTTCCTAGGAGAAATCACTTTGCTTTATGAGAAACACAACTTCCTGCAACTTACGATTTTTGAAGCTGGGGATATTCACTTTCTGTTCCAAGTAGACCTCTTCTGTGGAGTTGAAGAAATACCTGTATTTCTGGGTAGAAAACAATACGTCTGAGAAGCAGGAGCTTCTAGCACATTGGTTTCCTGTGAGAATTGAGCTCGTTTTGGAAGGAATACTTCCAGCATTTTATGTGTTTCAAGGTGGAGATACGCTGTCTGTGTTCCTTAAAGCTTACACTACTGAGTTCTAGAAAGAAATGTATCTTTCGAACACAACCATTTTGTCATAGAAGCAGGAGCATCTACCCCATTGGTCCCCTGTGAGAATGGCTTAGTTTTTGAAAGGGATGCTACCTGCAACTTAGGATTTTCCACGTGGACATAGGCCAACTGACCTCAATTGAAGAAAACCATGTGTCTCTTGAAGAAAACCAGCTGTGATATAAGCAGGAGCATCTAACACATTATTTTTCTGGGAGATTGAGTTCTTTTTTCAATGGAATACATCCTACAATGTAGGTTTTTCAAGGTGGATATAGGCTCTCGATGTTCCAAATAGGTCTATTTAGCAGAATTACAGAAAGAGAGGTATCCCTTCAACGAAAACTATCAATGATAGAAGCAGGAACATCTAGCACATGGTTTTCCAGTAAGAATTGGGTAGCTTTTTAAAGAAAAAATTCCTGCATATCAGAGTATTCAAGGTGGAGGAAGGCTCGTTCTGTTCCCAATAGGTCCCTTTAGACATGCTGAATAAACACATATGTCATTCAAAAGAAAACCATCTGTATTTAAAAGCAGAAGCATCAAGCACATTGTTTCCTTGTGAGAATTAAGTCAGTTTCTGAAATGAATATTGTCTGTAACTTACGTGTTTCAATTTGAAGGTAGGCTCTCTTTGTTTCAAATAGGCGTATTCAGCAGAGTTGAAGAAACACATGGAACTTTCAAAAGAAAACCATTTGTGTTATAAGCAAGCACATTGAGGACTTTCTTTGCTCTGAGAATTGCCTTAGTTTTTCAATGACATTCTACGTGGAAGTTAGGTTTTTCAAGGTGGAGATAGGCTCTGTTTGTTAGCACAGGTCTATTCAGCTGATTTGAAAAACATATGTGCCACTCTAAAGAAAATGATCTATGTTAGATGTGCCACTGCTAGCACATGGTTTCACAGTGACAACTGTGTTAGTTTTGAAAGGAATACTTCCTGCAAACCTGAGTTTACTAGGTGGAGAAGGCTCATTTGTGCCGAATTGGCCTATTCACCTGAGTAGAAAAAACACATCTAACATTCCAAGGAAAACCATCTGTGATAGAAACTGCAGCATCTAGACGGTGGTTTCCCTGTGAGAATTCAGTTATTTTTTGCAATTAATCCTTCCTGAAAAGTTTGTTTTTCAGGATGCACTTAGGCTCTTTTGGATACTAAGAAGACTATTTAGCAGAGTTGAAGAAACACATGTACCTGTCGACGTAAAACAATTGGTGTTAGACCCAGGAACAAATTGCACATTATTTTGCTGTGAGAATTGTTCTGGTTTTTGTAAGGAATACTTCCTGCATATCAGAATTTACAAGGTGGAGAAAGGCTCATTTTCTTCGAAGTTGCCCTCTTCAGCTAAGTTGAGGAAACGCATGAACCTCATGATAGAAAATAATCTGTGTTACAAGCAGGAGCATCTAGCACATTGTTTGTTGTGAGAAACAGTTGGATTTCTGCCGAGATATTTTCAGCAACGTAGGTTTCTCAGGGCGGTGATAGGCTCCATTGTTTCCGAAAGGCCTACTCAACTGAGTTGAAGAAACTCATGCATCTTTCAAATGATAATCATTTGTGTTAGAAACACGAGAATGTACCACTTTGGTTCCCTTTGAGAACTCTTATTGTTCTTGAAAGGAATACTATCTGGAACTCAGGTTACTCAAGACGGAGATAGGCTCACTGTGTTCCAAATAGGTCTATTCCGCAGAGTTGCAGAAACACATACATCTCTCGAAATAAACCATGTGTGTTAGAAACAGGAGCACCTATCACTTTGTTTCCCTATGAGAATTGTGTTAGTTATTGAAAGGAATACTTCCTGCAACTTAGATTTTTCAAGCTGGCTATACCTGCTTTTTGTTCTAAACACACCTACTGAGCAGTATGGAAGAAAAACATGTATCTCTCAAAAACAAAACCTCTACAAAACATGCAGGAATATCTAGCAAATTACTTCGTGCAGAGAACTGAGTTAGTTTTTGAAATTAATACTTCCTGGAAATAGGTTCTTGATGGGGGAAATAGGCTCTGTGTGCCCCAATTACGCCTATTCCACTGGCTTAAAGATATCCATGTACATCTGTAATGAAAATCATCTGACTGGGGAGCGGGATAGCCTAGCACATTGTTCTCCTGTGGGAATTGAGTTTGTTTTGGGAAGGATTCTCAGGCAAATTAGGTGTTTCATTGAGGAGATAGCCTCTCTTTATTCCAAACAGGACTTCAGCTGTGTAGAAGAAACAACCACATGTATCTTTTGAGAGAAAACCATTTGTGTTTGAAACACAAGAATCTAGCACATTGTTTCCCGATGAGAACTGAGTTTGGTTTTGGAATGAATACTCCCTGCAACTAAGGTTTTTCAAGGAGGTGATAGGCTATTTTTCTTCCAAATAGTCCAATTCAGCTAAGATGAGGAAACTCATGTTGCACTGCAAGGACAAACAACTATGTGAGAAGCTCTAGCATCTAGCACAATGCTTACCTGAGAGAATTGACGTTGTGTTTGAAAGGAATACCTCCTGCAAATCACAATTTGCATGGTGGAGGAAGGCTCATTTTGTTCAAAATAGGACTATTCCCCTAAGTTGAAGGAATTCATATATCTCTTGAAAGAAAACCACTGCGTGAGAAGTAGGAACATCTAGCACCTTCTTTCACTGTGAGAACTGAGTTAGTTTTGAAATGGGATATGGCCTGTCACATAGGTTTTTTCAGGTGGAGAAAGGCTCTCTTCCTTGCAAAAGGCCTATTCAGTTGAGTTCAAGATACACATGTATCTCTCGAAATAAAACCATCTGAGTAAGAAAGGGGAGCATTGAGCACCTTCTGTCCAAGTGAGAATTCACTGAGTTTTGGAAATTCTTCCTGCAAGTGAAGCTTTTCAAGGTGGAGAAAGGCTTTCTTTGTTCCAATTAGGCCTATTCAAGCCTTGCGGAGGAAATACATGTATGTCTTGAAAGTAAGCCATCTGTCTTAGAAGCAAAAGCATGTGGCACATTGTTTTTCTGTGAGAACTGAGTCAGCCTTTCATAAGGAATACTCACGTCAATGTTTGATTTTCAAGGTGGAGATATGCTCTCTTTGTTCCAAATAGGACTATTCTGTTGAGTTGGGGAAACGTATATGTCTTTTGAATGTATACTATTTGTTTTAGAAGCAGGAGCACGTACCACATTGGTTCCCTGCATAAATTGAGTTAATTTTTTAAAGGAATACTGCCTGCAACTGAGGTTTTTCATGGTGGAGATAAGCTCTGCCTGTTCCCAATAGGCTCCCTCAGCTGAATTAAAGAAACACAGCTATGTCTTGAAAGAAAACCATTTTTGTCAGAAGCAGGAGAATCCAGCACATTATATCCCTGTGAGAATTGAAGTCGGGTCTGTATGGACTACATCTGCATCTTAGGGTTTACAAGGTGGACTTGGGTGCCCTTTTGTCCAAATCGGCCTATTCATGTGACTTGAAAAACACATGTATCTCCCGAAAGAAAATCATCTCTGGTAGAATCAGGAGCATAAGATACCTTGTTTCCTATGAGAAATCACTTTGCTTTATGAGAAACACAACTTCCTGCAACTTACGATTTTTGAAGCTGGGGATATTCACTTTCTGTTCCAAGTAGACCTCTTCTGTGGAGTTGAAGAAATACCTGTATTTCTGGGTAGAAAACAATACGTCTGAGAAGCAGGAGCTTCTAGCACATTGGTTTCCTGTGAGAATTGAGCTCGTTTTGGAAGGAATACTTCCAGCATTTTATGTGTTTCAAGGTGGAGATACGCTGTCTGTGTTCCTTAAAGCTTACACTACTGAGTTGTAGAAAGAAATGTATCTTTCGAACACAACCATTTTGTCATAGAAGCAGGAGCATCTACCCCATTGGTCCCCTGTGAGAATGGCTTAGTTTTTGAAAGGGATGCTACCTGCAACTTAGGATTTTCCACGTGGACATAGGCCAACTGACCTCAATTGAAGAAAACCATGTGTCTCTTGAAGAAAACCAGCTGTGATATAAGCAGGAGCATCTAACACATTATTTTTCTGGGAGATTGAGTTCTTTTTTCAATGGAATACATCCTACAATGTAGGTTTTTCAAGGTGGATATAGGCTCTCGATGTTCCAAATAGGTCTATTTAGCAGAATTACAGAAAGAGAGGTATCCCTTCAACGAAAACTATCAATGATAGAAGCAGGAACATCTAGCACATGGTTTTCCAGTAAGAATTGGGTAGCTTTTTAAAGAAAAAATTCCTGCATATCAGAGTATTCAAGGTGGAGGAAGGCTCGTTCTGTTCCCAATAGGTCCCTTTAGACATGCTGAATAAACACATATGTCATTCAAAAGAAAACCATCTGTATTTAAAAGCAGAAGCATCAAGCACATTGTTTCCTTGTGAGAATTAAGTCAGTTTCTGAAATGAATATTGTCTGTAACTTACGTGTTTCAATTTGAAGGTAGGCTCTCTTTGTTTCAAATAGGCGTATTCAGCAGAGTTGAAGAAACACATGGAACTTTCAAAAGAAAACCATTTGTGTTATAAGCAAGCACATTGAGGACTTTCTTTGCTCTGAGAATTGCCTTAGTTTTTCAATGACATTCTACGTGGAAGTTAGGTTTTTCAAGGTGGAGATAGGCTCTGTTTGTTAGCACAGGTCTATTCAGCTGATTTGAAAAACATATGTGCCACTCTAAAGAAAATGATCTATGTTAGATGTGCCACTGCTAGCACATGGTTTCACAGTGACAACTGTGTTAGTTTTGAAAGGAATACTTCCTGCAAACCTGAGTTTACTAGGTGGAGAAGGCTCATTTGTGCCGAATTGGCCTATTCACCTGAGTAGAAAAAACACATCTAACATTCCAAGGAAAACCATGTGTGATAGAAACTGCAGCATCTAGACGGTGGTTTCCCTGTGAGAATTCAGTTATTTTTTGAAATTAATCCTTCCTGAAAAGTTTGTTTTTCAGGATGCACTTAGGCTCTTTTGGATCCTAAGAAGACTATTTAGCAGAGTTGAAGAAACACATGTACCTGTCGACGTAAAACCATTGGTGTTAGACCCAGGAACAAATCGCACATTATTTTGCTGTGAGAATTGTTCTGGTTTTTGTAAGGAATACTTCCTGCATATCAGAATTTACAAGGTGGAGAAAGGCTCATTTTCTTCGAAGTTGCCCTCTTCAGCTAAGTTGAGGAAACGCATGAACCTCATGATAGAAAATAATCTGTGTTACAAGCAGGAGCATCTAGCACATTGTTTGTTGTGAGAAACAGTTGGATTTCTGCCGAGATATTTTCAGCAACGTAGGTTTCTCAGGGCGGTGATAGGCTCCATTGTTTCCGAAAGGCCTACTCAACTGAGTTGAAGAAACTCATGCATCTTTCAAATGATAATCATTTGTGTTAGAAACACGAGAATGTACCACTTTGGTTCCCTTTGAGAACTCTTATTGTTCTTGAAAGGAATACTATCTGGAACTCAGGTTACTCAAGACGGAGATAGGCTCACTGTGTTCCAAATAGGTCTATTCCGCAGAGTTGCAGAAACACATACATCTCTCGAAATAAACCATGTGTGTTAGAAACAGGAGCACCTATCACTTTGTTTCCCTATGAGAATTGTGTTAGTTATTGAAAGGAATACTTCCTGCAACTTAGATTTTTCAAGCTGGCTATACCTGCTTTTTGTTCTAAACACACCTACTGAGCAGTATGGAAGAAAAACATGTATCTCTCAAAAACAAAACCTCTACAAAACATGCAGGAATATCTAGCAAATTACTTCGTGCAGAGAACTGAGTTAGTTTTTGAAATTAATACTTCCTGGAAATAGGTTCTTGATGGGGGAAATAGGCTCTGTGTGCCCCAATTACGCCTATTCCACTGGCTTAAAGATATCCATGTACATCTGTAATGAAAATCATCTGACTGGGGAGCGGGATAGCCTAGCACATTGTTCTCCTGTGGGAATTGAGTTTGTTTTGGGAAGGATTCTCAGGCAAATTAGGTGTTTCATTGAGGAGATAGCCTCTCTTTATTCCAAACAGGACTTCAGCTGTGTAGAAGAAACAACCACATGTATCTTTTGAGAGAAAACCATTTGTGTTTGAAACACAAGAATCTAGCACATTGTTTCCCGATGAGAACTGAGTTTGGTTTTGGAATGAATACTCCCTGCAACTAAGGTTTTTCAAGGAGGTGATAGGCTATTTTTCTTCCAAATAGTCCAATTCAGCTAAGATGAGGAAACTCATGTTGCACTGCAAGGACAAACAACTATGTGAGAAGCTCTAGCATCTAGCACAATGCTTACCTGAGAGAATTGACGTTGTGTTTGAAAGGAATACCTCCTGCAAATCACAATTTGCATGGTGGAGGAAGGCTCATTTTGTTCAAAATAGGACTATTCCCCTAAGTTGAAGGAATTCATATATCTCTTGAAAGAAAACCACTGCGTGAGAAGTAGGAACATCTAGCACCTTCTTTCACTGTGAGAACTGAGTTAGTTTTGAAATGGGATATGGCCTGTCACATAGGTTTTTTCAGGTGGAGAAAGGCTCTCTTCCTTGCAAAAGGCCTATTCAGTTGAGTTCAAGATACACATGTATCTCTCGAAATAAAACCATCTGAGTAAGAAAGGGGAGCATTGAGCACCTTCTGTCCAAGTGAGAATTCACTGAGTTTTGGAAATTCTTCCTGCAAGTGAAGCTTTTCAAGGTGGAGAAAGGCTTTCTTTGTTCCAATTAGGCCTATTCAAGCCTTGCGGAGGAAATACATGTATGTCTTGAAAGTAAGCCATCTGTCTTAGAAGCAAAAGCATGTGGCACATTGTTTTTCTGTGAGAACTGAGTCAGCCTTTCATAAGGAATACTCACGTCAATGTTTGATTTTCAAGGTGGAGATATGCTCTCTTTGTTCCAAATAGGACTATTCTGTTGAGTTGGGGAAACGTATATGTCTTTTGAATGTATACTATTTGTTTTAGAAGCAGGAGCACGTACCACATTGGTTCCCTGCATAAATTGAGTTAATTTTTTAAAGGAATACTGCCTGCAACTGAGGTTTTTCATGGTGGAGATAAGCTCTGCCTGTTCCCAATAGGCTCCCTCAGCTGAATTAAAGAAACACAGCTATGTCTTGAAAGAAAACCATTTTTGTCAGAAGCAGGAGAATCCAGCACATTATATCCCTGTGAGAATTGAAGTCGGGTCTGTATGGACTACATCTGCATCTTAGGGTTTACAAGGTGGACTTGGGTGCCCTTTTGTCCAAATCGGCCTATTCATGTGACTTGAAAAACACATGTATCTCCCGAAAGAAAATCATCTCTGGTAGAATCAGGAGCATAAGATACCTTGTTTCCTATGAGAAATCACTTTGCTTTATGAGAAACACAACTTCCTGCAACTTACGATTTTTGAAGCTGGGGATATTCACTTTCTGTTCCAAGTAGACCTCTTCTGTGGAGTTGAAGAAATACCTGTATTTCTGGGTAGAAAACAATACGTCTGAGAAGCAGGAGCTTCTAGCACATTGGTTTCCTGTGAGAATTGAGCTCGTTTTGGAAGGAATACTTCCAGCATTTTATGTGTTTCAAGGTGGAGATACGCTGTCTGTGTTCCTTAAAGCTTACACTACTGAGTTGTAGAAAGAAATGTATCTTTCGAACACAACCATTTTGTCATAGAAGCAGGAGCATCTACCCCATTGGTCCCCTGTGAGAATGGCTTAGTTTTTGAAAGGGATGCTACCTGCAACTTAGGATTTTCCACGTGGACATAGGCCAACTGACCTCAATTGAAGAAAACCATGTGTCTCTTGAAGAAAACCAGCTGTGATATAAGCAGGAGCATCTAACACATTATTTTTCTGGGAGATTGAGTTCTTTTTTCAATGGAATACATCCTACAATGTAGGTTTTTCAAGGTGGATATAGGCTCTCGATGTTCCAAATAGGTCTATTTAGCAGAATTACAGAAAGAGAGGTATCCCTTCAACGAAAACTATCAATGATAGAAGCAGGAACATCTAGCACATGGTTTTCCAGTAAGAATTGGGTAGCTTTTTAAAGAAAAAATTCCTGCATATCAGAGTATTCAAGGTGGAGGAAGGCTCGTTCTGTTCCCAATAGGTCCCTTTAGACATGCTGAATAAACACATATGTCATTCAAAAGAAAACCATCTGTATTTAAAAGCAGAAGCATCAAGCACATTGTTTCCTTGTGAGAATTAAGTCAGTTTCTGAAATGAATATTGTCTGTAACTTACGTGTTTCAATTTGAAGGTAGGCTCTCTTTGTTTCAAATAGGCGTATTCAGCAGAGTTGAAGAAACACATGGAACTTTCAAAAGAAAACCATTTGTGTTATAAGCAAGCACATTGAGGACTTTCTTTGCTCTGAGAATTGCCTTAGTTTTTCAATGACATTCTACGTGGAAGTTAGGTTTTTCAAGGTGGAGATAGGCTCTGTTTGTTAGCACAGGTCTATTCAGCTGATTTGAAAAACATATGTGCCACTCTAAAGAAAATGATCTATGTTAGATGTGCCACTGCTAGCACATGGTTTCACAGTGACAACTGTGTTAGTTTTGAAAGGAATACTTCCTGCAAACCTGAGTTTACTAGGTGGAGAAGGCTCATTTGTGCCGAATTGGCCTATTCACCTGAGTAGAAAAAACACATCTAACATTCCAAGGAAAACCATGTGTGATAGAAACTGCAGCATCTAGACGGTGGTTTCCCTGTGAGAATTCAGTTATTTTTTGAAATTAATCCTTCCTGAAAAGTTTGTTTTTCAGGATGCACTTAGGCTCTTTTGGATCCTAAGAAGACTATTTAGCAGAGTTGAAGAAACACATGTACCTGTCGACGTAAAACCATTGGTGTTAGACCCAGGAACAAATCGCACATTATTTTGCTGTGAGAATTGTTCTGGTTTTTGTAAGGAATACTTCCTGCATATCAGAATTTACAAGGTGGAGAAAGGCTCATTTTCTTCGAAGTTGCCCTCTTCAGCTAAGTTGAGGAAACCCATGAACCTCATGATAGAAAATAATCTGTGTTACAAGCAGGAGCATCTAGCACATTGTTTGTTGTGAGAAACAGTTGGATTTCTGACGAGATATTTTCAGCAACGTAGGTTTCTCAGGGCGGTGATAGGCTCCATTTTTTCCAAAAGGCCTACTCAGCTGAGTTGAAGAAACTCATGCATCTTTCAAATGATAATCATTTGTGTTAGAAACACGAGTATGTACCACTTTGGTTCCCTTTGAGAACTCTTATTGTTCTTGGAAGGAATACTATCTGGAACTCAGGTTACTCAAGATGGAGATAGGCTCACTGTGTTCCAAATAGGCCTATTCCTCAGAGTTGCAGAAACACATACATATCTCGAAATAAACCATGTGTGTTAGAAACAGGAGCACCTATCACTTTGTTTCCCTATGAGAATTGTGTTAGTTATTGAAAGGAATACTTCCTGCAACTTAGATTTTTCAAGCTGGCTATACCTGCTTTTTGTTCTAAACACACCTACTGAGCGGTATGGAAGAAAAACATGTATCTCTCAAAAACAAAACCTCTACAAAACATGCAGGAATATCTAGCAAATTACTTCGTGCAGAGAACTGAGTTAGTTTTTGAAATTAATACTTCCTGGAAATAGGTTCTTGATGGGGGAAATAGGCTCTGTGTGCCCCAATTATGCCTATTCCACTGGCTTAAAGATATCCATGTACATCTGTAATGAAAATCATCTGACTGGGGAGCGGGATAACCTAGCACATTGTTCTCCTGTGGGAATTGAGTTTGTTTTGGGAAGGATTCTCAGGCAAATTAGGTGTTTCATTGAGGAGATAGCCTCTCTGTCTTCCAAACAGGACTTCAGCTGTGTAGAAGAACCAACCACATGTATCTTTTGAGAGAAAACCATTTGTGTTTGAAACACAAGAATCTAGCACATTGTTTCCCGATGAGAACTGAGTTTGGTTTTGGAATGAATACTCCCTGCAACTAAGGTTTTTCAAGGAGGTGATAGGCTATTTTTCTTCCAAATAGTCCAATTCAGCTAAGATGAGGAAACTCATGTTGCACTGCAAGGACAAACAACTATGTGAGAAGCTCTAGCATCTAGCACAATGCTTACCTGAGAGAATTGACGTTGTGTTTGAAAGGAATACCTCCTGCAAATCACAATTTGCATGGTGGAGGAAGGCTCATTTTGTTCAAAATAGGACTATTCCCCTAAGTTGAAGGAATTCATATATCTCTTGAAAGAAAACCACTGCGTGAGAAGTAGGAACATCTAGCACCTTCTTTCACTGTGAGAACTGAGTTAGTTTTGAAATGGGATATGGCCTGTCACATAGGTTTTTTCAGGTGGAGAAAGGCTCTCTTCCTTGCAAAAGGCCTATTCAGTTGAGTTCAAGATACACATGTATCTCTCGAAATAAAACCATCTGAGTAAGAAAGGGGAGCATTGAGCACCTTCTGTCCAAGTGAGAATTCACTGAGTTTTGGAAATTCTTCCTGCAAGTGAAGCTTTTCAAGGTGGAGAAAGGCTTTCTTTGTTCCAATTAGGCCTATTCAAGCCTTGCGGAGGAAATACATGTATGTCTTGAAAGTAAGCCATCTGTCTTAGAAGCAAAAGCATGTGGCACATTGTTTTTCTGTGAGAACTGAGTCAGCCTTTCATAAGGAATACTCACGTCAATGTTTGATTTTCAAGGTGGAGATATGCTCTCTTTGTTCCAAATAGGACTATTCTGTTGAGTTGGGGAAACGTATATGTCTTTTGAATGTATACTATTTGTTTTAGAAGCAGGAGCACGTACCACATTGGTTCCCTGCATAAATTGAGTTAATTTTTTAAAGGAATACTGCCTGCAACTGAGGTTTTTCATGGTGGAGATAAGCTCTGCCTGTTCCCAATAGGCTCCCTCAGCTGAATTAAAGAAACACAGCTATGTCTTGAAAGAAAACCATTTTTGTCAGAAGCAGGAGAATCCAGCACATTATATCCCTGTGAGAATTGAAGTCGGGTCTGTATGGACTACATCTGCATCTTAGGGTTTACAAGGTGGACTTGGGTGCCCTTTTGTCCAAATCGGCCTATTCATGTGACTTGAAAAACACATGTATCTCCCGAAAGAAAATCATCTCTGGTAGAATCAGGAGCATAAGATACCTTGTTTCCTAGGAGAAATCACTTTGCTTTATGAGAAACACAACTTCCTGCAACTTACGTTTTTTGAAGCTGGGGATATTCACTTTCTGTTCCAAGTAGACCTCTTCTGTGGAGTTGAAGAAATACCTGTATTTCTGGGTAGAAAACAATACGTCTGAGAAGCAGGAGCTTCTAGCACATTGGTTTCCTGTGAGAATTGAGCTCGTTTTGGAAGGAATACTTCCAGCATTTTATGTGTTTCAAGGTGGAGATACGCTGTCTGTGTTCCTTAAAGCATACACTACTGAGTTGTAGAAAGAAATGTATCTTTCGAACACAACCATTTTGTCATAGAAGCAGGAGCATCTACCCCATTGGTCCCCTGTGAGAATGGCTTAGTTTTTGAAAGGGATGCTACCTGCAACTTAGGATTTTCCACGTGGACATAGGCCAACTGACCTCAATTGAAGAAAACCATGTGTCTCTTGAAGAAAACCAGCTGTGATATAAGCAGGAGCATCTAACACATTATTTTTCTGGGAGATTGAGTTCTTTTTTCAATGGAATACATCCTACAATGTAGGTTTTTCAAGGTGGATATAGGCTCTCGATGTTCCAAATAGGTCTATTTAGCAGAATTACAGAAAGAGAGGTATCCCTTCAACGAAAACTATCAATGATAGAAGCAGGAACATCTAGCACATGGTTTTCCAGTAAGAATTGGGTAGCTTTTTAAAGAAAAAATTCCTGCATATCAGAGTATTCAAGGTGGAGGAAGGCTCGTTCTGTTCCCAATAGGTCCCTTTAGACATGCTGAATAAACACATATGTCATTCAAAAGAAAACCATCTGTATTTAAAAGCAGAAGCATCAAGCACATTGTTTCCTTGTGAGAATTAAGTCAGTTTCTGAAATGAATATTGTCTGTAACTTACGTGTTTCAATTTGAAGGTAGGCTCTCTTTGTTTCAAATAGGCGTATTCAGCAGAGTTGAAGAAACACATGGAACTTTCAAAAGAAAACCATTTGTGTTATAAGCAAGCACATTGAGGACTTTCTTTGCTCTGAGAATTGCCTTAGTTTTTCAATGACATTCTACGTGGAAGTTAGGTTTTTCAAGGTGGAGATAGGCTCTGTTTGTTAGCACAGGTCTATTCAGCTGATTTGAAAAACATATGTGCCACTCTAAAGAAAATGATCTATGTTAGATGTGCCACTGCTAGCACATGGTTTCACAGTGACAACTGTGTTAGTTTTGAAAGGAATACTTCCTGCAAACCTGAGTTTACTAGGTGGAGAAGGCTCATTTGTGCCGAATTGGCCTATTCACCTGAGTAGAAAAAACACATCTAACATTCCAAGGAAAACCATCTGTGATAGAAACTGCAGCATCTAGACGGTGGTTTCCCTGTGAGAATTCAGTTATTTTTTGCAATTAATCCTTCCTGAAAAGTTTGTTTTTCAGGATGCACTTAGGCTCTTTTGGATACTAAGAAGACTATTTAGCAGAGTTGAAGAAACACATGTACCTGTCGACGTAAAACAATTGGTGTTAGACCCAGGAACAAATTGCACATTATTTTGCTGTGAGAATTGTTCTGGTTTTTGTAAGGAATACTTCCTGCATATCAGAATTTACAAGGTGGAGAAAGGCTCATTTTCTTCGAAGTTGCCCTCTTCAGCTAAGTTGAGGAAACGCATGAACCTCATGATAGAAAATAATCTGTGTTACAAGCAGGAGCATCTAGCACATTGTTTGTTGTGAGAAACAGTTGGATTTCTGCCGAGATATTTTCAGCAACGTAGGTTTCTCAGGGCGGTGATAGGCTCCATTGTTTCCGAAAGGCCTACTCAACTGAGTTGAAGAAACTCATGCATCTTTCAAATGATAATCATTTGTGTTAGAAACACGAGAATGTACCACTTTGGTTCCCTTTGAGAACTCTTATTGTTCTTGAAAGGAATACTATCTGGAACTCAGGTTACTCAAGACGGAGATAGGCTCACTGTGTTCCAAATAGGTCTATTCCGCAGAGTTGCAGAAACACATACATCTCTCGAAATAAACCATGTGTGTTAGAAACAGGAGCACCTATCACTTTGTTTCCCTATGAGAATTGTGTTAGTTATTGAAAGGAATACTTCCTGCAACTTAGATTTTTCAAGCTGGCTATACCTGCTTTTTGTTCTAAACACACCTACTGAGCAGTATGGAAGAAAAACATGTATCTCTCAAAAACAAAACCTCTACAAAACATGCAGGAATATCTAGCAAATTACTTCGTGCAGAGAACTGAGTTAGTTTTTGAAATTAATACTTCCTGGAAATAGGTTCTTGATGGGGGAAATAGGCTCTGTGTGCCCCAATTACGCCTATTCCACTGGCTTAAAGATATCCATGTACATCTGTAATGAAAATCATCTGACTGGGGAGCGGGATAGCCTAGCACATTGTTCTCCTGTGGGAATTGAGTTTGTTTTGGGAAGGATTCTCAGGCAAATTAGGTGTTTCATTGAGGAGATAGCCTCTCTTTATTCCAAACAGGACTTCAGCTGTGTAGAAGAAACAACCACATGTATCTTTTGAGAGAAAACCATTTGTGTTTGAAACACAAGAATCTAGCACATTGTTTCCCGATGAGAACTGAGTTTGGTTTTGGAATGAATACTCCCTGCAACTAAGGTTTTTCAAGGAGGTGATAGGCTATTTTTCTTCCAAATAGTCCAATTCAGCTAAGATGAGGAAACTCATGTTGCACTGCAAGGACAAACAACTATGTGAGAAGCTCTAGCATCTAGCACAATGCTTACCTGAGAGAATTGAGGTTGTGTTTGAAAGGAATACCTCCTGCAAATCACAATTTGCATGGTGGAGGAAGGCTCATTTTGTTCAAAATAGGACTATTCCCCTAAGTTGAAGGAATTCATATATCTCTTGAAAGAAAACCACTGCGTGAGAAGTAGGAACATCTAGCACCTTCTTTCACTGTGAGAACTGAGTTAGTTTTGAAATGGGATATGGCCTGTCACATAGGTTTTTTCAGGTGGAGAAAGGCTCTCTGCCTTGCAAAAGGCCTATTCAGTTGAGTTCAAGATACACATGTATCTCTCGAAATAAAACCATCTGAGTAAGAAAGGGGAGCATTGAGCACCTTCTGTCCAAGTGAGAATTCACTGAGTTTTGGAAATTCTTCCTGCAAGTGAAGCTTTTCAAGGTGGAGAAAGGCTTTCTTTGTTCCAATTAGGCCTATTCAAGCCTTGCGGAGGAAATACATGTATGTCTTGAAAGTAAGCCATCTGTCTTAGAAGCAAAAGCATGTGGCACATTGTTTTTCTGTGAGAACTGAGTCAGCCTTTCATAAGGAATACTCACGTCAATGTTTGATTTTCAAGGTGGAGATATGCTCTCTTTGTTCCAAATAGGACTATTCTGTTGAGTTGGGGAAACGTATATGTCTTTTGAATGTATACTATTTGTTTTAGAAGCAGGAGCACGTACCACATTGGTTCCCTGCATAAATTGAGTTAATTTTTTAAAGGAATACTGCCTGCAACTGAGGTTTTTCATGGTGGAGATAAGCTCTGCCTGTTCCCAATAGGCTCCCTCAGCTGAATTAAAGAAACACAGCTATGTCTTGAAAGAAAACCATTTTTGTCAGAAGCAGGAGAATCCAGCACATTATATCCCTGTGAGAATTGAAGTCGGGTCTGTATGGACTACATCTGCATCTTAGGGTTTACAAGGTGGACTTGGGTGCCCTTTTGTCCAAATCGGCCTATTCATGTGACTTGAAAAACACATGTATCTCCCGAAAGAAAATCATCTCTGGTAGAATCAGGAGCATAAGATACCTTGTTTCCTAGGAGAAATCACTTTGCTTTATGAGAAACACAACTTCCTGCAACTTACGTTTTTTGAAGCTGGGGATATTCACTTTCTGTTCCAAGTAGACCTCTTCTGTGGAGTTGAAGAAATACCTGTATTTCTGGGTAGAAAACAATACGTCTGAGAAGCAGGAGCTTCTAGCACATTGGTTTCCTGTGAGAATTGAGCTCGTTTTGGAAGGAATACTTCCAGCATTTTATGTGTTTCAAGGTGGAGATACGCTGTCTGTGTTCCTTAAAGCATACACTACTGAGTTGTAGAAAGAAATGTATCTTTCGAACACAACCATTTTGTCATAGAAGCAGGAGCATCTACCCCATTGGTCCCCTGTGAGAATGGCTTAGTTTTTGAAAGGGATGCTACCTGCAACTTAGGATTTTCCACGTGGACATAGGCCAACTGACCTCAATTGAAGAAAACCATGTGTCTCTTGAAGAAAACCAGCTGTGATATAAGCAGGAGCATCTAACACATTATTTTTCTGGGAGATTGAGTTCTTTTTTCAATGGAATACATCCTACAATGTAGGTTTTTCAAGGTGGATATAGGCTCTCGATGTTCCAAATAGGTCTATTTAGCAGAATTACAGAAAGAGAGGTATCCCTTCAACGAAAACTATCAATGATAGAAGCAGGAACATCTAGCACATGGTTTTCCAGTAAGAATTGGGTAGCTTTTTAAAGAAAAAATTCCTGCATATCAGAGTATTCAAGGTGGAGGAAGGCTCGTTCTGTTCCCAATAGGTCCCTTTAGACATGCTGAATAAACACATATGTCATTCAAAAGAAAACCATCTGTATTTAAAAGCAGAAGCATCAAGCACATTGTTTCCTTGTGAGAATTAAGTCAGTTTCTGAAATGAATATTGTCTGTAACTTACGTGTTTCAATTTGAAGGTAGGCTCTCTTTGTTTCAAATAGGCGTATTCAGCAGAGTTGAAGAAACACATGGAACTTTCAAAAGAAAACCATTTGTGTTATAAGCAAGCACATTGAGGACTTTCTTTGCTCTGAGAATTGCCTTAGTTTTTCAATGACATTCTACGTGGAAGTTAGGTTTTTCAAGGTGGAGATAGGCTCTGTTTGTTAGCACAGGTCTATTCAGCTGATTTGAAAAACATATGTGCCACTCTAAAGAAAATGATCTATGTTAGATGTGCCACTGCTAGCACATGGTTTCACAGTGACAACTGTGTTAGTTTTGAAAGGAATACTTCCTGCAAACCTGAGTTTACTAGGTGGAGAAGGCTCATTTGTGCCGAATTGGCCTATTCACCTGAGTAGAAAAAACACATCTAACATTCCAAGGAAAACCATCTGTGATAGAAACTGCAGCATCTAGACGGTGGTTTCCCTGTGAGAATTCAGTTATTTTTTGCAATTAATCCTTCCTGAAAAGTTTGTTTTTCAGGATGCACTTAGGCTCTTTTGGATACTAAGAAGACTATTTAGCAGAGTTGAAGAAACACATGTACCTGTCGACGTAAAACAATTGGTGTTAGACCCAGGAACAAATTGCACATTATTTTGCTGTGAGAATTGTTCTGGTTTTTGTAAGGAATACTTCCTGCATATCAGAATTTACAAGGTGGAGAAAGGCTCATTTTCTTCGAAGTTGCCCTCTTCAGCTAAGTTGAGGAAACGCATGAACCTCATGATAGAAAATAATCTGTGTTACAAGCAGGAGCATCTAGCACATTGTTTGTTGTGAGAAACAGTTGGATTTCTGCCGAGATATTTTCAGCAACGTAGGTTTCTCAGGGCGGTGATAGGCTCCATTGTTTCCGAAAGGCCTACTCAACTGAGTTGAAGAAACTCATGCATCTTTCAAATGATAATCATTTGTGTTAGAAACACGAGAATGTACCACTTTGGTTCCCTTTGAGAACTCTTATTGTTCTTGAAAGGAATACTATCTGGAACTCAGGTTACTCAAGACGGAGATAGGCTCACTGTGTTCCAAATAGGTCTATTCCGCAGAGTTGCAGAAACACATACATCTCTCGAAATAAACCATGTGTGTTAGAAACAGGAGCACCTATCACTTTGTTTCCCTATGAGAATTGTGTTAGTTATTGAAAGGAATACTTCCTGCAACTTAGATTTTTCAAGCTGGCTATACCTGCTTTTTGTTCTAAACACACCTACTGAGCAGTATGGAAGAAAAACATGTATCTCTCAAAAACAAAACCTCTACAAAACATGCAGGAATATCTAGCAAATTACTTCGTGCAGAGAACTGAGTTAGTTTTTGAAATTAATACTTCCTGGAAATAGGTTCTTGATGGGGGAAATAGGCTCTGTGTGCCCCAATTACGCCTATTCCACTGGCTTAAAGATATCCATGTACATCTGTAATGAAAATCATCTGACTGGGGAGCGGGATAGCCTAGCACATTGTTCTCCTGTGGGAATTGAGTTTGTTTTGGGAAGGATTCTCAGGCAAATTAGGTGTTTCATTGAGGAGATAGCCTCTCTTTATTCCAAACAGGACTTCAGCTGTGTAGAAGAAACAACCACATGTATCTTTTGAGAGAAAACCATTTGTGTTTGAAACACAAGAATCTAGCACATTGTTTCCCGATGAGAACTGAGTTTGGTTTTGGAATGAATACTCCCTGCAACTAAGGTTTTTCAAGGAGGTGATAGGCTATTTTTCTTCCAAATAGTCCAATTCAGCTAAGATGAGGAAACTCATGTTGCACTGCAAGGACAAACAACTATGTGAGAAGCTCTAGCATCTAGCACAATGCTTACCTGAGAGAATTGACGTTGTGTTTGAAAGGAATACCTCCTGCAAATCACAATTTGCATGGTGGAGGAAGGCTCATTTTGTTCAAAATAGGACTATTCCCCTAAGTTGAAGGAATTCATATATCTCTTGAAAGAAAACCACTGCGTGAGAAGTAGGAACATCTAGCACCTTCTTTCACTGTGAGAACTGAGTTAGTTTTGAAATGGGATATGGCCTGTCACATAGGTTTTTTCAGGTGGAGAAAGGCTCTCTTCCTTGCAAAAGGCCTATTCAGTTGAGTTCAAGATACACATGTATCTCTCGAAATAAAACCATCTGAGTAAGAAAGGGGAGCATTGAGCACCTTCTGTCCAAGTGAGAATTCACTGAGTTTTGGAAATTCTTCCTGCAAGTGAAGCTTTTCAAGGTGGAGAAAGGCTTTCTTTGTTCCAATTAGGCCTATTCAAGCCTTGCGGAGGAAATACATGTATGTCTTGAAAGTAAGCCATCTGTCTTAGAAGCAAAAGCATGTGGCACATTGTTTTTCTGTGAGAACTGAGTCAGCCTTTCATAAGGAATACTCACGTCAATGTTTGATTTTCAAGGTGGAGATATGCTCTCTTTGTTCCAAATAGGACTATTCTGTTGAGTTGGGGAAACGTATATGTCTTTTGAATGTATACTATTTGTTTTAGAAGCAGGAGCACGTACCACATTGGTTCCCTGCATAAATTGAGTTAATTTTTTAAAGGAATACTGCCTGCAACTGAGGTTTTTCATGGTGGAGATAAGCTCTGCCTGTTCCCAATAGGCTCCCTCAGCTGAATTAAAGAAACACAGCTATGTCTTGAAAGAAAACCATTTTTGTCAGAAGCAGGAGAATCCAGCACATTATATCCCTGTGAGAATTGAAGTCGGGTCTGTATGGACTACATCTGCATCTTAGGGTTTACAAGGTGGACTTGGGTGCCCTTTTGTCCAAATCGGCCTATTCATGTGACTTGAAAAACACATGTATCTCCCGAAAGAAAATCATCTCTGGTAGAATCAGGAGCATAAGATACCTTGTTTCCTATGAGAAATCACTTTGCTTTATGAGAAACACAACTTCCTGCAACTTACGATTTTTGAAGCTGGGGATATTCACTTTCTGTTCCAAGTAGACCTCTTCTGTGGAGTTGAAGAAATACCTGTATTTCTGGGTAGAAAACAATACGTCTGAGAAGCAGGAGCTTCTAGCACATTGGTTTCCTGTGAGAATTGAGCTCGTTTTGGAAGGAATACTTCCAGCATTTTATGTGTTTCAAGGTGGAGATACGCTGTCTGTGTTCCTTAAAGCTTACACTACTGAGTTCTAGAAAGAAATGTATCTTTCGAACACAACCATTTTGTCATAGAAGCAGGAGCATCTACCCCATTGGTCCCCTGTGAGAATGGCTTAGTTTTTGAAAGGGATGCTACCTGCAACTTAGGATTTTCCACGTGGACATAGGCCAACTGACCTCAATTGAAGAAAACCATGTGTCTCTTGAAGAAAACCAGCTGTGATATAAGCAGGAGCATCTAACACATTATTTTTCTGGGAGATTGAGTTCTTTTTTCAATGGAATACATCCTACAATGTAGGTTTTTCAAGGTGGATATAGGCTCTCGATGTTCCAAATAGGTCTATTTAGCAGAATTACAGAAAGAGAGGTATCCCTTCAACGAAAACTATCAATGATAGAAGCAGGAACATCTAGCACATGGTTTTCCAGTAAGAATTGGGTAGCTTTTTAAAGAAAAAATTCCTGCATATCAGAGTATTCAAGGTGGAGGAAGGCTCGTTCTGTTCCCAATAGGTCCCTTTAGACATGCTGAATAAACACATATGTCATTCAAAAGAAAACCATCTGTATTTAAAAGCAGAAGCATCAAGCACATTGTTTCCTTGTGAGAATTAAGTCAGTTTCTGAAATGAATATTGTCTGTAACTTACGTGTTTCAATTTGAAGGTAGGCTCTCTTTGTTTCAAATAGGCGTATTCAGCAGAGTTGAAGAAACACATGGAACTTTCAAAAGAAAACCATTTGTGTTATAAGCAAGCACATTGAGGACTTTCTTTGCTCTGAGAATTGCCTTAGTTTTTCAATGACATTCTACGTGGAAGTTAGGTTTTTCAAGGTGGAGATAGGCTCTGTTTGTTAGCACAGGTCTATTCAGCTGATTTGAAAAACATATGTGCCACTCTAAAGAAAATGATCTATGTTAGATGTGCCACTGCTAGCACATGGTTTCACAGTGACAACTGTGTTAGTTTTGAAAGGAATACTTCCTGCAAACCTGAGTTTACTAGGTGGAGAAGGCTCATTTGTGCCGAATTGGCCTATTCACCTGAGTAGAAAAAACACATCTAACATTCCAAGGAAAACCATCTGTGATAGAAACTGCAGCATCTAGACGGTGGTTTCCCTGTGAGAATTCAGTTATTTTTTGCAATTAATCCTTCCTGAAAAGTTTGTTTTTCAGGATGCACTTAGGCTCTTTTGGATACTAAGAAGACTATTTAGCAGAGTTGAAGAAACACATGTACCTGTCGACGTAAAACAATTGGTGTTAGACCCAGGAACAAATTGCACATTATTTTGCTGTGAGAATTGTTCTGGTTTTTGTAAGGAATACTTCCTGCATATCAGAATTTACAAGGTGGAGAAAGGCTCATTTTCTTCGAAGTTGCCCTCTTCAGCTAAGTTGAGGAAACGCATGAACCTCATGATAGAAAATAATCTGTGTTACAAGCAGGAGCATCTAGCACATTGTTTGTTGTGAGAAACAGTTGGATTTCTGCCGAGATATTTTCAGCAACGTAGGTTTCTCAGGGCGGTGATAGGCTCCATTGTTTCCGAAAGGCCTACTCAACTGAGTTGAAGAAACTCATGCATCTTTCAAATGATAATCATTTGTGTTAGAAACACGAGAATGTACCACTTTGGTTCCCTTTGAGAACTCTTATTGTTCTTGAAAGGAATACTATCTGGAACTCAGGTTACTCAAGACGGAGATAGGCTCACTGTGTTCCAAATAGGTCTATTCCGCAGAGTTGCAGAAACACATACATCTCTCGAAATAAACCATGTGTGTTAGAAACAGGAGCACCTATCACTTTGTTTCCCTATGAGAATTGTGTTAGTTATTGAAAGGAATACTTCCTGCAACTTAGATTTTTCAAGCTGGCTATACCTGCTTTTTGTTCTAAACACACCTACTGAGCAGTATGGAAGAAAAACATGTATCTCTCAAAAACAAAACCTCTACAAAACATGCAGGAATATCTAGCAAATTACTTCGTGCAGAGAACTGAGTTAGTTTTTGAAATTAATACTTCCTGGAAATAGGTTCTTGATGGGGGAAATAGGCTCTGTGTGCCCCAATTACGCCTATTCCACTGGCTTAAAGATATCCATGTACATCTGTAATGAAAATCATCTGACTGGGGAGCGGGATAGCCTAGCACATTGTTCTCCTGTGGGAATTGAGTTTGTTTTGGGAAGGATTCTCAGGCAAATTAGGTGTTTCATTGAGGAGATAGCCTCTCTGTCTTCCAAACAGGACTTCAGCTGTGTAGAAGAAACAACCACATGTATCTTTTGAGAGAAAACCATTTGTGTTTGAAACACAAGAATCTAGCACATTGTTTCCCGATGAGAACTGAGTTTGGTTTTGGAATGAATACTCCCTGCAACTAAGGTTTTTCAAGGAGGTGATAGGCTATTTTTCTTCCAAATAGTCCAATTCAGCTAAGATGAGGAAACTCATGTTGCACTGCAAGGACAAACAACTATGTGAGAAGCTCTAGCATCTAGCACAATGCTTACCTGAGAGAATTGAGGTTGTGTTTGAAAGGAATACCTCCTGCAAATCACAATTTGCATGGTGGAGGAAGGCTCATTTTGTTCAAAATAGGACTATTCCCCTAAGTTGAAGGAATTCATATATCTCTTGAAAGAAAACCACTGCGTGAGAAGTAGGAACATCTAGCACCTTCTTTCACTGTGAGAACTGAGTTAGTTTTGAAATGGGATATGGCCTGTCACATAGGTTTTTTCAGGTGGAGAAAGGCTCTCTTCCTTGCAAAAGGCCTATTCAGTTGAGTTCAAGATACACATGTATCTCTCGAAATAAAACCATCTGAGTAAGAAAGGGGAGCATTGAGCACCTTCTGTCCAAGTGAGAATTCACTGAGTTTTGGAAATTCTTCCTGCAAGTGAAGCTTTTCAAGGTGGAGAAAGGCTTTCTTTGTTCCAATTAGGCCTATTCAAGCCTTGCGGAGGAAATACATGTATGTCTTGAAAGTAAGCCATCTGTCTTAGAAGCAAAAGCATGTGGCACATTGTTTTTCTGTGAGAACTGAGTCAGCCTTTCATAAGGAATACTCACGTCAATGTTTGATTTTCAAGGTGGAGATATGCTCTCTTTGTTCCAAATAGGACTATTCTGTTGAGTTGGGGAAACGTATATGTCTTTTGAATGTATACTATTTGTTTTAGAAGCAGGAGCACGTACCACCTTGGTTCCCTGCATAAATTGAGTTAATTTTTTAAAGGAATACTGCCTGCAACTGAGGTTTTTCATGGTGGAGATAAGCTCTGCCTGTTCCCAATAGGCTCCCTCAGCTGAATTAAAGAAACACAGCAATGTCTTGAAAGAAAACCATTTTTGTCAGAAGCAGGAGAATCCAGCACATTATATCCCTGTGAGAATTGAAGTCCGGTCTGTATGGACTACATCTGCATCTTAGTTTTTACAAGGTGGACTTGGGTGCCCTTTTGTCCAAATCGGCCTATTCATGTGACTTGAAAAACACATGTATCTCCCGAAAGAAAATCATCTCTGGTAGAATCAGGAGCATAAGATACCTTGTTTCCTAGGAGAAATCACTTTGCTTTATGAGAAACACAACTTCCTGCAACTTACGTTTTTTGAAGCTGGGGATATTCACTTTCTGTTCCAAGTAGACCTCTTCTGTGGAGTTGAAGAAATACCTGTATTTCTGGGTAGGAAACAATACGTCTGAGAAGCAGGAGCTTCTAGCACATTGGTTTCCTGTGAGAATTGAGCTCGTTTTGGACTATGTGTTTCAAGGTGGAGATACGCTGTCTGTGTTCCTTAAAGCTTACACTACTGAGTTGTAGAAAGAAATGTATCTTTCGAACACAACCATTTTGTCATAGAAGCAGGAGCATCTAACCCATTGGTCCCCTGTGAGAATGGCTTAGTTTTTGAAAGGGATGCTACCTGCAACTTAGGATTTTCCACGTGGACATAGGCCAACTGACCTCAATTGAAGAAAACCATGTGTCTCTTGAAGAAAACCAGCTGTGATATAAGCAGGAGCATCTAACACATTATTTTTCTGGGAGATTGAGTTCTTTTTTCAATGGAATACATCCTACAATGTAGGTTTTTCAAGGTGGATATAGGCTCTCGATGTTCCAAATAGGTCTATTTAGCAGAATTACAGAAAGAGAGGTATCCCTTCAACGAAAACTATCAATGATAGAAGCAGGAACATCTAGCACATGGTTTTCCAGTAAGAATTGGGTAGCTTTTTAAAGAAAAAATTCCTGCATATCAGAGTATTCAAGGTGGAGGAAGGCTCGTTCTGTTCCCAATAGGTCCCTTTAGACATGCTGAATAAACACATATGTCATTCAAAAGAAAACCATCTGTATTTAAAAGCAGAAGCATCAAGCACATTGTTTCCTTGTGAGAATTAAGTCAGTTTCTGAAATGAATATTGTCTGTAACTTACGTGTTTCAATTTGAAGGTAGGCTCTCTTTGTTTCAAATAGGCGTATTCAGCAGAGTTGAAGAAACACATGGAACTTTCAAAAGAAAACCATTTGTGTTATAAGCAAGCACATTGAGGACTTTCTTTGCTCTGAGAATTGCCTTAGTTTTTCAATGACATTCTACGTGGAAGTTAGGTTTTTCAAGGTGGAGATAGGCTCTGTTTGTTAGCACAGGTCTATTCAGCTGATTTGAAAAACATATGTGCCACTCTAAAGAAAATGATCTATGTTAGATGTGCCACTGCTAGCACATGGTTTCACAGTGACAACTGTGTTAGTTTTGAAAGGAATACTTCCTGCAAACCTGAGTTTACTAGGTGGAGAAGGCTCATTTGTGCCGAATTGGCCTATTCACCTGAGTAGAAAAAACACATCTAACATTCCAAGGAAAACCATCTGTGATAGAAACTGCAGCATCTAGACGGTGGTTTCCCTGTGAGAATTCAGTTATTTTTTGAAATTAATCCTTCCTGAAAAGTTTGTTTTTCAGGATGCACTTAGGCTCTTTTGGATCCTAAGAAGACTATTTAGCAGAGTTGAAGAAACACATGTACCTGTCGACGTAAAACCATTGGTGTTAGACCCAGGAACAAATCGCACATTATTTTGCTGTGAGAATTGTTCTGGTTTTTGTAAGGAATACTTCCTGCATATCAGAATTTACAAGGTGGAGAAAGGCTCATTTTCTTCGAAGTTGCCCTCTTCAGCTAAGTTGAGGAAACCCATGAACCTCATGATAGAAAATAATCTGTGTTACAAGCAGGAGCATCTAGCACATTGTTTGTTGTGAGAAACAGTTGGATTTCTGACGAGATATTTTCAGCAACGTAGGTTTCTCAGGGCGGTGATAGGCTCCATTTTTTCCAAAAGGCCTACTCAGCTGAGTTGAAGAAACTCATGCATCTTTCAAATGATAATCATTTGTGTTAGAAACACGAGTATGTACCACTTTGGTTCCCTTTGAGAACTCTTATTGTTCTTGGAAGGAATACTATCTGGAACTCAGGTTACTCAAGATGGAGATAGGCTCACTGTGTTCCAAATAGGTCTATTCCGCAGAGTTGCAGAAACACATACATCTCTCGAAATAAACCATGTGTGTTAGAAACAGGAGCACCTATCACTTTGTTTCCCTATGAGAATTGTGTTAGTTATTGAAAGGAATACTTCCTGCAACTTAGATTTTTCAAGCTGGCTATACCTGCTTTTTGTTCTAAACACACCTACTGAGCGGTATGGAAGAAAAACATGTATCTCTCAAAAACAAAACCTCTACAAAACATGCAGGAATATCTAGCAAATTACTTCGTGCAGACAACTGAGTTAGTTTTTGAAATTAATACTTCCTGGAAATAGGTTCTTGATGGGGGAAATAGGCTCTGTGTGCCCCAATTATGCCTATTCCACTGGCTTAAAGATATCCATGTACATCTGTAATGAAAATCATCTGACTGGGGTGCGGGATAGCCTAGCACATTGTTCTCCTGTGGGAATTGAGTTTGTTTTGGGAAGGATTCTCAGGCAAATTAGGTGTTTCATTGAGGAGATAGCCTCTCTGTCTTCCAAACAGGACTTCAGCTTTGTAGAAGAACCAACCACATGTATCTTTTGAGAGAAAACCATTTGTGTTTGAAACACAAGAATCTAGCACATTGTTTCCCGATGAGAACTGAGTTTGGTTTTGGAATGAATACTCCCTGCAACTAAGGTTTTTCAAGGAGGTGATAGGCTATTTTTCTTCCAAATAGTCCAATTCAGCTAAGATGAGGAAACTCATGTTGCACTGCAAGGACAAACAACTATGTGAGAAGCTCTAGCATCTAGCACAATGCTTACCTGAGAGAATTGAGGTTGTGTTTGAAAGGAATACCTCCTGCAAATCACAATTTGCATGGTGGAGGAAGGCTCATTTTGTTCAAAATAGGACTATTCCCCTAAGTTGAAGGAATTCATATATCTCTTGAAAGAAAACCACTGCGTGAGAAGTAGGAACATCTAGCACCTTCTTTCACTGTGAGAACTGAGTTAGTTTTGAAATGGGATATGGCCTGTCACATAGGTTTTTTCAGGTGGAGAAAGGCTCTCTTCCTTGCAAAAGGCCTATTCAGTTGAGTTCAAGATACACATGTATCTCTCGAAATAAAACCATCTGAGTAAGAAAGGGGAGCATTGAGCACCTTCTGTCCAAGTGAGAATTCACTGAGTTTTGGAAATTCTTCCTGCAAGTGAAGCTTTTCAAGGTGGAGAAAGGCTTTCTTTGTTCCAATTAGGCCTATTCAAGCCTTGCGGAGGAAATACATGTATGTCTTGAAAGTAAGCCATCTGTCTTAGAAGCAAAAGCATGTGGCACATTGTTTTTCTGTGAGAACTGAGTCAGCCTTTCATAAGGAATACTCACGTCAATGTTTGATTTTCAAGGTGGAGATATGCTCTCTTTGTTCCAAATAGGACTATTCTGTTGAGTTGGGGAAACGTATATGTCTTTTGAATGTATACTATTTGTTTTAGAAGCAGGAGCACGTACCACATTGGTTCCCTGCATAAATTGAGTTAATTTTTTAAAGGAATACTGCCTGCAACTGAGGTTTTTCATGGTGGAGATAAGCTCTGCCTGTTCCCAATAGGCTCCCTCAGCTGAATTAAAGAAACACAGCTATGTCTTGAAAGAAAACCATTTTTGTCAGAAGCAGGAGAATCCAGCACATTATATCCCTGTGAGAATTGAAGTCGGGTCTGTATGGACTACATCTGCATCTTAGGGTTTACAAGGTGGACTTGGGTGCCCTTTTGTCCAAATCGGCCTATTCATGTGACTTGAAAAACACATGTATCTCCCGAAAGAAAATCATCTCTGGTAGAATCAGGAGCATAAGATACCTTGTTTCCTAGGACAAATCACTTTGCTTTATGAGAAACACAACTTCCTGCAACTTACGTTTTTTGAAGCTGGGGATATTCACTTTCTGTTCCAAGTAGACCTCTTCTGTGGAGTTGAAGAAATACCTGTATTTCTGGGTAGAAAACAATACGTCTGAGAAGCAGGAGCTTCTAGCACATTGGTTTCCTGTGAGAATTGAGCTCGTTTTGGAAGGAATACTTCCAGCATTTTATGTGTTTCAAGGTGGAGATACGCTGTCTGTGTTCCTTAAAGCTTACACTACTGAGTTGTAGAAAGAAATGTATCTTTCGAACACAACCATTTTGTCATAGAAGCAGGAGCATCTACCCCATTGGTCCCCTGTGAGAATGGCTTAGTTTTTGAAAGGGATGCTACCTGCAACTTAGGATTTTCCACGTGGACATAGGCCAACTGACCTCAATTGAAGAAAACCATGTGTCTCTTGAAGAAAACCAGCTGTGATATAAGCAGGAGCATCTAACACATTATTTTTCTGGGAGATTGAGTTCTTTTTTCAATGGAATACATCCTACAATGTAGGTTTTTCAAGGTGGATATAGGCTCTCGATGTTCCAAATAGGTCTATTTAGCAGAATTACAGAAAGAGAGGTATCCCTTCAACGAAAACTATCAATGATAGAAGCAGGAACATCTAGCACATGGTTTTCCAGTAAGAATTGGGTAGCTTTTTAAAGAAAAAATTCCTGCATATCAGAGTATTCAAGGTGGAGGAAGGCTCGTTCTGTTCCCAATAGGTCCCTTTAGACATGCTGAATAAACACATATGTCATTCAAAAGAAAACCATCTGTATTTAAAAGCAGAAGCATCAAGCACATTGTTTCCTTGTGAGAATTAAGTCAGTTTCTGAAATGAATATTGTCTGTAACTTACGTGTTTCAATTTGAAGGTAGGCTCTCTTTGTTTCAAATAGGCGTATTCAGCAGAGTTGAAGAAACACATGGAACTTTCAAAAGAAAACCATTTGTGTTATAAGCAAGCACATTGAGGACTTTCTTTGCTCTGAGAATTGCCTTAGTTTTTCAATGACATTCTACGTGGAAGTTAGGTTTTTCAAGGTGGAGATAGGCTCTGTTTGTTAGCACAGGTCTATTCAGCTGATTTGAAAAACATATGTGCCACTCTAAAGAAAATGATCTATGTTAGATGTGCCACTGCTAGCACATGGTTTCACAGTGACAACTGTGTTAGTTTTGAAAGGAATACTTCCTGCAAACCTGAGTTTACTAGGTGGAGAAGGCTCATTTGTGCCGAATTGGCCTATTCACCTGAGTAGAAAAAACACATCTAACATTCCAAGGAAAACCATGTGTGATAGAAACTGCAGCATCTAGACGGTGGTTTCCCTGTGAGAATTCAGTTATTTTTTGAAATTAATCCTTCCTGAAAAGTTTGTTTTTCAGGATGCACTTAGGCTCTTTTGGATCCTAAGAAGACTATTTAGCAGAGTTGAAGAAACACATGTACCTGTCGACGTAAAACCATTGGTGTTAGACCCAGGAACAAATCGCACATTATTTTGCTGTGAGAATTGTTCTGGTTTTTGTAAGGAATACTTCCTGCATATCAGAATTTACAAGGTGGAGAAAGGCTCATTTTCTTCGAAGTTGCCCTCTTCAGCTAAGTTGAGGAAACCCATGAACCTCATGATAGAAAATAATCTGTGTTACAAGCAGGAGCATCTAGCACATTGTTTGTTGTGAGAAACAGTTGGATTTCTGACGAGATATTTTCAGCAACGTAGGTTTCTCAGGGCGGTGATAGGCTCCATTTTTTCCAAAAGGCCTACTCAGCTGAGTTGAAGAAACTCATGCATCTTTCAAATGATAATCATTTGTGTTAGAAACACGAGTATGTACCACTTTGGTTCCCTTTGAGAACTCTTATTGTTCTTGGAAGGAATACTATCTGGAACTCAGGTTACTCAAGATGGAGATAGGCTCACTGTGTTCCAAATAGGCCTATTCCTCAGAGTTGCAGAAACACATACATCTCTCGAAATAAACCATGTGTGTTAGAAACAGGAGCACCTATCACTTTGTTTCCCTATGAGAATTGTGTTAGTTATTGAAAGGAATACTTCCTGCAACTTAGATTTTTCAAGCTGGCTATACCTGCTTTTTGTTCTAAACACACCTACTGAGCGGTATGGAAGAAAAACATGTATCTCTCAAAAACAAAACCTCTACAAAACATGCAGGAATATCTAGCAAATTACTTCGTGCAGAGAACTGAGTTAGTTTTTGAAATTAATACTTCCTGGAAATAGGTTCTTGATGGGGGAAATAGGCTCTGTGTGCCCCAATTATGCCTATTCCACTGGCTTAAAGATATCCATGTACATCTGTAATGAAAATCATCTGACTGGGGAGCGGGATAGCCTAGCACATTGTTCTCCTGTGGGAATTGAGTTTGTTTTGGGAAGGATTCTCAGGCAAATTAGGTGTTTCATTGAGGAGATAGCCTCTCTGTCTTCCAAACAGGACTTCAGCTGTGTAGAAGAACCAACCACATGTATCTTTTGAGAGAAAACCATTTGTGTTTGAAACACAAGAATCTAGCACATTGTTTCCCGATGAGAACTGAGTTTGGTTTTGGAATGAATACTCCCTGCAACTAAGGTTTTTCAAGGAGGTGATAGGCTATTTTTCTTCCAAATAGTCCAATTCAGCTAAGATGAGGAAACTCATGTTGCACTGCAAGGACAAACAACTATGTGAGAAGCTCTAGCATCTAGCACAATGCTTACCTGAGAGAATTGAGGTTGTGTTTGAAAGGAATACCTCCTGCAAATCACAATTTGCATGGTGGAGGAAGGCTCATTTTGTTCAAAATAGGACTATTCCCCTAAGTTGAAGGAATTCATATATCTCTTGAAAGAAAACCACTGCGTGAGAAGTAGGAACATCTAGCACCTTCTTTCACTGTGAGAACTGAGTTAGTTTTGAAATGGGATATGGCCTGTCACATAGGTTTTTTCAGGTGGAGAAAGGCTCTCTTCCTTGCAAAAGGCCTATTCAGTTGAGTTCAAGATACACATGTATCTCTCGAAATAAAACCATCTGAGTAAGAAAGGGGAGCATTGAGCACCTTCTGTCCAAGTGAGAATTCACTGAGTTTTGGAAATTCTTCCTGCAAGTGAAGCTTTTCAAGGTGGAGAAAGGCTTTCTTTGTTCCAATTAGGCCTATTCAAGCCTTGCGGAGGAAATACATGTATGTCTTGAAAGTAAGCCATCTGTCTTAGAAGCAAAAGCATGTGGCACATTGTTTTTCTGTGAGAACTGAGTCAGCCTTTCATAAGGAATACTCACGTCAATGTTTGATTTTCAAGGTGGAGATATGCTCTCTTTGTTCCAAATAGGACTATTCTGTTGAGTTGGGGAAACGTATATGTCTTTTGAATGTATACTATTTGTTTTAGAAGCAGGAGCACGTACCACATTGGTTCCCTGCATAAATTGAGTTAATTTTTTAAAGGAATACTGCCTGCAACTGAGGTTTTTCATGGTGGAGATAAGCTCTGCCTGTTCCCAATAGGCTCCCTCAGCTGAATTAAAGAAACACAGCTATGTCTTGAAAGAAAACCATTTTTGTCAGAAGCAGGAGAATCCAGCACATTATATCCCTGTGAGAATTGAAGTCGGGTCTGTATGGACTACATCTGCATCTTAGGGTTTACAAGGTGGACTTGGGTGCCCTTTTGTCCAAATCGGCCTATTCATGTGACTTGAAAAACACATGTATCTCCCGAAAGAAAATCATCTCTGGTAGAATCAGGAGCATAAGATACCTTGTTTCCTAGGAGAAATCACTTTGCTTTATGAGAAACACAACTTCCTGCAACTTACGATTTTTGAAGCTGGGGATATTCACTTTCTGTTCCAAGTAGACCTCTTCTGTGGAGTTGAAGAAATACCTGTATTTCTGGGTAGAAAACAATACGTCTGAGAAGCAGGAGCTTCTAGCACATTGGTTTCCTGTGAGAATTGAGCTCGTTTTGGAAGGAATACTTCCAGCATTTTATGTGTTTCAAGGTGGAGATACGCTGTCTGTGTTCCTTAAAGCTTACACTACTGAGTTGTAGAAAGAAATGTATCTTTCGAACACAACCATTTTGTCATAGAAGCAGGAGCATCTACCCCATTGGTCCCCTGTGAGAATGGCTTAGTTTTTGAAAGGGATGCTACCTGCAACTTAGGATTTTCCACGTGGACATAGGCCAACTGACCTCAATTGAAGAAAACCATGTGTCTCTTGAAGAAAACCAGCTGTGATATAAGCAGGAGCATCTAACACATTATTTTTCTGGGAGATTGAGTTCTTTTTTCAATGGAATACATCCTACAATGTAGGTTTTTCAAGGTGGATATAGGCTCTCGATGTTCCAAATAGGTCTATTTAGCAGAATTACAGAAAGAGAGGTATCCCTTCAACGAAAACTATCAATGATAGAAGCAGGAACATCTAGCACATGGTTTTCCAGTAAGAATTGGGTAGCTTTTTAAAGAAAAAATTCCTGCATATCAGAGTATTCAAGGTGGAGGAAGGCTCGTTCTGTTCCCAATAGGTCCCTTTAGACATGCTGAATAAACACATATGTCATTCAAAAGAAAACCATCTGTATTTAAAAGCAGAAGCATCAAGCACATTGTTTCCTTGTGAGAATTAAGTCAGTTTCTGAAATGAATATTGTCTGTAACTTACGTGTTTCAATTTGAAGGTAGGCTCTCTTTGTTTCAAATAGGCGTATTCAGCAGAGTTGAAGAAACACATGGAACTTTCAAAAGAAAACCATTTGTGTTATAAGCAAGCACATTGAGGACTTTCTTTGCTCTGAGAATTGCCTTAGTTTTTCAATGACATTCTACGTGGAAGTTAGGTTTTTCAAGGTGGAGATAGGCTCTGTTTGTTAGCACAGGTCTATTCAGCTGATTTGAAAAACATATGTGCCACTCTAAAAAAAATGATCTATGTTAGATGTGCCACTGCTAGCACATGGTTTCACAGTGACAACTGTGTTAGTTTTGAAAGGAATACTTCCTGCAAACCTGAGTTTACTAGGTGGAGAAGGCTCATTTGTGCCGAATTGGCCTATTCACCTGAGTAGAAAAAACACATCTAACATTCCAAGGAAAACCATGTGTGATAGAAACTGCAGCATCTAGACGGTGGTTTCCCTGTGAGAATTCAGTTATTTTTTGAAATTAATCCTTCCTGAAAAGTTTGTTTTTCAGGATGCACTTAGGCTCTTTTGGATCCTAAGAAGACTATTTAGCAGAGTTGAAGAAACACATGTACCTGTCGACGTAAAACCATTGGTGTTAGACCCAGGAACAAATCGCACATTATTTTGCTGTGAGAATTGTTCTGGTTTTTGTAAGGAATACTTCCTGCATATCAGAATTTACAAGGTGGAGAAAGGCTCATTTTCTTCGAAGTTGCCCTCTTCAGCTAAGTTGAGGAAACCCATGAACCTCATGATAGAAAATAATCTGTGTTACAAGCAGGAGCATCTAGCACATTGTTTGTTGTGAGAAACAGTTTTATTTCTGACGAGATATTTTCAGCAACGTAGGTTTCTCAGGGCGGTGATAGGCTCCATTTTTTCCGAAAGGCCTACTCAGCTGAGTTG
The DNA here is from genome assembly GCF_047511655.1 of Castor canadensis. NCBI lineage: Eukaryota > Metazoa > Chordata > Mammalia > Rodentia > Castoridae > Castor > Castor canadensis. Next base: position 99,998,132 of record NC_133397.1, on the reverse strand, counting down.
AAGAAACTCATGCATCTTTCAAATGATAATCATTTGTGTTAGAAACACGAGTATGTACCACTTTGGTTCCCTTTGAGAACTCTTATTGTTCTTGGAATGAATACTATCTGGAACTCAGGTTACTCAAGATGGAGATAGGCTCACTGTGTTCCAAATAGGTCTATTCCGCAGAGTTGCAGAAACACATACATCTCTCGAAATAAACCATGTGTGTTAGAAACAGGAGCACCTATCACTTTGTTTCCCTATGAGAATTGTGTTAGTTATTGAAAGGAATACTTCCTGCAACTTAGATTTTTCAAGCTGGCTATACCTGCTTTTTGTTCTAAACACACCTACTGAGCGGTATGGAAGAAAAACATGTATCTCTCAAAAACAAAACCTCTACAAAACATGCAGGAGTATCTAGCAAATTACTTCGTGCAGAGAACTGAGTTAGTTTTTGAAATTAATACTTCCTGGAAATAGGTTCTTGATGGGGGAAATAGGCTCTGTGTGCCCCAATTATGCCTATTCCACTGGCTTAAAGATATCCATGTACATCTGTAATGAAAATCATCTGACTGGGGAGCGGGATAGCCTAGCACATTGTTCTCCTGTGGGAATTGAGTTTGTTTTGGGAAGGATTCTCAGGCAAATTAGGTGTTTCATTGAGGAGATAGCCTCTCTGTCTTCCAAACAGGACTTCATCTGTGTAGAAGAACCAACCACATGTATCTTTTGAGAGAAAACCATTTGTGTTTGAAACACAAGAATCTAGCACATTGTTTCCCGATGAGAACTGAGTTTGGTTTTGGAATGAATACTCCCTGCAACTAAGGTTTTTCAAGGAGGTGATAGGCTATTTTTCTTCCAAATAGTCCAATTCAGCTAAGATGAGGAAACTCATGTTGCACTGCAAGGACAAACAACTATGTGAGAAGCTCTAGCATCTAGCACAATGCTTACCTGAGAGAATTGAGGTTGTGTTTGAAAGGAATACCTCCTGCAAATCACAATTTGCATGGTGGAGGAAGGCTCATTTTGTTCAAAATAGGACTATTCCCCTAAGTTGAAGGAATTCATATATCTCTTGAAAGAAAACCACTGCGTGAGAAGTAGGAACATCTAGCACCTTCTTTCACTGTGAGAACTGAGTTAGTTTTGAAATGGGATATGGCCTGTCACATAGGTTTTTTCAGGTGGAGAAAGGCTCTCTTCCTTGCAAAAGGCCTATTCAGTTGAGTTCAAGATACACATGTATCTCTCGAAATAAAACCATCTGAGTAAGAAAGGGGAGCATTGAGCACCTTCTGTCCAAGTGAGAATTCACTGAGTTTTGGAAATTCTTCCTGCAAGTGAAGCTTTTCAAGGTGGAGAAAGGCTTTCTTTGTTCCAATTAGGCCTATTCAAGCCTTGCGGAGGAAATACATGTATGTCTTGAAAGTAAGCCATCTGTCTTAGAAGCAAAAGCATGTGGCACATTGTTTTTCTGTGAGAACTGAGTCAGCCTTTCATAAGGAATACTCACGTCAATGTTTGATTTTCAAGGTGGAGATATGCTCTCTTTGTTCCAAATAGGACTATTCTGTTGAGTTGGGGAAACGTATATGTCTTTTGAATGTATACTATTTGTTTTAGAAGCAGGAGCACGTACCACATTGGTTCCCTGCATAAATTGAGTTAATTTTTTAAAGGAATACTGCCTGCAACTGAGGTTTTTCATGGTGGAGATAAGCTCTGCCTGTTCCCAATAGGCTCCCTCAGCTGAATTAAAGAAACACAGCTATGTCTTGAAAGAAAACCATTTTTGTCAGAAGCAGGAGAATCCAGCACATTATATCCCTGTGAGAATTGAAGTCGGGTCTGTATGGACTACATCTGCATCTTAGGGTTTACAAGGTGGACTTGGGTGCCCTTTTGTCCAAATCGGCCTATTCATGTGACTTGAAAAACACATGTATCTCCCGAAAGAAAATCATCTCTGGTAGAATCAGGAGCATAAGATACCTTGTTTCCTATGAGAAATCACTTTGCTTTATGAGAAACACAACTTCCTGCAACTTACGATTTTTGAAGCTGGGGATATTCACTTTCTGTTCCAAGTAGACCTCTTCTGTGGAGTTGAAGAAATACCTGTATTTCTGGGTAGAAAACAATACGTCTGAGAAGCAGGAGCTTCTAGCACATTGGTTTCCTGTGAGAATTGAGCTCGTTTTGGAAGGAATACTTCCAGCATTTTATGTGTTTCAAGGTGGAGATACGCTGTCTGTGTTCCTTAAAGCTTACACTACTGAGTTGTAGAAAGAAATGTATCTTTCGAACACAACCATTTTGTCATAGAAGCAGGAGCATCTACCCCATTGGTCCCCTGTGAGAATGGCTTAGTTTTTGAAAGGGATGCTACCTGCAACTTAGGATTTTCCACGTGGACATAGGCCAACTGACCTCAATTGAAGAAAACCATGTGTCTCTTGAAGAAAACCAGCTGTGATATAAGCAGGAGCATCTAACACATTATTTTTCTGGGAGATTGAGTTCTTTTTTCAATGGAATACATCCTACAATGTAGGTTTTTCAAGGTGGATATAGGCTCTCGATGTTCCAAATAGGTCTATTTAGCAGAATTACAGAAAGAGAGGTATCCCTTCAACGAAAACTATCAATGATAGAAGCAGGAACATCTAGCACATGGTTTTCCAGTAAGAATTGGGTAGCTTTTTAAAGAAAAAATTCCTGCATATCAGAGTATTCAAGGTGGAGGAAGGCTCGTTCTGTTCCCAATAGGTCCCTTTAGACATGCTGAATAAACACATATGTCATTCAAAAGAAAACCATCTGTATTTAAAAGCAGAAGCATCAAGCACATTGTTTCCTTGTGAGAATTAAGTCAGTTTCTGAAATGAATATTGTCTGTAACTTACGTGTTTCAATTTGAAGGTAGGCTCTCTTTGTTTCAAATAGGCGTATTCAGCAGAGTTGAAGAAACACATGGAACTTTCAAAAGAAAACCATTTGTGTTATAAGCAAGCACATTGAGGACTTTCTTTGCTCTGAGAATTGCCTTAGTTTTTCAATGACATTCTACATGGAAGTTAGGTTTTTCAAGGTGGAGATAGGCTCTGTTTGTTAGCACAGGTCTATTCAGCTGATTTGAAAAACATATGTGCCACTCTAAAGAAAATGATCTATGTTAGATGTGCCACTGCTAGCACATGGTTTCACAGTGACAACTGTGTTAGTTTTGAAAGGAATACTTCCTGCAAACCTGAGTTTACTAGGTGGAGAAGGCTCATTTGTGCCGAATTGGCCTATTCACCTGAGTAGAAAAAACACATCTAACATTCCAAGGAAAACCATGTGTGATAGAAACTGCAGCATCTAGACGGTGGTTTCCCTGTGAGAATTCAGTTATTTTTTGAAATTAATCCTTCCTGAAAAGTTTGTTTTTCAGGATGCACTTAGGCTCTTTTGGATCCTAAGAAGACTATTTAGCAGAGTTGAAGAAACACATGTACCTGTCGACGTAAAACCATTGGTGTTAGACCCAGGAACAAATCGCACATTATTTTGCTGTGAGAATTGTTCTGGTTTTTGTAAGGAATACTTCCTGCATATCAGAATTTACAAGGTGGAGAAAGGCTCATTTTCTTCGAAGTTGCCCTCTTCAGCTAAGTTGAGGAAACCCATGAACCTCATGATAGAAAATAATCTGTGTTACAAGCAGGAGCATCTAGCACATTGTTTGTTGTGAGAAACAGTTTTATTTCTGACGAGATATTTTCAGCAACGTAGGTTTCTCAGGGCGGTGATAGGCTCCATTTTTTCCGAAAGGCCTACTCAGCTGAGTTGAAGAAACTCATGCATCTTTCAAATGATAATCATTTGTGTTAGAAACACGAGTATGTACCACTTTGGTTCCCTTTGAGAACTCTTATTGTTCTTGGAATGAATACTATCTGGAACTCAGGTTACTCAAGATGGAGATAGGCTCACTGTGTTCCAAATAGGTCTATTCCGCAGAGTTGCAGAAACACATACATCTCTCGAAATAAACCATGTGTGTTAGAAACAGGAGCACCTATCACTTTGTTTCCCTATGAGAATTGTGTTAGTTATTGAAAGGAATACTTCCTGCAACTTAGATTTTTCAAGCTGGCTATACCTGCTTTTTGTTCTAAACACACCTACTGAGCGGTATGGAAGAAAAACATGTATCTCTCAAAAACAAAACCTCTACAAAACATGCAGGAGTATCTAGCAAATTACTTCGTGCAGAGAACTGAGTTAGTTTTTGAAATTAATACTTCCTGGAAATAGGTTCTTGATGGGGGAAATAGGCTCTGTGTGCCCCAATTATGCCTATTCCACTGGCTTAAAGATATCCATGTACATCTGTAATGAAAATCATCTGACTGGGGAGCGGGATAACCTAGCACATTGTTCTCCTGTGGGAATTGAGTTTGTTTTGGGAAGGATTCTCAGGCAAATTAGGTGTTTCATTGAGGAGATAGCCTCTCTGTCTTCCAAACAGGACTTCAGCTGTGTAGAAGAACCAACCACATGTATCTTTTGAGAGAAAACCATTTGTGTTTGAAACACAAGAATCTAGCACATTGTTTCCCGATGAGAACTGAGTTTGGTTTTGGAATGAATACTCCCTGCAACTAAGGTTTTTCAAGGAGGTGATAGGCTATTTTTCTTCCAAATAGTCCAATTCAGCTAAGATGAGGAAACTCATGTTGCACTGCAAGGACAAACAACTATGTGAGAAGCTCTAGCATCTAGCACAATGCTTACCTGAGAGAATTGAGGTTGTGTTTGAAAGGAATACCTCCTGCAAATCACAATTTGCATGGTGGAGGAAGGCTCATTTTGTTCAAAATAGGACTATTCCCCTAAGTTGAAGGAATTCATATATCTCTTGAAAGAAAACCACTGCGTGAGAAGTAGGAACATCTAGCACCTTCTTTCACTGTGAGAACTGAGTTAGTTTTGAAATGGGATATGGCCTGTCACATAGGTTTTTTCAGGTGGAGAAAGGCTCTCTTCCTTGCAAAAGGCCTATTCAGTTGAGTTCAAGATACACATGTATCTCTCGAAATAAAACCATCTGAGTAAGAAAGGGGAGCATTGAGCACCTTCTGTCCAAGTGAGAATTCACTGAGTTTTGGAAATTCTTCCTGCAAGTGAAGCTTTTCAAGGTGGAGAAAGGCTTTCTTTGTTCCAATTAGGCCTATTCAAGCCTTGCGGAGGAAATACATGTATGTCTTGAAAGTAAGCCATCTGTCTTAGAAGCAAAAGCATGTGGCACATTGTTTTTCTGTGAGAACTGAGTCAGCCTTTCATAAGGAATACTCACGTCAATGTTTGATTTTCAAGGTGGAGATATGCTCTCTTTGTTCCAAATAGGACTATTCTGTTGAGTTGGGGAAACGTATATGTCTTTTGAATGTATACTATTTGTTTTAGAAGCAGGAGCACGTACCACATTGGTTCCCTGCATAAATTGAGTTAATTTTTTAAAGGAATACTGCCTGCAACTGAGGTTTTTCATGGTGGAGATAAGCTCTGCCTGTTCCCAATAGGCTCCCTCAGCTGAATTAAAGAAACACAGCTATGTCTTGAAAGAAAACCATTTTTGTCAGAAGCAGGAGAATCCAGCACATTATATCCCTGTGAGAATTGAAGTCGGGTCTGTATGGACTACATCTGCATCTTAGGGTTTACAAGGTGGACTTGGGTGCCCTTTTGTCCAAATCGGCCTATTCATGTGACTTGAAAAACACATGTATCTCCCGAAAGAAAATCATCTCTGGTAGAATCAGGAGCATAAGATACCTTGTTTCCTAGGAGAAATCACTTTGCTTTATGAGAAACACAACTTCCTGCAACTTACGTTTTTTGAAGCTGGGGATATTCACTTTCTGTTCCAAGTAGACCTCTTCTGTGGAGTTGAAGAAATACCTGTATTTCTGGGTAGAAAACAATACGTCTGAGAAGCAGGAGCTTCTAGCACATTGGTTTCCTGTGAGAATTGAGCTCGTTTTGGAAGGAATACTTCCAGCATTTTATGTGTTTCAAGGTGGAGATACGCTGTCTGTGTTCCTTAAAGCATACACTACTGAGTTGTAGAAAGAAATGTATCTTTCGAACACAACCATTTTGTCATAGAAGCAGGAGCATCTACCCCATTGGTCCCCTGTGAGAATGGCTTAGTTTTTGAAAGGGATGCTACCTGCAACTTAGGATTTTCCACGTGGACATAGGCCAACTGACCTCAATTGAAGAAAACCATGTGTCTCTTGAAGAAAACCAGCTGTGATATAAGCAGGAGCATCTAACACATTATTTTTCTGGGAGATTGAGTTCTTTTTTCAATGGAATACATCCTACAATGTAGGTTTTTCAAGGTGGATATAGGCTCTCGATGTTCCAAATAGGTCTATTTAGCAGAATTACAGAAAGAGAGGTATCCCTTCAACGAAAACTATCAATGATAGAAGCAGGAACATCTAGCACATGGTTTTCCAGTAAGAATTGGGTAGCTTTTTAAAGAAAAAATTCCTGCATATCAGAGTATTCAAGGTGGAGGAAGGCTCGTTCTGTTCCCAATAGGTCCCTTTAGACATGCTGAATAAACACATATGTCATTCAAAAGAAAACCATCTGTATTTAAAAGCAGAAGCATCAAGCACATTGTTTCCTTGTGAGAATTAAGTCAGTTTCTGAAATGAATATTGTCTGTAACTTACGTGTTTCAATTTGAAGGTAGGCTCTCTTTGTTTCAAATAGGCGTATTCAGCAGAGTTGAAGAAACACATGGAACTTTCAAAAGAAAACCATTTGTGTTATAAGCAAGCACATTGAGGACTTTCTTTGCTCTGAGAATTGCCTTAGTTTTTCAATGACATTCTACGTGGAAGTTAGGTTTTTCAAGGTGGAGATAGGCTCTGTTTGTTAGCACAGGTCTATTCAGCTGATTTGAAAAACATATGTGCCACTCTAAAGAAAATGATCTATGTTAGATGTGCCACTGCTAGCACATGGTTTCACAGTGACAACTGTGTTAGTTTTGAAAGGAATACTTCCTGCAAACCTGAGTTTACTAGGTGGAGAAGGCTCATTTGTGCCGAATTGGCCTATTCACCTGAGTAGAAAAAACACATCTAACATTCCAAGGAAAACCATCTGTGATAGAAACTGCAGCATCTAGACGGTGGTTTCCCTGTGAGAATTCAGTTATTTTTTGCAATTAATCCTTCCTGAAAAGTTTGTTTTTCAGGATGCACTTAGGCTCTTTTGGATACTAAGAAGACTATTTAGCAGAGTTGAAGAAACACATGTACCTGTCGACGTAAAACAATTGGTGTTAGACCCAGGAACAAATTGCACATTATTTTGCTGTGAGAATTGTTCTGGTTTTTGTAAGGAATACTTCCTGCATATCAGAATTTACAAGGTGGAGAAAGGCTCATTTTCTTCGAAGTTGCCCTCTTCAGCTAAGTTGAGGAAACGCATGAACCTCATGATAGAAAATAATCTGTGTTACAAGCAGGAGCATCTAGCACATTGTTTGTTGTGAGAAACAGTTGGATTTCTGCCGAGATATTTTCAGCAACGTAGGTTTCTCAGGGCGGTGATAGGCTCCATTGTTTCCGAAAGGCCTACTCAACTGAGTTGAAGAAACTCATGCATCTTTCAAATGATAATCATTTGTGTTAGAAACACGAGAATGTACCACTTTGGTTCCCTTTGAGAACTCTTATTGTTCTTGAAAGGAATACTATCTGGAACTCAGGTTACTCAAGACGGAGATAGGCTCACTGTGTTCCAAATAGGTCTATTCCGCAGAGTTGCAGAAACACATACATCTCTCGAAATAAACCATGTGTGTTAGAAACAGGAGCACCTATCACTTTGTTTCCCTATGAGAATTGTGTTAGTTATTGAAAGGAATACTTCCTGCAACTTAGATTTTTCAAGCTGGCTATACCTGCTTTTTGTTCTAAACACACCTACTGAGCAGTATGGAAGAAAAACATGTATCTCTCAAAAACAAAACCTCTACAAAACATGCAGGAATATCTAGCAAATTACTTCGTGCAGAGAACTGAGTTAGTTTTTGAAATTAATACTTCCTGGAAATAGGTTCTTGATGGGGGAAATAGGCTCTGTGTGCCCCAATTACGCCTATTCCACTGGCTTAAAGATATCCATGTACATCTGTAATGAAAATCATCTGACTGGGGAGCGGGATAGCCTAGCACATTGTTCTCCTGTGGGAATTGAGTTTGTTTTGGGAAGGATTCTCAGGCAAATTAGGTGTTTCATTGAGGAGATAGCCTCTCTTTATTCCAAACAGGACTTCAGCTGTGTAGAAGAAACAACCACATGTATCTTTTGAGAGAAAACCATTTGTGTTTGAAACACAAGAATCTAGCACATTGTTTCCCGATGAGAACTGAGTTTGGTTTTGGAATGAATACTCCCTGCAACTAAGGTTTTTCAAGGAGGTGATAGGCTATTTTTCTTCCAAATAGTCCAATTCAGCTAAGATGAGGAAACTCATGTTGCACTGCAAGGACAAACAACTATGTGAGAAGCTCTAGCATCTAGCACAATGCTTACCTGAGAGAATTGAGGTTGTGTTTGAAAGGAATACCTCCTGCAAATCACAATTTGCATGGTGGAGGAAGGCTCATTTTGTTCAAAATAGGACTATTCCCCTAAGTTGAAGGAATTCATATATCTCTTGAAAGAAAACCACTGCGTGAGAAGTAGGAACATCTAGCACCTTCTTTCACTGTGAGAACTGAGTTAGTTTTGAAATGGGATATGGCCTGTCACATAGGTTTTTTCAGGTGGAGAAAGGCTCTCTGCCTTGCAAAAGGCCTATTCAGTTGAGTTCAAGATACACATGTATCTCTCGAAATAAAACCATCTGAGTAAGAAAGGGGAGCATTGAGCACCTTCTGTCCAAGTGAGAATTCACTGAGTTTTGGAAATTCTTCCTGCAAGTGAAGCTTTTCAAGGTGGAGAAAGGCTTTCTTTGTTCCAATTAGGCCTATTCAAGCCTTGCGGAGGAAATACATGTATGTCTTGAAAGTAAGCCATCTGTCTTAGAAGCAAAAGCATGTGGCACATTGTTTTTCTGTGAGAACTGAGTCAGCCTTTCATAAGGAATACTCACGTCAATGTTTGATTTTCAAGGTGGAGATATGCTCTCTTTGTTCCAAATAGGACTATTCTGTTGAGTTGGGGAAACGTATATGTCTTTTGAATGTATACTATTTGTTTTAGAAGCAGGAGCACGTACCACATTGGTTCCCTGCATAAATTGAGTTAATTTTTTAAAGGAATACTGCCTGCAACTGAGGTTTTTCATGGTGGAGATAAGCTCTGCCTGTTCCCAATAGGCTCCCTCAGCTGAATTAAAGAAACACAGCTATGTCTTGAAAGAAAACCATTTTTGTCAGAAGCAGGAGAATCCAGCACATTATATCCCTGTGAGAATTGAAGTCGGGTCTGTATGGACTACATCTGCATCTTAGGGTTTACAAGGTGGACTTGGGTGCCCTTTTGTCCAAATCGGCCTATTCATGTGACTTGAAAAACACATGTATCTCCCGAAAGAAAATCATCTCTGGTAGAATCAGGAGCATAAGATACCTTGTTTCCTAGGAGAAATCACTTTGCTTTATGAGAAACACAACTTCCTGCAACTTACGTTTTTTGAAGCTGGGGATATTCACTTTCTGTTCCAAGTAGACCTCTTCTGTGGAGTTGAAGAAATACCTGTATTTCTGGGTAGAAAACAATACGTCTGAGAAGCAGGAGCTTCTAGCACATTGGTTTCCTGTGAGAATTGAGCTCGTTTTGGAAGGAATACTTCCAGCATTTTATGTGTTTCAAGGTGGAGATACGCTGTCTGTGTTCCTTAAAGCATACACTACTGAGTTGTAGAAAGAAATGTATCTTTCGAACACAACCATTTTGTCATAGAAGCAGGAGCATCTACCCCATTGGTCCCCTGTGAGAATGGCTTAGTTTTTGAAAGGGATGCTACCTGCAACTTAGGATTTTCCACGTGGACATAGGCCAACTGACCTCAATTGAAGAAAACCATGTGTCTCTTGAAGAAAACCAGCTGTGATATAAGCAGGAGCATCTAACACATTATTTTTCTGGGAGATTGAGTTCTTTTTTCAATGGAATACATCCTACAATGTAGGTTTTTCAAGGTGGATATAGGCTCTCGATGTTCCAAATAGGTCTATTTAGCAGAATTACAGAAAGAGAGGTATCCCTTCAACGAAAACTATCAATGATAGAAGCAGGAACATCTAGCACATGGTTTTCCAGTAAGAATTGGGTAGCTTTTTAAAGAAAAAATTCCTGCATATCAGAGTATTCAAGGTGGAGGAAGGCTCGTTCTGTTCCCAATAGGTCCCTTTAGACATGCTGAATAAACACATATGTCATTCAAAAGAAAACCATCTGTATTTAAAAGCAGAAGCATCAAGCACATTGTTTCCTTGTGAGAATTAAGTCAGTTTCTGAAATGAATATTGTCTGTAACTTACGTGTTTCAATTTGAAGGTAGGCTCTCTTTGTTTCAAATAGGCGTATTCAGCAGAGTTGAAGAAACACATGGAACTTTCAAAAGAAAACCATTTGTGTTATAAGCAAGCACATTGAGGACTTTCTTTGCTCTGAGAATTGCCTTAGTTTTTCAATGACATTCTACGTGGAAGTTAGGTTTTTCAAGGTGGAGATAGGCTCTGTTTGTTAGCACAGGTCTATTCAGCTGATTTGAAAAACATATGTGCCACTCTAAAGAAAATGATCTATGTTAGATGTGCCACTGCTAGCACATGGTTTCACAGTGACAACTGTGTTAGTTTTGAAAGGAATACTTCCTGCAAACCTGAGTTTACTAGGTGGAGAAGGCTCATTTGTGCCGAATTGGCCTATTCACCTGAGTAGAAAAAACACATCTAACATTCCAAGGAAAACCATCTGTGATAGAAACTGCAGCATCTAGACGGTGGTTTCCCTGTGAGAATTCAGTTATTTTTTGCAATTAATCCTTCCTGAAAAGTTTGTTTTTCAGGATGCACTTAGGCTCTTTTGGATACTAAGAAGACTATTTAGCAGAGTTGAAGAAACACATGTACCTGTCGACGTAAAACAATTGGTGTTAGACCCAGGAACAAATTGCACATTATTTTGCTGTGAGAATTGTTCTGGTTTTTGTAAGGAATACTTCCTGCATATCAGAATTTACAAGGTGGAGAAAGGCTCATTTTCTTCGAAGTTGCCCTCTTCAGCTAAGTTGAGGAAACGCATGAACCTCATGATAGAAAATAATCTGTGTTACAAGCAGGAGCATCTAGCACATTGTTTGTTGTGAGAAACAGTTGGATTTCTGCCGAGATATTTTCAGCAACGTAGGTTTCTCAGGGCGGTGATAGGCTCCATTGTTTCCGAAAGGCCTACTCAACTGAGTTGAAGAAACTCATGCATCTTTCAAATGATAATCATTTGTGTTAGAAACACGAGAATGTACCACTTTGGTTCCCTTTGAGAACTCTTATTGTTCTTGAAAGGAATACTATCTGGAACTCAGGTTACTCAAGACGGAGATAGGCTCACTGTGTTCCAAATAGGTCTATTCCGCAGAGTTGCAGAAACACATACATCTCTCGAAATAAACCATGTGTGTTAGAAACAGGAGCACCTATCACTTTGTTTCCCTATGAGAATTGTGTTAGTTATTGAAAGGAATACTTCCTGCAACTTAGATTTTTCAAGCTGGCTATACCTGCTTTTTGTTCTAAACACACCTACTGAGCAGTATGGAAGAAAAACATGTATCTCTCAAAAACAAAACCTCTACAAAACATGCAGGAATATCTAGCAAATTACTTCGTGCAGAGAACTGAGTTAGTTTTTGAAATTAATACTTCCTGGAAATAGGTTCTTGATGGGGGAAATAGGCTCTGTGTGCCCCAATTACGCCTATTCCACTGGCTTAAAGATATCCATGTACATCTGTAATGAAAATCATCTGACTGGGGAGCGGGATAGCCTAGCACATTGTTCTCCTGTGGGAATTGAGTTTGTTTTGGGAAGGATTCTCAGGCAAATTAGGTGTTTCATTGAGGAGATAGCCTCTCTTTATTCCAAACAGGACTTCAGCTGTGTAGAAGAAACAACCACATGTATCTTTTGAGAGAAAACCATTTGTGTTTGAAACACAAGAATCTAGCACATTGTTTCCCGATGAGAACTGAGTTTGGTTTTGGAATGAATACTCCCTGCAACTAAGGTTTTTCAAGGAGGTGATAGGCTATTTTTCTTCCAAATAGTCCAATTCAGCTAAGATGAGGAAACTCATGTTGCACTGCAAGGACAAACAACTATGTGAGAAGCTCTAGCATCTAGCACAATGCTTACCTGAGAGAATTGACGTTGTGTTTGAAAGGAATACCTCCTGCAAATCACAATTTGCATGGTGGAGGAAGGCTCATTTTGTTCAAAATAGGACTATTCCCCTAAGTTGAAGGAATTCATATATCTCTTGAAAGAAAACCACTGCGTGAGAAGTAGGAACATCTAGCACCTTCTTTCACTGTGAGAACTGAGTTAGTTTTGAAATGGGATATGGCCTGTCACATAGGTTTTTTCAGGTGGAGAAAGGCTCTCTTCCTTGCAAAAGGCCTATTCAGTTGAGTTCAAGATACACATGTATCTCTCGAAATAAAACCATCTGAGTAAGAAAGGGGAGCATTGAGCACCTTCTGTCCAAGTGAGAATTCACTGAGTTTTGGAAATTCTTCCTGCAAGTGAAGCTTTTCAAGGTGGAGAAAGGCTTTCTTTGTTCCAATTAGGCCTATTCAAGCCTTGCGGAGGAAATACATGTATGTCTTGAAAGTAAGCCATCTGTCTTAGAAGCAAAAGCATGTGGCACATTGTTTTTCTGTGAGAACTGAGTCAGCCTTTCATAAGGAATACTCACGTCAATGTTTGATTTTCAAGGTGGAGATATGCTCTCTTTGTTCCAAATAGGACTATTCTGTTGAGTTGGGGAAACGTATATGTCTTTTGAATGTATACTATTTGTTTTAGAAGCAGGAGCACGTACCACATTGGTTCCCTGCATAAATTGAGTTAATTTTTTAAAGGAATACTGCCTGCAACTGAGGTTTTTCATGGTGGAGATAAGCTCTGCCTGTTCCCAATAGGCTCCCTCAGCTGAATTAAAGAAACACAGCTATGTCTTGAAAGAAAACCATTTTTGTCAGAAGCAGGAGAATCCAGCACATTATATCCCTGTGAGAATTGAAGTCGGGTCTGTATGGACTACATCTGCATCTTAGGGTTTACAAGGTGGACTTGGGTGCCCTTTTGTCCAAATCGGCCTATTCATGTGACTTGAAAAACACATGTATCTCCCGAAAGAAAATCATCTCTGGTAGAATCAGGAGCATAAGATACCTTGTTTCCTATGAGAAATCACTTTGCTTTATGAGAAACACAACTTCCTGCAACTTACGATTTTTGAAGCTGGGGATATTCACTTTCTGTTCCAAGTAGACCTCTTCTGTGGAGTTGAAGAAATACCTGTATTTCTGGGTAGAAAACAATACGTCTGAGAAGCAGGAGCTTCTAGCACATTGGTTTCCTGTGAGAATTGAGCTCGTTTTGGAAGGAATACTTCCAGCATTTTATGTGTTTCAAGGTGGAGATACGCTGTCTGTGTTCCTTAAAGCTTACACTACTGAGTTCTAGAAAGAAATGTATCTTTCGAACACAACCATTTTGTCATAGAAGCAGGAGCATCTACCCCATTGGTCCCCTGTGAGAATGGCTTAGTTTTTGAAAGGGATGCTACCTGCAACTTAGGATTTTCCACGTGGACATAGGCCAACTGACCTCAATTGAAGAAAACCATGTGTCTCTTGAAGAAAACCAGCTGTGATATAAGCAGGAGCATCTAACACATTATTTTTCTGGGAGATTGAGTTCTTTTTTCAATGGAATACATCCTACAATGTAGGTTTTTCAAGGTGGATATAGGCTCTCGATGTTCCAAATAGGTCTATTTAGCAGAATTACAGAAAGAGAGGTATCCCTTCAACGAAAACTATCAATGATAGAAGCAGGAACATCTAGCACATGGTTTTCCAGTAAGAATTGGGTAGCTTTTTAAAGAAAAAATTCCTGCATATCAGAGTATTCAAGGTGGAGGAAGGCTCGTTCTGTTCCCAATAGGTCCCTTTAGACATGCTGAATAAACACATATGTCATTCAAAAGAAAACCATCTGTATTTAAAAGCAGAAGCATCAAGCACATTGTTTCCTTGTGAGAATTAAGTCAGTTTCTGAAATGAATATTGTCTGTAACTTACGTGTTTCAATTTGAAGGTAGGCTCTCTTTGTTTCAAATAGGCGTATTCAGCAGAGTTGAAGAAACACATGGAACTTTCAAAAGAAAACCATTTGTGTTATAAGCAAGCACATTGAGGACTTTCTTTGCTCTGAGAATTGCCTTAGTTTTTCAATGACATTCTACGTGGAAGTTAGGTTTTTCAAGGTGGAGATAGGCTCTGTTTGTTAGCACAGGTCTATTCAGCTGATTTGAAAAACATATGTGCCACTCTAAAGAAAATGATCTATGTTAGATGTGCCACTGCTAGCACATGGTTTCACAGTGACAACTGTGTTAGTTTTGAAAGGAATACTTCCTGCAAACCTGAGTTTACTAGGTGGAGAAGGCTCATTTGTGCCGAATTGGCCTATTCACCTGAGTAGAAAAAACACATCTAACATTCCAAGGAAAACCATCTGTGATAGAAACTGCAGCATCTAGACGGTGGTTTCCCTGTGAGAATTCAGTTATTTTTTGCAATTAATCCTTCCTGAAAAGTTTGTTTTTCAGGATGCACTTAGGCTCTTTTGGATACTAAGAAGACTATTTAGCAGAGTTGAAGAAACACATGTACCTGTCGACGTAAAACAATTGGTGTTAGACCCAGGAACAAATTGCACATTATTTTGCTGTGAGAATTGTTCTGGTTTTTGTAAGGAATACTTCCTGCATATCAGAATTTACAAGGTGGAGAAAGGCTCATTTTCTTCGAAGTTGCCCTCTTCAGCTAAGTTGAGGAAACGCATGAACCTCATGATAGAAAATAATCTGTGTTACAAGCAGGAGCATCTAGCACATTGTTTGTTGTGAGAAACAGTTGGATTTCTGCCGAGATATTTTCAGCAACGTAGGTTTCTCAGGGCGGTGATAGGCTCCATTGTTTCCGAAAGGCCTACTCAACTGAGTTGAAGAAACTCATGCATCTTTCAAATGATAATCATTTGTGTTAGAAACACGAGAATGTACCACTTTGGTTCCCTTTGAGAACTCTTATTGTTCTTGAAAGGAATACTATCTGGAACTCAGGTTACTCAAGACGGAGATAGGCTCACTGTGTTCCAAATAGGTCTATTCCGCAGAGTTGCAGAAACACATACATCTCTCGAAATAAACCATGTGTGTTAGAAACAGGAGCACCTATCACTTTGTTTCCCTATGAGAATTGTGTTAGTTATTGAAAGGAATACTTCCTGCAACTTAGATTTTTCAAGCTGGCTATACCTGCTTTTTGTTCTAAACACACCTACTGAGCAGTATGGAAGAAAAACATGTATCTCTCAAAAACAAAACCTCTACAAAACATGCAGGAATATCTAGCAAATTACTTCGTGCAGAGAACTGAGTTAGTTTTTGAAATTAATACTTCCTGGAAATAGGTTCTTGATGGGGGAAATAGGCTCTGTGTGCCCCAATTACGCCTATTCCACTGGCTTAAAGATATCCATGTACATCTGTAATGAAAATCATCTGACTGGGGAGCGGGATAGCCTAGCACATTGTTCTCCTGTGGGAATTGAGTTTGTTTTGGGAAGGATTCTCAGGCAAATTAGGTGTTTCATTGAGGAGATAGCCTCTCTGTCTTCCAAACAGGACTTCAGCTGTGTAGAAGAAACAACCACATGTATCTTTTGAGAGAAAACCATTTGTGTTTGAAACACAAGAATCTAGCACATTGTTTCCCGATGAGAACTGAGTTTGGTTTTGGAATGAATACTCCCTGCAACTAAGGTTTTTCAAGGAGGTGATAGGCTATTTTTCTTCCAAATAGTCCAATTCAGCTAAGATGAGGAAACTCATGTTGCACTGCAAGGACAAACAACTATGTGAGAAGCTCTAGCATCTAGCACAATGCTTACCTGAGAGAATTGAGGTTGTGTTTGAAAGGAATACCTCCTGCAAATCACAATTTGCATGGTGGAGGAAGGCTCATTTTGTTCAAAATAGGACTATTCCCCTAAGTTGAAGGAATTCATATATCTCTTGAAAGAAAACCACTGCGTGAGAAGTAGGAACATCTAGCACCTTCTTTCACTGTGAGAACTGAGTTAGTTTTGAAATGGGATATGGCCTGTCACATAGGTTTTTTCAGGTGGAGAAAGGCTCTCTTCCTTGCAAAAGGCCTATTCAGTTGAGTTCAAGATACACATGTATCTCTCGAAATAAAACCATCTGAGTAAGAAAGGGGAGCATTGAGCACCTTCTGTCCAAGTGAGAATTCACTGAGTTTTGGAAATTCTTCCTGCAAGTGAAGCTTTTCAAGGTGGAGAAAGGCTTTCTTTGTTCCAATTAGGCCTATTCAAGCCTTGCGGAGGAAATACATGTATGTCTTGAAAGTAAGCCATCTGTCTTAGAAGCAAAAGCATGTGGCACATTGTTTTTCTGTGAGAACTGAGTCAGCCTTTCATAAGGAATACTCACGTCAATGTTTGATTTTCAAGGTGGAGATATGCTCTCTTTGTTCCAAATAGGACTATTCTGTTGAGTTGGGGAAACGTATATGTCTTTTGAATGTATACTATTTGTTTTAGAAGCAGGAGCACGTACCACCTTGGTTCCCTGCATAAATTGAGTTAATTTTTTAAAGGAATACTGCCTGCAACTGAGGTTTTTCATGGTGGAGATAAGCTCTGCCTGTTCCCAATAGGCTCCCTCAGCTGAATTAAAGAAACACAGCAATGTCTTGAAAGAAAACCATTTTTGTCAGAAGCAGGAGAATCCAGCACATTATATCCCTGTGAGAATTGAAGTCCGGTCTGTATGGACTACATCTGCATCTTAGTTTTTACAAGGTGGACTTGGGTGCCCTTTTGTCCAAATCGGCCTATTCATGTGACTTGAAAAACACATGTATCTCCCGAAAGAAAATCATCTCTGGTAGAATCAGGAGCATAAGATACCTTGTTTCCTAGGAGAAATCACTTTGCTTTATGAGAAACACAACTTCCTGCAACTTACGTTTTTTGAAGCTGGGGATATTCACTTTCTGTTCCAAGTAGACCTCTTCTGTGGAGTTGAAGAAATACCTGTATTTCTGGGTAGGAAACAATACGTCTGAGAAGCAGGAGCTTCTAGCACATTGGTTTCCTGTGAGAATTGAGCTCGTTTTGGACTATGTGTTTCAAGGTGGAGATACGCTGTCTGTGTTCCTTAAAGCTTACACTACTGAGTTGTAGAAAGAAATGTATCTTTCGAACACAACCATTTTGTCATAGAAGCAGGAGCATCTAACCCATTGGTCCCCTGTGAGAATGGCTTAGTTTTTGAAAGGGATGCTACCTGCAACTTAGGATTTTCCACGTGGACATAGGCCAACTGACCTCAATTGAAGAAAACCATGTGTCTCTTGAAGAAAACCAGCTGTGATATAAGCAGGAGCATCTAACACATTATTTTTCTGGGAGATTGAGTTCTTTTTTCAATGGAATACATCCTACAATGTAGGTTTTTCAAGGTGGATATAGGCTCTCGATGTTCCAAATAGGTCTATTTAGCAGAATTACAGAAAGAGAGGTATCCCTTCAACGAAAACTATCAATGATAGAAGCAGGAACATCTAGCACATGGTTTTCCAGTAA
Source organism: Castor canadensis (assembly GCF_047511655.1). Lineage (NCBI taxonomy): Eukaryota > Metazoa > Chordata > Mammalia > Rodentia > Castoridae > Castor > Castor canadensis. Next base: position 99,980,141 of record NC_133397.1, on the reverse strand, counting down.
GAATTGGGTAGCTTTTTAAAGAAAAAATTCCTGCATATCAGAGTATTCAAGGTGGAGGAAGGCTCGTTCTGTTCCCAATAGGTCCCTTTAGACATGCTGAATAAACACATATGTCATTCAAAAGAAAACCATCTGTATTTAAAAGCAGAAGCATCAAGCACATTGTTTCCTTGTGAGAATTAAGTCAGTTTCTGAAATGAATATTGTCTGTAACTTACGTGTTTCAATTTGAAGGTAGGCTCTCTTTGTTTCAAATAGGCGTATTCAGCAGAGTTGAAGAAACACATGGAACTTTCAAAAGAAAACCATTTGTGTTATAAGCAAGCACATTGAGGACTTTCTTTGCTCTGAGAATTGCCTTAGTTTTTCAATGACATTCTACGTGGAAGTTAGGTTTTTCAAGGTGGAGATAGGCTCTGTTTGTTAGCACAGGTCTATTCAGCTGATTTGAAAAACATATGTGCCACTCTAAAGAAAATGATCTATGTTAGATGTGCCACTGCTAGCACATGGTTTCACAGTGACAACTGTGTTAGTTTTGAAAGGAATACTTCCTGCAAACCTGAGTTTACTAGGTGGAGAAGGCTCATTTGTGCCGAATTGGCCTATTCACCTGAGTAGAAAAAACACATCTAACATTCCAAGGAAAACCATCTGTGATAGAAACTGCAGCATCTAGACGGTGGTTTCCCTGTGAGAATTCAGTTATTTTTTGAAATTAATCCTTCCTGAAAAGTTTGTTTTTCAGGATGCACTTAGGCTCTTTTGGATCCTAAGAAGACTATTTAGCAGAGTTGAAGAAACACATGTACCTGTCGACGTAAAACCATTGGTGTTAGACCCAGGAACAAATCGCACATTATTTTGCTGTGAGAATTGTTCTGGTTTTTGTAAGGAATACTTCCTGCATATCAGAATTTACAAGGTGGAGAAAGGCTCATTTTCTTCGAAGTTGCCCTCTTCAGCTAAGTTGAGGAAACCCATGAACCTCATGATAGAAAATAATCTGTGTTACAAGCAGGAGCATCTAGCACATTGTTTGTTGTGAGAAACAGTTGGATTTCTGACGAGATATTTTCAGCAACGTAGGTTTCTCAGGGCGGTGATAGGCTCCATTTTTTCCAAAAGGCCTACTCAGCTGAGTTGAAGAAACTCATGCATCTTTCAAATGATAATCATTTGTGTTAGAAACACGAGTATGTACCACTTTGGTTCCCTTTGAGAACTCTTATTGTTCTTGGAAGGAATACTATCTGGAACTCAGGTTACTCAAGATGGAGATAGGCTCACTGTGTTCCAAATAGGTCTATTCCGCAGAGTTGCAGAAACACATACATCTCTCGAAATAAACCATGTGTGTTAGAAACAGGAGCACCTATCACTTTGTTTCCCTATGAGAATTGTGTTAGTTATTGAAAGGAATACTTCCTGCAACTTAGATTTTTCAAGCTGGCTATACCTGCTTTTTGTTCTAAACACACCTACTGAGCGGTATGGAAGAAAAACATGTATCTCTCAAAAACAAAACCTCTACAAAACATGCAGGAATATCTAGCAAATTACTTCGTGCAGACAACTGAGTTAGTTTTTGAAATTAATACTTCCTGGAAATAGGTTCTTGATGGGGGAAATAGGCTCTGTGTGCCCCAATTATGCCTATTCCACTGGCTTAAAGATATCCATGTACATCTGTAATGAAAATCATCTGACTGGGGTGCGGGATAGCCTAGCACATTGTTCTCCTGTGGGAATTGAGTTTGTTTTGGGAAGGATTCTCAGGCAAATTAGGTGTTTCATTGAGGAGATAGCCTCTCTGTCTTCCAAACAGGACTTCAGCTTTGTAGAAGAACCAACCACATGTATCTTTTGAGAGAAAACCATTTGTGTTTGAAACACAAGAATCTAGCACATTGTTTCCCGATGAGAACTGAGTTTGGTTTTGGAATGAATACTCCCTGCAACTAAGGTTTTTCAAGGAGGTGATAGGCTATTTTTCTTCCAAATAGTCCAATTCAGCTAAGATGAGGAAACTCATGTTGCACTGCAAGGACAAACAACTATGTGAGAAGCTCTAGCATCTAGCACAATGCTTACCTGAGAGAATTGAGGTTGTGTTTGAAAGGAATACCTCCTGCAAATCACAATTTGCATGGTGGAGGAAGGCTCATTTTGTTCAAAATAGGACTATTCCCCTAAGTTGAAGGAATTCATATATCTCTTGAAAGAAAACCACTGCGTGAGAAGTAGGAACATCTAGCACCTTCTTTCACTGTGAGAACTGAGTTAGTTTTGAAATGGGATATGGCCTGTCACATAGGTTTTTTCAGGTGGAGAAAGGCTCTCTTCCTTGCAAAAGGCCTATTCAGTTGAGTTCAAGATACACATGTATCTCTCGAAATAAAACCATCTGAGTAAGAAAGGGGAGCATTGAGCACCTTCTGTCCAAGTGAGAATTCACTGAGTTTTGGAAATTCTTCCTGCAAGTGAAGCTTTTCAAGGTGGAGAAAGGCTTTCTTTGTTCCAATTAGGCCTATTCAAGCCTTGCGGAGGAAATACATGTATGTCTTGAAAGTAAGCCATCTGTCTTAGAAGCAAAAGCATGTGGCACATTGTTTTTCTGTGAGAACTGAGTCAGCCTTTCATAAGGAATACTCACGTCAATGTTTGATTTTCAAGGTGGAGATATGCTCTCTTTGTTCCAAATAGGACTATTCTGTTGAGTTGGGGAAACGTATATGTCTTTTGAATGTATACTATTTGTTTTAGAAGCAGGAGCACGTACCACATTGGTTCCCTGCATAAATTGAGTTAATTTTTTAAAGGAATACTGCCTGCAACTGAGGTTTTTCATGGTGGAGATAAGCTCTGCCTGTTCCCAATAGGCTCCCTCAGCTGAATTAAAGAAACACAGCTATGTCTTGAAAGAAAACCATTTTTGTCAGAAGCAGGAGAATCCAGCACATTATATCCCTGTGAGAATTGAAGTCGGGTCTGTATGGACTACATCTGCATCTTAGGGTTTACAAGGTGGACTTGGGTGCCCTTTTGTCCAAATCGGCCTATTCATGTGACTTGAAAAACACATGTATCTCCCGAAAGAAAATCATCTCTGGTAGAATCAGGAGCATAAGATACCTTGTTTCCTAGGACAAATCACTTTGCTTTATGAGAAACACAACTTCCTGCAACTTACGTTTTTTGAAGCTGGGGATATTCACTTTCTGTTCCAAGTAGACCTCTTCTGTGGAGTTGAAGAAATACCTGTATTTCTGGGTAGAAAACAATACGTCTGAGAAGCAGGAGCTTCTAGCACATTGGTTTCCTGTGAGAATTGAGCTCGTTTTGGAAGGAATACTTCCAGCATTTTATGTGTTTCAAGGTGGAGATACGCTGTCTGTGTTCCTTAAAGCTTACACTACTGAGTTGTAGAAAGAAATGTATCTTTCGAACACAACCATTTTGTCATAGAAGCAGGAGCATCTACCCCATTGGTCCCCTGTGAGAATGGCTTAGTTTTTGAAAGGGATGCTACCTGCAACTTAGGATTTTCCACGTGGACATAGGCCAACTGACCTCAATTGAAGAAAACCATGTGTCTCTTGAAGAAAACCAGCTGTGATATAAGCAGGAGCATCTAACACATTATTTTTCTGGGAGATTGAGTTCTTTTTTCAATGGAATACATCCTACAATGTAGGTTTTTCAAGGTGGATATAGGCTCTCGATGTTCCAAATAGGTCTATTTAGCAGAATTACAGAAAGAGAGGTATCCCTTCAACGAAAACTATCAATGATAGAAGCAGGAACATCTAGCACATGGTTTTCCAGTAAGAATTGGGTAGCTTTTTAAAGAAAAAATTCCTGCATATCAGAGTATTCAAGGTGGAGGAAGGCTCGTTCTGTTCCCAATAGGTCCCTTTAGACATGCTGAATAAACACATATGTCATTCAAAAGAAAACCATCTGTATTTAAAAGCAGAAGCATCAAGCACATTGTTTCCTTGTGAGAATTAAGTCAGTTTCTGAAATGAATATTGTCTGTAACTTACGTGTTTCAATTTGAAGGTAGGCTCTCTTTGTTTCAAATAGGCGTATTCAGCAGAGTTGAAGAAACACATGGAACTTTCAAAAGAAAACCATTTGTGTTATAAGCAAGCACATTGAGGACTTTCTTTGCTCTGAGAATTGCCTTAGTTTTTCAATGACATTCTACGTGGAAGTTAGGTTTTTCAAGGTGGAGATAGGCTCTGTTTGTTAGCACAGGTCTATTCAGCTGATTTGAAAAACATATGTGCCACTCTAAAGAAAATGATCTATGTTAGATGTGCCACTGCTAGCACATGGTTTCACAGTGACAACTGTGTTAGTTTTGAAAGGAATACTTCCTGCAAACCTGAGTTTACTAGGTGGAGAAGGCTCATTTGTGCCGAATTGGCCTATTCACCTGAGTAGAAAAAACACATCTAACATTCCAAGGAAAACCATGTGTGATAGAAACTGCAGCATCTAGACGGTGGTTTCCCTGTGAGAATTCAGTTATTTTTTGAAATTAATCCTTCCTGAAAAGTTTGTTTTTCAGGATGCACTTAGGCTCTTTTGGATCCTAAGAAGACTATTTAGCAGAGTTGAAGAAACACATGTACCTGTCGACGTAAAACCATTGGTGTTAGACCCAGGAACAAATCGCACATTATTTTGCTGTGAGAATTGTTCTGGTTTTTGTAAGGAATACTTCCTGCATATCAGAATTTACAAGGTGGAGAAAGGCTCATTTTCTTCGAAGTTGCCCTCTTCAGCTAAGTTGAGGAAACCCATGAACCTCATGATAGAAAATAATCTGTGTTACAAGCAGGAGCATCTAGCACATTGTTTGTTGTGAGAAACAGTTGGATTTCTGACGAGATATTTTCAGCAACGTAGGTTTCTCAGGGCGGTGATAGGCTCCATTTTTTCCAAAAGGCCTACTCAGCTGAGTTGAAGAAACTCATGCATCTTTCAAATGATAATCATTTGTGTTAGAAACACGAGTATGTACCACTTTGGTTCCCTTTGAGAACTCTTATTGTTCTTGGAAGGAATACTATCTGGAACTCAGGTTACTCAAGATGGAGATAGGCTCACTGTGTTCCAAATAGGCCTATTCCTCAGAGTTGCAGAAACACATACATCTCTCGAAATAAACCATGTGTGTTAGAAACAGGAGCACCTATCACTTTGTTTCCCTATGAGAATTGTGTTAGTTATTGAAAGGAATACTTCCTGCAACTTAGATTTTTCAAGCTGGCTATACCTGCTTTTTGTTCTAAACACACCTACTGAGCGGTATGGAAGAAAAACATGTATCTCTCAAAAACAAAACCTCTACAAAACATGCAGGAATATCTAGCAAATTACTTCGTGCAGAGAACTGAGTTAGTTTTTGAAATTAATACTTCCTGGAAATAGGTTCTTGATGGGGGAAATAGGCTCTGTGTGCCCCAATTATGCCTATTCCACTGGCTTAAAGATATCCATGTACATCTGTAATGAAAATCATCTGACTGGGGAGCGGGATAGCCTAGCACATTGTTCTCCTGTGGGAATTGAGTTTGTTTTGGGAAGGATTCTCAGGCAAATTAGGTGTTTCATTGAGGAGATAGCCTCTCTGTCTTCCAAACAGGACTTCAGCTGTGTAGAAGAACCAACCACATGTATCTTTTGAGAGAAAACCATTTGTGTTTGAAACACAAGAATCTAGCACATTGTTTCCCGATGAGAACTGAGTTTGGTTTTGGAATGAATACTCCCTGCAACTAAGGTTTTTCAAGGAGGTGATAGGCTATTTTTCTTCCAAATAGTCCAATTCAGCTAAGATGAGGAAACTCATGTTGCACTGCAAGGACAAACAACTATGTGAGAAGCTCTAGCATCTAGCACAATGCTTACCTGAGAGAATTGAGGTTGTGTTTGAAAGGAATACCTCCTGCAAATCACAATTTGCATGGTGGAGGAAGGCTCATTTTGTTCAAAATAGGACTATTCCCCTAAGTTGAAGGAATTCATATATCTCTTGAAAGAAAACCACTGCGTGAGAAGTAGGAACATCTAGCACCTTCTTTCACTGTGAGAACTGAGTTAGTTTTGAAATGGGATATGGCCTGTCACATAGGTTTTTTCAGGTGGAGAAAGGCTCTCTTCCTTGCAAAAGGCCTATTCAGTTGAGTTCAAGATACACATGTATCTCTCGAAATAAAACCATCTGAGTAAGAAAGGGGAGCATTGAGCACCTTCTGTCCAAGTGAGAATTCACTGAGTTTTGGAAATTCTTCCTGCAAGTGAAGCTTTTCAAGGTGGAGAAAGGCTTTCTTTGTTCCAATTAGGCCTATTCAAGCCTTGCGGAGGAAATACATGTATGTCTTGAAAGTAAGCCATCTGTCTTAGAAGCAAAAGCATGTGGCACATTGTTTTTCTGTGAGAACTGAGTCAGCCTTTCATAAGGAATACTCACGTCAATGTTTGATTTTCAAGGTGGAGATATGCTCTCTTTGTTCCAAATAGGACTATTCTGTTGAGTTGGGGAAACGTATATGTCTTTTGAATGTATACTATTTGTTTTAGAAGCAGGAGCACGTACCACATTGGTTCCCTGCATAAATTGAGTTAATTTTTTAAAGGAATACTGCCTGCAACTGAGGTTTTTCATGGTGGAGATAAGCTCTGCCTGTTCCCAATAGGCTCCCTCAGCTGAATTAAAGAAACACAGCTATGTCTTGAAAGAAAACCATTTTTGTCAGAAGCAGGAGAATCCAGCACATTATATCCCTGTGAGAATTGAAGTCGGGTCTGTATGGACTACATCTGCATCTTAGGGTTTACAAGGTGGACTTGGGTGCCCTTTTGTCCAAATCGGCCTATTCATGTGACTTGAAAAACACATGTATCTCCCGAAAGAAAATCATCTCTGGTAGAATCAGGAGCATAAGATACCTTGTTTCCTAGGAGAAATCACTTTGCTTTATGAGAAACACAACTTCCTGCAACTTACGATTTTTGAAGCTGGGGATATTCACTTTCTGTTCCAAGTAGACCTCTTCTGTGGAGTTGAAGAAATACCTGTATTTCTGGGTAGAAAACAATACGTCTGAGAAGCAGGAGCTTCTAGCACATTGGTTTCCTGTGAGAATTGAGCTCGTTTTGGAAGGAATACTTCCAGCATTTTATGTGTTTCAAGGTGGAGATACGCTGTCTGTGTTCCTTAAAGCTTACACTACTGAGTTGTAGAAAGAAATGTATCTTTCGAACACAACCATTTTGTCATAGAAGCAGGAGCATCTACCCCATTGGTCCCCTGTGAGAATGGCTTAGTTTTTGAAAGGGATGCTACCTGCAACTTAGGATTTTCCACGTGGACATAGGCCAACTGACCTCAATTGAAGAAAACCATGTGTCTCTTGAAGAAAACCAGCTGTGATATAAGCAGGAGCATCTAACACATTATTTTTCTGGGAGATTGAGTTCTTTTTTCAATGGAATACATCCTACAATGTAGGTTTTTCAAGGTGGATATAGGCTCTCGATGTTCCAAATAGGTCTATTTAGCAGAATTACAGAAAGAGAGGTATCCCTTCAACGAAAACTATCAATGATAGAAGCAGGAACATCTAGCACATGGTTTTCCAGTAAGAATTGGGTAGCTTTTTAAAGAAAAAATTCCTGCATATCAGAGTATTCAAGGTGGAGGAAGGCTCGTTCTGTTCCCAATAGGTCCCTTTAGACATGCTGAATAAACACATATGTCATTCAAAAGAAAACCATCTGTATTTAAAAGCAGAAGCATCAAGCACATTGTTTCCTTGTGAGAATTAAGTCAGTTTCTGAAATGAATATTGTCTGTAACTTACGTGTTTCAATTTGAAGGTAGGCTCTCTTTGTTTCAAATAGGCGTATTCAGCAGAGTTGAAGAAACACATGGAACTTTCAAAAGAAAACCATTTGTGTTATAAGCAAGCACATTGAGGACTTTCTTTGCTCTGAGAATTGCCTTAGTTTTTCAATGACATTCTACGTGGAAGTTAGGTTTTTCAAGGTGGAGATAGGCTCTGTTTGTTAGCACAGGTCTATTCAGCTGATTTGAAAAACATATGTGCCACTCTAAAAAAAATGATCTATGTTAGATGTGCCACTGCTAGCACATGGTTTCACAGTGACAACTGTGTTAGTTTTGAAAGGAATACTTCCTGCAAACCTGAGTTTACTAGGTGGAGAAGGCTCATTTGTGCCGAATTGGCCTATTCACCTGAGTAGAAAAAACACATCTAACATTCCAAGGAAAACCATGTGTGATAGAAACTGCAGCATCTAGACGGTGGTTTCCCTGTGAGAATTCAGTTATTTTTTGAAATTAATCCTTCCTGAAAAGTTTGTTTTTCAGGATGCACTTAGGCTCTTTTGGATCCTAAGAAGACTATTTAGCAGAGTTGAAGAAACACATGTACCTGTCGACGTAAAACCATTGGTGTTAGACCCAGGAACAAATCGCACATTATTTTGCTGTGAGAATTGTTCTGGTTTTTGTAAGGAATACTTCCTGCATATCAGAATTTACAAGGTGGAGAAAGGCTCATTTTCTTCGAAGTTGCCCTCTTCAGCTAAGTTGAGGAAACCCATGAACCTCATGATAGAAAATAATCTGTGTTACAAGCAGGAGCATCTAGCACATTGTTTGTTGTGAGAAACAGTTTTATTTCTGACGAGATATTTTCAGCAACGTAGGTTTCTCAGGGCGGTGATAGGCTCCATTTTTTCCGAAAGGCCTACTCAGCTGAGTTGAAGAAACTCATGCATCTTTCAAATGATAATCATTTGTGTTAGAAACACGAGTATGTACCACTTTGGTTCCCTTTGAGAACTCTTATTGTTCTTGGAATGAATACTATCTGGAACTCAGGTTACTCAAGATGGAGATAGGCTCACTGTGTTCCAAATAGGTCTATTCCGCAGAGTTGCAGAAACACATACATCTCTCGAAATAAACCATGTGTGTTAGAAACAGGAGCACCTATCACTTTGTTTCCCTATGAGAATTGTGTTAGTTATTGAAAGGAATACTTCCTGCAACTTAGATTTTTCAAGCTGGCTATACCTGCTTTTTGTTCTAAACACACCTACTGAGCGGTATGGAAGAAAAACATGTATCTCTCAAAAACAAAACCTCTACAAAACATGCAGGAGTATCTAGCAAATTACTTCGTGCAGAGAACTGAGTTAGTTTTTGAAATTAATACTTCCTGGAAATAGGTTCTTGATGGGGGAAATAGGCTCTGTGTGCCCCAATTATGCCTATTCCACTGGCTTAAAGATATCCATGTACATCTGTAATGAAAATCATCTGACTGGGGAGCGGGATAGCCTAGCACATTGTTCTCCTGTGGGAATTGAGTTTGTTTTGGGAAGGATTCTCAGGCAAATTAGGTGTTTCATTGAGGAGATAGCCTCTCTGTCTTCCAAACAGGACTTCATCTGTGTAGAAGAACCAACCACATGTATCTTTTGAGAGAAAACCATTTGTGTTTGAAACACAAGAATCTAGCACATTGTTTCCCGATGAGAACTGAGTTTGGTTTTGGAATGAATACTCCCTGCAACTAAGGTTTTTCAAGGAGGTGATAGGCTATTTTTCTTCCAAATAGTCCAATTCAGCTAAGATGAGGAAACTCATGTTGCACTGCAAGGACAAACAACTATGTGAGAAGCTCTAGCATCTAGCACAATGCTTACCTGAGAGAATTGAGGTTGTGTTTGAAAGGAATACCTCCTGCAAATCACAATTTGCATGGTGGAGGAAGGCTCATTTTGTTCAAAATAGGACTATTCCCCTAAGTTGAAGGAATTCATATATCTCTTGAAAGAAAACCACTGCGTGAGAAGTAGGAACATCTAGCACCTTCTTTCACTGTGAGAACTGAGTTAGTTTTGAAATGGGATATGGCCTGTCACATAGGTTTTTTCAGGTGGAGAAAGGCTCTCTTCCTTGCAAAAGGCCTATTCAGTTGAGTTCAAGATACACATGTATCTCTCGAAATAAAACCATCTGAGTAAGAAAGGGGAGCATTGAGCACCTTCTGTCCAAGTGAGAATTCACTGAGTTTTGGAAATTCTTCCTGCAAGTGAAGCTTTTCAAGGTGGAGAAAGGCTTTCTTTGTTCCAATTAGGCCTATTCAAGCCTTGCGGAGGAAATACATGTATGTCTTGAAAGTAAGCCATCTGTCTTAGAAGCAAAAGCATGTGGCACATTGTTTTTCTGTGAGAACTGAGTCAGCCTTTCATAAGGAATACTCACGTCAATGTTTGATTTTCAAGGTGGAGATATGCTCTCTTTGTTCCAAATAGGACTATTCTGTTGAGTTGGGGAAACGTATATGTCTTTTGAATGTATACTATTTGTTTTAGAAGCAGGAGCACGTACCACATTGGTTCCCTGCATAAATTGAGTTAATTTTTTAAAGGAATACTGCCTGCAACTGAGGTTTTTCATGGTGGAGATAAGCTCTGCCTGTTCCCAATAGGCTCCCTCAGCTGAATTAAAGAAACACAGCTATGTCTTGAAAGAAAACCATTTTTGTCAGAAGCAGGAGAATCCAGCACATTATATCCCTGTGAGAATTGAAGTCGGGTCTGTATGGACTACATCTGCATCTTAGGGTTTACAAGGTGGACTTGGGTGCCCTTTTGTCCAAATCGGCCTATTCATGTGACTTGAAAAACACATGTATCTCCCGAAAGAAAATCATCTCTGGTAGAATCAGGAGCATAAGATACCTTGTTTCCTATGAGAAATCACTTTGCTTTATGAGAAACACAACTTCCTGCAACTTACGATTTTTGAAGCTGGGGATATTCACTTTCTGTTCCAAGTAGACCTCTTCTGTGGAGTTGAAGAAATACCTGTATTTCTGGGTAGAAAACAATACGTCTGAGAAGCAGGAGCTTCTAGCACATTGGTTTCCTGTGAGAATTGAGCTCGTTTTGGAAGGAATACTTCCAGCATTTTATGTGTTTCAAGGTGGAGATACGCTGTCTGTGTTCCTTAAAGCTTACACTACTGAGTTGTAGAAAGAAATGTATCTTTCGAACACAACCATTTTGTCATAGAAGCAGGAGCATCTACCCCATTGGTCCCCTGTGAGAATGGCTTAGTTTTTGAAAGGGATGCTACCTGCAACTTAGGATTTTCCACGTGGACATAGGCCAACTGACCTCAATTGAAGAAAACCATGTGTCTCTTGAAGAAAACCAGCTGTGATATAAGCAGGAGCATCTAACACATTATTTTTCTGGGAGATTGAGTTCTTTTTTCAATGGAATACATCCTACAATGTAGGTTTTTCAAGGTGGATATAGGCTCTCGATGTTCCAAATAGGTCTATTTAGCAGAATTACAGAAAGAGAGGTATCCCTTCAACGAAAACTATCAATGATAGAAGCAGGAACATCTAGCACATGGTTTTCCAGTAAGAATTGGGTAGCTTTTTAAAGAAAAAATTCCTGCATATCAGAGTATTCAAGGTGGAGGAAGGCTCGTTCTGTTCCCAATAGGTCCCTTTAGACATGCTGAATAAACACATATGTCATTCAAAAGAAAACCATCTGTATTTAAAAGCAGAAGCATCAAGCACATTGTTTCCTTGTGAGAATTAAGTCAGTTTCTGAAATGAATATTGTCTGTAACTTACGTGTTTCAATTTGAAGGTAGGCTCTCTTTGTTTCAAATAGGCGTATTCAGCAGAGTTGAAGAAACACATGGAACTTTCAAAAGAAAACCATTTGTGTTATAAGCAAGCACATTGAGGACTTTCTTTGCTCTGAGAATTGCCTTAGTTTTTCAATGACATTCTACATGGAAGTTAGGTTTTTCAAGGTGGAGATAGGCTCTGTTTGTTAGCACAGGTCTATTCAGCTGATTTGAAAAACATATGTGCCACTCTAAAGAAAATGATCTATGTTAGATGTGCCACTGCTAGCACATGGTTTCACAGTGACAACTGTGTTAGTTTTGAAAGGAATACTTCCTGCAAACCTGAGTTTACTAGGTGGAGAAGGCTCATTTGTGCCGAATTGGCCTATTCACCTGAGTAGAAAAAACACATCTAACATTCCAAGGAAAACCATGTGTGATAGAAACTGCAGCATCTAGACGGTGGTTTCCCTGTGAGAATTCAGTTATTTTTTGAAATTAATCCTTCCTGAAAAGTTTGTTTTTCAGGATGCACTTAGGCTCTTTTGGATCCTAAGAAGACTATTTAGCAGAGTTGAAGAAACACATGTACCTGTCGACGTAAAACCATTGGTGTTAGACCCAGGAACAAATCGCACATTATTTTGCTGTGAGAATTGTTCTGGTTTTTGTAAGGAATACTTCCTGCATATCAGAATTTACAAGGTGGAGAAAGGCTCATTTTCTTCGAAGTTGCCCTCTTCAGCTAAGTTGAGGAAACCCATGAACCTCATGATAGAAAATAATCTGTGTTACAAGCAGGAGCATCTAGCACATTGTTTGTTGTGAGAAACAGTTTTATTTCTGACGAGATATTTTCAGCAACGTAGGTTTCTCAGGGCGGTGATAGGCTCCATTTTTTCCGAAAGGCCTACTCAGCTGAGTTGAAGAAACTCATGCATCTTTCAAATGATAATCATTTGTGTTAGAAACACGAGTATGTACCACTTTGGTTCCCTTTGAGAACTCTTATTGTTCTTGGAATGAATACTATCTGGAACTCAGGTTACTCAAGATGGAGATAGGCTCACTGTGTTCCAAATAGGTCTATTCCGCAGAGTTGCAGAAACACATACATCTCTCGAAATAAACCATGTGTGTTAGAAACAGGAGCACCTATCACTTTGTTTCCCTATGAGAATTGTGTTAGTTATTGAAAGGAATACTTCCTGCAACTTAGATTTTTCAAGCTGGCTATACCTGCTTTTTGTTCTAAACACACCTACTGAGCGGTATGGAAGAAAAACATGTATCTCTCAAAAACAAAACCTCTACAAAACATGCAGGAGTATCTAGCAAATTACTTCGTGCAGAGAACTGAGTTAGTTTTTGAAATTAATACTTCCTGGAAATAGGTTCTTGATGGGGGAAATAGGCTCTGTGTGCCCCAATTATGCCTATTCCACTGGCTTAAAGATATCCATGTACATCTGTAATGAAAATCATCTGACTGGGGAGCGGGATAGCCTAGCACATTGTTCTCCTGTGGGAATTGAGTTTGTTTTGGGAAGGATTCTCAGGCAAATTAGGTGTTTCATTGAGGAGATAGCCTCTCTGTCTTCCAAACAGGACTTCATCTGTGTAGAAGAACCAACCACATGTATCTTTTGAGAGAAAACCATTTGTGTTTGAAACACAAGAATCTAGCACATTGTTTCCCGATGAGAACTGAGTTTGGTTTTGGAATGAATACTCCCTGCAACTAAGGTTTTTCAAGGAGGTGATAGGCTATTTTTCTTCCAAATAGTCCAATTCAGCTAAGATGAGGAAACTCATGTTGCACTGCAAGGACAAACAACTATGTGAGAAGCTCTAGCATCTAGCACAATGCTTACCTGAGAGAATTGAGGTTGTGTTTGAAAGGAATACCTCCTGCAAATCACAATTTGCATGGTGGAGGAAGGCTCATTTTGTTCAAAATAGGACTATTCCCCTAAGTTGAAGGAATTCATATATCTCTTGAAAGAAAACCACTGCGTGAGAAGTAGGAACATCTAGCACCTTCTTTCACTGTGAGAACTGAGTTAGTTTTGAAATGGGATATGGCCTGTCACATAGGTTTTTTCAGGTGGAGAAAGGCTCTCTTCCTTGCAAAAGGCCTATTCAGTTGAGTTCAAGATACACATGTATCTCTCGAAATAAAACCATCTGAGTAAGAAAGGGGAGCATTGAGCACCTTCTGTCCAAGTGAGAATTCACTGAGTTTTGGAAATTCTTCCTGCAAGTGAAGCTTTTCAAGGTGGAGAAAGGCTTTCTTTGTTCCAATTAGGCCTATTCAAGCCTTGCGGAGGAAATACATGTATGTCTTGAAAGTAAGCCATCTGTCTTAGAAGCAAAAGCATGTGGCACATTGTTTTTCTGTGAGAACTGAGTCAGCCTTTCATAAGGAATACTCACGTCAATGTTTGATTTTCAAGGTGGAGATATGCTCTCTTTGTTCCAAATAGGACTATTCTGTTGAGTTGGGGAAACGTATATGTCTTTTGAATGTATACTATTTGTTTTAGAAGCAGGAGCACGTACCACCTTGGTTCCCTGCATAAATTGAGTTAATTTTTTAAAGGAATACTGCCTGCAACTGAGGTTTTTCATGGTGGAGATAAGCTCTGCCTGTTCCCAATAGGCTCCCTCAGCTGAATTAAAGAAACACAGCAATGTCTTGAAAGAAAACCATTTTTGTCAGAAGCAGGAGAATCCAGCACATTATATCCCTGTGAGAATTGAAGTCGGGTCTGTATGGACTACATCTGCATCTTAGTTTTTACAAGGTGGACTTGGGTGCCCTTTTGTCCAAATCGGCCTATTCATGTGACTTGAAAAACACATGTATCTCCCGAAAGAAAATAATCTCTGGTAGAATCAGGAGCATAAGATACCTTGTTTCCTAGGACAAATCACTTTGCTTTATGAGAAACACAACTTCCTGCAACTTACGTTTTTTGAAGCTGGGGATATTCACTTTCTGTTCCAAGTAGACCTCTTCTGTGGAGTTGAAGAAATACCTGTATTTCTGGGTAGGAAACAATACGTCTGAGAAGCAGGAGCTTCTAGCACATTGGTTTCCTGTGAGAATTGAGCTCGTTTTGGAAGGAATACTTCCAGCATTTTATGTGTTTCAAGGTGGAGATACGCTGTCTGTGTTCCTTAAAGCTTACACTACTGAGTTGTAGAAAGAAATGTATCTTTCGAACACAACCATTTTGTCATAGAAGCAGGAGCATCTACCCCATTGGTCCCCTGTGAGAATGGCTTAGTTTTTGAAAGGGATGCTACCTGCAACTTAGGATTTTCCACGTGGACATAGGCCAACTGACCTCAATTGAAGAAAACCATGTGTCTCTTGAAGAAAACCAGCTGTGATATAAGCAGGAGCATCTAACACATTATTTTTCTGGGAGATTGAGTTCTTTTTTCAATGGAATACATCCTACAATGTAGGTTTTTCAAGGTGGATATAGGCTCTCGATGTTCCAAATAGGTCTATTTAGCAGAATTACAGAAAGAGAGGTATCCCTTCAACGAAAACTATCAATGATAGAAGCAGGAACATCTAGCACATGGTTTTCCAGTAAGAATTGGGTAGCTTTTTAAAGAAAAAATTCCTGCATATCAGAGTATTCAAGGTGGAGGAAGGCTCGTTCTGTTCCCAATAGGTCCCTTTAGACATGCTGAATAAACACATATGTCATTCAAAAGAAAACCATCTGTATTTAAAAGCAGAAGCATCAAGCACATTGTTTCCTTGTGAGAATTAAGTCAGTTTCTGAAATGAATATTGTCTGTAACTTACGTGTTTCAATTTGAAGGTAGGCTCTCTTTGTTTCAAATAGGCGTATTCAGCAGAGTTGAAGAAACACATGGAACTTTCAAAAGAAAACCATTTGTGTTATAAGCAAGCACATTGAGGACTTTCTTTGCTCTGAGAATTGCCTTAGTTTTTCAATGACATTCTACGTGGAAGTTAGGTTTTTCAAGGTGGAGATAGGCTCTGTTTGTTAGCACAGGTCTATTCAGCTGATTTGAAAAACATATGTGCCACTCTAAAGAAAATGATCTATGTTAGATGTGCCACTGCTAGCACATGGTTTCACAGTGACAACTGTGTTAGTTTTGAAAGGAATACTTCCTGCAAACCTGAGTTTACTAGGTGGAGAAGGCTCATTTGTGCCGAATTGGCCTATTCACCTGAGTAGAAAAAACACATCTAACATTCCAAGGAAAACCATCTGTGATAGAAACTGCAGCATCTAGACGGTGGTTTCCCTGTGAGAATTCAGTTATTTTTTGAAATTAATCCTTCCTGAAAAGTTTGTTTTTCAGGATGCACTTAGGCTCTTTTGGATCCTAAGAAGACTATTTAGCAGAGTTGAAGAAACACATGTACCTGTCGACGTAAAACCATTGGTGTTAGACCCAGGAACAAATCGCACATTATTTTGCTGTGAGAATTGTTCTGGTTTTTGTAAGGAATACTTCCTGCATATCAGAATTTACAAGGTGGAGAAAGGCTCATTTTCTTCGAAGTTGCCCTCTTCAGCTAAGTTGAGGAAACCCATGAACCTCATGATAGAAAATAATCTGTGTTACAAGCAGGAGCATCTAGCACATTGTTTGTTGTGAGAAACAGTTGGATTTCTGACGAGATATTTTCAGCAACGTAGGTTTCTCAGGGCGGTGATAGGCTCCATTTTTTCCAAAAGGCCTACTCAGCTGAGTTGAAGAAACTCATGCATCTTTCAAATGATAATCATTTGTGTTAGAAACACGAGTATGTACCACTTTGGTTCCCTTTGAGAACTCTTATTGTTCTTGGAAGGAATACTATCTGGAACTCAGGTTACTCAAGATGGAGATAGGCTCACTGTGTTCCAAATAGGTCTATTCCGCAGAGTTGCAGAAACACATACATCTCTCGAAATAAACCATGTGTGTTAGAAACAGGAGCACCTATCACTTTGTTTCCCTATGAGAATTGTGTTAGTTATTGAAAGGAATACTTCCTGCAACTTAGATTTTTCAAGCTGGCTATACCTGCTTTTTGTTCTAAACACACCTACTGAGCGGTATGGAAGAAAAACATGTATCTCTCAAAAACAAAACCTCTACAAAACATGCAGGAATATCTAGCAAATTACTTCGTGCAGACAACTGAGTTAGTTTTTGAAATTAATACTTCCTGGAAATAGGTTCTTGATGGGGGAAATAGGCTCTGTGTGCCCCAATTATGCCTATTCCACTGGCTTAAAGATATCCATGTACATCTGTAATGAAAATCATCTGACTGGGGAGCGGGATAGCCTAGCACATTGTTCTCCTGTGGGAATTGAGTTTGTTTTGGGAAGGATTCTCAGGCAAATTAGGTGTTTCATTGAGGAGATAGCCTCTCTGTCTTCCAAACAGGACTTCAGCTTTGTAGAAGAACCAACCACATGTATCTTTTGAGAGAAAACCATTTGTGTTTGAAACACAAGAATCTAGCACATTGTTTCCCGATGAGAACTGAGTTTGGTTTTGGAATGAATACTCCCTGCAACTAAGGTTTTTCAAGGAGGTGATAGGCTATTTTTCTTCCAAATAGTCCAATTCAGCTAAGATGAGGAAACTCATGTTGCACTGCAAGGACAAACAACTATGTGAGAAGCTCTAGCATCTAGCACAATGCTTACCTGAGAGAATTGTGTTTGAAAGGAATACCTCCTGCAAATCACAATTTGCATGGTGGAGGAAGGCTCATTTTGTTCAAAATAGGACTATTCCCCTAAGTTGAAGGAATTCATATATCTCTTGAAAGAAAACCACTGCGTGAGAAGTAGGAACATCTAGCACCTTCTTTCACTGTGAGAACTGAGTTAGTTTTGAAATGGGATATGGCCTGTCACATAGGTTTTTTCAGGTGGAGAAAGGCTCTCTTCCTTGCAAAAGGCCTATTCAGTTGAGTTCAAGATACACATGTATCTCTCGAAATAAAACCATCTGAGTAAGAAAGGGGAGCATTGAGCACCTTCTGTCCAAGTGAGAATTCACTGAGTTTTGGAAATTCTTCCTGCAAGTGAAGATTTTCAAGGTGGAGAAAGGCTTTCTTTGTTCCAATTAGGCCTATTCAAGCCTTGCGGAGGAAATACATGTATGTCTTGAAAGTAAGCCATCTGTCTTAGAAGCAAAAGCATGTGGCACATTGTTTTTCTGTGAGAACTGAGTCAGCCTTTCATAAGGAATACTCACGTCAATGTTTGATTTTCAAGGTGGAGATATGCTCTCTTTGTTCCAAATAGGACTATTCTGTTGAGTTGGGGAAACGTATATGTCTTTTGAATGTATACTATTTGTTTTAGAAGCAGGAGCACGTACCACATTGGTTCCCTGCATAAATTGAGTTAATTTTTTAAAGGAATACTGCCTGCAACTGAGGTTTTTCATGGTGGAGATATGCTCTGCCTGTTCCCAATAGGCTCCCTCAGCTGAATTAAAGAAACACAGCTATGTCTCGAAAGAAAACCATTTTTGTCAGAAGCAGGAGAATCCAGCACATTATATCCCTGTGAGAATTGAAGTCGGGTCTGTATGGACTACATCTGCATCTTAGGGTTTACAAGGTGGACTTGGGTGCCCTTTTGTCCAAATCGGCCTATTCATGTGACTTGAAAAACACATGTATCTCCCGAAAGAAAATCATCTCTGGTAGAATCAGGAGCATAAGATACCTTGTTTCCTAGGAGAAATCACTTTGCTTTATGAGAAACACAACTTCCTGCAACTTACGTTTTTTGAAGCTGGGGATATTCACTTTCTGTTCCAAGTAGACCTCTTCTGTGGAGTTGAAGAAGTACCTGTATTTCTGGGTAGAAAACAATACGTCTGAGAAGCAGGAGCTTCTAGCACATTGGTTTCCTGTGAGAATTGAGCTCGTTTTGGAAGGAATACTTCCAGCATTTTATGTGTTTCAAGGTGGAGATACGCTGTCTGTGTTCCTTAAAGCTTACACTACTGAGTTGTAGAAAGAAATGTATCTTTCGAACACAACCATTTTGTCATAGAAGCAGGAGCATCTACCCCATTGGTCCCCTGTGAGAATGGCTTAGTTTTTGAAAGGGATGCTACCTGCAACTTAGGATTTTCCACGTGGACATAGGCCAACTGACCTCAATTGAAGAAAACCATGTGTCTCTTGAAGAAAACCAGCTGTGATATAAGCAGGAGCATCTAACACATTATTTTTCTGGGAGATTGAGTTCTTTTTTCAATGGAATACATCCTACAATGTAGGTTTTTCAAGGTGGATATAGGCTCTCGATGTTCCAAATAGGTCTATTTAGCAGAATTACAGAAAGAGAGGTATCCCTTCAACGAAAACTATCAATGATAGAAGCAGGAACATCTAGCACATGGTTTTCCAGTAAGAATTGGGTAGCTTTTTAAAGAAAAAATTCCTGCATATCAGAGTATTCAAGGTGGAGGAAGGCTCGTTCTGTTCCCAATAGGTCCCTTTAGACATGCTGAATAAACACATATGTCATTCAAAAGAAAACCATCTGTATTTAAAAGCAGAAGCATCAAGCACATTGTTTCCTTGTGAGAATTAAGTCAGTTTCTGAAATGAATATTGTCTGTAACTTACGTGTTTCAATTTGAAGGTAGGCTCACTTTGTTTCAAATAGGCGTATTCAGCAGAGTTGAAGAAACACATGGAACTTTCAAAAGAAAACCATTTGTGTTATAAGCAAGCACATTGAGGACTTTCTTTGCTCTGAGAATTGCCTTAGTTTTTCAATGACATTCTACGTGGAAGTTAGGTTTTTCAAGGTGGAGATAGGCTCTGTTTGTTAGCACAGGTCTATTCAGCTGATTTGAAAAACATATGTGCCACTCTAAAGAAAATGATCTATGTTAGATGTGCCACTGCTAGCACATGGTTTCACAGTGACAACTGTGTTAGTTTTGAAAGGAATACTTCCTGCAAACCTGAGTTTACTAGGTGGAGAAGGCTCATTTGTGCCGAATTGGCCTATTCACCTGAGTAGAAAAAACACATCTAACATTCCAAGGAAAACCATCTGTGATAGAAACTGCAGCATCTAGACGGTGGTTTCCCTGTGAGAATTCAGTTATTTTTTGAAATTAATCCTTCCTGAAAAGTTTGTTTTTCAGGATGCACTTAGGCTCTTTTGGATCCTAAGAAGACTATTTAGCAGAGTTGAAGAAACACATGTACCTGTCGACGTAAAACCATTGGTGTTATACCCAGGAACAAATCGCACATTATTTTGCTGTGAGAATTGTTCTGGTTTTTGTAAGGAATACTTCCTGCATATCAGAATTTACAAGGTGGAGAAAGGCTCATTTTCTTCGAAGTTGCCCTCTTCAGCTAAGTTGAGGAAACCCATGAACCTCATGATAGAAAATAATCTGTGTTACAAGCAGGAGCATCTAGCACATTGTTTGTTGTGAGAAACAGTTGGATTTCTGACGAGATATTTTCAGCAACGTAGGTTTCTCAGGGCGGTGATAGGCTCCATTTTTTCCAAAAGGCCTACTCAGCTGAGTTGAAGAAACTCATGCATCTTTCAAATGATAATCATTTGTGTTAGAAACACGAGTATGTACCACTTTGGTTCCCTTTGAGAACTCTTATTGTTCTTGGAAGGAATACTATCTGGAACTCAGGTTACTCAAGATGGAGATAGGCTCACTGTGTTCCAAATAGGCCTATTCCTCAGAGTTGCAGAAACACATACATCTCTCGAAATAAACCATGTGTGTTAGAAACAGGAGCACCTATCACTTTGTTTCCCTATGAGAATTGTGTTAGTTATTGAAAGGAATACTTCCTGCAACTTAGATTTTTCAAGCTGGCTATACCTGCTTTTTGTTCTAAACACACCCACTGAGCGGTATGGAAGAAAAACATGTATCTCTCAAAAACAAAACCTCTACAAAACATGCAGGAATATCTAGCAAATTACTTCGTGCAGAGAACTGAGTTAGTTTTTGAAATTAATACTTCCTGGAAATAGGTTCTTGATGGGGGAAATAGGCTCTGTGTGCCCCAATTATGCCTATTCCACTGGCTTAAAGATATCCATGTACATCTGTAATGAAAATCATCTGACTGGGGAGCGGGATAGCCTAGCACATTGTTCTCCTGTGGGAATTGAGTTTGTTTTGGGAAGGATTCTCAGGCAAATTAGGTGTTTCATTGAGGAGATAGCCTCTCTGTCTTCCAAACAGGACTTCAGCTGTGTAGAAGAACCAACCACATGTATCTTTTGAGAGAAAACCATTTGTGTTTGAAACACAAGAATCTAGCACATTGTTTCCCGATGAGAACTGAGTTTGGTTTTGGAATGAATACTCCCTGCAACTAAGGTTTTTCAAGGAGGTGATAGGCTATTTTTCTTCCAAATAGTCCAATTCAGCTAAGATGAGGAAACTCATGTTGCACTGCAAGGACAAACAACTATGTGAGAAGCTCTAGCATCTAGCACAATGCTTACCTGAGAGAATTGAGGTTGTGTTTGAAAGGAATACCTCCTGCAAATCACAATTTGCATGGTGGAGGAAGGCTCATTTTGTTCAAAATAGGACTATTCCCCTAAGTTGAAGGAATTCATATATCTCTTGAAAGAAAACCACTGCGCGAGAAGTAGGAACATCTAGCACCTTCTTTCACTGTGAGAACTGAGTTAGTTTTGAAATGGGATATGGCCTGTCACATAGGTTTTTTCAGGTGGAGAAAGGCTCTCTTCCTTGCAAAAGGCCTATTCAGTTGAGTTCAAGATACACATGTATCTCTCGAAATAAAACCATCTGAGTAAGAAAGGGGAGCATTGAGCACCTTCTGTCCAAGTGAGAATTCACTGAGTTTTGGAAATTCTTCCTGCAAGTGAAGCTTTTCAAGGTGGAGAAAGGCTTTCTTTGTTCCAATTAGGCCTATTCAAGCCTTGCGGAGGAAATACATGTATGTCTTGAAAGTAAGCCATCTGTCTTAGAAGCAAAAGCATGTGGCACATTGTTTTTCTGTGAGAACTGAGTCAGCCTTTCATAAGGAATACTCACGTCAATGTTTGATTTTCAAGGTGGAGATATGCTCTCTTTGTTCCAAATAGGACTATTCTGTTGAGTTGGGGAAACGTATATGTCTTTTGAATGTATACTATTTGTTTTAGAAGCAGGAGCACGTACCACATTGGTTCCCTGCATAAATTGAGTTAATTTTTTAAAGGAATACTGCCTGCAACTGAGGTTTTTCATGGTGGAGATAAGCTCTGCCTGTTCCCAATAGGCTCCCTCAGCTGAATTAAAGAAACACAGCTATGTCTTGAAAGAAAACCATTTTTGTCAGAAGCAGGAGAATCCAGCACATTATATCCCTGTGAGAATTGAAGTCGGGTCTGTATGGACTACATCTGCATCTTAGGGTTTACAAGGTGGACTTGGGTGCCCTTTTGTCCAAATCGGCCTATTCATGTGACTTGAAAAACACATGTATCTCCCGAAAGAAAATCATCTCTGGTAGAATCAGGAGCATAAGATACCTTGTTTCCTATGAGAAATCACTTTGCTTTATGAGAAACACAACTTCCTGCAACTTACGATTTTTGAAGCTGGGGATATTCACTTTCTGTTCCAAGTAGACCTCTTCTGTGGAGTTGAAGAAATACCTGTATTTCTGGGTAGAAAACAATACGTCTGAGAAGCAGGAGCTTCTAGCACATTGGTTTCCTGTGAGAATTGAGCTCGTTTTGGAAGGAATACTTCCAGCATTTTATGTGTTTCAAGGTGGAGATACGCTGTCTGTGTTCCTTAAAGCTTACACTACTGAGTTGTAGAAAGAAATGTATCTTTCGAACACAACCATTTTGTCATAGAAGCAGGAGCATCTACCCCATTGGTCCCCTGTGAGAATGGCTTAGTTTTTGAAAGGGATGCTACCTGCAACTTAGGATTTTCCACGTGGACATAGGCCAACTGACCTCAATTGAAGAAAACCATGTGTCTCTTGAAGAAAACCAGCTGTGATATAAGCAGGAGCATCTAACACATTATTTTTCTGGGAGATTGAGTTCTTTTTTCAATGGAATACATCCTACAATGTAGGTTTTTCAAGGTGGATATAGGCTCTCGATGTTCCAAATAGGTCTATTTAGCAGAATTACAGAAAGAGAGGTATCCCTTCAACGAAAACTATCAATGATAGAAGCAGGAACATCTAGCACATGGTTTTCCAGTAAGAATTGGGTAGCTTTTTAAAGAAAAAATTCCTGCATATCAGAGTATTCAAGGTGGAGGAAGGCTCGTTCTGTTCCCAATAGGTCCCTTTAGACATGCTGAATAAACACATATGTCATTCAAAAGAAAACCATCTGTATTTAAAAGCAGAAGCATCAAGCACATTGTTTCCTTGTGAGAATTAAGTCAGTTTCTGAAATGAATATTGTCTGTAACTTACGTGTTTCAATTTGAAGGTAGGCTCACTTTGTTTCAAATAGGCGTATTCAGCAGAGTTGAAGAAACACATGGAACTTTCAAAAGAAAACCATTTGTGTTATAAGCAAGCACATTGAGGACTTTCTTTGCTCTGAGAATTGCCTTAGTTTTTCAATGACATTCTACGTGGAAGTTAGGTTTTTCAAGGTGGAGATAGGCTCTGTTTGTTAGCACAGGTCTATTCAGCTGATTTGAAAAACATATGTGCCACTCTAAAGAAAATGATCTATGTTAGATGTGCCACTGCTAGCACATGGTTTCACAGTGACAACTGTGTTAGTTTTGAAAGGAATACTTCCTGCAAACCTGAGTTTACTAGGTGGAGAAGGCTCATTTGTGCCGAATTGGCCTATTCACCTGAGTAGAAAAAACACATCTAACATTCCAAGGAAAACCATCTGTGATAGAAACTGCAGCATCTAGACGGTGGTTTCCCTGTGAGAATTCAGTTATTTTTTGAAATTAATCCTTCCTGAAAAGTTTGTTTTTCAGGATGCACTTAGGCTCTTTTGGATCCTAAGAAGACTATTTAGCAGAGTTGAAGAAACACATGTACCTGTCGACGTAAAACCATTGGTGTTAGACCCAGGAACAAATCGCACATTATTTTGCTGTGAGGATTGTTCTGGTTTTTGTAAGGAATACTTCCTGCATATCAGAATTTACAAGGTGGAGAAAGGCTCATTTTCTTCGAAGTTGCCCTCTTCAGCTAAGTTGAGGAAACCCATGAACCTCATGATAGAAAATAATCTGTGTTACAAGCAGGAGCATCTAGCACATTGTTTGTTGTGAGAAACAGTTGGATTTCTGACGAGATATTTTCAGCAACGTAGGTTTCTCAGGGCGGTGATAGGCTCCATTTTTTCCAAAAGGCCTACTCAGCTGAGTTGAAGAAACTCATGCATCTTTCAAATGATAATCATTTGTGTTAGAAACACGAGTATGTACCACTTTGGTTCCCTTTGAGAACTCTTATTGTTCTTGGAAGGAATACTATCTGGAACTCAGGTTACTCAAGATGGAGATAGGCTCACTGTGTTCCAAATAGGCCTATTCCTCAGAGTTGCAGAAACACATACATCTCTCGAAATAAACCATGTGTGTTAGAAACAGGAGCACCTATCACTTTGTTTCCCTATGAGAATTGTGTTAGTTATTGAAAGGAATACTTCCTGCAACTTAGATTTTTCAAGCTGGCTATACCTGCTTTTTGTTCTAAACACACCCACTGAGCGGTATGGAAGAAAAACATGTATCTCTCAAAAACAAAACCTCTACAAAACATGCAGGAATATCTAGCAAATTACTTCGTGCAGAGAACTGAGTTAGTTTTTGAAATTAATACTTCCTGGAAATAGGTTCTTGATGGGGGAAATAGGCTCTGTGTGCCCCAATTATGCCTATTCCACTGGCTTAAAGATATCCATGTACATCTGTAATGAAAATCATCTGACTGGGGAGCGGGATAGCCTAGCACATTGTTCTCCTGTGGGAATTGAGTTTGTTTTGGGAAGGATTCTCAGGCAAATTAGGTGTTTCATTGAGGAGATAGCCTCTCTGTCTTCCAAACAGGACTTCAGCTGTGTAGAAGAACCAACCACATGTATCTTTTGAGAGAAAACCATTTGTGTTTGAAACACAAGAATCTAGCACATTGTTTCCCGATGAGAACTGAGTTTGGTTTTGGAATGAATACTCCCTGCAACTAAGGTTTTTCAAGGAGGTGATAGGCTATTTTTCTTCCAAATAGTCCAATTCAGCTAAGATGAGGAAACTCATGTTGCACTGCAAGGACAAACAACTATGTGAGAAGCTCTAGCATCTAGCACAATGCTTACCTGAGAGAATTGAGGTTGTGTTTGAAAGGAATACCTCCTGCAAATCACAATTTGCATGGTGGAGGAAGGCTCATTTTGTTCAAAATAGGACTGTTCCCCTAAGTTGAAGGAATTCATATATCTCTTGAAAGAAAACCACTGCGTGAGAAGTAGGAACATCTAGCACCTTCTTTCACTGTGAGAACTGAGTTAGTTTTGAAATGGGATATGGCCTGTCACATAGGTTTTTTCAGGTGGAGAAAGGCTCTCTTCCTTGCAAAAGGCCTATTCAGTTGAGTTCAAGATACACATGTATCTCTCGAAATAAAACCATCTGAGTAAGAAAGGGGAGCATTGAGCACCTTCTGTCCAAGTGAGAATTCACTGAGTTTTGGAAATTCTTCCTGCAAGTGAAGCTTTTCAAGGTGGAGAAAGGCTTTCTTTGTTCCAATTAGGCCTATTCAAGCCTTGCGGAGGAAATACATGTATGTCTTGAAAGTAAGCCATCTGTCTTAGAAGCAAAAGCATGTGGCACATTGTTTTTCTGTGAGAACTGAGTCAGCCTTTCATAAGGAATACTCACGTCAATGTTTGATTTTCAAGGTGGAGATATGCTCTCTTTGTTCCAAATAGGACTATTCTGTTGAGTTGGGGAAACGTATATGTCTTTTGAATGTATACTATTTGTTTTAGAAGCAGGAGCACGTACCACATTGGTTCCCTGCATAAATTGAGTTAATTTTTTAAAGGAATACTGCCTGCAACTGAGGTTTTTCATGGTGGAGATAAGCTCTGCCTGTTCCCAATAGGCTCCCTCAGCTGAATTAAAGAAACACAGCTATGTCTCGAAAGAAAACCATTTTTGTCAGAAGCAGGAGAATCCAGCACATTATATCCCTGTGAGAATTGAAGTCGGGTCTGTATGGACTACATCTGCATCTTAGGGTTTACAAGGTGGACTTGGGTGCCCTTTTGTCCAAATCGGCCTATTCATGTGACTTGAAAAACACATGTATCTCCCGAAAGAAAATCATCTCTGGTAGAATCAGGAGCATAAGATACCTTGTTTCCTAGGAGAAATCACTTTGCTTTATGAGAAACACAACTTCCTGCAACTTACGTTTTTTGAAGCTGGGGATATTCACTTTCTGTTCCAAGTAGACCTCTTCTGTGGAGTTGAAGAAATACCTGTATTTCTGGGCAGAAAACAATACGTCTGAGAAGCAGGAGCTTCTAGCACATTGGTTTCCTGTGAGAATTGAGCTCGTTTTGGAAGGAATACTTCCAGCATTTTATGTGTTTCAAGGTGGAGATACGCTGTCTGTGTTCCTTAAAGCTTACACTACTGAGTTGTAGAAAGAAATGTATCTTTCGAACACAACCATTTTGTCATAGAAGCAGGAGCATCTACCCCATTGGTCCCCTGTGAGAATGGCTTAGTTTTTGAAATTGATGCTACCTGCAACTTAGGATTTTCCACGTGGACATAGGCCAACTGACCTCAATTGAAGAAAACCATGTGTCTCTTGAAGAAAACCAGCTGTGATATAAGCAGGAGCATCTAACACATTATTTTTCTGGGAGATTGAGTTCTTTTTTCAATGGAATACATCCTACAATGTAGGTTTTTCAAGGTGGATATAGGCTCTCGATGTTCCAAATAGGTCTATTTAGCAGAATTACAGAAAGAGAGGTATCCCTTCAACGAAAACTATCAATGATAGAAGCAGGAACATCTAGCACATGGTTTTCCAGTAAGAATTGGGTAGCTTTTTAAAGAAAAAATTCCTGCATATCAGAGTATTCAAGGTGGAGGAAGGCTCGTTCTGTTCCCAATAGGTCCCTTTAGACATGCTGAATAAACACATATGTCATTCAAAAGAAAACCATCTGTATTTAAAAGCAGAAGCATCAAGCACATTGTTTCCTTGTGAGAATTAAGTCAGTTTCTGAAATGAATATTGTCTGTAACTTACGTGTTTCAATTTGAAGGTAGGCTCTCTTTGTTTCAAATAGGCGTATTCAGCAGAGTTGAAGAAACACATGGAACTTTCAAAAGAAAACCATTTGTGTTATAATCAAGCACATTGAGGACTTTCTTTGCTCTGAGAATTGCCTTAGTTTTTCAATGACATTCTACGTGGAAGTTAGGTTTTTCAAGGTGGAGATAGGCTCTGTTTGTTAGCACAGGTCTATTCAGCTGATTTGAAAAACATATGTGCCACTCTAAAGAAAATGATCTATGTTAGATGTGCCACTGCTAGCACATGGTTTCACAGTGACAACTGTGTTAGTTTTGAAAGGAATACTTCCTGCAAACCTGAGTTTACTAGGTGGAGAAGGCTCATTTGTGCCGAATTGGCCTATTCACCTGAGTAGAAAAAACACATCTAACATTCCAAGGAAAACCATCTGTGATAGAAACTGCAGCATCTAGACGGTGGTTTCCCTGTGAGAATTCAGTTATTTTTTGAAATTAATCCTTCCTGAAAAGTTTGTTTTTCAGGATGCACTTAGGCTCTTTTGGATCCTAAGAAGACTATTTAGCAGAGTTGAAGAAACACATGTACCTGTCGACGTAAAACCATTGGTGTTAGACCCAGGAACAAATTGCACATTATTTTGCTGTGAGGATTGTTCTGGTTTTTGTAAGGAATACTTCCTGCATATCAGAATTTACAAGGTGGAGAAAGGCTCATTTTCTTCGAAGTTGCCCTCTTCAGCTAAGTTGAGGAAACCCATGAACCTCATGATAGAAAATAATCTGTGTTACAAGCAGGAGCATCTAGCACATTGTTTGTTGTGAGAATCAGTTGGATTTCTGACGAGATATTTTCAGCAACGTAGGTTTCTCAGGGCGGTGATAGGCTCCATTTTTTCCAAAAGGCCTACTCAGCTGAGTTGAAGAAACTCATGCATCTTTCAAATGATAATCATTTGTGTTAGAAACACGAGTATGTACCACTTTGGTTCCCTTTGAGAACTCTTATTGTTCTTGGAAGGAATACTATCTGGAACTCAGGTTACTCAAGATGGAGATAGGCTCACTGTGTTCCAAATAGGTCTATTCCGCAGAGTTGCAGAAACACATACATCTCTCGAAATAAACCATGTGTGTTAGAAACAGGAGCACCTATCACTTTGTTTCCCTATGAGAATTGTGTTAGTTATTGAAAGGAATACTTCCTGCAACTTAGATTTTTCAAGCTGGCTATACCTGCTTTTTGTTCTAAACACACCTACTGAGCGGTATGGAAGAAAAACATGTATCTCTCAAAAACAAAACCTCTACAAAACATGCAGGAGTATCTAGCAAATTACTTCGTGCAGAGAACTGAGTTAGTTTTTGAAATTAATACTTCCTGGAAATAGGTTCTTGATGGGGGAAATAGGCTCTGTGTGCCCCAATTATGCCTATTCCACTGGCTTAAAGATATCCATGTACATCTGTAATGAAAATCATCTGACTGGGGAGCGGGATAGCCTAGCACATTGTTCTCCTGTGGGAATTGAGTTTGTTTTGGGAAGGATTCTCAGGCAAATTAGGTGTTTCATTGAGGAGATAGCCTCTCTGTCTTCCAAACAGGACTTCAGCTGTGTAGAAGAACCAACCACATGTATCTTTTGAGAGAAAACCATTTGTGTTTGAAACACAAGAATCTAGCACATTGTTTCCCGATGAGAACTGAGTTTGGTTTTGGAATGAATACTCCCTGCAACTAAGGTTTTTCAAGGAGGTGATAGGCTATTTTTCTTCCAAATAGTCCAATTCAGCTAAGATGAGGAAACTCATGTTGCACTGCAAGGACAAACAACTATGTGAGAAGCTCTAGCATCTAGCACAATGCTTACCTGAGAGAATTGAGGTTGTGTTTGAAAGGAATACCTCCTGCAAATCACAATTTGCATGGTGGAGGAAGGCTCATTTTGTTCAAAATAGGACTGTTCCCCTAAGTTGAAGGAATTCATATATCTCTTGAAAGAAAACCACTGCGTGAGAAGTAGGAACATCTAGCACCTTCTTTCACTGTGAGAACTGAGTTAGTTTTGAAATGGGATATGGCCTGTCACATAGGTTTTTTCAGGTGGAGAAAGGCTCTCTTCCTTGCAAAAGGCCTATTCAGTTGAGTTCAAGATACACATGTATCTCTCGAAATAAAACCATCTGAGTAAGAAAGGGGAGCATTGAGCACCTTCTGTCCAAGTGAGAATTCACTGAGTTTTGGAAATTCTTCCTGCAAGTGAAGCTTTTCAAGGTGGAGAAAGGCTTTCTTTGTTCCAATTAGGCCTATTCAAGCCTTGCGGAGGAAATACATGTATGTCTTGAAAGTAAGCCATCTGTCTTAGAAGCAAAAGCATGTGGCACATTGTTTTTCTGTGAGAACTGAGTCAGCCTTTCATAAGGAATACTCACGTCAATGTTTGATTTTCAAGGTGGAGATATGCTCTCTTTGTTCCAAATAGGACTATTCTGTTGAGTTGGGGAAACGTATATGTCTTTTGAATGTATACTATTTGTTTTAGAAGCAGGAGCACGTACCACATTGGTTCCCTGCATAAATTGAGTTAATTTTTTAAAGGAATACTGCCTGCAACTGAGGTTTTTCATGGTGGAGATAAGCTCTGCCTGTTCCCAATAGGCTCCCTCAGCTGAATTAAAGAAACACAGCTATGTCTCGAAAGAAAACCATTTTTGTCAGAAGCAGGAGAATCCAGCACATTATATCCCTGTGAGAATTGAAGTCGGGTCTGTATGGACTACATCTGCATCTTAGGGTTTACAAGGTGGACTTGGGTGCCCTTTTGTCCAAATCGGCCTATTCATGTGACTTGAAAAACACATGTATCTCCCGAAAGAAAATCATCTCTGGTAGAATCAGGAGCATAAGATACCTTGTTTCCTAGGAGAAATCACTTTGCTTTATGAGAAACACAACTTCCTGCAACTTACGTTTTTTGAAGCTGGGGATATTCACTTTCTGTTCCAAGTAGACCTCTTCTGTGGAGTTGAAGAAATACCTGTATTTCTGGGCAGAAAACAATACGTCTGAGAAGCAGGAGCTTCTAGCACATTGGTTTCCTGTGAGAATTGAGCTCGTTTTGGAAGGAATACTTCCAGCATTTTATGTGTTTCAAGGTGGAGATACGCTGTCTGTGTTCCTTAAAGCTTACACTACTGAGTTGTAGAAAGAAATGTATCTTTCGAACACAACCATTTTGTCATAGAAGCAGGAGCATCTACCCCATTGGTCCCCTGTGAGAATGGCTTAGTTTTTGAAATTGATGCTACCTGCAACTTAGGATTTTCCACGTGGACATAGGCCAACTGACCTCAATTGAAGAAAACCATGTGTCTCTTGAAGAAAACCAGCTGTGATATAAGCAGGAGCATCTAACACATTATTTTTCTGGGAGATTGAGTTCTTTTTTCAATGGAATACATCCTACAATGTAGGTTTTTCAAGGTGGATATAGGCTCTCGATGTTCCAAATAGGTCTATTTAGCAGAA
The DNA here is from genome assembly GCF_047511655.1 of Castor canadensis. Classification (NCBI taxonomy): domain Eukaryota; kingdom Metazoa; phylum Chordata; class Mammalia; order Rodentia; family Castoridae; genus Castor; species Castor canadensis. The sequence goes on along the minus strand of NC_133397.1, from coordinate 99,949,578 downwards.
TTACAGAAAGAGAGGTATCCCTTCAACGAAAACTATCAATGATAGAAGCAGGAACATCTAGCACATGGTTTTCCAGTAAGAATTGGGTAGCTTTTTAAAGAAAAAATTCCTGCATATCAGAGTATTCAAGGTGGAGGAAGGCTCGTTCTGTTCCCAATAGGTCCCTTTAGACATGCTGAATAAACACATATGTCATTCAAAAGAAAACCATCTGTATTTAAAAGCAGAAGCATCAAGCACATTGTTTCCTTGTGAGAATTAAGTCAGTTTCTGAAATGAATATTGTCTGTAACTTACGTGTTTCAATTTGAAGGTAGGCTCTCTTTGTTTCAAATAGGCGTATTCAGCAGAGTTGAAGAAACACATGGAACTTTCAAAAGAAAACCATTTGTGTTATAATCAAGCACATTGAGGACTTTCTTTGCTCTGAGAATTGCCTTAGTTTTTCAATGACATTCTACGTGGAAGTTAGGTTTTTCAAGGTGGAGATAGGCTCTGTTTGTTAGCACAGGTCTATTCAGCTGATTTGAAAAACATATGTGCCACTCTAAAGAAAATGATCTATGTTAGATGTGCCACTGCTAGCACATGGTTTCACAGTGACAACTGTGTTAGTTTTGAAAGGAATACTTCCTGCAAACCTGAGTTTACTAGGTGGAGAAGGCTCATTTGTGCCGAATTGGCCTATTCACCTGAGTAGAAAAAACACATCTAACATTCCAAGGAAAACCATCTGTGATAGAAACTGCAGCATCTAGACGGTGGTTTCCCTGTGAGAATTCAGTTATTTTTTGAAATTAATCCTTCCTGAAAAGTTTGTTTTTCAGGATGCACTTAGGCTCTTTTGGATCCTAAGAAGACTATTTAGCAGAGTTGAAGAAACACATGTACCTGTCGACGTAAAACCATTGGTGTTAGACCCAGGAACAAATTGCACATTATTTTGCTGTGAGGATTGTTCTGGTTTTTGTAAGGAATACTTCCTGCATATCAGAATTTACAAGGTGGAGAAAGGCTCATTTTCTTCGAAGTTGCCCTCTTCAGCTAAGTTGAGGAAACCCATGAACCTCATGATAGAAAATAATCTGTGTTACAAGCAGGAGCATCTAGCACATTGTTTGTTGTGAGAATCAGTTGGATTTCTGACGAGATATTTTCAGCAACGTAGGTTTCTCAGGGCAGTGATAGGCTCCATTTTTTCCAAAAGGCCTACTCAGCTGAGTTGAAGAAACTCATGCATCTTTCAAATGATAATCATTTGTGTTAGAAACACGAGTATGTACCACTTTGGTTCCCTTTGAGAACTCTTATTGTTCTTGGAAGGAATACTATCTGGAACTCAGGTTACTCAAGATGGAGATAGGCTCACTGTGTTCCAAATAGGTCTATTCCGCAGAGTTGCAGAAACACATACATCTCTCGAAATAAACCATGTGTGTTAGAAACAGGAGCACCTATCACTTTGTTTCCCTATGAGAATTGTGTTAGTTATTGAAAGGAATACTTCCTGCAACTTAGATTTTTCAAGCTGGCTATACCTGCTTTTTGTTCTAAACACACCTACTGAGCGGTATGGAAGAAAAACATGTATCTCTCAAAAACAAAACCTCTACAAAACATGCAGGAATATCTAGCAAATTACTTCGTGCAGACAACTGAGTTAGTTTTTGAAATTAATACTTCCTGGAAATAGGTTCTTGATGGGGGAAATAGGCTCTGTGTGCCCCAATTATGCCTATTCCACTGGCTTAAAGATATCCATGTACATCTGTAATGAAAATCATCTGACTGGGGAGCGGGATAGCCTAGCACATTGTTCTCCTGTGGGAATTGAGTTTGTTTTGGGAAGGATTCTCAGGCAAATTAGGTGTTTCATTGAGGAGATAGCCTCTCTGTCTTCCAAACAGGACTTCAGCTTTGTAGAAGAACCAACCACATGTATCTTTTGAGAGAAAACCATTTGTGTTTGAAACACAAGAATCTAGCACATTGTTTCCCGATGAGAACTGAGTTTGGTTTTGGAATGAATACTCCCTGCAACTAAGGTTTTTCAAGGAGGTGATAGGCTATTTTTCTTCCAAATAGTCCAATTCACCTAAGATGAGGAAACTCATGTTGCACTGCAAGGACAAACAACTATGTGAGAAGCTCTAGCATCTAGCACAATGCTTACCTGAGAGAATTGAGGTTGTGTTTGAAAGGAATACCTCCTGCAAATCACAATTTGCATGGTGGAGGAAGGCTCATTTTGTTCAAAATAGGACTATTCCCCTAAGTTGAAGGAATTCATATATCTCTTGAAAGAAAACCACTGCGTGAGAAGTAGGAACATCTAGCACCTTCTTTCACTGTGAGAACTGAGTTAGTTTTGAAATGGGATATGGCCTGTCACATAGGTTTTTTCAGGTGGAGAAAGGCTCTCTTCCTTGCAAAAGGCCTATTCAGTTGAGTTCAAGATACACATGTATCTCTCGAAATAAAACCATCTGAGTAAGAAAGGGGAGCATTGAGCACCTTCTGTCCAAGTGAGAATTCACTGAGTTTTGGAAATTCTTCCTGCAAGTGAAGCTTTTCAAGGTGGAGAAAGGCTTTCTTTGTTCCAATTAGGCCTATTCAAGCCTTGCGGAGGAAATACATGTATGTCTTGAAAGTAAGCCATCTGTCTTAGAAGCAAAAGCATGTGGCACATTGTTTTTCTGTGAGAACTGAGTCAGCCTTTCATAAGGAATACTCACGTCAATGTTTGATTTTCAAGGTGGAGATATGCTCTCTTTGTTCCAAATAGGACTATTCTGTTGAGTTGGGGAAACGTATATGTCTTTTGAATGTATACTATTTGTTTTAGAAGCAGGAGCACGTACCACATTGGTTCCCTGCATAAATTGAGTTAATTTTTTAAAGGAATACTGCCTGCAACTGAGGTTTTTCATGGTGGAGATAAGCTCTGCCTGTTCCCAATAGGCTCCCTCAGCTGAATTAAAGAAACACAGCTATGTCTTGAAAGAAAACCATTTTTGTCAGAAGCAGGAGAATCCAGCACATTATATCCCTGTGAGAATTGAAGTCGGGTCTGTATGGACTACATCTGCATCTTAGGGTTTACAAGGTGGACTTGGGTGCCCTTTTGTCCAAATCGGCCTATTCATGTGACTTGAAAAACACATGTATCTCCCGAAAGAAAATCATCTCTGGTAGAATCAGGAGCATAAGATACCTTGTTTCCTATGAGAAATCACTTTGCTTTATGAGAAACACAACTTCCTGCAACTTACGATTTTTGAAGCTGGGGATATTCACTTTCTGTTCCAAGTAGACCTCTTCTGTGGAGTTGAAGAAATACCTGTATTTCTGGGTAGAAAACAATACGTCTGAGAAGCAGGAGCTTCTAGCACATTGGTTTCCTGTGAGAATTGAGCTCGTTTTGGAAGGAATACTTCCAGCATTTTATGTGTTTCAAGGTGGAGATACGCTGTCTGTGTTCCTTAAAGCTTACACTACTGAGTTGTAGAAAGAAATGTATCTTTCGAACACAACCATTTTGTCATAGAAGCAGGAGCATCTACCCCATTGGTCCCCTGTGAGAATGGCTTAGTTTTTGAAAGGGATGCTACCTGCAACTTAGGATTTTCCACGTGGACATAGGCCAACTGACCTCAATTGAAGAAAACCATGTGTCTCTTGAAGAAAACCAGCTGTGATATAAGCAGGAGCATCTAACACATTATTTTTCTGGGAGATTGAGTTCTTTTTTCAATGGAATACATCCTACAATGTAGGTTTTTCAAGGTGGATATAGGCTCTCGATGTTCCAAATAGGTCTATTTAGCAGAATTACAGAAAGAGAGGTATCCCTTCAACGAAAACTATCAATGATAGAAGCAGGAACATCTAGCACATGGTTTTCCAGTAAGAATTGGGTAGCTTTTTAAAGAAAAAATTCCTGCATATCAGAGTATTCAAGGTGGAGGAAGGCTCGTTCTGTTCCCAATAGGTCCCTTTAGACATGCTGAATAAACACATATGTCATTCAAAAGAAAACCATCTGTATTTAAAAGCAGAAGCATCAAGCACATTGTTTCCTTGTGAGAATTAAGTCAGTTTCTGAAATGAATATTGTCTGTAACTTACGTGTTTCAATTTGAAGGTAGGCTCTCTTTGTTTCAAATAGGCGTATTCAGCAGAGTTGAAGAAACACATGGAACTTTCAAAAGAAAACCATTTGTGTTATAAGCAAGCACATTGAGGACTTTCTTTGCTCTGAGAATTGCCTTAGTTTTTCAATGACATTCTACGTGGAAGTTAGGTTTTTCAAGGTGGAGATAGGCTCTGTTTGTTAGCACAGGTCTATTCAGCTGATTTGAAAAACATATGTGCCACTCTAAAGAAAATGATCTATGTTAGATGTGCCACTGCTAGCACATGGTTTCACAGTGACAACTGTGTTAGTTTTGAAAGGAATACTTCCTGCAAACCTGAGTTTACTAGGTGGAGAAGGCTCATTTGTGCCGAATTGGCCTATTCACCTGAGTAGAAAAAACACATCTAACATTCCAAGGAAAACCATCTGTGATAGAAACTGCAGCATCTAGACGGTGGTTTCCCTGTGAGAATTCAGTTATTTTTTGAAATTAATCCTTCCTGAAAAGTTTGTTTTTCAGGATGCACTTAGGCTCTTTTGGATCCTAAGAAGACTATTTAGCAGAGTTGAAGAAACACATGTACCTGTCGACGTAAAACCATTGGTGTTAGACCCAGGAACAAATCGCACATTATTTTGCTGTGAGAATTGTTCTGGTTTTTGTAAGGAATACTTCCTGCATATCAGAATTTACAAGGTGGAGAAAGGCTCATTTTCTTCGAAGTTGCCCTCTTCAGCTAAGTTGAGGAAACCCATGAACCTCATGATAGAAAATAATCTGTGTTACAAGCAGGAGCATCTAGCACATTGTTTGTTGTGAGAAACAGTTGGATTTCTGACGAGATATTTTCAGCAACGTAGGTTTCTCAGGGCGGTGATAGGCTCCATTTTTTCCAAAAGGCCTACTCAGCTGAGTTGAAGAAACTCATGCATCTTTCAAATGATAATCATTTGTGTTAGAAACACGAGTATGTACCACTTTGGTTCCCTTTGAGAACTCTTATTGTTCTTGGAAGGAATACTATCTGGAACTCAGGTTACTCAAGATGGAGATAGGCTCACTGTGTTCCAAATAGGCCTATTCCTCAGAGTTGCAGAAACACATACATCTCTCGAAATAAACCATGTGTGTTAGAAACAGGAGCACCTATCACTTTGTTTCCCTATGAGAATTGTGTTAGTTATTGAAAGGAATACTTCCTGCAACTTAGATTTTTCAAGCTGGCTATACCTGCTTTTTGTTCTAAACACACCTACTGAGCGGTATGGAAGAAAAACATGTATCTCTCAAAAACAAAACCTCTACAAAACATGCAGGAATATCTAGCAAATTACTTCGTGCAGAGAACTGAGTTAGTTTTTGAAATTAATACTTCCTGGAAATAGGTTCTTGATGGGGGAAATAGGCTCTGTGTGCCCCAATTATGCCTATTCCACTGGCTTAAAGATATCCATGTACATCTGTAATGAAAATCATCTGACTGGGGAGCGGGATAGCCTAGCACATTGTTCTCCTGTGGGAATTGAGTTTGTTTTGGGAAGGATTCTCAGGCAAATTAGGTGTTTCATTGAGGAGATAGCCTCTCTGTCTTCCAAACAGGACTTCAGCTGTGTAGAAGAACCAACCACATGTATCTTTTGAGAGAAAACCATTTGTGTTTGAAACACAAGAATCTAGCACATTGTTTCCCGATGAGAACTGAGTTTGGTTTTGGAATGAATACTCCCTGCAACTAAGGTTTTTCAAGGAGGTGATAGGCTATTTTTCTTCCAAATAGTCCAATTCAGCTAAGATGAGGAAACTCATGTTGCACTGCAAGGACAAACAACTATGTGAGAAGCTCTAGCATCTAGCACAATGCTTACCTGAGAGAATTGACGTTGTGTTTGAAAGGAATACCTCCTGCAAATCACAATTTGCATGGTGGAGGAAGGCTCATTTTGTTCAAAATAGGACTATTCCCCTAAGTTGAAGGAATTCATATATCTCTTGAAAGAAAACCACTGCGTGAGAAGTAGGAACATCTAGCACCTTCTTTCACTGTGAGAACTGAGTTAGTTTTGAAATGGGATATGGCCTGTCACATAGGTTTTTTCAGGTGGAGAAAGGCTCTCTTCCTTGCAAAAGGCCTATTCAGTTGAGTTCAAGATACACATGTATCTCTCGAAATAAAACCATCTGAGTAAGAAAGGGGAGCATTGAGCACCTTCTGTCCAAGTGAGAATTCACTGAGTTTTGGAAATTCTTCCTGCAAGTGAAGCTTTTCAAGGTGGAGAAAGGCTTTCTTTGTTCCAATTAGGCCTATTCAAGCCTTGCGGAGGAAATACATGTATGTCTTGAAAGTAAGCCATCTGTCTTAGAAGCAAAAGCATGTGGCACATTGTTTTTCTGTGAGAACTGAGTCAGCCTTTCATAAGGAATACTCACGTCAATGTTTGATTTTCAAGGTGGAGATATGCTCTCTTTGTTCCAAATAGGACTATTCTGTTGAGTTGGGGAAACGTATATGTCTTTTGAATGTATACTATTTGTTTTAGAAGCAGGAGCACGTACCACATTGGTTCCCTGCATAAATTGAGTTAATTTTTTAAAGGAATACTGCCTGCAACTGAGGTTTTTCATGGTGGAGATAAGCTCTGCCTGTTCCCAATAGGCTCCCTCAGCTGAATTAAAGAAACACAGCTATGTCTCGAAAGAAAACCATTTTTGTCAGAAGCAGGAGAATCCAGCACATTATATCCCTGTGAGAATTGAAGTCGGGTCTGTATGGACTACATCTGCATCTTAGGGTTTACAAGGTGGACTTGGGTGCCCTTTTGTCCAAATCGGCCTATTCATGTGACTTGAAAAACACATGTATCTCCCGAAAGAAAATCATCTCTGGTAGAATCAGGAGCATAAGATACCTTGTTTCCTATGAGAAATCACTTTGCTTTATGAGAAACACAACTTCCTGCAACTTACGATTTTTGAAGCTGGGGATATTCACTTTCTGTTCCAAGTAGACCTCTTCTGTGGAGTTGAAGAAATACCTGTATTTCTGGGTAGAAAACAATACGTCTGAGAAGCAGGAGCTTCTAGCACATTGGTTTCCTGTGAGAATTGAGCTCGTTTTGGAAGGAATACTTCCAGCATTTTATGTGTTTCAAGGTGGAGATACGCTGTCTGTGTTCCTTAAAGCTTACACTACTGAGTTGTAGAAAGAAATGTATCTTTCGAACACAACCATTTTGTCATAGAAGCAGGAGCATCTACCCCATTGGTCCCCTGTGAGAATGGCTTAGTTTTTGAAAGGGATGCTACCTGCAACTTAGGATTTTCCACGTGGACATAGGCCAACTGACCTCAATTGAAGAAAACCATGTGTCTCTTGAAGAAAACCAGCTGTGATATAAGCAGGAGCATCTAACACATTATTTTTCTGGGAGATTGAGTTCTTTTTTCAATGGAATACATCCTACAATGTAGGTTTTTCAAGGTGGATATAGGCTCTCGATGTTCCAAATAGGTCTATTTAGCAGAATTACAGAAAGAGAGGTATCCCTTCAACGAAAACTATCAATGATAGAAGCAGGAACATCTAGCACATGGTTTTCCAGTAAGAATTGGGTAGCTTTTTAAAGAAAAAATTCCTGCATATCAGAGTATTCAAGGTGGAGGAAGGCTCGTTCTGTTCCCAATAGGTCCCTTTAGACATGCTGAATAAACACATATGTCATTCAAAAGAAAACCATCTGTATTTAAAAGCAGAAGCATCAAGCACATTGTTTCCTTGTGAGAATTAAGTCAGTTTCTGAAATGAATATTGTCTGTAACTTACGTGTTTCAATTTGAAGGTAGGCTCTCTTTGTTTCAAATAGGCGTATTCAGCAGAGTTGAAGAAACACATGGAACTTTCAAAAGAAAACCATTTGTGTTATAAGCAAGCACATTGAGGACTTTCTTTGCTCTGAGAATTGCCTTAGTTTTTCAATGACATTCTACGTGGAAGTTAGGTTTTTCAAGGTGGTCATAGGCTCTGTTTGTTAGCACAGGTCTATTCAGCTGATTTGAAAAACATATGTGCCACTCTAAAGAAAATGATCTATGTTAGATGTGCCACTGCTAGCACATGGTTTCACAGTGACAACTGTGTTAGTTTTGAAAGGAATACTTCCTGCAAACCTGAGTTTACTAGGTGGAGAAGGCTCATTTGTGCCGAATTGGCCTATTCACCTGAGTAGAAAAAACACATCTAACATTCCAAGGAAAACCATGTGTGATAGAAACTGCAGCATCTAGACGGTGGTTTCCCTGTGAGAATTCAGTTATTTTTTGAAATTAATCCTTCCTGAAAAGTTTGTTTTTCAGGATGCACTTAGGCTCTTTTGGATCCTAAGAAGACTATTTAGCAGAGTTGAAGAAACACATGTACCTGTCGACGTAAAACCATTGGTGTTAGACCCAGGAACAAATCGCACATTATTTTGCTGTGAGAATTGTTCTGGTTTTTGTAAGGAATACTTCCTGCATATCAGAATTTACAAGGTGGAGAAAGGCTCATTTTCTTCGAAGTTGCCCTCTTCAGCTAAGTTGAGGAAACCCATGAACCTCATGATAGAAAATAATCTGTGTTACAAGCAGGAGCATCTAGCACATTGTTTGTTGTGAGAAACAGTTTTATTTCTGACGAGATATTTTCAGCAACGTAGGTTTCTCAGGGCGGTGATAGGCTCCATTTTTTCCGAAAGGCCTACTCAGCTGAGTTGAAGAAACTCATGCATCTTTCAAATGATAATCATTTGTGTTAGAAACACGAGAATGTACCACTTTGGTTCCCTTTGAGAACTCTTATTGTTCTTGAAAGGAATACTATCTGGAACTCAGGTTACTCAAGACGGAGATAGGCTCACTGTATTCCAAATAGGTCTATTCCGCAGAGTTGCAGAAACACATACATCTCTCGAAATAAACCATTTGTGTTAGAAACAGGAGCACCTATCACTTTGTTTCCCTAGGAGAATTGTGTTAGTTATTGAAAGGAATACTTCCTGCAACTTAGATTTTTCAAGCTGGCTATACCTGCTTTTTGTTCTAAACACACCTACTGAGCGGTATGGAAGAAAAACATGTATCTCTCAAAAACAAAACCTCTACAAAACATGCAGGAATATCTAGCAAATTACTTCGTGCAGAGAACTGAGTTAGTTTTTGAAATTAATACTTCCTGGAAATAGGTTCTTGATGGGGCAAATAGGCTCTGTGTGCCCCAATTATGCCTATTCCACTGGCTTAAAGATATCCATGTACATCTGTAATGAAAATCATCTGACTGGGGAGCGGGATAGCCTAGCACATTGTTCTCCTGTGGGAATTGAGTTTGTTTTGGGAAGGATTCTCAGGCAAATTAGGTGTTTCATTGAGGAGATAGCCTCTCTGTCTTCCAAACAGGACTTCAGCTGTGTAGAAGAACCAACCACATGTATCTTTTGAGAGAAAACCATTTGTGTTTGAAACACAAGAATCTAGCACATTGTTTCCCGATGAGAACTGAGTTTGGTTTTGGAATGAATACTCCCTGCAACTAAGGTTTTTCAAGGAGGTGATAGGCTATTTTTCTTCCAAATAGTCCAATTCAGCTAAGATGAGGAAACTCATGTTGCACTGCAAGGACAAACAACTATGTGAGAAGCTCTAGCATCTAGCACAATGCTTACCTGAGAGAATTGAGGTTGTGTTTGAAAGGAATACCTCCTGCAAATCACAATTTGCATGGTGGAGGAAGGCTCATTTTGTTCAAAATAGGACTATTCCCCTAAGTTGAAGGAATTCATATATCTCTTGAAAGAAAACCACTGCGCGAGAAGTAGGAACATCTAGCACCTTCTTTCACTGTGAGAACTGAGTTAGTTTTGAAATGGGATATGGCCTGTCACATAGGTTTTTTCAGGTGGAGAAAGGCTCTCTTCCTTGCAAAAGGCCTATTCAGTTGAGTTCAAGATACACATGTATCTCTCGAAATAAAACCATCTGAGTAAGAAAGGGGAGCATTGAGCACCTTCTGTCCAAGTGAGAATTCACTGAGTTTTGGAAATTCTTCCTGCAAGTGAAGCTTTTCAAGGTGGAGAAAGGCTTTCTTTGTTCCAATTAGGCCTATTCAAGCCTTGCGGAGGAAATACATGTATGTCTTGAAAGTAAGCCATCTGTCTTAGAAGCAAAAGCATGTGGCACATTGTTTTTCTGTGAGAACTGAGTCAGCCTTTCATAAGGAATACTCACGTCAATGTTTGATTTTCAAGGTGGAGATATGCTCTCTTTGTTCCAAATAGGACTATTCTGTTGAGTTGGGGAAACGTATATGTCTTTTGAATGTATACTATTTGTTTTAGAAGCAGGAGCACGTACCACATTGGTTCCCTGCATAAATTGAGTTAATTTTTTAAAGGAATACTGCCTGCAACTGAGGTTTTTCATGGTGGAGATAAGCTCTGCCTGTTCCCAATAGGCTCCCTCAGCTGAATTAAAGAAAGACAGCTATGTCTTGAAAGAAAACCATTTTTGTCAGAAGCAGGAGAATCCAGCACATTATATCCCTGTGAGAATTGAAGTCGGGTCTGTATGGACTACATCTGCATCTTAGGGTTTACAAGGTGGACTTGGGTGCCCTTTTGTCCAAATCGGCCTATTCATGTGACTTGAAAAACACATGTATCTCCCGAAAGAAAATCATCTCTGGTAGAATCAGGAGCATAAGATACCTTGTTTCCTATGAGAAATCACTTTGCTTTATGAGAAACACAACTTCCTGCAACTTACGATTTTTGAAGCTGGGGATATTCACTTTCTGTTCCAAGTAGACCTCTTCTGTGGAGTTGAAGAAATACCTGTATTTCTGGGTAGAAAACAATACGTCTGAGAAGCAGGAGCTTCTAGCACATTGGTTTCCTGTGAGAATTGAGCTCGTTTTGGAAGGAATACTTCCAGCATTTTATGTGTTTCAAGGTGGAGATACGCTGTCTGTGTTCCTTAAAGCTTACACTACTGAGTTGTAGAAAGAAATGTATCTTTCGAACACAACCATTTTGTCATAGAAGCAGGAGCATCTACCCCATTGGTCCCCTGTGAGAATGGCTTAGTTTTTGAAAGGGATGCTACCTGCAACTTAGGATTTTCCACGTGGACATAGGCCAACTGACCTCAATTGAAGAAAACCATGTGTCTCTTGAAGAAAACCAGCTGTGATATAAGCAGGAGCATCTAACACATTATTTTTCTGGGAGATTGAGTTCTTTTTTCAATGGAATACATCCTACAATGTAGGTTTTTCAAGGTGGATATAGGCTCTCGATGTTCCAAATAGGTCTATTTAGCAGAATTACAGAAAGAGAGGTATCCCTTCAACGAAAACTATCAATGATAGAAGCAGGAACATCTAGCACATGGTTTTCCAGTAAGAATTGGGTAGCTTTTTAAAGAAAAAATTCCTGCATATCAGAGTATTCAAGGTGGAGGAAGGCTCGTTCTGTTCCCAATAGGTCCCTTTAGACATGCTGAATAAACACATATGTCATTCAAAAGAAAACCATCTGTATTTAAAAGCAGAAGCATCAAGCACATTGTTTCCTTGTGAGAATTAAGTCAGTTTCTGAAATGAATATTGTCTGTAACTTACGTGTTTCAATTTGAAGGTAGGCTCTCTTTGTTTCAAATAGGCGTATTCAGCAGAGTTGAAGAAACACATGGAACTTTCAAAAGAAAACCATTTGTGTTATAAGCAAGCACATTGAGGACTTTCTTTGCTCTGAGAATTGCCTTAGTTTTTCAATGACATTCTACGTGGAAGTTAGGTTTTTCAAGGTGGTCATAGGCTCTGTTTGTTAGCACAGGTCTATTCAGCTGATTTGAAAAACATATGTGCCACTCTAAAGAAAATGATCTATGTTAGATGTGCCACTGCTAGCACATGGTTTCACAGTGACAACTGTGTTAGTTTTGAAAGGAATACTTCCTGCAAACCTGAGTTTACTAGGTGGAGAAGGCTCATTTGTGCCGAATTGGCCTATTCACCTGAGTAGAAAAAACACATCTAACATTCCAAGGAAAACCATGTGTGATAGAAACTGCAGCATCTAGACGGTGGTTTCCCTGTGAGAATTCAGTTATTTTTTGAAATTAATCCTTCCTGAAAAGTTTGTTTTTCAGGATGCACTTAGGCTCTTTTGGATCCTAAGAAGACTATTTAGCAGAGTTGAAGAAACACATGTACCTGTCGACGTAAAACCATTGGTGTTAGACCCAGGAACAAATCGCACATTATTTTGCTGTGAGAATTGTTCTGGTTTTTGTAAGGAATACTTCCTGCATATCAGAATTTACAAGGTGGAGAAAGGCTCATTTTCTTCGAAGTTGCCCTCTTCAGCTAAGTTGAGGAAACCCATGAACCTCATGATAGAAAATAATCTGTGTTACAAGCAGGAGCATCTAGCACATTGTTTGTTGTGAGAAACAGTTTTATTTCTGACGAGATATTTTCAGCAACGTAGGTTTCTCAGGGCGGTGATAGGCTCCATTTTTTCCGAAAGGCCTACTCAGCTGAGTTGAAGAAACTCATGCATCTTTCAAATGATAATCATTTGTGTTAGAAACACGAGAATGTACCACTTTGGTTCCCTTTGAGAACTCTTATTGTTCTTGAAAGGAATACTATCTGGAACTCAGGTTACTCAAGACGGAGATAGGCTCACTGTATTCCAAATAGGTCTATTCCGCAGAGTTGCAGAAACACATACATCTCTCGAAATAAACCATGTGTGTTAGAAACAGGAGCACCTATCACTTTGTTTCCCTATGAGAATTGTGTTAGTTATTGAAAGGAATACTTCCTGCAACTTAGATTTTTCAAGCTGGCTATACCTGCTTTTTGTTCTAAACACACCTACTGAGCGGTATGGAAGAAAAACATGTATCTCTCAAAAACAAAACCTCTACAAAACATGCAGGAATATCTAGCAAATTACTTCGTGCAGAGAACTGAGTTAGTTTTTGAAATTAATACTTCCTGGAAATAGGTTCTTGATGGGGCAAATAGGCTCTGTGTGCCCCAATTATGCCTATTCCACTGGCTTAAAGATATCCATGTACATCTGTAATGAAAATCATCTGACTGGGGAGCGGGATAGCCTAGCACATTGTTCTCCTGTGGGAATTGAGTTTGTTTTGGGAAGGATTCTCAGGCAAATTAGGTGTTTCATTGAGGAGATAGCCTCTCTGTCTTCCAAACAGGACTTCAGCTGTGTAGAAGAACCAACCACATGTATCTTTTGAGAGAAAACCATTTGTGTTTGAAACACAAGAATCTAGCACATTGTTTCCCGATGAGAACTGAGTTTGGTTTTGGAATGAATACTCCCTGCAACTAAGGTTTTTCAAGGAGGTGATAGGCTATTTTTCTTCCAAATAGTCCAATTCAGCTAAGATGAGGAAACTCATGTTGCACTGCAAGGACAAACAACTATGTGAGAAGCTCTAGCATCTAGCACAATGCTTACCTCAGAGAATTGAGGTTGTGTTTGAAAGGAATACCTCCTGCAAATCACAATTTGCATGGTGGAGGAAGGCTCATTTTGTTCAAAATAGGACTATTCCCCTAAGTTGAAGGAATTCATATATCTCTTGAAAGAAAACCACTGCGTGAGAAGTAGGAACATCTAGCACCTTCTTTCACTGTGAGAACTGAGTTAGTTTTGAAATGGGATATGGCCTGTCACATAGGTTTTTTCAGGTGGAGAAAGGCTCTCTTCCTTGCAAAAGGCCTATTCAGTTGAGTTCAAGATACACATGTATCTCTCGAAATAAAACCATCTGAGTAAGAAAGGGGAGCATTGAGCACCTTCTGTCCAAGTGAGAATTCACTGAGTTTTGGAAATTCTTCCTGCAAGTGAAGCTTTTCAAGGTGGAGAAAGGCTTTCTTTGTTCCAATTAGGCCTATTCAAGCCTTGCGGAGGAAATACATGTATGTCTTGAAAGTAAGCCATCTGTCTTAGAAGCAAAAGCATGTGGCACATTGTTTTTCTGTGAGAACTGAGTCAGCCTTTCATAAGGAATACTCACGTCAATGTTTGATTTTCAAGGTGGAGATATGCTCTCTTTGTTCCAAATAGGACTATTCTGTTGAGTTGGGGAAACGTATATGTCTTTTGAATGTATACTATTTGTTTTAGAAGCAGGAGCACGTACCACATTGGTTCCCTGCATAAATTGAGTTAATTTTTTAAAGGAATACTGCCTGCAACTGAGGTTTTTCATGGTGGAGATAAGCTCTGCCTGTTCCCAATAGGCTCCCTCAGCTGAATTAAAGAAACACAGCTATGTCTTGAAAGAAAACCATTTTTGTCAGAAGCAGGAGAATCCAGCACATTATATCCCTGTGAGAATTGAAGTCGGGTCTGTATGGACTACATCTGCATCTTAGGGTTTACAAGGTGGACTTTTGTGCCCTTTTGTCCAAATCGGCCTATTCATGTGACTTGAAAAACACATGTATCTCCCAAAATAAAATCATCTCTGGTAGAATCAGGAGCATAAGATACCTTGTTTCCTATGAGAAATCACTTTGCTTTATGAGAAACACAACTTCCTGCAACTTACATTTTTTGAAGCTGGGGATATTCACTTTCTGTTCCAAGTAGACCTCTTCTGTGGAGTTGAAGAAATACCTGTATTTCTGGGTAGAAAACAATACGTCTGAGAAGCAGGAGCTTCTAGCACATTGGTTTCCTGTGAGAATTGAGCTCGTTTTGGAAGGAATACTTCCAGCATTTTATGTGTTTCAAGGTGGAGATACGCTGTCTGTGTTCCTTAAAGCTTACACTACTGAGTTGTAGAAAGAAATGTATCTTTCGAACAGAACCATTTTGTCATAGAAGCAGGAGCATCTACCCCATTGGTCCCCTGTGAGAATGGCTTAGTTTTTGAAAGGGATGCTACCTGCAACTTAGGATTTTCCACGTGGACATAGGCCAACTGACCTCAATTGAAGAAAACCATGTGTCTCTTGAAGAAAACCAGCTGTGATATAAGCAGGAGCATCTAACACATTATTTTTCTGGGAGATTGAGTTCTTTTTTCAATGGAATACATCCTACAATGTAGGTTTTTCAAGGTGGATATAGGCTCTCGATGTTCCAAATAGGTCTATTTAGCAGAATTACAGAAAGAGAGGTATCCCTTCAACGAAAACTATCAATGATAGAAGCAGGAACATCTAGCACATGGTTTTCCAGTAAGAATTGGGTAGCTTTTTAAAGAAAAAAGTCCTGCATATCAGAGTATTCAAGGTGGAGGAAGGCTCGTTCTGTTCCCAATAGGTCCCTTTAGACATGCTGAATAAACACATATGTCATTCAAAAGAAAACCATCTGTATTTAAAAGCAGAAGCATCAAGCACATTGTTTCCTTGTGAGAATTAAGTCAGTTTCTGAAATGAATATTGTCTGTAACTTACGTGTTTCAATTTGAAGGTAGGCTCTCTTTGTTTCAAATAGGCGTATTCAGCAGAGTTGAAGAAACACATGGAACTTTCAAAAGAAAACCATTTGTGTTATAAGCAAGCACATTGAGGACTTTCTTTGCTCTGAGAATTGCCTTAGTTTTTCAATGACATTCTACGTGGAAGTTAGGTTTTTCAAGGTGGAGATAGGCTCTGTTTGTTAGCACAGGTCTATTCAGCTGATTTGAAAAACATATGTGCCACTCTAAAGAAAATGATCTATGTTAGATGTGCCACTGCTAGCACATGGTTTCACAGTGACAACTGTGTTAGTTTTGAAAGGAATACTTCCTGCAAACCTGAGTTTACTAGGTGGAGAAGGCTCATTTGTGCCGAATTGGCCTATTCACCTGAGTAGAAAAAACACATCTAACATTCCAAGGAAAACCATCTGTGATAGAAACTGCAGCATCTAGACGGTGGTTTCCCTGTGAGAATTCAGTTATTTTTTGAAATTAATCCTTCCTGAAAAGTTTGTTTTTCAGGATGCACTTAGGCTCTTTTGGATCCTAAGAAGACTATTTAGCAGAGTTGAAGAAACACATGTACCTGTCGACGTAAAACCATTGGTGTTAGACCCAGGAACAAATCGCACATTATTTTGCTGTGAGAATTGTTCTGGTTTTTGTAAGGAATACTTCCTGCATATCAGAATTTACAAGGTGGAGAAAGGCTCATTTTCTTCGAAGTTGCCCTCTTCAGCTAAGTTGAGGAAACCCATGAACCTCATGAAAGAAAATAATCTGTGTTACAAGCAGGAGCATCTAGCACATTGTTTGTTGTGAGAAACAGTTTTATTTCTGACGAGATATTTTCAGCAACGTAGATTTCTCAGGGCGGTGATAGGCTCCATTTTTTCCGAAAGGCCTACTCAGCTGAGTTGAAGAAACTCATGCATCTTTCAAATGATAATCATTTGTGTTAGAAACACGAGAATGTACCACTTTGGTTCCCTTTGAGAACTCTTATTGTTCTTGAAAGGAATACTATCTGGAACTCAGGTTACTCAAGACGGAGATAGGCTCACTGTGTTCCAAACAGGACTATTCCGCAGAGTTGCAGAAACACATACATCTCTCGAAATAAACCATGTGTGTTAGAAACAGGAGCACCTATCACTTTGTTTCCCTATGAGAATTGTGTTAGTTATTGAAAGGAATACTTCCTGCAACTTAGATTTTTCAAGCTGGCTATACCTGCTTTTTGTTCTAAACACACCTACTGAGCGGTATGGAAGAAAAACATGTATCTCTCAAAAACAAAACCTCTACAAAACATGCAGGAATATCTAGCAAATTACTTCGTGCAGAGAACTGAGTTAGTTTTTGAAATTAATACTTCCTGGAAATAGGTTCTTGATGGGGGAAATAGGCTCTGTGTGCCCCAATTATGCCTATTCCACTGGCTTAAAGATATCCATGTACATCTGTAATGAAAATCATCTGACTGGGGAGCGGGATAGCCTAGCACATTGTTCTCCTGTGGGAATTGAGTTTGTTTTGGGAAGGATTCTCAGGCAAATTAGGTGTTTCATTGAGGAGATAGCCTCTCTGTCTTCCAAACAGGACTTCAGCTGTGTAGAAGAACCAACCACATGTATCTTTTGAGAGAAAACCATTTGTGTTTGAAACACAAGAATCTAGCACATTGTTTCCCGATGAGAACTGAGTTTGGTTTTGGAATGAATACTCCCTGCAACTAAGGTTTTTCAAGGAGGTGATAGGCTCTTTTTCTTCCAAATAGTCCAATTCAGCTAAGATGAGGAAACTCATGTTGCACTGCAAGGACAAACAACTATGTGAGAAGCTCTAGCATCTAGCACAATGCTTACCTCAGAGAATTGAGGTTGTGTTTGAAAGGAATACCTCCTGCAAATCACAATTTGCATGGTGGAGGAAGGCTCATTTTGTTCAAAATAGGACTATTCCCCTAAGTTGAAGGAATTCATATATCTCTTGAAAGAAAACCACTGCGTGAGAAGTAGGAACATCTAGCACCTTCTTTCACTGTGAGAACTGAGTTAGTTTTGAAATGGGATATGGCCTGTCACATAGGTTTTTTCAGGTGGAGAAAGGCTCTCTTCCTTGCAAAAGGCCTATTCAGTTGAGTTCAAGATACACATGTATCTCTCGAAATAAAACCATCTGAGTAAGAAAGGGGAGCATTGAGCACCTTCTGTCCAAGTGAGAATTCACTGAGTTTTGGAAATTCTTTCTGCAAGTGAAGCTTTTCAAGGTGGAGAAAGGCTTTCTTTGTTCCAATTAGGCCTATTCAAGCCTTGCGGAGGAAATACATGTATGTCTTGAAAGTAAGCCATCTGTCTTAGAAGCAAAAGCATGTGGCACATTGTTTTTCTGTGAGAACTGAGTCAGCCTTTCATAAGGAATACTCACGTCAATGTTTGATTTTCAAGGTGGAGATATGCTCTCTTTGTTCCAAATAGGACTATTCTGTTGAGTTGGGGAAACGTATATGTCTTTTGAATGTATACTATTTGTTTTAGAAGCAGGAGCACGTACCACATTGGTTCCCTGCATAAATTGAGTTAATTTTTTAAAGGAATACTGCCTGCAACTGAGGTTTTTCATGGTGGAGATAAGCTCTGCCTGTTCCCAATAGGCTCCCTCAGCTGAATTAAAGAAAGACAGCTATGTCTTGAAAGAAAACCATTTTTGTCAGAAGCAGGAGAATCCAGCACATTATATCCCTGTGAGAATTGAAGTCGGGTCTGTATGGACTACATCTGCATCTTAGGGTTTACAAGGTGGACTTGGGTGCCCTTTTGTCCAAATCGGCCTATTCATGTGACTTGAAAAACACATGTATCTCCCGAAAGAAAATCATCTCTGGTAGAATCAGGAGCATAAGATACCTTGTTTCCTAGGAGAAATCACTTTGCTTTATGAGAAACACAACTTCCTGCAACTTACGTTTTTTGAAGCTGGGGATATTCACTTTCTGTTCCAAGTAGACCTCTTCTGTGGAGTTGAAGAAATACCTGTATTTCTGGGTAGAAAACAATACGTCTGAGAAGCAGGAGCTTCTAGCACATTGGTTTCCTGTGAGAATTGAGCTCGTTTTGGAAGGAATACTTCCAGCATTTTATGTGTTTCAAGGTGGAGATACGCTGTCTGTGTTCCTTAAAGCTTACACTACTGAGTTGTAGAAAGAAATGTATCTTTCGAACAGAACCATTTTGTCATAGAAGCAGGAGCATCTACCCCATTGGTCCCCTGTGAGAATGGCTTAGTTTTTGAAAGGGATGCTACCTGCAACTTAGGATTTTCCACGTGGACATAGGCCAACTGACCTCAATTGAAGAAAACCATGTGTCTCTTGAAGAAAACCAGCTGTGATATAAGCAGGAGCATCTAACACATTATTTTTCTGGGAGATTGAGTTCTTTTTTCAATGGAATACATCCTACAATGTAGGTTTTTCAAGGTGGATATAGGCTCTCGATGTTCCAAATAGGTCTATTTAGCAGAATTACAGAAAGAGAGGTATCCCTTCAAAGAAAACTATCAATGATAGAAGCAGGAACATCTAGCACATGGTTTTCCAGTAAGAATTGGGTAGCTTTTTAAAGAAAAAATTCCTGCATATCAGAGTATTCAAGGTGGAGGAAGGCTCGTTCTGTTCCCAATAGGTCCCTTTAGACATGCTGAATAAACACATATGTCATTCAAAAGAAAACCATCTGTATTTAAAAGCAGAAGCAACAAGCACATTGTTTCCTTGTGAGAATTAAGTCAGTTTCTGAAATGAATATTGTCTGTAACTTACGTGTTTCAATTTGAAGGTAGGCTCTCTTTGTTTCAAATAGGCGTATTCAGCAGAGTTGAAGAAACACATGGAACTTTCAAAAGAAAACCATTTGTGTTATAAGCAAGCACATTGAGGACTTTCTTTGCTCTGAGAATTGCCTTAGTTTTTCAATGACATTCTACGTGGAAGTTAGGTTTTTCAAGGTGGAGATAGGCTCTGTTTGTTAGCACAGGTCTATTCAGCTGATTTGAAAAACATATGTGCCACTCTAAAGAAAATGATCTATGTTAGATGGGCCACTGCTAGCACATGGTTTCACAGTGACAACTGTGTTAGTTTTGAAAGGAATACTTCCTGCAAACCTGAGTTTACTAGGTGGAGAAGGCTCATTTGTGCCGAATTGGCCTATTCACCTGAGTAGAAAAAACACATCTAACATTCCAAGGAAAACCATGTGTGATAGAAACTGCAGCATCTAGACGGTGGTTTCCCTGTGAGAATTCAGTTATTTTTTGAAATTAATCCTTACTGAAAAGTTTGTTTTTCAGGATGCACTTAGGCTCTTTTGGATCCTAAGAAGACTATTTAGCAGAGTTGAAGAAACACATGTACCTGTCGACGTAAAACCATTGGTGTTAGACCCAGGAACAAATCGCACATTATTTTGCTGTGAGAATTGTTCTGGTTTTTGTAAGGAATACTTCCTGCATATCAGAATTTACAAGGTGGAGAAAGGCTCATTTTCTTCGAAGTTGCCCTCTTCAGCTAAGTTGAGGAAACCCATGAACCTCATGATAGAAAATAATCTGTGTTACAAGCAGGAGCATCTAGCACATTGTTTGTTGTGAGAAACAGTTTTATTTCTGACGAGATATTTTCAGCAACGTAGATTTCTCAGGGCGGTGATAGGCTCCATTTTTTCCGAAAGGCCTACTCAGCTGAGTTGAAGAAACTCATGCATCTTTCAAATGATAATCATTTGTGTTAGAAACACGAGAATGTACCACTTTGGTTCCCTTTGAGAACTCTTATTGTTCTTGAAAGGAATACTATCTGGAACTCAGGTTACTCAAGACGGAGATAGGCTCACTGTGTTCCAAATAAGTCTATTCCGCAGAGTTGCAGAAACACATACATCTCTCGAAATAAACCATGTGTGTTAGAAACAGGAGCACCTATCACTTTGTTTCCCTATGAGAATTGTGTTAGTTATTGAAAGGAATACTTCCTGCAACTTAGATTTTTCAAGCTGGCTATACCTGCTTTTTGTTCTAAACACACCTACTGAGCGGTATGGAAGAAAAACATGTATCTCTCAAAAACAAAACCTCTACAAAACATGCAGGAATATCTAGCAAATTACTTCGTGCAGAGAACTGAGTTAGTTTTTGAAATTAATACTTCCTGGAAATAGGTTCTTGATGGGGGAAATAGGCTCTGTGTGCCCCAATTATGCCTATTCCACTGGCTTAAAGATATCCATGTACATCTGTAATGAAAATCATCTGACTGGGGAGCGGGATAGCCTAGCACATTGTTCTCCTGTGGGAATTGAGTTTGTTTTGGGAAGGATTCTCAGGCAAATTAGGTGTTTCATTGAGGAGATAGCCTCTCTGTCTTCCAAACAGGACTTCAGCTGTGTAGAAGAACCAACCACATGTATCTTTTGAGAGAAAACCATTTGTGTTTGAAACACAAGAATCTAGCACATTGTTTCCCGATGAGAACTGAGTTTGGTTTTGGAATGAATACTCCCTGCAACTAAGGTTTTTCAAGGAGGTGATAGGCTATTTTTCTTCCAAATAGTCCAATTCAGCTAAGATGAGGAAACTCATGTTGCACTGCAAGGACAAACAACTATGTGAGAAGCTCTAGCATCTAGCACAATGCTTACCTCAGAGAATTGAGGTTGTGTTTGAAAGGAATACCTCCTGCAAATCACAATTTGCATGGTGGAGGAAGGCTCATTTTGTTCAAAATAGGACTATTCCCCTAAGTTGAAGGAATTCATATATCTCTTGAAAGAAAACCACTGCGCGAGAAGTAGGAACATCTAGCACCTTCTTTCACTGTGAGAACTGAGTTAGTTTTGAAATGGGATATGGCCTGTCACATAGGTTTTTTCAGGTGGAGAAAGGCTCTCTTCCTTGCAAAAGGCCTATTCAGTTGAGTTCAAGATACACATGTATCTCTCGAAATAAAACCATCTGAGTAAGAAAGGGGAGCATTGAGCACCTTCTGTCCAAGTGAGAATTCACTGAGTTTTGGAAATTCTTCCTGCAAGTGAAGCTTTTCAAGGTGGAGAAAGGCTTTCTTTGTTCCAATTAGGCCTATTCAAGCCTTGCGGAGGAAATACATGTATGTCTTGAAAGTAAGCCATCTGTCTTAGAAGCAAAAGCATGTGGCACATTGTTTTTCTGTGAGAACTGAGTCAGCCTTTCATAAGGAATACTCACGTCAATGTTTGATTTTCAAGGTGGAGATATGCTCTCTTTGTTCCAAATAGGACTATTCTGTTGAGTTGGGGAAACGTATATGTCTTTTGAATGTATACTATTTGTTTTAGAAGCAGGAGCACGTACCACATTGGTTCCCTGCATAAATTGAGTTAATTTTTTAAAGGAATACTGCCTGCAACTGAGGTTTTTCATGGTGGAGATAAGCTCTGCCTGTTCCCAATAGGCTCCCTCAGCTGAATTAAAGAAACACAGCTATGTCTTGAAAGAAAACCATTTTTGTCAGAAGCAGGAGAATCCAGCACATTATATCCCTGTGAGAATTGAAGTCGGGTCTGTATGGACTACATCTGCATCTTAGGGTTTACAAGGTGGACTTGGGTGCCTTTTTGTCCAAATCGGCCTATTCATGTGACTTGAAAAACACATGTATCTCCCGAAAGAAAATCATCTCTGGTAGAATCAGGAGCATAAGATATCTTGTTTCCTATGAGAAATCACTTTGCTTTATGAGAAACACAACTTCCTGCAACTTACGTTTTTTGAAGCTGGGGATATTCACTTTCTGTTCCAAGTAGACCTCTTCTGTGGAGTTGAAGAAATACCTGTATTTCTGGGTAGAAAACAATACGTCTGAGAAGCAGGAGCTTCTAGCACATTGGTTTCCTGTGAGAATTGAGCTCGTTTTGGAAGGAATACTTCCAGCATTTTATGTGTTTCAAGGTGGAGATACGCTGTCTGTGTTCCTTAAAGCTTACACTACTGAGTTGTAGAAAGAAATGTATCTTTCGAACAGAACCATTTTGTCATAGAAGCAGGAGCATCTACCCCATTGGTCCCCTGTGAGAATGGCTTAGTTTTTGAAAGGGATGCTACCTGCAACTTAGGATTTTCCACGTGGACATAGGCCAACTGACCTCAATTGAAGAAAACCATGTGTCTCTTGAAGAAAACCAGCTGTGATATAAGCAGGAGCATCTAACACATTATTTTTCTGGGAGATTGAGTTCTTTTTTCAATGGAATACATCCTACAATGTAGGTTTTTCAAGGTGGATATAGGCTCTCGATGTTCCAAATAGGTCTATTTAGCAGAATTACAGAAAGAGAGGTATCCCTTCAACGAAAACTATCAATGATAGAAGCAGGAACATCTAGCACATGGTTTTCCAGTAAGAATTGGGTAGCTTTTTAAAGAAAAAAGTCCTGCATATCAGAGTATTCAAGGTGGAGGAAGGCTCGTTCTGTTCCCAATAGGTCCCTTTAGACATGCTGAATAAACACATATGTCATTCAAAAGAAAACCATCTGTATTTAAAAGCAGAAGCAACAAGCACATTGTTTCCTTGTGAGAATTAAGTCAGTTTCTGAAATGAATATTGTCTGTAACTTACGTGTTTCAATTTGAAGGTAGGCTCTCTTTGTTTCAAATAGGCGTATTCAGCAGAGTTGAAGAAACACATGGAACTTTCAAAAGAAAACCATTTGTGTTATAAGCAAGCACATTGAGGACTTTCTTTGCTCTGAGAATTGCCTTAGTTTTTCAATGACATTCTACGTGGAAGTTAGGTTTTTCAAGGTGGAGATAGGCTCTGTTTGTTAGCACAGGTCTATTCAGCTGATTTGAAAAACATATGTGCCACTCTAAAGAAAATGATCTATGTTAGATGGGCCACTGCTAGCACATGGTTTCACAGTGACAACTGTGTTAGTTTTGAAAGGAATACTTCCTGCAAACCTGAGTTTACTAGGTGGAGAAGGCTCATTTGTGCCGAATTGGCCTATTCACCTGAGTAGAAAAAACACATCTAACATTCCAAGGAAAACCATGTGTGATAGAAACTGCAGCATCTAGACGGTGGTTTCCCTGTGAGAATTCAGTTATTTTTTGAAATTAATCCTTCCTGAAAAGTTTGTTTTTCAGGATGCACTTAGGCTCTTTTGGATCCTAAGAAGACTATTTAGCAGAGTTGAAGAAACACATGTACCTGTCGACGTAAAACCATTGGTGTTAGACCCAGGAACAAATCGCACATTATTTTGCTGTGAGAATTGTTCTGGTTTTTGTAAGGAATACTTCCTGCATATCAGAATTTACAAGGTGGAGAAAGGCTCATTTTCTTCGAAGTTGCCCTCTTCAGCTAAGTTGAGGAAACCCATGAACCTCATGATAGAAAATAATCTGTGTTACAAGCAGGAGCATCTAGCACATTGTTTGTTGTGAGAAACAGTTTTATTTCTGACGAGATATTTTCAGCAACGTAGATTTCTCAGGGCGGTGATAGGCTCCATTTTTTCCGAAAGGCCTACTCAGCTGAGTTGAAGAAACTCATGCATCTTTCAAATGATAATCATTTGTGTTAGAAACACGAGAATGTACCACTTTGGTTCCCTTTGAGAACTCTTATTGTTCTTGAAAGGAATACTATCTGGAACTCAGGTTACTCAAGACGGAGATAGGCTCACTGTGTTCCAAATAGGTCTATTCCGCAGAGTTGCAGAAACACATACATCTCTCGAAATAAACCATGTGTGTTAGAAACAGGAGCACCTATCACTTTGTTTCCCTATGAGAATTGTGTTAGTTATTGAAAGGAATACTTCCTGCAACTTAGATTTTTCAAGCTGGCTATACCTGCTTTTTGTTCTAAACACACCTACTGAGCGGTATGGAAGAAAAACATGTATCTCTCAAAAACAAAACCTCTACAAAACATGCAGGAATATCTAGCAAATTACTTCGTGCAGAGAACTGAGTTAGTTTTTGAAATTAATACTTCCTGGAAATAGGTTCTTGATGGGGGAAATAGGCTCTGTGTGCCCCAATTATGCCTATTCCACTGGCTTAAAGATATCCATGTACATCTGTAATGAAAATCATCTGACTGGGGAGCGGGATAGCCTAGCACATTGTTCTCCTGTGGGAATTGAGTTTGTTTTGGGAAGGATTCTCAGGCAAATTAGGTGTTTCATTGAGGAGATAGCCTCTCTGTCTTCCAAACAGGACTTCAGCTGTGTAGAAGAACCAACCACATGTATCTTTTGAGAGAAAACCATTTGTGTTTGAAACACAAGAATCTAGCACATTGTTTCCCGATGAGAACTGAGTTTGGTTTTGGAATGAATACTCCCTGCAACTAAGGTTTTTCAAGGAGGTGATAGGCTATTTTTCTTCCAAATAGTCCAATTCAGCTAAGATGAGGAAACTCATGTTGCACTGCAAGGACAAACAACTATGTGAGAAGCTCTAGCATCTAGCACAATGCTTACCTCAGAGAATTGAGGTTGTGTTTGAAAGGAATACCTCCTGCAAATCACAATTTGCATGGTGGAGGAAGGCTCATTTTGTTCAAAATAGGACTATTCCCCTAAGTTGAAGGAATTCATATATCTCTTGAAAGAAAACCACTGCGTGAGAAGTAGGAACATCTAGCACCTTCTTTCACTGTGAGAACTGAGTTAGTTTTGAAATGGGATATGGCCTGTCACATAGGTTTTTTCAGGTGGAGAAAGGCTCTCTTCCTTGCAAAAGGCCTATTCAGTTGAGTTCAAGATACACATGTATCTCTCGAAATAAAACCATCTGAGTAAGAAAGGGGAGCATTGAGCACCTTCTGTCCAAGTGAGAATTCACTGAGTTTTGGAAATTCTTCCTGCAAGTGAAGCTTTTCAAGGTGGAGAAAGGCTTTCTTTGTTCCAATTAGGCCTATTCAAGCCTTGCGGAGGAAATACATGTATGTCTTGAAAGTAAGCCATCTGTCTTAGAAGCAAAAGCATGTGGCACATTGTTTTTCTGTGAGAACTGAGTCAGCCTTTCATAAGGAATACTCACGTCAATGTTTGATTTTCAAGGTGGAGATATGCTCTCTTTGTTCCAAATAGGACTATTCTGTTGAGTTGGGGAAACGTATATGTCTTTTGAATGTATACTATTTGTTTTAGAAGCAGGAGCACGTACCACATTGGTTCCCTGCATAAATTGAGTTAATTTTTTAAAGGAATACTGCCTGCAACTGAGGTTTTTCATGGTGGAGATAAGCTCTGCCTGTTCCCAATAGGCTCCCTCAGCTGAATTAAAGAAACACAGCTATGTCTTGAAAGAAAACCATTTTTGTCAGAAGCAGGAGAATCCAGCACATTATATCCCTGTGAGAATTGAAGTCGGGTCTGTATGGACTACATCTGCATCTTAGGGTTTACAAGGTGGACTTGGGTGCCCTTTTGTCCAAATCGGCCTATTCATGTGACTTGAAAAACACATGTATCTCCCGAAAGAAAATCATCTCTGGTAGAATCAGGAGCATAAGATACCTTGTTTCCTAGGAGAAATCACTTTGCTTTATGAGAAACACAACTTCCTGCAACTTACGTTTTTTGAAGCTGGGGATATTCACTTTCTGTTCCAAGTAGACCTCTTCTGTGGAGTTGAAGAAATACCTGTATTTCTGGGTAGAAAACAATACGTCTGAGAAGCAGGAGCTTCTAGCACATTGGTTTCCTGTGAGAATTGAGCTCGTTTTGGAAGGAATACTTCCAGCATTTTATGTGTTTCAAGGTGGAGATACGCTGTCTGTGTTCCTTAAAGCTTACACTACTGAGTTGTAGAAAGAAATGTATCTTTCGAACAGAACCATTTTGTCATAGAAGCAGGAGCATCTACCCCATTGGTCCCCTGTGAGAATGGCTTAGTTTTTGAAAGGGATGCTACCTGCAACTTAGGATTTTCCACGTGGACATAGGCCAACTGACCTCAATTGAAGAAAACCATGTGTCTCTTGAAGAAAACCAGCTGTGATATAAGCAGGAGCATCTAACACATTATTTTTCTGGGAGATTGAGTTCTTTTTTCAATGGAATACATCCTACAATGTAGGTTTTTCAAGGTGGATATAGGCTCTCGATGTTCCAAATAGGTCTATTTAGCAGAATTACAGAAAGAGAGGTATCCCTTCAACGAAAACTATCAATGATAGAAGCAGGAACATCTAGCACATGGTTTTCCAGTAAGAATTGGGTAGCTTTTTAAAGAAAAAAGTCCTGCATATCAGAGTATTCAAGGTGGAGGAAGGCTCGTTCTGTTCCCAATAGGTCCCTTTAGACATGCTGAATAAACACATATGTCATTCAAAAGAAAACCATCTGTATTTAAAAGCAGAAGCATCAAGCACATTGTTTCCTTGTGAGAATTAAGTCAGTTTCTGAAATGAATATTGTCTGTAACTTACGTGTTTCAATTTGAAGGTAGGCTCTCTTTGTTTCAAATAGGCGTATTCAGCAGAGTTGAAGAAACACATGGAACTTTCAAAAGAAAACCATTTGTGTTATAAGCAAGCACATTGAGGACTTTCTTTGCTCTGAGAATTGCCTTAGTTTTTCAATGACATTCTACGTGGAAGTTAGGTTTTTCAAGGTGGAGATAGGCTCTGTTTGTTAGCACAGGTCTATTCAGCTGATTTGAAAAACATATGTGCCACTCTAAAGAAAATGATCTATGTTAGATGGGCCACTGCTACCACATGGTTTCACAGTGACAACTGTGTTAGTTTTGAAAGGAATACTTCCTGCAAACCTGAGTTTACTAGGTGGAGAAGGCTCATTTGTGCCGAATTGGCCTATTCACCTGAGTAGAAAAAACACATCTAACATTCCAAGGAAAACCATGTGTGATAGAAACTGCAGCATCTAGACGGTGGTTTCCCTGTGAGAATTCAGTTATTTTTTGAAATTAATCCTTCCTGAAAAGTTTGTTTTTCAGGATGCACTTAGGCTCTTTTGGATCCTAAGAAGACTATTTAGCAGAGTTGAAGAAACACATGTACCTGTCGACGTAAAACCATTGGTGTTAGACCCAGGAACAAATCGCACATTATTTTGCTGTGAGAATTGTTCTGGTTTTTGTAAGGAATACTTCCTGCATATCAGAATTTACAAGGTGGAGAAAGGCTCATTTTCTTCGAAGTTGCCCTCTTCAGCTAAGTTGAGGAAACCCATGAACCTCATGATAGAAAATAATCTGTGTTACAAGCAGGAGCATCTAGCACATTGTTTGTTGTGAGAAACAGTTTTATTTCTGACGAGATATTTTCAGCAACGTAGATTTCTCAGGGCGGTGATAGGCTCCATTTTTTCCGAAAGGCCTACTCAGCTGAGTTGAAGAAACTCATGCATCTTTCAAATGATAATCATTTGTGTTAGAAACACGAGAATGTACCACTTTGGTTCCCTTTGAGAACTCTTATTGTTCTTGAAAGGAATACTATCTGGAACTCAGGTTACTCAAGACGGAGATAGGCTCACTGTGTTCCAAATAGGTCTATTCCGCAGAGTTGCAGAAACACATACATCTCTCGAAATAAACCATGTGTGTTAGAAACAGGAGCACCTATCACTTTGTTTCCCTATGAGAATTGTGTTAGTTATTGAAAGGAATACTTCCTGCAACTTAGATTTTTCAAGCTGGCTATACCTGCTTTTTGTTCTAAACACACCTACTGAGCGGTATGGAAGAAAAACATGTATCTCTCAAAAACAAAACCTCTACAAAACATGCAGGAATATCTAGCAAATTACTTCGTGCAGAGAACTGAGTTAGTTTTTGAAATTAATACTTCCTGGAAATAGGTTCTTGATGGGGGAAATAGGCTCTGTGTGCCCCAATTATGCCTATTCCACTGGCTTAAAGATATCCATGTACATCTGTAATGAAAATCATCTGACTGGGGAGCGGGATAGCCTAGCACATTGTTCTCCTGTGGGAATTGAGTTTGTTTTGGGAAGGATTCTCAGGCAAATTAGGTGTTTCATTGAGGAGATAGCCTCTCTGTCTTCCAAACAGGACTTCAGCTGTGTAGAAGAACCAACCACATGTATCTTTTGAGAGAAAACCATTTGTGTTTGAAACACAAGAATCTAGCACATTGTTTCCCGATGAGAACTGAGTTTGGTTTTGGAATGAATACTCCCTGCAACTAAGGTTTTTCAAGGAGGTGATAGGCTATTTTTCTTCCAAATAGTCCAATTCAGCTAAGATGAGGAAACTCATGTTGCACTGCAAGGACAAACAACTATGTGAGAAGCTCTAGCATCTAGCACAATGCTTACCTCAGAGAATTGAGGTTGTGTTTGAAAGGAATACCTCCTGCAAATCACAATTTGCATGGTGGAGGAAGGCTCATTTTGTTCAAAATAGGACTATTCCCCTAAGTTGAAGGAATTCATATATCTCTTGAAAGAAAACCACTGCGTGAGAAGTAGGAACATCTAGCACCTTCTTTCACTGTGAGAACTGAGTTAGTTTTGAAATGGGATATGGCCTGTCACATAGGTTTTTTCAGGTGGAGAAAGGCTCTCTTCCTTGCAAAAGGCCTATTCAGTTGAGTTCAAGATACACATGTATCTCTCGAAATAAAACCATCTGAGTAAGAAAGGGGAGCATTGAGCACCTTCTGTCCAAGTGAGAATTCACTGAGTTTTGGAAATTCTTCCTGCAAGTGAAGCTTTTCAAGGTGGAGAAAGGCTTTCTTTGTTCCAATTAGGCCTATTCAAGCCTTGCGGAGGAAATACATGTATGTCTTGAAAGTAAGCCATCTGTCTTAGAAGCAAAAGCATGTGGCACATTGTTTTTCTGTGAGAACTGAGTCAGCCTTTCATAAGGAATACTCACGTCAATGTTTGATTTTCAAGGTGGAGATATGCTCTCTTTGTTCCAAATAGGACTATTCTGTTGAGTTGGGGAAACGTATATGTCTTTTGAATGTATACTATTTGTTTTAGAAGCAGGAGCACGTACCACATTGGTTCCCTGCATAAATTGAGTTAATTTTTTAAAGGAATACTGCCTGCAACTGAGGTTTTTCATGGTGGAGATAAGCTCTGCCTGTTCCCAATAGGCTCCCTCAGCTGAATTAAAGAAACACAGCTATGTCTTGAAAGAAAACCATTTTTGTCAGAAGCAGGAGAATCCAGCACATTATATCCCTGTGAGAATTGAAGTCGGGTCTGTATGGACTACATCTGCATCTTAGGGTTTACAAGGTGGACTTGGGTGCCCTTTTGTCCAAATCGGCCTATTCATGTGACTTGAAAAACACATGTATCTCCCGAAAGAAAATCATCTCTGGTAGAATCAGGAGCATAAGATACCTTGTTTCCTAGGAGAAATCACTTTGCTTTATGAGAAACACAACTTCCTGCAACTTACGTTTTTTGAAGCTGGGGATATTCACTTTCTGTTCCAAGTAGACCTCTTCTGTGGAGTTGAAGAAATACCTGTATTTCTGGGTAGAAAACAATACGTCTGAGAAGCAGGAGCTTCTAGCACATTGGTTTCCTGTGAGAATTGAGCTCGTTTTGGAAGGAATACTTCCAGCATTTTATGTGTTTCAAGGTGGAGATACGCTGTCTGTGTTCCTTAAAGCTTACACTACTGAGTTGTAGAAAGAAATGTATCTTTCGAACAGAACCATTTTGTCATAGAAGCAGGAGCATCTACCCCATTGGTCCCCTGTGAGAATGGCTTAGTTTTTGAAAGGGATGCTACCTGCAACTTAGGATTTTCCACGTGGACATAGGCCAACTGACCTCAATTGAAGAAAACCATGTGTCTCTTGAAGAAAACCAGCTGTGATATAAGCAGGAGCATCTAACACATTATTTTTCTGGGAGATTGAGTTCTTTTTTCAATGGAATACATCCTACAATGTAGGTTTTTCAAGGTGGATATAGGCTCTCGATGTTCCAAATAGGTCTATTTAGCAGAATTACAGAAAGAGAGGTATCCCTTCAACGAAAACTATCAATGATAGAAGCAGGAACATCTAGCACATGGTTTTCCAGTAAGAATTGGGTAGCTTTTTAAAGAAAAAAGTCCTGCATATCAGAGTATTCAAGGTGGAGGAAGGCTCGTTCTGTTCCCAATAGGTCCCTTTAGACATGCTGAATAAACACATATGTCATTCAAAAGAAAACCATCTGTATTTAAAAGCAGAAGCATCAAGCACATTGTTTCCTTGTGAGAATTAAGTCAGTTTCTGAAATGAATATTGTCTGTAACTTACGTGTTTCAATTTGAAGGTAGGCTCTCTTTGTTTCAAATAGGCGTATTCAGCAGAGTTGAAGAAACACATGGAACTTTCAAAAGAAAACCATTTGTGTTATAAGCAAGCACATTGAGGACTTTCTTTGCTCTGAGAATTGCCTTAGTTTTTCAATGACATTCTACGTGGAAGTTAGGTTTTTCAAGGTGGAGATAGGCTCTGTTTGTTAGCACAGGTCTATTCAGCTGATTTGAAAAACATATGTGCCACTCTAAAGAAAATGATCTATGTTAGATGGGCCACTGCTAGCACATGGTTTCACAGTGACAACTGTGTTAGTTTTGAAAGGAATACTTCCTGCAAACCTGAGTTTACTAGGTGGAGAAGGCTCATTTGTGCCGAATTGGCCTATTCACCTGAGTAGAAAAAACACATCTAACATTCCAAGGAAAACCATGTGTGATAGAAACTGCAGCATCTAGACGGTGGTTTCCCTGTGAGAATTCAGTTATTTTTTGAAATTAATCCTTCCTGAAAAGTTTGTTTTTCAGGATGCACTTAGGCTCTTTTGGATCCTAAGAAGACTATTTAGCAGAGTTGAAGAAACACATGTACCTGTCGACGTAAAACCATTGGTGTTAGACCCAGGAACAAATCGCACATTATTTTGCTGTGAGAATTGTTCTGGTTTTTGTAAGGAATACTTCCTGCATATCAGAATTTACAAGGTGGAGAAAGGCTCATTTTCTTCGAAGTTGCCCTCTTCAGCTAAGTTGAGGAAACCCATGAACCTCATGATAGAAAATAATCTGTGTTACAAGCAGGAGCATCTAGCACATTGTTTGTTGTGAGAAACAGTTTTATTTCTGACGAGATATTTTCAGCAACGTAGATTTCTCAGGGCGGTGATAGGCTCCATTTTTTCCGAAAGGCCTACTCAGCTGAGTTGAAGAAACTCATGCATCTTTCAAATGATAATCATTTGTGTTAGAAACACGAGAATGTACCACTTTGGTTCCCTTTGAGAACTCTTATTGTTCTTGAAAGGAATACTATCTGGAACTCAGGTTACTCAAGACGGAGATAGGCTCACTGTGTTCCAAATAGGTCTATTCCGCAGAGTTGCAGAAACACATACATCTCTCGAAATAAACCATGTGTGTTAGAAACAGGAGCACCTATCACTTTGTTTCCCTATGAGAATTGTGTTAGTTATTGAAAGGAATACTTCCTGCAACTTAGATTTTTCAAGCTGGCTATACCTGCTTTTTGTTCTAAACACACCTACTGAGCGGTATGGAAGAAAAACATGTATCTCTCAAAAACAAAACCTCTACAAAACATGCAGGAATATCTAGCAAATTACTTCGTGCAGAGAACTGAGTTAGTTTTTGAAATTAATACTTCCTGGAAATAGGTTCTTGATGGGGGAAATAGGCTCTGTGTGCCCCAATTATGCCTATTCCACTGGCTTAAAGATATCCATGTACATCTGTAATGAAAATCATCTGACTGGGGAGCGGGATAGCCTAGCACATTGTTCTCCTGTGGGAATTGAGTTTGTTTTGGGAAGGATTCTCAGGCAAATTAGGTGTTTCATTGAGGAGATAGCCTCTCTGTCTTCCAAACAGGACTTCAGCTGTGTAGAAGAACCAACCACATGTATCTTTTGAGAGAAAACCATTTGTGTTTGAAACACAAGAATCTAGCACATTGTTTCCCGATGAGAACTGAGTTTGGTTTTGGAATGAATACTCCCTGCAACTAAGGTTTTTCAAGGAGGTGATAGGCTATTTTTCTTCCAAATAGTCCAATTCAGCTAAGATGAGGAAACTCATGTTGCACTGCAAGGACAAACAACTATGTGAGAAGCTCTAGCATCTAGCACAATGCTTACCTCAGAGAATTGAGGTTGTGTTTGAAAGGAATACCTCCTGCAAATCACAATTTGCATGGTGGAGGAAGGCTCATTTTGTTCAAAATAGGACTATTCCCCTAAGTTGAAGGAATTCATATATCTCTTGAAAGAAAACCACTGCGTGAGAAGTAGGAACATCTAGCACCTTCTTTCACTGTGAGAACTGAGTTAGTTTTGAAATGGGATATGGCCTGTCACATAGGTTTTTTCAGGTGGAGAAAGGCTCTCTTCCTTGCAAAAGGCCTATTCAGTTGAGTTCAAGATACACATGTATCTCTCGAAATAAAACCATCTGAGTAAGAAAGGGGAGCATTGAGCACCTTCTGTCCAAGTGAGAATTCACTGAGTTTTGGAAATTCTTCCTGCAAGTGAAGCTTTTCAAGGTGGAGAAAGGCTTTCTTTGTTCCAATTAGGCCTATTCAAGCCTTGCGGAGGAAATACATGTATGTCTTGAAAGTAAGCCATCTGTCTTAGAAGCAAAAGCATGTGGCACATTGTTTTTCTGTGAGAACTGAGTCAGCCTTTCATAAGGAATACTCACGTCAATGTTTGATTTTCAAGGTGGAGATATGCTCTCTTTGTTCCAAATAGGACTATTCTGTTGAGTTGGGGAAACGTATATGTCTTTTGAATGTATACTATTTGTTTTAGAAGCAGGAGCACGTACCACATTGGTTCCCTGCATAAATTGAGTTAATTTTTTAAAGGAATACTGCCTGCAACTGAGGTTTTTCATGGTGGAGATAAGCTCTGCCTGTTCCCAATAGGCTCCCTCAGCTGAATTAAAGAAACACAGCTATGTCTTGAAAGAAAACCATTTTTGTCAGAAGCAGGAGAATCCAGCACATTATATCCCTGTGAGAATTGAAGTCGGGTCTGTATGGACTACATCTGCATCTTAGGGTTTACAAGGTGGACTTGGGTGCCCTTTTGTCCAAATCGGCCTATTCATGTGACTTGAAAAACACATGTATCTCCCGAAAGAAAATCATCTCTGGTAGAATCAGGAGCATAAGATACCTTGTTTCCTAGGAGAAATCACTTTGCTTTATGAGAAACACAACTTCCTGCAACTTACGTTTTTTGAAGCTGGGGATATTCACTTTCTGTTCCAAGTAGACCTCTTCTGTGGAGTTGAAGAAATACCTGTATTTCTGGGTAGAAAACAATACGTCTGAGAAGCAGGAGCTTCTAGCACATTGGTTTCCTGTGAGAATTGAGCTCGTTTTGGAAGGAATACTTCCAGCATTTTATGTGTTTCAAGGTGGAGATACGCTGTCTGTGTTCCTTAAAGCTTACACTACTGAGTTGTAGAAAGAAATGTATCTTTCGAACAGAACCATTTTGTCATAGAAGCAGGAGCATCTACCCCATTGGTCCCCTGTGAGAATGGCTTAGTTTTTGAAAGGGATGCTACCTGCAACTTAGGATTTTCCACGTGGACATAGGCCAACTGACCTCAATTGAAGAAAACCATGTGTCTCTTGAAGAAAACCAGCTGTGATATAAGCAGGAGCATCTAACACATTATTTTTCTGGGAGATTGAGTTCTTTTTTCAATGGAATACATCCTACAATGTAGGTTTTTCAAGGTGGATATAGGCTCTCGATGTTCCAAATAGGTCTATTTAGCAGAATTACAGAAAGAGAGGTATCCCTTCAACGAAAACTATCAATGATAGAAGCAGGAACATCTAGCACATGGTTTTCCAGTAAGAATTGGGTAGCTTTTTAAAGAAAAAAGTCCTGCATATCAGAGTATTCAAGGTGGAGGAAGGCTCGTTCTGTTCCCAATAGGTCCCTTTAGACATGCTGAATAAACACATATGTCATTCAAAAGAAAACCATCTGTATTTAAAAGCAGAAGCATCAAGCACATTGTTTCCTTGTGAGAATTAAGTCAGTTTCTGAAATGAATATTGTCTGTAACTTACGTGTTTCAATTTGAAGGTAGGCTCTCTTTGTTTCAAATAGGCGTATTCAGCAGAGTTGAAGAAACACATGGAACTTTCAAAGGAAAACCATTTGTGTTATAAGCAAGCACATTGAGGACTTTCTTTGCTCTGAGAATTGCCTTAGTTTTTCAATGACATTCTACGTGGAAGTTAGGTTTTTCAAGGTGGAGATAGGCTCTGTTTGTTAGCACAGGTCTATTCAGCTGATTTGAAAAACATATGTGCCACTCTAAAGAAAATGATCTATGTTAGATGTGCCACTGCTAGCACATGGTTTCACAGTGACAACTGTGTTAGTTTTGAAAGGAATACTTCCTGCAAACCTGAGTTTACTAGGTGGAGAAGGCTCATTTGTGCCGAATTGGCCTATTCACCTGAGTAGAAAAAACACATCTAACATTCCAAGGAAAACCATCTGTGATAGAAACTGCAGCATCTAGACGGTGGTTTCCCTGTGAGAATTCAGTTATTTTTTGAAATTAATCCTTCCTGAAAAGTTTGTTTTTCAGGATGCACTTAGGCTCTTTTGGATCCTAAGAAGACTATTTAGCAGAGTTGAAGAAACACATGTACCTGTCGACGTAAAACAATTGGTGTTAGACCCAGGAACAAATTGCACATTATTTTGCTGTGAGAATTGTTCTGGTTTTTGTAAGGAATACTTCCTGCATATCAGAATTTACAAGGTGGAGAAAGGCTCATTTTCTTCAAAGTTGCCCTCTTCAGCTAAGTTGAGGAAACCCATGAACCTCATGATAGAAAATAATCTGTGTTACAAGCAGGAGCATCTAGCACATTGTTTGTTGTGAGAAACAGTTGGATTTCTGACGAGATATTTTCAGCAACGTAGGTTTCTCAGGGCGGTGATAGGCTCCATTTTTTCCAAAAGGCCTACTCAGCTGAGTTGAAGAAACTCATGCATCTTTCAAATGATAATCATTTGTGTTAGAAACACGAGAATGTACCACTTTGGTTCCCTTTGAGAACTCTTATTGTTCTTGAAAGGAATACTATCTGGAACTCAGGTTACTCAAGACGGAGATAGGCTCACTGTGTTCCAAATAGGTCTATTCCGCAGAGTTGCAGAAACACATACATCTCTCGAAATAAACCATGTGTGTTAGAAACAGGAGCACCTATCACTTTGTTTCCCTATGAGAATTGTGTTAGTTATTGAAAGGAATACTTCCTGCAACTTAGATTTTTCAAGCTGGCTATACCTGCTTTTTGTTCTAAACACACCTACTGAGCGGTATGGAAGAAAAACATGTATCTCTCAAAAACAAAACCTCTACAAAACATGCAGGAATATCTAGCAAATTACTTCGTGCAGAGAACTGAGTTAGTTTTTGAAATTAATACTTCCTGGAAATAGGTTCTTGATGGGGGAAATAGGCTCTGTGGGCCCCAATTACGCCTATTCCACTGGCTTAAAGATATCCATGTACATCTGTAATGAAAATCATCTGACTGGGGAGCGGGATAGCCTAGCACATTGTTCTCCTGTGGGAATTGAGTTTGTTTTGGGAAGGATTCTCAGGCAAATTAGGTGTTTCATTGAGGAGATAGCCTCTCTGTCTTCCAAACAGGACTTCAGCTGTGTAGAAGAACCAACCACATGTATCTTTTGAGAGAAAACCATTTGTGTTTGAAACACAAGAATCTAGCACATTGTTTCCCGATGAGAACTGAGTTTGGTTTTGGAATGAATACTCCCTGCAACTAAGGTTTTTCAAGGAGGTGATAGGCTCTTTTTCTTCCAAATAGTCCAATTCAGCTAAGATGAGGAAACTCATGTTGCACTGCAAGGACAAACAACTATGTGAGAAGCTCTAGCATCTAGCACAATGCTTACCTGAGAGAATTGAGGTTGTGTTTGAAAGGAATACCTCCTGCAAATCACAATTTGCATGGTGGAGGAAGGCTCATTTTGTTCAAAATAGGACTATTCCCCTAAGTTGAAGGAATTCATATATCTCTTGAAAGAAAACCACTGCGTGAGAAGTAGGAACATCTAGCACCTTCTTTCACTGTGAGAACTGAGTTAGTTTTGAAATGGGATATGGCCTGTCACATAGGTTTTTTCAGGTGGAGAAAGGCTCTCTTCCTTGCAAAAGGCCTATTCAGTTGAGTTCAAGATACACATGTATCTCTCGAAATAAAACCATCTGAGTAAGAAAGGGGAGCATTGAGCACCTTCTGTCCAAGTGAGAATTCACTGAGTTTTGGAAATTCTTCCTGCAAGTGAAGCTTTTCAAGGTGGAGAAAGGCTTTCTTTGTTCCAATTAGGCCTATTCAAGCCTTGCGGAGGAAATACATGTATGTCTTGAAAGTAAGCCATCTGTCTTAGAAGCAAAAGCATGTGGCACATTGTTTTTCTGTGAGAACTGAGTCAGCCTTTCATAAGGAATACTCACGTCAATGTTTGATTTTCAAGGTGGAGATATGCTCTCTTTGTTCCAAATAGGACTATTCTGTTGAGTTGGAGAAACGTATATGTCTTTTGAATGTATACTATTTGTTTTAGAAGCAGGAGCACGTACCACATTGGTTCCCTGCATAAATTGAGTTAATTTTTTAAAGGAATACTGCCTGCAACTGAGGTTTTTCATGGTGGAGATAAGCTCTGCCTGTTCCCAATAGGCTCCCTCAGCTGAATTAAAGAAACACAGCTATGTCTTGAAAGAAAACCATTTTTGTCAGAAGCAGGAGAATCCAGCACATTATATCCCTGTGAGAATTGAAGTCGGGTCTGTATGGACTACATCTGCATCTTAGGGTTTACAAGGTGGACTTGGGTGCCCTTTTGTCCAAATCGGCCTATTCATGTGACTTGAAAAACACATGTATCTCCCGAAAGAAAATCATCTCTGGTAGAATCAGGAGCATAAGATACCTTGTTTCCTAGGAGAAATCACTTTGCTTTATGAGAAACACAACTTCCTGCAACTTACGTTTTTTGAAGCTGGGGATATTCACTTTCTGTTCCAAGTAGACCTCTTCTGTGGAGTTGAAGAAATACCTGTATTTCTGGGTAGAAAACAATACGTCTGAGAAGCAGGAGCTTCTAGCACATTGGTTTCCTGTGAGAATTGAGCTCGTTTTGGAAGGAATACTTCCAGCATTTTATGTGTTTCAAGGTGGAGATACGCTGTCTGTGTTCCTTAAAGCTTACACTACTGAGTTGTAGAAAGAAATGTATCTTTCGAACAGAACCATTTTGTCATAGAAGCAGGAGCATCTACCCCATTGGTCCCCTGTGAGAATGGCTTAGTTTTTGAAAGGGATGCTACCTGCAACTTAGGATTTTCCACGTGGACATAGGCCAACTGACCTCAATTGAAGAAAACCATGTGTCTCTTGAAGAAAACCAGCTGTGATATAAGCAGGAGCATCTAACACATTATTTTTCTGGGAGATTGAGTTCTTTTTTCAATGGAATACATCCTACAATGTAGGTTTTTCAAGGTGGATATAGGCTCTCGATGTTCCAAATAGGTCTATTTAGCAGAATTACAGAAAGAGAGGTATCCCTTCAACGAAAACTATCAATGATAGAAGCAGGAACATCTAGCACATGGTTTTCCAGTAAGAATTGGGTAGCTTTTTAAAGAAAAAAGTCCTGCATATCAGAGTATTCAAGGTGGAGGAAGGCTCGTTCTGTTCCCAATAGGTCCCTTTAGACATGCTGAATAAACACATATGTCATTCAAAAGAAAACCATCTGTATTTAAAAGCAGAAGCATCAAGCACATTGTTTCCTTGTGAGAATTAAGTCAGTTTCTGAAATGAATATTGTCTGTAACTTACGTGTTTCAATTTGAAGGTAGGCTCTCTTTGTTTCAAATAGGCGTATTCAGCAGAGTTGAAGAAACACATGGAACTTTCAAAGGAAAACCATTTGTGTTATAAGCAAGCACATTGAGGACTTTCTTTGCTCTGAGAATTGCCTTAGTTTTTCAATGACATTCTACGTGGAAGTTAGGTTTTTCAAGGTGGAGATAGGCTCTGTTTGTTAGCACAGGTCTATTCAGCTGATTTGAAAAACATATGTGCCACTCTAAAGAAAATGATCTATGTTAGATGTGCCACTGCTAGCACATGGTTTCACAGTGACAACTGTGTTAGTTTTGAAAGGAATACTTCCTGCAAACCTGAGTTTACTAGGTGGAGAAGGCTCATTTGTGCCGAATTGGCCTATTCACCTGAGTAGAAAAAACACATCTAACATTCCAAGGAAAACCATCTGTGATAGAAACTGCAGCATCTAGACGGTGGTTTCCCTGTGAGAATTCAGTTATTTTTTGAAATTAATCCTTCCTGAAAAGTTTGTTTTTCAGGATGCACTTAGGCTCTTTTGGATCCTAAGAAGACTATTTAGCAGAGTTGAAGAAACACATGTACCTGTCGACGTAAAACAATTGGTGTTAGACCCAGGAACAAATTGCACATTATTTTGCTGTGAGAATTGTTCTGGTTTTTGTAAGGAATACTTCCTGCATATCAGAATTTACAAGGTGGAGAAAGGCTCATTTTCTTCAAAGTTGCCCTCTTCAGCTAAGTTGAGGAAACCCATGAACCTCATGATAGAAAATAATCTGTGTTACAAGCAGGAGCATCTAGCACATTGTTTGTTGTGAGAAACAGTTGGATTTCTGACGAGATATTTTCAGCAACGTAGGTTTCTCAGGGCGGTGATAGGCTCCATTTTTTCCAAAAGGCCTACTCAGCTGAGTTGAAGAAACTCATGCATCTTTCAAATGATAATCATTTGTGTTAGAAACACGAGAATGTACCACTTTGGTTCCCTTTGAGAACTCTTATTGTTCTTGAAAGGAATACTATCTGGAACTCAGGTTACTCAAGACGGAGATAGGCTCACTGTGTTCCAAATAGGTCTATTCCGCAGAGTTGCAGAAACACATACATCTCTCGAAATAAACCATGTGTGTTAGAAACAGGAGCACCTATCACTTTGTTTCCCTATGAGAATTGTGTTAGTTATTGAAAGGAATACTTCCTGCAACTTAGATTTTTCAAGCTGGCTATACCTGCTTTTTGTTCTAAACACACCTACTGAGCGGTATGGAAGAAAAACATGTATCTCTCAAAAACAAAACCTCTACAAAACATGCAGGAATATCTAGCAAATTACTTCGTGCAGAGAACTGAGTTAGTTTTTGAAATTAATACTTCCTGGAAATAGGTTCTTGATGGGGGAAATAGGCTCTGTGGGCCCCAATTACGCCTATTCCACTGGCTTAAAGATATCCATGTACATCTGTAATGAAAATCATCTGACTGGGGAGCGGGATAGCCTAGCACATTGTTCTCCTGTGGGAATTGAGTTTGTTTTGGGAAGGATTCTCAGGCAAATTAGGTGTTTCATTGAGGAGATAGCCTCTCTGTCTTCCAAACAGGACTTCAGCTGTGTAGAAGAACCAACCACATGTATCTTTTGAGAGAAAACCATTTGTGTTTGAAACACAAGAATCTAGCACATTGTTTCCCGATGAGAACTGAGTTTGGTTTTGGAATGAATACTCCCTGCAACTAAGGTTTTTCAAGGAGGTGATAGGCTCTTTTTCTTCCAAATAGTCCAATTCAGCTAAGATGAGGAAACTCATGTTGCACTGCAAGGACAAACAACTATGTGAGAAGCTCTAGCATCTAGCACAATGCTTACCTCAGAGAATTGAGGTTGTGTTTGAAAGGAATACCTCCTGCAAATCACAATTTGCATGGTGGAGGAAGGCTCATTTTGTTCAAAATAGGACTATTCCCCTAAGTTGAAGGAATTCATATATCTCTTGAAAGAAAACCACTGCGTGAGAAGTAGGAACATCTAGCACCTTCTTTCACTGTGAGAACTGAGTTAGTTTTGAAATGGGATATGGCCTGTCACATAGGTTTTTTCAGGTGGAGAAAGGCTCTCTTCCTTGCAAAAGGCCTATTCAGTTGAGTTCAAGATACACATGTATCTCTCGAAATAAAACCATCTGAGTAAGAAAGGGGAGCATTGAGCACCTTCTGTCCAAGTGAGAATTCACTGAGTTTTGGAAATTCTTCCTGCAAGTGAAGCTTTTCAAGGTGGAGAAAGGCTTTCTTTGTTCCAATTAGGCCTATTCAAGCCTTGCGGAGGAAATACATGTATGTCTTGAAAGTAAGCCATCTGTCTTAGAAGCAAAAGCATGTGGCACATTGTTTTTCTGTGAGAACTGAGTCAGCCTTTCATAAGGAATACTCACGTCAATGTTTGATTTTCAAGGTGGAGATATGCTCTCTTTGTTCCAAATAGGACTATTCTGTTGAGTTGGAGAAACGTATATGTCTTTTGAATGTATACTATTTGTTTTAGAAGCAGGAGCACGTACCACATTGGTTCCCTGCATAAATTGAGTTAATTTTTTAAAGGAATACTGCCTGCAACTGAGGTTTTTCATGGTGGAGATAAGCTCTGCCTGTTCCCAATAGGCTCCCTCAGCTGAATTAAAGAAACACAGCTATGTCTTGAAAGAAAACCATTTTTGTCAGAAGCAGGAGAATCCAGCACATTATATCCCTGTGAGAATTGAAGTCGGGTCTGTATGGACTACATCTGCATCTTAGGGTTTACAAGGTGGACTTGGGTGCCCTTTTGTCCAAATCGGCCTATTCATGTGACTTGAAAAACACATGTATCTCCCGAAAGAAAATCATCTCTGGTAGAATCAGGAGCATAAGATACCTTGTTTCCTAGGAGAAATCACTTTGCTTTATGAGAAACACAACTTCCTGCAACTTACGTTTTTTGAAGCTGGGGATATTCACTTTCTGTTCCAAGTAGACCTCTTCTGTGGAGTTGAAGAAATACCTGTATTTCTGGGTAGAAAACAATACGTCTGAGAAGCAGGAGCTTCTAGCACATTGGTTTCCTGTGAGAATTGAGCTCGTTTTGGAAGGAATACTTCCAGCATTTTATGTGTTTCAAGGTGGAGATACGCTGTCTGTGTTCCTTAAAGCTTACACTACTGAGTTGTAGAAAGAAATGTATCTTTCGAACAGAACCATTTTGTCATAGAAGCAGGAGCATCTACCCCATTGGTCCCCTGTGAGAATGGCTTAGTTTTTGAAAGGGATGCTACCTGCAACTTAGGATTTTCCACGTGGACATAGGCCAACTGACCTCAATTGAAGAAAACCATGTGTCTCTTGAAGAAAACCAGCTGTGATATAAGCAGGAGCATCTAACACATTATTTTTCTGGGAGATTGAGTTCTTTTTTCAATGGAATACATCCTACAATGTAGGTTTTTCAAGGTGGATATAGGCTCTCGATGTTCCAAATAGGTCTATTTAGCAGAATTACAGAAAGAGAGGTATCCCTTCAACGAAAACTATCAATGATAGAAGCAGGAACATCTAGCACATGGTTTTCCAGTAAGAATTGGGTAGCTTTTTAAAGAAAAAAGTCCTGCATATCAGAGTATTCAAGGTGGAGGAAGGCTCGTTCTGTTCCCAATAGGTCCCTTTAGACATGCTGAATAAACACATATGTCATTCAAAAGAAAACCATCTGTATTTAAAAGCAGAAGCATCAAGCACATTGTTTCCTTGTGAGAATTAAGTCAGTTTCTGAAATGAATATTGTCTGTAACTTACGTGTTTCAATTTGAAGGTA
Organism: Castor canadensis; assembly: GCF_047511655.1. Classification (NCBI taxonomy): domain Eukaryota; kingdom Metazoa; phylum Chordata; class Mammalia; order Rodentia; family Castoridae; genus Castor; species Castor canadensis. Next base: position 99,907,121 of record NC_133397.1, on the reverse strand, counting down.
GGCTCTCTTTGTTTCAAATAGGCGTATTCAGCAGAGTTGAAGAAACACATGGAACTTTCAAAGGAAAACCATTTGTGTTATAAGCAAGCACATTGAGGACTTTCTTTGCTCTGAGAATTGACTTAGTTTTTCAATGACATTCTACGTGGAAGTTAGGTTTTTCAAGGTGGAGATAGGCTCTGTTTGTTAGCACAGGTCTATTCAGCTGATTTGAAAAACATATGTGCCACTCTAAAGAAAATGATCTATGTTAGATGTGCCACTGCTAGCACATGGTTTCACAGTGACAACTGTGTTAGTTTTGAAAGGAATACTTCCTGCAAACCTGAGTTTACTAGGTGGAGAAGGCTCATTTGTGCCGAATTGGCCTATTCACCTGAGTAGAAAAAACACATCTAACATTCCAAGGAAAACCATCTGTGATAGAAACTGCAGCATCTAGACGGTGGTTTCCCTGTGAGAATTCAGTTATTTTTTGAAATTAATCCTTCCTGAAAAGTTTGTTTTTCAGGATGCACTTAGGCTCTTTTGGATCCTAAGAAGACTATTTAGCAGAGTTGAAGAAACACATGTACCTGTCGACGTAAAACAATTGGTGTTAGACCCAGGAACAAATTGCACATTATTTTGCTGTGAGAATTGTTCTGGTTTTTGTAAGGAATACTTCCTGCATATCAGAATTTACAAGGTGGAGAAAGGCTCATTTTCTTCAAAGTTGCCCTCTTCAGCTAAGTTGAGGAAACCCATGAACCTCATGATAGAAAATAATCTGTGTTACAAGCAGGAGCATCTAGCACATTGTTTGTTGTGAGAAACAGTTGGATTTCTGACGAGATATTTTCAGCAACGTAGGTTTCTCAGGGCGGTGATAGGCTCCATTTTTTCCAAAAGGCCTACTCAGCTGAGTTGAAGAAACTCATGCATCTTTCAAATGATAATCATTTGTGTTAGAAACACGAGAATGTACCACTTTGGTTCCCTTTGAGAACTCTTATTGTTCTTGAAAGGAATACTATCTGGAACTCAGGTTACTCAAGACGGAGATAGGCTCACTGTGTTCCAAATAGGTCTATTCCGCAGAGTTGCAGAAACACATACATCTCTCGAAATAAACCATGTGTGTTAGAAACAGGAGCACCTATCACTTTGTTTCCCTATGAGAATTGTGTTAGTTATTGAAAGGAATACTTCCTGCAACTTAGATTTTTCAAGCTGGCTATACCTGCTTTTTGTTCTAAACACACCTACTGAGCGGTATGGAAGAAAAACATGTATCTCTCAAAAACAAAACCTCTACAAAACATGCAGGAATATCTAGCAAATTACTTCGTGCAGAGAACTGAGTTAGTTTTTGAAATTAATACTTCCTGGAAATAGGTTCTTGATGGGGGAAATAGGCTCTGTGGGCCCCAATTACGCCTATTCCACTGGCTTAAAGATATCCATGTACATCTGTAATGAAAATCATCTGACTGGGGAGCGGGATAGCCTAGCACATTGTTCTCCTGTGGGAATTGAGTTTGTTTTGGGAAGGATTCTCAGGCAAATTAGGTGTTTCATTGAGGAGATAGCCTCTCTGTCTTCCAAACAGGACTTCAGCTGTGTAGAAGAACCAACCACATGTATCTTTTGAGAGAAAACCATTTGTGTTTGAAACACAAGAATCTAGCACATTGTTTCCCGATGAGAACTGAGTTTGGTTTTGGAATGAATACTCCCTGCAACTAAGGTTTTTCAAGGAGGTGATAGGCTCTTTTTCTTCCAAATAGTCCAATTCAGCTAAGATGAGGAAACTCATGTTGCACTGCAAGGACAAACAACTATGTGAGAAGCTCTAGCATCTAGCACAATGCTTACCTCAGAGAATTGAGGTTGTGTTTGAAAGGAATACCTCCTGCAAATCACAATTTGCATGGTGGAGGAAGGCTCATTTTGTTCAAAATAGGACTATTCCCCTAAGTTGAAGGAATTCATATATCTCTTGAAAGAAAACCACTGCGTGAGAAGTAGGAACATCTAGCACCTTCTTTCACTGTGAGAACTGAGTTAGTTTTGAAATGGGATATGGCCTGTCACATAGGTTTTTTCAGGTGGAGAAAGGCTCTCTTCCTTGCAAAAGGCCTATTCAGTTGAGTTCAAGATACACATGTATCTCTCGAAATAAAACCATCTGAGTAAGAAAGGGGAGCATTGAGCACCTTCTGTCCAAGTGAGAATTCACTGAGTTTTGGAAATTCTTCCTGCAAGTGAAGCTTTTCAAGGTGGAGAAAGGCTTTCTTTGTTCCAATTAGGCCTATTCAAGCCTTGCGGAGGAAATACATGTATGTCTTGAAAGTAAGCCATCTGTCTTAGAAGCAAAAGCATGTGGCACATTGTTTTTCTGTGAGAACTGAGTCAGCCTTTCATAAGGAATACTCACGTCAATGTTTGATTTTCAAGGTGGAGATATGCTCTCTTTGTTCCAAATAGGACTATTCTGTTGAGTTGGAGAAACGTATATGTCTTTTGAATGTATACTATTTGTTTTAGAAGCAGGAGCACGTACCACATTGGTTCCCTGCATAAATTGAGTTAATTTTTTAAAGGAATACTGCCTGCAACTGAGGTTTTTCATGGTGGAGATAAGCTCTGCCTGTTCCCAATAGGCTCCCTCAGCTGAATTAAAGAAACACAGCTATGTCTTGAAAGAAAACCATTTTTGTCAGAAGCAGGAGAATCCAGCACATTATATCCCTGTGAGAATTGAAGTCGGGTCTGTATGGACTACATCTGCATCTTAGGGTTTACAAGGTGGACTTGGGTGCCCTTTTGTCCAAATCGGCCTATTCATGTGACTTGAAAAACACATGTATCTCCCGAAAGAAAATCATCTCTGGTAGAATCAGGAGCATAAGATACCTTGTTTCCTAGGAGAAATCACTTTGCTTTATGAGAAACACAACTTCCTGCAACTTACGTTTTTTGAAGCTGGGGATATTCACTTTCTGTTCCAAGTAGACCTCTTCTGTGGAGTTGAAGAAATACCTGTATTTCTGGGTAGAAAACAATACGTCTGAGAAGCAGGAGCTTCTAGCACATTGGTTTCCTGTGAGAATTGAGCTCGTTTTGGAAGGAATACTTCCAGCATTTTATGTGTTTCAAGGTGGAGATACGCTGTCTGTGTTCCTTAAAGCTTACACTACTGAGTTGTAGAAAGAAATGTATCTTTCGAACAGAACCATTTTGTCATAGAAGCAGGAGCATCTACCCCATTGGTCCCCTGTGAGAATGGCTTAGTTTTTGAAAGGGATGCTACCTGCAACTTAGGATTTTCCACGTGGACATAGGCCAACTGACCTCAATTGAAGAAAACCATGTGTCTCTTGAAGAAAACCAGCTGTGATATAAGCAGGAGCATCTAACACATTATTTTTCTGGGAGATTGAGTTCTTTTTTCAATGGAATACATCCTACAATGTAGGTTTTTCAAGGTGGATATAGGCTCTCGATGTTCCAAATAGGTCTATTTAGCAGAATTACAGAAAGAGAGGTATCCCTTCAACGAAAACTATCAATGATAGAAGCAGGAACATCTAGCACATGGTTTTCCAGTAAGAATTGGGTAGCTTTTTAAAGAAAAAAGTCCTGCATATCAGAGTATTCAAGGTGGAGGAAGGCTCGTTCTGTTCCCAATAGGTCCCTTTAGACATGCTGAATAAACACATATGTCATTCAAAAGAAAACCATCTGTATTTAAAAGCAGAAGCATCAAGCACATTGTTTCCTTGTGAGAATTAAGTCAGTTTCTGAAATGAATATTGTCTGTAACTTACGTGTTTCAATTTGAAGGTAGGCTCTCTTTGTTTCAAATAGGCGTATTCAGCAGAGTTGAAGAAACACATGGAACTTTCAAAGGAAAACCATTTGTGTTATAAGCAAGCACATTGAGGACTTTCTTTGCTCTGAGAATTGACTTAGTTTTTCAATGACATTCTACGTGGAAGTTAGGTTTTTCAAGGTGGAGATAGGCTCTGTTTGTTAGCACAGGTCTATTCAGCTGATTTGAAAAACATATGTGCCACTCTAAAGAAAATGATCTATGTTAGATGTGCCACTGCTAGCACATGGTTTCACAGTGACAACTGTGTTAGTTTTGAAAGGAATACTTCCTGCAAACCTGAGTTTACTAGGTGGAGAAGGCTCATTTGTGCCGAATTGGCCTATTCACCTGAGTAGAAAAAACACATCTAACATTCCAAGGAAAACCATCTGTGATAGAAACTGCAGCATCTAGACGGTGGTTTCCCTGTGAGAATTCAGTTATTTTTTGAAATTAATCCTTCCTGAAAAGTTTGTTTTTCAGGATGCACTTAGGCTCTTTTGGATCCTAAGAAGACTATTTAGCAGAGTTGAAGAAACACATGTACCTGTCGACGTAAAACCATTGGTGTTAGACCCAGGAACAAATCGCACATTATTTTGCTGTGAGAATTGTTCTGGTTTTTGTAAGGAATACTTCCTGCATATCAGAATTTACAAGGTGGAGAAAGGCTCATTTTCTTCGAAGTTGCCCTCTTCAGCTAAGTTGAGGAAACCCATGAACCTCATGATAGAAAATAATCTGTGTTACAAGCAGGAGCATCTAGCACATTGTTTGTTGTGAGAAACAGTTTTATTTCTGACGAGATATTTTCAGCAACGTAGGTTTCTCAGGGCGGTGATAGGCTCCATTTTTTCCGAAAGGCCTACTCAGCTGAGTTGAAGAAACTCATGCATCTTTCAAATGATAATCATTTGTGTTAGAAACACGAGAATGTACCACTTTGGTTCCCTTTGAGAACTCTTATTGTTCTTGAAAGGAATACTATCTGGAACTCAGGTTACTCAAGACGGAGATAGGCTCACTGTGTTCCAAATAGGTCTATTCCGCAGAGTTGCAGAAACACATACATCTCTCGAAATAAACCATGTGTGTTAGAAACAGGAGCACCTATCACTTTGTTTCCCTATGAGAATTGTGTTAGTTATTGAAAGGAATACTTCCTGCAACTTAGATTTTTCAAGCTGGCTATACCTGCTTTTTGTTCTAAACACACCTACTGAGCGGTATGGAAGAAAAACATGTATCTCTCAAAAACAAAACCTCTACAAAACATGCAGGAATATCTAGCAAATTACTTCGTGCAGAGAACTGAGTTAGTTTTTGAAATTAATACTTCCTGGAAATAGGTTCTTGATGGGGGAAATAGGCTCTGTGGGCCCCAATTACGCCTATTCCACTGGCTTAAAGATATCCATGTACATCTGTAATGAAAATCATCTGACTGGGGAGCGGGATAGCCTAGCACATTGTTCTCCTGTGGGAATTGAGTTTGTTTTGGGAAGGATTCTCAGGCAAATTAGGTGTTTCATTGAGGAGATAGCCTCTCTGTCTTCCAAACAGGACTTCAGCTGTGTAGAAGAACCAACCACATGTATCTTTTGAGAGAAAACCATTTGTGTTTGAAACACAAGAATCTAGCACATTGTTTCCCGATGAGAACTGAGTTTGGTTTTGGAATGAATACTCCCTGCAACTAAGGTTTTTCAAGGAGGTGATAGGCTCTTTTTCTTCCAAATAGTCCAATTCAGCTAAGATGAGGAAACTCATGTTGCACTGCAAGGACAAACAACTATGTGAGAAGCTCTAGCATCTAGCACAATGCTTACCTGAGAGAATTGAGGTTGTGTTTGAAAGGAATACCTCCTGCAAATCACAATTTGCATGGTGGAGGAAGGCTCATTTTGTTCAAAATAGGACTATTCCCCTAAGTTGAAGGAATTCATATATCTCTTGAAAGAAAACCACTGCGTGAGAAGTAGGAACATCTAGCACCTTCTTTCACTGTGAGAACTGAGTTAGTTTTGAAATGGGATATGGCCTGTCACATAGGTTTTTTCAGGTGGAGAAAGGCTCTCTTCCTTGCAAAAGGCCTATTCAGTTGAGTTCAAGATACACATGTATCTCTCGAAATAAAACCATCTGAGTAAGAAAGGGGAGCATTGAGCACCTTCTGTCCAAGTGAGAATTCACTGAGTTTTGGAAATTCTTCCTGCAAGTGAAGCTTTTCAAGGTGGAGAAAGGCTTTCTTTGTTCCAATTAGGCCTATTCAAGCCTTGCGGAGGAAATACATGTATGTCTTGAAAGTAAGCCATCTGTCTTAGAAGCAAAAGCATGTGGCACATTGTTTTTCTGTGAGAACTGAGTCAGCCTTTCATAAGGAATACTCACGTCAATGTTTGATTTTCAAGGTGGAGATATGCTCTCTTTGTTCCAAATAGGACTATTCTGTTGAGTTGGAGAAACGTATATGTCTTTTGAATGTATACTATTTGTTTTAGAAGCAGGAGCACGTACCACATTGGTTCCCTGCATAAATTGAGTTAATTTTTTAAAGGAATACTGCCTGCAACTGAGGTTTTTCATGGTGGAGATAAGCTCTGCCTGTTCCCAATAGGCTCCCTCAGCTGAATTAAAGAAACACAGCTATGTCTTGAAAGAAAACCATTTTTGTCAGAAGCAGGAGAATCCAGCACATTATATCCCTGTGAGAATTGAAGTCGGGTCTGTATGGACTACATCTGCATCTTAGGGTTTACAAGGTGGACTTGGGTGCCCTTTTGTCCAAATCGGCCTATTCATGTGACTTGAAAAACACATGTATCTCCCGAAAGAAAATCATCTCTGGTAGAATCAGGAGCATAAGATACCTTGTTTCCTAGGAGAAATCACTTTGCTTTATGAGAAACACAACTTCCTGCAACTTACGTTTTTTGAAGCTGGGGATATTCACTTTCTGTTCCAAGTAGACCTCTTCTGTGGAGTTGAAGAAATACCTGTATTTCTGGGTAGAAAACAATACGTCTGAGAAGCAGGAGCTTCTAGCACATTGGTTTCCTGTGAGAATTGAGCTCGTTTTGGAAGGAATACTTCCAGCATTTTATGTGTTTCAAGGTGGAGATACGCTGTCTGTGTTCCTTAAAGCTTACACTACTGAGTTGTAGAAAGAAATGTATCTTTCGAACAGAACCATTTTGTCATAGAAGCAGGAGCATCTACCCCATTGGTCCCCTGTGAGAATGGCTTAGTTTTTGAAAGGGATGCTACCTGCAACTTAGGATTTTCCACGTGGACATAGGCAACTGACCTCAATTGAAGAAAACCATGTGTCTCTTGAAGAAAACCAGCTGTGATATAAGCAGGAGCATCTAACACATTATTTTTCTGGGAGATTGAGTTCTTTTTTCAATGGAATACATCCTACAATGTAGGTTTTTCAAGGTGGATATAGGCTCTCGATGTTCCAAATAGGTCTATTTAGCAGAATTACAGAAAGAGAGGTATCCCTTCAACGAAAACTATCAATGATAGAAGCAGGAACATCTAGCACATGGTTTTCCAGTAAGAATTGGGTAGCTTTTTAAAGAAAAAAGTCCTGCATATCAGAGTATTCAAGGTGGAGGAAGGCTCGTTCTGTTCCCAATAGGTCCCTTTAGACATGCTGAATAAACACATATGTCATTCAAAAGAAAACCATCTGTATTTAAAAGCAGAAGCATCAAGCACATTGTTTCCTTGTGAGAATTAAGTCAGTTTCTGAAATGAATATTGTCTGTAACTTACGTGTTTCAATTTGAAGGTAGGCTCTCTTTGTTTCAAATAGGCGTATTCAGCAGAGTTGAAGAAACACATGGAACTTTCAAAGGAAAACCATTTGTGTTATAAGCAAGCACATTGAGGACTTTCTTTGCTCTGAGAATTGACTTAGTTTTTCAATGACATTCTACGTGGAAGTTAGGTTTTTCAAGGTGGAGATAGGCTCTGTTTGTTAGCACAGGTCTATTCAGCTGATTTGAAAAACATATGTGCCACTCTAAAGAAAATGATCTATGTTAGATGTGCCACTGCTAGCACATGGTTTCACAGTGACAACTGTGTTAGTTTTGAAAGGAATACTTCCTGCAAACCTGAGTTTACTAGGTGGAGAAGGCTCATTTGTGCCGAATTGGCCTATTCACCTGAGTAGAAAAAACACATCTAACATTCCAAGGAAAACCATCTGTGATAGAAACTGCAGCATCTAGACGGTGGTTTCCCTGTGAGAATTCAGTTATTTTTTGAAATTAATCCTTCCTGAAAAGTTTGTTTTTCAGGATGCACTTAGGCTCTTTTGGATCCTAAGAAGACTATTTAGCAGAGTTGAAGAAACACATGTACCTGTCGACGTAAAACCATTGGTGTTAGACCCAGGAACAAATCGCACATTATTTTGCTGTGAGAATTGTTCTGGTTTTTGTAAGGAATACTTCCTGCATATCAGAATTTACAAGGTGGAGAAAGGCTCATTTTCTTCGAAGTTGCCCTCTTCAGCTAAGTTGAGGAAACCCATGAACCTCATGATAGAAAATAATCTGTGTTACAAGCAGGAGCATCTAGCACATTGTTTGTTGTGAGAAACAGTTTTATTTCTGACGAGATATTTTCAGCAACGTAGGTTTCTCAGGGCGGTGATAGGCTCCATTTTTTCCGAAAGGCCTACTCAGCTGAGTTGAAGAAACTCATGCATCTTTCAAATGATAATCATTTGTGTTAGAAACACGAGAATGTACCACTTTGGTTCCCTTTGAGAACTCTTATTGTTCTTGAAAGGAATACTATCTGGAACTCAGGTTACTCAAGACGGAGATAGGCTCACTGTGTTCCAAATAGGTCTATTCCGCAGAGTTGCAGAAACACATACATCTCTCGAAATAAACCATGTGTGTTAGAAACAGGAGCACCTATCACTTTGTTTCCCTATGAGAATTGTGTTAGTTATTGAAAGGAATACTTCCTGCAACTTAGATTTTTCAAGCTGGCTATACCTGCTTTTTGTTCTAAACACACCTACTGAGCGGTATGGAAGAAAAACATGTATCTCTCAAAAACAAAACCTCTACAAAACATGCAGGAATATCTAGCAAATTACTTCGTGCAGAGAACTGAGTTAGTTTTTGAAATTAATACTTCCTGGAAATAGGTTCTTGATGGGGGAAATAGGCTCTGTGGGCCCCAATTACGCCTATTCCACTGGCTTAAAGATATCCATGTACATCTGTAATGAAAATCATCTGACTGGGGAGCGGGATAGCCTAGCACATTGTTCTCCTGTGGGAATTGAGTTTGTTTTGGGAAGGATTCTCAGGCAAATTAGGTGTTTCATTGAGGAGATAGCCTCTCTGTCTTCCAAACAGGACTTCAGCTGTGTAGAAGAACCAACCACATGTATCTTTTGAGAGAAAACCATTTGTGTTTGAAACACAAGAATCTAGCACATTGTTTCCCGATGAGAACTGAGTTTGGTTTTGGAATGAATACTCCCTGCAACTAAGATTTTTCAAGGAGGTGATAGGCTATTTTTCTTCCAAATAGTCCAATTCAGCTAAGATGAGGAAACTCATGTTGCACTGCAAGGACAAACAACTATGTGAGAAGCTCTAGCATCTAGCACAATGCTTACCTGAGAGAATTGAGGTTGTGTTTGAAAGGAATACCTCCTGCAAATCACAATTTGCATGGTGGAGGAAGGCTCATTTTGTTCAAAATAGGACTATTCCCCTAAGTTGAAGGAATTCATATATCTCTTGAAAGAAAACCACTGCGCGAGAAGTAGGAACATCTAGCACCTTCTTTCACTGTGAGAACTGAGTTAGTTTTGAAATGGGATATGGCCTGTCACATAGGTTTTTTCAGGTGGAGAAAGGCTCTCTTCCTTGCAAAAGGCCTATTCAGTTGAGTTCAAGATACACATGTATCTCTCGAAATAAAACCATCTGAGTAAGAAAGGGGAGCATTGAGCACCTTCTGTCCAAGTGAGAATTCACTGAGTTTTGGAAATTCTTCCTGCAAGTGAAGCTTTTCAAGGTGGAGAAAGGCTTTCTTTGTTCCAATTAGGCCTATTCAAGCCTTGCGGAGGAAATACATGTATGTCTTGAAAGTAAGCCATCTGTCTTAGAAGCAAAAGCATGTGGCACATTGTTTTTCTGTGAGAACTGAGTCAGCCTTTCATAAGGAATACTCACGTCAATGTTTGATTTTCAAGGTGGAGATATGCTCTCTTTGTTCCAAATAGGACTATTCTGTTGAGTTGGAGAAACGTATATGTCTTTTGAATGTATACTATTTGTTTTAGAAGCAGGAGCACGTACCACATTGGTTCCCTGCATAAATTGAGTTAATTTTTTAAAGGAATACTGCCTGCAACTGAGGTTTTTCATGGTGGAGATAAGCTCTGCCTGTTCCCAATAGGCTCCCTCAGCTGAATTAAAGAAACACAGCTATGTCTTGAAAGAAAACCATTTTTGTCAGAAGCAGGAGAATCCAGCACATTATATCCCTGTGAGAATTGAAGTCGGGTCTGTATGGACTACATCTGCATCTTAGGGTTTACAAGGTGGACTTGGGTGCCCTTTTGTCCAAATCGGCCTATTCATGTGACTTGAAAAACACATGTATCTCCCGAAAGAAAATCATCTCTGGTAGAATCAGGAGCATAAGATACCTTGTTTCCTAGGAGAAATCACTTTGCTTTATGAGAAACACAACTTCCTGCAACTTACGTTTTTTGAAGCTGGGGATATTCACTTTCTGTTCCAAGTAGACCTCTTCTGTGGAGTTGAAGAAATACCTGTATTTCTGGGTAGAAAACAATACGTCTGAGAAGCAGGAGCTTCTAGCACATTGGTTTCCTGTGAGAATTGAGCTCGTTTTGGAAGGAATACTTCCAGCATTTTATGTGTTTCAAGGTGGAGATACGCTGTCTGTGTTCCTTAAAGCTTACACTACTGAGTTGTAGAAAGAAATGTATCTTTCGAACAGAACCATTTTGTCATAGAAGCAGGAGCATCTACCCCATTGGTCCCCTGTGAGAATGGCTTAGTTTTTGAAAGGGATGCTACCTGCAACTTAGGATTTTCCACGTGGACATAGGCAACTGACCTCAATTGAAGAAAACCATGTGTCTCTTGAAGAAAACCAGCTGTGATATAAGCAGGAGCATCTAACACATTATTTTTCTGGGAGATTGAGTTCTTTTTTCAATGGAATACATCCTACAATGTAGGTTTTTCAAGGTGGATATAGGCTCTCGATGTTCCAAATAGGTCTATTTAGCAGAATTACAGAAAGAGAGGTATCCCTTCAACGAAAACTATCAATGATAGAAGCAGGAACATCTAGCACATGGTTTTCCAGTAAGAATTGGGTAGCTTTTTAAAGAAAAAAGTCCTGCATATCAGAGTATTCAAGGTGGAGGAAGGCTCGTTCTGTTCCCAATAGGTCCCTTTAGACATGCTGAATAAACACATATGTCATTCAAAAGAAAACCATCTGTATTTAAAAGCAGAAGCATCAAGCACATTGTTTCCTTGTGAGAATTAAGTCAGTTTCTGAAATGAATATTGTCTGTAACTTACGTGTTTCAATTTGAAGGTAGGCTCTCTTTGTTTCAAATAGGCGTATTCAGCAGAGTTGAAGAAACACATGGAACTTTCAAAGGAAAACCATTTGTGTTATAAGCAAGCACATTGAGGACTTTCTTTGCTCTGAGAATTGACTTAGTTTTTCAATGACATTCTACGTGGAAGTTAGGTTTTTCAAGGTGGAGATAGGCTCTGTTTGTTAGCACAGGTCTATTCAGCTGATTTGAAAAACATATGTGCCACTCTAAAGAAAATGATCTATGTTAGATGTGCCACTGCTAGCACATGGTTTCACAGTGACAACTGTGTTAGTTTTGAAAGGAATACTTCCTGCAAACCTGAGTTTACTAGGTGGAGAAGGCTCATTTGTGCCGAATTGGCCTATTCACCTGAGTAGAAAAAACACATCTAACATTCCAAGGAAAACCATCTGTGATAGAAACTGCAGCATCTAGACGGTGGTTTCCCTGTGAGAATTCAGTTATTTTTTGAAATTAATCCTTCCTGAAAAGTTTGTTTTTCAGGATGCACTTAGGCTCTTTTGGATCCTAAGAAGACTATTTAGCAGAGTTGAAGAAACACATGTACCTGTCGACGTAAAACCATTGGTGTTAGACCCAGGAACAAATCGCACATTATTTTGCTGTGAGAATTGTTCTGGTTTTTGTAAGGAATACTTCCTGCATATCAGAATTTACAAGGTGGAGAAAGGCTCATTTTCTTCGAAGTTGCCCTCTTCAGCTAAGTTGAGGAAACCCATGAACCTCATGATAGAAAATAATCTGTGTTACAAGCAGGAGCATCTAGCACATTGTTTGTTGTGAGAAACAGTTTTATTTCTGACGAGATATTTTCAGCAACGTAGGTTTCTCAGGGCGGTGATAGGCTCCATTTTTTCCGAAAGGCCTACTCAGCTGAGTTGAAGAAACTCATGCATCTTTCAAATGATAATCATTTGTGTTAGAAACACGAGAATGTACCACTTTGGTTCCCTTTGAGAACTCTTATTGTTCTTGAAAGGAATACTATCTGGAACTCAGGTTACTCAAGACGGAGATAGGCTCACTGTGTTCCAAATAGGTCTATTCCGCAGAGTTGCAGAAACACATACATCTCTCGAAATAAACCATGTGTGTTAGAAACAGGAGCACCTATCACTTTGTTTCCCTATGAGAATTGTGTTAGTTATTGAAAGGAATACTTCCTGCAACTTAGATTTTTCAAGCTGGCTATACCTGCTTTTTGTTCTAAACACACCTACTGAGCGGTATGGAAGAAAAACATGTATCTCTCAAAAACAAAACCTCTACAAAACATGCAGGAATATCTAGCAAATTACTTCGTGCAGAGAACTGAGTTAGTTTTTGAAATTAATACTTCCTGGAAATAGGTTCTTGATGGGGGAAATAGGCTCTGTGGGCCCCAATTACGCCTATTCCACTGGCTTAAAGATATCCATGTACATCTGTAATGAAAATCATCTGACTGGGGAGCGGGATAGCCTAGCACATTGTTCTCCTGTGGGAATTGAGTTTGTTTTGGGAAGGATTCTCAGGCAAATTAGGTGTTTCATTGAGGAGATAGCCTCTCTGTCTTCCAAACAGGACTTCAGCTGTGTAGAAGAACCAACCACATGTATCTTTTGAGAGAAAACCATTTGTGTTTGAAACACAAGAATCTAGCACATTGTTTCCCGATGAGAACTGAGTTTGGTTTTGGAATGAATACTCCCTGCAACTAAGGTTTTTCAAGGAGGTGATAGGCTATTTTTCTTCCAAATAGTCCAATTCAGCTAAGATGAGGAAACTCATGTTGCACTGCAAGGACAAACAACTATGTGAGAAGCTCTAGCATCTAGCACAATGCTTACCTGAGAGAATTGAGGTTGTGTTTGAAAGGAATACCTCCTGCAAATCACAATTTGCATGGTGGAGGAAGGCTCATTTTGTTCAAAATAGGACTATTCCCCTAAGTTGAAGGAATTCATATATCTCTTGAAAGAAAACCACTGCGCGAGAAGTAGGAACATCTAGCACCTTCTTTCACTGTGAGAACTGAGTTAGTTTTGAAATGGGATATGGCCTGTCACATAGGTTTTTTCAGGTGGAGAAAGGCTCTCTTCCTTGCAAAAGGCCTATTCAGTTGAGTTCAAGATACACATGTATCTCTCGAAATAAAACCATCTGAGTAAGAAAGGGGAGCATTGAGCACCTTCTGTCCAAGTGAGAATTCACTGAGTTTTGGAAATTCTTCCTGCAAGTGAAGCTTTTCAAGGTGGAGAAAGGCTTTCTTTGTTCCAATTAGGCCTATTCAAGCCTTGCGGAGGAAATACATGTATGTCTTGAAAGTAAGCCATCTGTCTTAGAAGCAAAAGCATGTGGCACATTGTTTTTCTGTGAGAACTGAGTCAGCCTTTCATAAGGAATACTCACGTCAATGTTTGATTTTCAAGGTGGAGATATGCTCTCTTTGTTCCAAATAGGACTATTCTGTTGAGTTGGAGAAACGTATATGTCTTTTGAATGTATACTATTTGTTTTAGAAGCAGGAGCACGTACCACATTGGTTCCCTGCATAAATTGAGTTAATTTTTTAAAGGAATACTGCCTGCAACTGAGGTTTTTCATGGTGGAGATAAGCTCTGCCTGTTCCCAATAGGCTCCCTCAGCTGAATTAAAGAAACACAGCTATGTCTTGAAAGAAAACCATTTTTGTCAGAAGCAGGAGAATCCAGCACATTATATCCCTGTGAGAATTGAAGTCGGGTCTGTATGGACTACATCTGCATCTTAGGGTTTACAAGGTGGACTTGGGTGCCCTTTTGTCCAAATCGGCCTATTCATGTGACTTGAAAAACACATGTATCTCCCGAAAGAAAATCATCTCTGGTAGAATCAGGAGCATAAGATACCTTGTTTCCTAGGAGAAATCACTTTGCTTTATGAGAAACACAACTTCCTGCAACTTACGTTTTTTGAAGCTGGGGATATTCACTTTCTGTTCCAAGTAGACCTCTTCTGTGGAGTTGAAGAAATACCTGTATTTCTGGGTAGAAAACAATACGTCTGAGAAGCAGGAGCTTCTAGCACATTGGTTTCCTGTGAGAATTGAGCTCGTTTTGGAAGGAATACTTCCAGCATTTTATGTGTTTCAAGGTGGAGATACGCTGTCTGTGTTCCTTAAAGCTTACACTACTGAGTTGTAGAAAGAAATGTATCTTTCGAACAGAACCATTTTGTCATAGAAGCAGGAGCATCTACCCCATTGGTCCCCTGTGAGAATGGCTTAGTTTTTGAAAGGGATGCTACCTGCAACTTAGGATTTTCCACGTGGACATAGGCAACTGACCTCAATTGAAGAAAACCATGTGTCTCTTGAAGAAAACCAGCTGTGATATAAGCAGGAGCATCTAACACATTATTTTTCTGGGAGATTGAGTTCTTTTTTCAATGGAATACATCCTACAATGTAGGTTTTTCAAGGTGGATATAGGCTCTCGATGTTCCAAATAGGTCTATTTAGCAGAATTACAGAAAGAGAGGTATCCCTTCAACGAAAACTATCAATGATAGAAGCAGGAACATCTAGCACATGGTTTTCCAGTAAGAATTGGGTAGCTTTTTAAAGAAAAAAGTCCTGCATATCAGAGTATTCAAGGTGGAGGAAGGCTCGTTCTGTTCCCAATAGGTCCCTTTAGACATGCTGAATAAACACATATGTCATTCAAAAGAAAACCATCTGTATTTAAAAGCAGAAGCATCAAGCACATTGTTTCCTTGTGAGAATTAAGTCAGTTTCTGAAATGAATATTGTCTGTAACTTACGTGTTTCAATTTGAAGGTAGGCTCTCTTTGTTTCAAATAGGCGTATTCAGCAGAGTTGAAGAAACACATGGAACTTTCAAAGGAAAACCATTTGTGTTATAAGCAAGCACATTGAGGACTTTCTTTGCTCTGAGAATTGACTTAGTTTTTCAATGACATTCTACGTGGAAGTTAGGTTTTTCAAGGTGGAGATAGGCTCTGTTTGTTAGCACAGGTCTATTCAGCTGATTTGAAAAACATATGTGCCACTCTAAAGAAAATGATCTATGTTAGATGTGCCACTGCTAGCACATGGTTTCACAGTGACAACTGTGTTAGTTTTGAAAGGAATACTTCCTGCAAACCTGAGTTTACTAGGTGGAGAAGGCTCATTTGTGCCGAATTGGCCTATTCACCTGAGTAGAAAAAACACATCTAACATTCCAAGGAAAACCATCTGTGATAGAAACTGCAGCATCTAGACGGTGGTTTCCCTGTGAGAATTCAGTTATTTTTTGAAATTAATCCTTCCTGAAAAGTTTGTTTTTCAGGATGCACTTAGGCTCTTTTGGATCCTAAGAAGACTATTTAGCAGAGTTGAAGAAACACATGTACCTGTCGACGTAAAACCATTGGTGTTAGACCCAGGAACAAATCGCACATTATTTTGCTGTGAGAATTGTTCTGGTTTTTGTAAGGAATACTTCCTGCATATCAGAATTTACAAGGTGGAGAAAGGCTCATTTTCTTCGAAGTTGCCCTCTTCAGCTAAGTTGAGGAAACCCATGAACCTCATGATAGAAAATAATCTGTGTTACAAGCAGGAGCATCTAGCACATTGTTTGTTGTGAGAAACAGTTTTATTTCTGACGAGATATTTTCAGCAACGTAGGTTTCTCAGGGCGGTGATAGGCTCCATTTTTTCCGAAAGGCCTACTCAGCTGAGTTGAAGAAACTCATGCATCTTTCAAATGATAATCATTTGTGTTAGAAACACGAGAATGTACCACTTTGGTTCCCTTTGAGAACTCTTATTGTTCTTGAAAGGAATACTATCTGGAACTCAGGTTACTCAAGACGGAGATAGGCTCACTGTGTTCCAAATAGGTCTATTCCGCAGAGTTGCAGAAACACATACATCTCTCGAAATAAACCATGTGTGTTAGAAACAGGAGCACCTATCACTTTGTTTCCCTATGAGAATTGTGTTAGTTATTGAAAGGAATACTTCCTGCAACTTAGATTTTTCAAGCTGGCTATACCTGCTTTTTGTTCTAAACACACCTACTGAGCGGTATGGAAGAAAAACATGTATCTCTCAAAAACAAAACCTCTACAAAACATGCAGGAATATCTAGCAAATTACTTCGTGCAGAGAACTGAGTTAGTTTTTGAAATTAATACTTCCTGGAAATAGGTTCTTGATGGGGGAAATAGGCTCTGTGGGCCCCAATTACGCCTATTCCACTGGCTTAAAGATATCCATGTACATCTGTAATGAAAATCATCTGACTGGGGAGCGGGATAGCCTAGCACATTGTTCTCCTGTGGGAATTGAGTTTGTTTTGGGAAGGATTCTCAGGCAAATTAGGTGTTTCATTGAGGAGATAGCCTCTCTGTCTTCCAAACAGGACTTCAGCTGTGTAGAAGAACCAACCACATGTATCTTTTGAGAGAAAACCATTTGTGTTTGAAACACAAGAATCTAGCACATTGTTTCCCGATGAGAACTGAGTTTGGTTTTGGAATGAATACTCCCTGCAACTAAGGTTTTTCAAGGAGGTGATAGGCTATTTTTCTTCCAAATAGTCCAATTCAGCTAAGATGAGGAAACTCATGTTGCACTGCAAGGACAAACAACTATGTGAGAAGCTCTAGCATCTAGCACAATGCTTACCTGAGAGAATTGAGGTTGTGTTTGAAAGGAATACCTCCTGCAAATCACAATTTGCATGGTGGAGGAAGGCTCATTTTGTTCAAAATAGGACTATTCCCCTAAGTTGAAGGAATTCATATATCTCTTGAAAGAAAACCACTGCGCGAGAAGTAGGAACATCTAGCACCTTCTTTCACTGTGAGAACTGAGTTAGTTTTGAAATGGGATATGGCCTGTCACATAGGTTTTTTCAGGTGGAGAAAGGCTCTCTTCCTTGCAAAAGGCCTATTCAGTTGAGTTCAAGATACACATGTATCTCTCGAAATAAAACCATCTGAGTAAGAAAGGGGAGCATTGAGCACCTTCTGTCCAAGTGAGAATTCACTGAGTTTTGGAAATTCTTCCTGCAAGTGAAGCTTTTCAAGGTGGAGAAAGGCTTTCTTTGTTCCAATTAGGCCTATTCAAGCCTTGCGGAGGAAATACATGTATGTCTTGAAAGTAAGCCATCTGTCTTAGAAGCAAAAGCATGTGGCACATTGTTTTTCTGTGAGAACTGAGTCAGCCTTTCATAAGGAATACTCACGTCAATGTTTGATTTTCAAGGTGGAGATATGCTCTCTTTGTTCCAAATAGGACTATTCTGTTGAGTTGGAGAAACGTATATGTCTTTTGAATGTATACTATTTGTTTTAGAAGCAGGAGCACGTACCACATTGGTTCCCTGCATAAATTGAGTTAATTTTTTAAAGGAATACTGCCTGCAACTGAGGTTTTTCATGGTGGAGATAAGCTCTGCCTGTTCCCAATAGGCTCCCTCAGCTGAATTAAAGAAACACAGCTATGTCTTGAAAGAAAACCATTTTTGTCAGAAGCAGGAGAATCCAGCACATTATATCCCTGTGAGAATTGAAGTCGGGTCTGTATGGACTACATCTGCATCTTAGGGTTTACAAGGTGGACTTGGGTGCCCTTTTGTCCAAATCGGCCTATTCATGTGACTTGAAAAACACATGTATCTCCCGAAAGAAAATCATCTCTGGTAGAATCAGGAGCATAAGATACCTTGTTTCCTAGGAGAAATCACTTTGCTTTATGAGAAACACAACTTCCTGCAACTTACGTTTTTTGAAGCTGGGGATATTCACTTTCTGTTCCAAGTAGACCTCTTCTGTGGAGTTGAAGAAATACCTGTATTTCTGGGTAGAAAACAATACGTCTGAGAAGCAGGAGCTTCTAGCACATTGGTTTCCTGTGAGAATTGAGCTCGTTTTGGAAGGAATACTTCCAGCATTTTATGTGTTTCAAGGTGGAGATACGCTGTCTGTGTTCCTTAAAGCTTACACTACTGAGTTGTAGAAAGAAATGTATCTTTCGAACAGAACCATTTTGTCATAGAAGCAGGAGCATCTACCCCATTGGTCCCCTGTGAGAATGGCTTAGTTTTTGAAAGGGATGCTACCTGCAACTTAGGATTTTCCACGTGGACATAGGCAACTGACCTCAATTGAAGAAAACCATGTGTCTCTTGAAGAAAACCAGCTGTGATATAAGCAGGAGCATCTAACACATTATTTTTCTGGGAGATTGAGTTCTTTTTTCAATGGAATACATCCTACAATGTAGGTTTTTCAAGGTGGATATAGGCTCTCGATGTTCCAAATAGGTCTATTTAGCAGAATTACAGAAAGAGAGGTATCCCTTCAACGAAAACTATCAATGATAGAAGCAGGAACATCTAGCACATGGTTTTCCAGTAAGAATTGGGTAGCTTTTTAAAGAAAAAAGTCCTGCATATCAGAGTATTCAAGGTGGAGGAAGGCTCGTTCTGTTCCCAATAGGTCCCTTTAGACATGCTGAATAAACACATATGTCATTCAAAAGAAAACCATCTGTATTTAAAAGCAGAAGCATCAAGCACATTGTTTCCTTGTGAGAATTAAGTCAGTTTCTGAAATGAATATTGTCTGTAACTTACGTGTTTCAATTTGAAGGTAGGCTCTCTTTGTTTCAAATAGGCGTATTCAGCAGAGTTGAAGAAACACATGGAACTTTCAAAGGAAAACCATTTGTGTTATAAGCAAGCACATTGAGGACTTTCTTTGCTCTGAGAATTGACTTAGTTTTTCAATGACATTCTACGTGGAAGTTAGGTTTTTCAAGGTGGAGATAGGCTCTGTTTGTTAGCACAGGTCTATTCAGCTGATTTGAAAAACATATGTGCCACTCTAAAGAAAATGATCTATGTTAGATGTGCCACTGCTAGCACATGGTTTCACAGTGACAACTGTGTTAGTTTTGAAAGGAATACTTCCTGCAAACCTGAGTTTACTAGGTGGAGAAGGCTCATTTGTGCCGAATTGGCCTATTCACCTGAGTAGAAAAAACACATCTAACATTCCAAGGAAAACCATCTGTGATAGAAACTGCAGCATCTAGACGGTGGTTTCCCTGTGAGAATTCAGTTATTTTTTGAAATTAATCCTTCCTGAAAAGTTTGTTTTTCAGGATGCACTTAGGCTCTTTTGGATCCTAAGAAGACTATTTAGCAGAGTTGAAGAAACACATGTACCTGTCGACGTAAAACCATTGGTGTTAGACCCAGGAACAAATCGCACATTATTTTGCTGTGAGAATTGTTCTGGTTTTTGTAAGGAATACTTCCTGCATATCAGAATTTACAAGGTGGAGAAAGGCTCATTTTCTTCGAAGTTGCCCTCTTCAGCTAAGTTGAGGAAACCCATGAACCTCATGATAGAAAATAATCTGTGTTACAAGCAGGAGCATCTAGCACATTGTTTGTTGTGAGAAACAGTTTTATTTCTGACGAGATATTTTCAGCAACGTAGGTTTCTCAGGGCGGTGATAGGCTCCATTTTTTCCGAAAGGCCTACTCAGCTGAGTTGAAGAAACTCATGCATCTTTCAAATGATAATCATTTGTGTTAGAAACACGAGAATGTACCACTTTGGTTCCCTTTGAGAACTCTTATTGTTCTTGAAAGGAATACTATCTGGAACTCAGGTTACTCAAGACGGAGATAGGCTCACTGTGTTCCAAATAGGTCTATTCCGCAGAGTTGCAGAAACACATACATCTCTCGAAATAAACCATGTGTGTTAGAAACAGGAGCACCTATCACTTTGTTTCCCTATGAGAATTGTGTTAGTTATTGAAAGGAATACTTCCTGCAACTTAGATTTTTCAAGCTGGCTATACCTGCTTTTTGTTCTAAACACACCTACTGAGCGGTATGGAAGAAAAACATGTATCTCTCAAAAACAAAACCTCTACAAAACATGCAGGAATATCTAGCAAATTACTTCGTGCAGAGAACTGAGTTAGTTTTTGAAATTAATACTTCCTGGAAATAGGTTCTTGATGGGGGAAATAGGCTCTGTGGGCCCCAATTACGCCTATTCCACTGGCTTAAAGATATCCATGTACATCTGTAATGAAAATCATCTGACTGGGGAGCGGGATAGCCTAGCACATTGTTCTCCTGTGGGAATTGAGTTTGTTTTGGGAAGGATTCTCAGGCAAATTAGGTGTTTCATTGAGGAGATAGCCTCTCTGTCTTCCAAACAGGACTTCAGCTGTGTAGAAGAACCAACCACATGTATCTTTTGAGAGAAAACCATTTGTGTTTGAAACACAAGAATCTAGCACATTGTTTCCCGATGAGAACTGAGTTTGGTTTTGGAATGAATACTCCCTGCAACTAAGGTTTTTCAAGGAGGTGATAGGCTATTTTTCTTCCAAATAGTCCAATTCAGCTAAGATGAGGAAACTCATGTTGCACTGCAAGGACAAACAACTATGTGAGAAGCTCTAGCATCTAGCACAATGCTTACCTGAGAGAATTGAGGTTGTGTTTGAAAGGAATACCTCCTGCAAATCACAATTTGCATGGTGGAGGAAGGCTCATTTTGTTCAAAATAGGACTATTCCCCTAAGTTGAAGGAATTCATATATCTCTTGAAAGAAAACCACTGCGCGAGAAGTAGGAACATCTAGCACCTTCTTTCACTGTGAGAACTGAGTTAGTTTTGAAATGGGATATGGCCTGTCACATAGGTTTTTTCAGGTGGAGAAAGGCTCTCTTCCTTGCAAAAGGCCTATTCAGTTGAGTTCAAGATACACATGTATCTCTCGAAATAAAACCATCTGAGTAAGAAAGGGGAGCATTGAGCACCTTCTGTCCAAGTGAGAATTCACTGAGTTTTGGAAATTCTTCCTGCAAGTGAAGCTTTTCAAGGTGGAGAAAGGCTTTCTTTGTTCCAATTAGGCCTATTCAAGCCTTGCGGAGGAAATACATGTATGTCTTGAAAGTAAGCCATCTGTCTTAGAAGCAAAAGCATGTGGCACATTGTTTTTCTGTGAGAACTGAGTCAGCCTTTCATAAGGAATACTCACGTCAATGTTTGATTTTCAAGGTGGAGATATGCTCTCTTTGTTCCAAATAGGACTATTCTGTTGAGTTGGAGAAACGTATATGTCTTTTGAATGTATACTATTTGTTTTAGAAGCAGGAGCACGTACCACATTGGTTCCCTGCATAAATTGAGTTAATTTTTTAAAGGAATACTGCCTGCAACTGAGGTTTTTCATGGTGGAGATAAGCTCTGCCTGTTCCCAATAGGCTCCCTCAGCTGAATTAAAGAAACACAGCTATGTCTTGAAAGAAAACCATTTTTGTCAGAAGCAGGAGAATCCAGCACATTATATCCCTGTGAGAATTGAAGTCGGGTCTGTATGGACTACATCTGCATCTTAGGGTTTACAAGGTGGACTTGGGTGCCCTTTTGTCCAAATCGGCCTATTCATGTGACTTGAAAAACACATGTATCTCCCGAAAGAAAATCATCTCTGGTAGAATCAGGAGCATAAGATACCTTGTTTCCTAGGAGAAATCACTTTGCTTTATGAGAAACACAACTTCCTGCAACTTACGTTTTTTGAAGCTGGGGATATTCACTTTCTGTTCCAAGTAGACCTCTTCTGTGGAGTTGAAGAAATACCTGTATTTCTGGGTAGAAAACAATACGTCTGAGAAGCAGGAGCTTCTAGCACATTGGTTTCCTGTGAGAATTGAGCTCGTTTTGGAAGGAATACTTCCAGCATTTTATGTGTTTCAAGGTGGAGATACGCTGTCTGTGTTCCTTAAAGCTTACACTACTGAGTTGTAGAAAGAAATGTATCTTTCGAACAGAACCATTTTGTCATAGAAGCAGGAGCATCTACCCCATTGGTCCCCTGTGAGAATGGCTTAGTTTTTGAAAGGGATGCTACCTGCAACTTAGGATTTTCCACGTGGACATAGGCAACTGACCTCAATTGAAGAAAACCATGTGTCTCTTGAAGAAAACCAGCTGTGATATAAGCAGGAGCATCTAACACATTATTTTTCTGGGAGATTGAGTTCTTTTTTCAATGGAATACATCCTACAATGTAGGTTTTTCAAGGTGGATATAGGCTCTCGATGTTCCAAATAGGTCTATTTAGCAGAATTACAGAAAGAGAGGTATCCCTTCAACGAAAACTATCAATGATAGAAGCAGGAACATCTAGCACATGGTTTTCCAGTAAGAATTGGGTAGCTTTTTAAAGAAAAAAGTCCTGCATATCAGAGTATTCAAGGTGGAGGAAGGCTCGTTCTGTTCCCAATAGGTCCCTTTAGACATGCTGAATAAACACATATGTCATTCAAAAGAAAACCATCTGTATTTAAAAGCAGAAGCATCAAGCACATTGTTTCCTTGTGAGAATTAAGTCAGTTTCTGAAATGAATATTGTCTGTAACTTACGTGTTTCAATTTGAAGGTAGGCTCTCTTTGTTTCAAATAGGCGTATTCAGCAGAGTTGAAGAAACACATGGAACTTTCAAAGGAAAACCATTTGTGTTATAAGCAAGCACATTGAGGACTTTCTTTGCTCTGAGAATTGACTTAGTTTTTCAATGACATTCTACGTGGAAGTTAGGTTTTTCAAGGTGGAGATAGGCTCTGTTTGTTAGCACAGGTCTATTCAGCTGATTTGAAAAACATATGTGCCACTCTAAAGAAAATGATCTATGTTAGATGTGCCACTGCTAGCACATGGTTTCACAGTGACAACTGTGTTAGTTTTGAAAGGAATACTTCCTGCAAACCTGAGTTTACTAGGTGGAGAAGGCTCATTTGTGCCGAATTGGCCTATTCACCTGAGTAGAAAAAACACATCTAACATTCCAAGGAAAACCATCTGTGATAGAAACTGCAGCATCTAGACGGTGGTTTCCCTGTGAGAATTCAGTTATTTTTTGAAATTAATCCTTCCTGAAAAGTTTGTTTTTCAGGATGCACTTAGGCTCTTTTGGATCCTAAGAAGACTATTTAGCAGAGTTGAAGAAACACATGTACCTGTCGACGTAAAACCATTGGTGTTAGACCCAGGAACAAATCGCACATTATTTTGCTGTGAGAATTGTTCTGGTTTTTGTAAGGAATACTTCCTGCATATCAGAATTTACAAGGTGGAGAAAGGCTCATTTTCTTCGAAGTTGCCCTCTTCAGCTAAGTTGAGGAAACCCATGAACCTCATGATAGAAAATAATCTGTGTTACAAGCAGGAGCATCTAGCACATTGTTTGTTGTGAGAAACAGTTTTATTTCTGACGAGATATTTTCAGCAACGTAGGTTTCTCAGGGCGGTGATAGGCTCCATTTTTTCCGAAAGGCCTACTCAGCTGAGTTGAAGAAACTCATGCATCTTTCAAATGATAATCATTTGTGTTAGAAACACGAGAATGTACCACTTTGGTTCCCTTTGAGAACTCTTATTGTTCTTGAAAGGAATACTATCTGGAACTCAGGTTACTCAAGACGGAGATAGGCTCACTGTGTTCCAAATAGGTCTATTCCGCAGAGTTGCAGAAACACATACATCTCTCGAAATAAACCATGTGTGTTAGAAACAGGAGCACCTATCACTTTGTTTCCCTATGAGAATTGTGTTAGTTATTGAAAGGAATACTTCCTGCAACTTAGATTTTTCAAGCTGGCTATACCTGCTTTTTGTTCTAAACACACCTACTGAGCGGTATGGAAGAAAAACATGTATCTCTCAAAAACAAAACCTCTACAAAACATGCAGGAATATCTAGCAAATTACTTCGTGCAGAGAACTGAGTTAGTTTTTGAAATTAATACTTCCTGGAAATAGGTTCTTGATGGGGGAAATAGGCTCTGTGGGCCCCAATTACGCCTATTCCACTGGCTTAAAGATATCCATGTACATCTGTAATGAAAATCATCTGACTGGGGAGCGGGATAGCCTAGCACATTGTTCTCCTGTGGGAATTGAGTTTGTTTTGGGAAGGATTCTCAGGCAAATTAGGTGTTTCATTGAGGAGATAGCCTCTCTGTCTTCCAAACAGGACTTCAGCTGTGTAGAAGAACCAACCACATGTATCTTTTGAGAGAAAACCATTTGTGTTTGAAACACAAGAATCTAGCACATTGTTTCCCGATGAGAACTGAGTTTGGTTTTGGAATGAATACTCCCTGCAACTAAGGTTTTTCAAGGAGGTGATAGGCTATTTTTCTTCCAAATAGTCCAATTCAGCTAAGATGAGGAAACTCATGTTGCACTGCAAGGACAAACAACTATGTGAGAAGCTCTAGCATCTAGCACAATGCTTACCTGAGAGAATTGAGGTTGTGTTTGAAAGGAATACCTCCTGCAAATCACAATTTGCATGGTGGAGGAAGGCTCATTTTGTTCAAAATAGGACTATTCCCCTAAGTTGAAGGAATTCATATATCTCTTGAAAGAAAACCACTGCGCGAGAAGTAGGAACATCTAGCACCTTCTTTCACTGTGAGAACTGAGTTAGTTTTGAAATGGGATATGGCCTGTCACATAGGTTTTTTCAGGTGGAGAAAGGCTCTCTTCCTTGCAAAAGGCCTATTCAGTTGAGTTCAAGATACACATGTATCTCTCGAAATAAAACCATCTGAGTAAGAAAGGGGAGCATTGAGCACCTTCTGTCCAAGTGAGAATTCACTGAGTTTTGGAAATTCTTCCTGCAAGTGAAGCTTTTCAAGGTGGAGAAAGGCTTTCTTTGTTCCAATTAGGCCTATTCAAGCCTTGCGGAGGAAATACATGTATGTCTTGAAAGTAAGCCATCTGTCTTAGAAGCAAAAGCATGTGGCACATTGTTTTTCTGTGAGAACTGAGTCAGCCTTTCATAAGGAATACTCACGTCAATGTTTGATTTTCAAGGTGGAGATATGCTCTCTTTGTTCCAAATAGGACTATTCTGTTGAGTTGGAGAAACGTATATGTCTTTTGAATGTATACTATTTGTTTTAGAAGCAGGAGCACGTACCACATTGGTTCCCTGCATAAATTGAGTTAATTTTTTAAAGGAATACTGCCTGCAACTGAGGTTTTTCATGGTGGAGATAAGCTCTGCCTGTTCCCAATAGGCTCCCTCAGCTGAATTAAAGAAACACAGCTATGTCTTGAAAGAAAACCATTTTTGTCAGAAGCAGGAGAATCCAGCACATTATATCCCTGTGAGAATTGAAGTCGGGTCTGTATGGACTACATCTGCATCTTAGGGTTTACAAGGTGGACTTGGGTGCCCTTTTGTCCAAATCGGCCTATTCATGTGACTTGAAAAACACATGTATCTCCCGAAAGAAAATCATCTCTGGTAGAATCAGGAGCATAAGATACCTTGTTTCCTAGGAGAAATCACTTTGCTTTATGAGAAACACAACTTCCTGCAACTTACGTTTTTTGAAGCTGGGGATATTCACTTTCTGTTCCAAGTAGACCTCTTCTGTGGAGTTGAAGAAATACCTGTATTTCTGGGTAGAAAACAATACGTCTGAGAAGCAGGAGCTTCTAGCACATTGGTTTCCTGTGAGAATTGAGCTCGTTTTGGAAGGAATACTTCCAGCATTTTATGTGTTTCAAGGTGGAGATACGCTGTCTGTGTTCCTTAAAGCTTACACTACTGAGTTGTAGAAAGAAATGTATCTTTCGAACAGAACCATTTTGTCATAGAAGCAGGAGCATCTACCCCATTGGTCCCCTGTGAGAATGGCTTAGTTTTTGAAAGGGATGCTACCTGCAACTTAGGATTTTCCACGTGGACATAGGCAACTGACCTCAATTGAAGAAAACCATGTGTCTCTTGAAGAAAACCAGCTGTGATATAAGCAGGAGCATCTAACACATTATTTTTCTGGGAGATTGAGTTCTTTTTTCAATGGAATACATCCTACAATGTAGGTTTTTCAAGGTGGATATAGGCTCTCGATGTTCCAAATAGGTCTATTTAGCAGAATTACAGAAAGAGAGGTATCCCTTCAACGAAAACTATCAATGATAGAAGCAGGAACATCTAGCACATGGTTTTCCAGTAAGAATTGGGTAGCTTTTTAAAGAAAAAAGTCCTGCATATCAGAGTATTCAAGGTGGAGGAAGGCTCGTTCTGTTCCCAATAGGTCCCTTTAGACATGCTGAATAAACACATATGTCATTCAAAAGAAAACCATCTGTATTTAAAAGCAGAAGCATCAAGCACATTGTTTCCTTGTGAGAATTAAGTCAGTTTCTGAAATGAATATTGTCTGTAACTTACGTGTTTCAATTTGAAGGTAGGCTCTCTTTGTTTCAAATAGGCGTATTCAGCAGAGTTGAAGAAACACATGGAACTTTCAAAGGAAAACCATTTGTGTTATAAGCAAGCACATTGAGGACTTTCTTTGCTCTGAGAATTGACTTAGTTTTTCAATGACATTCTACGTGGAAGTTAGGTTTTTCAAGGTGGAGATAGGCTCTGTTTGTTAGCACAGGTCTATTCAGCTGATTTGAAAAACATATGTGCCACTCTAAAGAAAATGATCTATGTTAGATGTGCCACTGCTAGCACATGGTTTCACAGTGACAACTGTGTTAGTTTTGAAAGGAATACTTCCTGCAAACCTGAGTTTACTAGGTGGAGAAGGCTCATTTGTGCCGAATTGGCCTATTCACCTGAGTAGAAAAAACACATCTAACATTCCAAGGAAAACCATCTGTGATAGAAACTGCAGCATCTAGACGGTGGTTTCCCTGTGAGAATTCAGTTATTTTTTGAAATTAATCCTTCCTGAAAAGTTTGTTTTTCAGGATGCACTTAGGCTCTTTTGGATCCTAAGAAGACTATTTAGCAGAGTTGAAGAAACACATGTACCTGTCGACGTAAAACCATTGGTGTTAGACCCAGGAACAAATCGCACATTATTTTGCTGTGAGAATTGTTCTGGTTTTTGTAAGGAATACTTCCTGCATATCAGAATTTACAAGGTGGAGAAAGGCTCATTTTCTTCGAAGTTGCCCTCTTCAGCTAAGTTGAGGAAACCCATGAACCTCATGATAGAAAATAATCTGTGTTACAAGCAGGAGCATCTAGCACATTGTTTGTTGTGAGAAACAGTTTTATTTCTGACGAGATATTTTCAGCAACGTAGGTTTCTCAGGGCGGTGATAGGCTCCATTTTTTCCGAAAGGCCTACTCAGCTGAGTTGAAGAAACTCATGCATCTTTCAAATGATAATCATTTGTGTTAGAAACACGAGAATGTACCACTTTGGTTCCCTTTGAGAACTCTTATTGTTCTTGAAAGGAATACTATCTGGAACTCAGGTTACTCAAGACGGAGATAGGCTCACTGTGTTCCAAATAGGTCTATTCCGCAGAGTTGCAGAAACACATACATCTCTCGAAATAAACCATGTGTGTTAGAAACAGGAGCACCTATCACTTTGTTTCCCTATGAGAATTGTGTTAGTTATTGAAAGGAATACTTCCTGCAACTTAGATTTTTCAAGCTGGCTATACCTGCTTTTTGTTCTAAACACACCTACTGAGCGGTATGGAAGAAAAACATGTATCTCTCAAAAACAAAACCTCTACAAAACATGCAGGAATATCTAGCAAATTACTTCGTGCAGAGAACTGAGTTAGTTTTTGAAATTAATACTTCCTGGAAATAGGTTCTTGATGGGGGAAATAGGCTCTGTGGGCCCCAATTACGCCTATTCCACTGGCTTAAAGATATCCATGTACATCTGTAATGAAAATCATCTGACTGGGGAGCGGGATAGCCTAGCACATTGTTCTCCTGTGGGAATTGAGTTTGTTTTGGGAAGGATTCTCAGGCAAATTAGGTGTTTCATTGAGGAGATAGCCTCTCTGTCTTCCAAACAGGACTTCAGCTGTGTAGAAGAACCAACCACATGTATCTTTTGAGAGAAAACCATTTGTGTTTGAAACACAAGAATCTAGCACATTGTTTCCCGATGAGAACTGAGTTTGGTTTTGGAATGAATACTCCCTGCAACTAAGGTTTTTCAAGGAGGTGATAGGCTATTTTTCTTCCAAATAGTCCAATTCAGCTAAGATGAGGAAACTCATGTTGCACTGCAAGGACAAACAACTATGTGAGAAGCTCTAGCATCTAGCACAATGCTTACCTGAGAGAATTGAGGTTGTGTTTGAAAGGAATACCTCCTGCAAATCACAATTTGCATGGTGGAGGAAGGCTCATTTTGTTCAAAATAGGACTATTCCCCTAAGTTGAAGGAATTCATATATCTCTTGAAAGAAAACCACTGCGCGAGAAGTAGGAACATCTAGCACCTTCTTTCACTGTGAGAACTGAGTTAGTTTTGAAATGGGATATGGCCTGTCACATAGGTTTTTTCAGGTGGAGAAAGGCTCTCTTCCTTGCAAAAGGCCTATTCAGTTGAGTTCAAGATACACATGTATCTCTCGAAATAAAACCATCTGAGTAAGAAAGGGGAGCATTGAGCACCTTCTGTCCAAGTGAGAATTCACTGAGTTTTGGAAATTCTTCCTGCAAGTGAAGCTTTTCAAGGTGGAGAAAGGCTTTCTTTGTTCCAATTAGGCCTATTCAAGCCTTGCGGAGGAAATACATGTATGTCTTGAAAGTAAGCCATCTGTCTTAGAAGCAAAAGCATGTGGCACATTGTTTTTCTGTGAGAACTGAGTCAGCCTTTCATAAGGAATACTCACGTCAATGTTTGATTTTCAAGGTGGAGATATGCTCTCTTTGTTCCAAATAGGACTATTCTGTTGAGTTGGGGAAACGTATATGTCTTTTGAATGTATACTATTTGTTTTAGAAGCAGGAGCACGTACCACATTGGTTCCCTGCATAAATTGAGTTAATTTTTTAAAGGAATACTGCCTGCAACTGAGGTTTTTCATGGTGGAGATAAGCTCTGCCTGTTCCCAATAGGCTCCCTCAGCTGAATTAAAGAAACACAGCTATGTCTTGAAAGAAAACCATTTTTGTCAGAAGCAGGAGAATCCAGCACATTATATCCCTGTGAGAATTGAAGTCGGGTCTGTATGGACTACATCTGCATCTTTGGGTTTACAAGGTGGACTTGGGTGCCCTTTTGTCCAAATCGGCCTATTCATGTGACTTGAAAAACACATGTATCTCCCGAAAGAAAATCATCTCTGGTAGAATCAGGAGCATAAGATACCTTGTTTCCTAGGAGAAATCACTTTGCTTTATGAGAAACACAACTTCCTGCAACTTACGTTTTTTGAAGCTGGGGATATTCACTTTCTGTTCCAAGTAGACCTCTTCTGTGGAGTTGAAGAAATACCTGTATTTCTGGGTAGAAAACAATACGTCTGAGAAGCAGGAGCTTCTAGCACATTGGTTTCCTGTGAGAATTGATTTCGTTTTGGAAGGAATACTTCCAGCATTTTATGTGTTTCAAGGTGGAGATACGCTGTCTGTGTTCCTTAAAGCTTACACTACTGAGTTGTAGAAAGAAATGTATCTTTCGAACAGAACCATTTTGTCATAGAAGCAGGAGCATCTACCCCATTGGTCCCCTGTGAGAATGGCTTAGTTTTTGAAAGGGATGCTACCTGCAACTTAGGATTTTCCACGTGGACATAGGCCAACTGACCTCAATTGAAGAAAACCATGTGTCTCTTGAAGAAAACCAGCTGTGATATAAGCAGGAGCATCTAACACATTATTTTTCTGGGAGATTGAGTTCTTTTTTCAATGGAATACATCCTACAATGTAGGTTTTTCAAGGTGGATATAGGCTCTCGATGTTCCAAATAGGTCTATTTAGCAGAATTACAGAAAGAGAGGTATCCCTTCAACGAAAACTATCAATGATAGAAGCAGGAACATCTAGCACATGGTTTTCCAGTAAGAATTGGGTAGCTTTTTAAAGAAAAAATTCCTGCATATCAGAGTATTCAAGGTGGAGGAAGGCTCGTTCTGTTCCCAATAGGTCCCTTTAGACATGCTGAATAAGCACATATGTCATTCAAAAGAAAACCATCTGTATTTAAAAGCAGAAGCATCAAGCACATTGTTTCCTTGTGAGAATTAAGTCAGTTTCTGAAATGAATATTGTCTGTAACTTACGTGTTTCAATTTGAAGGTAGGCTCTCTTTGTTTCAAATAGGCGTATTCAGCAGAGTTGAAGAAACACATGGAACTTTCAAAAGAAAACCATTTGTGTTATAAGCAAGCACATTGAGGACTTTCTTTGCTCTGAGAATTGCCTTAGTTTTTCAATGACATTCTACGTGGAAGTTAGGTTTTTCAAGGTGGAGATAGGCTCTGTTTGTTAGCACAGGTCTATTCAGCTGATTTGAAAAACATATGTGCCACTCTAAAGAAAATGATCTATGTTAGATGTGCCACTGCTAGCACATGGTTTCACAGTGACAACTGTGTTAGTTTTGAAAGGAATACTTCCTGCAAACCTGAGTTTACTAGGTGGAGAAGGCTCATTTGTGCCGAATTGGCCTATTCACCTGAGTAGAAAAAACACATCTAACATTCCAAGGAAAACCATGTGTGATAGAAACTGCAGCATCTAGACGGTGGTTTCCCTGTGAGAATTCAGTTATTTTTTGAAATTAATCCTTCCTGAAAAGTTTGTTTTTCAGGATGCACTTAGGCTCTTTTGGATCCTAAGAAGACTATTTAGCAGAGTTGAAGAAACACATGTACCTGTCGACGTAAAACCATTGGTGTTAGACCCAGGAACAAATCGCACATTATTTTGCTGTGAGAATTGTTCTGGTTTTTGTAAGGAATACTTCCTGCATATCAGAATTTACAAGGTGGAGAAAGGCTCATTTTCTTCGAAGTTGCCCTCTTCAGCTAAGTTGAGGAAACCCATGAACCTCATGATAGAAAATAATCTGTGTTACAAGCAGGAGCATCTAGCACATTGTTTGTTGTGAGAAACAGTTGGATTTCTGACGAGATATTTTCAGCAACGTAGGTTTCTCAGGGCGGTGATAGGCTCCATTTTTTCCAAAAGGCCTACTCAGCTGAGTTGAAGAAACTCATGCATCTTTCAAATGATAATCATTTGTGTTAGAAACACGAGTATGTACCACTTTGGTTCCCTTTGAGAACTCTTATTGTTCTTGGAAGGAATACTATCTGGAACTCAGGTTACTCAAGATGGAGATAGGCTCACTGTGTTCCAAATAGGTCTATTCCGCAGAGTTGCAGAAACACATACATCTCTCGAAATAAACCATGTGTGTTAGAAACAGGAGCACCTATCACTTTGTTTCCCTATGAGAATTGTGTTAGTTATTGAAAGGAATACTTCCTGCAACTTAGATTTTTCAAGCTGGCTATACCTGCTTTTTGTTCTAAACACACCTACTGAGCGGTATGGAAGAAAAACATGTATCTCTCAAAAACAAAACCTCTACAAAACATGCAGGAATATCTAGCAAATTACTTCGTGCAGACAACTGAGTTAGTTTTTGAAATTAATACTTCCTGGAAATAGGTTCTTGATGGGGGAAATAGGCTCTGTGTGCCCCAATTATGCCTATTCCACTGGCTTAAAGATATCCATGTACATCTGTAATGAAAATCATCTGACTGGGGAGCGGGATAGCCTAGCACATTGTTCTCCTGTGGGAATTGAGTTTGTTTTGGGAAGGATTCTCAGGCAAATTAGGTGTTTCATTGAGGAGATAGCCTCTCTGTCTTCCAAACAGGACTTCAGCTTTGTAGAAGAACCAACCACATGTATCTTTTGAGAGAAAACCATTTGTGTTTGAAACACAAGAATCTAGCACATTGTTTCCCGATGAGAACTGAGTTTGGTTTTGGAATGAATACTCCCTGCAACTAAGGTTTTTCAAGGAGGTGATAGGCTATTTTTCTTCCAAATAGTCCAATTCAGCTAAGATGAGGAAACTCATGTTGCACTGCAAGGACAAACAACTATGTGAGAAGCTCTAGCATCTAGCACAATGCTTACCTGAGAGAATTGAGGTTGTGTTTGAAAGGAATACCTCCTGCAAATCACAATTTGCATGGTGGAGGAAGGCTCATTTTGTTCAAAATAGGACTATTCCCCTAAGTTGAAGGAATTCATATATCTCTTGAAAGAAAACCACTGCGTGAGAAGTAGGAACATCTAGCACCTTCTTTCACTGTGAGAACTGAGTTAGTTTTGAAATGGGATATGGCCTGTCACATAGGTTTTTTCAGGTGGAGAAAGGCTCTCTTCCTTGCAAAAGGCCTATTCAGTTGAGTTCAAGATACACATGTATCTCTCGAAATAAAACCATCTGAGTAAGAAAGGGGAGCATTGAGCACCTTCTGTCCAAGTGAGAATTCACTGAGTTTTGGAAATTCTTCCTGCAAGTGAAGCTTTTCAAGGTGGAGAAAGGCTTTCTTTGTTCCAATTAGGCCTATTCAAGCCTTGCGGAGGAAATACATGTATGTCTTGAAAGTAAGCCATCTGTCTTAGAAGCAAAAGCATGTGGCACATTGTTTTTCTGTGAGAACTGAGTCAGCCTTTCATAAGGAATACTCACGTCAATGTTTGATTTTCAAGGTGGAGATATGCTCTCTTTGTTCCAAATAGGACTATTCTGTTGAGTTGGGGAAACGTATATGTCTTTTGAATGTATACTATTTGTTTTAGAAGCAGGAGCACGTACCACATTGGTTCCCTGCATAAATTGAGTTAATTTTTTAAAGGAATACTGCCTGCAACTGAGGTTTTTCATGGTGGAGATAAGCTCTGCCTGTTCCCAATAGGCTCCCTCAGCTGAATTAAAGAAACACAGCTATGTCTTGAAAGAAAACCATTTTTGTCAGAAGCAGGAGAATCCAGCACATTATATCCCTGTGAGAATTGAAGTCGGGTCTGTATGGACTACATCTGCATCTTAGGGTTTACAAGGTGGACTTGGGTGCCCTTTTGTCCAAATCGGCCTATTCATGTGACTTGAAAAACACATGTATCTCCCGAAAGAAAATCATCTCTGGTAGAATCAGGAGCATAAGATACCTTGTTTCCTAGGAGAAATCACTTTGCTTTATGAGAAACACAACTTCCTGCAACTTACGTTTTTTGAAGCTGGGGATATTCACTTTCTGTTCCAAGTAGACCTCTTCTGTGGAGTTGAAGAAATACCTGTATTTCTGGGTAGAAAACAATACGTCTGAGAAGCAGGAGCTTCTAGCACATTGGTTTCCTGTGAGAATTGAGCTCGTTTTGGAAGGAATACTTCCAGCATTTTATGTGTTTCAAGGTGGAGATACGCTGTCTGTGTTCCTTAAAGCTTACACTACTGAGTTGTAGAAAGAAATGTATCTTTCGAACACAACCATTTTGTCATAGAAGCAGGAGCATCTACCCCATTGGTTCCCTGTGAGAATGGCTTAGTTTTTGAAAGGGATGCTACCTGCAACTTAGGATTTTCCACGTGGACATAGGCCAACTGACCTCAATTGAAGAAAACCATGTGTCTCTTGAAGAAAACCAGCTGTGATATAAGCAGGAGCATCTAACACATTATTTTTCTGGGAGATTGAGTTCTTTTTTCAATGGAATACATCCTACAATGTAGGTTTTTCAAGGTGGATATAGGCTCTCGATGTTCCAAATAGGTCTATTTAGCAGAATTACAGAAAGAGAGGTATCCCTTCAACGAAAACTATCAATGATAGAAGCAGGAACATCTAGCACACGGTTTTCCAGTAAGAATTGGGTAGCTTTTTAAAGAAAAAATTCCTGCATATCAGAGTATTCAAGGTGGAGGAAGGCTCGTTCTGTTCCCAATAGGTCCCTTTAGACATGCTGAATAAACACATATGTCATTCAAAAGAAAACCATCTGTATTTAAAAGCAGAAGCATCAAGCACATTGTTTCCTTGTGAGAATTAAGTCAGTTTCTGAAATGAATATTGTCTGTAACTTACGTGTTTCAATTTGAAGGTAGGCTCTCTTTGTTTCAAATAGGCGTATTCAGCAGAGTTGAAGAAACACATGGAACTTTCAAAGGAAAACCATTTGTGTTATAAGCAAGCACATTGAGGACTTTCTTTGCTCTGAGAATTGCCTTAGTTTTTCAATGACATTCTACGTGGAAGTTAGGTTTTTCAAGGTGGAGATAGGCTCTGTTTGTTAGCACAGGTCTATTCAGCTGATTTGAAAAACATATGTGCCACTCTAAAGAAAATGATCTATGTTAGATGTGCCACTGCTAGCACATGGTTTCACAGTGACAACTGTGTTAGTTTTGAAAGGAATACTTCCTGCAAACCTGAGTTTACTAGGTGGAGAAGGCTCATTTGTGCCGAATTGGCCTATTCACCTGAGTAGAAAAAACACATCTAACATTCCAAGGAAAACCATCTGTGATAGAAACTGCAGCATCTAGACGGTGGTTTCCCTGTGAGAATTCAGTTATTTTTTGAAATTAATCCTTCCTGAAAAGTTTGTTTTTCAGGATGCACTTAGGCTCTTTTGGATCCTAAGAAGACTATTTAGCAGAGTTGAAGAAACACATGTACCTGTCGACGTAAAACCATTGGTGTTAGACCCAGGAACAAATCGCACATTATTTTGCTGTGAGAATTGTTCTGGTTTTTGTAAGGAATACTTCCTGCATATCAGAATTTACAAGGTGGAGAAAGGCTCATTTTCTTCGAAGTTGCCCTCTTCAGCTAAGTTGAGGAAACGCATGAACCTCATGATAGAAAATAATCTGTGTTACAAGCAGGAGCATCTAGCACATTGTTTGTTGTGAGAAACAGTTGGATTTCTGACGAGATATTTTCAGCAACGTAGGTTTCTCAGGGCGGTGATAGGCTCCATTTTTTCCGAAAGGCCTACTCAGCTGAGTTGAAGAAACTCATGCATCTTTCAAATGATAATCATTTGTGTTAGAAACACGAGAATGTACCACTTTGGTTCCCTTTGAGAACTCTTATTGTTCTTGAAAGGAATACTATCTGGAACTCAGGTTACTCAAGACGGAGATAGGCTCCCTGTGTTCCAAATAGGTCTATTCCGCAGAGTTGCAGAAACACATACATCTCTCGAAATAAACCATGTGTGTTAGAAACAGGAGCACCTATCACTTTGTTTCCCTATGAGAATTGTGTTAGTTATTGAAAGGAATACTTCCTGCAACTTAGATTTTTCAAGCTGGCTATACCTGCTTTTTGTTCTAAACACACCTACTGAGCGGTATGGAAGAAAAACATGTATCTCTCAAAAACAAAACCTCTACAAAACATGCAGGAATATCTAGCAAATTACTTCGTGCAGACAACTGAGTTAGTTTTTGAAATTAATACTTCCTGGAAATAGGTTCTTGATGGGGGAAATAGGCTCTGTGGGCCCCAATTACGCCTATTCCACTGGCTTAAAGATATCCATGTACATCTGTAATGAAAATCATCTGACTGGGGAGCGGGATAGCCTAGCACATTGTTCTCCTGTGGGAATTGAGTTTGTTTTGGGAAGGATTCTCAGGCAAATTAGGTGTTTCATTGAGGAGATAGCCTCTCTGTCTTCCAAACAGGACTTCAGCTGTGTAGAAGAACCAACCACATGTATCTTTTGAGAGAAAACCATTTGTGTTTGAAACACAAGAATCTAGCACATTGTTTCCCGATGAGAACTGAGTTTGGTTTTGGAATGAATACTCCCTGCAACTAAGGTTTTTCAAGGAGGTGATAGGCTATTTTTCTTCCAAATAGTCCAATTCAGCTAAGATGAGGAAACTCATGTTGCACTGCAAGGACAAACAACTATGTGAGAAGCTCTAGCATCTAGCACAATGCTTACCTGAGAGAATTGAGGTTGTGTTTGAAAGGAATACCTCCTGCAAATCACAATTTGCATGGTGGAGGAAGGCTCATTTTGTTCAAAATAGGACTATTCCCCTAAGTTGAAGGAATTCATATATCTCTTGAAAGAAAACCACTGCGCGAGAAGTAGGAACATCTAGCACCTTCTTTCACTGTGAGAACTGAGTTAGTTTTGAAATGGGATATGGCCTGTCACATAGGTTTTTTCAGGTGGAGAAAGGCTCTCTTCCTTGCAAAAGGCCTATTCAGTTGAGTTCAAGATACACATGTATCTCTCGAAATAAAACCATCTGAGTAAGAAAGGGGAGCATTGAGCACCTTCTGTCCAAGTGAGAATTCACTGAGTTTTGGAAATTCTTCCTGCAAGTGAAGCTTTTCAAGGTGGAGAAAGGCTTTCTTTGTTCCAATTAGGCCTATTCAAGCCTTGCGGAGGAAATACATGTATGTCTTGAAAGTAAGCCATCTGTCTTAGAAGCAAAAGCATGTGGCACATTGTTTTTCTGTGAGAACTGAGTCAGCCTTTCATAAGGAATACTCACGTCAATGTTTGATTTTCAAGGTGGAGATATGCTCTCTTTGTTCCAAATAGGACTATTCTGTTGAGTTGGGGAAACGTATATGTCTTTTGAATGTATACTATTTGTTTTAGAAGCAGGAGCACGTACCACATTGGTTCCCTGCATAAATTGAGTTAATTTTTTAAAGGAATACTGCCTGCAACTGAGGTTTTTCATGGTGGAGATAAGCTCTGCCTGTTCCCAATAGGCTCCCTCAGCTGAATTAAAGAAACACAGCTATGTCTTGAAAGAAAACCATTTTTGTCAGAAGCAGGAGAATCCAGCACATTATATCCCTGTGAGAATTGAAGTCGGGTCTGTATGGACTACATCTGCATCTTAGGGTTTACAAGGTGGACTTGGGTGCCCTTTTGTCCAAATCGGCCTATTCATGTGACTTGAAAAACACATGTATCTCCCGAAAGAAAATCATCTCTGGTAGAATCAGGAGCATAAGATACCTTGTTTCCTATGAGAAATCACTTTGCTTTATGAGAAACACAACTTCCTGCAACTTACGATTTTTGAAGCTGGGGATATTCACTTTCTGTTCCAAGTAGACCTCTTCTGTGGAGTTGAAGAAATACCTGTATTTCTGGGTAGAAAACAATACGTCTGAGAAGCAGGAGCTTCTAGCACATTGGTTTCCTGTGAGAATTGAGCTCGTTTTGGAAGGAATACTTCCAGCATTTTATGTGTTTCAAGGTGGAGATACGCTGTCTGTGTTCCTTAAAGCTTACACTACTGAGTTGTAGAAAGAAATGTATCTTTCGAACAGAACCATTTTTTCATAGAAGCAGGAGCATCTACCCCATTGGTCCCCTGTGAGAATGGCTTAGTTTTTGAAAGGGATGCTACCTGCAACTTAGGATTTTCCACGTGGACATAGGCCAACTGACCTCAATTGAAGAAAACCATGTGTCTCTTGAAGAAAACCAGCTGTGATATAAGCAGGAGCATCTAACACATTATTTTTCTGGGAGATTGAGTTCTTTTTTCAATGGAATACATCCTACAATGTAGGTTTTTCAAGGTGGATATAGGCTCTCGATGTTCCAAATAGGTCTATTTAGCAGAATTACAGAAAGAGAGGTATCCCTTCAACGAAAACTATCAATGATAGAAGCAGGAACATCTAGCACATGGTTTTCCAGTAAGAATTGGGTAGCTTTTTAAAGAAAAAATTCCTGCATATCAGAGTATTCAAGGTGGAGGAAGGCTCGTTCTGTTCCCAATAGGTCCCTTTAGACATGCTGAATAAACACATATGTCATTCAAAAGAAAACCATCTGTATTTAAAAGCAGAAGCATCAAGCACATTGTTTCCTTGTGAGAATTAAGTCAGTTTCTGAAATGAATATTGTCTGTAACTTACGTGTTTCAATTTGAAGGTAGGCTCTCTTTGTTTCAAATAGGCGTATTCAGCAGAGTTGAAGAAACACATGGAACTTTCAAAGGAAAACCATTTGTGTTATAAGCAAGCACATTGAGGACTTTCTTTGCTCTGAGAATTGCCTTAGTTTTTCAATGACATTCTACGTGGAAGTTAGGTTTTTCAAGGTGGAGATAGGCTCTGTTTGTTAGCACAGGTCTATTCAGCTGATTTGAAAAACATATGTGCCACTCTAAAGAAAATGATCTATGTTAGATGTGCCACTGCTAGCACATGGTTTCACAGTGACAACTGTGTTAGTTTTGAAAGGAATACTTCCTGCAAACCTGAGTTTACTAGGTGGAGAAGGCTCATTTGTGCCGAATTGGCCTATTCACCTGAGTAGAAAAAACACATCTAACATTCCAAGGAAAACCATCTGTGATAGAAACTGCAGCATCTAGACGGTGGTTTCCCTGTGAGAATTCAGTTATTTTTTGAAATTAATCCTTCCTGAAAAGTTTGTTTTTCAGGATGCACTTAGGCTCTTTTGGATCCTAAGAAGACTATTTAGCAGAGTTGAAGAAACACATGTACCTGTCGACGTAAAACCATTGGTGTTAGACCCAGGAACAAATCGCACATTATTTTGCTGTGAGAATTGTTCTGGTTTTTGTAAGGAATACTTCCTGCATATCAGAATTTACAAGGTGGAGAAAGGCTCATTTTCTTCGAAGTTGCCCTCTTCAGCTAAGTTGAGGAAACGCATGAACCTCATGATAGAAAATAATCTGTGTTACAAGCAGGAGCATCTAGCACATTGTTTGTTGTGAGAAACAGTTGGATTTCTGACGAGATATTTTCAGCAACGTAGGTTTCTCAGGGCGGTGATAGGCTCCATTTTTTCCGAAAGGCCTACTCAGCTGAGTTGAAGAAACTCATGCATCTTTCAAATGATAATCATTTGTGTTAGAAACACGAGAATGTACCACTTTGGTTCCCTTTGAGAACTCTTATTGTTCTTGAAAGGAATACTATCTGGAACTCAGGTTACTCAAGACGGAGATAGGCTCCCTGTGTTCCAAATAGGTCTATTCCGCAGAGTTGCAGAAACACATACATCTCTCGAAATAAACCATGTGTGTTAGAAACAGGAGCACCTATCACTTTGTTTCCCTATGAGAATTGTGTTAGTTATTGAAAGGAATACTTCCTGCAACTTAGATTTTTCAAGCTGGCTATACCTGCTTTTGGTTCTAAACACACCTACTGAGCGGTATGGAAGAAAAACATGTATCTCTCAAAAACAAAACCTCTACAAAACATGCAGGAATATCTAGCAAATTACTTCGTGCAGAGAACTGAGTTAGTTTTTGAAATTAATACTTCCTGGAAATAGGTTCTTGATGGGGGAAATAGGCTCTGTGGGCCCCAATTACGCCTATTCCACTGGCTTAAAGATATCCATGTACATCTGTAATGAAAATCATCTGACTGGGGAGCGGGATAGCCTAGCACATTGTTCTCCTGTGGGAATTGAGTTTGTTTTGGGAAGGATTCTCAGGCAAATTAGGTGTTTCATTGAGGAGATAGCCTCTCTGTCTTCCAAACAGGACTTCAGCTGTGTAGAAGAACCAACCACATGTATCTTTTGAGAGAAAACCATTTGTGTTTGAAACACAAGAATCTAGCACATTGTTTCCCGATGAGAACTGAGTTTGGTTTTGGAATGAATACTCCCTGCAACTAAGGTTTTTCAAGGAGGTGATAGGCTATTTTTCTTCCAAATAGTCCAATTCAGCTAAGATGAGGAAACTCATGTTGCACTGCAAGGACAAACAACTATGTGAGAAGCTCTAGCATCTAGCACAATGCTTACCTGAGAGAATTGAGGTTGTGTTTGAAAGGAATACCTCCTGCAAATCACAATTTGCATGGTGGAGGAAGGCTCATTTTGTTCAAAATAGGACTATTCCCCTAAGTTGAAGGAATTCATATATCTCTTGAAAGAAAACCACTGCGCGAGAAGTAGGAACATCTAGCACCTTCTTTCACTGTGAGAACTGAGTTAGTTTTGAAATGGGATATGGCCTGTCACATAGGTTTTTTCAGGTGGAGAAAGGCTCTCTTCCTTGCAAAAGGCCTATTCAGTTGAGTTCAAGATACACATGTATCTCTCGAAATAAAACCATCTGAGTAAGAAAGGGGAGCATTGAGCACCTTCTGTCCAAGTGAGAATTCACTGAGTTTTGGAAATTCTTCCTGCAAGTGAAGCTTTTCAAGGTGGAGAAAGGCTTTCTTTGTTCCAATTAGGCCTATTCAAGCCTTGCGGAGGAAATACATGTATGTCTTGAAAGTAAGCCATCTGTCTTAGAAGCAAAAGCATGTGGCACATTGTTTTTCTGTGAGAACTGAGTCAGCCTTTCATAAGGAATACTCACGTCAATGTTTGATTTTCAAGGTGGAGATATGCTCTCTTTGTTCCAAATAGGACTATTCTGTTGAGTTGGAGAAACGTATATGTCTTTTGAATGTATACTATTTGTTTTAGAAGCAGGAGCACGTACCACATTGGTTCCCTGCATAAATTGAGTTAATTTTTTAAAGGAATACTGCCTGCAACTGAGGTTTTTCATGGTGGAGATAAGCTCTGCCTGTTCCCAATAGGCTCCCTCAGCTGAATTAAAGAAACACAGCTATGTCTTGAAAGAAAACCATTTTTGTCAGAAGCAGGAGAATCCAGCACATTATATCCCTGTGAGAATTGAAGTCGGGTCTGTATGGACTACATCTGCATCTTAGGGTTTACAAGGTGGACTTGGGTGCCCTTTTGTCCAAATCGGCCTATTCATGTGACTTGAAAAACACATGTATCTCCCGAAAGAAAATCATCTCTGGTAGAATCAGGAGCATAAGATACCTTGTTTCCTAGGAGAAATCACTTTGCTTTATGAGAAACACAACTTCCTGCAACTTACGTTTTTTGAAGCTGGGGATATTCACTTTCTGTTCCAAGTAGACCTCTTCTGTGGAGTTGAAGAAATACCTGTATTTCTGGGTAGAAAACAATACGTCTGAGAAGCAGGAGCTTCTAGCACATTGGTTTCCTGTGAGAATTGAGCTCGTTTTGGAAGGAATACTTCCAGCATTTTATGTGTTTCAAGGTGGAGATACGCTGTCTGTGTTCCTTAAAGCTTACACTACTGAGTTGTAGAAAGAAATGTATCTTTCGAACAGAACCATTTTGTCATAGAAGCAGGAGCATCTACCCCATTGGTCCCCTGTGAGAATGGCTTAGTTTTTGAAAGGGATGCTACCTGCAACTTAGGATTTTCCACGTGGACATAGGCAACTGACCTCAATTGAAGAAAACCATGTGTCTCTTGAAGAAAACCAGCTGTGATATAAGCAGGAGCATCTAACACATTATTTTTCTGGGAGATTGAGTTCTTTTTTCAATGGAATACATCCTACAATGTAGGTTTTTCAAGGTGGATATAGGCTCTCGATGTTCCAAATAGGTCTATTTAGCAGAATTACAGAAAGAGAGGTATCCCTTCAACGAAAACTATCAATGATAGAAGCAGGAACATCTAGCACATGGTTTTCCAGTAAGAATTGGGTAGCTTTTTAAAGAAAAAAGTCCTGCATATCAGAGTATTCAAGGTGGAGGAAGGCTCGTTCTGTTCCCAATAGGTCCCTTTAGACATGCTGAATAAACACATATGTCATTCAAAAGAAAACCATCTGTATTTAAAAGCAGAAGCATCAAGCACATTGTTTCCTTGTGAGAATTAAGTCAGTTTCTGAAATGAATATTGTCTGTAACTTACGTGTTTCAATTTGAAGGTAGGCTCTCTTTGTTTCAAATAGGCGTATTCAGCAGAGTTGAAGAAACACATGGAACTTTCAAAGGAAAACCATTTGTGTTATAAGCAAGCACATTGAGGACTTTCTTTGCTCTGAGAATTGCCTTAGTTTTTCAATGACATTCTACGTGGAAGTTAGGTTTTTCAAGGTGGAGATAGGCTCTGTTTGTTAGCACAGGTCTATTCAGCTGATTTGAAAAACATATGTGCCACTCTAAAGAAAATGATCTATGTTAGATGTGCCACTGCTAGCACATGGTTTCACAGTGACAACTGTGT
This sequence comes from Castor canadensis, assembly GCF_047511655.1. NCBI lineage: Eukaryota > Metazoa > Chordata > Mammalia > Rodentia > Castoridae > Castor > Castor canadensis. The sequence goes on along the minus strand of NC_133397.1, from coordinate 99,864,691 downwards.
TAGTTTTGAAAGGAATACTTCCTGCAAACCTGAGTTTACTAGGTGGAGAAGGCTCATTTGTGCCGAATTGGCCTATTCACCTGAGTAGAAAAAACACATCTAACATTCCAAGGAAAACCATCTGTGATAGAAACTGCAGCATCTAGACGGTGGTTTCCCTGTGAGAATTCAGTTATTTTTTGAAATTAATCCTTCCTGAAAAGTTTGTTTTTCAGGATGCACTTAGGCTCTTTTGGATCCTAAGAAGACTATTTAGCAGAGTTGAAGAAACACATGTACCTGTCGACGTAAAACCATTGGTGTTAGACCCAGGAACAAATCGCACATTATTTTGCTGTGAGAATTGTTCTGGTTTTTGTAAGGAATACTTCCTGCATATCAGAATTTACAAGGTGGAGAAAGGCTCATTTTCTTCGAAGTTGCCCTCTTCAGCTAAGTTGAGGAAACGCATGAACCTCATGATAGAAAATAATCTGTGTTACAAGCAGGAGCATCTAGCACATTGTTTGTTGTGAGAAACAGTTGGATTTCTGACGAGATATTTTCAGCAACGTAGGCTTCTCAGGGCGGTGATAGGCTCCATTTTTTCCGAAAGGCCTACTCAGCTGAGTTGAAGAAACTCATGCATCTTTCAAATGATAATCATTTGTGTTAGAAACACGAGAATGTACCACTTTGGTTCCCTTTGAGAACTCTTATTGTTCTTGAAAGGAATACTATCTGGAACTCAGGTTACTCAAGACGGAGATAGGCTCCCTGTGTTCCAAATAGGTCTATTCCGCAGAGTTGCAGAAACACATACATCTCTCGAAATAAACCATGTGTGTTAGAAACAGGAGCACCTATCACTTTGTTTCCCTATGAGAATTGTGTTAGTTATTGAAAGGAATACTTCCTGCAACTTAGATTTTTCAAGCTGGCTATACCTGCTTTTGGTTCTAAACACACCTACTGAGCGGTATGGAAGAAAAACATGTATCTCTCAAAAACAAAACCTCTACAAAACATGCAGGAATATCTAGCAAATTACTTCGTGCAGAGAACTGAGTTAGTTTTTGAAATTAATACTTCCTGGAAATAGGTTCTTGATGGGGGAAATAGGCTCTGTGGGCCCCAATTACGCCTATTCCACTGGCTTAAAGATATCCATGTACATCTGTAATGAAAATCATCTGACTGGGGAGCGGGATAGCCTAGCACATTGTTCTCCTGTGGGAATTGAGTTTGTTTTGGGAAGGATTCTCAGGCAAATTAGGTGTTTCATTGAGGAGATAGCCTCTCTGTCTTCCAAACAGGACTTCAGCTGTGTAGAAGAACCAACCACATGTATCTTTTGAGAGAAAACCATTTGTGTTTGAAACACAAGAATCTAGCACATTGTTTCCCGATGAGAACTGAGTTTGGTTTTGGAATGAATACTCCCTGCAACTAAGGTTTTTCAAGGAGGTGATAGGCTATTTTTCTTCCAAATAGTCCAATTCAGCTAAGATGAGGAAACTCATGTTGCACTGCAAGGACAAACAACTATGTGAGAAGCTCTAGCATCTAGCACAATGCTTACCTGAGAGAATTGAGGTTGTGTTTGAAAGGAATACCTCCTGCAAATCACAATTTGCATGGTGGAGGAAGGCTCATTTTGTTCAAAATAGGACTATTCCCCTAAGTTGAAGGAATTCATATATCTCTTGAAAGAAAACCACTGCGCGAGAAGTAGGAACATCTAGCACCTTCTTTCACTGTGAGAACTGAGTTAGTTTTGAAATGGGATATGGCCTGTCACATAGGTTTTTTCAGGTGGAGAAAGGCTCTCTTCCTTGCAAAAGGCCTATTCAGTTGAGTTCAAGATACACATGTATCTCTCGAAATAAAACCATCTGAGTAAGAAAGGGGAGCATTGAGCACCTTCTGTCCAAGTGAGAATTCACTGAGTTTTGGAAATTCTTCCTGCAAGTGAAGCTTTTCAAGGTGGAGAAAGGCTTTCTTTGTTCCAATTAGGCCTATTCAAGCCTTGCGGAGGAAATACATGTATGTCTTGAAAGTAAGCCATCTGTCTTAGAAGCAAAAGCATGTGGCACATTGTTTTTCTGTGAGAACTGAGTCAGCCTTTCATAAGGAATACTCACGTCAATGTTTGATTTTCAAGGTGGAGATATGCTCTCTTTGTTCCAAATAGGACTATTCTGTTGAGTTGGAGAAACGTATATGTCTTTTGAATGTATACTATTTGTTTTAGAAGCAGGAGCACGTACCACATTGGTTCCCTGCATAAATTGAGTTAATTTTTTAAAGGAATACTGCCTGCAACTGAGGTTTTTCATGGTGGAGATAAGCTCTGCCTGTTCCCAATAGGCTCCCTCAGCTGAATTAAAGAAACACAGCTATGTCTTGAAAGAAAACCATTTTTGTCAGAAGCAGGAGAATCCAGCACATTATATCCCTGTGAGAATTGAAGTCGGGTCTGTATGGACTACATCTGCATCTTAGGGTTTACAAGGTGGACTTGGGTGCCCTTTTGTCCAAATCGGCCTATTCATGTGACTTGAAAAACACATGTATCTCCCGAAAGAAAATCATCTCTGGTAGAATCAGGAGCATAAGATACCTTGTTTCCTAGGAGAAATCACTTTGCTTTATGAGAAACACAACTTCCTGCAACTTACGTTTTTTGAAGCTGGGGATATTCACTTTCTGTTCCAAGTAGACCTCTTCTGTGGAGTTGAAGAAATACCTGTATTTCTGGGTAGAAAACAATACGTCTGAGAAGCAGGAGCTTCTAGCACATTGGTTTCCTGTGAGAATTGAGCTCGTTTTGGAAGGAATACTTCCAGCATTTTATGTGTTTCAAGGTGGAGATACGCTGTCTGTGTTCCTTAAAGCTTACACTACTGAGTTGTAGAAAGAAATGTATCTTTCGAACAGAACCATTTTGTCATAGAAGCAGGAGCATCTACCCCATTGGTCCCCTGTGAGAATGGCTTAGTTTTTGAAAGGGATGCTACCTGCAACTTAGGATTTTCCACGTGGACATAGGCAACTGACCTCAATTGAAGAAAACCATGTGTCTCTTGAAGAAAACCAGCTGTGATATAAGCAGGAGCATCTAACACATTATTTTTCTGGGAGATTGAGTTCTTTTTTCAATGGAATACATCCTACAATGTAGGTTTTTCAAGGTGGATATAGGCTCTCGATGTTCCAAATAGGTCTATTTAGCAGAATTACAGAAAGAGAGGTATCCCTTCAACGAAAACTATCAATGATAGAAGCAGGAACATCTAGCACATGGTTTTCCAGTAAGAATTGGGTAGCTTTTTAAAGAAAAAATTCCTGCATATCAGAGTATTCAAGGTGGAGGAAGGCTCGTTCTGTTCCCAATAGGTCCCTTTAGACATGCTGAATAAACACATATGTCATTCAAAAGAAAACCATCTGTATTTAAAAGCAGAAGCATCAAGCACATTGTTTCCTTGTGAGAATTAAGTCAGTTTCTGAAATGAATATTGTCTGTAACTTACGTGTTTCAATTTGAAGGTAGGCTCTCTTTGTTTCAAATAGGCGTATTCAGCAGAGTTGAAGAAACACATGGAACTTTCAAAGGAAAACCATTTGTGTTATAAGCAAGCACATTGAGGACTTTCTTTGCTCTGAGAATTGACTTAGTTTTTCAATGACATTCTACGTGGAAGTTAGGTTTTTCAAGGTGGAGATAGGCTCTGTTTGTTAGCACAGGTCTATTCAGCTGATTTGAAAAACATATGTGCCACTCTAAAGAAAATGATCTATGTTAGATGTGCCACTGCTAGCACATGGTTTCACAGTGACAACTGTGTTAGTTTTGAAAGGAATACTTCCTGCAAACCTGAGTTTACTAGGTGGAGAAGGCTCATTTGTGCCGAATTGGCCTATTCACCTGAGTAGAAAAAACACATCTAACATTCCAAGGAAAACCATCTGTGATAGAAACTGCAGCATCTAGACGGTGGTTTCCCTGTGAGAATTCAGTTATTTTTTGAAATTAATCCTTCCTGAAAAGTTTGTTTTTCAGGATGCACTTAGGCTCTTTTGGATCCTAAGAAGACTATTTAGCAGAGTTGAAGAAACACATGTACCTGTCGACGTAAAACCATTGGTGTTAGACCCAGGAACAAATCGCACATTATTTTGCTGTGAGAATTGTTCTGGTTTTTGTAAGGAATACTTCCTGCATATCAGAATTTACAAGGTGGAGAAAGGCTCATTTTCTTCGAAGTTGCCCTCTTCAGCTAAGTTGAGGAAACCCATGAACCTCATGATAGAAAATAATCTGTGTTACAAGCAGGAGCATCTAGCACATTGTTTGTTGTGAGAAACAGTTTTATTTCTGACGAGATATTTTCAGCAACGTAGGTTTCTCAGGGCGGTGATAGGCTCCATTTTTTCCGAAAGGCCTACTCAGCTGAGTTGAAGAAACTCATGCATCTTTCAAATGATAATCATTTGTGTTAGAAACACGAGAATGTACCACTTTGGTTCCCTTTGAGAACTCTTATTGTTCTTGAAAGGAATACTATCTGGAACTCAGGTTACTCAAGACGGAGATAGGCTCACTGTGTTCCAAATAGGTCTATTCCGCAGAGTTGCAGAAACACATACATCTCTCGAAATAAACCATGTGTGTTAGAAACAGGAGCACCTATCACTTTGTTTCCCTATGAGAATTGTGTTAGTTATTGAAAGGAATACTTCCTGCAACTTAGATTTTTCAAGCTGGCTATACCTGCTTTTTGTTCTAAACACACCTACTGAGCGGTATGGAAGAAAAACATGTATCTCTCAAAAACAAAACCTCTACAAAACATGCAGGAATATCTAGCAAATTACTTCGTGCAGAGAACTGAGTTAGTTTTTGAAATTAATACTTCCTGGAAATAGGTTCTTGATGGGGGAAATAGGCTCTGTGGGCCCCAATTACGCCTATTCCACTGGCTTAAAGATATCCATGTACATCTGTAATGAAAATCATCTGACTGGGGAGCGGGATAGCCTAGCACATTGTTCTCCTGTGGGAATTGAGTTTGTTTTGGGAAGGATTCTCAGGCAAATTAGGTGTTTCATTGAGGAGATAGCCTCTCTGTCTTCCAAACAGGACTTCAGCTGTGTAGAAGAACCAACCACATGTATCTTTTGAGAGAAAACCATTTGTGTTTGAAACACAAGAATCTAGCACATTGTTTCCCGATGAGAACTGAGTTTGGTTTTGGAATGAATACTCCCTGCAACTAAGGTTTTTCAAGGAGGTGATAGGCTATTTTTCTTCCAAATAGTCCAATTCAGCTAAGATGAGGAAACTCATGTTGCACTGCAAGGACAAACAACTATGTGAGAAGCTCTAGCATCTAGCACAATGCTTACCTGAGAGAATTGAGGTTGTGTTTGAAAGGAATACCTCCTGCAAATCACAATTTGCATGGTGGAGGAAGGCTCATTTTGTTCAAAATAGGACTATTCCCCTAAGTTGAAGGAATTCATATATCTCTTGAAAGAAAACCACTGCGCGAGAAGTAGGAACATCTAGCACCTTCTTTCACTGTGAGAACTGAGTTAGTTTTGAAATGGGATATGGCCTGTCACATAGGTTTTTTCAGGTGGAGAAAGGCTCTCTTCCTTGCAAAAGGCCTATTCAGTTGAGTTCAAGATACACATGTATCTCTCGAAATAAAACCATCTGAGTAAGAAAGGGGAGCATTGAGCACCTTCTGTCCAAGTGAGAATTCACTGAGTTTTGGAAATTCTTCCTGCAAGTGAAGCTTTTCAAGGTGGAGAAAGGCTTTCTTTGTTCCAATTAGGCCTATTCAAGCCTTGCGGAGGAAATACATGTATGTCTTGAAAGTAAGCCATCTGTCTTAGAAGCAAAAGCATGTGGCACATTGTTTTTCTGTGAGAACTGAGTCAGCCTTTCATAAGGAATACTCACGTCAATGTTTGATTTTCAAGGTGGAGATATGCTCTCTTTGTTCCAAATAGGACTATTCTGTTGAGTTGGGGAAACGTATATGTCTTTTGAATGTATACTATTTGTTTTAGAAGCAGGAGCACGTACCACATTGGTTCCCTGCATAAATTGAGTTAATTTTTTAAAGGAATACTGCCTGCAACTGAGGTTTTTCATGGTGGAGATAAGCTCTGCCTGTTCCCAATAGGCTCCCTCAGCTGAATTAAAGAAACACAGCTATGTCTTGAAAGAAAACCATTTTTGTCAGAAGCAGGAGAATCCAGCACATTATATCCCTGTGAGAATTGAAGTCGGGTCTGTATGGACTACATCTGCATCTTTGGGTTTACAAGGTGGACTTGGGTGCCCTTTTGTCCAAATCGGCCTATTCATGTGACTTGAAAAACACATGTATCTCCCGAAAGAAAATCATCTCTGGTAGAATCAGGAGCATAAGATACCTTGTTTCCTAGGAGAAATCACTTTGCTTTATGAGAAACACAACTTCCTGCAACTTACGTTTTTTGAAGCTGGGGATATTCACTTTCTGTTCCAAGTAGACCTCTTCTGTGGAGTTGAAGAAATACCTGTATTTCTGGGTAGAAAACAATACGTCTGAGAAGCAGGAGCTTCTAGCACATTGGTTTCCTGTGAGAATTGATTTCGTTTTGGAAGGAATACTTCCAGCATTTTATGTGTTTCAAGGTGGAGATACGCTGTCTGTGTTCCTTAAAGCTTACACTACTGAGTTGTAGAAAGAAATGTATCTTTCGAACAGAACCATTTTGTCATAGAAGCAGGAGCATCTACCCCATTGGTCCCCTGTGAGAATGGCTTAGTTTTTGAAAGGGATGCTACCTGCAACTTAGGATTTTCCACGTGGACATAGGCCAACTGACCTCAATTGAAGAAAACCATGTGTCTCTTGAAGAAAACCAGCTGTGATATAAGCAGGAGCATCTAACACATTATTTTTCTGGGAGATTGAGTTCTTTTTTCAATGGAATACATCCTACAATGTAGGTTTTTCAAGGTGGATATAGGCTCTCGATGTTCCAAATAGGTCTATTTAGCAGAATTACAGAAAGAGAGGTATCCCTTCAACGAAAACTATCAATGATAGAAGCAGGAACATCTAGCACATGGTTTTCCAGTAAGAATTGGGTAGCTTTTTAAAGAAAAAATTCCTGCATATCAGAGTATTCAAGGTGGAGGAAGGCTCGTTCTGTTCCCAATAGGTCCCTTTAGACATGCTGAATAAGCACATATGTCATTCAAAAGAAAACCATCTGTATTTAAAAGCAGAAGCATCAAGCACATTGTTTCCTTGTGAGAATTAAGTCAGTTTCTGAAATGAATATTGTCTGTAACTTACGTGTTTCAATTTGAAGGTAGGCTCTCTTTGTTTCAAATAGGCGTATTCAGCAGAGTTGAAGAAACACATGGAACTTTCAAAAGAAAACCATTTGTGTTATAAGCAAGCACATTGAGGACTTTCTTTGCTCTGAGAATTGCCTTAGTTTTTCAATGACATTCTACGTGGAAGTTAGGTTTTTCAAGGTGGAGATAGGCTCTGTTTGTTAGCACAGGTCTATTCAGCTGATTTGAAAAACATATGTGCCACTCTAAAGAAAATGATCTATGTTAGATGTGCCACTGCTAGCACATGGTTTCACAGTGACAACTGTGTTAGTTTTGAAAGGAATACTTCCTGCAAACCTGAGTTTACTAGGTGGAGAAGGCTCATTTGTGCCGAATTGGCCTATTCACCTGAGTAGAAAAAACACATCTAACATTCCAAGGAAAACCATGTGTGATAGAAACTGCAGCATCTAGACGGTGGTTTCCCTGTGAGAATTCAGTTATTTTTTGAAATTAATCCTTCCTGAAAAGTTTGTTTTTCAGGATGCACTTAGGCTCTTTTGGATCCTAAGAAGACTATTTAGCAGAGTTGAAGAAACACATGTACCTGTCGACGTAAAACCATTGGTGTTAGACCCAGGAACAAATCGCACATTATTTTGCTGTGAGAATTGTTCTGGTTTTTGTAAGGAATACTTCCTGCATATCAGAATTTACAAGGTGGAGAAAGGCTCATTTTCTTCGAAGTTGCCCTCTTCAGCTAAGTTGAGGAAACCCATGAACCTCATGATAGAAAATAATCTGTGTTACAAGCAGGAGCATCTAGCACATTGTTTGTTGTGAGAAACAGTTGGATTTCTGACGAGATATTTTCAGCAACGTAGGTTTCTCAGGGCGGTGATAGGCTCCATTTTTTCCAAAAGGCCTACTCAGCTGAGTTGAAGAAACTCATGCATCTTTCAAATGATAATCATTTGTGTTAGAAACACGAGTATGTACCACTTTGGTTCCCTTTGAGAACTCTTATTGTTCTTGGAAGGAATACTATCTGGAACTCAGGTTACTCAAGATGGAGATAGGCTCACTGTGTTCCAAATAGGTCTATTCCGCAGAGTTGCAGAAACACATACATCTCTCGAAATAAACCATGTGTGTTAGAAACAGGAGCACCTATCACTTTGTTTCCCTATGAGAATTGTGTTAGTTATTGAAAGGAATACTTCCTGCAACTTAGATTTTTCAAGCTGGCTATACCTGCTTTTTGTTCTAAACACACCTACTGAGCGGTATGGAAGAAAAACATGTATCTCTCAAAAACAAAACCTCTACAAAACATGCAGGAATATCTAGCAAATTACTTCGTGCAGACAACTGAGTTAGTTTTTGAAATTAATACTTCCTGGAAATAGGTTCTTGATGGGGGAAATAGGCTCTGTGTGCCCCAATTATGCCTATTCCACTGGCTTAAAGATATCCATGTACATCTGTAATGAAAATCATCTGACTGGGGAGCGGGATAGCCTAGCACATTGTTCTCCTGTGGGAATTGAGTTTGTTTTGGGAAGGATTCTCAGGCAAATTAGGTGTTTCATTGAGGAGATAGCCTCTCTGTCTTCCAAACAGGACTTCAGCTTTGTAGAAGAACCAACCACATGTATCTTTTGAGAGAAAACCATTTGTGTTTGAAACACAAGAATCTAGCACATTGTTTCCCGATGAGAACTGAGTTTGGTTTTGGAATGAATACTCCCTGCAACTAAGGTTTTTCAAGGAGGTGATAGGCTATTTTTCTTCCAAATAGTCCAATTCAGCTAAGATGAGGAAACTCATGTTGCACTGCAAGGACAAACAACTATGTGAGAAGCTCTAGCATCTAGCACAATGCTTACCTGAGAGAATTGAGGTTGTGTTTGAAAGGAATACCTCCTGCAAATCACAATTTGCATGGTGGAGGAAGGCTCATTTTGTTCAAAATAGGACTATTCCCCTAAGTTGAAGGAATTCATATATCTCTTGAAAGAAAACCACTGCGTGAGAAGTAGGAACATCTAGCACCTTCTTTCACTGTGAGAACTGAGTTAGTTTTGAAATGGGATATGGCCTGTCACATAGGTTTTTTCAGGTGGAGAAAGGCTCTCTTCCTTGCAAAAGGCCTATTCAGTTGAGTTCAAGATACACATGTATCTCTCGAAATAAAACCATCTGAGTAAGAAAGGGGAGCATTGAGCACCTTCTGTCCAAGTGAGAATTCACTGAGTTTTGGAAATTCTTCCTGCAAGTGAAGCTTTTCAAGGTGGAGAAAGGCTTTCTTTGTTCCAATTAGGCCTATTCAAGCCTTGCGGAGGAAATACATGTATGTCTTGAAAGTAAGCCATCTGTCTTAGAAGCAAAAGCATGTGGCACATTGTTTTTCTGTGAGAACTGAGTCAGCCTTTCATAAGGAATACTCACGTCAATGTTTGATTTTCAAGGTGGAGATATGCTCTCTTTGTTCCAAATAGGACTATTCTGTTGAGTTGGGGAAACGTATATGTCTTTTGAATGTATACTATTTGTTTTAGAAGCAGGAGCACGTACCACATTGGTTCCCTGCATAAATTGAGTTAATTTTTTAAAGGAATACTGCCTGCAACTGAGGTTTTTCATGGTGGAGATAAGCTCTGCCTGTTCCCAATAGGCTCCCTCAGCTGAATTAAAGAAACACAGCTATGTCTTGAAAGAAAACCATTTTTGTCAGAAGCAGGAGAATCCAGCACATTATATCCCTGTGAGAATTGAAGTCGGGTCTGTATGGACTACATCTGCATCTTAGGGTTTACAAGGTGGACTTGGGTGCCCTTTTGTCCAAATCGGCCTATTCATGTGACTTGAAAAACACATGTATCTCCCGAAAGAAAATCATCTCTGGTAGAATCAGGAGCATAAGATACCTTGTTTCCTAGGAGAAATCACTTTGCTTTATGAGAAACACAACTTCCTGCAACTTACGTTTTTTGAAGCTGGGGATATTCACTTTCTGTTCCAAGTAGACCTCTTCTGTGGAGTTGAAGAAATACCTGTATTTCTGGGTAGAAAACAATACGTCTGAGAAGCAGGAGCTTCTAGCACATTGGTTTCCTGTGAGAATTGAGCTCGTTTTGGAAGGAATACTTCCAGCATTTTATGTGTTTCAAGGTGGAGATACGCTGTCTGTGTTCCTTAAAGCTTACACTACTGAGTTGTAGAAAGAAATGTATCTTTCGAACACAACCATTTTGTCATAGAAGCAGGAGCATCTACCCCATTGGTTCCCTGTGAGAATGGCTTAGTTTTTGAAAGGGATGCTACCTGCAACTTAGGATTTTCCACGTGGACATAGGCCAACTGACCTCAATTGAAGAAAACCATGTGTCTCTTGAAGAAAACCAGCTGTGATATAAGCAGGAGCATCTAACACATTATTTTTCTGGGAGATTGAGTTCTTTTTTCAATGGAATACATCCTACAATGTAGGTTTTTCAAGGTGGATATAGGCTCTCGATGTTCCAAATAGGTCTATTTAGCAGAATTACAGAAAGAGAGGTATCCCTTCAACGAAAACTATCAATGATAGAAGCAGGAACATCTAGCACACGGTTTTCCAGTAAGAATTGGGTAGCTTTTTAAAGAAAAAATTCCTGCATATCAGAGTATTCAAGGTGGAGGAAGGCTCGTTCTGTTCCCAATAGGTCCCTTTAGACATGCTGAATAAACACATATGTCATTCAAAAGAAAACCATCTGTATTTAAAAGCAGAAGCATCAAGCACATTGTTTCCTTGTGAGAATTAAGTCAGTTTCTGAAATGAATATTGTCTGTAACTTACGTGTTTCAATTTGAAGGTAGGCTCTCTTTGTTTCAAATAGGCGTATTCAGCAGAGTTGAAGAAACACATGGAACTTTCAAAGGAAAACCATTTGTGTTATAAGCAAGCACATTGAGGACTTTCTTTGCTCTGAGAATTGCCTCAGTTTTTCAATGACATTCTACGTGGAAGTTAGGTTTTTCAAGGTGGAGATAGGCTCTGTTTGTTAGCACAGGTCTATTCAGCTGATTTGAAAAACATATGTGCCACTCTAAAGAAAATGATCTATGTTAGATGTGCCACTGCTAGCACATGGTTTCACAGTGACAACTGTGTTAGTTTTGAAAGGAATACTTCCTGCAAACCTGAGTTTACTAGGTGGAGAAGGCTCATTTGTGCCGAATTGGCCTATTCACCTGAGTAGAAAAAACACATCTAACATTCCAAGGAAAACCATCTGTGATAGAAACTGCAGCATCTAGACGGTGGTTTCCCTGTGAGAATTCAGTTATTTTTTGAAATTAATCCTTCCTGAAAAGTTTGTTTTTCAGGATGCACTTAGGCTCTTTTGGATCCTAAGAAGACTATTTAGCAGAGTTGAAGAAACACATGTACCTGTCGACGTAAAACCATTGGTGTTAGACCCAGGAACAAATCGCACATTATTTTGCTGTGAGAATTGTTCTGGTTTTTGTAAGGAATACTTCCTGCATATCAGAATTTACAAGGTGGAGAAAGGCTCATTTTCTTCGAAGTTGCCCTCTTCAGCTAAGTTGAGGAAACGCATGAACCTCATGATAGAAAATAATCTGTGTTACAAGCAGGAGCATCTAGCACATTGTTTGTTGTGAGAAACAGTTGGATTTCTGACGAGATATTTTCAGCAACGTAGGTTTCTCAGGGCGGTGATAGGCTCCATTTTTTCCGAAAGGCCTACTCAGCTGAGTTGAAGAAACTCATGCATCTTTCAAATGATAATCATTTGTGTTAGAAACACGAGAATGTACCACTTTGGTTCCCTTTGAGAACTCTTATTGTTCTTGAAAGGAATACTATCTGGAACTCAGGTTACTCAAGACGGAGATAGGCTCCCTGTGTTCCAAATAGGTCTATTCCGCAGAGTTGCAGAAACACATACATCTCTCGAAATAAACCATGTGTGTTAGAAACAGGAGCACCTATCACTTTGTTTCCCTATGAGAATTGTGTTAGTTATTGAAAGGAATACTTCCTGCAACTTAGATTTTTCAAGCTGGCTATACCTGCTTTTTGTTCTAAACACACCTACTGAGCGGTATGGAAGAAAAACATGTATCTCTCAAAAACAAAACCTCTACAAAACATGCAGGAATATCTAGCAAATTACTTCGTGCAGACAACTGAGTTAGTTTTTGAAATTAATACTTCCTGGAAATAGGTTCTTGATGGGGGAAATAGGCTCTGTGGGCCCCAATTACGCCTATTCCACTGGCTTAAAGATATCCATGTACATCTGTAATGAAAATCATCTGACTGGGGAGCGGGATAGCCTAGCACATTGTTCTCCTGTGGGAATTGAGTTTGTTTTGGGAAGGATTCTCAGGCAAATTAGGTGTTTCATTGAGGAGATAGCCTCTCTGTCTTCCAAACAGGACTTCAGCTGTGTAGAAGAACCAACCACATGTATCTTTTGAGAGAAAACCATTTGTGTTTGAAACACAAGAATCTAGCACATTGTTTCCCGATGAGAACTGAGTTTGGTTTTGGAATGAATACTCCCTGCAACTAAGGTTTTTCAAGGAGGTGATAGGCTATTTTTCTTCCAAATAGTCCAATTCAGCTAAGATGAGGAAACTCATGTTGCACTGCAAGGACAAACAACTATGTGAGAAGCTCTAGCATCTAGCACAATGCTTACCTGAGAGAATTGAGGTTGTGTTTGAAAGGAATACCTCCTGCAAATCACAATTTGCATGGTGGAGGAAGGCTCATTTTGTTCAAAATAGGACTATTCCCCTAAGTTGAAGGAATTCATATATCTCTTGAAAGAAAACCACTGCGCGAGAAGTAGGAACATCTAGCACCTTCTTTCACTGTGAGAACTGAGTTAGTTTTGAAATGGGATATGGCCTGTCACATAGGTTTTTTCAGGTGGAGAAAGGCTCTCTTCCTTGCAAAAGGCCTATTCAGTTGAGTTCAAGATACACATGTATCTCTCGAAATAAAACCATCTGAGTAAGAAAGGGGAGCATTGAGCACCTTCTGTCCAAGTGAGAATTCACTGAGTTTTGGAAATTCTTCCTGCAAGTGAAGCTTTTCAAGGTGGAGAAAGGCTTTCTTTGTTCCAATTAGGCCTATTCAAGCCTTGCGGAGGAAATACATGTATGTCTTGAAAGTAAGCCATCTGTCTTAGAAGCAAAAGCATGTGGCACATTGTTTTTCTGTGAGAACTGAGTCAGCCTTTCATAAGGAATACTCACGTCAATGTTTGATTTTCAAGGTGGAGATATGCTCTCTTTGTTCCAAATAGGACTATTCTGTTGAGTTGGGGAAACGTATATGTCTTTTGAATGTATACTATTTGTTTTAGAAGCAGGAGCACGTACCACATTGGTTCCCTGCATAAATTGAGTTAATTTTTTAAAGGAATACTGCCTGCAACTGAGGTTTTTCATGGTGGAGATAAGCTCTGCCTGTTCCCAATAGGCTCCCTCAGCTGAATTAAAGAAACACAGCTATGTCTTGAAAGAAAACCATTTTTGTCAGAAGCAGGAGAATCCAGCACATTATATCCCTGTGAGAATTGAAGTCGGGTCTGTATGGACTACATCTGCATCTTAGGGTTTACAAGGTGGACTTGGGTGCCCTTTTGTCCAAATCGGCCTATTCATGTGACTTGAAAAACACATGTATCTCCCGAAAGAAAATCATCTCTGGTAGAATCAGGAGCATAAGATACCTTGTTTCCTAGGAGAAATCACTTTGCTTTATGAGAAACACAACTTCCTGCAACTTACGTTTTTTGAAGCTGGGGATATTCACTTTCTGTTCCAAGTAGACCTCTTCTGTGGAGTTGAAGAAATACCTGTATTTCTGGGTAGAAAACAATACGTCTGAGAAGCAGGAGCTTCTAGCACATTGGTTTCCTGTGAGAATTGAGCTCGTTTTGGAAGGAATACTTCCAGCATTTTATGTGTTTCAAGGTGGAGATACGCTGTCTGTGTTCCTTAAAGCTTACACTACTGAGTTGTAGAAAGAAATGTATCTTTCGAACAGAACCATTTTTTCATAGAAGCAGGAGCATCTACCCCATTGGTCCCCTGTGAGAATGGCTTAGTTTTTGAAAGGGATGCTACCTGCAACTTAGGATTTTCCACGTGGACATAGGCCAACTGACCTCAATTGAAGAAAACCATGTGTCTCTTGAAGAAAACCAGCTGTGATATAAGCAGGAGCATCTAACACATTATTTTTCTGGGAGATTGAGTTCTTTTTTCAATGGAATACATCCTACAATGTAGGTTTTTCAAGGTGGATATAGGCTCTCGATGTTCCAAATAGGTCTATTTAGCAGAATTACAGAAAGAGAGGTATCCCTTCAACGAAAACTATCAATGATAGAAGCAGGAACATCTAGCACATGGTTTTCCAGTAAGAATTGGGTAGCTTTTTAAAGAAAAAATTCCTGCATATCAGAGTATTCAAGGTGGAGGAAGGCTCGTTCTGTTCCCAATAGGTCCCTTTAGACATGCTGAATAAACACATATGTCATTCAAAAGAAAACCATCTGTATTTAAAAGCAGAAGCATCAAGCACATTGTTTCCTTGTGAGAATTAAGTCAGTTTCTGAAATGAATATTGTCTGTAACTTACGTGTTTCAATTTGAAGGTAGGCTCTCTTTGTTTCAAATAGGCGTATTCAGCAGAGTTGAAGAAACACATGGAACTTTCAAAGGAAAACCATTTGTGTTATAAGCAAGCACATTGAGGACTTTCTTTGCTCTGAGAATTGCCTTAGTTTTTCAATGACATTCTACGTGGAAGTTAGGTTTTTCAAGGTGGAGATAGGCTCTGTTTGTTAGCACAGGTCTATTCAGCTGATTTGAAAAACATATGTGCCACTCTAAAGAAAATGATCTATGTTAGATGTGCCACTGCTAGCACATGGTTTCACAGTGACAACTGTGTTAGTTTTGAAAGGAATACTTCCTGCAAACCTGAGTTTACTAGGTGGAGAAGGCTCATTTGTGCCGAATTGGCCTATTCACCTGAGTAGAAAAAACACATCTAACATTCCAAGGAAAACCATCTGTGATAGAAACTGCAGCATCTAGACGGTGGTTTCCCTGTGAGAATTCAGTTATTTTTTGAAATTAATCCTTCCTGAAAAGTTTGTTTTTCAGGATGCACTTAGGCTCTTTTGGATCCTAAGAAGACTATTTAGCAGAGTTGAAGAAACACATGTACCTGTCGACGTAAAACCATTGGTGTTAGACCCAGGAACAAATCGCACATTATTTTGCTGTGAGAATTGTTCTGGTTTTTGTAAGGAATACTTCCTGCATATCAGAATTTACAAGGTGGAGAAAGGCTCATTTTCTTCGAAGTTGCCCTCTTCAGCTAAGTTGAGGAAACGCATGAACCTCATGATAGAAAATAATCTGTGTTACAAGCAGGAGCATCTAGCACATTGTTTGTTGTGAGAAACAGTTGGATTTCTGACGAGATATTTTCAGCAACGTAGGTTTCTCAGGGCGGTGATAGGCTCCATTTTTTCCGAAAGGCCTACTCAGCTGAGTTGAAGAAACTCATGCATCTTTCAAATGATAATCATTTGTGTTAGAAACACGAGAATGTACCACTTTGGTTCCCTTTGAGAACTCTTATTGTTCTTGAAAGGAATACTATCTGGAACTCAGGTTACTCAAGACGGAGATAGGCTCCCTGTGTTCCAAATAGGTCTATTCCGCAGAGTTGCAGAAACACATACATCTCTCGAAATAAACCATGTGTGTTAGAAACAGGAGCACCTATCACTTTGTTTCCCTATGAGAATTGTGTTAGTTATTGAAAGGAATACTTCCTGCAACTTAGATTTTTCAAGCTGGCTATACCTGCTTTTTGTTCTAAACACACCTACTGAGCGGTATGGAAGAAAAACATGTATCTCTCAAAAACAAAACCTCTACAAAACATGCAGGAATATCTAGCAAATTACTTCGTGCAGAGAACTGAGTTAGTTTTTGAAATTAATACTTCCTGGAAATAGGTTCTTGATGGGGGAAATAGGCTCTGTGGGCCCCAATTACGCCTATTCCACTGGCTTAAAGATATCCATGTACATCTGTAATGAAAATCATCTGACTGGGGAGCGGGATAGCCTAGCACATTGTTCTCCTGTGGGAATTGAGTTTGTTTTGGGAAGGATTCTCAGGCAAATTAGGTGTTTCATTGAGGAGATAGCCTCTCTGTCTTCCAAACAGGACTTCAGCTGTGTAGAAGAACCAACCACATGTATCTTTTGAGAGAAAACCATTTGTGTTTGAAACACAAGAATCTAGCACATTGTTTCCCGATGAGAACTGAGTTTGGTTTTGGAATGAATACTCCCTGCAACTAAGGTTTTTCAAGGAGGTGATAGGCTATTTTTCTTCCAAATAGTCCAATTCAGCTAAGATGAGGAAACTCATGTTGCACTGCAAGGACAAACAACTATGTGAGAAGCTCTAGCATCTAGCACAATGCTTACCTCAGAGAATTGAGGTTGTGTTTGAAAGGAATACCTCCTGCAAATCACAATTTGCATGGTGGAGGAAGGCTCATTTTGTTCGAAATAGGACTATTCCCCTAAGTTGAAGGAATTCATATATCTCTTGAAAGAAAACCACTGCGTGAGAAGTAGGAACATCTAGCACCTTCTTTCACTGTGAGAACTGAGTTAGTTTTGAAATGGGATATGGCCTGTCACATAGGTTTTTTCAGGTGGAGAAAGGCTCTCTTCCTTGCAAAAGGCCTATTCAGTTGAGTTCAAGATACACATGTATCTCTCGAAATAAAACCATCTGAGTAAGAAAGGGGAGCATTGAGCACCTTCTGTCCAAGTGAGAATTCACTGAGTTTTGGAAATTCTTCCTGCAAGTGAAGCTTTTCAAGGTGGAGAAAGGCTTTCTTTGTTCCAATTAGGCCTATTCAAGCCTTGCGGAGGAAATACATGTATGTCTTGAAAGTAAGCCATCTGTCTTAGAAGCAAAAGCATGTGGCACATTGTTTTTCTGTGAGAACTGAGTCAGCCTTTCATAAGGAATACTCACGTCAATGTTTGATTTTCAAGGTGGAGATATGCTCTCTTTGTTCCAAATAGGACTATTCTGTTGAGTTGGGGAAACGTATATGTCTTTTGAATGTATACTATTTGTTTTAGAAGCAGGAGCACGTACCACATTGGTTCCCTGCATAAATTGAGTTAATTTTTTAAAGGAATACTGCCTGCAACTGAGGTTTTTCATGGTGGAGATAAGCTCTGCCTGTTCCCAATAGGCTCCCTCAGCTGAATTAAAGAAACACAGCTATGTCTTGAAGGAAAACCATTTTTGTCAGAAGCAGGAGAATCCAGCACATTATATCCCTGTGAGAATTGAAGTCGGGTCTGTATGGACTACATCTGCATCTTAGGGTTTACAAGGTGGACTTGGGTGCCCTTTTGTCCAAATCGGCCTATTCATGTGACTTGAAAAACACATGTATCTCCCGAAAGAAAATCATCTCTGGTAGAATCAGGAGCATAAGATACCTTGTTTCCTAGGAGAAATCACTTTGCTTTATGAGAAGCACAACTTCCTGCAACTTACGTTTTTTGAAGCTGGGGATATTCACTTTCTGTTCCAAGTAGACCTCTTCTGTGGAGTTGAAGAAATACCTGTATTTCTGGGTAGAAAACAATATGTCTGAGAAGCAGGAGCTTCTAGCACATTGGTTTCCTGTGAGAATTGAGCTCGTTTTGGAAGGAATACTTCCAGCATTTTATGTGTTTCAAGGTGGAGATACGCTGTCTGTGTTCCTTAAAGCTTACACTACTGAGTTGTAGAAAGAAATGTATCTTTCGAACAGAACCATTTTGTCATAGAAGCAGGAGCATCTACCCCATTGGTCCCTGTGAGAATGGCTTAGTTTTTGAAAGGGATGCTACCTGCAACTTAGGATTTTCCACGTGGACATAGGCCAACTGACCTCAATTGAAGAAAACCATGTGTCTCTTGAAGAAAACCAGCTGTGATATAAGCAGGAGCATCTAACACATTATTTTTCTGGGAGATTGAGTTCTTTTTTCAATGGAATACATCCTACAATGTAGGTTTTTCAAGGTGGATATAGGCTCTCGATGTTCCAAATAGGTCTATTTAGCAGAATTACAGAAAGAGAGGTATCCCTTCAACGAAAACTATCAATGATAGAAGCAGGAACATCTAGCACATGGTTTTCCAGTAAGAATTGGGTAGCTTTTTAAAGAAAAAATTCCTGCATATCAGAGTATTCAAGGTGGAGGAAGGCTCGTTCTGTTCCCAATAGGTCCCTTTAGACATGCTGAATAAGCACATATGTCATTCAAAAGAAAACCATCTGTATTTAAAAGCAGAAGCATCAAGCACATTGTTTCCTTGTGAGAATTAAGTCAGTTTCTGAAATGAATATTGTCTGTAACTTACGTGTTTCAATTTGAAGGTAGGCTCTCTTTGTTTCAAATAGGCGTATTCAGCAGAGTTGAAGAAACACATGGAACTTTCAAAAGAAAACCATTTGTGTTATAAGCAAGCACATTGAGGACTTTCTTTGCTCTGAGAATTGCCTTAGTTTTTCAATGACATTCTACGTGGAAGTTAGGTTTTTCAAGGTGGAGATAGGCTCTGTTTGTTAGCACAGGTCTATTCAGCTGATTTGAAAAACATATGTGCCACTCTAAAGAAAATGATCTATGTTAGATGTGCCACTGCTAGCACATGGTTTCACAGTGACAACTGTGTTAGTTTTGAAAGGAATACTTCCTGCAAACCTGAGTTTACTAGGTGGAGAAGGCTCATTTGTGCCGAATTGGCCTATTCACCTGAGTAGAAAAAACACATCTAACATTCCAAGGAAAACCATGTGTGATAGAAACTGCAGCATCTAGACGGTGGTTTCCCTGTGAGAATTCAGTTATTTTTTGAAATTAATCCTTCCTGAAAAGTTTGTTTTTCAGGATGCACTTAGGCTCTTTTGGATCCTAAGAAGACTATTTAGCAGAGTTGAAGAAACACATGTACCTGTCGACGTAAAACCATTGGTGTTAGACCCAGGAACAAATCGCACATTATTTTGCTGTGAGAATTGTTCTGGTTTTTGTAAGGAATACTTCCTGCATATCAGAATTTACAAGGTGGAGAAAGGCTCATTTTCTTCGAAGTTGCCCTCTTCAGCTAAGTTGAGGAAACCCATGAACCTCATGATAGAAAATAATCTGTGTTACAAGCAGGAGCATCTAGCACATTGTTTGTTGTGAGAAACAGTTGGATTTCTGACGAGATATTTTCAGCAACGTAGGTTTCTCAGGGCGGTGATAGGCTCCATTTTTTCCAAAAGGCCTACTCAGCTGAGTTGAAGAAACTCATGCATCTTTCAAATGATAATCATTTGTGTTAGAAACACGAGTATGTACCACTTTGGTTCCCTTTGAGAACTCTTATTGTTCTTGGAAGGAATACTATCTGGAACTCAGGTTACTCAAGATGGAGATAGGCTCACTGTGTTCCAAATAGGTCTATTCCGCAGAGTTGCAGAAACACATACATCTCTCGAAATAAACCATGTGTGTTAGAAACAGGAGCACCTATCACTTTGTTTCCCTATGAGAATTGTGTTAGTTATTGAAAGGAATACTTCCTGCAACTTAGATTTTTCAAGCTGGCTATACCTGCTTTTTGTTCTAAACACACCTACTGAGCGGTATGGAAGAAAAACATGTATCTCTCAAAAACAAAACCTCTACAAAACATGCAGGAATATCTAGCAAATTACTTCGTGCAGAGAACTGAGTTAGTTTTTGAAATTAATACTTCCTGGAAATAGGTTCTTGATGGGGGAAATAGGCTCTGTGGGCCCCAATTACGCCTATTCCACTGGCTTAAAGATATCCATGTACATCTGTAATGAAAATCATCTGACTGGGGAGCGGGATAGCCTAGCACATTGTTCTCCTGTGGGAATTGAGTTTGTTTTGGGAAGGATTCTCAGGCAAATTAGGTGTTTCATTGAGGAGATAGCCTCTCTGTCTTCCAAACAGGACTTCAGCTGTGTAGAAGAACCAACCACATGTATCTTTTGAGAGAAAACCATTTGTGTTTGAAACACAAGAATCTAGCACATTGTTTCCCGATGAGAACTGAGTTTGGTTTTGGAATGAATTCTCCCTGCAACTAAGGTTTTTCAAGGAGGTGATAGGCTATTTTTCTTCCAAATAGTCCAATTCAGCTAAGATGAGGAAACTCATGTTGCACTGCAAGGACAAACAACTATGTGAGAAGCTCTAGCATCTAGCACAATGCTTACCTCAGAGAATTGAGGTTGTGTTTGAAAGGAATACCTCCTGCAAATCACAATTTGCATGGTGGAGGAAGGCTCATTTTGTTCGAAATAGGACTATTCCCCTAAGTTGAAGGAATTCATATATCTCTTGAAAGAAAACCACTGCGTGAGAAGTAGGAACATCTAGCACCTTCTTTCACTGTGAGAACTGAGTTAGTTTTGAAATGGGATATGGCCTGTCACATAGGTTTTTTCAGGTGGAGAAAGGCTCTCTTCCTTGCAAAAGGCCTATTCAGTTGAGTTCAAGATACACATGTATCTCTCGAAATAAAACCATCTGAGTAAGAAAGGGGAGCATTGAGCACCTTCTGTCCAAGTGAGAATTCACTGAGTTTTGGAAATTCTTCCTGCAAGTGAAGCTTTTCAAGGTGGAGAAAGGCTTTCTTTGTTCCAATTAGGCCTATTCAAGCCTTGCGGAGGAAATACATGTATGTCTTGAAAGTAAGCCATCTGTCTTAGAAGCAAAAGCATGTGGCACATTGTTTTTCTGTGAGAACTGAGTCAGCCTTTCATAAGGAATACTCACGTCAATGTTTGATTTTCAAGGTGGAGATATGCTCTCTTTGTTCCAAATAGGACTATTCTGTTGAGTTGGGGAAACGTATATGTCTTTTGAATGTATACTATTTGTTTTAGAAGCAGGAGCACGTACCACATTGGTTCCCTGCATAAATTGAGTTAATTTTTTAAAGGAATACTGCCTGCAACTGAGGTTTTTCATGGTGGAGATAAGCTCTGCCTGTTCCCAATAGGCTCCCTCAGCTGAATTAAAGAAACACAGCTATGTCTTGAAGGAAAACCATTTTTGTCAGAAGCAGGAGAATCCAGCACATTATATCCCTGTGAGAATTGAAGTCGGGTCTGTATGGACTACATCTGCATCTTAGGGTTTACAAGGTGGACTTGGGTGCCCTTTTGTCCAAATCGGCCTATTCATGTGACTTGAAAAACACATGTATCTCCCGAAAGAAAATCATCTCTGGTAGAATCAGGAGCATAAGATACCTTGTTTCCTAGGAGAAATCACTTTGCTTTATGAGAAGCACAACTTCCTGCAACTTACGTTTTTTGAAGCTGGGGATATTCACTTTCTGTTCCAAGTAGACCTCTTCTGTGGAGTTGAAGAAATACCTGTATTTCTGGGTAGAAAACAATATGTCTGAGAAGCAGGAGCTTCTAGCACATTGGTTTCCTGTGAGAATTGAGCTCGTTTTGGAAGGAATACTTCCAGCATTTTATGTGTTTCAAGGTGGAGATACGCTGTCTGTGTTCCTTAAAGCTTACACTACTGAGTTGTAGAAAGAAATGTATCTTTCGAACAGAACCATTTTGTCATAGAAGCAGGAGCATCTACCCCATTGGTCCCTGTGAGAATGGCTTAGTTTTTGAAAGGGATGCTACCTGCAACTTAGGATTTTCCACGTGGACATAGGCCAACTGACCTCAATTGAAGAAAACCATGTGTCTCTTGAAGAAAACCAGCTGTGATATAAGCAGGAGCATCTAACACATTATTTTTCTGGGAGATTGAGTTCTTTTTTCAATGGAATACATCCTACAATGTAGGTTTTTCAAGGTGGATATAGGCTCTCGATGTTCCAAATAGGTCTATTTAGCAGAATTACAGAAAGAGAGGTATCCCTTCAACGAAAACTATCAATGATAGAAGCAGGAACATCTAGCACACGGTTTTCCAGTAAGAATTGGGTAGCTTTTTAAAGAAAAAATTCCTGCATATCAGAGTATTCAAGGTGGAGGAAGGCTCGTTCTGTTCCCAATAGGTCCCTTTAGACATGCTGAATAAACACATATGTCATTCAAAAGAAAACCATCTGTATTTAAAAGCAGAAGCATCAAGCACATTGTTTCCTTGTGAGAATTAAGTCAGTTTCTGAAATGAATATTGTCTGTAACTTACGTGTTTCAATTTGAAGGTAGGCTCTCTTTGTTTCAAATAGGCGTATTCAGGAGAGTTGAAGAAACACATGGAACTTTCAAAAGAAAACCATTTGTGTTATAAGCAAGCACATTGAGGACTTTCTTTGCTCTGAGAATTGCCTTAGTTTTTCAATGACATTCTACGTGGAAGTTAGGTTTTTCAAGGTGGAGATAGGCTCTGTTTGTTAGCACAGGTCTATTCAGCTGATTTGAAAAACATATGTGCCACTCTAAAGAAAATGATCTATGTTAGATGTGCCACTGCTAGCACATGGTTTCACAGTGACAACTGTGTTAGTTTTGAAAGGAATACTTCCTGCAAACCTGAGTTTACTAGGTGGAGAAGGCTCATTTGTGCCGAATTGGCCTATTCACCTGAGTAGAAAAAACACATCTAACATTCCAAGGAAAACCATCTGTGATAGAAACTGCAGCATCTAGACGGTGGTTTCCCTGTGAGAATTCAGTTATTTTTTGAAATTAATCCTTCCTGAAAAGTTTGTTTTTCAGGATGCACTTAGGCTCTTTTGGATCCTAAGAAGACTATTTAGCAGAGTTGAAGAAACACATGTACCTGTCGACGTAAAACCATTGGTGTTAGACCCAGGAACAAATTGCACATTATTTTGCTGTGAGAATTGTTCTGGTTTTTGTAAGGAATACTTCCTGCATATCAGAATTTACAAGGTGGAGAAAGGCTCATTTTCTTCGAAGTTGCCCTCTTCAGCTAAGTTGAGGAAACCCATGAACCTCATGATAGAAAATAATCTGTGTTACAAGCAGGAGCATCTAGCACATTGTTTGTTGTGAGAAACAGTTGGATTTCTGACGAGATATTTTCAGCAACGTAGGTTTCTCAGGGCGGTGATAGGCTCCATTTTTTCCGAAAGGCCTACTCAGCTGAGTTGAAGAAACTCATGCATCTTTCAAATGATAATCATTTGTGTTAGAAACACGAGAATGTACCACTTTGGTTCCCTTTGAGAACTCTTATTGTTCTTGAAAGGAATACTATCTGGAACTCAGGTTACTCAAGACGGAGATAGGCTCACTGTGTTCCAAATAGGTCTATTCCGCAGAGTTGCAGAAACACATACATCTCTCGAAATAAACCATGTGTGTTAGAAACAGGAGCACCTATCACTTTGTTTCCCTATGAGAATTGTGTTAGTTATTGAAAGGAATACTTCCTGCAACTTAGATTTTTCAAGCTGGCTATACCTGCTTTTTGTTCTAAACACACCTACTGAGCGGTATGGAAGAAAACCATGTATCTCTCAAAAACAAAACCTCTACAAAACATGCAGGAATATCTAGCAAATTACTTCGTGCAGAGAACTGAGTTAGTTTTTGAAATTAATACTTCCTGGAAATAGGTTCTTGATGGGGGAAATAGGCTCTGTGTGCCCCAATTACGCCTATTCCACTGGCTTAAAGATATCCATGTACATCTGTAATGAAAATCATCTGACTGGGGAGCGGGATAGCCTAGCACATTGTTCTCCTGTGGGAATTGAGTTTGTTTTGGGAAGGATTCTCAGGCAAATTAGGTGTTTCATTGAGGAGATAGCCTCTCTGTCTTCCAAACAGGACTTCAGCTGTGTAGAAGAACCAACCACATGTATCTTTTGAGAGAAAACCATTTGTGTTTGAAACACAAGAATCTAGCACATTGTTTCCCGATGAGAACTGAGTTTGGTTTTGGAATGAATACTCCCTGCAACTAAGGTTTTTCAAGGAGGTGATAGGCTATTTTTCTTCCAAATAGTCCAATTCAGCTAAGATGAGGAAACTCATGTTGCACTGCAAGGACAAACAACTATGTGAGAAGCTCTAGCATCTAGCACAATGCTTACCTCAGAGAATTGAGGTTGTGTTTGAAAGGAATACCTCCTGCAAATCACAATTTGCATGGTGGAGGAAGGCTCATTTTGTTCAAAATAGGACTATTCCCCTAAGTTGAAGGAATTCATATATCTCTTGAAAGAAAACCACTGCGTGAGAAGTAGGAACATCTAGCACCTTCTTTCACTGTGAGAACTGAGTTAGTTTTGAAATGGGATATGGCCTGTCACATAGGTTTTTTCAGGTGGAGAAAGGCTCTCTTCCTTGCAAAAGGCCTATTCAGTTGAGTTCAAGATACACATGTATCTCTCGAAATAAAACCATCTGAGTAAGAAAGGGGAGCATTGAGCACCTTCTGTAGAAGTGAGAATTCACTGAGTTTTGGAAATTCTTCCTGCAAGTGAAGCTTTTCAAGGTGGAGAAAGGCTTTCTTTGTTCCAATTAGGCCTATTCAAGCCTTGCGGAGGAAATACATGTATGTCTTGAAAGTAAGCCATCTGTCTTAGAAGCAAAAGCATGTGGCACATTGTTTTTCTGTGAGAACTGAGTCAGCCTTTCATAAGGAATACTCACGTCAATGTTTGATTTTCAAGGTGGAGATATGCTCTCTTTGTTCCAAATAGGACTATTCTGTTGAGTTGGGGAAACGTATATGTCTTTTGAATGTATACTATTTGTTTTAGAAGCAGGAGCACTTACCACATTGGTTCCCTGCATAAATTGAGTTAATTTTTTAAAGGAATACTGCCTGCAACTGAGGTTTTTCATGGTGGAGATAAGCTCTGCCTGTTCCCAATAGGCTCCCTCAGCTGAATTAAAGAAACACAGCTATGTCTTGAAAGAAAACCATTTTTGTCAGAAGCAGGAGAATCCAGCACATTATATCCCTGTGAGAATTGAAGTCGGGTCTGTATGGACTACATCTGCATCTTAGGGTTTACAAGGTGGACTTGGGTGCCCTTTTGTCCAAATCGGCCTATTCATGTGACTTGAAAAACACATGTATCTCCCGAAAGAAAATCATCTCTGGTAGAATCAGGAGCATAAGATACCTTGTTTCCTAGGAGAAATCACTTTGCTTTATGAGAAACACAACTTCCTGCAACTTACGTTTTTTGAAACTGGGGATATTCACTTTCTGTTCCAAGTAGACCTCTTCTGTGGAGTTGAAGAAATACCTGTATTTCTGGGTAGAAAACAATACGTCTGAGAAGCAGGAGCTTCTAGCACATTGGTTTCCTGTGAGAATTGAGCTCGTTTTGGAAGGAATACTTCCAGCATTTTATGTGTTTCAAGGTGGAGATACGCTGTCTGTGTTCCTTAAAGCTTACACTACTGAGTTGTAGAAAGAAATGTATCTTTCGAACAGAACCATTTTGTCATAGAAGCAGGAGCATCTACCCCATTGGTCCCTGTGAGAATGGCTTAGTTTTTGAAAGGGATGCTACCTGCAACTTAGGATTTTCCACGTGGACATAGGCCAACTGACCTCAATTGAAGAAAACCATGTGTCTCTTGAAGAAAACCAGCTGTGATATAAGCAGGAGCATCTAACACATTATTTTTCTGGGAGATTGAGTTCTTTTTTCAATGGAATACATCCTACAATGTAGGTTTTTCAAGGTGGATATAGGCTCTCGATGTTCCAAATAGGTCTATTTAGCAGAATTACAGAAAGAGAGGTATCCCTTCAACGAAAACTATCAATGATAGAAGCAGGAACATCTAGCACATGGTTTTCCAGTAAGAATTGGGTAGCTTTTTAAAGAAAAAATTCCTGCATATCAGAGTATTCAAGGTGGAGGAAGGCTCGTTCTGTTCCCAATAGGTCCCTTTAGACATGCTGAATAAACACATATGTCATTCAAAAGAAAACCATCTGTATTTAAAAGCAGAAGCATCAAGCACATTGTTTCCTTGTGAGAATTAAGTCAGTTTCTGAAATGAATATTGTCTGTAACTTACGTGTTTCAATTTGAATGTAGGCTCTCTTTGTTTCAAATAGGCGTATTCAGCAGAGTTGAAGAAACACATGGAACTTTCAAAAGAAAACCATTTGTGTTATAAGCAAGCACATTGAGGACTTTCTTTGCTCTGAGAATTGCCTTAGTTTTTCAATGACATTCTACGTGGAACTTAGGTTTATCAAGGTGGAGATAGGCTCTGTTTGTTAGCACAGGTCTATTCAGCTGATTTGAAAAACATATGTGCCACTCTAAAGAAAATGATCTATGTTAGATGTGCCACTGCTAGCACATGGTTTCACAGTGACAACTGTGTTAGTTTTGAAAGGAATACTTCCTGCAAACCTGAGTTTACTAGGTGGAGAAGGCTCATTTGTGCCGAATTGGCCTATTCACCTGAGTAGAAAAAACACATCTAACATTCCAAGGAAAACCATGTGTGATAGAAACTGCAGCATCTAGACGGTGGTTTCCCTGTGAGAATTCAGTTATTTTTTGAAATTAATCCTTCCTGAAAAGTTTGTTTTTCAGGATGCACTTAGGCTCTTTTGGATCCTAAGAAGACTATTTAGCAGAGTTGAAGAAACACATGTACCTGTCTACGTAAAACCATTGGTGTTAGACCCAGGAACAAATCGCACATTATTTTGCTGTGAGAATTGTTCTGGTTTTTGTAAGGAATACTTCCTGCATATCAGAATTTACAAGGTGGAGAAAGGCTCATTTTCTTCAAAGTTGCCCTCTTCAGCTAAGTTGAGGAAACCCATGAACCTCATGATAGAAAATAATCTGTGTTACAAGCAGGAGCATCTAGCACATTGTTTGTTGTGAGAAACAGTTTTATTTCTGACGAGATATTTTCAGCAACGTAGGTTTCTCAGGGCGGTGATAGGCTCCATTTTTTCCAAAAGGCCTACTCAGCTGAGTTGAAGAAACTCATGCATCTTTCAAATGATAATCATTTGTGTTAGAAACACGAGTATGTACCACTTTGGTTAACTTTGAGAACTCTTATTGTTCTTGGAAGGAATACTATCTGGAACTCAGGTTACTCAAGATGGAGATAGGCTCACTGTGTTCCAAATAGGCCTATTCCTCAGTGTTGCAGAAACACATACATCTCTCGAAATAAACCATGTGTGTTAGAAACAGGAGCACCTATCACTTTGTTTCCCTATGAGAATTGTGTTAGTTATTGAAAGGAATACTTCCTTCAACTTAGATTTTTCAAGCTGGCTATACCTGCTTTTTGTTCTAAACACACCTACTGAGCGGTATGGAAGAAAACCATGTATCTCTCAAAAACAAAACCTCTACAAAACATGCAGGAATATCTAGCAAATTACTTCGTGCAGAGAACTGAGTTAGTTTTTGAAATTAATACTTCCTGGAAATAGGTTCTTGATGGGGGAAATAGGCTCTGTGTGCCCCAATTACGCCTATTCCACTGACTTAAAGATATCCATGTACATCTGTAATGAAAATCATCTGACTGGGGAGCGGGATAGCCTAGCACATTGTTCTCCTGTGGGAATTGAGTTTGTTTTGGGAAGGATTCTCAGGCAAATTAGGTGTTTCATTGAGGAGATAGCCTCTCTGTCTTCCAAACAGGACTTCAGCTGTGTAGAAGAACCAACCACATGTATCTTTTGAGAGAAAACCATTTGTGTTTGAAACACAAGAATCTAGCACATTGTTTCCCGATGAGAACTGAGTTTGGTTTTGGAATGAATTCTCCCTGCAACTAAGGTTTTTCAAGGAGGTGATAGGCTATTTTTCTTCCAAATAGTCCAATTCAGCTAAGATGAGGAAACTCATGTTGCACTGCAAGGACAAACAACTATGTGAGAAGCTCTAGCATCTAGCACAATGCTTACGTGAGAGAATTGAGGTTGTGTTTGAAAGGAATACCTCCTGCAAATCACAATTTGCATGGTGGAGGAAGGCTCATTTTGTTCGAAATAGGACTATTCCCCTAAGTTGAAGGAATTCATATATCTCTTGAAAGAAAACCACTGCGTGAGAAGTAGGAACATATAGCACCTTCTTTCACTGTGAGAACTGAGATAGTTTTGAAATGGGATATGGCCTGTCACATAGGTTTTTTCAGGTGGAGAAAGGCTCTCTTCCTTGCAAAAGGCCTATTCAGTTGAGTTCAAGATACACATGTATCTCTCGAAATAAAACCATCTGAGTAAGAAAGGGGAGCATTGAGCACCTTCTGTCCAAGTGAGAATTCACTGAGTTTTGGAAATTCTTCCTGCAAGTGAAGCTTTTCAAGGTGGAGAAAGGCTTTCTTTGTTCCAATTAGGCCTATTCAAGCCTTGCGGAGGAAATACATGTATGTCTTGAAAGTAAGCCATCTGTCTTAGAAGCAAAAGCATGTGGCACATTGTTTTTCTGTGAGAACTGAGTCAGCCTTTCATAAGGAATACTCACGTCAATGTTTGATTTTCAAGGTGGAGATATGCTCTCTTTGTTCCAAATAGGACTATTCTGTTGAGTTGGGGAAACGTATATGTCTTTTGAATGTATACTATTTGTTTTAGAAGCAGGAGCACGTACCACATTGGTTCCCTGCATAAATTGAGTTAATTTTTTAAAGGAATACTGCCTGCAACTGAGGTTTTTCATGGTGGAGATAAGCTCTGCCTGTTCCCAATAGGCTCCCTCAGCTGAATTAAAGAAACACAGCTATGTCTTGAAAGAAAACCATTTTTGTCAGAAGCAGGAGAATCCAGCACATTATATCCCTGTGAGAATTGAAGTCGGGTCTGTATGGACTACATCTGCATCTTAGGGTTTACAAGGTGGACTTGGGTGCCCTTTTGTCCAAATCGGCCTATTCATGTGACTTGAAAAACACATGTATCTCCCGAAAGAAAATCATCTCTGGTAGAATCAGGAGCATAAGATACCTTGTTTCCTATGAGAAATCACTTTGCTTTATGAGAAACACAACTTCCTGCAACTTACGTTTTTTGAAGCTGGAGATATTCACTTTCTGTTCCAAGTAGACCTCTTCTGTGGAGTTGAAGAAATACCTGTATTTCTGGGTAGAAAACAATACGTCTGAGAAGCAGGAGCTTCTAGCACATTGGTTTCCTGTGAGAATTGAGCTCGTTTTGGAAGGAATACTTCCAGCATTTTATGTGTTTCAAGGTGGAGATACGCTGTCTGTGTTCCTTAAAGCTTACACTACTGAGTTGTAGAAAGAAATGTATCTTTCGAACAGAACCATTTTGTCATAGAAGCAGGAGCATCTACCCCATTGGTCCCCTGTGAGAATGGCTTAGTTTTTGAAAGGGATGCTACCTGCAACTTAGGATTTTCCACGTGGACATAGGCCAACTGACCTCAATTGAAGAAAACCATGTGTCTCTTGAAGAAAACCAGCTGTGATATAAGCAGGAGCATCTAACACATTATTTTTCTGGGAGATTGAGTTCTTTTTTCAATGGAATACATCCTACAATGTAGGTTTTTCAAGGTGGATATAGGCTCTCGATGTTCCAAATAGGTCTATTTAGCAGAATTACAGAAAGAGAGGTATCCCTTCAACGAAAACTATCAATGATAGAAGCAGGAACATCTAGCACATGGTTTTCCAGTAAGAATTGGGTAGCTTTTTAAAGAAAAAATTCCTGCATATCAGAGTATTCAAGGTGGAGGAAGGCTCGTTCTGTTCCCAATAGGTCCCTTTAGACATGCTGAATAAACACATATGTCATTCAAAAGAAAACCATCTGTATTTAAAAGCAGAAGCATCAAGCACATTGTTTCCTTGTGAGAATTAAGTCAGTTTCTGAAATGAATATTGTCTGTAACTTACGTGTTTCAATTTGAAGGTAGGCTCTCTTTGTTTCAAATAGGCGTATTCAGCAGAGTTGAAGAAACACATGGAACTTTCAAAGGAAAACCATTTGTGTTATAAGCAAGCACATTGAGGACTTTCTTTGCTCTGAGAATTGCCTTAGTTTTTCAATGACATTCTACGTGGAAGTTAGGTTTTTCAAGGTGGAGATAGGCTCTGTTTGTTAGCACAGGTCTATTCAGCTGATTTGAAAAACATATGTGCCACTCTAAAGAAAATGATCTATGTTAGATGTGCCACTGCTAGCACATGGTTTCACAGTGACAACTGTGTTAGTTTTGAAAGGAATACTTCCTGCAAACCTGAGTTTACTAGGTGGAGAAGGCTCATTTGTGCCGAATTGGCCTATTCACCTGAGTAGAAAAAACACATCTAACATTCCAAGGAAAACCATCTGTGATAGAAACTGCAGCATCTAGACGGTGGTTTCCCTGTGAGAATTCAGTTATTTTTTGAAATTAATCCTTCCTGAAAAGTTTGTTTTTCAGGATGCACTTAGGCTCTTTTGGATCCTAAGAAGACTATTTAGCAGAGTTGAAGAAACACATGTACCTGTCGACGTAAAACCATTGGTGTTAGACCCAGGAACAAATCGCACATTATTTTGCTGTGAGAATTGTTCTGGTTTTTGTAAGGAATACTTCCTGCATATCAGAATTTACAAGGTGGAGAAAGGCTCATTTTCTTCGAAGTTGCCCTCTTCAGCTAAGTTGAGGAAACCCATGAACCTCATGATAGAAAATAATCTGTGTTACAAGCAGGAGCATCTAGCACATTGTTTGTTGTGAGAAACAGTTTTATTTCTGACGAGATATTTTCAGCAACGTAGGTTTCTCAGGGCGGTGATAGGCTCCATTTTTTCCAAAAGGCCTACTCAGCTGAGTTGAAGAAACTCATGCATCTTTCAAATGATAATCATTTGTGTTAGAAACACGAGTATGTACCACTTTGGTTCCCTTTGAGAACTCTTATTGTTCTTGGAAGGAATACTATCTGGAACTCAGGTTACTCAAGATGGAGATAGGCTCACTGTGTTCCAAATAGGCCTATTCCTCAGAGTTGCAGAAACACATACATCTCTCGAAATAAACCATGTGTGTTAGAAACAGGAGCACCTATCACTTTGTTTCCCTATGAGAATTGTGTTAGTTATTGAAAGGAATACTTCCTTCAACTTAGATTTTTCAAGCTGGCTATACCTGCTTTTTGTTCTAAACACACCTACTGAGCGGTATGGAAGAAAAACATGTATCTCTCAAAAACAAAACCTCTACAAAACATGCAGGAATATCTAGCAAATTACTTCGTGCAGAGAACTGAGTTAGTTTTTGAAATTAATACTTCCTGGAAATAGGTTCTTGATGGGGGAAATAGGCTCTGTGTGCCCCAATTACGCCTATTCCACTGGCTTAAAGATATCCATGTACATCTGTAATGAAAATCATCTGACTGGGGAGCGGGATAGCCTAGCACATTGTTCTCCTGTGGGAATTGAGTTTGTTTTGGGAAGGATTCTCAGGCAAATTAGGTGTTTCATTGAGGAGATAGCCTCTCTGTCTTCCAAACAGGACTTCAGCTGTGTAGAAGAACCAACCACATGTATCTTTTGAGAGAAAACCATTTGTGTTTGAAACACAAGAATCTAGCACATTGTTTCCCGATGAGAACTGAGTTTGGTTTTGGAATGAATTCTCCCTGCAACTAAGGTTTTTCAAGGAGGTGATAGGCTATTTTTCTTCCAAATAGTCCAATTCAGCTAAGATGAGGAAACTCATGTTGCACTGCAAGGACAAACAACTATGTGAGAAGCTCTAGCATCTAGCACAATGCTTACGTGAGAGAATTGAGGTTGTGTTTGAAAGGAATACCTCCTGCAAATCACAATTTGCATGGTGGAGGAAGGCTCATTTTGTTCGAAATAGGACTATTCCCCTAAGTTGAAGGAATTCATATATCTCTTGAAAGAAAACCACTGCGTGAGAAGTAGGAACATCTAGCACCTTCTTTCACTGTGAGAACTGAGATAGTTTTGAAATGGGATATGGCCTGTCACATAGGTTTTTTCAGGTGGAGAAAGGCTCTCTTCCTTGCAAAAGGCCTATTCAGTTGAGTTCAAGATACACATGTATCTCTCGAAATAAAACCATCTGAGTAAGAAAGGGGAGCATTGAGCACCTTCTGTCCAAGTGAGAATTCACTGAGTTTTGGAAATTCTTCCTGCAAGTGAAGCTTTTCAAGGTGGAGAAAGGCTTTCTTTGTTCCAATTAGGCCTATTCAAGCCTTGCGGAGGAAATACATGTATGTCTTGAAAGTAAGCCATCTGTCTTAGAAGGAAAAGCATGTGGCACATTG
Organism: Castor canadensis; assembly: GCF_047511655.1. Taxonomy (NCBI): domain Eukaryota; kingdom Metazoa; phylum Chordata; class Mammalia; order Rodentia; family Castoridae; genus Castor; species Castor canadensis. The sequence goes on along the minus strand of NC_133397.1, from coordinate 99,831,968 downwards.
TTTTTCTGTGAGAACTGAGTCAGCCTTTCGTCAATGTTTGATTTTCAAGGTGGAGATATGCTCTCTTTGTTCCAAATAGGACTATTCTGTTGAGTTGGGGAAACGTATATGTCTTTTGAATGTATACTATTTGTTTTAGAAGCAGGAGCACGTACCACATTGGTTCCCTGCGTAAATTGAGTTAATTTTTTAAAGGAATTCTGCCTGCAACTGAGGTTTTTCATGGTGGAGATAAGCTCTGCCTGTTCCCAATAGGCTCCCTCAGCTGAATTAAAGAAACACAGCTATGTCTTGAAAGAAAACCATTTTTGTCAGAAGCAGGAGAATCCAGCACATTATATCCCTGTGAGAATTGAAGTCGGGTCTGTATGGACTACATCTGCATCTTAGGGTTTACAAGGTGGACTTGGGTGCCCTTTTGTCCAAATCGGCCTATTCATGTGACTTGAAAAACACATGTATCTCCCGAAAGAAAATCATCTCTGGTAGAATCAGGAGCATAAGATACCTTGTTTCCTAGGAGAAATCACTTTGCTTTATGAGAAACACAACTTCCTGCAACTTACGTTTTTTGAAGCTGGGGATATTCACTTTCTGTTCCAAGTAGACCTCTTCTGTGGAGTTGAAGAAATACCTGTATTTCTGGGTAGAAAACAATACGTCTGAGAAGCAGGAGCTTCTAGCACATTGGTTTCCTGTGAGAATTGAGCTCGTTTTGGAAGGAATACTTCCAGCATTTTATGTGTTTCAAGGTGGAGATACGCTGTCTGTGTTCCTTAAAGCTTACACTACTGAGTTGTAGAAAGAAATGTATCTTTCGAACAGAACCATTTTGTCATAGAAGCAGGAGCATCTACCCCATTGGTCCCCTGTGAGAATGGCTTAGTTTTTGAAAGGGATGCTACCTGCAACTTAGGATTTTCCACGTGGACATAGGCCAACTGACCTCAATTGAAGAAAACCATGTGTCTCTTGAAGAAAACCAGCTGTGATATAAGCAGGAGCATCTAACACATTATTTTTCTGGGAGATTGAGTTCTTTTTTCAATGGAATACATCCTACAATGTAGGTTTTTCAAGGTGGATATAGGCTCTCGATGTTCCAAATAGGTCTATTTAGCAGAATTACAGAAAGAGAGGTATCCCTTCAACGAAAACTATCAATGATAGAAGCAGGAACATCTAGCACATGGTTTTCCAGTAAGAATTGGGTAGCTTTTTAAAGAAAAAATTCCTGCATATCAGAGTATTCAAGGTGGAGGAAGGCTCGTTCTGTTCCCAATAGGTCCCTTTAGACATGCTGAATAAACACATATGTCATTCAAAAGAAAACCATCTGTATTTAAAAGCAGAAGCATCAAGCACATTGTTTCCTTGTGAGAATTAAGTCAGTTTCTGAAATGAATATTGTCTGTAACTTACGTGTTTCAATTTGAAGGTAGGCTCTCTTTGTTTCAAATAGGCGTATTCAGCAGAGTTGAAGAAACACATGGAACTTTCAAAAGAAAACCATTTGTGTTATAAGCAAGCACATTGAGGACTTTCTTTGCTCTGAGAATTGCCTTAGTTTTTCAATGACATTCTACGTGGAAGTTAGGTTTTTCAAGGTGGAGATAGGCTCTGTTTGTTAGCACAGGTCTATTCAGCTGATTTGAAAAACATATGTGCCACTCTAAAGAAAATGATCTATGTTAGATGTGCCACTGCTAGCACATGGTTTCACAGTGACAACTGTGTTAGTTTTGAAAGGAATACTTCCTGCAAACCTGAGTTTACTAGGTGGAGAAGGCTCATTTGTGCCGAATTGGCCTATTCACCTGAGTAGAAAAAACACATCTAACATTCCAAGGAAAACCATCTGTGATAGAAACTGCAGCATCTAGACGGTGGTTTCCCTGTGAGAATTCAGTTATTTTTTGAAATTAATCCTTCCTGAAAAGTTTGTTTTTCAGGATGCACTTAGGCTCTTTTGGATCCTAAGAAGACTATTTAGCAGAGTTGAAGAAACACATGTACCTGTCGACGTAAAACCATTGGTGTTAGACCCAGGAACAAATCGCACATTATTTTGCTGTGAGAATTGTTCTGGTTTTTGTAAGGAATACTTCCTGCATATCAGAATTTACAAGGTGGAGAAAGGCTCATTTTCTTCGAAGTTGCCCTCTTCAGCTAAGTTGAGGAAACCCATGAACCTCATGATAGAAAATAATCTGTGTTACAAGCAGGAGCATCTAGCACATTGTTTGTTGTGAGAAACAGTTGGATTTCTGACGAGATATTTTCAGCAACGTAGGTTTCTCAGGGCGGTGATAGGCTCCATTTTTTCCAAAAGGCCTACTCAGCTGAGTTGAAGAAACTCATGCATCTTTCAAATGATAATCATTTGTGTTAGAAACACGAGTATGTACCACTTTGGTTCCCTTTGAGAACTCTTATTGTTCTTGGAAGGAATACTATCTGGAACTCAGGTTACTCAAGATGGAGATAGGCTCACTGTGTTCCAAATAGGCCTATTCCTCAGAGTTGCAGAAACACATACATCTCTCGAAATAAACCATGTGTGTTAGAAACAGGAGCACCTATCACTTTGTTTCCCTATGAGAATTGTGTTAGTTATTGAAAGGAATACTTCCTGCAACTTAGATTTTTCAAGCTGGCTATACCTGCTTTTTGTTCTAAACACACCTACTGAGCGGTATGGAAGAAAAACATGTATCTCTCAAAAACAAAACCTCTACAAAACATGCAGGAATATCTAGCAAATTACTTCGTGCAGAGAACTGAGTTAGTTTTTGAAATTAATACTTCCTGGAAATAGGTTCTTGATGGGGGAAATAGGCTCTGTGTGCCCCAATTATGCCTATTCCACTGGCTTAAAGATATCCATGTACATCTGTAATGAAAATCATCTGACTGGGGAGCGGGATAGCCTAGCACATTGTTCTCCTGTGGGAATTGAGTTTGTTTTGGGAAGGATTCTCAGGCAAATTAGGTGTTTCATTGAGGAGATAGCCTCTCTGTCTTCCAAACAGGACTTCAGCTGTGTAGAAGAACCAACCACATGTATCTTTTGAGAGAAAACCATTTGTGTTTGAAACACAAGAATCTAGCACATTGTTTCCCGATGAGAACTGAGTTTGGTTTTGGAATGAATACTCCCTGCAACTAAGGTTTTTCAAGGAGGTGATAGGCTATTTTTCTTCCAAATAGTCCAATTCAGCTAAGATGAGGAAACTCATGTTGCACTGCAAGGACAAACAACTATGTGAGAAGCTCTAGCATCTAGCACAATGCTTACCTGAGAGAATTGACGTTGTGTTTGAAAGGAATACCTCCTGCAAATCACAATTTGCATGGTGGAGGAAGGCTCATTTTGTTCAAAATAGGACTATTCCCCTAAGTTGAAGGAATTCATATATCTCTTGAAAGAAAACCACTGCGTGAGAAGTAGGAACATCTAGCACCTTCTTTCACTGTGAGAACTGAGTTAGTTTTGAAATGGGATATGGCCTGTCACATAGGTTTTTTCAGGTGGAGAAAGGCTCTCTTCCTTGCAAAAGGCCTATTCAGTTGAGTTCAAGATACACATGTATCTCTCGAAATAAAACCATCTGAGTAAGAAAGGGGAGCATTGAGCACCTTCTGTCCAAGTGAGAATTCACTGAGTTTTGGAAATTCTTCCTGCAAGTGAAGCTTTTCAAGGTGGAGAAAGGCTTTCTTTGTTCCAATTAGGCCTATTCAAGCCTTGCGGAGGAAATACATGTATGTCTTGAAAGTAAGCCATCTGTCTTAGAAGCAAAAGCATGTGGCACATTGTTTTTCTGTGAGAACTGAGTCAGCCTTTCATAAGGAATACTCACGTCAATGTTTGATTTTCAAGGTGGAGATATGCTCTCTTTGTTCCAAATAGGACTATTCTGTTGAGTTGGGGAAACGTATATGTCTTTTGAATGTATACTATTTGTTTTAGAAGCAGGAGCACGTACCACATTGGTTCCCTGCATAAATTGAGTTAATTTTTTAAAGGAATACTGCCTGCAACTGAGGTTTTTCATGGTGGAGATAAGCTCTGCCTGTTCCCAATAGGCTCCCTCAGCTGAATTAAAGAAACACAGCTATGTCTTGAAAGAAAACCATTTTTGTCAGAAGCAGGAGAATCCAGCACATTATATCCCTGTGAGAATTGAAGTCGGGTCTGTATGGACTACATCTGCATCTTAGGGTTTACAAGGTGGACTTGGGTGCCCTTTTGTCCAAATCGGCCTATTCATGTGACTTGAAAAACACATGTATCTCCCGAAAGAAAATCATCTCTGGTAGAATCAGGAGCATAAGATACCTTGTTTCCTAGGAGAAATCACTTTGCTTTATGAGAAACACAACTTCCTGCAACTTACGTTTTTTGAAGCTGGGGATATTCACTTTCTGTTCCAAGTAGACCTCTTCTGTGGAGTTGAAGAAATACCTGTATTTCTGGGTAGAAAACAATACGTCTGAGAAGCAGGAGCTTCTAGCACATTGGTTTCCTGTGAGAATTGAGCTCGTTTTGGAAGGAATACTTCCAGCATTTTATGTGTTTCAAGGTGGAGATACGCTGTCTGTGTTCCTTAAAGCTTACACTACTGAGTTGTAGAAAGAAATGTATCTTTCGAACAGAACCATTTTGTCATAGAAGCAGGAGCATCTACCCCATTGGTCCCCTGTGAGAATGGCTTAGTTTTTGAAAGGGATGCTACCTGCAACTTAGGATTTTCCACGTGGACATAGGCCAACTGACCTCAATTGAAGAAAACCATGTGTCTCTTGAAGAAAACCAGCTGTGATATAAGCAGGAGCATCTAACACATTATTTTTCTGGGAGATTGAGTTCTTTTTTCAATGGAATACATCCTACAATGTAGGTTTTTCAAGGTGGATATAGGCTCTCGATGTTCCAAATAGGTCTATTTAGCAGAATTACAGAAAGAGAGGTATCCCTTCAACGAAAACTATCAATGATAGAAGCAGGAACATCTAGCACATGGTTTTCCAGTAAGAATTGGGTAGCTTTTTAAAGAAAAAATTCCTGCATATCAGAGTATTCAAGGTGGAGGAAGGCTCGTTCTGTTCCCAATAGGTCCCTTTAGACATGCTGAATAAACACATATGTCATTCAAAAGAAAACCATCTGTATTTAAAAGCAGAAGCATCAAGCACATTGTTTCCTTGTGAGAATTAAGTCAGTTTCTGAAATGAATATTGTCTGTAACTTACGTGTTTCAATTTGAAGGTAGGCTCTCTTTGTTTCAAATAGGCGTATTCAGCAGAGTTGAAGAAACACATGGAACTTTCAAAAGAAAACCATTTGTGTTATAAGCAAGCACATTGAGGACTTTCTTTGCTCTGAGAATTGCCTTAGTTTTTCAATGACATTCTACGTGGAAGTTAGGTTTTTCAAGGTGGAGATAGGCTCTGTTTGTTAGCACAGGTCTATTCAGCTGATTTGAAAAACATATGTGCCACTCTAAAGAAAATGATCTATGTTAGATGTGCCACTGCTAGCACATGGTTTCACAGTGACAACTGTGTTAGTTTTGAAAGGAATACTTCCTGCAAACCTGAGTTTACTAGGTGGAGAAGGCTCATTTGTGCCGAATTGGCCTATTCACCTGAGTAGAAAAAACACATCTAACATTCCAAGGAAAACCATCTGTGATAGAAACTGCAGCATCTAGACGGTGGTTTCCCTGTGAGAATTCAGTTATTTTTTGAAATTAATCCTTCCTGAAAAGTTTGTTTTTCAGGATGCACTTAGGCTCTTTTGGATCCTAAGAAGACTATTTAGCAGAGTTGAAGAAACACATGTACCTGTCGACGTAAAACCATTGGTGTTAGACCCAGGAACAAATCGCACATTATTTTGCTGTGAGAATTGTTCTGGTTTTTGTAAGGAATACTTCCTGCATATCAGAATTTACAAGGTGGAGAAAGGCTCATTTTCTTCGAAGTTGCCCTCTTCAGCTAAGTTGAGGAAACCCATGAACCTCATGATAGAAAATAATCTGTGTTACAAGCAGGAGCATCTAGCACATTGTTTGTTGTGAGAAACAGTTGGATTTCTGACGAGATATTTTCAGCAACGTAGGTTTCTCAGGGCGGTGATAGGCTCCATTTTTTCCAAAAGGCCTACTCAGCTGAGTTGAAGAAACTCATGCATCTTTCAAATGATAATCATTTGTGTTAGAAACACGAGTATGTACCACTTTGGTTCCCTTTGAGAACTCTTATTGTTCTTGGAAGGAATACTATCTGGAACTCAGGTTACTCAAGATGGAGATAGGCTCACTGTGTTCCAAATAGGCCTATTCCTCAGAGTTGCAGAAACACATACATCTCTCGAAATAAACCATGTGTGTTAGAAACAGGAGCACCTATCACTTTGTTTCCCTATGAGAATTGTGTTAGTTATTGAAAGGAATACTTCCTGCAACTTAGATTTTTCAAGCTGGCTATACCTGCTTTTTGTTCTAAACACACCTACTGAGCGGTATGGAAGAAAAACATGTATCTCTCAAAAACAAAACCTCTACAAAACATGCAGGAATATCTAGCAAATTACTTCGTGCAGAGAACTGAGTTAGTTTTTGAAATTAATACTTCCTGGAAATAGGTTCTTGATGGGGGAAATAGGCTCTGTGTGCCCCAATTATGCCTATTCCACTGGCTTAAAGATATCCATGTACATCTGTAATGAAAATCATCTGACTGGGGAGCGGGAGAGCCTAGCACATTGTTCTCCTGTGGGAATTGAGTTTGTTTTGGGAAGGATTCTCAGGCAAATTAGGTGTTTCATTGAGGAGATAGCCTCTCTGTCTTCCAAACAGGACTTCAGCTGTGTAGAAGAACCAACCACATGTATCTTTTGAGAGAAAACCATTTGTGTTTGAAACACAAGAATCTAGCACATTGTTTCCCGATGAGAACTGAGTTTGGTTTTGGAATGAATACTCCCTGCAACTAAGGTTTTTCAAGGAGGTGATAGGCTATTTTTCTTCCAAATAGTCCAATTCAGCTAAGATGAGGAAACTCATGTTGCACTGCAAGGACAAACAACTATGTGAGAAGCTCTAGCATCTAGCACAATGCTTACCTGAGAGAATTGACGTTGTGTTTGAAAGGAATACCTCCTGCAAATCACAATTTGCATGGTGGAGGAAGGCTCATTTTGTTCAAAATAGGACTATTCCCCTAAGTTGAAGGAATTCATATATCTCTTGAAAGAAAACCACTGCGTGAGAAGTAGGAACATCTAGCACCTTCTTTCACTGTGAGAACTGAGTTAGTTTTGAAATGGGATATGGCCTGTCACATAGGTTTTTTCAGGTGGAGAAAGGCTCTCTTCCTTGCAAAAGGCCTATTCAGTTGAGTTCAAGATACACATGTATCTCTCGAAATAAAACCATCTGAGTAAGAAAGGGGAGCATTGAGCACCTTCTGTCCAAGTGAGAATTCACTGAGTTTTGGAAATTCTTCCTGCAAGTGAAGCTTTTCAAGGTGGAGAAAGGCTTTCTTTGTTCCAATTAGGCCTATTCAAGCCTTGCGGAGGAAATACATGTATGTCTTGAAAGTAAGCCATCTGTCTTAGAAGCAAAAGCATGTGGCACATTGTTTTTCTGTGAGAACTGAGTCAGCCTTTCATAAGGAATACTCACGTCAATGTTTGATTTTCAAGGTGGAGATATGCTCTCTTTGTTCCAAATAGGACTATTCTGTTGAGTTGGGGAAACGTATATGTCTTTTGAATGTATACTATTTGTTTTAGAAGCAGGAGCACGTACCACATTGGTTCCCTGCATAAATTGAGTTAATTTTTTAAAGGAATACTGCCTGAAACTGAGGTTTTTCATGGTGGAGATAAGCTCTGCCTGTTCCCAATAGGCTCCCTCAGCTGAATTAAAGAAACACAGCTATGTCTTGAAAGAAAACCATTTTTGTCAGAAGCAGGAGAATCCAGCACATTATATCCCTGTGAGAATTGAAGTCGGGTCTGTATGGACTACATCTGCATCTTAGGGTTTACAAGGTGGACTTGGGTGCCCTTTTGTCCAAATCGGCCTATTCATGTGACTTGAAAAACACATGTATCTCCCGAAAGAAAATCATCTCTGGTAGAATCAGGAGCATAAGATACCTTGTTTCCTATGAGAAATCACTTTGCTTTATGAGAAACACAACTTCCTGCAACTTACGATTTTTGAAGCTGGGGATATTCACTTTCTGTTCCAAGTAGACCTCTTCTGTGGAGTTGAAGAAATACCTGTATTTCTGGGTAGAAAACAATACGTCTGAGAAGCAGGAGCTTCTAGCACATTGGTTTCCTGTGAGAATTGAGCTCGTTTTGGAAGGAATACTTCCAGCATTTTATGTGTTTCAAGGTGGAGATACGCTGTCTGTGTTCCTTAAAGCTTACACTACTGAGTTGTAGAAAGAAATGTATCTTTCGAACACAACCATTTTGTCATAGAAGCAGGAGCATCTACCCCATTGGTCCCCTGTGAGAATGGCTTAGTTTTTGAAAGGGATGCTACCTGCAACTTAGGATTTTCCACGTGGACATAGGCCAACTGACCTCAATTGAAGAAAACCATGTGTCTCTTGAAGAAAACCAGCTGTGATATAAGCAGGAGCATCTAACACATTATTTTTCTGGGAGATTGAGTTCTTTTTTCAATGGAATACATCCTACAATGTAGGTTTTTCAAGGTGGATATAGGCTCTCGATGTTCCAAATAGGTCTATTTAGCAGAATTACAGAAAGAGAGGTATCCCTTCAACGAAAACTATCAATGATAGAAGCAGGAACATCTAGCACATGGTTTTCCAGTAAGAATTGGGTAGCTTTTTAAAGAAAAAATTCCTGCATATCAGAGTATTCAAGGTGGAGGAAGGCTCGTTCTGTTCCCAATAGGTCCCTTTAGACATGCTGAATAAACACATATGTCATTCAAAAGAAAACCATCTGTATTTAAAAGCAGAAGCATCAAGCACATTGTTTCCTTGTGAGAATTAAGTCAGTTTCTGAAATGAATATTGTCTGTAACTTACGTGTTTCAATTTGAAGGTAGGCTCTCTTTGTTTCAAATAGGCGTATTCAGCAGAGTTGAAGAAACACATGGAACTTTCAAAAGAAAACCATTTGTGTTATAAGCAAGCACATTGAGGACTTTCTTTGCTCTGAGAATTGCCTTAGTTTTTCAATGACATTCTACGTGGAAGTTAGGTTTTTCAAGGTGGTCATAGGCTCTGTTTGTTAGCACAGGTCTATTCAGCTGATTTGAAAAACATATGTGCCACTCTAAAGAAAATGATCTATGTTAGATGTGCCACTGCTAGCACATGGTTTCACAGTGACAACTGTGTTAGTTTTGAAAGGAATACTTCCTGCAAACCTGAGTTTACTAGGTGGAGAAGGCTCATTTGTGCCGAATTGGCCTATTCACCTGAGTAGAAAAAACACATCTAACATTCCAAGGAAAACCATCTGTGATAGAAACTGCAGCATCTAGACGGTGGTTTCCCTGTGAGAATTCAGTTATTTTTTGAAATTAATCCTTCCTGAAAAGTTTGTTTTTCAGGATGCACTTAGGCTCTTTTGGATCCTAAGAAGACTATTTAGCAGAGTTGAAGAAACACATGTACCTGTCGACGTAAAACCATTGGTGTTAGACCCAGGAACAAATCGCACATTATTTTGCTGTGAGAATTGTTCTGGTTTTTGTAAGGAATACTTCCTGCATATCAGAATTTACAAGGTGGAGAAAGGCTCATTTTCTTCGAAGTTGCCCTCTTCAGCTAAGTTGAGGAAACCCATGAACCTCATGATAGAAAATAATCTGTGTTACAAGCAGGAGCATCTAGCACATTGTTTGTTGTGAGAAACAGTTTTATTTCTGACGAGATATTTTCAGCAACGTAGGTTTCTCAGGGCGGTGATAGGCTCCATTTTTTCCGAAAGGCCTACTCAGCTGAGTTGAAGAAACTCATGCATCTTTCAAATGATAATCATTTGTGTTAGAAACACGAGAATGTACCACTTTGGTTCCCTTTGAGAACTCTTATTGTTCTTGAAAGGAATACTATCTGGAACTCAGGTTACTCAAGACGGAGATAGGCTCACTGTATTCCAAATATGTCTATTCCGCAGAGTTGCAGAAACACATACATCTCTCGAAATAAACCATTTGTGTTAGAAACAGGAGCACCTATCACTTTGTTTCCCTATGAGAATTGTGTTAGTTATTGAAAGGAATACTTCCTGCAACTTAGATTTTTCAAGCTGGCTATACCTGCTTTTTGTTCTAAACACACCTACTGAGCGGTATGGAAGAAAAACATGTATCTCTCAAAAACAAAACCTCTACAAAACATGCAGGAATATCTAGCAAATTACTTCGTGCAGAGAACTGAGTTAGTTTTTGAAATTAATACTTCCTGGAAATAGGTTCTTGATGGGGCAAATAGGCTCTGTGTGCCCCAATTATGCCTATTCCACTGGCTTAAAGATATCCATGTACATCTGTAATGAAAATCATCTGACTGGGGAGCGGGATAGCCTAGCACATTGTTCTCCTGTGGGAATTGAGTTTGTTTTGGGAAGGATTCTCAGGCAAATTAGGTGTTTCATTGAGGAGATAGCCTCTCTGTCTTCCAAACAGGACTTCAGCTGTGTAGAAGAACCAACCACATGTATCTTTTGAGAGAAAACCATTTGTGTTTGAAACACAAGAATCTAGCACATTGTTTCCCGATGAGAACTGAGTTTGGTTTTGGAATGAATACTCCCTGCAACTAAGGTTTTTCAAGGAGGTGATAGGCTATTTTTCTTCCAAATAGTCCAATTCAGCTAAGATGAGGAAACTCATGTTGCACTGCAAGGACAAACAACTATGTGAGAAGCTCTAGCATCTAGCACAATGCTTACCTGAGAGAATTGACGTTGTGTTTGAAAGGAATACCTCCTGCAAATCACAATTTGCATGGTGGAGGAAGGCTCATTTTGTTCAAAATAGGACTATTCCCCTAAGTTGAAGGAATTCATATATCTCTTGAAAGAAAACCACTGCGTGAGAAGTAGGAACATCTAGCACCTTCTTTCACTGTGAGAACTGAGTTAGTTTTGAAATGGGATATGGCCTGTCACATAGGTTTTTTCAGGTGGAGAAAGGCTCTCTTCCTTGCAAAAGGCCTATTCAGTTGAGTTCAAGATACACATGTATCTCTCGAAATAAAACCATCTGAGTAAGAAAGGGGAGCATTGAGCACCTTCTGTCCAAGTGAGAATTCACTGAGTTTTGGAAATTCTTCCTGCAAGTGAAGCTTTTCAAGGTGGAGAAAGGCTTTCTTTGTTCCAATTAGGCCTATTCAAGCCTTGCGGAGGAAATACATGTATGTCTTGAAAGTAAGCCATCTGTCTTAGAAGCAAAAGCATGTGGCACATTGTTTTTCTGTGAGAACTGAGTCAGCCTTTCATAAGGAATACTCACGTCAATGTTTGATTTTCAAGGTGGAGATATGCTCTCTTTGTTCCAAATAGGACTATTCTGTTGAGTTGGGGAAACGTATATGTCTTTTGAATGTATACTATTTGTTTTAGAAGCAGGAGCACGTACCACATTGGTTCCCTGCATAAATTGAGTTAATTTTTTAAAGGAATACTGCCTGCAACTGAGGTTTTTCATGGTGGAGATAAGCTCTGCCTGTTCCCAATAGGCTCCCTCAGCTGAATTAAAGAAACACAGCTATGTCTTGAAAGAAAACCATTTTTGTCAGAAGCAGGAGAATCCAGCACATTATATCCCTGTGAGAATTGAAGTCGGGTCTGTATGGACTACATCTGCATCTTAGGGTTTACAAGGTGGACTTTTGTGCCCTTTTGTCCAAATCGGCCTATTCATGTGACTTGAAAAACACATGTATCTCCCAAAATAAAATCATCTCTGGTAGAATCAGGAGCATAAGATACCTTGTTTCCTATGAGAAATCACTTTGCTTTATGAGAAACACAACTTCCTGCAACTTACATTTTTTGAAGCTGGGGATATTCACTTTCTGTTCCAAGTAGACCTCTTCTGTGGAGTTGAAGAAATACCTGTATTTCTGGGTAGAAAACAATACGTCTGAGAAGCAGGAGCTTCTAGCACATTGGTTTCCTGTGAGAATTGAGCTCGTTTTGGAAGGAATACTTCCAGCATTTTATGTGTTTCAAGGTGGAGATACGCTGTCTGTGTTCCTTAAAGCTTACACTACTGAGTTGTAGAAAGAAATGTATCTTTCGAACAGAACCATTTTGTCATAGAAGCAGGAGCATCTACCCCATTGGTCCCCTGTGAGAATGGCTTAGTTTTTGAAAGGGATGCTACCTGCAACTTAGGATTTTCCACGTGGACATAGGCCAACTGACCTCAATTGAAGAAAACCATGTGTCTCTTGAAGAAAACCAGCTGTGATATAAGCAGGAGCATCTAACACATTATTTTTCTGGGAGATTGAGTTCTTTTTTCAATGGAATACATCCTACAATGTAGGTTTTTCAAGGTGGATATAGGCTCTCGATGTTCCAAATAGGTCTATTTAGCAGAATTACAGAAAGAGAGGTATCCCTTCAACGAAAACTATCAATGATAGAAGCAGGAACATCTAGCACATGGTTTTCCAGTAAGAATTGGGTAGCTTTTTAAAGAAAAAATTCCTGCATATCAGAGTATTCAAGGTGGAGGAAGGCTCGTTCTGTTCCCAATAGGTCCCTTTAGACATGCTGAATAAACACATATGTCATTCAAAAGAAAACCATCTGTATTTAAAAGCAGAAGCATCAAGCACATTGTTTCCTTGTGAGAATTAAGTCAGTTTCTGAAATGAATATTGTCTGTAACTTACGTGTTTCAATTTGAAGGTAGGCTCTCTTTGTTTCAAATAGGCGTATTCAGCAGAGTTGAAGAAACACATGGAACTTTCAAAAGAAAACCATTTGTGTTATAAGCAAGCACATTGAGGACTTTCTTTGCTCTGAGAATTGCCTTAGTTTTTCAATGACATTCTACGTGGAAGTTAGGTTTTTCAAGGTGGAGATAGGCTCTGTTTGTTAGCACAGGTCTATTCAGCTGATTTGAAAAACATATGTGCCACTCTAAAGAAAATGATCTATGTTAGATGTGCCACTGCTAGCACATGGTTTCACAGTGACAACTGTGTTAGTTTTGAAAGGAATACTTCCTGCAAACCTGAGTTTACTAGGTGGAGAAGGCTCATTTGTGCCGAATTGGCCTATTCACCTGAGTAGAAAAAACACATCTAACATTCCAAGGAAAACCATCTGTGATAGAAACTGCAGCATCTAGACGGTGGTTTCCCTGTGAGAATTCAGTTATTTTTTGAAATTAATCCTTCCTGAAAAGTTTGTTTTTCAGGATGCACTTAGGCTCTTTTGGATCCTAAGAAGACTATTTAGCAGAGTTGAAGAAACACATGTACCTGTCGACGTAAAACCATTGGTGTTAGACCCAGGAACAAATCGCACATTATTTTGCTGTGAGAATTGTTCTGGTTTTTGTAAGGAATACTTCCTGCATATCAGAATTTACAAGGTGGAGAAAGGCTCATTTTCTTCGAAGTTGCCCTCTTCAGCTAAGTTGAGGAAACCCATGAACCTCATGATAGAAAATAATCTGTGTTACAAGCAGGAGCATCTAGCACATTGTTTGTTGTGAGAAACAGTTTTATTTCTGACGAGATATTTTCAGCAACGTAGATTTCTCAGGGCGGTGATAGGCTCCATTTTTTCCGAAAGGCCTACTCAGCTGAGTTGAAGAAACTCATGCATCTTTCAAATGATAATCATTTGTGTTAGAAACACGAGAATGTACCACTTTGGTTCCCTTTGAGAACTCTTATTGTTCTTGAAAGGAATACTATCTGGAACTCAGGTTACTCAAGACGGAGATAGGCTCACTGTGTTCCAAACAGGTCTATTCCGCAGAGTTGCAGAAACACATACATCTCTCGAAATAAACCATGTGTGTTAGAAACAGGAGCACCTATCACTTTGTTTCCCTATGAGAATTGTGTTAGTTATTGAAAGGAATACTTCCTGCAACTTAGATTTTTCAAGCTGGCTATACCTGCTTTTTGTTCTAAACACACCTACTGAGCGGTATGGAAGAAAAACATGTATCTCTCAAAAACAAAACCTCTACAAAACATGCAGGAATATCTAGCAAATTACTTCGTGCAGAGAACTGAGTTAGTTTTTGAAATTAATACTTCCTGGAAATAGGTTCTTGATGGGGGAAATAGGCTCTGTGTGCCCCAATTATGCCTATTCCACTGGCTTAAAGATATCCATGTACATCTGTAATGAAAATCATCTGACTGGGGAGCGGGATAGCCTAGCACATTGTTCTCCTGTGGGAATTGAGTTTGTTTTGGGAAGGATTCTCAGGCAAATTAGGTGTTTCATTGAGGAGATAGCCTCTCTGTCTTCCAAACAGGACTTCAGCTGTGTAGAAGAACCAACCACATGTATCTTTTGAGAGAAAACCATTTGTGTTTGAAACACAAGAATCTAGCACATTGTTTCCCGATGAGAACTGAGTTTGGTTTTGGAATGAATACTCCCTGCAACTAAGGTTTTTCAAGGAGGTGATAGGCTATTTTTCTTCCAAATAGTCCAATTCAGCTAAGATGAGGAAACTCATGTTGCACTGCAAGGACAAACAACTATGTGAGAAGCTCTAGCATCTAGCACAATGCTTACCTCAGAGAATTGAGGTTGTGTTTGAAAGGAATACCTCCTGCAAATCACAATTTGCATGGTGGAGGAGGGCTCATTTTGTTCAAAATAGGACTATTCCCCTAAGTTGAAGGAATTCATATATCTCTTGAAAGAAAACCACTGCGTGAGAAGTAGGAACATCTAGCACCTTCTTTCACTGTGAGAACTGAGTTAGTTTTGAAATGGGATATGGCCTGTCACATAGGTTTTTTCAGGTGGAGAAAGGCTCTCTTCCTTGCAAAAGGCCTATTCAGTTGAGTTCAAGATACACATGTATCTCTCGAAATAAAACCATCTGAGTAAGAAAGGGGAGCATTGAGCACCTTCTGTCCAAGTGAGAATTCACTGAGTTTTGGAAATTCTTTCTGCAAGTGAAGCTTTTCAAGGTGGAGAAAGGCTTTCTTTGTTCCAATTAGGCCTATTCAAGCCTTGCGGAGGAAATACATGTATGTCTTGAAAGTAAGCCATCTGTCTTAGAAGCAAAAGCATGTGGCACATTGTTTTTCTGTGAGAACTGAGTCAGCCTTTCATAAGGAATACTCACGTCAATGTTTGATTTTCAAGGTGGAGATATGCTCTCTTTGTTCCAAATAGGACTATTCTGTTGAGTTGGGGAAACGTATATGTCTTTTGAATGTATACTATTTGTTTTAGAAGCAGGAGCACGTACCACATTGGTTCCCTGCATAAATTGAGTTAATTTTTTAAAGGAATACTGCCTGCAACTGAGGTTTTTCATGGTGGAGATAAGCTCTGCCTGTTCCCAATAGGCTCCCTCAGCTGAATTAAAGAAAGACAGCTATGTCTTGAAAGAAAACCATTTTTGTCAGAAGCAGGAGAATCCAGCACATTATATCCCTGTGAGAATTGAAGTCGGGTCTGTATGGACTACATCTGCATCTTAGGGTTTACAAGGTGGACTTGGGTGCCCTTTTGTCCAAATCGGCCTATTCATGTGACTTGAAAAACACATGTATCTCCCGAAAGAAAATCATCTCTGGTAGAATCAGGAGCATAAGATACCTTGTTTCCTAGGAGAAATCACTTTGCTTTATGAGAAACACAACTTCCTGCAACTTACGTTTTTTGAAGCTGGGGATATTCACTTTCTGTTCCAAGTAGACCTCTTCTGTGGAGTTGAAGAAATACCTGTATTTCTGGGTAGAAAACAATACGTCTGAGAAGCAGGAGCTTCTAGCACATTGGTTTCCTGTGAGAATTGAGCTCGTTTTGGAAGGAATACTTCCAGCATTTTATGTGTTTCAAGGTGGAGATACGCTGTCTGTGTTCCTTAAAGCTTACACTACTGAGTTGTAGAAAGAAATGTATCTTTCGAACAGAACCATTTTGTCATAGAAGCAGGAGCATCTACCCCATTGGTCCCCTGTGAGAATGGCTTAGTTTTTGAAAGGGATGCTACCTGCAACTTAGGATTTTCCACGTGGACATAGGCCAACTGACCTCAATTGAAGAAAACCATGTGTCTCTTGAAGAAAACCAGCTGTGATATAAGCAGGAGCATCTAACACATTATTTTTCTGGGAGATTGAGTTCTTTTTTCAATGGAATACATCCTACAATGTAGGTTTTTCAAGGTGGATATAGGCTCTCGATGTTCCAAATAGGTCTATTTAGCAGAATTACAGAAAGAGAGGTATCCCTTCAACGAAAACTATCAATGATAGAAGCAGGAACATCTAGCACATGGTTTTCCAGTAAGAATTGGGTAGCTTTTTAAAGAAAAAAGTCCTGCATATCAGAGTATTCAAGGTGGAGGAAGGCTCGTTCTGTTCCCAATAGGTCCCTTTAGACATGCTGAATAAACACATATGTCATTCAAAAGAAAACCATCTGTATTTAAAAGCAGAAGCAACAAGCACATTGTTTCCTTGTGAGAATTAAGTCAGTTTCTGAAATGAATATTGTCTGTAACTTACGTGTTTCAATTTGAAGGTAGGCTCTCTTTGTTTCAAATAGGCGTATTCAGCAGAGTTGAAGAAACACATGGAACTTTCAAAAGAAAACCATTTGTGTTATAAGCAAGCACATTGAGGACTTTCTTTGCTCTGAGAATTGCCTTAGTTTTTCAATGACATTCTACGTGGAAGTTAGGTTTTTCAAGGTGGAGATAGGCTCTGTTTGTTAGCACAGGTCTATTCAGCTGATTTGAAAAACATATGTGCCACTCTAAAGAAAATGATCTATGTTAGATGGGCCACTGCTAGCACATGGTTTCACAGTGACAACTGTGTTAGTTTTGAAAGGAATACTTCCTGCAAACCTGAGTTTACTAGGTGGAGAAGGCTCATTTGTGCCGAATTGGCCTATTCACCTGAGTAGAAAAAACACATCTAACATTCCAAGGAAAACCATGTGTGATAGAAACTGCAGCATCTAGACGGTGGTTTCCCTGTGAGAATTCAGTTATTTTTTGAAATTAATCCTTCCTGAAAAGTTTGTTTTTCAGGATGCACTTAGGCTCTTTTGGATCCTAAGAAGACTATTTAGCAGAGTTGAAGAAACACATGTACCTGTCGACGTAAAACCATTGGTGTTAGACCCAGGAACAAATCGCACATTATTTTGCTGTGAGAATTGTTCTGGTTTTTGTAAGGAATACTTCCTGCATATCAGAATTTACAAGGTGGAGAAAGGCTCATTTTCTTCGAAGTTGCCCTCTTCAGCTAAGTTGAGGAAACCCATGAACCTCATGATAGAAAATAATCTGTGTTACAAGCAGGAGCATCTAGCACATTGTTTGTTGTGAGAAACAGTTTTATTTCTGACGAGATATTTTCAGCAACGTAGATTTCTCAGGGCGGTGATAGGCTCCATTTTTTCCGAAAGGCCTACTCAGCTGAGTTGAAGAAACTCATGCATCTTTCAAATGATAATCATTTGTGTTAGAAACACGAGAATGTACCACTTTGGTTCCCTTTGAGAACTCTTATTGTTCTTGAAAGGAATACTATCTGGAACTCAGGTTACTCAAGACGGAGATAGGCTCACTGTGTTCCAAACAGGTCTATTCCGCAGAGTTGCAGAAACACATACATCTCTCGAAATAAACCATGTGTGTTAGAAACAGGAGCACCTATCACTTTGTTTCCCTATGAGAATTGTGTTAGTTATTGAAAGGAATACTTCCTGCAACTTAGATTTTTCAAGCTGGCTATACCTGCTTTTTGTTCTAAACACACCTACTGAGCGGTATGGAAGAAAAACATGTATCTCTCAAAAACAAAACCTCTACAAAACATGCAGGAATATCTAGCAAATTACTTCGTGCAGAGAACTGAGTTAGTTTTTGAAATTAATACTTCCTGGAAATAGGTTCTTGATGGGGGAAATAGGCTCTGTGTGCCCCAATTATGCCTATTCCACTGGCTTAAAGATATCCATGTACATCTGTAATGAAAATCATCTGACTGGGGAGCGGGATAGCCTAGCACATTGTTCTCCTGTGGGAATTGAGTTTGTTTTGGGAAGGATTCTCAGGCAAATTAGGTGTTTCATTGAGGAGATAGCCTCTCTGTCTTCCAAACAGGACTTCAGCTGTGTAGAAGAACCAACCACATGTATCTTTTGAGAGAAAACCATTTGTGTTTGAAACACAAGAATCTAGCACATTGTTTCCCGATGAGAACTGAGTTTGGTTTTGGAATGAATACTCCCTGCAACTAAGGTTTTTCAAGGAGGTGATAGGCTATTTTTCTTCCAAATAGTCCAATTCAGCTAAGATGAGGAAACTCATGTTGCACTGCAAGGACAAACAACTATGTGAGAAGCTCTAGCATCTAGCACAATGCTTACCTCAGAGAATTGAGGTTGTGTTTGAAAGGAATACCTCCTGCAAATCACAATTTGCATGGTGGAGGAAGGCTCATTTTGTTCAAAATAGGACTATTCCCCTAAGTTGAAGGAATTCATATATCTCTTGAAAGAAAACCACTGCGTGAGAAGTAGGAACATCTAGCACCTTCTTTCACTGTGAGAACTGAGTTAGTTTTGAAATGGGATATGGCCTGTCACATAGGTTTTTTCAGGTGGAGAAAGGCTCTCTTCCTTGCAAAAGGCCTATTCAGTTGAGTTCAAGATACACATGTATCTCTCGAAATAAAACCATCTGAGTAAGAAAGGGGAGCATTGAGCACCTTCTGTCCAAGTGAGAATTCACTGAGTTTTGGAAATTCTTTCTGCAAGTGAAGCTTTTCAAGGTGGAGAAAGGCTTTCTTTGTTCCAATTAGGCCTATTCAAGCCTTGCGGAGGAAATACATGTATGTCTTGAAAGTAAGCCATCTGTCTTAGAAGCAAAAGCATGTGGCACATTGTTTTTCTGTGAGAACTGAGTCAGCCTTTCATAAGGAATACTCACGTCAATGTTTGATTTTCAAGGTGGAGATATGCTCTCTTTGTTCCAAATAGGACTATTCTGTTGAGTTGGGGAAACGTATATGTCTTTTGAATGTATACTATTTGTTTTAGAAGCAGGAGCACGTACCACATTGGTTCCCTGCATAAATTGAGTTAATTTTTTAAAGGAATACTGCCTGCAACTGAGGTTTTTCATGGTGGAGATAAGCTCTGCCTGTTCCCAATAGGCTCCCTCAGCTGAATTAAAGAAAGACAGCTATGTCTTGAAAGAAAACCATTTTTGTCAGAAGCAGGAGAATCCAGCACATTATATCCCTGTGAGAATTGAAGTCGGGTCTGTATGGACTACATCTGCATCTTAGGGTTTACAAGGTGGACTTGGGTGCCCTTTTGTCCAAATCGGCCTATTCATGTGACTTGAAAAACACATGTATCTCCCGAAAGAAAATCATCTCTGGTAGAATCAGGAGCATAAGATACCTTGTTTCCTAGGAGAAATCACTTTGCTTTATGAGAAACACAACTTCCTGCAACTTACGTTTTTTGAAGCTGGGGATATTCACTTTCTGTTCCAAGTAGACCTCTTCTGTGGAGTTGAAGAAATACCTGTATTTCTGGGTAGAAAACAATACGTCTGAGAAGCAGGAGCTTCTAGCACATTGGTTTCCTATGAGAATTGAGCTCGTTTTGGAAGGAATACTTCCAGCATTTTATGTGTTTCAAGGTGGAGATACGCTGTCTGTGTTCCTTAAAGCTTACACTACTGAGTTGTAGAAAGAAATGTATCTTTCGAACAGAACCATTTTGTCATAGAAGCAGGAGCATCTACCCCATTGGTCCCCTGTGAGAATGGCTTAGTTTTTGAAAGGGATGCTACCTGCAACTTAGGATTTTCCACGTGGACATAGGCCAACTGACCTCAATTGAAGAAAACCATGTGTCTCTTGAAGAAAACCAGCTGTGATATAAGCAGGAGCATCTAACACATTATTTTTCTGGGAGATTGAGTTCTTTTTTCAATGGAATACATCCTACAATGTAGGTTTTTCAAGGTGGATATAGGCTCTCGATGTTCCAAATAGGTCTATTTAGCAGAATTACAGAAAGAGAGGTATCCCTTCAAAGAAAACTATCAATGATAGAAGCAGGAACATCTAGCACATGGTTTTCCAGTAAGAATTGGGTAGCTTTTTAAAGAAAAAATTCCTGCATATCAGAGTATTCAAGGTGGAGGAAGGCTCGTTCTGTTCCCAATAGGTCCCTTTAGACATGCTGAATAAACACATATGTCATTCAAAAGAAAACCATCTGTATTTAAAAGCAGAAGCAACAAGCACATTGTTTCCTTGTGAGAATTAAGTCAGTTTCTGAAATGAATATTGTCTGTAACTTACGTGTTTCAATTTGAAGGTAGGCTCTCTTTGTTTCAAATAGGCGTATTCAGCAGAGTTGAAGAAACACATGGAACTTTCAAAAGAAAACCATTTGTGTTATAAGCAAGCACATTGAGGACTTTCTTTGCTCTGAGAATTGCCTTAGTTTTTCAATGACATTCTACGTGGAAGTTAGGTTTTTCAAGGTGGAGATAGGCTCTGTTTGTTAGCACAGGTCTATTCAGCTGATTTGAAAAACATATGTGCCACTCTAAAGAAAATGATCTATGTTAGATGGGCCACTGCTAGCACATGGTTTCACAGTGACAACTGTGTTAGTTTTGAAAGGAATACTTCCTGCAAACCTGAGTTTACTAGGTGGAGAAGGCTCATTTGTGCCGAATTGGCCTATTCACCTGAGTAGAAAAAACACATCTAACATTCCAAGGAAAACCATCTGTGATAGAAACTGCAGCATCTAGACGGTGGTTTCCCTGTGAGAATTCAGTTATTTTTTGAAATTAATCCTTCCTGAAAAGTTTGTTTTTCAGGATGCACTTAGGCTCTTTTGGATCCTAAGAAGACTATTTAGCAGAGTTGAAGAAACACATGTACCTGTCGACGTAAAACCATTGGTGTTAGACCCAGGAACAAATCGCACATTATTTTGCTGTGAGAATTGTTCTGGTTTTTGTAAGGAATACTTCCTGCATATCAGAATTTACAAGATGGAGAAAGGCTCATTTTCTTCGAAGTTGCCCTCTTCAGCTAAGTTGAGGAAACCCATGAACCTCATGATAGAAAATAATCTGTGTTACAAGCAGGAGCATCTAGCACATTGTTTGTTGTGAGAAACAGTTTTATTTCTGACGAGATTTTCAGCAACGTAGATTTCTCAGGGCGGTGATAGGCTCCATTTTTTCCGAAAGGCCTACTCAGCTGAGTTGAAGAAACTCATGCATCTTTCAAATGATAATCATTTGTGTTAGAAACACGAGAATGTACCACTTTGGTTCCCTTTGAGAACTCTTATTGTTCTTGAAAGGAATACTATCTGGAACTCAGGTTACTCAAGACGGAGATAGGCTCACTGTGTTCCAAATAGGTCTATTCCGCAGAGTTGCAGAAACACATACATCTCTCGAAATAAACCATGTGTGTTAGAAACAGGAGCACCTATCACTTTGTTTCCCTATGAGAATTGTGTTAGTTATTGAAAGGAATACTTCCTGCAACTTAGATTTTTCAAGCTGGCTATACCTGCTTTTTGTTCTAAACACACCTACTGAGCGGTATGGAAGAAAAACATGTATCTCTCAAAAACAAAACCTCTACAAAACATGCAGGAATATCTAGCAAATTACTTCGTGCAGAGAACTGAGTTAGTTTTTGAAATTAATACTTCCTGGAAATAGGTTCTTGATGGGGGAAATAGGCTCTGTGTGCCCCAATTATGCCTATTCCACTGGCTTAAAGATATCCATGTACATCTGTAATGAAAATCATCTGACTGGGGAGCGGGATAGCCTAGCACATTGTTCTCCTGTGGGAATTGAGTTTGTTTTGGGAAGGATTCTCAGGCAAATTAGGTGTTTCATTGAGGAGATAGCCTCTCTGTCTTCCAAACAGGACTTCAGCTGTGTAGAAGAACCAACCACATGTATCTTTTGAGAGAAAACCATTTGTGTTTGAAACACAAGAATCTAGCACATTGTTTCCCGATGAGAACTGAGTTTGGTTTTGGAATGAATACTCCCTGCAACTAAGGTTTTTCAAGGAGGTGATAGGCTATTTTTCTTCCAAATAGTCCAATTCAGCTAAGATGAGGAAACTCATGTTGCACTGCAAGGACAAACAACTATGTGAGAAGCTCTAGCATCTAGCACAATGCTTACCTCAGAGAATTGAGGTTGTGTTTGAAAGGAATACCTCCTGCAAATCACAATTTGCATGGTGGAGGAAGGCTCATTTTGTTCAAAATAGGACTATTCCCCTAAGTTGAAGGAATTCATATATCTCTTGAAAGAAAACCACTGCGTGAGAAGTAGGAACATCTAGCACCTTCTTTCACTGTGAGAACTGAGTTAGTTTTGAAATGGGATATGGCCTGTCACATAGGTTTTTTCAGGTGGAGAAAGGCTCTCTTCCTTGCAAAAGGCCTATTCAGTTGAGTTCAAGATACACATGTATCTCTCGAAATAAAACCATCTGAGTAAGAAAGGGGAGCATTGAGCACCTTCTGTCCAAGTGAGAATTCACTGAGTTTTGGAAATTCTTCCTGCAAGTGAAGCTTTTCAAGGTGGAGAAAGGCTTTCTTTGTTCCAATTAGGCCTATTCAAGCCTTGCGGAGGAAATACATGTATGTCTTGAAAGTAAGCCATCTGTCTTAGAAGCAAAAGCATGTGGCACATTGTTTTTCTGTGAGAACTGAGTCAGCCTTTCATAAGGAATACTCACGTCAATGTTTGATTTTCAAGGTGGAGATATGCTCTCTTTGTTCCAAATAGGACTATTCTGTTGAGTTGGGGAAACGTATATGTCTTTTGAATGTATACTATTTGTTTTAGAAGCAGGAGCACGTACCACATTGGTTCCCTGCATAAATTGAGTTAATTTTTTAAAGGAATACTGCCTGCAACTGAGGTTTTTCATGGTGGAGATAAGCTCTGCCTGTTCCCAATAGGCTCCCTCAGCTGAATTAAAGAAACACAGCTATGTCTTGAAAGAAAACCATTTTTGTCAGAAGCAGGAGAATCCAGCACATTATATCCCTGTGAGAATTGAAGTCGGGTCTGTATGGACTACATCTGCATCTTAGGGTTTACAAGGTGGACTTGGGTGCCTTTTTGTCCAAATCGGCCTATTCATGTGACTTGAAAAACACATGTATCTCCCGAAAGAAAATCATCTCTGGTAGAATCAGGAGCATAAGATATCTTGTTTCCTATGAGAAATCACTTTGCTTTATGAGAAACACAACTTCCTGCAACTTACGTTTTTTGAAGCTGGGGATATTCACTTTCTGTTCCAAGTAGACCTCTTCTGTGGAGTTGAAGAAATACCTGTATTTCTGGGTAGAAAACAATATGTCTGAGAAGCAGGAGCTTCTAGCACATTGGTTTCCTGTGAGAATTGAGCTCGTTTTGGAAGGAATACTTCCAGCATTTTATGTGTTTCAAGGTGGAGATACGCTGTCTGTGTTCCTTAAAGCTTACACTACTGAGTTGTAGAAAGAAATGTATCTTTCGAACAGAACCATTTTGTCATAGAAGCAGGAGCATCTACCCCATTGGTCCCCTGTGAGAATGGCTTAGTTTTTGAAAGGGATGCTACCTGCAACTTAGGATTTTCCACGTGGACATAGGCCAACTGACCTCAATTGAAGAAAACCATGTGTCTCTTGAAGAAAACCAGCTGTGATATAAGCAGGAGCATCTAACACATTATTTTTCTGGGAGATTGAGTTCTTTTTTCAATGGAATACATCCTACAATGTAGGTTTTTCAAGGTGGATATAGGCTCTCGATGTTCCAAATAGGTCTATTTAGCAGAATTACAGAAAGAGAGGTATCCCTTCAACGAAAACTATCAATGATAGAAGCAGGAACATCTAGCACATGGTTTTCCAGTAAGAATTGGGTAGCTTTTTAAAGAAAAAAGTCCTGCATATCAGAGTATTCAAGGTGGAGGAAGGCTCGTTCTGTTCCCAATAGTTCCCTTTAGACATGCTGAATAAACACATATGTCATTCAAAAGAAAACCATCTGTATTTAAAAGCAGAAGCATCAAGCACATTGTTTCCTTGTGAGAATTAAGTCAGTTTCTGAAATGAATATTGTCTGTAACTTACGTGTTTCAATTTGAAGGTAGGCTCTCTTTGTTTCAAATAGGCGTATTCAGCAGAGTTGAAGAAACACATGGAACTTTCAAAAGAAAACCATTTGTGTTATAAGCAAGCACATTGAGGACTTTCTTTGCTCTGAGAATTGCCTTAGTTTTTCAATGACATTCTACGTGGAAGTTAGGTTTTTCAAGGTGGAGATAGGCTCTGTTTGTTAGCACAGGTCTATTCAGCTGATT
The DNA here is from genome assembly GCF_047511655.1 of Castor canadensis. NCBI lineage: Eukaryota > Metazoa > Chordata > Mammalia > Rodentia > Castoridae > Castor > Castor canadensis. The sequence continues at coordinate 99,807,332 of NC_133397.1, read as the reverse complement.
TGAAAAACATATGTGCCACTCTAAAGAAAATGATCTATGTTAGATGTGCCACTGCTAGCACATGGTTTCACAGTGACAACTGTGTTAGTTTTGAAAGGAATACTTCATGCAAACCTGAGTTTACTAGGTGGAGAAGGCTCATTTGTGCCGAATTGGCCTATTCACCTGAGTAGAAAAAACACATCTAACATTCCAAGGAAAACCATCTGTGATAGAAACTGCAGCATCTAGACGGTGGTTTCCCTGTGAGAATTCAGTTATTTTTTGAAATTAATCCTTCCTGAAAAGTTTGTTTTTCAGGATGCACTTAGGCTCTTTTGGATACTAAGAAGACTATTTAGCAGAGTTGAAGAAACACATGTACCTGTCGACGTAAAACCATTGGTGTTAGACCCAGGAACAAATCGCACATTATTTTGCTGTGAGAATTGTTCTGGTTTTTGTAAGGAATACTTCCTGCATATCAGAATTTACAAGGTGGAGAAAGGCTCATTTTCTTCGAAGTTGCCCTCTTCAGCTAAGTTGAGGAAACCCATGAACCTCATGATAGAAAATAATCTGTGTTACAAGCAGGAGCATCTAGCACATTGTTTGTTGTGAGAAACAGTTTTATTTCTGACGAGATATTTTCAGCAACGTAGATTTCTCAGGGCGGTGATAGGCTCCATTTTTTCCGAAAGGCCTACTCAGCTGAGTTGAAGAAACTCATGCATCTTTCAAATGATAATCATTTGTGTTAGAAACACGAGAATGTACCACTTTGGTTCCCTTTGAGAACTCTTATTGTTCTTGAAAGGAATACTATCTGGAACTCAGGTTACTCAAGACGGAGATAGGCTCACTGTGTTCCAAATAGGTCTATTCCGCAGAGTTGCAGAAACACATACATCTCTCGAAATAAACCATGTGTGTTAGAAACAGGAGCACCTATCACTTTGTTTCCCTATGAGAATTGTGTTAGTTATTGAAAGGAATACTTCCTGCAACTTAGATTTTTCAAGCTGGCTATACCTGCTTTTTGTTCTAAACACACCTACTGAGCGGTATGGAAGAAAAACATGTATCTCTCAAAAACAAAACCTCTACAAAACATGCAGGAATATCTAGCAAATTACTTCGTGCAGAGAACTGAGTTAGTTTTTGAAATTAATACTTCCTGGAAATAGGTTCTTGATGGGGGAAATAGGCTCTGTGTGCCCCAATTATGCCTATTCCACTGGCTTAAAGATATCCATGTACATCTGTAATGAAAATCATCTGACTGGGGAGCGGGATAGCCTAGCACATTGTTCTCCTGTGGGAATTGAGTTTGTTTTGGGAAGGATTCTCAGGCAAATTAGGTGTTTCATTGAGGAGATAGCCTCTCTGTCTTCCAAACAGGACTTCAGCTGTGTAGAAGAACCAACCACATGTATCTTTTGAGAGAAAACCATTTGTGTTTGAAACACAAGAATCTAGCACATTGTTTCCCGATGAGAACTGAGTTTGGTTTTGGAATGAATACTCCCTGCAACTAAGGTTTTTCAAGGAGGTGATAGGCTATTTTTCTTCCAAATAGTCCAATTCAGCTAAGATGAGGAAACTCATGTTGCACTGCAAGGACAAACAACTATGTGAGAAGCTCTAGCATCTAGCACAATGCTTACCTCAGAGAATTGAGGTTGTGTTTGAAAGGAATACCTCCTGCAAATCACAATTTGCATGGTGGAGGAAGGCTCATTTTGTTCAAAATAGGACTATTCCCCTAAGTTGAAGGAATTCATATATCTCTTGAAAGAAAACCACTGCGTGAGAAGTAGGAACATCTAGCACCTTCTTTCACTGTGAGAACTGAGTTAGTTTTGAAATGGGATATGGCCTGTCACATAGGTTTTTTCAGGTGGAGAAAGGCTCTCTTCCTTGCAAAAGGCCTATTCAGTTGAGTTCAAGATACACATGTATCTCTCGAAATAAAACCATCTGAGTAAGAAAGGGGAGCATTGAGCACCTTCTGTCCAAGTGAGAATTCACTGAGTTTTGGAAATTCTTCCTGCAAGTGAAGCTTTTCAAGGTGGAGAAAGGCTTTCTTTGTTCCAATTAGGCCTATTCAAGCCTTGCGGAGGAAATACATGTATGTCTTGAAAGTAAGCCATCTGTCTTAGAAGCAAAAGCATGTGGCACATTGTTTTTCTGTGAGAACTGAGTCAGCCTTTCATAAGGAATACTCACGTCAATGTTTGATTTTCAAGGTGGAGATATGCTCTCTTTGTTCCAAATAGGACTATTCTGTTGAGTTGGGGAAACGTATATGTCTTTTGAATGTATACTATTTGTTTTAGAAGCAGGAGCACGTACCACATTGGTTCCCTGCATAAATTGAGTTAATTTTTTAAAGGAATACTGCCTGCAACTGAGGTTTTTCATGGTGGAGATAAGCTCTGCCTGTTCCCAATAGGCTCCCTCAGCTGAATTAAAGAAACACAGCTATGTCTTGAAAGAAAACCATTTTTGTCAGAAGCAGGAGAATCCAGCACATTATATCCCTGTGAGAATTGAAGTCGGGTCTGTATGGACTACATCTGCATCTTAGGGTTTACAAGGTGGACTTGGGTGCCCTTTTGTCCAAATCGGCCTATTCATGTGACTTGAAAAACACATGTATCTCCCGAAAGAAAATCATCTCTGGTAGAATCAGGAGCATAAGATACCTTGTTTCCTAGGAGAAATCACTTTGCTTTATGAGAAACACAACTTCCTGCAACTTACGTTTTTTGAAGCTGGGGATATTCACTTTCTGTTCCAAGTAGACCTCTTCTGTGGAGTTGAAGAAATACCTGTATTTCTGGGTAGAAAACAATACGTCTGAGAAGCAGGAGCTTCTAGCACATTGGTTTCCTGTGAGAATTGAGCTCGTTTTGGAAGGAATACTTCCAGCATTTTATGTGTTTCAAGGTGGAGATACGCTGTCTGTGTTCCTTAAAGCTTACACTACTGAGTTGTAGAAAGAAATGTATCTTTCGAACAGAACCATTTTGTCATAGAAGCAGGAGCATCTACCCCATTGGTCCCCTGTGAGAATGGCTTAGTTTTTGAAAGGGATGCTACCTGCAACTTAGGATTTTCCACGTGGACATAGGCCAACTGACCTCAATTGAAGAAAACCATGTGTCTCTTGAAGAAAACCAGCTGTGATATAAGCAGGAGCATCTAACACATTATTTTTCTGGGAGATTGAGTTCTTTTTTCAATGGAATACATCCTACAATGTAGGTTTTTCAAGGTGGATATAGGCTCTCGATGTTCCAAATAGGTCTATTTAGCAGAATTACAGAAAGAGAGGTATCCCTTCAACGAAAACTATCAATGATAGAAGCAGGAACATCTAGCACATGGTTTTCCAGTAAGAATTGGGTAGCTTTTTAAAGAAAAAAGTCCTGCATATCAGAGTATTCAAGGTGGAGGAAGGCTCGTTCTGTTCCCAATAGGTCCCTTTAGACATGCTGAATAAACACATATGTCATTCAAAAGAAAACCATCTGTATTTAAAAGCAGAAGCATCAAGCACATTGTTTCCTTGTGAGAATTAAGTCAGTTTCTGAAATGAATATTGTCTGTAACTTACGTGTTTCAATTTGAAGGTAGGCTCTCTTTGTTTCAAATAGGCGTATTCAGCAGAGTTGAAGAAACACATGGAACTTTCAAAAGAAAACCATTTGTGTTATAAGCAAGCACATTGAGGACTTTCTTTGCTCTGAGAATTGCCTTAGTTTTTCAATGACATTCTACGTGGAAGTTAGGTTTTTCAAGGTGGAGATAGGCTCTGTTTGTTAGCACAGGTCTATTCAGCTGATTTGAAAAACATATGTGCCACTCTAAAGAAAATGATCTATGTTAGATGTGCCACTGCTAGCACATGGTTTCACAGTGACAACTGTGTTAGTTTTGAAAGGAATACTTCCTGCAAACCTGAGTTTACTAGGTGGAGAAGGCTCATTTGTGCCGAATTGGCCTATTCACCTGAGTAGAAAAAACACATCTAACATTCCAAGGAAAACCATGTGTGATAGAAACTGCAGCATCTAGACGGTGGTTTCCCTGTGAGAATTCAGTTATTTTTTGAAATTAATCCTTCCTGAAAAGTTTGTTTTTCAGGATGCACTTAGGCTCTTTTGGATCCTAAGAAGACTATTTAGCAGAGTTGAAGAAACACATGTACCTGTCGACGTAAAACCATTGGTGTTAGACCCAGGAACAAATCGCACATTATTTTGCTGTGAGAATTGTTCTGGTTTTTGTAAGGAATACTTCCTGCATATCAGAATTTACAAGGTGGAGAAAGGCTCATTTTCTTCGAAGTTGCCCTCTTCAGCTAAGTTGAGGAAACCCATGAACCTCATGATAGAAAATAATCTGTGTTACAAGCAGGAGCATCTAGCACATTGTTTGTTGTGAGAAACAGTTTTATTTCTGACGAGATATTTTCAGCAACGTAGATTTCTCAGGGCGGTGATAGGCTCCATTTTTTCTGAAAGGCCTACTCAGCTGAGTTGAAGAAACTCATGCATCTTTCAAATGATAATCATTTGTGTTAGAAACACGAGAATGTACCACTTTGGTTCCCTTTGAGAACTCTTATTGTTCTTGAAAGGAATACTATCTGGAACTCAGGTTACTCAAGACGGAGATAGGCTCACTGTGTTCCAAACAGGTCTATTCCGCAGAGTTGCAGAAACACATACATCTCTCGAAATAAACCATGTGTGTTAGAAACAGGAGCACCTATCACTTTGTTTCCCTATGAGAATTGTGTTAGTTATTGAAAGGAATACTTCCTGCAACTTAGATTTTTCAAGCTGGCTATACCTGCTTTTTGTTCTAAACACACCTACTGAGCGGTATGGAAGAAAAACATGTATCTCTCAAAAACAAAACCTCTACAAAACATGCAGGAATATCTAGCAAATTACTTCGTGCAGAGAACTGAGTTAGTTTTTGAAATTAATACTTCCTGGAAATAGGTTCTTGATGGGGGAAATAGGCTCTGTGTGCCCCAATTACGCCTATTCCACTGGCTTAAAGATATCCATGTACATCTGTAATGAAAATCATCTGACTGGGGAGCGGGATAGCCTAGCACATTGTTCTCCTGTGGGAATTGAGTTTGTTTTGGGAAGGATTCTCAGGCAAATTAGGTGTTTCATTGAGGAGATAGCCTCTCTGTCTTCCAAACAGGACTTCAGCTGTGTAGAAGAACCAACCACATGTATCTTTTGAGAGAAAACCATTTGTGTTTGAAACACAAGAATCTAGCACATTGTTTCCCGATGAGAACTGAGTTTGGTTTTGGAATGAATACTCCCTGCAACTAAGGTTTTTCAAGGAGGTGATAGGCTATTTTTCTTCCAAATAGTCCAATTCAGCTAAGATGAGGAAACTCATGTTGCACTGCAAGGACAAACAACTATGTGAGAAGCTCTAGCATCTAGCACAATGCTTACCTCAGAGAATTGAGGTTGTGTTTGAAAGGAATACCTCCTGCAAATCACAATTTGCATGGTGGAGGAAGGCTCATTTTGTTCAAAATAGGACTATTCCCCTAAGTTGAAGGAATTCATATATCTCTTGAAAGAAAACCACTGCGTGAGAAGTAGGAACATCTAGCACCTTCTTTCACTGTGAGAACTGAGTTAGTTTTGAAATGGGATATGGCCTGTCACATAGGTTTTTTCAGGTGGAGAAAGGCTCTCTTCCTTGCAAAAGGCCTATTCAGTTGAGTTCAAGATACACATGTATCTCTCGAAATAAAACCATCTGAGTAAGAAAGGGGAGCATTGAGCACCTTCTGTCCAAGTGAGAATTCACTGAGTTTTGGAAATTCTTCCTGCAAGTGAAGCTTTTCAAGGTGGAGAAAGGCTTTCTTTGTTCCAATTAGGCCTATTCAAGCCTTGCGGAGGAAATACATGTATGTCTTGAAAGTAAGCCATCTGTCTTAGAAGCAAAAGCATGTGGCACATTGTTTTTCTGTGAGAACTGAGTCAGCCTTTCATAAGGAATACTCACGTCAATGTTTGATTTTCAAGGTGGAGATATGCTCTCTTTGTTCCAAATAGGACTATTCTGTTGAGTTGGGGAAACGTATATGTCTTTTGAATGTATACTATTTGTTTTAGAAGCAGGAGCACGTACCACATTGGTTCCCTGCATAAATTGAGTTAATTTTTTAAAGGAATACTGCCTGCAACTGAGGTTTTTCATGGTGGAGATAAGCTCTGCCTGTTCCCAATAGGCTCCCTCAGCTGAATTAAAGAAACACAGCTATGTCTTGAAAGAAAACCATTTTTGTCAGAAGCAGGAGAATCCAGCACATTATATCCCTGTGAGAATTGAAGTCGGGTCTGTATGGACTACATCTGCATCTTAGGGTTTACAAGGTGGACTTGGGTGCCTTTTTGTCCAAATCGGCCTATTCATGTGACTTGAAAAACACATGTATCTCCCGAAAGAAAATCATCTCTGGTAGAATCAGGAGCATAAGATATCTTGTTTCCTATGAGAAATCACTTTGCTTTATGAGAAACACAACTTCCTGCAACTTACGTTTTTTGAAGCTGGGGATATTCACTTTCTGTTCCAAGTAGACCTCTTCTGTGGAGTTGAAGAAATACCTGTATTTCTGGGTAGAAAACAATACGTCTGAGAAGCAGGAGCTTCTAGCACATTGGTTTCCTGTGAGAATTGAGCTCGTTTTGGAAGGAATACTTCCAGCATTTTATGTGTTTCAAGGTGGAGATACGCTGTCTGTGTTCCTTAAAGCTTACACTACTGAGTTGTAGAAAGAAATGTATCTTTCGAACAGAACCATTTTGTCATAGAAGCAGGAGCATCTACCCCATTGGTCCCCTGTGAGAATGGCTTAGTTTTTGAAAGGGATGCTACCTGCAACTTAGGATTTTCCACGTGGACATAGGCCAACTGACCTCAATTGAAGAAAACCATGTGTCTCTTGAAGAAAACCAGCTGTGATATAAGCAGGAGCATCTAACACATTATTTTTCTGGGAGATTGAGTTCTTTTTTCAATGGAATACATCCTACAATGTAGGTTTTTCAAGGTGGATATAGGCTCTCGATGTTCCAAATAGGTCTATTTAGCAGAATTACAGAAAGAGAGGTATCCCTTCAACGAAAACTATCAATGATAGAAGCAGGAACATCTAGCACATGGTTTTCCAGTAAGAATTGGGTAGCTTTTTAAAGAAAAAAGTCCTGCATATCAGAGTATTCAAGGTGGAGGAAGGCTCGTTCTGTTCCCAATAGTTCCCTTTAGACATGCTGAATAAACACATATGTCATTCAAAAGAAAACCATCTGTATTTAAAAGCAGAAGCATCAAGCACATTGTTTCCTTGTGAGAATTAAGTCAGTTTCTGAAATGAATATTGTCTGTAACTTACGTGTTTCAATTTGAAGGTAGGCTCTCTTTGTTTCAAATAGGCGTATTCAGCAGAGTTGAAGAAACACATGGAACTTTCAAAAGAAAACCATTTGTGTTATAAGCAAGCACATTGAGGACTTTCTTTGCTCTGAGAATTGCCTTAGTTTTTCAATGACATTCTACGTGGAAGTTAGGTTTTTCAAGGTGGAGATAGGCTCTGTTTGTTAGCACAGGTCTATTCAGCTGATTTGAAAAACATATGTGCCACTCTAAAGAAAATGATCTATGTTAGATGTGCCACTGCTAGCACATGGTTTCACAGTGACAACTGTGTTAGTTTTGAAAGGAATACTTCATGCAAACCTGAGTTTACTAGGTGGAGAAGGCTCATTTGTGCCGAATTGGCCTATTCACCTGAGTAGAAAAAACACATCTAACATTCCAAGGAAAACCATCTGTGATAGAAACTGCAGCATCTAGACGGTGGTTTCCCTGTGAGAATTCAGTTATTTTTTGAAATTAATCCTTCCTGAAAAGTTTGTTTTTCAGGATGCACTTAGGCTCTTTTGGATACTAAGAAGACTATTTAGCAGAGTTGAAGAAACACATGTACCTGTCGACGTAAAACCATTGGTGTTAGACCCAGGAACAAATCGCACATTATTTTGCTGTGAGAATTGTTCTGGTTTTTGTAAGGAATACTTCCTGCATATCAGAATTTACAAGGTGGAGAAAGGCTCATTTTCTTCGAAGTTGCCCTCTTCAGCTAAGTTGAGGAAACCCATGAACCTCATGATAGAAAATAATCTGTGTTACAAGCAGGAGCATCTAGCACATTGTTTGTTGTGAGAAACAGTTTTATTTCTGACGAGATATTTTCAGCAACGTAGATTTCTCAGGGCGGTGATAGGCTCCATTTTTTCCGAAAGGCCTACTCAGCTGAGTTGAAGAAACTCATGCATCTTTCAAATGATAATCATTTGTGTTAGAAACACGAGAATGTACCACTTTGGTTCCCTTTGAGAACTCTTATTGTTCTTGAAAGGAATACTATCTGGAACTCAGGTTACTCAAGACGGAGATAGGCTCACTGTGTTCCAAATAGGTCTATTCCGCAGAGTTGCAGAAACACATACATCTCTCGAAATAAACCATGTGTGTTAGAAACAGGAGCACCTATCACTTTGTTTCCCTATGAGAATTGTGTTAGTTATTGAAAGGAATACTTCCTGCAACTTAGATTTTTCAAGCTGGCTATACCTGCTTTTTGTTCTAAACACACCTACTGAGCGGTATGGAAGAAAAACATGTATCTCTCAAAAACAAAACCTCTACAAAACATGCAGGAATATCTAGCAAATTACTTCGTGCAGAGAACTGAGTTAGTTTTTGAAATTAATACTTCCTGGAAATAGGTTCTTGATGGGGGAAATAGGCTCTGTGTGCCCCAATTATGCCTATTCCACTGGCTTAAAGATATCCATGTACATCTGTAATGAAAATCATCTGACTGGGGAGCGGGATAGCCTAGCACATTGTTCTCCTGTGGGAATTGAGTTTGTTTTGGGAAGGATTCTCAGGCAAATTAGGTGTTTCATTGAGGAGATAGCCTCTCTGTCTTCCAAACAGGACTTCAGCTGTGTAGAAGAACCAACCACATGTATCTTTTGAGAGAAAACCATTTGTGTTTGAAACACAAGAATCTAGCACATTGTTTCCCGATGAGAACTGAGTTTGGTTTTGGAATGAATACTCCCTGCAACTAAGGTTTTTCAAGGAGGTGATAGGCTATTTTTCTTCCAAATAGTCCAATTCAGCTAAGATGAGGAAACTCATGTTGCACTGCAAGGACAAACAACTATGTGAGAAGCTCTAGCATCTAGCACAATGCTTACCTCAGAGAATTGAGGTTGTGTTTGAAAGGAATACCTCCTGCAAATCACAATTTGCATGGTGGAGGAAGGCTCATTTTGTTCAAAATAGGACTATTCCCCTAAGTTGAAGGAATTCATATATCTCTTGAAAGAAAACCACTGCGTGAGAAGTAGGAACATCTAGCACCTTCTTTCACTGTGAGAACTGAGTTAGTTTTGAAATGGGATATGGCCTGTCACATAGGTTTTTTCAGGTGGAGAAAGGCTCTCTTCCTTGCAAAAGGCCTATTCAGTTGAGTTCAAGATACACATGTATCTCTCGAAATAAAACCATCTGAGTAAGAAAGGGGAGCATTGAGCACCTTCTGTCCAAGTGAGAATTCACTGAGTTTTGGAAATTCTTCCTGCAAGTGAAGCTTTTCAAGGTGGAGAAAGGCTTTCTTTGTTCCAATTAGGCCTATTCAAGCCTTGCGGAGGAAATACATGTATGTCTTGAAAGTAAGCCATCTGTCTTAGAAGCAAAAGCATGTGGCACATTGTTTTTCTGTGAGAACTGAGTCAGCCTTTCATAAGGAATACTCACGTCAATGTTTGATTTTCAAGGTGGAGATATGCTCTCTTTGTTCCAAATAGGACTATTCTGTTGAGTTGGGGAAACGTATATGTCTTTTGAATGTATACTATTTGTTTTAGAAGCAGGAGCACGTACCACATTGGTTCCCTGCATAAATTGAGTTAATTTTTTAAAGGAATACTGCCTGCAACTGAGGTTTTTCATGGTGGAGATAAGCTCTGCCTGTTCCCAATAGGCTCCCTCAGCTGAATTAAAGAAACACAGCTATGTCTTGAAAGAAAACCATTTTTGTCAGAAGCAGGAGAATCCAGCACATTATATCCCTGTGAGAATTGAAGTCGGGTCTGTATGGACTACATCTGCATCTTAGGGTTTACAAGGTGGACTTGGGTGCCCTTTTGTCCAAATCGGCCTATTCATGTGACTTGAAAAACACATGTATCTCCCGAAAGAAAATCATCTCTGGTAGAATCAGGAGCATAAGATACCTTGTTTCCTAGGAGAAATCACTTTGCTTTATGAGAAACACAACTTCCTGCAACTTACGTTTTTTGAAGCTGGGGATATTCACTTTCTGTTCCAAGTAGACCTCTTCTGTGGAGTTGAAGAAATACCTGTATTTCTGGGTAGAAAACAATACGTCTGAGAAGCAGGAGCTTCTAGCACATTGGTTTCCTGTGAGAATTGAGCTCGTTTTGGAAGGAATACTTCCAGCATTTTATGTGTTTCAAGGTGGAGATACGCTGTCTGTGTTCCTTAAAGCTTACACTACTGAGTTGTAGAAAGAAATGTATCTTTCGAACACAACCATTTTGTCATAGAAGCAGGAGCATCTACCCCATTGGTCCCCTGTGAGAATGGCTTAGTTTTTGAAAGGGATGCTACCTGCAACTTAGGATTTTCCACGTGGACATAGGCCAACTGACCTCAATTGAAGAAAACCATGTGTCTCTTGAAGAAAACCAGCTGTGATATAAGCAGGAGCATCTAACACATTATTTTTCTGGGAGATTGAGTTCTTTTTTCAATGGAATACATCCTACAATGTAGGTTTTTCAAGGTGGATATAGGCTCTCGATGTTCCAAATAGGTCTATTTAGCAGAATTACAGAAAGAGAGGTATCCCTTCAACGAAAACTATCAATGATAGAAGCAGGAACATCTAGCACATGGTTTTCCAGTAAGAATTGGGTAGCTTTTTAAAGAAAAAAGTCCTGCATATCAGAGTATTCAAGGTGGAGGAAGGCTCGTTCTGTTCCCAATAGGTCCCTTTAGACATGCTGAATAAACACATATGTCATTCAAAAGAAAACCATCTGTATTTAAAAGCAGAAGCATCAAGCACATTGTTTCCTTGTGAGAATTAAGTCAGTTTCTGAAATGAATATTGTCTGTAACTTACGTGTTTCAATTTGAAGGTAGGCTCTCTTTGTTTCAAATAGGCGTATTCAGCAGAGTTGAAGAAACACATGGAACTTTCAAAAGAAAACCATTTGTGTTATAAGCAAGCACATTGAGGACTTTCTTTGCTCTGAGAATTGCCTTAGTTTTTCAATGACATTCTACGTGGAAGTTAGGTTTTTCAAGGTGGAGATAGGCTCTGTTTGTTAGCACAGGTCTATTCAGCTGATTTGAAAAACATATGTGCCACTCTAAAGAAAATGATCTATGTTAGATGTGCCACTGCTAGCACATGGTTTCACAGTGACAACTGTGTTAGTTTTGAAAGGAATACTTCCTGCAAACCTGAGTTTACTAGGTGGAGAAGGCTCATTTGTGCCGAATTGGCCTATTCACCTGAGTAGAAAAAACACATCTAACATTCCAAGGAAAACCATGTGTGATAGAAACTGCAGCATCTAGACGGTGGTTTCCCTGTGAGAATTCAGTTATTTTTTGAAATTAATCCTTCCTGAAAAGTTTGTTTTTCAGGATGCACTTAGGCTCTTTTGGATCCTAAGAAGACTATTTAGCAGAGTTGAAGAAACACATGTACCTGTCGACGTAAAACCATTGGTGTTAGACCCAGGAACAAATCGCACATTATTTTGCTGTGAGAATTGTTCTGGTTTTTGTAAGGAATACTTCCTGCATATCAGAATTTACAAGGTGGAGAAAGGCTCATTTTCTTCGAAGTTGCCCTCTTCAGCTAAGTTGAGGAAACCCATGAACCTCATGATAGAAAATAATCTGTGTTACAAGCAGGAGCATCTAGCACATTGTTTGTTGTGAGAAACAGTTTTATTTCTGATGAGATATTTTCAGCAACGTAGATTTCTCAGGGCGGTGATAGGCTCCATTTTTTCCGAAAGGCCTACTCAGCTGAGTTGAAGAAACTCATGCATCTTTCAAATGATAATCATTTGTGTTAGAAACACGAGAATGTACCACTTTGGTTCCCTTTGAGAACTCTTATTGTTCTTGAAAGGAATACTATCTGGAACTCAGGTTACTCAAGACGGAGATAGGCTCACTGTGTTCCAAACAGGTCTATTCCGCAGAGTTGCAGAAACACATACATCTCTCGAAATAAACCATGTGTGTTAGAAACAGGAGCACCTATCACTTTGTTTCCCTATGAGAATTGTGTTAGTTATTGAAAGGAATACTTCCTGCAACTTAGATTTTTCAAGCTGGCTATACCTGCTTTTTGTTCTAAACACACCTACTGAGCGGTATGGAAGAAAAACATGTATCTCTCAAAAACAAAACCTCTACAAAACATGCAGGAATATCTAGCAAATTACTTCGTGCAGAGAACTGAGTTAGTTTTTGAAATTAATACTTCCTGGAAATAGGTTCTTGATGGGGGAAATAGGCTCTGTGTGCCCCAATTACGCCTATTCCACTGGCTTAAAGATATCCATGTACATCTGTAATGAAAATCATCTGACTGGGGAGCGGGATAGCCTAGCACATTGTTCTCCTGTGGGAATTGAGTTTGTTTTGGGAAGGATTCTCAGGCAAATTAGGTGTTTCATTGAGGAGATAGCCTCTCTGTCTTCCAAACAGGACTTCAGCTGTGTAGAAGAACCAACCACATGTATCTTTTGAGAGAAAACCATTTGTGTTTGAAACACAAGAATCTAGCACATTGTTTCCCGATGAGAACTGAGTTTGGTTTTGGAATGAATACTCCCTGCAACTAAGGTTTTTCAAGGAGGTGATAGGCTATTTTTCTTCCAAATAGTCCAATTCAGCTAAGATGAGGAAACTCATGTTGCACTGCAAGGACAAACAACTATGTGAGAAGCTCTAGCATCTAGCACAATGCTTACCTCAGAGAATTGAGGTTGTGTTTGAAAGGAATACCTCCTGCAAATCACAATTTGCATGGTGGAGGAAGGCTCATTTTGTTCAAAATAGGACTATTCCCCTAAGTTGAAGGAATTCATATATCTCTTGAAAGAAAACCACTGCGTGAGAAGTAGGAACATCTAGCACCTTCTTTCACTGTGAGAACTGAGTTAGTTTTGAAATGGGATATGGCCTGTCACATAGGTTTTTTCAGGTGGAGAAAGGCTCTCTTCCTTGCAAAAGGCCTATTCAGTTGAGTTCAAGATACACATGTATCTCTCGAAATAAAACCATCTGAGTAAGAAAGGGGAGCATTGAGCACCTTCTGTCCAAGTGAGAATTCACTGAGTTTTGGAAATTCTTTCTGCAAGTGAAGCTTTTCAAGGTGGAGAAAGGCTTTCTTTGTTCCAATTAGGCCTATTCAAGCCTTGCGGAGGAAATACATGTATGTCTTGAAAGTAAGCCATCTGTCTTAGAAGCAAAAGCATGTGGCACATTGTTTTTCTGTGAGAACTGAGTCAGCCTTTCATAAGGAATACTCACGTCAATGTTTGATTTTCAAGGTGGAGATATGCTCTCTTTGTTCCAAATAGGACTATTCTGTTGAGTTGGGGAAACGTATATGTCTTTTGAATGTATACTATTTGTTTTAGAAGCAGGAGCACGTACCACATTGGTTCCCTGCATAAATTGAGTTAATTTTTTAAAGGAATACTGCCTGCAACTGAGGTTTTTCATGGTGGAGATAAGCTCTGCCTGTTCCCAATAGGCTCCCTCAGCTGAATTAAAGAAAGACAGCTATGTCTTGAAAGAAAACCATTTTTGTCAGAAGCAGGAGAATCCAGCACATTATATCCCTGTGAGAATTGAAGTCGGGTCTGTATGGACTACATCTGCATCTTAGGGTTTACAAGGTGGACTTGGGTGCCCTTTTGTCCAAATCGGCCTATTCATGTGACTTGAAAAACACATGTATCTCCCGAAAGAAAATCATCTCTGGTAGAATCAGGAGCATAAGATACCTTGTTTCCTAGGAGAAATCACTTTGCTTTATGAGAAACACAACTTCCTGCAACTTACGTTTTTTGAAGCTGGGGATATTCACTTTCTGTTCCAAGTAGACCTCTTCTGTGGAGTTGAAGAAATACCTGTATTTCTGGGTAGAAAACAATACGTCTGAGAAGCAGGAGCTTCTAGCACATTGGTTTCCTGTGAGAATTGAGCTCGTTTTGGAAGGAATACTTCCAGCATTTTATGTGTTTCAAGGTGGAGATACGCTGTCTGTGTTCCTTAAAGCTTACACTACTGAGTTGTAGAAAGAAATGTATCTTTCGAACAGAACCATTTTGTCATAGAAGCAGGAGCATCTACCCCATTGGTCCCCTGTGAGAATGGCTTAGTTTTTGAAAGGGATGCTACCTGCAACTTAGGATTTTCCACGTGGACATAGGCCAACTGACCTCAATTGAAGAAAACCATGTGTCTCTTGAAGAAAACCAGCTGTGATATAAGCAGGAGCATCTAACACATTATTTTTCTGGGAGATTGAGTTCTTTTTTCAATGGAATACATCCTACAATGTAGGTTTTTCAAGGTGGATATAGGCTCTCGATGTTCCAAATAGGTCTATTTAGCAGAATTACAGAAAGAGAGGTATCCCTTCAACGAAAACTATCAATGATAGAAGCAGGAACATCTAGCACATGGTTTTCCAGTAAGAATTGGGTAGCTTTTTAAAGAAAAAAGTCCTGCATATCAGAGTATTCAAGGTGGAGGAAGGCTCGTTCTGTTCCCAATAGTTCCCTTTAGACATGCTGAATAAACACATATGTCATTCAAAAGAAAACCATCTGTATTTAAAAGCAGAAGCATCAAGCACATTGTTTCCTTGTGAGAATTAAGTCAGTTTCTGAAATGAATATTGTCTGTAACTTACGTGTTTCAATTTGAAGGTAGGCTCTCTTTGTTTCAAATAGGCGTATTCAGCAGAGTTGAAGAAACACATGGAACTTTCAAAAGAAAACCATTTGTGTTATAAGCAAGCACATTGAGGACTTTCTTTGCTCTGAGAATTGCCTTAGTTTTTCAATGACATTCTACGTGGAAGTTAGGTTTTTCAAGGTGGAGATAGGCTCTGTTTGTTAGCACAGGTCTATTCAGCTGATTTGAAAAACATATGTGCCACTCTAAAGAAAATGATCTATGTTAGATGTGCCACTGCTAGCACATGGTTTCACAGTGACAACTGTGTTAGTTTTGAAAGGAATACTTCCTGCAAACCTGAGTTTACTAGGTGGAGAAGGCTCATTTGTGCCGAATTGGCCTATTCACCTGAGTAGAAAAAACACATCTAACATTCCAAGGAAAACCATCTGTGATAGAAACTGCAGCATCTAGACGGTGGTTTCCCTGTGAGAATTCAGTTATTTTTTGAAATTAATCCTTCCTGAAAAGTTTGTTTTTCAGGATGCACTTAGGCTCTTTTGGATCCTAAGAAGACTATTTAGCAGAGTTGAAGAAACACATGTACCTGTCGACGTAAAACCATTGGTGTTAGACCCAGGAACAAATCGCACATTATTTTGCTGTGAGAATTGTTCTGGTTTTTGTAAGGAATACTTCCTGCATATCAGAATTTACAAGGTGGAGAAAGGCTCATTTTCTTCGAAGTTGCCCTCTTCAGCTAAGTTGAGGAAACCCATGAACCTCATGATAGAAAATAATCTGTGTTACAAGCAGGAGCATCTAGCACATTGTTTGTTGTGAGAAACAGTTTTATTTCTGACGAGATATTTTCAGCAACGTAGATTTCTCAGGGCGGTGATAGGCTCCATTTTTTCCGAAAGGCCTACTCAGCTGAGTTGAAGAAACTCATGCATCTTTCAAATGATAATCATTTGTGTTAGAAACACGAGAATGTACCACTTTGGTTCCCTTTGAGAACTCTTATTGTTCTTGAAAGGAATACTATCTGGAACTCAGGTTACTCAAGACGGAGATAGGCTCACTGTGTTCCAAATAGGTCTATTCCGCAGAGTTGCAGAAACACATACATCTCTCGAAATAAACCATGTGTGTTAGAAACAGGAGCACCTATCACTTTGTTTCCCTATGAGAATTGTGTTAGTTATTGAAAGGAATACTTCCTGCAACTTAGATTTTTCAAGCTGGCTATACCTGCTTTTTGTTCTAAACACACCTACTGAGCGGTATGGAAGAAAAACATGTATCTCTCAAAAACAAAACCTCTACAAAACATGCAGGAATATCTAGCAAATTACTTCGTGCAGAGAACTGAGTTAGTTTTTGAAATTAATACTTCCTGGAAATAGGTTCTTGATGGGGGAAATAGGCTCTGTGTGCCCCAATTATGCCTATTCCACTGGCTTAAAGATATCCATGTACATCTGTAATGAAAATCATCTGACTGGGGAGCGGGATAGCCTAGCACATTGTTCTCCTGTGGGAATTGAGTTTGTTTTGGGAAGGATTCTCAGGCAAATTAGGTGTTTCATTGAGGAGATAGCCTCTCTGTCTTCCAAACAGGACTTCAGCTGTGTAGAAGAACCAACCACATGTATCTTTTGAGAGAAAACCATTTGTGTTTGAAACACAAGAATCTAGCACATTGTTTCCCGATGAGAACTGAGTTTGGTTTTGGAATGAATACTCCCTGCAACTAAGGTTTTTCAAGGAGGTGATAGGCTCTTTTTCTTCCAAATAGTCCAATTCAGCTAAGATGAGGAAACTCATGTTGCACTGCAAGGACAAACAACTATGTGAGAAGCTCTAGCATCTAGCACAATGCTTACCTGAGAGAATTGAGGTTGTGTTTGAAAGGAATACCTCCTGCAAATCACAATTTGCATGGTGGAGGAAGGCTCATTTTGTTCAAAATAGGACTATTCCCCTAAGTTGAAGGAATTCATATATCTCTTGAAAGAAAACCACTGCGTGAGAAGTAGGAACATCTAGCACCTTCTTTCACTGTGAGAACTGAGTTAGTTTTGAAATGGGATATGGCCTGTCACATAGGTTTTTTCAGGTGGAGAAAGGCTCTCTTCCTTGCAAAAGGCCTATTCAGTTGAGTTCAAGATACACATGTATCTCTCGAAATAAAACCATCTGAGTAAGAAAGGGGAGCATTGAGCACCTTCTGTCCAAGTGAGAATTCACTGAGTTTTGGAAATTCTTCCTGCAAGTGAAGCTTTTCAAGGTGGAGAAAGGCTTTCTTTGTTCCAATTAGGCCTATTCAAGCCTTGCGGAGGAAATACATGTATGTCTTGAAAGTAAGCCATCTGTCTTAGAAGCAAAAGCATGTGGCACATTGTTTTTCTGTGAGAACTGAGTCAGCCTTTCATAAGGAATACTCACGTCAATGTTTGATTTTCAAGGTGGAGATATGCTCTCTTTGTTCCAAATAGGACTATTCTGTTGAGTTGGGGAAACGTATATGTCTTTTGAATGTATACTATTTGTTTTAGAAGCAGGAGCACGTACCACATTGGTTCCCTGCATAAATTGAGTTAATTTTTTAAAGGAATACTGCCTGCAACTGAGGTTTTTCATGGTGGAGATATGCTCTGCCTGTTCCCAATAGGCTCCCTCAGCTGAATTAAAGAAACACAGCTATGTCTTGAAAGAAAACCATTTTTGTCAGAAGCAGGAGAATCCAGCACATTATATCCCTGTGAGAATTGAAGTCGGGTCTGTATGGACTACATCTGCATCTTAGGGTTTACAAGGTGGACTTGGGTGCCCTTTTGTCCAAATCGGCCTATTCATGTGACTTGAAAAACACATGTATCTCCCGAAAGAAAATCATCTCTGGTAGAATCAGGAGCATAAGATACCTTGTTTCCTAGGAGAAATCACTTTGCTTTATGAGAAACACAACTTCCTGCAACTTACGTTTTTTGAAGCTGGGGATATTCACTTTCTGTTCCAAGTAGACCTCTTCTGTGGAGTTGAAGAAATACCTGTATTTCTGGGTAGAAAACAATACGTCTGAGAAGCAGGAGCTTCTAGCACATTGGTTTCCTGTGAGAATTGAGCTCGTTTTGGAAGGAATACTTCCAGCATTTTATGTGTTTCAAGGTGGAGATACGCTGTCTGTGTTCCTTAAAGCTTACACTACTGAGTTGTAGAAAGAAATGTATCTTTCGAACAGAACCATTTTGTCATAGAAGCAGGAGCATCTACCCCATTGGTCCCCTGTGAGAATGGCTTAGTTTTTGAAAGGGATGCTACCTGCAACTTAGGATTTTCCACGTGGACATAGGCCAACTGACCTCAATTGAAGAAAACCATGTGTCTCTTGAAGAAAACCAGCTGTGATATAAGCAGGAGCATCTAACACATTATTTTTCTGGGAGATTGAGTTCTTTTTTCAATGGAATACATCCTACAATGTAGGTTTTTCAAGGTGGATATAGGCTCTCGATGTTCCAAATAGGTCTATTTAGCAGAATTACAGAAAGAGAGGTATCCCTTCAACGAAAACTATCAATGATAGAAGCAGGAACATCTAGCACATGGTTTTCCAGTAAGAATTGGGTAGCTTTTTAAAGAAAAAATTCCTGCATATCAGAGTATTCAAGGTGGAGGAAGGCTCGTTCTGTTCCCAATAGGTCCCTTTAGACATGCTGAATAAACACATATGTCATTCAAAAGAAAACCATCTGTATTTAAAAGCAGAAGCATCAAGCACATTGTTTCCTTGTGAGAATTAAGTCAGTTTCTGAAATGAATATTGTCTGTAACTTACGTGTTTCAATTTGAAGGTAGGCTCTCTTTGTTTCAAATAGGCGTATTCAGCAGAGTTGAAGAAACACATGGAACTTTCAAAGGAAAACCATTTGTGTTATAAGCAAGCACATTGAGGACTTTCTTTGCTCTGAGAATTGCCTTAGTTTTTCAATGACATTCTACGTGGAAGTTAGGTTTTTCAAGGTGGAGATAGGCTCTGTTTGTTAGCACAGGTCTATTCAGCTGATTTGAAAAACATATGTGCCACTCTAAAGAAAATGATCTATGTTAGATGTGCCACTGCTAGCACATGGTTTCACAGTGACAACTGTGTTAGTTTTGAAAGGAATACTTCCTGCAAACCTGAGTTTACTAGGTGGAGAAGGCTCATTTGTGCCGAATTGGCCTATTCACCTGAGTAGAAAAAACACATCTAACATTCCAAGGAAAACCATCTGTGATAGAAACTGCAGCATCTAGACGGTGGTTTCCCTGTGAGAATTCAGTTATTTTTTGAAATTAATCCTTCCTGAAAAGTTTGTTTTTCAGGATGCACTTAGGCTCTTTTGGATCCTAAGAAGACTATTTAGCAGAGTTGAAGAAACACATGTACCTGTCGACGTAAAACAATTGGTGTTAGACCCAGGAACAAATTGCACATTATTTTGCTGTGAGAATTGTTCTGGTTTTTGTAAGGAATACTTCCTGCATATCAGAATTTACAAGGTGGAGAAAGGCTCATTTTCTTCAAAGTTGCCCTCTTCAGCTAAGTTGAGGAAACGCATGAACCTCATGATAGAAAACAATCTGTGTTACAAGCAGGAGCATCTAGCACATTGTTTGTTGTGAGAAACAGTTGGATTTCTGACGAGATATTTTCAGCAACGTAGGTTTCTCAGGGCGGTGATAGGCTCCATTTTTTCCAAAAGGCCTACTCAGCTGAGTTGAAGAAACTCATGCATCTTTCAAATGATAATCATTTGTGTTAGAAACACGAGAATGTACCACTTTGGTTCCCTTTGAGAACTCTTATTGTTCTTGAAAGGAATACTATCTGGAACTCAGGTTACTCAAGACGGAGATAGGCTCACTGTGTTCCAAATAGGTCTATTCCGCAGAGTTGCAGAAACACATACATCTCTCGAAATAAACAATGTGTGTTAGAAACAGGAGCACCTATCACTTTGTTTCCCTATGAGAATTGTGTTAGTTATTGAAAGGAATACTTCCTGCAACTTAGATTTTTCAAGCTGGCTATACCTGCTTTTTGTTCTAAACACACCTACTGAGCGGTATGGAAGAAAAACATGTATCTCTCAAAAACAAAACCTCTACAAAACATGCAGGAATATCTAGCAAATTACTTCGTGCAGAGAACTGAGTTAGTTTTTGAAATTAATACTTCCTGGAAATAGGTTCTTGATGGGGGAAATAGGCTCTGTGGGCCCCAATTACGCCTATTCCACTGGCTTAAAGATATCCATGTACATCTGTAATGAAAATCATCTGACTGGGGAGCGGGATAGCCTAGCACATTGTTCTCCTGTGGGAATTGAGTTTGTTTTGGGAAGGATTCTCAGGCAAATTAGGTGTTTCATTGAGGAGATAGCCTCTCTGTCTTCCAAACAGGACTTCAGCTGTGTAGAAGAACCAACCACATGTATCTTTTGAGAGAAAACCATTTGTGTTTGAAACACAAGAATCTAGCACATTGTTTCCCGATGAGAACTGAGTTTGGTTTTGGAATGAATACTCCCTGCAACTAAGGTTTTTCAAGGAGGTGATAGGCTCTTTTTCTTCCAAATAGTCCAATTCAGCTAAGATGAGGAAACTCATGTTGCACTGCAAGGACAAACAACTATGTGAGAAGCTCTAGCATCTAGCACAATGCTTACCTGAGAGAATTGAGGTTGTGTTTGAAAGGAATACCTCCTGCAAATCACAATTTGCATGGTGGAGGAAGGCTCATTTTGTTCAAAATAGGACTATTCCCCTAAGTTGAAGGAATTCATATATCTCTTGAAAGAAAACCACTGCGTGAGAAGTAGGAACATCTAGCACCTTCTTTCACTGTGAGAACTGAGTTAGTTTTGAAATGGGATATGGCCTGTCACATAGGTTTTTTCAGGTGGAGAAAGGCTCTCTTCCTTGCAAAAGGCCTATTCAGTTGAGTTCAAGATACACATGTATCTCTCGAAATAAAACCATCTGAGTAAGAAAGGGGAGCATTGAGCACCTTCTGTCCAAGTGAGAATTCACTGAGTTTTGGAAATTCTTCCTGCAAGTGAAGCTTTTCAAGGTGGAGAAAGGCTTTCTTTGTTCCAATTAGGCCTATTCAAGCCTTGCGGAGGAAATACATGTATGTCTTGAAAGTAAGCCATCTGTCTTAGAAGCAAAAGCATGTGGCACATTGTTTTTCTGTGAGAACTGAGTCAGCCTTTCATAAGGAATACTCACGTCAATGTTTGATTTTCAAGGTGGAGATATGCTCTCTTTGTTCCAAATAGGACTATTCTGTTGAGTTGGGGAAACGTATATGTCTTTTGAATGTATACTATTTGTTTTAGAAGCAGGAGCACGTACCACATTGGTTCCCTGCATAAATTGAGTTAATTTTTTAAAGGAATACTGCCTGCAACTGAGGTTTTTCATGGTGGAGATAAGCTCTGCCTGTTCCCAATAGGCTCCCTCAGCTGAATTAAAGAAACACAGCTATGTCTTGAAAGAAAACCATTTTTGTCAGAAGCAGGAGAATCCAGCACATTATATCCCTGTGAGAATTGAAGTCGGGTCTGTATGGACTACATCTGCATCTTAGGGTTTACAAGGTGGACTTGGGTGCCCTTTTGTCCAAATCGGCCTATTCATGTGACTTGAAAAACACATGTATCTCCCGAAAGAAAATCATCTCTGGTAGAATCAGGAGCATAAGATACCTTGTTTCCTAGGAGAAATCACTTTGCTTTATGAGAAACACAACTTCCTGCAACTTACGTTTTTTGAAGCTGGGGATATTCACTTTCTGTTCCAAGTAGACCTCTTCTGTGGAGTTGAAGAAATACCTGTATTTCTGGGTAGAAAACAATACGTCTGAGAAGCAGGAGCTTCTAGCACATTGGTTTCCTGTGAGAATTGAGCTCGTTTTGGAAGGAATACTTCCAGCATTTTATGTGTTTCAAGGTGGAGATACGCTGTCTGTGTTCCTTAAAGCTTACACTACTGAGTTGTAGAAAGAAATGTATCTTTCGAACAGAACCATTTTGTCATAGAAGCAGGAGCATCTACCCCATTGGTCCCCTGTGAGAATGGCTTAGTTTTTGAAAGGGATGCTACCTGCAACTTAGGATTTTCCACGTGGACATAGGCAACTGACCTCAATTGAAGAAAACCATGTGTCTCTTGAAGAAAACCAGCTGTGATATAAGCAGGAGCATCTAACACATTATTTTTCTGGGAGATTGAGTTCTTTTTTCAATGGAATACATCCTACAATGTAGGTTTTTCAAGGTGGATATAGGCTCTCGATGTTCCAAATAGGTCTATTTAGCAGAATTACAGAAAGAGAGGTATCCCTTCAACGAAAACTATCAATGATAGAAGCAGGAACATCTAGCACATGGTTTTCCAGTAAGAATTGGGTAGCTTTTTAAAGAAAAAAGTCCTGCATATCAGAGTATTCAAGGTGGAGGAAGGCTCGTTCTGTTCCCAATAGGTCCCTTTAGACATGCTGAATAAACACATATGTCATTCAAAAGAAAACCATCTGTATTTAAAAGCAGAAGCATCAAGCACATTGTTTCCTTGTGAGAATTAAGTCAGTTTCTGAAATGAATATTGTCCGTAACTTACGTGTTTCAATTTGAAGGTAGGCTCTCTTTGTTTCAAATAGGCGTATTCAGCAGAGTTGAAGAAACACATGGAACTTTCAAAGGAAAACCATTTGTGTTATAAGCAAGCACATTGAGGACTTTCTTTGCTCTGAGAATTGCCTTAGTTTTTCAATGACATTCTACGTGGAAGTTAGGTTTTTCAAGGTGGAGATAGGCTCTGTTTGTTAGCACAGGTCTATTCAGCTGATTTGAAAAACATATGTGCCACTCTAAAGAAAATGATCTATGTTAGATGTGCCACTGCTAGCACATGGTTTCACAGTGACAACTGTGTTAGTTTTGAAAGGAATACTTCCTGCAAACCTGAGTTTACTAGGTGGAGAAGGCTCATTTGTGCCGAATTGGCCTATTCACCTGAGTAGAAAAAACACATCTAACATTCCAAGGAAAACCATCTGTGATAGAAACTGCAGCATCTAGACGGTGGTTTCCCTGTGAGAATTCAGTTATTTTTTGAAATTAATCCTTCCTGAAAAGTTTGTTTTTCAGGATGCACTTAGGCTCTTTTGGATCCTAAGAAGACTATTTAGCAGAGTTGAAGAAACACATGTACCTGTCGACGTAAAACCATTGGTGTTAGACCCAGGAACAAATCGCACATTATTTTGCTGTGAGAATTGTTCTGGTTTTTGTAAGGAATACTTCCTGCATATCAGAATTTACAAGGTGGAGAAAGGCTCATTTTCTTCGAAGTTGCCCTCTTCAGCTAAGTTGAGGAAACGCATGAACCTCATGATAGAAAATAATCTGTGTTACAAGCAGGAGCATCTAGCACATTGTTTCTTGTGAGAAACAGTTGGATTTCTGACGAGATATTTTCAGCAACGTAGGTTTCTCAGGGCGGTGATAGGCTCCATTTTTTCCGAAAGGCCTACTCAGCTGAGTTGAAGAAACTCATGCATCTTTCAAATGATAATCATTTGTGTTAGAAACACGAGAATGTACCACTTTGGTTCCCTTTGAGAACTCTTATTGTTCTTGAAAGGAATACTATCTGGAACTCAGGTTACTCAAGACGGAGATAGGCTCACTGTGTTCCAAATAGGTCTATTCCGCAGAGTTGCAGAAACACATACATCTCTCGAAATAAACCATGTGTGTTAGAAACAGGAGCACCTATCACTTTGTTTCCCTATGAGAATTGTGTTAGTTATTGAAAGGAATACTTCCTGCAACTTAGATTTTTCAAGCTGGCTATACCTGCTTTTTGTTCTAAACACACCTACTGAGCGGTATGGAAGAAAAACATGTATCTCTCAAAAACAAAACCTCTACAAAACATGCAGGAATATCTAGCAAATTACTTCGTGCAGAGAACTGAGTTAGTTTTTGAAATTAATACTTCCTGGAAATAGGTTCTTGATGGGGGAAATAGGCTCTGTGGGCCCCAATTACGCCTATTCCACTGGCTTAAAGATATCCATGTACATCTGTAATGAAAATCATCTGACTGGGGAGCGGGATAGCCTAGCACATTGTTCTCCTGTGGGAATTGAGTTTGTTTTGGGAAGGATTCTCAGGCAAATTAGGTGTTTCATTGAGGAGATAGCCTCTCTGTCTTCCAAACAGGACTTCAGCTGTGTAGAAGAACCAACCACATGTATCTTTTGAGAGAAAACCATTTGTGTTTGAAACACAAGAATCTAGCACATTGTTTCCCGATGAGAACTGAGTTTGGTTTTGGAATGAATACTCCCTGCAACTAAGGATTTTCAAGGAGGTGATAGGCTATTTTTCTTCCAAATAGTCCAATTCAGCTAAGATGAGGAAACTCATGTTGCACTGCAAGGACAAACAACTATGTGAGAAGCTCTAGCATCTAGCACAATGCTTACCTGAGAGAATTGAGGTTGTGTTTGAAAGGAATACCTCCTGCAAATCACAATTTGCATGGTGGAGGAAGGCTCATTTTGTTCAAAATAGGACTATTCCCCTAAGTTGAAGGAATTCATATATCTCTTGAAAGAAAACCACTGCGCGAGAAGTAGGAACATCTAGCACCTTCTTTCACTGTGAGAACTGAGTTAGTTTTGAAATGGGATATGGCCTGTCACATAGGTTTTTTCAGGTGGAGAAAGGCTCTCTTCCTTGCAAAAGGCCTATTCAGTTGAGTTCAAGATACACATGTATCTCTCGAAATAAAACCATCTGAGTAAGAAAGTGGAGCATTGAGCACCTTCTGTCCAAGTGAGAATTCACTGAGTTTTGGAAATTCTTCCTGCAAGTGAAGCTTTTCAAGGTGGAGAAAGGCTTTCTGTGTTCCAATTAGGCCTATTCAAGCCTTGCGGAGGAAATACATGTATGTCTTGAAAGTAAGCCATCTGTCTTAGAAGCAAAAGCATGTGGCACATTGTTTTTCTGTGAGAACTGAGTCAGCCTTTCATAAGGAATACTCACGTCAATGTTTGATTTTCAAGGTGGAGATATGCTCTCTTTGTTCCAAATAGGACTATTCTGTTGAGTTGGGGAAACGTATATGTCTTTTGAATGTATACTATTTGTTTTAGAAGCAGGAGCACGTACCACATTGGTTCCCTGCATAAATTGAGTTAATTTTTTAAAGGAATACTGCCTGCAACTGAGGTTTTTCATGGTGGAGATAAGCTCTGCCTGTTCCCAATAGGCTCCCTCAGCTGAATTAAAGAAACACAGCTATGTCTTGAAAGAAAACCATTTTTGTCAGAAGCAGGAGAATCCAGCACATTATATCCCTGTGAGAATTGAAGTCGGGTCTGTATGGACTACATCTGCATCTTAGGGTTTACAAGGTGGACTTGGGTGCCCTTTTGTCCAAATCGGCCTATTCATGTGACTTGAAAAACACATGTATCTCCCAAAAGAAAATCATCTCTGGTAGAATCAGGAGCATAAGATACCTTGTTTCCTAGGAGAAATCACTTTGCTTTATGAGAAACACAACTTCCTGCAACTTACGTTTTTTGAAGCTGGGGATATTCACTTTCTGTTCCAAGTAGACCTCTTCTGTGGAGTTGAAGAAATACCTGTATTTCTGGGTAGAAAACAATACGTCTGAGAAGCAGGAGCTTCTAGCACATTGGTTTCCTGTGAGAATTGAGCTCGTTTTGGAAGGAATACTTCCAGCATTTTATGTGTTTCAAGGTGGAGATACGCTGTCTGTGTTCCTTAAAGCTTACACTACTGAGTTGTAGAAAGAAATGTATCTTTCGAACAGAACCATTTTGTCATAGAAGCAGGAGCATCTACCCCATTGGTCCCCTGTGAGAATGGCTTAGTTTTTGAAAGGGATGCTACCTGCAACTTAGGATTTTCCACGTGGACATAGGCCAACTGACCTCAATTGAAGAAAACCATGTGTCTCTTGAAGAAAACCAGCTGTGATATAAGCAGGAGCATCTAACACATTATTTTTCTGGGAGATTGAGTTCTTTTTTCAATGGAATACATCCTACAATGTAGGTTTTTCAAGGTGGATATAGGCTCTCGATGTTCCAAATAGGTCTATTTAGCAGAATTACAGAAAGAGAGGTATCCCTTCAACGAAAACTATCAATGATAGAAGCAGGAACATCTAGCACATGGTTTTCCAGTAAGAATTGGGTAGCTTTTTAAAGAAAAAATTCCTGCATATCAGAGTATTCAAGGTGGAGGAAGGCTCGTTCTGTTCCCAATAGGTCCCTTTAGACATGCTGAATAAACACATATGTCATTCAAAAGAAAACCATCTGTATTTAAAAGCAGAAGCATCAAGCACATTGTTTCCTTGTGAGAATTAAGTCAGTTTCTGAAATGAATATTGTCTGTAACTTACGTGTTTCAATTTGAAGGTAGGCTCTCTTTGTTTCAAATAGGCGTATTCAGCAGAGTTGAAGAAACACATGGAACTTTCAAAGGAAAACCATTTGTGTTATAAGCAAGCACATTGAGGACTTTCTTTGCTCTGAGAATTGCCTTAGTTTTTCAATGACATTCTACGTGGAAGTTAGGTTTTTCAAGGTGGAGATAGGCTCTGTTTGTTAGCACAGGTCTATTCAGCTGATTTGAAAAACATATGTGCCACTCTAAAGAAAATGATCTATGTTAGATGTGCCACTGCTAGCACATGGTTTCACAGTGACAACTGTGTTACTTTTGAAAGGAATACTTCCTGCAAACCTGAGTTTACTAGGTGGAGAAGGCTCATTTGTGCCGAATTGGCCTATTCACCTGAGTAGAAAAAACACATCTAACATTCCAAGGAAAACCATCTGTGATAGAAACTGCAGCATCTAGACGGTGGTTTCCCTGTGAGAATTCAGTTATTTTTTGAAATTAATCCTTCCTGAAAAGTTTGTTTTTCAGGATGCACTTAGGCTCTTTTGGATCCTAAGAAGACTATTTAGCAGAGTTGAAGAAACACATGTACCTGTCGACGTAAAACCATTGGTGTTAGACCCAGGAACAAATCGCACATTATTTTGCTGTGAGAATTGTTCTGGTTTTTGTAAGGAATACTTCCTGCATATCAGAATTTACAAGGTGGAGAAAGGCTCATTTTCTTCAAAGTTGCCCTCTTCAGCTAAGTTGAGGAAACGCATGAACCTCATGATAGAAAATAATCTGTGTTACAAGCAGGAGCATCTAGCACATTGTTTGTTGTGAGAAACAGTTGGATTTCTGACGAGATATTTTCAGCAACGTAGGTTTCTCAGGGCGGTGATAGGCTACATTTTTTCCGAAAGGCCTACTCAGCTGAGTTGAAGAAACTCATGCATCTTTCAAATGATAATCATTTGTGTTAGAAACACGAGAATGTACCACTTTGGTTCCCTTTGAGAACTCTTATTGTTCTTGAAAGGAATACTATCTGGAACTCAGGTTACTCAAGACGGAGATAGGCTCACTGTGTTCCAAATAGGTCTATTCCGCAGAGTTGCAGAAACACATACATCTCTCGAAATAAACCATGTGTGTTAGAAACAGGAGCACCTATCACTTTGTTTCCCTATGAGAATTGTGTTAGTTATTGAAAGGAATACTTCCTGCAACTTAGATTTTTCAAGCTGGCTATACCTGCTTTTTGTTCTAAACACACCTACTGAGCGGTATGGAAGAAAAACATGTATCTCTCAAAAACAAAACCTCTACAAAACATGCAGGAATATCTAGCAAATTACTTCGTGCAGAGAACTGAGTTAGTTTTTGAAATTAATACTTCCTGGAAATAGGTTCTTGATGGGGGAAATAGGCTCTGTGGGCCCCAATTACGCCTATTCCACTGGCTTAAAGATATCCATGTACATCTGTAATGAAAATCATCTGACTGGGGAGCGGGATAGCCTAGCACATTGTTCTCCTGTGGGAATTGAGTTTGTTTTGGGAAGGATTCTCAGGCAAATTAGGTGTTTCATTGAGGAGATAGCCTCTCTGTCTTCCAAACAGGACTTCAGCTGTGTAGAAGAACCAACCACATGTATCTTTTGAGAGAAAACCATTTGTGTTTGAAACACAAGAATCTAGCACATTGTTTCCCGATGAGAACTGAGTTTGGTTTTGGAATGAATACTCCCTGCAACTAAGGTTTTTCAAGGAGGTGATAGGCTATTTTTCTTCCAAATAGTCCAATTCAGCTAAGATGAGGAAACTCATGTTGCACTGCAAGGACAAACAACTATGTGAGAAGCTCTAGCATCTAGCACAATGCTTACCTGAGAGAATTGAGGTTGTGTTTGAAAGGAATACCTCCTGCAAATCACAATTTGCATGGTGGAGGAAGGCTCATTTTGTTCAAAATAGGACTATTCCCCTAAGTTGAAGGAATTCATATATCTCTTGAAAGAAAACCACTGCGCGAGAAGTAGGAACATCTAGCACCTTCTTTCACTGTGAGAACTGAGTTAGTTTTGAAATGGGATATGGCCTGTCACATAGGTTTTTTCAGGTGGAGAAAGGCTCTCTTCCTTGCAAAAGGCCTATTCAGTTGAGTTCAAGATACACATGTATCTCTCGAAATAAAACCATCTGAGTAAGAAAGGGGAGCATTGAGCACCTTCTGTCCAAGTGAGAATTCACTGAGTTTTGGAAATTCTTCCTGCAAGTGAAGCTTTTCAAGGTGGAGAAAGGCTTTCTTTGTTCCAATTAGGCCTATTCAAGCCTTGCGGAGGAAATACATGTATGTCTTGAAAGTAAGCCATCTGTCTTAGAAGCAAAAGCATGTGGCACATTGTTTTTCTGTGAGAACTGAGTCAGCCTTTCATAAGGAATACTCACGTCAATGTTTGATTTTCAAGGTGGAGATATGCTCTCTTTGTTCCAAATAGGACTATTCTGTTGAGTTGGGGAAACGTATATGTCTTTTGAATGTATACTATTTGTTTTAGAAGCAGGAGCACGTACCACATTGGTTCCCTGCATAAATTGAGTTAATTTTTTAAAGGAATACTGCCTGCAACTGAGGTTTTTCATGGTGGAGATAAGCTCTGCCTGTTCCCAATAGGCTCCCTCAGCTGAATTAAAGAAACACAGCTATGTCTTGAAAGAAAACCATTTTTGTCAGAAGCAGGAGAATCCAGCACATTATATCCCTGTGAGAATTGAAGTCGGGTCTGTATGGACTACATCTGCATCTTAGGGTTTACAAGGTGGACTTGGGTGCCCTTTTGTCCAAATCGGCCTATTCATGTGACTTGAAAAACACATGTATCTCCCGAAAGAAAATCATCTCTGGTAGAATCAGGAGCATAAGATACCTTGTTTCCTAGGAGAAATCACTTTGCTTTATGAGAAACACAACTTCCTGCAACTTACGTTTTTTGAAGCTGGGGATATTCACTTTCTGTTCCAAGTAGACCTCTTCTGTGGAGTTGAAGAAATACCTGTATTTCTGGGTAGAAAACAATACGTCTGAGAAGCAGGAGCTTCTAGCACATTGGTTTCCTGTGAGAATTGATTTCGTTTTGGAAGGAATACTTCCAGCATTTTATGTGTTTCAAGGTGGAGATACGCTGTCTGTGTTCCTTAAAGCTTACACTACTGAGTTGTAGAAAGAAATGTATCTTTCGAACAGAACCATTTTGTCATAGAAGCAGGAGCATCTACCCCATTGGTCCCCTGTGAGAATGGCTTAGTTTTTGAAAGGGATGCTACCTGCAACTTAGGATTTTCCACGTGGACATAGGCCAACTGACCTCAATTGAAGAAAACCATGTGTCTCTTGAAGAAAACCAGCTGTGATATAAGCAGGAGCATCTAACACATTATTTTTCTGGGAGATTGAGTTCTTTTTTCAATGGAATACATCCTACAATGTAGGTTTTTCAAGGTGGATATAGGCTCTCGATGTTCCAAATAGGTCTATTTAGCAGAATTACAGAAAGAGAGGTATCCCTTCAACGAAAACTATCAATGATAGAAGCAGGAACATCTAGCACATGGTTTTCCAGTAAGAATTGGGTAGCTTTTTAAAGAAAAAATTCCTGCATATCAGAGTATTCAAGGTGGAGGAAGGCTCGTTCTGTTCCCAATAGGTCCCTTTAGACATGCTGAATAAACACATATGTCATTCAAAAGAAAACCATCTGTATTTAAAAGCAGAAGCATCAAGCACATTGTTTCCTTGTGAGAATTAAGTCAGTTTCTGAAATGAATATTGTCTGTAACTTACGTGTTTCAATTTGAAGGTAGGCTCTTTTTGTTTCAAATAGGCGTATTCAGCAGAGTTGAAGAAACACATGGAACTTTCAAAAGAAAACCATTTGTGTTATAAGCAAGCACATTGAGGACTTTCTTTGCTCTGAGAATTGCCTTAGTTTTTCAATGACATTCTACGTGGAAGTTAGGTTTTTCAAGGTGGAGATAGGCTCTGTTTGTTAGCACAGGTCTATTCAGCTGATTTGAAAAACATATGTGCCACTCTAAAGAAAATGATCTATGTTAGATGTGCCACTGCTAGCACATGGTTTCACAGTGACAACTGTGTTAGTTTTGAAAGGAATACTTCCTGCAAACCTGAGTTTACTAGGTGGAGAAGGCTCATTTGTGCCGAATTGGCCTATTCACCTGAGTAGAAAAAACACATCTAACATTCCAAGGAAAACCATCTGTGATAGAAACTGCAGCATCTAGACGGTGGTTTCCCTGTGAGAATTCAGTTATTTTTTGAAATTAATCCTTCCTGAAAAGTTTGTTTTTCAGGATGCACTTAGGCTCTTTTGGATCCTAAGAAGACTATTTAGCAGAGTTGAAGAAACACATGTACCTGTCGACGTAAAACCATTGGTGTTAGACCCAGGAACAAATCGCACATTATTTTGCTGTGAGAATTGTTCTGGTTTTTGTAAGGAATACTTCCTGCATATCAGAATTTACAAGGTGGAGAAAGGCTCATTTTCTTCGAAGTTGCCCTCTTCAGCTAAGTTGAGGAAACCCATGAACCTCATGATAGAAAATAATCTGTGTTACAAGCAGGAGCATCTAGCACATTGTTTGTTGTGAGAAACAGTTTTATTTCTGACGAGATATTTTCAGCAACGTAGGTTTCTCAGGGCGGTGATAGGCTCCATTTTTTCCAAAAGGCCTACTCAGCTGAGTTGAAGAAACTCATGCATCTTTCAAATGATAATCATTTGTGTTAGAAACACGAGAATGTACCACTTTGGTTCCCTTTGAGAACTCTTATTGTTCTTGAAAGGAATACTATCTGGAACTCAGGTTACTCAAGACGGAGATAGGCTCACTGTGTTCCAAATAGGTCTATTCCGCAGAGTTGCAGAAACACATACATCTCTCGAAATAAACCATGTGTGTTAGAAACAGGAGCACCTATCACTTTGTTTCCCTATGAGAATTGTGTTAGTTATTGAAAGGAATACTTCCTGCAACTTAGATTTTTCAAGCTGGCTATACCTGCTTTTTGTTCTAAACACACCTACTGAGCGGTATGGAAGAAAAACATGTATCTCTCAAAAACAAAACCTCTACAAAACATGCAGGAATATCTAGCAAATTACTTCGTGCAGAGAACTGAGTTAGTTTTTGAAATTAATACTTCCTGGAAATAGGTTCTTGATGGGGGAAATAGGCTCTGTGGGCCCCAATTACGCCTATTCCACTGGCTTAAAGATATCCATGTACATCTGTAATGAAAATCATCTGACTGGGGAGCGGGATAGCCTAGCACATTGTTCTCCTGTGGGAATTGAGTTTGTTTTGGGAAGGATTCTCAGGCAAATTAGGTGTTTCATTGAGGAGATAGCCTCTCTGTCTTCCAAACAGGACTTCAGCTGTGTAGAAGAACCAACCACATGTATCTTTTGAGAGAAAACCATTTGTGTTTGAAACACAAGAATCTAGCACATTGTTTCCCGATGAGAACTGAGTTTGGTTTTGGAATGAATACTCCCTGCAACTAAGGTTTTTCAAGGAGGTGATAGGCTATTTTTCTTCCAAATAGTCCAATTCAGCTAAGATGAGGAAACTCATGTTGCACTGCAAGGACAAACAACTATGTGAGAAGCTCTAGCATCTAGCACAATGCTTACCTGAGAGAATTGAGGTTGTGTTTGAAAGGAATACCTCCTGCAAATCACAATTTGCATGGTGGAGGAAGGCTCATTTTGTTCAAAATAGGACTATTCCCCTAAGTTGAAGGAATTCATATATCTCTTGAAAGAAAACCACTGCGCGAGAAGTAGGAACATCTAGCACCTTCTTTCACTGTGAGAACTGAGTTAGTTTTGAAATGGGATATGGCCTGTCACATAGGTTTTTTCAGGTGGAGAAAGGCTCTCTTCCTTGCAAAAGGCCTATTCAGTTGAGTTCAAGATACACATGTATCTCTCGAAATAAAACCATCTGAGTAAGAAAGGGGAGCATTGAGCACCTTCTGTCCAAGTGAGAATTCACTGAGTTTTGGAAATTCTTCCTGCAAGTGAAGCTTTTCAAGGTGGAGAAAGGCTTTCTTTGTTCCAATTAGGCCTATTCAAGCCTTGCGGAGGAAATACATGTATGTCTTGAAAGTAAGCCATCTGTCTTAGAAGCAAAAGCATGTGGCACATTGTTTTTCTGTGAGAACTGAGTCAGCCTTTCATAAGGAATACTCACGTCAATGTTTGATTTTCAAGGTGGAGATATGCTCTCTTTGTTCCAAATAGGACTATTCTGTTGAGTTGGGGAAACGTATATGTCTTTTGAATGTATACTATTTGTTTTAGAAGCAGGAGCACGTACCACATTGGTTCCCTGCATAAATTGAGTTAATTTTTTAAAGGAATACTGCCTGCAACTGAGGTTTTTCATGGTGGAGATAAGCTCTGCCTGTTCCCAATAGGCTCCCTCAGCTGAATTAAAGAAACACAGCTATGTCTTGAAAGAAAACCATTTTTGTCAGAAGCAGGAGAATCCAGCACATTATATCCCTGTGAGAATTGAAGTCGGGTCTGTATGGACTACATCTGCATCTTAGGGTTTACAAGGTGGACTTGGGTGCCCTTTTGTCCAAATCGGCCTATTCATGTGACTTGAAAAACACATGTATCTCCCGAAAGAAAATCATCTCTGGTAGAATCAGGAGCATAAGATACCTTGTTTCCTAGGAGAAATCACTTTGCTTTATGAGAAACACAACTTCCTGCAACTTACGTTTTTTGAAGCTGGGGATATTCACTTTCTGTTCCAAGTAGACCTCTTCTGTGGAGTTGAAGAAATACCTGTATTTCTGGGTAGAAAACAATACGTCTGAGAAGCAGGAGCTTCTAGCACATTGGTTTCCTGTGAGAATTGATTTCGTTTTGGAAGGAATACTTCCAGCATTTTATGTGTTTCAAGGTGGAGATACGCTGTCTGTGTTCCTTAAAGCTTACACTACTGAGTTGTAGAAAGAAATGTATCTTTCGAACAGAACCATTTTGTCATAGAAGCAGGAGCATCTACCCCATTGGTCCCCTGTGAGAATGGCTTAGTTTTTGAAAGGGATGCTACCTGCAACTTAGGATTTTCCACGTGGACATAGGCCAACTGACCTCAATTGAAGAAAACCATGTGTCTCTTGAAGAAAACCAGCTGTGATATAAGCAGGAGCATCTAACACATTATTTTTCTGGGAGATTGAGTTCTTTTTTCAATGGAATACATCCTACAATGTAGGTTTTTCAAGGTGGATATAGGCTCTCGATGTTCCAAATAGGTCTATTTAGCAGAATTACAGAAAGAGAGGTATCCCTTCAACGAAAACTATCAATGATAGAAGCAGGAACATCTAGCACATGGTTTTCCAGTAAGAATTGGGTAGCTTTTTAAAGAAAAAAGTCCTGCATATCAGAGTATTCAAGGTGGAGGAAGGCTCGTTCTGTTCCCAATAGGTCCCTTTAGACATGCTGAATAAACACATATGTCATTCAAAAGAAAACCATCTGTATTTAAAAGCAGAAGCATCAAGCACATTGTTTCCTTGTGAGAATTAAGTCAGTTTCTGAAATGAATATTGTCTGTAACTTACGTGTTTCAATTTGAAGGTAGGCTCTCTTTGTTTCAAATAGGCGTATTCAGCAGAGTTGAAGAAACACATGGAACTTTCAAAAGAAAACCATTTGTGTTATAAGCAAGCACATTGAGGACTTTCTTTGCTCTGAGAATTGCCTTAGTTTTTCAATGACATTCTACGTGGAAGTTAGGTTTTTCAAGGTGGAGATAGGCTCTGTTTGTTAGCACAGGTCTATTCAGCTGATTTGAAAAACATATGTGCCACTCTAAAGAAAATGATCTATGTTAGATGGGCCACTGCTAGCACATGGTTTCACAGTGACAACTGTGTTAGTTTTGAAAGGAATACTTCCTGCAAACCTGAGTTTACTAGGTGGAGAAGGCTCATTTGTGCCGAATTGGCCTATTCACCTGAGTAGAAAAAACACATCTAACATTCCAAGGAAAACCATCTGTGATAGAAACTGCAGCATCTAGACGGTGGTTTCCCTGTGAGAATTCAGTTATTTTTTGAAATTAATCCTTCCTGAAAAGTTTGTTTTTCAGGATGCACTTAGGCTCTTTTGGATCCTAAGAAGACTATTTAGCAGAGTTGAAGAAACACATGTACCTGTCGACGTAAAACCATTGGTGTTAGACCCAGGAACAAATCGCACATTATTTTGCTGTGAGAATTGTTCTGGTTTTTGTAAGGAATACTTCCTGCATATCAGAATTTACAAGGTGGAGAAAGGCTCATTTTCTTCGAAGTTGCCCTCTTCAGCTAAGTTGAGGAAACGCATGAACCTCATGATAGAAAATAATCTGTGTTACAAGCAGGAGCATCTAGCACATTGTTTGTTGTGAGAAACAGTTGGATTTCTGACGAGATATTTTCAGCAACGTAGGTTTCTCAGGGCGGTGATAGGCTACATTTTTTCCGAAAGGCCTACTCAGCTGAGTTGAAGAAACTCATGCATCTTTCAAATGATAATCATTTGTGTTAGAAACACGAGAATGTACCACTTTGGTTCCCTTTGAGAACTCTTATTGTTCTTGAAAGGAATACTATCTGGAACTCAGGTTACTCAAGACGGAGATAGGCTCCCTGTGTTCCAAATAGGTCTATTCCGCAGAGTTGCAGAAACACATACATCTCTCGAAATAAACCATGTGTGTTAGAAACAGGAGCACCTATCACTTTGTTTCCCTATGAGAATTGTGTTAGTTATTGAAAGGAATACTTCCTGCAACTTAGATTTTTCAAGCTGGCTATACCTGCTTTTTGTTCTAAACACACCTACTGAGCGGTATGGAAGAAAAA
Source organism: Castor canadensis (assembly GCF_047511655.1). Classification (NCBI taxonomy): domain Eukaryota; kingdom Metazoa; phylum Chordata; class Mammalia; order Rodentia; family Castoridae; genus Castor; species Castor canadensis. Next base: position 99,771,797 of record NC_133397.1, on the reverse strand, counting down.
CATGTATCTCTCAAAAACAAAACCTCTACAAAACATGCAGGAATATCTAGCAAATTACTTCGTGCAGAGAACTGAGTTAGTTTTTGAAATTAATACTTCCTGGAAATAGGTTCTTGATGGGGGAAATAGGCTCTGTGGGCCCCAATTACGCCTATTCCACTGGCTTAAAGATATCCATGTACATCTGTAATGAAAATCATCTGACTGGGGAGCGGGATAGCCTAGCACATTGTTCTCCTGTGGGAATTGAGTTTGTTTTGGGAAGGATTCTCAGGCAAATTAGGTGTTTCATTGAGGAGATAGCCTCTCTGTCTTCCAAACAGGACTTCAGCTGTGTAGAAGAACCAACCACATGTATCTTTTGAGAGAAAACCATTTGTGTTTGAAACACAAGAATCTAGCACATTGTTTCCCGATGAGAACTGAGTTTGGTTTTGGAATGAATACTCCCTGCAACTAAGGTTTTTCAAGGAGGTGATAGGCTATTTTTCTTCCAAATAGTCCAATTCAGCTAAGATGAGGAAACTCATGTTGCACTGCAAGGACAAACAACTATGTGAGAAGCTCTAGCATCTAGCACAATGCTTACCTCAGAGAATTGAGGTTGTGTTTGAAAGGAATACCTCCTGCAAATCACAATTTGCATGGTGGAGGAAGGCTCATTTTGTTCAAAATAGGACTATTCCCCTAAGTTGAAGGAATTCATATATCTCTTGAAAGAAAACCACTGCGTGAGAAGTAGGAACATCTAGCACCTTCTTTCACTGTGAGAACTGAGTTAGTTTTGAAATGGGATATGGCCTGTCACATAGGTTTTTTCAGGTGGAGAAAGGCTCTCTTCCTTGCAAAAGGCCTATTCAGTTGAGTTCAAGATACACATGTATCTCTCGAAATAAAACCATCTGAGTAAGAAAGGGGAGCATTGAGCACCTTCTGTCCAAGTGAGAATTCACTGAGTTTTGGAAATTCTTCCTGCAAGTGAAGCTTTTCAAGGTGGAGAAAGGCTTTCTTTGTTCCAATTAGGCCTATTCAAGCCTTGCGGAGGAAATACATGTATGTCTTGAAAGTAAGCCATCTGTCTTAGAAGCAAAAGCATGTGGCACATTGTTTTTCTGTGAGAACTGAGTCAGCCTTTCATAAGGAATACTCACGTCAATGTTTGATTTTCAAGGTGGAGATATGCTCTCTTTGTTCCAAATAGGACTATTCTGTTGAGTTGGGGAAACGTATATGTCTTTTGAATGTATACTATTTGTTTTAGAAGCAGGAGCACGTACCACATTGGTTCCCTGCATAAATTGAGTTAATTTTTTAAAGGAATACTGCCTGCAACTGAGGTTTTTCATGGTGGAGATAAGCTCTGCCTGTTCCCAATAGGCTCCCTCAGCTGAATTAAAGAAACACAGCTATGTCTTGAAAGAAAACCATTTTTGTCAGAAGCAGGAGAATCCAGCACATTATATCCCTGTGAGAATTGAAGTCGGGTCTGTATGGACTACATCTGCATCTTAGGGTTTACAAGGTGGACTTAGGTGCCTTTTTGTCCAAATCGGCCTATTCATGTGACTTGAAAAACACATGTATCTCCCGAAAGAAAATCATCTCTGGTAGAATCAGGAGCATAAGATATCTTGTTTCCTATGAGAAATCACTTTGCTTTATGAGAAACACAACTTCCTGCAACTTACGTTTTTTGAAGCTGGGGATATTCACTTTCTGTTCCAAGTAGACCTCTTCTGTGGAGTTGAAGAAATACCTGTATTTCTGGGTAGAAAACAATACGTCTGAGAAGCAGGAGCTTCTAGCACATTGGTTTCCTGTGAGAATTGATTTCGTTTTGGAAGGAATACTTCCAGCATTTTATGTGTTTCAAGGTGGAGATACGCTGTCTGTGTTCCTTAAAGCTTACACTACTGAGTTGTAGAAAGAAATGTATCTTTCGAACAGAACCATTTTGTCATAGAAGCAAGAGCATCTACCCCATTGGTCCCTGTGAGAATGGCTTAGTTTTTGAAAGGGATGCTACCTGCAACTTAGACTTTTCCACGTGGACATAGGCCAACTGACCTCAATTGAAGAAAACCATGTGTCTCTTGAAGAAAACCAGCTGTGATATAAGCAGGAGCATCTAACACATTATTTTTCTGGGAGATTGAGTTCTTTTTTCAATGGAATACATCCTACAATGTAGGTTTTTCAAGGTGGATATAGGCTCTCGATGTTCCAAATAGGTCTATTTAGCAGAATTACAGAAAGAGAGGTATCCCTTCAACGAAAACTATCAATGATAGAAGCAGGAACATCTAGCACATGGTTTTCCAGTAAGAATTGGGTAGCTTTTTAAAGAAAAAATTCCTGCATATCAGAGTATTCAAGGTGGAGGAAGGCTCGTTCTGTTCCCAATAGGTCCCTTTAGACATGCTGAATAAACACATATGTCATTCAAAAGAAAACCATCTGTATTTAAAAGCAGAAGCATCAAGCACATTGTTTCCTTGTGAGAATTAAGTCAGTTTCTGAAATGAATATTGTCTGTAACTTACGTGTTTCAATTTGAAGGTAGGCTCTCTTTGTTTCAAATAGGCGTATTCAGCAGAGTTGAAGAAACACATGGAACTTTCAAAGGAAAACCATTTGTGTTATAAGCAAGCACATTGAGGACTTTCTTTGCTCTGAGAATTGCCTTAGTTTTTCAATGACATTCTACGTGGAAGTTAGGTTTTTCAAGGTGGAGATAGGCTCTGTTTGTTAGCACAGGTCTATTCAGCTGATTTGAAAAACATATGTGCCACTCTAAAGAAAATGATCTATGTTAGATGTGCCACTGCTAGCACATGGTTTCACAGTGACAACTGTGTTAGTTTTGAAAGGAATACTTCCTGCAAACCTGAGTTTACTAGGTGGAGAAGGCTCATTTGTGCCGAATTGGCCTATTCACCTGAGTAGAAAAAACACATCTAACATTCCAAGGAAAACCATCTGTGATAGAAACTGCAGCATCTAGACGGTGGTTTCCCTGTGAGAATTCAGTTATTTTTTGAAATTAATCCTTCCTGAAAAGTTTGTTTTTCAGGATGCACTTAGGCTCTTTTGGATCCTAAGAAGACTATTTAGCAGAGTTGAAGAAACACATGTACCTGTCGACGTAAAACCATTGGTGTTAGACCCAGGAACAAATCGCACATTATTTTGCTGTGAGAATTGTTCTGGTTTTTGTAAGGAATACTTCCTGCATATCAGAATTTACAAGGTGGAGAAAGGCTCATTTTCTTCGAAGTTGCCCTCTTCAGCTAAGTTGAGGAAACGCATGAACCTCATGATAGAAAATAATCTGTGTTACAAGCAGGAGCATCTAGCACATTGTTTGTTGTGAGAAACAGTTGGATTTCTGACGAGATATTTTCAGCAACGTAGGTTTCTCAGGGCGGTGATAGGCTACATTTTTTCCGAAAGGCCTACTCAGCTGAGTTGAAGAAACTCATGCATCTTTCAAATGATAATCATTTGTGTTAGAAACACGAGAATGTACCACTTTGGTTCCCTTTGAGAACTCTTATTGTTCTTGAAAGGAATACTATCTGGAACTCAGGTTACTCAAGACGGAGATAGGCTCCCTGTGTTCCAAATAGGTCTATTCCGCAGAGTTGCAGAAACACATACATCTCTCGAAATAAACCATGTGTGTTAGAAACAGGAGCACCTATCACTTTGTTTCCCTATGAGAATTGTGTTAGTTATTGAAAGGAATACTTCCTGCAACTTAGATTTTTCAAGCTGGCTATACCTGCTTTTTGTTCTAAACACACCTACTGAGCGGTATGGAAGAAAAACATGTATCTCTCAAAAACAAAACCTCTACAAAACATGCAGGAATATCTAGCAAATTACTTCGTGCAGAGAACTGAGTTAGTTTTTGAAATTAATACTTCCTGGAAATAGGTTCTTGATGGGGGAAATAGGCTCTGTGGGCCCCAATTACGCCTATTCCACTGGCTTAAAGATATCCATGTACATCTGTAATGAAAATCATCTGACTGGGGAGCGGGATAGCCTAGCACATTGTTCTCCTGTGGGAATTGAGTTTGTTTTGGGAAGGATTCTCAGGCAAATTAGGTGTTTCATTGAGGAGATAGCCTCTCTGTCTTCCAAACAGGACTTCAGCTGTGTAGAAGAACCAACCACATGTATCTTTTGAGAGAAAACCATTTGTGTTTGAAACACAAGAATCTAGCACATTGTTTCCCGATGAGAACTGAGTTTGGTTTTGGAATGAATACTCCCTGCAACTAAGGTTTTTCAAGGAGGTGATAGGCTATTTTTCTTCCAAATAGTCCAATTCAGCTAAGATGAGGAAACTCATGTTGCACTGCAAGGACAAACAACTATGTGAGAAGCTCTAGCATCTAGCACAATGCTTACCTCAGAGAATTGAGGTTGTGTTTGAAAGGAATACCTCCTGCAAATCACAATTTGCATGGTGGAGGAAGGCTCATTTTGTTCAAAATAGGACTATTCCCCTAAGTTGAAGGAATTCATATATCTCTTGAAAGAAAACCACTGCGTGAGAAGTAGGAACATCTAGCACCTTCTTTCACTGTGAGAACTGAGTTAGTTTTGAAATGGGATATGGCCTGTCACATAGGTTTTTTCAGGTGGAGAAAGGCTCTCTTCCTTGCAAAAGGCCTATTCAGTTGAGTTCAAGATACACATGTATCTCTCGAAATAAAACCATCTGAGTAAGAAAGGGGAGCATTGAGCACCTTCTGTCCAAGTGAGAATTCACTGAGTTTTGGAAATTCTTCCTGCAAGTGAAGCTTTTCAAGGTGGAGAAAGGCTTTCTTTGTTCCAATTAGGCCTATTCAAGCCTTGCGGAGGAAATACATGTATGTCTTGAAAGTAAGCCATCTGTCTTAGAAGCAAAAGCATGTGGCACATTGTTTTTCTGTGAGAACTGAGTCAGCCTTTCATAAGGAATACTCACGTCAATGTTTGATTTTCAAGGTGGAGATATGCTCTCTTTGTTCCAAATAGGACTATTCTGTTGAGTTGGGGAAACGTATATGTCTTTTGAATGTATACTATTTGTTTTAGAAGCAGGAGCACGTACCACATTGGTTCCCTGCATAAATTGAGTTAATTTTTTAAAGGAATACTGCCTGCAACTGAGGTTTTTCATGGTGGAGATAAGCTCTGCCTGTTCCCAATAGGCTCCCTCAGCTGAATTAAAGAAACACAGCTATGTCTTGAAAGAAAACCATTTTTGTCAGAAGCAGGAGAATCCAGCACATTATATCCCTGTGAGAATTGAAGTCGGGTCTGTATGGACTACATCTGCATCTTAGGGTTTACAAGGTGGACTTAGGTGCCTTTTTGTCCAAATCGGCCTATTCATGTGACTTGAAAAACACATGTATCTCCCGAAAGAAAATCATCTCTGGTAGAATCAGGAGCATAAGATATCTTGTTTCCTATGAGAAATCACTTTGCTTTATGAGAAACACAACTTCCTGCAACTTACGTTTTTTGAAGCTGGGGATATTCACTTTCTGTTCCAAGTAGACCTCTTCTGTGGAGTTGAAGAAATACCTGTATTTCTGGGTAGAAAACAATACGTCTGAGAAGCAGGAGCTTCTAGCACATTGGTTTCCTGTGAGAATTGAGCTCGTTTTGGAAGGAATACTTCCAGCATTTTATGTGTTTCAAGGTGGAGATACGCTGTCTGTGTTCCTTAAAGCTTACACTACTGAGTTGTAGAAAGAAATGTATCTTTCGAACAGAACCATTTTGTCATAGAAGCAGGAGCATCTACCCCATTGGTCCCCTGTGAGAATGGCTTAGTTTTTGAAAGGGATGCTACCTGCAACTTAGGATTTTCCACGTGGACATAGGCCAACTGACCTCAATTGAAGAAAACCATGTGTCTCTTGAAGAAAACCAGCTGTGATATAAGCAGGAGCATCTAACACATTATTTTTCTGGGAGATTGAGTTCTTTTTTCAATGGAATACATCCTACAATGTAGGTTTTTCAAGGTGGATATAGGCTCTCGATGTTCCAAATAGGTCTATTTAGCAGAATTACAGAAAGAGAGGTATCCCTTCAACGAAAACTATCAATGATAGAAGCAGGAACATCTAGCACATGGTTTTCCAGTAAGAATTGGGTAGCTTTTTAAAGAAAAAATTCCTGCATATCAGAGTATTCAAGGTGGAGGAAGGCTCGTTCTGTTCCCAATAGGTCCCTTTAGACATGCTGAATAAACACATATGTCATTCAAAAGAAAACCATCTGTATTTAAAAGCAGAAGCATCAAGCACATTGTTTCCTTGTGAGAATTAAGTCAGTTTCTGAAATGAATATTGTCTGTAACTTACGTGTTTCAATTTGAAGGTAGGCTCTCTTTGTTTCAAATAGGCGTATTCAGCAGAGTTGAAGAAACACATGGAACTTTCAAAGGAAAACCATTTGTGTTATAAGCAAGCACATTGAGGACTTTCTTTGCTCTGAGAATTGCCTTAGTTTTTCAATGACATTCTACGTGGAAGTTAGGTTTTTCAAGGTGGAGATAGGCTCTGTTTGTTAGCACAGGTCTATTCAGCTGATTTGAAAAACATATGTGCCACTCTAAAGAAAATGATCTATGTTAGATGTGCCACTGCTAGCACATGGTTTCACAGTGACAACTGTGTTAGTTTTGAAAGGAATACTTCCTGCAAACCTGAGTTTACTAGGTGGAGAAGGCTCATTTGTGCCGAATTGGCCTATTCACCTGAGTAGAAAAAACACATCTAACATTCCAAGGAAAACCATCTGTGATAGAAACTGCAGCATCTAGACGGTGGTTTCCCTGTGAGAATTCAGTTATTTTTTGAAATTAATCCTTCCTGAAAAGTTTGTTTTTCAGGATGCACTTAGGCTCTTTTGGATCCTAAGAAGACTATTTAGCAGAGTTGAAGAAACACATGTACCTGTCGACGTAAAACAATTGGTGTTAGACCCAGGAACAAATTGCACATTATTTTGCTGTGAGAATTGTTCTGGTTTTTGTAAGGAATACTTCCTGCATATCAGAATTTACAAGGTGGAGAAAGGCTCATTTTCTTCAAAGTTGCCCTCTTCAGCTAAGTTGAGGAAACGCATGAACCTCATGATAGAAAACAATCTGTGTTACAAGCAGGAGCATCTAGCACATTGTTTGTTGTGAGAAACAGTTGGATTTCTGACGAGATATTTTCAGCAACGTAGGTTTCTCAGGGCGGTGATAGGCTCCATTTTTTCCGAAAGGCCTACTCAGCTGAGTTGAAGAAACTCATGCATCTTTCAAATGATAATCATTTGTGTTAGAAACACGAGAATGTACCACTTTGGTTCCCTTTGAGAACTCTTATTGTTCTTGAAAGGAATACTATCTGGAACTCAGGTTACTCAAGACGGAGATAGGCTCACTGTGTTCCAAATAGGTCTATTCCGCAGAGTTGCAGAAACACATACATCTCTCGAAATAAACCATGTGTGTTAGAAACAGGAGCACCTATCACTTTGTTTCCCTATGAGAATTGTGTTAGTTATTGAAAGGAATACTTCCTGCAACTTAGATTTTTCAAGCTGGCTATACCTGCTTTTTGTTCTAAACACACCTACTGAGCGGTATGGAAGAAAAACATGTATCTCTCAAAAACAAAACCTCTACAAAACATGCAGGAATATCTAGCAAATTACTTCGTGCAGAGAACTGAGTTAGTTTTTGAAATTAATACTTCCTGGAAATAGGTTCTTGATGGGGGAAATAGGCTCTGTGGGCCCCAATTACGCCTATTCCACTGGCTTAAAGATATCCATGTACATCTGTAATGAAAATCATCTGACTGGGGAGCGGGATAGCCTAGCACATTGTTCTCCTGTGGGAATTGAGTTTGTTTTGGGAAGGATTCTCAGGCAAATTAGGTGTTTCATTGAGGAGATAGCCTCTCTGTCTTCCAAACAGGACTTCAGCTGTGTAGAAGAACCAACCACATGTATCTTTTGAGAGAAAACCATTTGTGTTTGAAACACAAGAATCTAGCACATTGTTTCCCGATGAGAACTGAGTTTGGTTTTGGAATGAATACTCCCTGCAACTAAGGTTTTTCAAGGAGGTGATAGGCTATTTTTCTTCCAAATAGTCCAATTCAGCTAAGATGAGGAAACTCATGTTGCACTGCAAGGACAAACAACTATGTGAGAAGCTCTAGCATCTAGCACAATGCTTACCTGAGAGAATTGAGGTTGTGTTTGAAAGGAATACCTCCTGCAAATCACAATTTGCATGGTGGAGGAAGGCTCATTTTGTTCAAAATAGGACTATTCCCCTAAGTTGAAGGAATTCATATATCTCTTGAAAGAAAACCACTGCGTGAGAAGTAGGAACATCTAGCACCTTCTTTCACTGTGAGAACTGAGTTAGTTTTGAAATGGGATATGGCCTGTCACATAGGTTTTTTCAGGTGGAGAAAGGCTCTCTTCCTTGCAAAAGGCCTATTCAGTTGAGTTCAAGATACACATGTATCTCTCGAAATAAAACCATCTGAGTAAGAAAGGGGAGCATTGAGCACCTTCTGTCCAAGTGAGAATTCACTGAGTTTTGGAAATTCTTCCTGCAAGTGAAGCTTTTCAAGGTGGAGAAAGGCTTTCTTTGTTCCAATTAGGCCTATTCAAGCCTTGCGGAGGAAATACATGTATGTCTTGAAAGTAAGCCATCTGTCTTAGAAGCAAAAGCATGTGGCACATTGTTTTTCTGTGAGAACTGAGTCAGCCTTTCATAAGGAATACTCACGTCAATGTTTGATTTTCAAGGTGGAGATATGCTCTCTTTGTTCCAAATAGGACTATTCTGTTGAGTTGGGGAAACGTATATGTCTTTTGAATGTATACTATTTGTTTTAGAAGCAGGAGCACGTACCACATTGGTTCCCTGCATAAATTGAGTTAATTTTTTAAAGGAATACTGCCTGCAACTGAGGTTTTTCATGGTGGAGATAAGCTCTGCCTGTTCCCAATAGGCTCCCTCAGCTGAATTAAAGAAACACAGCTATGTCTTGAAAGAAAACCATTTTTGTCAGAAGCAGGAGAATCCAGCACATTATATCCCTGTGAGAATTGAAGTCGGGTCTGTATGGACTACATCTGCATCTTAGGGTTTACAAGGTGGACTTGGGTGCCCTTTTGTCCAAATCGGCCTATTCATGTGACTTGAAAAACACATGTATCTCCCGAAAGAAAATCATCTCTGGTAGAATCAGGAGCATAAGATACCTTGTTTCCTAGGAGAAATCACTTTGCTTTATGAGAAACACAACTTCCTGCAACTTACGTTTTTTGAAGCTGGGGATATTCACTTTCTGTTCCAAGTAGACCTCTTCTGTGGAGTTGAAGAAATACCTGTATTTCTGGGTAGAAAACAATACGTCTGAGAAGCAGGAGCTTCTAGCACATTGGTTTCCTGTGAGAATTGAGCTCGTTTTGGAAGGAATACTTCCAGCATTTTATGTGTTTCAAGGTGGAGATACGCTGTCTGTGTTCCTTAAAGCTTACACTACTGAGTTGTAGAAAGAAATGTATCTTTCGAACAGAACCATTTTGTCATAGAAGCAGGAGCATCTACCCCATTGGTCCCCTGTGAGAATGGCTTAGTTTTTGAAAGGGATGCTACCTGCAACTTAGGATTTTCCACGTGGACATAGGCAACTGACCTCAATTGAAGAAAACCATGTGTCTCTTGAAGAAAACCAGGTGTGATATAAGCAGGAGCATCTAACACATTATTTTTCTGGGAGATTGAGTTCTTTTTTCAATGGAATACATCCTACAATGTAGGTTTTTCAAGGTGGATATAGGCTCTCGATGTTCCAAATAGGTCTATTTAGCAGAATTACAGAAAGAGAGGTATCCCTTCAACGAAAACTATCAATGATAGAAGCAGGAACATCTAGCACATGGTTTTCCAGTAAGAATTGGGTAGCTTTTTAAAGAAAAAAGTCCTGCATATCAGAGTATTCAAGGTGGAGGAAGGCTCGTTCTGTTCCCAATAGGTCCCTTTAGACATGCTGAATAAACACATATGTCATTCAAAAGAAAACCATCTGTATTTAAAAGCAGAAGCATCAAGCACATTGTTTCCTTGTGAGAATTAAGTCAGTTTCTGAAATGAATATTGTCTGTAACTTACGTGTTTCAATTTGAAGGTAGGCTCTCTTTGTTTCAAATAGGCGTATTCAGCAGAGTTGAAGAAACACATGGAACTTTCAAAGGAAAACCATTTGTGTTATAAGCAAGCACATTGAGGACTTTCTTTGCTCTGAGAATTGCCTTAGTTTTTCAATGACATTCTACGTGGAAGTTAGGTTTTTCAAGGTGGAGATAGGCTCTGTTTGTTAGCACAGGTCTATTCAGCTGATTTGAAAAACATATGTGCCACTCTAAAGAAAATGATCTATGTTAGATGTGCCACTGCTAGCACATGGTTTCACAGTGACAACTGTGTTAGTTTTGAAAGGAATACTTCCTGCAAACCTGAGTTTACTAGGTGGAGAAGGCTCATTTGTGCCGAATTGGCCTATTCACCTGAGTAGAAAAAACACATCTAACATTCCAAGGAAAACCATCTGTGATAGAAACTGCAGCATCTAGACGGTGGTTTCCCTGTGAGAATTCAGTTATTTTTTGAAATTAATCCTTCCTGAAAAGTTTGTTTTTCAGGATGCACTTAGGCTCTTTTGGATCCTAAGAAGACTATTTAGCAGAGTTGAAGAAACACATGTACCTGTCGACGTAAAACAATTGGTGTTAGACCCAGGAACAAATTGCACATTATTTTGCTGTGAGAATTGTTCTGGTTTTTGTAAGGAATACTTCCTGCATATCAGAATTTACAAGGTGGAGAAAGGCTCATTTTCTTCAAAGTTGCCCTCTTCAGCTAAGTTGAGGAAACGCATGAACCTCATGATAGAAAACAATCTGTGTTACAAGCAGGAGCATCTAGCACATTGTTTGTTGTGAGAAACAGTTGGATTTCTGACGAGATATTTTCAGCAACGTAGGTTTCTCAGGGCGGTGATAGGCTCCATTTTTTCCGAAAGGCCTACTCAGCTGAGTTGAAGAAACTCATGCATCTTTCAAATGATAATCATTTGTGTTAGAAACACGAGAATGTACCACTTTGGTTCCCTTTGAGAACTCTTATTGTTCTTGAAAGGAATACTATCTGGAACTCAGGTTACTCAAGACGGAGATAGGCTCACTGTGTTCCAAATAGGTCTATTCCGCAGAGTTGCAGAAACACATACATCTCTCGAAATAAACCATGTGTGTTAGAAACAGGAGCACCTATCACTTTGTTTCCCTATGAGAATTGTGTTAGTTATTGAAAGGAATACTTCCTGCAACTTAGATTTTTCAAGCTGGCTATACCTGCTTTTTGTTCTAAACACACCTACTGAGCGGTATGGAAGAAAAACATGTATCTCTCAAAAACAAAACCTCTACAAAACATGCAGGAATATCTAGCAAATTACTTCGTGCAGAGAACTGAGTTAGTTTTTGAAATTAATACTTCCTGGAAATAGGTTCTTGATGGGGGAAATAGGCTCTGTGGGCCCCAATTACGCCTATTCCACTGGCTTAAAGATATCCATGTACATCTGTAATGAAAATCATCTGACTGGGGAGCGGGATAGCCTAGCACATTGTTCTCCTGTGGGAATTGAGTTTGTTTTGGGAAGGATTCTCAGGCAAATTAGGTGTTTCATTGAGGAGATAGCCTCTCTGTCTTCCAAACAGGACTTCAGCTGTGTAGAAGAACCAACCACATGTATCTTTTGAGAGAAAACCATTTGTGTTTGAAACACAAGAATCTAGCACATTGTTTCCCGATGAGAACTGAGTTTGGTTTTGGAATGAATACTCCCTGCAACTAAGGTTTTTCAAGGAGGTGATAGGCTATTTTTCTTCCAAATAGTCCAATTCAGCTAAGATGAGGAAACTCATGTTGCACTGCAAGGACAAACAACTATGTGAGAAGCTCTAGCATCTAGCACAATGCTTACCTGAGAGAATTGAGGTTGTGTTTGAAAGGAATACCTCCTGCAAATCACAATTTGCATGGTGGAGGAAGGCTCATTTTGTTCAAAATAGGACTATTCCCCTAAGTTGAAGGAATTCATATATCTCTTGAAAGAAAACCACTGCGTGAGAAGTAGGAACATCTAGCACCTTCTTTCACTGTGAGAACTGAGTTAGTTTTGAAATGGGATATGGCCTGTCACATAGGTTTTTTCAGGTGGAGAAAGGCTCTCTTCCTTGCAAAAGGCCTATTCAGTTGAGTTCAAGATACACATGTATCTCTCGAAATAAAACCATCTGAGTAAGAAAGGGGAGCATTGAGCACCTTCTGTCCAAGTGAGAATTCACTGAGTTTTGGAAATTCTTCCTGCAAGTGAAGCTTTTCAAGGTGGAGAAAGGCTTTCTTTGTTCCAATTAGGCCTATTCAAGCCTTGCGGAGGAAATACATGTATGTCTTGAAAGTAAGCCATCTGTCTTAGAAGCAAAAGCATGTGGCACATTGTTTTTCTGTGAGAACTGAGTCAGCCTTTCATAAGGAATACTCACGTCAATGTTTGATTTTCAAGGTGGAGATATGCTCTCTTTGTTCCAAATAGGACTATTCTGTTGAGTTGGGGAAACGTATATGTCTTTTGAATGTATACTATTTGTTTTAGAAGCAGGAGCACGTACCACATTGGTTCCCTGCATAAATTGAGTTAATTTTTTAAAGGAATACTGCCTGCAACTGAGGTTTTTCATGGTGGAGATAAGCTCTGCCTGTTCCCAATAGGCTCCCTCAGCTGAATTAAAGAAACACAGCTATGTCTTGAAAGAAAACCATTTTTGTCAGAAGCAGGAGAATCCAGCACATTATATCCCTGTGAGAATTGAAGTCGGGTCTGTATGGACTACATCTGCATCTTAGGGTTTACAAGGTGGACTTGGGTGCCCTTTTGTCCAAATCGGCCTATTCATGTGACTTGAAAAACACATGTATCTCCCGAAAGAAAATCATCTCTGGTAGAATCAGGAGCATAAGATACCTTGTTTCCTAGGAGAAATCACTTTGCTTTATGAGAAACACAACTTCCTGCAACTTACGTTTTTTGAAGCTGGGGATATTCACTTTCTGTTCCAAGTAGACCTCTTCTGTGGAGTTGAAGAAATACCTGTATTTCTGGGTAGAAAACAATACGTCTGAGAAGCAGGAGCTTCTAGCACATTGGTTTCCTGTGAGAATTGAGCTCGTTTTGGAAGGAATACTTCCAGCATTTTATGTGTTTCAAGGTGGAGATACGCTGTCTGTGTTCCTTAAAGCTTACACTACTGAGTTGTAGAAAGAAATGTATCTTTCGAACAGAACCATTTTGTCATAGAAGCAGGAGCATCTACCCCATTGGTCCCCTGTGAGAATGGCTTAGTTTTTGAAAGGGATGCTACCTGCAACTTAGGATTTTCCACGTGGACATAGGCAACTGACCTCAATTGAAGAAAACCATGTGTCTCTTGAAGAAAACCAGGTGTGATATAAGCAGGAGCATCTAACACATTATTTTTCTGGGAGATTGAGTTCTTTTTTCAATGGAATACATCCTACAATGTAGGTTTTTCAAGGTGGATATAGGCTCTCGATGTTCCAAATAGGTCTATTTAGCAGAATTACAGAAAGAGAGGTATCCCTTCAACGAAAACTATCAATGATAGAAGCAGGAACATCTAGCACATGGTTTTCCAGTAAGAATTGGGTAGCTTTTTAAAGAAAAAAGTCCTGCATATCAGAGTATTCAAGGTGGAGGAAGGCTCGTTCTGTTCCCAATAGGTCCCTTTAGACATGCTGAATAAACACATATGTCATTCAAAAGAAAACCATCTGTATTTAAAAGCAGAAGCATCAAGCACATTGTTTCCTTGTGAGAATTAAGTCAGTTTCTGAAATGAATATTGTCTGTAACTTACGTGTTTCAATTTGAAGGTAGGCTCTCTTTGTTTCAAATAGGCGTATTCAGCAGAGTTGAAGAAACACATGGAACTTTCAAAGGAAAACCATTTGTGTTATAAGCAAGCACATTGAGGACTTTCTTTGCTCTGAGAATTGCCTTAGTTTTTCAATGACATTCTACGTGGAAGTTAGGTTTTTCAAGGTGGAGATAGGCTCTGTTTGTTAGCACAGGTCTATTCAGCTGATTTGAAAAACATATGTGCCACTCTAAAGAAAATGATCTATGTTAGATGTGCCACTGCTAGCACATGGTTTCACAGTGACAACTGTGTTAGTTTTGAAAGGAATACTTCCTGCAAACCTGAGTTTACTAGGTGGAGAAGGCTCATTTGTGCCGAATTGGCCTATTCACCTGAGTAGAAAAAACACATCTAACATTCCAAGGAAAACCATCTGTGATAGAAACTGCAGCATCTAGACGGTGGTTTCCCTGTGAGAATTCAGTTATTTTTTGAAATTAATCCTTCCTGAAAAGTTTGTTTTTCAGGATGCACTTAGGCTCTTTTGGATCCTAAGAAGACTATTTAGCAGAGTTGAAGAAACACATGTACCTGTCGACGTAAAACCATTGGTGTTAGACCCAGGAACAAATCGCACATTATTTTGCTGTGAGAATTGTTCTGGTTTTTGTAAGGAATACTTCCTGCATATCAGAATTTACAAGGTGGAGAAAGGCTCATTTTCTTCGAAGTTGCCCTCTTCAGCTAAGTTGAGGAAACCCATGAACCTCATGATAGAAAATAATCTGTGTTACAAGCAGGAGCATCTAGCACATTGTTTGTTGTGAGAAACAGTTTTATTTCTGACGAGATATTTTCAGCAACGTAGGTTTCTCAGGGCGGTGATAGGCTACATTTTTTCCGAAAGGCCTACTCAGCTGAGTTGAAGAAACTCATGCATCTTTCAAATGATAATCATTTGTGTTAGAAACACGAGAATGTACCACTTTGGTTCCCTTTGAGAACTCTTATTGTTCTTGAAAGGAATACTATCTGGAACTCAGGTTACTCAAGACGGAGATAGGCTCACTGTGTTCCAAATAGGTCTATTCCGCAGAGTTGCAGAAACACATACATCTCTCGAAATAAACCATGTGTGTTAGAAACAGGAGCACCTATCACTTTGTTTCCCTATGAGAATTGTGTTAGTTATTGAAAGGAATACTTCCTGCAACTTAGATTTTTCAAGCTGGCTATACCTGTTTTTGTTCTAAACACACCTACTGAGCGGTATGGAAGAAAAACATGTATCTCTCAAAAACAAAACCTCTACAAAACATGCAGGAATATCTAGCAAATTACTTCGTGCAGAGAACTGAGTTAGTTTTTGAAATTAATACTTCCTGGAAATAGGTTCTTGATGGGGGAAATAGGCTCTGTGGGCCCCAATTACGCCTATTCCACTGGCTTAAAGATATCCATGTACATCTGTAATGAAAATCATCTGACTGGGGAGCGGGATAGCCTAGCACATTGTTCTCCTGTGGGAATTGAGTTTGTTTTGGGAAGGATTCTCAGGCAAATTAGGTGTTTCATTGAGGAGATAGCCTCTCTGTCTTCCAAACAGGACTTCAGCTGTGTAGAAGAACCAACCACATGTATCTTTTGAGAGAAAACCATTTGTGTTTGAAACACAAGAATCTAGCACATTGTTTCCCAATGAGAACTGAGTTTGGTTTTGGAATGAATACTCCCTGCAACTAAGGATTTTCAAGGAGGTGATAGGCTATTTTTCTTCCAAATAGTCCAATTCAGCTAAGATGAGGAAACTCATGTTGCACTGCAAGGACAAACAACTATGTGAGAAGCTCTAGCATCTAGCACAATGCTTACCTGAGAGAATTGAGGTTGTGTTTGAAAGGAATACCTCCTGCAAATCACAATTTGCATGGTGGAGGAAGGCTCATTTTGTTCAAAATAGGACTATTCCCCTAAGTTGAAGGAATTCATATATCTCTTGAAAGAAAACCACTGCGCGAGAAGTAGGAACATCTAGCACCTTCTTTCACTGTGAGAACTGAGTTAGTTTTGAAATGGGATATGGCCTGTCACATAGGTTTTTTCAGGTGGAGAAAGGCTCTCTTCCTTGCAAAAGGCCTATTCAGTTGAGTTCAAGATACACATGTATCTCTCGAAATAAAACCATCTGAGTAAGAAAGGGGAGCATTGAGCACCTTCTGTCCAAGTGAGAATTCACTGAGTTTTGGAAATTCTTCCTGCAAGTGAAGCTTTTCAAGGTGGAGAAAGGCTTTCTTTGTTCCAATTAGGCCTATTCAAGCCTTGCGGAGGAAATACATGTATGTCTTGAAAGTAAGCCATCTGTCTTAGAAGCAAAAGCATGTGGCACATTGTTTTTCTGTGAGAACTGAGTCAGCCTTTCATAAGGAATACTCACGTCAATGTTTGATTTTCAAGGTGGAGATATGCTCTCTTTGTTCCAAATAGGACTATTCTGTTGAGTTGGGGAAACGTATATGTCTTTTGAATGTATACTATTTGTTTTAGAAGCAGGAGCACGTACCACATTGGTTCCCTGCATAAATTGAGTTAATTTTTTAAAGGAATACTGCCTGCAACTGAGGTTTTTCATGGTGGAGATAAGCTCTGCCTGTTCCCAATAGGCTCCCTCAGCTGAATTAAAGAAACACAGCTATGTCTTGAAAGAAAACCATTTTTGTCAGAAGCAGGAGAATCCAGCACATTATATCCCTGTGAGAATTGAAGTCGGGTCTGTATGGACTACATCTGCATCTTAGGGTTTACAAGGTGGACTTGGGTGCCCTTTTGTCCAAATCGGCCTATTCATGTGACTTGAAAAACACATGTATCTCCCGAAAGAAAATCATCTCTGGTAGAATCAGGAGCATAAGATACCTTGTTTCCTAGGAGAAATCACTTTGCTTTATGAGAAACACAACTTCCTGCAACTTACGTTTTTTGAAGCTGGGGATATTCACTTTCTGTTCCAAGTAGACCTCTTCTGTGGAGTTGAAGAAATACCTGTATTTCTGGGTAGAAAACAATACGTCTGAGAAGCAGGAGCTTCTAGCACATTGGTTTCCTGTGAGAATTGAGCTCGTTTTGGAAGGAATACTTCCAGCATTTTATGTGTTTCAAGGTGGAGATACGCTGTCTGTGTTCCTTAAAGCTTACACTACTGAGTTGTAGAAAGAAATGTATCTTTCGAACAGAACCATTTTGTCATAGAAGCAGGAGCATCTACCCCATTGGTCCCCTGTGAGAATGGCTTAGTTTTTGAAAGGGATGCTACCTGCAACTTAGGATTTTCCACGTGGACATAGGCCAACTGACCTCAATTGAAGAAAACCATGTGTCTCTTGAAGAAAACCAGCTGTGATATAAGCAGGAGCATCTAACACATTATTTTTCTGGGAGATTGAGTTCTTTTTTCAATGGAATACATCCTACAATGTAGGTTTTTCAAGGTGGATATAGGCTCTCGATGTTCCAAATAGGTCTATTTAGCAGAATTACAGAAAGAGAGGTATCCCTTCAACGAAAACTATCAATGATAGAAGCAGGAACATCTAGCACATGGTTTTCCAGTAAGAATTGGGTAGCTTTTTAAAGAAAAAATTCCTGCATATCAGAGTATTCAAGGTGGAGGAAGGCTCGTTCTGTTCCCAATAGGTCCCTTTAGACATGCTGAATAAACACATATGTCATTCAAAAGAAAACCATCTGTATTTAAAAGCAGAAGCATCAAGCACATTGTTTCCTTGTGAGAATTAAGTCAGTTTCTGAAATGAATATTGTCTGTAACTTACGTGTTTCAATTTGAAGGTAGGCTCTCTTTGTTTCAAATAGGCGTATTCAGCAGAGTTGAAGAAACACATGGAACTTTCAAAGGAAAACCATTTGTGTTATAAGCAAGCACATTGAGGACTTTCTTTGCTCTGAGAATTGCCTTAGTTTTTCAATGACATTCTACGTGGAAGTTAGGTTTTTCAAGGTGGAGATAGGCTCTGTTTGTTAGCACAGGTCTATTCAGCTGATTTGAAAAACATATGTGCCACTCTAAAGAAAATGATCTATGTTAGATGTGCCACTGCTAGCACATGGTTTCACAGTGACAACTGTGTTAGTTTTGAAAGGAATACTTCCTGCAAACCTGAGTTTACTAGGTGGAGAAGGCTCATTTGTGCCGAATTGGCCTATTCACCTGAGTAGAAAAAACACATCTAACATTCCAAGGAAAACCATCTGTGATAGAAACTGCAGCATCTAGACGGTGGTTTCCCTGTGAGAATTCAGTTATTTTTTGAAATTAATCCTTCCTGAAAAGTTTGTTTTTCAGGATGCACTTAGGCTCTTTTGGATCCTAAGAAGACTATTTAGCAGAGTTGAAGAAACACATGTACCTGTCGACGTAAAACCATTGGTGTTAGACCCAGGAACAAATCGCACATTATTTTGCTGTGAGAATTGTTCTGGTTTTTGTAAGGAATACTTCCTGCATATCAGAATTTACAAGGTGGAGAAAGGCTCATTTTCTTCGAAGTTGCCCTCTTCAGCTAAGTTGAGGAAACGCATGAACCTCATGATAGAAAATAATCTGTGTTACAAGCAGGAGCATCTAGCACATTGTTTGTTGTGAGAAACAGTTGGATTTCTGACGAGATATTTTCAGCAACGTAGGTTTCTCAGGGCGGTGATAGGCTACATTTTTTCCGAAAGGCCTACTCAGCTGAGTTGAAGAAACTCATGCATCTTTCAAATGATAATCATTTGTGTTGGAAACACGAGAATGTACCACTTTGGTTCCCTTTGAGAACTCTTATTGTTCTTGAAAGGAATACTATCTGGAACTCAGGTTACTCAAGACGGAGATAGGCTCCCTGTGTTCCAAATAGGTCTATTCCGCAGAGTTGCAGAAACACATACATCTCTCGAAATAAACCATGTGTGTTAGAAACAGGAGCACCTATCACTTTGTTTCCCTATGAGAATTGTGTTAGTTATTGAAAGGAATACTTCCTGCAACTTAGATTTTTCAAGCTGGCTATACCTGCTTTTTGTTCTAAACACACCTACTGAGCGGTATGGAAGAAAAACATGTATCTCTCAAAAACAAAACCTCTACAAAACATGCAGGAATATCTAGCAAATTACTTCGTGCAGAGAACTGAGTTAGTTTTTGAAATTAATACTTCCTGGAAATAGGTTCTTGATGGGGGAAATAGGCTCTGTGGGCCCCAATTACGCCTATTCCACTGGCTTAAAGATATCCATGTACATCTGTAATGAAAATCATCTGACTGGGGAGCGGGATAGCCTAGCACATTGTTCTCCTGTGGGAATTGAGTTTGTTTTGGGAAGGATTCTCAGGCAAATTAGGTGTTTCATTGAGGAGATAGCCTCTCTGTCTTCCAAACAGGACTTCAGCTGTGTAGAAGAACCAACCACATGTATCTTTTGAGAGAAAACCATTTGTGTTTGAAACACAAGAATCTAGCACATTGTTTCCCGATGAGAACTGAGTTTGGTTTTGGAATGAATACTCCCTGCAACTAAGGTTTTTCAAGGAGGTGATAGGCTATTTTTCTTCCAAATAGTCCAATTCAGCTAAGATGAAGAAACTCATGTTGCACTGCAAGGACAAACAACTATGTGAGAAGCTCTAGCATCTAGCACAATGCTTACCTCAGAGAATTGAGGTTGTGTTTGAAAGGAATACCTCCTGCAAATCACAATTTGCATGGTGGAGGAAGGCTCATTTTGTTCAAAATAGGACTATTCCCCTAAGTTGAAGGAATTCATATATCTCTTGAAAGAAAACCACTGCGCGAGAAGTAGGAACATCTAGCACCTTCTTTCACTGTGAGAACTGAGTTAGTTTTGAAATGGGATATGGCCTGTCACATAGGTTTTTTCAGGTGGAGAAAGGCTCTCTTCCTTGCAAAAGGCCTATTCAGTTGAGTTCAAGATACACATGTATCTCTCGAAATAAAACCATCTGAGTAAGAAAGGGGAGCATTGAGCACCTTCTGTCCAAGTGAGAATTCACTGAGTTTTGGAAATTCTTCCTGCAAGTGAAGCTTTTCAAGGTGGAGAAAGGCTTTCTTTGTTCCAATTAGGCCTATTCAAGCCTTGCGGAGGAAATACATGTATGTCTTGAAAGTAAGCCATCTGTCTTAGAAGCAAAAGCATGTGGCACATTGTTTTTCTGTGAGAACTGAGTCAGCCTTTCATAAGGAATACTCACGTCAATGTTTGATTTTCAAGGTGGAGATATGCTCTCTTTGTTCCAAATAGGACTATTCTGTTGAGTTGGGGAAACGTATATGTCTTTTGAATGTATACTATTTGTTTTAGAAGCAGGAGCACGTACCACATTGGTTCCCTGCATAAATTGAGTTAATTTTTTAAAGGAATACTGCCTGCAACTGAGGTTTTTCATGGTGGAGATAAGCTCTGCCTGTTCCCAATAGGCTCCCTCAGCTGAATTAAAGAAACACAGCTATGTCTTGAAAGAAAACCATTTTTGTCAGAAGCAGGAGAATCCAGCACATTATATCCCTGTGAGAATTGAAGTCGGGTCTGTATGGACTACATCTGCATCTTAGGGTTTACAAGGTGGACTTGGGTGCCCTTTTGTCCAAATCGGCCTATTCATGTGACTTGAAAAACACATGTATCTCCCGAAAGAAAATCATCTCTGGTAGAATCAGGAGCATAAGATACCTTGTTTCCTAGGAGAAATCACTTTGCTTTATGAGAAACACAACTTCCTGCAACTTACGTTTTTTGAAGCTGGGGATATTCACTTTCTGTTCCAAGTAGACCTCTTCTGTGGAGTTGAAGAAATACCTGTATTTCTGGGTAGAAAACAATACGTCTGAGAAGCAGGAGCTTCTAGCACATTGGTTTCCTGTGAGAATTGAGCTCGTTTTGGAAGGAATACTTCCAGCATTTTATGTGTTTCAAGGTGGAGATACGCTGTCTGTGTTCCTTAAAGCTTACACTACTGAGTTGTAGAAAGAAATGTATCTTTCGAACAGAACCATTTTGTCATAGAAGCAGGAGCATCTACCCCATTGGTCCCCTGTGAGAATGGCTTAGTTTTTGAAAGGGATGCTACCTGCAACTTAGGATTTTCCACGTGGACATAGGCCAACTGACCTCAATTGAAGAAAACCATGTGTCTCTTGAAGAAAACCAGCTGTGATATAAGCAGGAGCATCTAACACATTATTTTTCTGGGAGATTGAGTTCTTTTTTCAATGGAATACATCCTACAATGTAGGTTTTTCAAGGTGGATATAGGCTCTCGATGTTCCAAATAGGTCTATTTAGCAGAATTACAGAAAGAGAGGTATCCCTTCAACGAAAACTATCAATGATAGAAGCAGGAACATCTAGCACATGGTTTTCCAGTAAGAATTGGGTAGCTTTTTAAAGAAAAAATTCCTGCATATCAGAGTATTCAAGGTGGAGGAAGGCTCGTTCTGTTCCCAATAGGTCCCTTTAGACATGCTGAATAAACACATATGTCATTCAAAAGAAAACCATCTGTATTTAAAAGCAGAAGCATCAAGCACATTGTTTCCTTGTGAGAATTAAGTCAGTTTCTGAAATGAATATTGTCTGTAACTTACGTGTTTCAATTTGAAGGTAGGCTCTCTTTGTTTCAAATAGGCGTATTCAGCAGAGTTGAAGAAACACATGGAACTTTCAAAGGAAAACCATTTGTGTTATAAGCAAGCACATTGAGGACTTTCTTTGCTCTGAGAATTGCCTTAGTTTTTCAATGACATTCTACGTGGAAGTTAGGTTTTTCAAGGTGGAGATAGGCTCTGTTTGTTAGCACAGGTCTATTCAGCTGATTTGAAAAACATATGTGCCACTCTAAAGAAAATGATCTATGTTAGATGTGCCACTGCTAGCACATGGTTTCACAGTGACAACTGTGTTAGTTTTGAAAGGAATACTTCCTGCAAACCTGAGTTTACTAGGTGGAGAAGGCTCATTTGTGCCGAATTGGCCTATTCACCTGAGTAGAAAAAACACATCTAACATTCCAAGGAAAACCATCTGTGATAGAAACTGCAGCATCTAGACGGTGGTTTCCCTGTGAGAATTCAGTTATTTTTTGAAATTAATCCTTCCTGAAAAGTTTGTTTTTCAGGATGCACTTAGGCTCTTTTGGATCCTAAGAAGACTATTTAGCAGAGTTGAAGAAACACATGTACCTGTCGACGTAAAACCATTGGTGTTAGACCCAGGAACAAATCGCACATTATTTTGCTGTGAGAATTGTTCTGGTTTTTGTAAGGAATACTTCCTGCATATCAGAATTTACAAGGTGGAGAAAGGCTCATTTTCTTCAAAGTTGCCCTCTTCAGCTAAGTTGAGGAAACGCATGAACCTCATGATAGAAAATAATCTGTGTTACAAGCAGGAGCATCTAGCACATTGTTTGTTGTGAGAAACAGTTGGATTTCTGACGAGATATTTTCAGCAACGTAGGTTTCTCAGGGCGGTGATAGGCTACATTTTTTCCGAAAGGCCTACTCAGCTGAGTTGAAGAAACTCATGCATCTTTCAAATGATAATCATTTGTGTTGGAAACACGAGAATGTACCACTTTGGTTCCCTTTGAGAACTCTTATTGTTCTTGAAAGGAATACTATCTGGAACTCAGGTTACTCAAGACGGAGATAGGCTCCCTGTGTTCCAAATAGGTCTATTCCGCAGAGTTGCAGAAACACATACATCTCTCGAAATAAACCATGTGTGTTAGAAACAGGAGCACCTATCACTTTGTTTCCCTATGAGAATTGTGTTAGTTATTGAAAGGAATACTTCCTGCAACTTAGATTTTTCAAGCTGGCTATACCTGCTTTTTGTTCTAAACACACCTACTGAGCGGTATGGAAGAAAAACATGTATCTCTCAAAAACAAAACCTCTACAAAACATGCAGGAATATCTAGCAAATTACTTCGTGCAGAGAACTGAGTTAGTTTTTGAAATTAATACTTCCTGGAAATAGGTTCTTGATGGGGGAAATAGGCTCTGTGGGCCCCAATTACGCCTATTCCACTGGCTTAAAGATATCCATGTACATCTGTAATGAAAATCATCTGACTGGGGAGCGGGATAGCCTAGCACATTGTTCTCCTGTGGGAATTGAGTTTGTTTTGGGAAGGATTCTCAGGCAAATTAGGTGTTTCATTGAGGAGATAGCCTCTCTGTCTTCCAAACAGGACTTCAGCTGTGTAGAAGAACCAACCACATGTATCTTTTGAGAGAAAACCATTTGTGTTTGAAACACAAGAATCTAGCACATTGTTTCCCGATGAGAACTGAGTTTGGTTTTGGAATGAATACTCCCTGCAACTAAGGTTTTTCAAGGAGGTGATAGGCTATTTTTCTTCCAAATAGTCCAATTCAGCTAAGATGAGGAAACTCATGTTGCACTGCAAGGACAAACAACTATGTGAGAAGCTCTAGCATCTAGCACAATGCTTACCTGAGAGAATTGAGGTTGTGTTTGAAAGGAATACCTCCTGCAAATCACAATTTGCATGGTGGAGGAAGGCTCATTTTGTTCAAAATAGGACTATTCCCCTAAGTTGAAGGAATTCATATATCTCTTGAAAGAAAACCACTGCGCGATAAGTGGGAACATCTAGCACCTTCTTTCACTGTGAGAACTGAGTTAGTTTTGAAATGGGATATGGCCTGTCACATAGGTTTTTTCAGGTGGAGAAAGGCTCTCTTCCTTGCAAAAGGCCTATTCAGTTGAGTTCAAGATACACATGTATCTCTCGAAATAAAACCATCTGAGTAAGAAAGGGGAGCATTGAGCACCTTCTGTCCAAGTGAGAATTCACTGAGTTTTGGAAATTCTTCCTGCAAGTGAAGCTTTTCAAGGTGGAGAAAGGCTTTCTTTGTTCCAATTAGGCCTATTCAAGCCTTGCGGAGGAAATACATGTATGTCTTGAAAGTAAGCCATCTGTCTTAGAAGCAAAAGCATGTGGCACATTGTTTTTCTGTGAGAACTGAGTCAGCCTTTCATAAGGAATACTCACGTCAATGTTTGATTTTCAAGGTGGAGATATGCTCTCTTTGTTCCAAATAGGACTATTCTGTTGAGTTGGGGAAACGTATATGTCTTTTGAATGTATACTATTTGTTTTAGAAGCAGGAGCACGTACCACATTGGTTCCCTGCATAAATTGAGTTAATTTTTTAAAGGAATACTGCCTGCAACTGAGGTTTTTCATGGTGGAGATAAGCTCTGCCTGTTCCCAATAGGCTCCCTCAGCTGAATTAAAGAAACACAGCTATGTCTTGAAAGAAAACCATTTTTGTCAGAAGCAGGAGAATCCAGCACATTATATCCCTGTGAGAATTGAAGTCGGGTCTGTATGGACTACATCTGCATCTTAGGGTTTACAAGGTGGACTTGGGTGCCCTTTTGTCCAAATCGGCCTATTCATGTGACTTGAAAAACACATGTATCTCCCGAAAGAAAATCATCTCTGGTAGAATCAGGAGCATAAGATACCTTGTTTCCTAGGAGAAATCACTTTGCTTTATGAGAAACACAACTTCCTGCAACTTACGTTTTTTGAAGCTGGGGATATTCACTTTCTGTTCCAAGTAGACCTCTTCTGTGGAGTTGAAGAAATACCTGTATTTCTGGGTAGAAAACAATACGTCTGAGAAGCAGGAGCTTCTAGCACATTGGTTTCCTGTGAGAATTGAGCTCGTTTTGGAAGGAATACTTCCAGCATTTTATGTGTTTCAAGGTGGAGATACGCTGTCTGTGTTCCTTAAAGCTTACACTACTGAGTTGTAGAAAGAAATGTATCTTTCGAACAGAACCATTTTGTCATAGAAGCAGGAGCATCTACCCCATTGGTCCCCTGTGAGAATGGCTTAGTTTTTGAAAGGGATGCTACCTGCAACTTAGGATTTTCCACGTGGACATAGGCCAACTGACCTCAATTGAAGAAAACCATGTGTCTCTTGAAGAAAACCAGCTGTGATATAAGCAGGAGCATCTAACACATTATTTTTCTGGGAGATTGAGTTCTTTTTTCAATGGAATACATCCTACAATGTAGGTTTTTCAAGGTGGATATAGGCTCTCGATGTTCCAAATAGGTCTATTTAGCAGAATTACAGAAAGAGAGGTATCCCTTCAACGAAAACTATCAATGATAGAAGCAGGAACATCTAGCACATGGTTTTCCAGTAAGAATTGGGTAGCTTTTTAAAGAAAAAATTCCTGCATATCAGAGTATTCAAGGTGGAGGAAGGCTCGTTCTGTTCCCAATAGGTCCCTTTAGACATGCTGAATAAACACATATGTCATTCAAAAGAAAACCATCTGTATTTAAAAGCAGAAGCATCAAGCACATTGTTTCCTTGTGAGAATTAAGTCAGTTTCTGAAATGAATATTGTCTGTAACTTACGTGTTTCAATTTGAAGGTAGGCTCTCTTTGTTTCAAATAGGCGTATTCAGCAGAGTTGAAGAAACACATGGAACTTTCAAAGGAAAACCATTTGTGTTATAAGCAAGCACATTGAGGACTTTCTTTGCTCTGAGAATTGCCTTAGTTTTTCAATGACATTCTACGTGGAAGTTAGGTTTTTCAAGGTGGAGATAGGCTCTGTTTGTTAGCACAGGTCTATTCAGCTGATTTGAAAAACATATGTGCCACTCTAAAGAAAATGATCTATGTTAGATGTGCCACTGCTAGCACATGGTTTCACAGTGACAACTGTGTTAGTTTTGAAAGGAATACTTCCTGCAAACCTGAGTTTACTAGGTGGAGAAGGCTCATTTGTGCCGAATTGGCCTATTCACCTGAGTAGAAAAAACACATCTAACATTCCAAGGAAAACCATCTGTGATAGAAACTGCAGCATCTAGACGGTGGTTTCCCTGTGAGAATTCAGTTATTTTTTGAAATTAATCCTTCCTGAAAAGTTTGTTTTTCAGGATGCACTTAGGCTCTTTTGGATCCTAAGAAGACTATTTAGCAGAGTTGAAGAAACACATGTACCTGTCGACGTAAAACCATTGGTGTTAGACCCAGGAACAAATCGCACATTATTTTGCTGTGAGAATTGTTCTGGTTTTTGTAAGGAATACTTCCTGCATATCAGAATTTACAAGGTGGAGAAAGGCTCATTTTCTTCGAAGTTGCCCTCTTCAGCTAAGTTGAGGAAACGCATGAACCTCATGATAGAAAATAATCTGTGTTACAAGCAGGAGCATCTAGCACATTGTTTGTTGTGAGAAACAGTTGGATTTCTGACGAGATATTTTCAGCAACGTAGGTTTCTCAGGGCGGTGATAGGCTCCATTTTTTCCGAAAGGCCTACTCAGCTGAGTTGAAGAAACTCATGCATCTTTCAAATGATAATCATTTGTGTTAGAAACACGAGAATGTACCACTTTGGTTCCCTTTGAGAACTCTTATTGTTCTTGAAAGGAATACTATCTGGAACTCAGGTTACTCAAGACGGAGATAGGCTCCCTGTGTTCCAAATAGGTCTATTCCGCAGAGTTGCAGAAACACATACATCTCTCGAAATAAACCATGTGTGTTAGAAACAGGAGCACCTATCACTTTGTTTCCCTATGAGAATTGTGTTAGTTATTGAAAGGAATACTTCCTGCAACTTAGATTTTTCAAGCTGGCTATACCTGCTTTTTGTTCTAAACACACCTACTGAGCGGTATGGAAGAAAAACATGTATCTCTCAAAAACAAAACCTCTACAAAACATGCAGGAATATCTAGCAAATTACTTCGTGCAGAGAACTGAGTTAGTTTTTGAAATTAATACTTCCTGGAAATAGGTTCTTGATGGGGGAAATAGGCTCTGTGGGCCCCAATTACGCCTATTCCACTGGCTTAAAGATATCCATGTACATCTGTAATGAAAATCATCTGACTGGGGAGCGGGATAGCCTAGCACATTGTTCTCCTGTGGGAATTGAGTTTGTTTTGGGAAGGATTCTCAGGCAAATTAGGTGTTTCATTGAGGAGATAGCCTCTCTGTCTTCCAAACAGGACTTCAGCTGTGTAGAAGAACCAACCACATGTATCTTTTGAGAGAAAACCATTTGTGTTTGAAACACAAGAATCTAGCACATTGTTTCCCGATGAGAACTGAGTTTGGTTTTGGAATGAATACTCCCTGCAACTAAGGTTTTTCAAGGAGGTGATAGGCTATTTTTCTTCCAAATAGTCCAATTCAGCTAAGATGAGGAAACTCATGTTGCACTGCAAGGACAAACAACTATGTGAGAAGCTCTAGCATCTAGCACAATGCTTACCTGAGAGAATTGAGGTTGTGTTTGAAAGGAATACCTCCTGCAAATCACAATTTGCATGGTGGAGGAAGGCTCATTTTGTTCAAAATAGGACTATTCCCCTAAGTTGAAGGAATTCATATATCTCTTGAAAGAAAACCACTGCGCGAGAAGTAGGAACATCTAGCACCTTCTTTCACTGTGAGAACTGAGTTAGTTTTGAAATGGGATATGGCCTGTCACATAGGTTTTTTCAGGTGGAGAAAGGCTCTCTTCCTTGCAAAAGGCCTATTCAGTTGAGTTCAAGATACACATGTATCTCTCGAAATAAAACCATCTGAGTAAGAAAGGGGAGCATTGAGCACCTTCTGTCCAAGTGAGAATTCACTGAGTTTTGGAAATTCTTCCTGCAAGTGAAGCTTTTCAAGGTGGAGAAAGGCTTTCTTTGTTCCAATTAGGCCTATTCAAGCCTTGCGGAGGAAATACATGTATGTCTTGAAAGTAAGCCATCTGTCTTAGAAGCAAAAGCATGTGGCACATTGTTTTTCTGTGAGAACTGAGTCAGCCTTTCATAAGGAATACTCACGTCAATGTTTGATTTTCAAGGTGGAGATATGCTCTCTTTGTTCCAAATAGGACTATTCTGTTGAGTTGGGGAAACGTATATGTCTTTTGAATGTATACTATTTGTTTTAGAAGCAGGAGCACGTACCACATTGGTTCCCTGCATAAATTGAGTTAATTTTTTAAAGGAATACTGCCTGCAACTGAGGTTTTTCATGGTGGAGATAAGCTCTGCCTGTTCCCAATAGGCTCCCTCAGCTGAATTAAAGAAACACAGCTATGTCTTGAAAGAAAACCATTTTTGTCAGAAGCAGGAGAATCCAGCACATTATATCCCTGTGAGAATTGAAGTCGGGTCTGTATGGACTACATCTGCATCTTAGGGTTTACAAGGTGGACTTGGGTGCCCTTTTGTCCAAATCGGCCTATTCATGTGACTTGAAAAACACATGTATCTCCCGAAAGAAAATCATCTCTGGTAGAATCAGGAGCATAAGATACCTTGTTTCCTAGGAGAAATCACTTTGCTTTATGAGAAACACAACTTCCTGCAACTTACGTTTTTTGAAGCTGGGGATATTCACTTTCTGTTCCAAGTAGACCTCTTCTGTGGAGTTGAAGAAATACCTGTATTTCTGGGTAGAAAACAATACGTCTGAGAAGCAGGAGCTTCTAGCACATTGGTTTCCTGTGAGAATTGAGCTCGTTTTGGAAGGAATACTTCCAGCATTTTATGTGTTTCAAGGTGGAGATACGCTGTCTGTGTTCCTTAAAGCTTACACTACTGAGTTGTAGAAAGAAATGTATCTTTCGAACAGAACCATTTTGTCATAGAAGCAGGAGCATCTACCCCATTGTTCCCCTGTGAGAATGGCTTAGTTTTTGAAAGGGATGCTACCTGCAACTTAGGATTTTCCACGTGGACATAGGCCAACTGACCTCAATTGAAGAAAACCATGTGTCTCTTGAAGAAAACCAGCTGTGATATAAGCAGGAGCATCTAACACATTATTTTTCTGGGAGATTGAGTTCTTTTTTCAATGGAATACATCCTACAATGTAGGTTTTTCAAGGTGGATATAGGCTGTCGATGTTCCAAATAGGTCTATTTAGCAGAATTACAGAAAGAGAGGTATCCCTTCAACGAAAACTATCAATGATAGAAGCAGGAACATCTAGCACATGGTTTTCCAGTAAGAATTGGGTAGCTTTTTAAAGAAAAAATTCCTGCATATCAGAGTATTCAAGGTGGAGGAAGGCTCGTTCTGTTCCCAATAGGTCCCTTTAGACATGCTGAATAAACACATATGTCATTCAAAAGAAAACCATCTGTATTTAAAAGCAGAAGCATCAAGCACATTGTTTCCTTGTGAGAATTAAGTCAGTTTCTGAAATGAATATTGTCTGTAACTTACGTGTTTCAATTTGAAGGTAGGCTCTCTTTGTTTCAAATAGGCGTATTCAGCAGAGTTGAAGAAACACATGGAACTTTCAAAGGAAAACCATTTGTGTTATAAGCAAGCACATTGAGGACTTTCTTTGCTCTGAGAATTGCCTTAGTTTTTCAATGACATTCTACGTGGAAGTTAGGTTTTTCAAGGTGGAGATAGGCTCTGTTTGTTAGCACAGGTCTATTCAGCTGATTTGAAAAACATATGTGCCACTCTAAAGAAAATGATCTATGTTAGATGTGCCACTGCTAGCACATGGTTTCACAGTGACAACTGTGTTAGTTTTGAAAGGAATACTTCCTGCAAACCTGAGTTTACTAGGTGGAGAAGGCTCATTTGTGCCGAATTGGCCTATTCACCTGAGTAGAAAAAACACATCTAACATTCCAAGGAAAACCATCTGTGATAGAAACTGCAGCATCTAGACGGTGGTTTCCCTGTGAGAATTCAGTTATTTTTTGAAATTAATCCTTCCTGAAAAGTTTGTTTTTCAGGATGCACTTAGGCTCTTTTGGATCCTAAGAAGACTATTTAGCAGAGTTGAAG
The DNA here is from genome assembly GCF_047511655.1 of Castor canadensis. NCBI lineage: Eukaryota > Metazoa > Chordata > Mammalia > Rodentia > Castoridae > Castor > Castor canadensis. Next base: position 99,741,858 of record NC_133397.1, on the reverse strand, counting down.
AAACACATGTACCTGTCTACGTAAAACCATTGGTGTTAGACCCAGGAACAAATCGCACATTATTTTGCTGTGAGAATTGTTCTGGTTTTTGTAAGGAATACTTCCTGCATATCAGAATTTACAAGGTGGAGAAAGGCTCATTTTCTTCGAAGTTGCCCTCTTCAGCTAAGTTGAGGAAACGCATGAACCTCATGATAGAAAATAATCTGTGTTACAAGCAGGAGCATCTAGCACATTGTTTGTTGTGAGAAACAGTTGGATTTCTGACGAGCTATTTTCAGCAACGTAGGTTTCTCAGGGCGGTGATAGGCTCCATTTTTTCCGAAAGGCCTACTCAGCTGAGTTGAAGAAACTCATGCATCTTTCAAATGATAATCATTTGTGTTAGAAACACGAGAATGTACCACTTTGGTTCCCTTTGAGAACTCTTATTGTTCTTGAAAGGAATACTATCTGGAACTCAGGTTACTCAAGACGGAGATAGGCTCCCTGTGTTCCAAATAGGTCTATTCCGCAGAGTTGCAGAAACACATACATCTCTCGAAATAAACCATGTGTGTTAGAAACAGGAGCACCTATCACTTTGTTTCCCTATGAGAATTGTGTTAGTTATTGAAAGGAATACTTCCTGCAACTTAGATTTTTCAAGCTGGCTATACTTGCTTTTTGTTCTAAACACACCTACTGAGCGGTATGGAAGAAAAACATGTATCTCTCAAAAACAAAACCTCTACAAAACATGCAGGAATATCTAGCAAATTACTTCGTGCAGAGAACTGAGTTAGTTTTTGAAATTAATACTTCCTGGAAATAGGTTCTTGATGGGGGAAATAGGCTCTGTGGGCCCCAATTACGCCTATTCCACTGGCTTAAAGATATCCATGTACATCTGTAATGAAAATCATCTGACTGGGGAGCGGGATAGCCTAGCACATTGTTCTCCTGTGGGAATTGAGTTTGTTTTGGGAAGGATTCTCAGGCAAATTAGGTGTTTCATTGAGGAGATAGCCTCTCTGTCTTCCAAACAGGACTTCAGCTGTGTAGAAGAACCAACCACATGTATCTTTTGAGAGAAAACCATTTGTGTTTGAAACACAAGAATCTAGCACATTGTTTCCCGATGAGAACTGAGTTTGGTTTTGGAATGAATACTCCCTGCAACTAAGGTTTTTCAAGGAGGTGATAGGCTATTTTTCTTCCAAATAGTCCAATTCAGCTAAGATGAGGAAACTCATGTTGCACTGCAAGGACAAACAACTATGTGAGAAGCTCTAGCATCTAGCACAATGCTTACCTGAGAGAATTGAGGTTGTGTTTGAAAGGAATACCTCCTGCAAATCACAATTTGCATGGTGGAGGAAGGCTCATTTTGTTCAAAATAGGACTATTCCCCTAAGTTGAAGGAATTCATATATCTCTTGAAAGAAAACCACTGCGTGAGAAGTAGGAACATCTAGCACCTTCTTTCACTGTGAGAACTGAGATAGTTTTGAAATGGGATATGGCCTGTCACATAGGTTTTTTCAGGTGGAGAAAGGCTCTCTTCCTTGCAAAAGGCCTATTCAGTTGAGTTCAAGATACACATGTATCTCTCGAAATAAAACCATCTGAGTAAGAAAGGGGAGCATTGAGCACCTTCTGTCCAAGTGAGAATTCACTGAGTTTTGGAAATTCTTCCTGCAAGTGAAGCTTTTCAAGGTGGAGAAAGGCTTTCTTTGTTCCAATTAGGCCTATTCAAGCCTTGCGGAGGAAATACATGTATGTCTTGAAAGTAAGCCATCTGTCTTAGAAGCAAAAGCATGTGGCACATTGTTTTTCTGTGAGAACTGAGTCAGCCTTTCATAAGGAATACTCACGTCAATGTTTGATTTTCAAGGTGGAGATATGCTCTCTTTGTTCCAAATAGGACTATTCTGTTGAGTTGGGGAAACGTATATGTCTTTTGAATGTATACTATTTGTTTTAGAAGCAGGAGCACGTACCACATTGGTTCCCTGCATAAATTGAGTTAATTTTTTAAAGGAATACTGCCTGCAACTGAGGTTTTTCATGGTGGAGATAAGCTCTGCCTGTTCCCAATAGGCTCCCTCAGCTGAATTAAAGAAACACAGCTATGTCTTGAAAGAAAACCATTTTTGTCAGAAGCAGGAGAATCCAGCACATTATATCCCTGTGAGAATTGAAGTCGGGTCTGTATGGACTACATCTGCATCTTAGGGTTTACAAGGTGGACTTGGGTGCCCTTTTGTCCAAATCGGCCTATTCATGTGACTTGAAAAACACATGTATCTCCCGAAAGAAAATCATCTCTGGTAGAATCAGGAGCATAAGATACCTTGTTTCCTAGGAGAAATCACTTTGCTTTATGAGAAACACAACTTCCTGCAACTTACGTTTTTTGAAGCTGGGGATATTCACTTTCTGTTCCAAGTAGACCTCTTCTGTGGAGTTGAAGAAATACCTGTATTTCTGGGTAGAAAACAATACGTCTGAGAAGCAGGAGCTTCTAGCACATTGGTTTCCTGTGAGAATTGAGCTCGTTTTGGAAGGAATACTTCCAGCATTTTATGTGTTTCAAGGTGGAGATACGCTGTCTGTGTTCCTTAAAGCTTACACTACTGAGTTGTAGAAAGAAATGTATCTTTCGAACAGAACCATTTTGTCATAGAAGCAGGAGCATCTACCCCATTGGTCCCCTGTGAGAATGGCTTAGTTTTTGAAAGGGATGCTACCTGCAACTTAGGATTTTCCACGTGGACATAGGCCAACTGACCTCAATTGAAGAAAACCATGTGTCTCTTGAAGAAAACCAGCTGTGATATAAGCAGGAGCATCTAACACATTATTTTTCTGGGAGATTGAGTTCTTTTTTCAATGGAATACATCCTACAATGTAGGTTTTTCAAGGTGGATATAGGCTCTCGATGTTCCAAATAGGTCTATTTAGCAGAATTACAGAAAGAGAGGTATCCCTTCAACGAAAACTATCAATGATAGAAGCAGGAACATCTAGCACATGGTTTTCCAGTAAGAATTGGGTAGCTTTTTAAAGAAAAAATTCCTGCATATCAGAGTATTCAAGGTGGAGGAAGGCTCGTTCTGTTCCCAATAGGTCCCTTTAGACATGCTGAATAAACACATATGTCATTCAAAAGAAAACCATCTGTATTTAAAAGCAGAAGCATCAAGCACATTGTTTCCTTGTGAGAATTAAGTCAGTTTCTGAAATGAATATTGTCTGTAACTTACGTGTTTCAATTTGAAGGTAGGCTCTCTTTGTTTCAAATAGGCGTATTCAGCAGAGTTGAAGAAACACATGGAACTTTCAAAGGAAAACCATTTGTGTTATAAGCAAGCACATTGAGGACTTTCTTTGCTCTGAGAATTGCCTTAGTTTTTCAATGACATTCTACGTGGAAGTTAGGTTTTTCAAGGTGGAGATAGGCTCTGTTTGTTAGCACAGGTCTATTCAGCTGATTTGAAAAACATATGTGCCACTCTAAAGAAAATGATCTATGTTAGATGTGCCACTGCTAGCACATGGTTTCACAGTGACAACTGTGTTAGTTTTGAAAGGAATACTTCCTGCAAACCTGAGTTTACTAGGTGGAGAAGGCTCATTTGTGCCGAATTGGCCTATTCACCTGAGTAGAAAAAACACATCTAACATTCCAAGGAAAACCATCTGTGATAGAAACTGCAGCATCTAGACGGTGGTTTCCCTGTGAGAATTCAGTTATTTTTTGAAATTAATCCTTCCTGAAAAGTTTGTTTTTCAGGATGCACTTAGGCTCTTTTGGATCCTAAGAAGACTATTTAGCAGAGTTGAAGAAACACATGTACCTGTCGACGTAAAACCATTGGTGTTAGACCCAGGAACAAATCGCACATTATTTTGCTGTGAGAATTGTTCTGGTTTTTGTAAGGAATACTTCCTGCATATCAGAATTTACAAGGTGGAGAAAGGCTCATTTTCTTCGAAGTTGCCCTCTTCAGCTAAGTTGAGGAAACGCATGAACCTCATGATAGAAAATAATCTGTGTTACAAGCAGGAGCATCTAGCACATTGTTTGTTGTGAGAAACAGTTGGATTTCTGACGAGCTATTTTCAGCAACGTAGGTTTCTCAGGGCGGTGATAGGCTCCATTTTTTCCGAAAGGCCTACTCAGCTGAGTTGAAGAAACTCATGCATCTTTCAAATGATAATCATTTGTGTTAGAAACACGAGAATGTACCACTTTGGTTCCCTTTGAGAACTCTTATTGTTCTTGAAAGGAATACTATCTGGAACTCAGGTTACTCAAGACGGAGATAGGCTCCCTGTGTTCCAAATAGGTCTATTCCGCAGAGTTGCAGAAACACATACATCTCTCGAAATAAACCATGTGTGTTAGAAACAGGAGCACCTATCACTTTGTTTCCCTATGAGAATTGTGTTAGTTATTGAAAGGAATACTTCCTGCAACTTAGATTTTTCAAGCTGGCTATACTTGCTTTTTGTTCTAAACACACCTACTGAGCGGTATGGAAGAAAAACATGTATCTCTCAAAAACAAAACCTCTACAAAACATGCAGGAATATCTAGCAAATTACTTCGTGCAGAGAACTGAGTTAGTTTTTGAAATTAATACTTCCTGGAAATAGGTTCTTGATGGGGGAAATAGGCTCTGTGGGCCCCAATTACGCCTATTCCACTGGCTTAAAGATATCCATGTACATCTGTAATGAAAATCATCTGACTGGGGAGCGGGATAGCCTAGCACATTGTTCTCCTGTGGGAATTGAGTTTGTTTTGGGAAGGATTCTCAGGCAAATTAGGTGTTTCATTGAGGAGATAGCCTCTCTGTCTTCCAAACAGGACTTCAGCTGTGTAGAAGAACCAACCACATGTATCTTTTGAGAGAAAACCATTTGTGTTTGAAACACAAGAATCTAGCACATTGTTTCCCGATGAGAACTGAGTTTGGTTTTGGAATGAATACTCCCTGCAACTAAGGTTTTTCAAGGAGGTGATAGGCTATTTTTCTTCCAAATAGTCCAATTCAGCTAAGATGAGGAAACTCATGTTGCACTGCAAGGACAAACAACTATGTGAGAAGCTCTAGCATCTAGCACAATGCTTACCTGAGAGAATTGAGGTTGTGTTTGAAAGGAATACCTCCTGCAAATCACAATTTGCATGGTGGAGGAAGGCTCATTTTGTTCAAAATAGGACTATTCCCCTAAGTTGAAGGAATTCATATATCTCTTGAAAGAAAACCACTGCGTGAGAAGTAGGAACATCTAGCACCTTCTTTCACTGTGAGAACTGAGATAGTTTTGAAATGGGATATGGCCTGTCACATAGGTTTTTTCAGGTGGAGAAAGGCTCTCTTCCTTGCAAAAGGCCTATTCAGTTGAGTTCAAGATACACATGTATCTCTCGAAATAAAACCATCTGAGTAAGAAAGGGGAGCATTGAGCACCTTCTGTCCAAGTGAGAATTCACTGAGTTTTGGAAATTCTTCCTGCAAGTGAAGCTTTTCAAGGTGGAGAAAGGCTTTCTTTGTTCCAATTAGGCCTATTCAAGCCTTGCGGAGGAAATACATGTATGTCTTGAAAGTAAGCCATCTGTCTTAGAAGCAAAAGCATGTGGCACATTGTTTTTCTGTGAGAACTGAGTCAGCCTTTCATAAGGAATACTCACGTCAATGTTTGATTTTCAAGGTGGAGATATGCTCTCTTTGTTCCAAATAGGACTATTCTGTTGAGTTGGGGAAACGTATATGTCTTTTGAATGTATACTATTTGTTTTAGAAGCAGGAGCACGTACCACATTGGTTCCCTGCATAAATTGAGTTAATTTTTTAAAGGAATACTGCCTGCAACTGAGGTTTTTCATGGTGGAGATAAGCTCTGCCTGTTCCCAATAGGCTCCCTCAGCTGAATTAAAGAAACACAGCTATGTCTTGAAAGAAAACCATTTTTGTCAGAAGCAGGAGAATCCAGCACATTATATCCCTGTGAGAATTGAAGTCGGGTCTGTATGGACTACATCTGCATCTTAGGGTTTACAAGGTGGACTTGGGTGCCCTTTTGTCCAAATCGGCCTATTCATGTGACTTGAAAAACACATGTATCTCCCGAAAGAAAATCATCTCTGGTAGAATCAGGAGCATAAGATACCTTGTTTCCTAGGAGAAATCACTTTGCTTTATGAGAAACACAACTTCCTGCAACTTACGTTTTTTGAAGCTGGGGATATTCACTTTCTGTTCCAAGTAGACCTCTTCTGTGGAGTTGAAGAAATACCTGTATTTCTGGGTAGAAAACAATACGTCTGAGAAGCAGGAGCTTCTAGCACATTGGTTTCCTGTGAGAATTGAGCTCGTTTTGGAAGGAATACTTCCAGCATTTTATGTGTTTCAAGGTGGAGATACGCTGTCTGTGTTCCTTAAAGCTTACACTACTGAGTTGTAGAAAGAAATGTATCTTTCGAACAGAACCATTTTGTCATAGAAGCAGGAGCATCTACCCCATTGGTCCCCTGTGAGAATGGCTTAGTTTTTGAAAGGGATGCTACCTGCAACTTAGGATTTTCCACGTGGACATAGGCCAACTGACCTCAATTGAAGAAAACCATGTGTCTCTTGAAGAAAACCAGCTGTGATATAAGCAGGAGCATCTAACACATTATTTTTCTGGGAGATTGAGTTCTTTTTTCAATGGAATACATCCTACAATGTAGGTTTTTCAAGGTGGATATAGGCTCTCGATGTTCCAAATAGGTCTATTTAGCAGAATTACAGAAAGAGAGGTATCCCTTCAACGAAAACTATCAATGATAGAAGCAGGAACATCTAGCACATGGTTTTCCAGTAAGAATTGGGTAGCTTTTTAAAGAAAAAATTCCTGCATATCAGAGTATTCAAGGTGGAGGAAGGCTCGTTCTGTTCCCAATAGGTCCCTTTAGACATGCTGAATAAACACATATGTCATTCAAAAGAAAACCATCTGTATTTAAAAGCAGAAGCATCAAGCACATTGTTTCCTTGTGAGAATTAAGTCAGTTTCTGAAATGAATATTGTCTGTAACTTACGTGTTTCAATTTGAAGGTAGGCTCTCTTTGTTTCAAATAGGCGTATTCAGCAGAGTTGAAGAAACACATGGAACTTTCAAAGGAAAACCATTTGTGTTATAAGCAAGCACATTGAGGACTTTCTTTGCTCTGAGAATTGCCTTAGTTTTTCAATGACATTCTACGTGGAAGTTAGGTTTTTCAAGGTGGAGATAGGCTCTGTTTGTTAGCACAGGTCTATTCAGCTGATTTGAAAAACATATGTGCCACTCTAAAGAAAATGATCTATGTTAGATGTGCCACTGCTAGCACATGGTTTCACAGTGACAACTGTGTTAGTTTTGAAAGGAATACTTCCTGCAAACCTGAGTTTACTAGGTGGAGAAGGCTCATTTGTGCCGAATTGGCCTATTCACCTGAGTAGAAAAAACACATCTAACATTCCAAGGAAAACCATCTGTGATAGAAACTGCAGCATCTAGACGGTGGTTTCCCTGTGAGAATTCAGTTATTTTTTGAAATTAATCCTTCCTGAAAAGTTTGTTTTTCAGGATGCACTTAGGCTCTTTTGGATCCTAAGAAGACTATTTAGCAGAGTTGAAGAAACACATGTACCTGTCGACATAAAACCATTGGTGTTAGACCCAGGAACAAATCGCACATTATTTTGCTGTGAGAATTGTTCTGGTTTTTGTAAGGAATACTTCCTGCATATCAGAATTTACAAGGTGGAGAAAGGCTCATTTTCTTCGAAGTTGCCCTCTTCAGCTAAGTTGAGGAAACGCATGAACCTCATGATAGAAAATAATCTGTGTTACAAGCAGGAGCATCTAGCACATTGTTTGTTGTGAGAAACAGTTGGATTTCTGACGAGATATTTTCAGCAACGTAGGTTTCTCAGGGCGGTGATAGGCTCCATTTTTTCGGAAAGGCCTACTCAGCTGAGTTGAAGAAACTCATGCATCTTTCAAATGATAATCATTTGTGTTAGAAACACGAGAATGTACCACTTTGGTTCCCTTTGAGAACTCTTATTGTTCTTGAAAGGAATACTATCTGGAACTCAGGTTACTCAAGACGGAGATAGGCTCCCTGTGTTCCAAATAGGTCTATTCCGCAGAGTTGCAGAAACACATACATCTCTCGAAATAAACCATGTGTGTTAGAAACAGGAGCACCTATCACTTTGTTTCCCTATGAGAATTGTGTTAGTTATTGAAAGGAATACTTCCTGCAACTTAGATTTTTCAAGCTGGCTATACCTGCTTTTTGTTCTAAACACACCTACTGAGCGGTATGGAAGAAAAACATGTATCTCTCAAAAACAAAACCTCTACAAAACATGCAGGAATATCTAGCAAATTACTTCGTGCAGAGAACTGAGTTAGTTTTTGAAATTAATACTTCCTGGAAATAGGTTCTTGATGGGGGAAATAGGCTCTGTGGGCCCCAATTACGCCTATTCCACTGGCTTAAAGATATCCATGTACATCTGTAATGAAAATCATCTGACTGGGGAGCGGGATAGCCTAGCACATTGTTCTCCTGTGGGAATTGAGTTTGTTTTGGGAAGGATTCTCAGGCAAATTAGGTGTTTCATTGAGGAGATAGCCTCTCTGTCTTCCAAACAGGACTTCAGCTGTGTAGAAGAACCAACCACATGTATCTTTTGAGAGAAAACCATTTGTGTTTGAAACACAAGAATCTAGCACATTGTTTCCCGATGAGAACTGAGTTTGGTTTTGGAATGAATTCTCCCTGCAACTAAGGTTTTTCAAGGAGGTGATAGGCTATTTTTCTTCCAAATAGTCCAATTCAGCTAAGATGAGGAAACTCATGTTGCACTGCAAGGACAAACAACTATGTGAGAAGCTCTAGCATCTAGCACAATGCTTACCTCAGAGAATTGAGGTTGTGTTTGAAAGGAATACCTCCTGCAAATCACAATTTGCATGGTGGAGGAAGGCTCATTTTGTTCGAAATAGGACTATTCCCCTAAGTTGAAGGAATTCATATATCTCTTGAAAGAAAACCACTGCGTGAGAAGTAGGAACATCTAGCACCTTCTTTCACTGTGAGAACTGAGTTAGTTTTGAAATGGGATATGGCCTGTCACATAGGTTTTTTCAGGTGGAGAAAGGCTCTCTTCCTTGCAAAAGGCCTATTCAGTTGAGTTCAAGATACACATGTATCTCTCGAAATAAAACCATCTGAGTAAGAAAGGGGAGCATTGAGCACCTTCTGTCCAAGTGAGAATTCACTGAGTTTTGGAAATTCTTCCTGCAAGTGAAGCTTTTCAAGGTGGAGAAAGGCTTTCTTTGTTCCAATTAGGCCTATTCAAGCCTTGCGGAGGAAATACATGTATGTCTTGAAAGTAAGCCATCTGTCTTAGAAGCAAAAGCATGTGGCACATTGTTTTTCTGTGAGAACTGAGTCAGCCTTTCATAAGGAATACTCACGTCAATGTTTGATTTTCAAGGTGGAGATATGCTCTCTTTGTTCCAAATAGGACTATTCTGTTGAGTTGGGGAAACGTATATGTCTTTTGAATGTATACTATTTGTTTTAGAAGCAGGAGCACGTACCACATTGGTTCCCTGCATAAATTGAGTTAATTTTTTAAAGGAATACTGCCTGCAACTGAGGTTTTTCATGGTGGAGATAAGCTCTGCCTGTTCCCAATAGGCTCCCTCAGCTGAATTAAAGAAACACAGCTATGTCTTGAAAGAAAACCATTTTTGTCAGAAGCAGGAGAATCCAGCACATTATATCCCTGTGAGAATTGAAGTCGGGTCTGTATGGACTACATCTGCATCTTAGGGTTTACAAGGTGGACTTGGGTGCCCTTTTGTCCAAATCGGCCTATTCATGTGACTTGAAAAACACATGTATCTCCCGAAAGAAAATCATCTCTGGTAGAATCAGGAGCATAAGATACCTTGTTTCCTAGGAGAAATCACTTTGCTTTATGAGAAACACAACTTCCTGCAACTTACGTTTTTTGAAGCTGGGGATATTCACTTTCTGTTCCAAGTAGACCTCTTCTGTGGAGTTGAAGAAATACCTGTATTTCTGGGTAGAAAACAATACGTCTGAGAAGCAGGAGCTTCTAGCACATTGGTTTCCTGTGAGAATTGAGCTCGTTTTGGAAGGAATACTTCCAGCATTTTATGTGTTTCAAGGTGGAGATACGCTGTCTGTGTTCCTTAAAGCTTACACTACTGAGTTGTAGAAAGAAATGTATCTTTCGAACACAACCATTTTGTCATAGAAGCAGGAGCATCTACCCCATTGGTCCCCTGTGAGAATGGCTTAGTTTTTGAAAGGGATGCTACCTGCAACTTAGGATTTTCCACGTGGACATAGGCCAACTGACCTCAATTGAAGAAAACCATGTGTCTCTTGAAGAAAACCAGCTGTGATATAAGCAGGAGCATCTAACACATTATTTTTCTGGGAGATTGAGTTCTTTTTTCAATGGAATACATCCTACAATGTAGGTTTTTCAAGGTGGATATAGGCTCTCGATGTTCCAAATAGGTCTATTTAGCAGAATTACAGAAAGAGAGGTATCCCTTCAACGAAAACTATCAATGATAGAAGCAGGAACATCTAGCACACGGTTTTCCAGTAAGAATTGGGTAGCTTTTTAAAGAAAAAATTCCTGCATATCAGAGTATTCAAGGTGGAGGAAGGCTCGTTCTGTTCCCAATAGGTCCCTTTAGACATGCTGAATAAACACATATGTCATTCAAAAGAAAACCATCTGTATTTAAAAGCAGAAGCATCAAGCACATTGTTTCCTTGTGAGAATTAAGTCAGTTTCTGAAATGAATATTGTCTGTAACTTACGTGTTTCAATTTGAAGGTAGGCTCTCTTTGTTTCAAATAGGCGTATTCAGGAGAGTTGAAGAAACACATGGAACTTTCAAAAGAAAACCATTTGTGTTATAAGCAAGCACATTGAGGACTTTCTTTGCTCTGAGAATTGCCTTAGTTTTTCAATGACATTCTACGTGGAAGTTAGGTTTTTCAAGGTGGAGATAGGCTCTGTTTGTTAGCACAGGTCTATTCAGCTGATTTGAAAAACATATGTGCCACTCTAAAGAAAATGATCTATGTTAGATGTGCCACTGCTAGCACATGGTTTCACAGTGACAACTGTGTTAGTTTTGAAAGGAATACTTCCTGCAAACCTGAGTTTACTAGGTGGAGAAGGCTCATTTGTGCCGAATTGGCCTATTCACCTGAGTAGAAAAAACACATCTAACATTCCAAGGAAAACCATCTGTGATAGAAACTGCAGCATCTAGACGGTGGTTTCCCTGTGAGAATTCAGTTATTTTTTGAAATTAATCCTTCCTGAAAAGTTTGTTTTTCAGGATGCACTTAGGCTCTTTTGGATCCTAAGAAGACTATTTAGCAGAGTTGAAGAAACACATGTACCTGTCGACGTAAAACCATTGGTGTTAGACCCAGGAACAAATTGCACATTATTTTGCTGTGAGAATTGTTCTGGTTTTTGTAAGGAATACTTCCTGCATATCAGAATTTACAAGGTGGAGAAAGGCTCATTTTCTTCGAAGTTGCCCTCTTCAGCTAAGTTGAGGAAACGCATGAACCTCATGATAGAAAATAATCTGTGTTACAAGCAGGAGCATCTAGCACATTGTTTGTTGTGAGAAACAGTTGGATTTCTGACGAGATATTTTCAGCAACGTAGGTTTCTCAGGGCGGTGATAGGCTCCATTTTTTCCGAAAGGCCTACTCAGCTGAGTTGAAGAAACTCATGCATCTTTCAAATGATAATCATTTGTGTTAGAAACATGAGAATGTACCACTTTGGTTCCCTTTGAGAACTCTTATTGTTCTTGAAAGGAATACTATCTGGAACTCAGGTTACTCAAGACGGAGATAGGCTCACTGTGTTCCAAATAGGTCTATTCCGCAGAGTTGCAGAAACACATACATCTCTCGAAATAAACCATGTGTGTTAGAAACAGGAGCACCTATCACTTTGTTTCCCTATGAGAATTGTGTTAGTTATTGAAAGGAATACTTCCTGCAACTTAGATTTTTCAAGCTGGCTATACCTGCTTTTTGTTCTAAACACACCTACTGAGCGGTATGGAAGAAAAACATGTATCTCTCAAAAACAAAACCTCTACAAAACATGCAGGAATATCTAGCAAATTACTTCGTGCAGAGAACTGAGTTAGTTTTTGAAATTAATACTTCCTGGAAATAGGTTCTTGATGGGGGAAATAGGCTCTGTGGGCCCCAATTACGCCTATTCCACTGGCTTAAAGATATCCATGTACATCTGTAATGAAAATCATCTGACTGGGGAGCGGGATAGCCTAGCACATTGTTCTCCTGTGGGAATTGAGTTTGTTTTGGGAAGGATTCTCAGGCAAATTAGGTGTTTCATTGAGGAGATAGCCTCTCTGTCTTCCAAACAGGACTTCAGCTGTGTAGAAGAACCAACCACATGTATCTTTTGAGAGAAAACCATTTGTGTTTGAAACACAAGAATCTAGCACATTGTTTCCCGATGAGAACTGAGTTTGGTTTTGGAATGAATACTCCCTGCAACTAAGGTTTTTCAAGGAGGTGATAGGCTATTTTTCTTCCAAATAGTCCAATTCAGCTAAGATGAGGAAACTCATGTTGCACTGCAAGGACAAACAACTATGTGAGAAGCTCTAGCATCTAGCACAATGCTTACCTCAGAGAATTGAGGTTGTGTTTGAAAGGAATACCTCCTGCAAATCACAATTTGCATGGTGGAGGAAGGCTCATTTTGTTCAAAATAGGACTATTCCCCTAAGTTGAAGGAATTCATATATCTCTTGAAAGAAAACCACTGCGTGAGAAGTAGGAACATCTAGCACCTTCTTTCTCTGTGAGAACTGAGTTAGTTTTGAAATGGGATATGGCCTGTCACATAGGTTTTTTCAGGTGGAGAAAGGCTCTCTTCCTTGCAAAAGGCCTATTCAGTTGAGTTCAAGATACACATGTATCTCTCGAAATAAAACCATCTGAGTAAGAAAGGGGAGCATTGAGCACCTTCTGTCCAAGTGAGAATTCACTGAGTTTTGGAAATTCTTCCTGCAAGTGAAGCTTTTCAAGGTGGAGAAAGGCTTTCTTTGTTCCAATTAGGCCTATTCAAGCCTTGCGGAGGAAATACATGTATGTCTTGAAAGTAAGCCATCTGTCTTAGAAGCAAAAGCATGTGGCACATTGTTTTTCTGTGAGAACTGAGTCAGCCTTTCATAAGGAATACTCACGTCAATGTTTGATTTTCAAGGTGGAGATATGCTCTCTTTGTTCCAAATAGGACTATTCTGTTGAGTTGGGGAAACGTATATGTCTTTTGAATGTATACTATTTGTTTTAGAAGCAGGAGCACGTACCACATTGGTTCCCTGCATAAATTGAGTTAATTTTTTAAAGGAATACTGCCTGCAACTGAGGTTTTTCATGGTGGAGATAAGCTCTGCCTGTTCCCAATAGGCTCCCTCAGCTGAATTAAAGAAACACAGCTATGTCTTGAAAGAAAACCATTTTTGTCAGAAGCAGGAGAATCCAGCACATTATATCCCTGTGAGAATTGAAGTCGGGTCTGTATGGACTACATCAGCATCTTAGGGTTTACAAGGTGGACTTGGGTGCCCTTTTGTCCAAATCGGCCTATTCATGTGACTTGAAAAACACATGTATCTCCCGAAAGAAAATCATGTCTGGTAGAATCAGGAGCATAAGATACCTTGTTTCCTAGGAGAAATCACTTTGCTTTATGAGAAACACAACTTCCTGCAACTTACGTTTTTTGAAGCTGGGGATATTCACTTTCTGTTCCAAGTAGACCTCTTCTGTGGAGTTGAAGAAATACCTGTATTTCTGGGTAGAAAACAATATGTCTGAGAAGCAGGAGCTTCTAGCACATTGGTTTCCTGTGAGAATTGAGCTCGTTTTGGAAGGAATACTTCCAGCATTTTATGTGTTTCAAGGTGGAGATACGCTGTCTGTGTTCCTTAAAGCTTACACTACTGAGTTGTAGAAAGAAATGTATCTTTCGAACAGAACCATTTTGTCATAGAAGCAGGAGCATCTACCCCATTGGTCCCTGTGAGAATGGCTTAGTTTTTGAAAGGGATGCTACCTGCAACTTAGGATTTTCCACGTGGACATAGGCCAACTGACCTCAATTGAAGAAAACCATGTGTCTCTTGAAGAAAACCAGCTGTGATATAAGCAGGAGCATCTAACACATTATTTTTCTGGGAGATTGAGTTCTTTTTTCAATGGAATACATCCTACAATGTAGGTTTTTCAAGGTGGATATAGGCTCTCGATGTTCCAAATAGGTCTATTTAGCAGAATTACAGAAAGAGAGGTATCCCTTCAACGAAAACTATCAATGATAGAAGCAGGAACATCTAGCACATGGTTTTCCAGTAAGAATTGGGTAGCTTTTTAAAGAAAAAATTCCTGCATATCAGAGTATTCAAGGTGGAGGAAGGCTCGTTCTGTTCCCAATAGGTCCCTTTAGACATGCTGAATAAACACATATGTCATTCAAAAGAAAACCATCTGTATTTAAAAGCAGAAGCATCAAGCACATTGTTTCCTTGTGAGAATTAAGTCAGTTTCTGAAATGAATATTGTCTGTAACTTACGTGTTTCAATTTGAAGGTAGGCTCTCTTTGTTTCAAATAGGCGTATTCAGCAGAGTTGAAGAAACACATGGAACTTTCAAAAGAAAACCATTTGTGTTATAAGCAAGCACATTGAGGACTTTCTTTGCTCTGAGAATTGCCTTAGTTTTTCAATGACATTCTACGTGGAACTTAGGTTTTTCAAGGTGGAGATAGGCTCTGTTTGTTAGCACAGGTCTATTCAGCTGATTTGAAAAACATATGTGCCACTCTAAAGAAAATGATCTATGTTAGATGTGCCACTGCTAGCACATGGTTTCACAGTGACAACTGTGTTAGTTTTGAAAGGAATACTTCCTGCAAACCTGAGTTTACTAGGTGGAGAAGGCTCATTTGTGCCGAATTGGCCTATTCACCTGAGTAGAAAAAACACATCTAACATTCCAAGGAAAACCATCTGTGATAGAAACTGCAGCATCTAGACGGTGGTTTCCCTGTGAGAATTCAGTTATTTTTTGAAATTAATCCTTCCTGAAAAGTTTGTTTTTCAGGATGCACTTAGGCTCTTTTGGATCCTAAGAAGACTATTTAGCAGAGTTGAAGAAACACATGTACCTGTCGACGTAAAACAATTGGTGTTAGACCCAGGAACAAATTGCACATTATTTTGCTGTGAGAATTGTTCTGGTTTTTGTAAGGAATACTTCCTGCATATCAGAATTTACAAGGTGGAGAAAGGCTCATTTTCTTCGAAGTTGCCCTCTTCAGCTAAGTTGAGGAAACGCATGAACCTCATGATAGAAAATAATCTGTGTTACAAGCAGGAGCATCTAGCACATTGTTTGTTGTGAGAAACAGTTGGATTTCTGACGAGATATTTTCAGCAACGTAGGTTTCTCAGGGCGGTGATAGGCTCCATTTTTTCCGAAAGGCCTACTCAGCTGAGTTGAAGAAACTCATGCATCTTTCAAATGATAATCATTTGTGTTAGAAACACGAGAATGTACCACTTTGGTTCCCTTTGAGAACTCTTATTGTTCTTGAAAGGAATACTATCTGGAACTCAGGTTACTCAAGACGGAGATAGGCTCACTGTGTTCCAAATAGGTCTATTCCGCAGAGTTGCAGAAACACATACATCTCTCGAAATAAACCATGTGTGTTAGAAACAGGAGCACCTATCACTTTGTTTCCCTATGAGAATTGTGTTAGTTATTGAAAGGAATACTTCCTGCAACTTAGATTTTTCAAGCTGGCTATACCTGCTTTTTGTTCTAAACACACCTACTGAGCGGTATGGAAGAAAAACATGTATCTCTCAAAAACAAAACCTCTACAAAACATGCAGGAATATCTAGCAAATTACTTCGTGCAGAGAACTGAGTTAGTTTTTGAAATTAATACTTCCTGGAAATAGGTTCTTGATGGGGGAAATAGGCTCTGTGGGCCCCAATTACGCCTATTCCACTGGCTTAAAGATATCCATGTACATCTGTAATGAAAATCATCTGACTGGGGAGCGGGATAGCCTAGCACATTGTTCTCCTGTGGGAATTGAGTTTGTTTTGGGAAGGATTCTCAGGCAAATTAGGTGTTTCATTGAGGAGATAGCCTCTCTGTCTTCCAAACAGGACTTCAGCTGTGTAGAAGAACCAACCACATGTATCTTTTGAGAGAAAACCATTTGTGTTTGAAACACAAGAATCTAGCACATTGTTTCCCGATGAGAACTGAGTTTGGTTTTGGAATGAATACTCCCTGCAACTAAGGTTTTTCAAGGAGGTGATAGGCTATTTTTCTTCCAAATAGTCCAATTCAGCTAAGATGAGGAAACTCATGTTGCACTGCAAGGACAAACAACTATGTGAGAAGCTCTAGCATCTAGCACAATGCTTACCTGAGAGAATTGAGGTTGTGTTTGAAAGGAATACCTCCTGCAAATCACAATTTGCATGGTGGAGGAAGGCTCATTTTGTTCAAAATAGGACTATTCCCCTAAGTTGAAGGAATTCATATATCTCTTGAAAGAAAACCACTGCGTGAGAAGTAGGAACATCTAGCACCTTCTTTCACTGTGAGAACTGAGTTAGTTTTGAAATGGGATATGGCCTGTCACATAGGTTTTTTCAGGTGGAGAAAGGCTCTCTTCCTTGCAAAAGGCCTATTCAGTTGAGTTCAAGATACACATGTATCTCTCGAAATAAAACCATCTGAGTAAGAAAGGGGAGCATTGAGCACCTTCTGTCCAAGTGAGAATTCACTGAGTTTTGGAAATTCTTCCTGCAAGTGAAGCTTTTCAAGGTGGAGAAAGGCTTTCTTTGTTCCAATTAGGCCTATTCAAGCCTTGCGGAGGAAATACATGTATGTCTTGAAAGTAAGCCATCTGTCTTAGAAGCAAAAGCATGTGGCACATTGTTTTTCTGTGAGAACTGAGTCAGCCTTTCATAAGGAATACTCACGTCAATGTTTGATTTTCAAGGTGGAGATATGCTCTCTTTGTTCCAAATAGGACTATTCTGTTGAGTTGGGGAAACGTATATGTCTTTTGAATGTATACTATTTGTTTTAGAAGCAGGAGCACGTACCACATTGGTTCCCTGCATAAATTGAGTTAATTTTTTAAAGGAATACTGCCTGCAACTGAGGTTTTTCATGGTGGAGATAAGCTCTGCCTGTTCCCAATAGGCTCCCTCAGCTGAATTAAAGAAACACAGCTATGTCTTGAAAGAAAACCATTTTTGTCAGAAGCAGGAGAATCCAGCACATTATATCCCTGTGAGAATTGAAGTCGGGTCTGTATGGACTACATCAGCATCTTAGGGTTTACAAGGTGGACTTGGGTGCCCTTTTGTCCAAATCGGCCTATTCATGTGACTTGAAAAACACATGTATCTCCCGAAAGAAAATCATGTCTGGTAGAATCAGGAGCATAAGATACCTTGTTTCCTAGGAGAAATCACTTTGCTTTATGAGAAACACAACTTCCTGCAACTTACGTTTTTTGAAGCTGGGGATATTCACTTTCTGTTCCAAGTAGACCTCTTCTGTGGAGTTGAAGAAATACCTGTATTTCTGGGTAGAAAACAATATGTCTGAGAAGCAGGAGCTTCTAGCACATTGGTTTCCTGTGAGAATTGAGCTCGTTTTGGAAGGAATACTTCCAGCATTTTATGTGTTTCAAGGTGGAGATACGCTGTCTGTGTTCCTTAAAGCTTACACTACTGAGTTGTAGAAAGAAATGTATCTTTCGAACAGAACCATTTTGTCATAGAAGCAGGAGCATCTACCCCATTGGTCCCTGTGAGAATGGCTTAGTTTTTGAAAGGGATGCTACCTGCAACTTAGGATTTTCCACGTGGACATAGGCCAACTGACCTCAATTGAAGAAAACCATGTGTCTCTTGAAGAAAACCAGCTGTGATATAAGCAGGAGCATCTAACACATTATTTTTCTGGGAGATTGAGTTCTTTTTTCAATGGAATACATCCTACAATGTAGGTTTTTCAAGGTGGATATAGGCTCTCGATGTTCCAAATAGGTCTATTTAGCAGAATTACAGAAAGAGAGGTATCCCTTCAACGAAAACTATCAATGATAGAAGCAGGAACATCTAGCACATGGTTTTCCAGTAAGAATTGGGTAGCTTTTTAAAGAAAAAATTCCTGCATATCAGAGTATTCAAGGTGGAGGAAGGCTCGTTCTGTTCCCAATAGGTCCCTTTAGACATGCTGAATAAACACATATGTCATTCAAAAGAAAACCATCTGTATTTAAAAGCAGAAGCATCAAGCACATTGTTTCCTTGTGAGAATTAAGTCAGTTTCTGAAATGAATATTGTCTGTAACTTACGTGTTTCAATTTGAAGGTAGGCTCTCTTTGTTTCAAATAGGCGTATTCAGCAGAGTTGAAGAAACACATGGAACTTTCAAAAGAAAACCATTTGTGTTATAAGCAAGCACATTGAGGACTTTCTTTGCTCTGAGAATTGCCTTAGTTTTTCAATGACATTCTACGTGGAACTTAGGTTTTTCAAGGTGGAGATAGGCTCTGTTTGTTAGCACAGGTCTATTCAGCTGATTTGAAAAACATATGTGCCACTCTAAAGAAAATGATCTATGTTAGATGTGCCACTGCTAGCACATGGTTTCACAGTGACAACTGTGTTAGTTTTGAAAGGAATACTTCCTGCAAACCTGAGTTTACTAGGTGGAGAAGGCTCATTTGTGCCGAATTGGCCTATTCACCTGAGTAGAAAAAACACATCTAACATTCCAAGGAAAACCATCTGTGATAGAAACTGCAGCATCTAGACGGTGGTTTCCCTGTGAGAATTCAGTTATTTTTTGAAATTAATCCTTCCTGAAAAGTTTGTTTTTCAGGATGCACTTAGGCTCTTTTGGATCCTAAGAAGACTATTTAGCAGAGTTGAAGAAACACATGTACCTGTCGACGTAAAACAATTGGTGTTAGACCCAGGAACAAATTGCACATTATTTTGCTGTGAGAATTGTTCTGGTTTTTGTAAGGAATACTTCCTGCATATCAGAATTTACAAGGTGGAGAAAGGCTCATTTTCTTCGAAGTTGCCCTCTTCAGCTAAGTTGAGGAAACGCATGAACCTCATGATAGAAAATAATCTGTGTTACAAGCAGGAGCATCTAGCACATTGTTTGTTGTGAGAAACAGTTGGATTTCTGACGAGATATTTTCAGCAACGTAGGTTTCTCAGGGCGGTGATAGGCTCCATTTTTTCCGAAAGGCCTACTCAGCTGAGTTGAAGAAACTCATGCATCTTTCAAATGATAATCATTTGTGTTAGAAACACGAGAATGTACCACTTTGGTTCCCTTTGAGAACTCTTATTGTTCTTGAAAGGAATACTATCTGGAACTCAGGTTACTCAAGACGGAGATAGGCTCACTGTGTTCCAAATAGGTCTATTCCGCAGAGTTGCAGAAACACATACATCTCTCGAAATAAACCATGTGTGTTAGAAACAGGAGCACCTATCACTTTGTTTCCCTATGAGAATTGTGTTAGTTATTGAAAGGAATACTTCCTGCAACTTAGATTTTTCAAGCTGGCTATACCTGCTTTTTGTTCTAAACACACCTACTGAGCGGTATGGAAGAAAAACATGTATCTCTCAAAAACAAAACCTCTACAAAACATGCAGGAATATCTAGCAAATTACTTCGTGCAGAGAACTGAGTTAGTTTTTGAAATTAATACTTCCTGGAAATAGGTTCTTGATGGGGGAAATAGGCTCTGTGGGCCCCAATTACGCCTATTCCACTGGCTTAAAGATATCCATGTACATCTGTAATGAAAATCATCTGACTGGGGAGCGGGATAGCCTAGCACATTGTTCTCCTGTGGGAATTGAGTTTGTTTTGGGAAGGATTCTCAGGCAAATTAGGTGTTTCATTGAGGAGATAGCCTCTCTGTCTTCCAAACAGGACTTCAGCTGTGTAGAAGAACCAACCACATGTATCTTTTGAGAGAAAACCATTTGTGTTTGAAACACAAGAATCTAGCACATTGTTTCCCGATGAGAACTGAGTTTGGTTTTGGAATGAATACTCCCTGCAACTAAGGTTTTTCAAGGAGGTGATAGGCTATTTTTCTTCCAAATAGTCCAATTCAGCTAAGATGAGGAAACTCATGTTGCACTGCAAGGACAAACAACTATGTGAGAAGCTCTAGCATCTAGCACAATGCTTACCTGAGAGAATTGAGGTTGTGTTTGAAAGGAATACCTCCTGCAAATCACAATTTGCATGGTGGAGGAAGGCTCATTTTGTTCAAAATAGGACTATTCCCCTAAGTTGAAGGAATTCATATATCTCTTGAAAGAAAACCACTGCGTGAGAAGTAGGAACATCTAGCACCTTCTTTCACTGTGAGAACTGAGTTAGTTTTGAAATGGGATATGGCCTGTCACATAGGTTTTTTCAGGTGGAGAAAGGCTCTCTTCCTTGCAAAAGGCCTATTCAGTTGAGTTCAAGATACACATGTATCTCTCGAAATAAAACCATCTGAGTAAGAAAGGGGAGCATTGAGCACCTTCTGTCCAAGTGAGAATTCACTGAGTTTTGGAAATTCTTCCTGCAAGTGAAGCTTTTCAAGGTGGAGAAAGGCTTTCTTTGTTCCAATTAGGCCTATTCAAGCCTTGCGGAGGAAATACATGTATGTCTTGAAAGTAAGCCATCTGTCTTAGAAGCAAAAGCATGTGGCACATTGTTTTTCTGTGAGAACTGAGTCAGCCTTTCATAAGGAATACTCACGTCAATGTTTGATTTTCAAGGTGGAGATATGCTCTCTTTGTTCCAAATAGGACTATTCTGTTGAGTTGGGGAAACGTATATGTCTTTTGAATGTATACTATTTGTTTTAGAAGCAGGAGCACGTACCACATTCGTTCCCTGCATAAATTGAGTTAATTTTTTAAAGGAATACTGCCTGCAACTGAGGTTTTTCATGGTGGAGATAAGCTCTGCCTGTTCCCAATAGGCTCCCTCAGCTGAATTAAAGAAACACAGCTATGTCTTGAAAGAAAACCATTTTTGTCAGAAGCAGGAGAATCCAGCACATTATATCCCTGTGAGAATTGAAGTCGGGTCTGTATGGACTACATCTGCATCTTAGGGTTTACAAGGTGGACTTGGGTGCCCTTTTGTCCAAATCGGCCTATTCATGTGACTTGAAAAACACATGTATCTCCCGAAAGAAAATCATCTCTGGTAGAATCAGGAGCATAAGATACCTTGTTTCCTAGGAGAAATCACTTTGCTTTATGAGAAACACAACTTCCTGCAACTTACGTTTTTTGAAACTGGGGATATTCACTTTCTGTTCCAAGTAGACCTCTTCTGTGGAGTTGAAGAAATACCTGTATTTCTGGGTAGAAAACAATATGTCTGAGAAGCAGGAGCTTCTAGCACATTGGTTTCCTGTGAGAATTGAGCTCGTTTTGGAAGGAATACTTCCAGCATTTTATGTGTTTCAAGGTGGAGATACGCTGTCTGTGTTCCTTAAAGCTTACACTACTGAGTTGTAGAAAGAAATGTATCTTTCGAACAGAACCATTTTGTCATAGAAGCAGGAGCATCTACCCCATTGGTCCCTGTGAGAATGGCTTAGTTTTTGAAAGGGATGCTACCTGCAACTTAGGATTTTCCACGTGGACATAGGCCAACTGACCTCAATTGAAGAAAACCATGTGTCTCTTGAAGAAAACCAGCTGTGATATAAGCAGGAGCATCTAACACATTATTTTTCTGGGAGATTGAGTTCTTTTTTCAATGGAATACATCCTACAATGTAGGTTTTTCAAGGTGGATATAGGCTCTCGATGTTCCAAATAGGTCTATTTAGCAGAATTACAGAAAGAGAGGTATCCCTTCAACGAAAACTATCAATGATAGAAGCAGGAACATCTAGCACATGGTTTTCCAGTAAGAATTGGGTAGCTTTTTAAAGAAAAAATTCCTGCATATCAGAGTATTCAAGGTGGAGGAAGGCTCGTTCTGTTCCCAATAGGTCCCTTTAGACATGCTGAATAAACACATATGTCATTCAAAAGAAAACCATCTGTATTTAAAAGCAGAAGCATCAAGCACATTGTTTCCTTGTGAGAATTAAGTCAGTTTCTGAAATGAATATTGTCTGTAACTTACGTGTTTCAATTTGAATGTAGGCTCTCTTTGTTTCAAATAGGCGTATTCAGCAGAGTTGAAGAAACACATGGAACTTTCAAAAGAAAACCATTTGTGTTATAAGCAAGCACATTGAGGACTTTCTTTGCTCTGAGAATTGCCTTAGTTTTTCAATGACATTCTACGTGGAACTTAGGTTTATCAAGGTGGAGATAGGCTCTGTTTGTTAGCACAGGTCTATTCAGCTGATTTGAAAAACATATGTGCCACTCTAAAGAAAATGATCTATGTTAGATGTGCCACTGCTAGCACATGGTTTCACAGTGACAACTGTGTTAGTTTTGAAAGGAATACTTCCTGCAAACCTGAGTTTACTAGGTGGAGAAGGCTCATTTGTGCCGAATTGGCCTATTCACCTGAGTAGAAAAAACACATCTAACATTCCAAGGAAAACCATCTGTGATAGAAACTGCAGCATCTAGACGGTGGTTTCCCTGTGAGAATTCAGTTATTTTTTGAAATTAATCCTTCCTGAAAAGTTTGTTTTTCAGGATGCACTTAGGCTCTTTTGGATCCTAAGAAGACTATTTAGCAGAGTTGAAGAAACACATGTACCTGTCGACGTAAAACAATTGGTGTTAGACCCAGGAACAAATTGCACATTATTTTGCTGTGAGAATTGTTCTGGTTTTTGTAAGGAATACTTCCTGCATATCAGAATTTACAAGGTGGAGAAAGGCTCATTTTCTTCGAAGTTGCCCTCTTCAGCTAAGTTGAGGAAACGCATGAACCTCATGATAGAAAATAATCTGTGTTACAAGCAGGAGCATCTAGCACATTGTTTGTTGTGAGAAACAGTTGGATTTCTGACGAGATATTTTCAGCAACGTAGGTTTCTCAGGGCGGTGATAGGCTCCATTTTTTCCGAAAGGCCTACTCAGCTGAGTTGAAGAAACTCATGCATCTTTCAAATGATAATCATTTGTGTTAGAAACACGAGAATGTACCACTTTGGTTCCCTTTGAGAACTCTTATTGTTCTTGAAAGGAATACTATCTGGAACTCAGGTTACTCAAGACGGAGATAGGCTCACTGTGTTCCAAATAGGTCTATTCCGCAGAGTTGCAGAAACACATACATCTCTCGAAATAAACCATGTGTGTTAGAAACAGGAGCACCTATCACTTTGTTTCCCTATGAGAATTGTGTTAGTTATTGAAAGGAATACTTCCTGCAACTTAGATTTTTCAAGCTGGCTATACCTGCTTTTTGTTCTAAACACACCTACTGAGCGGTATGGAAGAAAAACATGTATCTCTCAAAAACAAAACCTCTACAAAACATGCAGGAATATCTAGCAAATTACTTCGTGCAGAGAACTGAGTTAGTTTTTGAAATTAATACTTCCTGGAAATAGGTTCTTGATGGGGGAAATAGGCTCTGTGGGCCCCAATTACGCCTATTCCACTGGCTTAAAGATATCCATGTACATCTGTAATGAAAATCATCTGACTGGGGAGCGGGATAGCCTAGCACATTGTTCTCCTGTGGGAATTGAGTTTGTTTTGGGAAGGATTCTCAGGCAAATTAGGTGTTTCATTGAGGAGATAGCCTCTCTGTCTTCCAAACAGGACTTCAGCTGTGTAGAAGAACCAACCACATGTATCTTTTGAGAGAAAACCATTTGTGTTTGAAACACAAGAATCTAGCACATTGTTTCCCGATGAGAACTGAGTTTGGTTTTGGAATGAATACTCCCTGCAACTAAGGTTTTTCAAGGAGGTGATAGGCTATTTTTCTTCCAAATAGTCCAATTCAGCTAAGATGAGGAAACTCATGTTGCACTGCAAGGACAAACAACTATGTGAGAAGCTCTAGCATCTAGCACAATGCTTACCTGAGAGAATTGAGGTTGTGTTTGAAAGGAATACCTCCTGCAAATCACAATTTGCATGGTGGAGGAAGGCTCATTTTGTTCAAAATAGGACTATTCCCCTAAGTTGAAGGAATTCATATATCTCTTGAAAGAAAACCACTGCGTGAGAAGTAGGAACATCTAGCACCTTCTTTCACTGTGAGAACTGAGTTAGTTTTGAAATGGGATATGGCCTGTCACATAGGTTTTTTCAGGTGGAGAAAGGCTCTCTTCCTTGCAAAAGGCCTATTCAGTTGAGTTCAAGATACACATGTATCTCTCGAAATAAAACCATCTGAGTAAGAAAGGGGAGCATTGAGCACCTTCTGTCCAAGTGAGAATTCACTGAGTTTTGGAAATTCTTCCTGCAAGTGAAGCTTTTCAAGGTGGAGAAAGGCTTTCTTTGTTCCAATTAGGCCTATTCAAGCCTTGCGGAGGAAATACATGTATGTCTTGAAAGTAAGCCATCTGTCTTAGAAGCAAAAGCATGTGGCACATTGTTTTTCTGTGAGAACTGAGTCAGCCTTTCATAAGGAATACTCACGTCAATGTTTGATTTTCAAGGTGGAGATATGCTCTCTTTGTTCCAAATAGGACTATTCTGTTGAGTTGGGGAAACGTATATGTCTTTTGAATGTATACTATTTGTTTTAGAAGCAGGAGCACGTACCACATTGGTTCCCTGCATAAATTGAGTTAATTTTTTAAAGGAATACTGCCTGCAACTGAGGTTTTTCATGGTGGAGATAAGCTCTGCCTGTTCCCAATAGGCTCCCTCAGCTGAATTAAAGAAACACAGCTATGTCTTGAAAGAAAACCATTTTTGTCAGAAGCAGGAGAATCCAGCACATTATATCCCTGTGAGAATTGAAGTCGGGTCTGTATGGACTACATCTGCATCTTAGGGTTTACAAGGTGGACTTGGGTGCCCTTTTGTCCAAATCGGCCTATTCATGTGACTTGAAAAACACATGTATCTCCCGAAAGAAAATCATCTCTGGTAGAATCAGGAGCATAAGATACCTTGTTTCCTAGGAGAAATCACTTTGCTTTATGAGAAACACAACTTCCTGCAACTTACGTTTTTTGAAGCTGGGGATATTCACTTTCTGTTCCAAGTAGACCTCTTCTGTGGAGTTGAAGAAATACCTGTATTTCTGGGTAGAAAACAATACGTCTGAGAAGCAGGAGCTTCTAGCACATTGGTTTCCTGTGAGAATTGAGCTCGTTTTGGAAGGAATACTTCCAGCATTTTATGTGTTTCAAGGTGGAGATACGCTGTCTGTGTTCCTTAAAGCTTACACTACTGAGTTGTAGAAAGAAATGTATCTTTCGAACAGAACCATTTTGTCATAGAAGCAGGAGCATCTACCCCATTGGTCCCTGTGAGAATGGCTTAGTTTTTGAAAGGGATGCTACCTGCAACTTAGGATTTTCCACGTGGACATAGGCCAACTGACCTCAATTGAAGAAAACCATGTGTCTCTTGAAGAAAACCAGCTGTGATATAAGCAGGAGCATCTAACACATTATTTTTCTGGGAGATTGAGTTCTTTTTTCAATGGAATACATCCTACAATGTAGGTTTTTCAAGGTGGATATAGGCTCTCGATGTTCCAAATAGGTCTATTTAGCAGAATTACAGAAAGAGAGGTATCCCTTCAACGAAAACTATCAATGATAGAAGCAGGAACATCTAGCACATGGTTTTCCAGTAAGAATTGGGTAGCTTTTTAAAGAAAAAATTCCTGCATATCAGAGTATTCAAGGTGGAGGAAGGCTCGTTCTGTTCCCAATAGGTCCCTTTAGACATGCTGAATAAACACATATGTCATTCAAAAGAAAACCATCTGTATTTAAAAGCAGAAGCATCAAGCACATTGTTTCCTTGTGAGAATTAAGTCAGTTTCTGAAATGAATATTGTCTGTAACTTACGTGTTTCAATTTGAATGTAGGCTCTCTTTGTTTCAAATAGGCGTATTCAGCAGAGTTGAAGAAACACATGGAACTTTCAAAAGAAAACCATTTGTGTTATAAGCAAGCACATTGAGGACTTTCTTTGCTCTGAGAATTGCCTTAGTTTTTCAATGACATTCTACGTGGAACTTAGGTTTATCAAGGTGGAGATAGGCTCTGTTTGTTAGCACAGGTCTATTCAGCTGATTTGAAAAACATATGTGCCACTCTAAAGAAAATGATCTATGTTAGATGTGCCACTGCTAGCACATGGTTTCACAGTGACAACTGTGTTAGTTTTGAAAGGAATACTTCCTGCAAACCTGAGTTTACTAGGTGGAGAAGGCTCATTTGTGCCGAATTGGCCTATTCACCTGAGTAGAAAAAACACATCTAACATTCCAAGGAAAACCATCTGTGATAGAAACTGCAGCATCTAGACGGTGGTTTCCCTGTGAGAATTCAGTTATTTTTTGAAATTAATCCTTCTTGAAAAGTTTGTTTTTCAGGATGCACTTAGGCTCTTTTGGATCCTAAGAAGACTATTTAGCAGAGTTGAAGAAACACATGTACCTGTCGACGTAAAACAATTGGTGTTAGACCCAGGAACAAATTGCACATTATTTTGCTGTGAGAATTGTTCTGGTTTTTGTAAGGAATACTTCCTGCATATCAGAATTTACAAGGTGGAGAAAGGCTCATTTTCTTCGAAGTTGCCCTCTTCAGCTAAGTTGAGGAAACGCATGAACCTCATGATAGAAAATAATCTGTGTTACAAGCAGGAGCATCTACCACATTGTTTGTTGTGAGAAACAGTTTTATTTCTGACGAGATATTTTCAGCAATGTAGGTTTCTCAGGGCGGTGATAGGCTCCATTTTTTCCAAAAGGCCTACTCAGCTGAGTTGAAGAAACTCATGCATCTTTCAAATGATAATCATTTGTGTTAGAAACACGAGTATGTACCACTTTGGTTCCCTTTGAGAACTCTTATTGTTCTTGGAAGGAATACTATCTGGAACTCAGGTTACTCAAGATGGAGATAGGCTCACTGTGTTCCAAATAGGCCTATTCCTCAGAGTTGCAGAAACACATACATCTCTCGAAATAAACCATGTGTGTTAGAAACAGGAGCACCTATCACTTTGTTTCCCTATGAGAATTGTGTTAGTTATTGAAAGGAATACTTCCTGCAACTTAGATTTTTCAAGCTGGCTATACCTGCTTTTTGTTCTAAACACACCTACTGAGCGGTATGGAAGAAAACCATGTATCTCTCAAAAACAAAACCTCTACAAAACATGCAGGAATATCTAGCAAATTACTTCGTGCAGAGAACTGAGTTAGTTTTTGAAATTAATACTTCCTGGAAATAGGTTCTTGATGGGGGAAATAGGCTCTGTGTGCCCCAATTACGCCTATTCCACTGGCTTAAAAATATCCATGTACATCTGTAATGAAAATCATCTGACTGGGGAGCGGGATAGCCTAGCACATTGTTCTCCTGTGGGAATTGAGTTTGTTTTGGGAAGGATTCTCAGGCAAATTAGGTGTTTCATTGAGGAGATAGTCTCTCTGTCTTCCAAACAGGACTTCAGCTGTGTAGAAGAACCAACCACATGTATCTTTTGAGAGAAAACCATTTGTGTTTGAAACACAAGAATCTAGCACATTGTTTCCCGATGAGAACTGAGTTTGGTTTTGGAATGAATACTCCCTGCAACTAAGGTTTTTCAAGGAGGTGATAGGCTATTTTTCTTCCAAATAGTCCAATTCAGCTAAGATGAGGAAACTCATGTTGCACTGCAAGGACAAACAACTATGTGAGAAGCTCTAGCATCTAGCACAATGCTTACCTGAGAGAATTGAGGTTGTGTTTGAAAGGAATACCTCCTGCAAATCACAATTTGCATGGTGGAGGAAGGCTCATTTTGTTCGAAATAGGACTATTCCCCTAAGTTGAAGGAATTCATATATCTCTTGAAAGAAAACCACTGCGTGAGAAGTAGGAACATCTAGCACCTTCTTTCACTGTGAGAACTGAGTTAGTTTTGAAATGGGATATGGCCTGTCACATAGGTTTTTTCAGGTGGAGAAAGGCTCTCTTCCTTGCAAAAGGCCTATTCAGTTGAGTTCAAGATACACATGTATCTCTCGAAATAAAACCATCTGAGTAAGAAAGGGGAGCATTGAGCACCTTCTGTCCAAGTGAGAATTCACTGAGTTTTGGAAATTCTTCCTGCAAGTGAAGCTTTTCAAGGTGGAGAAAGGCTTTCTTTGTTCCAATTAGGCCTATTCAAGCCTTGCGGAGGAAATACATGTATGTCTTGAAAGTAAGCCATCTGTCTTAGAAGCAAAAGCATGTGGCACATTGTTTTTCTGTGAGAACTGAGTCAGCCTTTCATCAATGTTTGATTTTCAAGGTGGAGATATGCTCTCTTTGTTCCAAATAGGACTATTCTGTTGAGTTGGGGAAACGTATATGTCTTTTGAATGTATACTATTTGTTTTAGAAGCAGGAGCACGTACCACATTGGTTCCCTGCGTAAATTGAGTTAATTTTTTAAAGGAATACTGCCTGCAACTGAGGTTTTTCATGGTGGAGATAAGCTCTGCCTGTTCCCAATAGGCTCCCTCAGCTGAATTAAAGAAACACAGCTATGTCTTGAAAGAAAACCATTTTTGTCAGAAGCAGGAGAATCCAGCACATTATATCCCTGTGAGAATTGAAGTCGGGTCTGTATGGACTACATCTGCATCTTAGGGTTTACAAGGTGGACTTGGGTGCCCTTTTGTCCAAATCGGCCTATTCATGTGACTTGAAAAACACATGTATCTCCCGAAAGAAAATCATCTCTGGTAGAATCAGGAGCATAAGATACCTTGTTTCCTAGGAGAAATCACTTTGCTTTATGAGAAACACAACTTCCTGCAACTTACGTTTTTTGAAGCTGGGGATATTCACTTTCTGTTCCAAGTAGACCTCTTCTGTGGAGTTGAAGAAATACCTGTATTTCTGGGTAGAAAACAATACGTCTGAGAAGCAGGAGCTTCTAGCACATTGGTTTCCTGTGAGAATTGAGCTCGTTTTGGAAGGAATACTTCCAGCATTTTATGTGTTTCAAGGTGGAGATACGCTGTCTGTGTTCCTTAAAGCTTACACTACTGAGTTGTAGAAAGAAATGTATCTTTCGAACAGAACCATTTTGTCATAGAAGCAGGAGCATCTACCCCATTGGTCCCCTGTGAGAATGGCTTAGTTTTTGAAAGGGATGCTACCTGCAACTTAGGATTTTCCACGTGGACATAGGCCAACTGACCTCAATTGAAGAAAACCATGTGTCTCTTGAAGAAAACCAGCTGTGATATAAGCAGGAGCATCTAACACATTATTTTTCTGGGAGATTGAGTTCTTTTTTCAATGGAATACATCCTACAATGTAGGTTTTTCAAGGTGGATATAGGCTCTCGATGTTCCAAATAGGTCTATTTAGCAGAATTACAGAAAGAGAGGTATCCCTTCAACGAAAACTATCAATGATAGAAGCAGGAACATCTAGCACATGGTTTTCCAGTAAGAATTGGGTAGCTTTTTAAAGAAAAAATTCCTGCATATCAGAGTATTCAAGGTGGAGGAAGGCTCGTTCTGTTCCCAATAGGTCCCTTTAGACATGCTGAATAAACACATATGTCATTCAAAAGAAAACCATCTGTATTTAAAAGCAGAAGCATCAAGCACATTGTTTCCTTGTGAGAATTAAGTCAGTTTCTGAAATGAATATTGTCTGTAACTTACGTGTTTCAATTTGAAGGTAGGCTCTCTTTGTTTCAAATAGGCGTATTCAGCAGAGTTGAAGAAACACATGGAACTTTCAAAGGAAAACCATTTGTGTTATAAGCAAGCACATTGAGGACTTTCTTTGCTCTGAGAATTGCCTTAGTTTTTCAATGACATTCTACGTGGAAGTTAGGTTTTTCAAGGTGGAGATAGGCTCTGTTTGTTAGCACAGGTCTATTCAGCTGATTTGAAAAACATATGTGCCACTCTAAAGAAAATGATCTATGTTAGATGTGCCACTGCTAGCACATGGTTTCACAGTGACAACTGTGTTAGTTTTGAGAGGAATACTTCCTGCAAACCTGAGTTTACTAGGTGGAGAAGGCTCATTTGTGCCGAATTGGCCTATTCACCTGAGTAGAAAAAACACATCTAACATTCCAAGGAAAACCATGTGTGATAGAAACTGCAGCATCTAGACGGTGGTTTCCCTGTGAGAATTCAGTTATTTTTTGAAATTAATCCTTCCTGAAAAGTTTGTTTTTCAGGATGCACTTAGGCTCTTTTGGATCCTAAGAAGACTATTTAGCAGAGTTGAAGAAACACATGTACCTGTTGACGTAAAACCATTGGTATTAGACCCAGGAACAAATCGCACATTATTTTGCTGTGAGAATTGTTCTGGTTTTTGTAAGGAATACTTCCTGCATATCAGAATTTACAAGGTGGAGAAAGGCTCATTTTCTTCGAAGTTGCCCTCTTCAGCTAAGTTGAGGAAACCCATGAACCTCATGATAGAAAATAATCTGTGTTACAAGCAGGAGCATCTAGCACATTGTTTGTTGTGAGAAACAGTTTTATTTCTGACGAGATATTTTCAGCAACGTAGGTTTCTCAGGGCGGTGATAGGCTCCATTTTTTCCAAAAGGCCTACTCAGCTGAGTTGAAGAAACTCATGCATCTTTCAAATGATAATCATTTGTGTTAGAAACACGAGAATGTACCACTTTGGTTCCCTTTGAGAACTCTTATTGTTCTTGGAAGGAATACTATCTGGAACTCAGGTTACTCAAGATGGAGATAGGCTCACTGTGTTCCAAATAGGCCTATTCCTCAGAGTTGCAGAAACACATACATCTCTCGAAATAAACCATGTGTGTTAGAAACAGGAGCACCTATCACTTTGTTTCCCTATGAGAATTGTGTTAGTTATTGAAAGGAATACTTCCTGCAACTTAGATTTTTCAAGCTGGCTATACCTGCTTTTTGTTCTAAACACACCTACTGAGCGGTATGGAAGAAAAACATGTATCTCTCAAAAACAAAACCTCTACAAAACATGCAGGAATATCTAGCAAATTACTTCGTGCAGAGAACTGAGTTAGTTTTTGAAATTAATACTTCCTGGAAATAGGTTCTTGATGGGGGAAATAGGCTCTGTGTGCCCCAATTATGCCTATTCCACTGGCTTAAAGATATCCATGTACATCTGTAATGAAAATCATCTGACTGGGGAGCGGGATAGCCTAGCACATTGTTCTCCTGTGGGAATTGAGTTTGTTTTGGGAAGGATTCTCAGGCAAATTAGGTGTTTCATTGAGGAGATAGCCTCTCTGTCTTCCAAACAGGACTTCAGCTGTGTAGAAGAACCAACCACATGTATCTTTTGAGAGAAAACCATTTGTGTTTGAAACACAAGAATCTAGCACATTGTTTCCCGATGAGAACTGAGTTTGGTTTTGGAATGATTTCTCCCTGCAACTAAGGTTTTTCAAGGAGGTGATAGGCTATTTTTCTTCCAAATAGTCCAATTCAGCTAAGATGAGGAAACTCATGTTGCACTGCAAGGACAAACAACTATGTGAGAAGCTCTAGCATCTAGCACAATGCTTACCTGAGAGAATTGAGGTTGTGTTTGAAAGGAATACCTCCTGCAAATCACAATTTGCATGGTGGAGGAAGGCTCATTTTGTTCGAAATAGGACTATTCCCCTAAGTTGAAGGAATTCATATATCTCTTGAAAGAAAACCACTGCGTGAGAAGTAGGAACATCTAGCACCTTCTTTCACTGTGAGAACTGAGATAGTTTTGAAATGGGATATGGCCTGTCACATAGGTTTTTTCAGGTGGAGAAAGGCTCTCTTCCTTGCAAAAGGCCTATTCAGTTGAGTTCAAGATACACATGTATCTCTCGAAATAAAACCATCTGAGTAAGAAAGGGGAGCATTGAGCACCTTCTGTCCAAGTGAGAATTCACTGAGTTTTGGAAATTCTTCCTGCAAGTGAAGCTTTTCAAGGTGGAGAAAGGCTTTCTTTGTTCCAATTAGGCCTATTCAAGCCTTGCGGAGGAAATACATGTATGTCTTGAAAGTAAGCCATCTGTCTTAGAAGCAAAAGCATGTGGCACATTGTTTTTCTGTGAGAACTGAGTCAGCCTTTCATAAGGAATACTCACGTCAATGTTTGATTTTCAAGGTGGAGATATGCTCTCTTTGTTCCAAATAGGACTATTCTGTTGAGTTGGGGAAACGTATATGTCTTTTGAATGTATACTATTTGTTTTAGAAGCAGGAGCACGTACCACATTGGTTCCCTGCATAAATTGAGTTAATTTTTTAAAGGAATACTGCCTGCAACTGAGGTTTTTCATGGTGGAGATAAGCTCTGCCTGTTCCAAATAGGCTCCCTCAGCTGAATTAAAGAAACACAGCTATGTCTTGAAAGAAAACCATTTTTGTCAGAAGCAGGAGAATCCAGCACATTATATCCCTGTGAGAATTGAAGTCGGGTCTGTATGGACTACATCTGCATCTTAGGGTTTACAAGGTGGACTTGGGTGCCCTTTTGTCCAAATCGGCCTATTCATGTGACTTGAAAAACACATGTATCTCCCGAAAGAAAATCATCTCTGGTAGAATCAGGAGCATAAGATACCTTGTTTCCTAGGAGAAATCACTTTGCTTTATGAGAAACACAACTTCCTGCAACTTACGTTTTTTGAAGCTGGGGATATTCACTTTCTGTTCCAAGTAGACCTCTTCTGTGGAGTTGAAGAAATACCTGTATTTCTGGGTAGAAAACAATACGTCTGAGAAGCAGGAGCTTCTAGCACATTGGTTTCCTGTGAGAATTGAGCTCGTTTTGGAAGGAATACTTCCAGCATTTTATGTGTTTCAAGGTGGAGATACGCTGTCTGTGTTCCTTAAAGCTTACACTACTGAGTTGTAGAAAGAAATGTATCTTTCGAACAGAACCATTTTGTCATAGAAGCAGGAGCATCTACCCCATTGGTCCCTGTGAGAATGGCTTAGTTTTTGAAAGGGATGCTACCTGCAACTTAGGATTTTCCACGTGGACATAGGCCAACTGACCTCAATTGAAGAAAACCATGTGTCTCTTGAAGAAAACCAGCTGTGATATAAGCAGGAGCATCTAACACATTATTTTTCTGGGAGATTGAGTTCTTTTTTCAATGGAATACATCCTACAATGTAGGTTTTTCAAGGTGGATATAGGCTCTCGATGTTCCAAATAGGTCTATTTAGCAGAATTACAGAAAGAGAGGTATCCCTTCAACGAAAACTATCAATGATAGAAGCAGGAACATCTAGCACATGGTTTTCCAGTAAGAATTGGGTAGCTTTTTAAAGAAAAAATTCCTGCATATCAGAGTATTCAAGGTGGAGGAAGGCTCGTTCTGTTCCCAATAGGTCCCTTTAGACATGCTGAATAAACACATATGTCATTCAAAAGAAAACCATCTGTATTTAAAAGCAGAAGCATCAAGCACATTGTTTCCTTGTGAGAATTAAGTCAGTTTCTGAAATGAATATTGTCTGTAACTTACGTGTTTCAATTTGAATGTAGGCTCTCTTTGTTTCAAATAGGCGTATTCAGCAGAGTTGAAGAAACACATGGAACTTTCAAAAGAAAACCATTTGTGTTATAAGCAAGCACATTGAGGACTTTCTTTGCTCTGAGAATTGCCTTAGTTTTTCAATGACATTCTACGTGGAACTTAGGTTTATCAAGGTGGAGATAGGCTCTGTTTGTTAGCACAGGTCTATTCAGCTGATTTGAAAAACATATGTGCCACTCTAAAGAAAATGATCTATGTTAGATGTGCCACTGCTAGCACATGGTTTCACAGTGACAACTGTGTTAGTTTTGAAAGGAATACTTCCTGCAAACCTGAGTTTACTAGGTGGAGAAGGCTCATTTGTGCCGAATTGGCCTATTCACCTGAGTAGAAAAAACACATCTAACATTCCAAGGAAAACCATCTGTGATAGAAACTGCAGCATCTAGACGGTGGTTTCCCTGTGAGAATTCAGTTATTTTTTGAAATTAATCCTTCTTGAAAAGTTTGTTTTTCAGGATGCACTTAGGCTCTTTTGGATCCTAAGAAGACTATTTAGCAGAGTTGAAGAAACACATGTACCTGTCGACGTAAAACAATTGGTGTTAGACCCAGGAACAAATTGCACATTATTTTGCTGTGAGAATTGTTCTGGTTTTTGTAAGGAATACTTCCTGCATATCAGAATTTACAAGGTGGAGAAAGGCTCATTTTCTTCGAAGTTGCCCTCTTCAGCTAAGTTGAGGAAACGCATGAACCTCATGATAGAAAATAATCTGTGTTACAAGCAGGAGCATCTACCACATTGTTTGTTGTGAGAAACAGTTTTATTTCTGACGAGATATTTTCAGCAATGTAGGTTTCTCAGGGCGGTGATAGGCTCCATTTTTTCCAAAAGGCCTACTCAGCTGAGTTGAAGAAACTCATGCATCTTTCAAATGATAATCATTTGTGTTAGAAACACGAGTATGTACCACTTTGGTTCCCTTTGAGAACTCTTATTGTTCTTGGAAGGAATACTATCTGGAACTCAGGTTACTCAAGATGGAGATAGGCTCACTGTGTTCCAAATAGGCCTATTCCTCAGAGTTGCAGAAACACATACATCTCTCGAAATAAACCATGTGTGTTAGAAACAGGAGCACCTATCACTTTGTTTCCCTATGAGAATTGTGTTAGTTATTGAAAGGAATACTTCCTGCAACTTAGATTTTTCAAGCTGGCTATACCTGCTTTTTGTTCTAAACACACCTACTGAGCGGTATGGAAGAAAACCATGTATCTCTCAAAAACAAAACCTCTACAAAACATGCAGGAATATCTAGCAAATTACTTCGTGCAGAGAACTGAGTTAGTTTTTGAAATTAATACTTCCTGGAAATAGGTTCTTGATGGGGGAAATAGGCTCTGTGTGCCCCAATTACGCCTATTCCACTGGCTTAAAAATATCCATGTACATCTGTAATGAAAATCATCTGACTGGGGAGCGGGATAGCCTAGCACATTGTTCTCCTGTGGGAATTGAGTTTGTTTTGGGAAGGATTCTCAGGCAAATTAGGTGTTTCATTGAGGAGATAGTCTCTCTGTCTTCCAAACAGGACTTCAGCTGTGTAGAAGAACCAACCACATGTATCTTTTGAGAGAAAACCATTTGTGTTTGAAACACAAGAATCTAGCACATTGTTTCCCGATGAGAACTGAGTTTGGTTTTGGAATGAATACTCCCTGCAACTAAGGTTTTTCAAGGAGGTGATAGGCTATTTTTCTTCCAAATAGTCCAATTCAGCTAAGATGAGGAAACTCATGTTGCACTGCAAGGACAAACAACTATGTGAGAAGCTCTAGCATCTAGCACAATGCTTACCTGAGAGAATTGAGGTTGTGTTTGAAAGGAATACCTCCTGCAAATCACAATTTGCATGGTGGAGGAAGGCTCATTTTGTTCGAAATAGGACTATTCCCCTAAGTTGAAGGAATTCATATATCTCTTGAAAGAAAACCACTGCGTGAGAAGTAGGAACATCTAGCACCTTCTTTCACTGTGAGAACTGAGTTAGTTTTGAAATGGGATATGGCCTGTCACATAGGTTTTTTCAGGTGGAGAAAGGCTCTCTTCCTTGCAAAAGGCCTATTCAGTTGAGTTCAAGATACACATGTATCTCTCGAAATAAAACCATCTGAGTAAGAAAGGGGAGCATTGAGCACCTTCTGTCCAAGTGAGAATTCACTGAGTTTTGGAAATTCTTCCTGCAAGTGAAGCTTTTCAAGGTGGAGAAAGGCTTTCTTTGTTCCAATTAGGCCTATTCAAGCCTTGCGGAGGAAATACATGTATGTCTTGAAAGTAAGCCATCTGTCTTAGAAGCAAAAGCATGTGGCACATTGTTTTTCTGTGAGAACTGAGTCAGCCTTTCATCAATGTTTGATTTTCAAGGTGGAGATATGCTCTCTTTGTTCCAAATAGGACTATTCTGTTGAGTTGGGGAAACGTATATGTCTTTTGAATGTATACTATTTGTTTTAGAAGCAGGAGCACGTACCACATTGGTTCCCTGCGTAAATTGAGTTAATTTTTTAAAGGAATACTGCCTGCAACTGAGGTTTTTCATGGTGGAGATAAGCTCTGCCTGTTCCCAATAGGCTCCCTCAGCTGAATTAAAGAAACACAGCTATGTCTTGAAAGAAAACCATTTTTGTCAGAAGCAGGAGAATCCAGCACATTATATCCCTGTGAGAATTGAAGTCGGGTCTGTATGGACTACATCTGCATCTTAGGGTTTACAAGGTGGACTTGGGTGCCCTTTTGTCCAAATCGGCCTATTCATGTGACTTGAAAAACACATGTATCTCCCGAAAGAAAATCATCTCTGGTAGAATCAGGAGCATAAGATACCTTGTTTCCTAGGAGAAATCACTTTGCTTTATGAGAAACACAACTTCCTGCAACTTACGTTTTTTGAAGCTGGGGATATTCACTTTCTGTTCCAAGTAGACCTCTTCTGTGGAGTTGAAGAAATACCTGTATTTCTGGGTAGAAAACAATACGTCTGAGAAGCAGGAGCTTCTAGCACATTGGTTTCCTGTGAGAATTGAGCTCGTTTTGGAAGGAATACTTCCAGCATTTTATGTGTTTCAAGGTGGAGATACGCTGTCTGTGTTCCTTAAAGCTTACACTACTGAGTTGTAGAAAGAAATGTATCTTTCGAACAGAACCATTTTGTCATAGAAGCAGGAGCATCTACCCCATTGGTCCCCTGTGAGAATGGCTTAGTTTTTGAAAGGGATGCTACCTGCAACTTAGGATTTTCCACGTGGACATAGGCCAACTGACCTCAATTGAAGAAAACCATGTGTCTCTTGAAGAAAACCAGCTGTGATATAAGCAGGAGCATCTAACACATTATTTTTCTGGGAGATTGAGTTCTTTTTTCAATGGAATACATCCTACAATGTAGGTTTTTCAAGGTGGATATAGGCTCTCGATGTTCCAAATAGGTCTATTTAGCAGAATTACAGAAAGAGAGGTATCCCTTCAACGAAAACTATCAATGATAGAAGCAGGAACATCTAGCACATGGTTTTCCAGTAAGAATTGGGTAGCTTTTTAAAGAAAAAATTCCTGCATATCAGAGTATTCAAGGTGGAGGAAGGCTCGTTCTGTTCCCAATAGGTCCCTTTAGACATGCTGAATAAACACATATGTCATTCAAAAGAAAACCATCTGTATTTAAAAGCAGAAGCATCAAGCACATTGTTTCCTTGTGAGAATTAAGTCAGTTTCTGAAATGAATATTGTCTGTAACTTACGTGTTTCAATTTGAAGGTAGGCTCTCTTTGTTTCAAATAGGCGTATTCAGCAGAGTTGAAGAAACACATGGAACTTTCAAAGGAAAACCATTTGTGTTATAAGCAAGCACATTGAGGACTTTCTTTGCTCTGAGAATTGCCTTAGTTTTTCAATGACATTCTACGTGGAAGTTAGGTTTTTCAAGGTGGAGATAGGCTCTGTTTGTTAGCACAGGTCTATTCAGCTGATTTGAAAAACATATGTGCCACTCTAAAGAAAATGATCTATGTTAGATGTGCCACTGCTAGCACATGGTTTCACAGTGACAACTGTGTTAGTTTTGAGAGGAATACTTCCTGCAAACCTGAGTTTACTAGGTGGAGAAGGCTCATTTGTGCCGAATTGGCCTATTCAC
Organism: Castor canadensis; assembly: GCF_047511655.1. NCBI lineage: Eukaryota > Metazoa > Chordata > Mammalia > Rodentia > Castoridae > Castor > Castor canadensis. Next base: position 99,703,770 of record NC_133397.1, on the reverse strand, counting down.
CTGAGTAGAAAAAACACATCTAACATTCCAAGGAAAACCATGTGTGATAGAAACTGCAGCATCTAGACGGTGGTTTCCCTGTGAGAATTCAGTTATTTTTTGAAATTAATCCTTCCTGAAAAGTTTGTTTTTCAGGATGCACTTAGGCTCTTTTGGATCCTAAGAAGACTATTTAGCAGAGTTGAAGAAACACATGTACCTGTTGACGTAAAACCATTGGTATTAGACCCAGGAACAAATCGCACATTATTTTGCTGTGAGAATTGTTCTGGTTTTTGTAAGGAATACTTCCTGCATATCAGAATTTACAAGGTGGAGAAAGGCTCATTTTCTTCGAAGTTGCCCTCTTCAGCTAAGTTGAGGAAACCCATGAACCTCATGATAGAAAATAATCTGTGTTACAAGCAGGAGCATCTAGCACATTGTTTGTTGTGAGAAACAGTTTTATTTCTGACGAGATATTTTCAGCAACGTAGGTTTCTCAGGGCGGTGATAGGCTCCATTTTTTCCAAAAGGCCTACTCAGCTGAGTTGAAGAAACTCATGCATCTTTCAAATGATAATCATTTGTGTTAGAAACACGAGAATGTACCACTTTGGTTCCCTTTGAGAACTCTTATTGTTCTTGGAAGGAATACTATCTGGAACTCAGGTTACTCAAGATGGAGATAGGCTCACTGTGTTCCAAATAGGCCTATTCCTCAGAGTTGCAGAAACACATACATCTCTCGAAATAAACCATGTGTGTTAGAAACAGGAGCACCTATCACTTTGTTTCCCTATGAGAATTGTGTTAGTTATTGAAAGGAATACTTCCTGCAACTTAGATTTTTCAAGCTGGCTATACCTGCTTTTTGTTCTAAACACACCTACTGAGCGGTATGGAAGAAAAACATGTATCTCTCAAAAACAAAACCTCTACAAAACATGCAGGAATATCTAGCAAATTACTTCGTGCAGAGAACTGAGTTAGTTTTTGAAATTAATACTTCCTGGAAATAGGTTCTTGATGGGGGAAATAGGCTCTGTGTGCCCCAATTATGCCTATTCCACTGGCTTAAAGATATCCATGTACATCTGTAATGAAAATCATCTGACTGGGGAGCGGGATAGCCTAGCACATTGTTCTCCTGTGGGAATTGAGTTTGTTTTGGGAAGGATTCTCAGGCAAATTAGGTGTTTCATTGAGGAGATAGCCTCTCTGTCTTCCAAACAGGACTTCAGCTGTGTAGAAGAACCAACCACATGTATCTTTTGAGAGAAAACCATTTGTGTTTGAAACACAAGAATCTAGCACATTGTTTCCCGATGAGAACTGAGTTTGGTTTTGGAATGATTTCTCCCTGCAACTAAGGTTTTTCAAGGAGGTGATAGGCTATTTTTCTTCCAAATAGTCCAATTCAGCTAAGATGAGGAAACTCATGTTGCACTGCAAGGACAAACAACTATGTGAGAAGCTCTAGCATCTAGCACAATGCTTACCTGAGAGAATTGAGGTTGTGTTTGAAAGGAATACCTCCTGCAAATCACAATTTGCATGGTGGAGGAAGGCTCATTTTGTTCGAAATAGGACTATTCCCCTAAGTTGAAGGAATTCATATATCTCTTGAAAGAAAACCACTGCGTGAGAAGTAGGAACATCTAGCACCTTCTTTCACTGTGAGAACTGAGATAGTTTTGAAATGGGATATGGCCTGTCACATAGGTTTTTTCAGGTGGAGAAAGGCTCTCTTCCTTGCAAAAGGCCTATTCAGTTGAGTTCAAGATACACATGTATCTCTCGAAATAAAACCATCTGAGTAAGAAAGGGGAGCATTGAGCACCTTCTGTCCAAGTGAGAATTCACTGAGTTTTGGAAATTCTTCCTGCAAGTGAAGCTTTTCAAGGTGGAGAAAGGCTTTCTGTGTTCCAATTAGGCCTATTCAAGCCTTGCGGAGGAAATACATGTATGTCTTGAAAGTAAGCCATCTGTCTTAGAAGCAAAAGCATGTGGCACATTGTTTTTCTGTGAGAACTGAGTCAGCCTTTCATAAGGAATACTCACGTCAATGTTTGATTTTCAAGGTGGAGATATGCTCTCTTTGTTCCAAATAGGACTATTCTGTTGAGTTGGGGAAACGTATATGTCTTTTGAATGTATACTATTTGTTTTAGAAGCAGGAGCACGTACCACATTGGTTCCCTGCATAAATTGAGTTAATTTTTTAAAGGAATACTGCCTGCAACTGAGGTTTTTCATGGTGGAGATAAGCTCTGCCTGTTCCCAATAGGCTCCCTCAGCTGAATTAAAGAAACACAGCTATGTCTTGAAAGAAAACCATTTTTGTCAGAAGCAGGAGAATCCAGCACATTATATCCCTGTGAGAATTGAAGTCGGGTCTGTATGGACTACATCTGCATCTTAGGGTTTACAAGGTGGACTTGGGTGCCCTTTTGTCCAAATCGGCCTATTCATGTGACTTGAAAAACACATGTATCTCCCGAAAGAAAATCATCTCTGGTAGAATCAGGAGCATAAGATACCTTGTTTCCTATGAGAAATCACTTTGCTTTATGAGAAACACAACTTCCTGCAACTTACGTTTTTTGAAGCTGGAGATATTCACTTTCTGTTCCAAGTAGACCTCTTCTGTGGAGTTGAAGAAATACCTGTATTTCTGGGTAGAAAACAATACGTCTGAGAAGCAGGAGCTTCTAGCACATTGGTTTCCTGTGAGAATTGAGCTCGTTTTGGAAGGAATACTTCCAGCATTTTATGTGTTTCAAGGTGGAGATACGCTGTCTGTGTTCCTTAAAGCTTACACTACTGAGTTGTAGAAAGAAATGTATCTTTCGAACAGAACCATTTTGTCATAGAAGCAGGAGCATCTACCCCATTGGTCCCCTGTGAGAATGGCTTAGTTTTTGAAAGGGATGCTACCTGCAACTTAGGATTTTCCACGTGGACATAGGCCAACTGACCTCAATTGAAGAAAACCATGTGTCTCTTGAAGAAAACCAGCTGTGATATAAGCAGGAGCATCTAACACATTATTTTTCTGGGAGATTGAGTTCTTTTTTCAATGGAATACATCCTACAATGTAGGTTTTTCAAGGTGGATATAGGCTCTCGATGTTCCAAATAGGTCTATTTAGCAGAATTACAGAAAGAGAGGTATCCCTTCAACGAAAACTATCAATGATAGAAGCAGGAACATCTAGCACATGGTTTTCCAGTAAGAATTGGGTAGCTTTTTAAAGAAAAAATTCCTGCATGTCAGAGTATTCAAGGTGGAGGAAGGCTCGTTCTGTTCCCAATAGGTCCCTTTAGACATGCTGAATAAACACATATGTCATTCAAAAGAAAACCATCTGTATTTAAAAGCAGAAGCATCAAGCACATTGTTTCCTTGTGAGAATTAAGTCAGTTTCTGAAATGAATATTGTCTGTAACTTACGTGTTTCAATTTGAAGGTAGGCTCTCTTTGTTTCAAATAGGCGTATTCAGCAGAGTTGAAGAAACACATGGAACTTTCAAAGGAAAACCATTTGTGTTATAAGCAAGCACATTGAGGACTTTCTTTGCTCTGAGAATTGCCTTAGTTTTTCAATGACATTCTACGTGGAAGTTAGGTTTTTCAAGGTGGAGATAGGCTCTGTTTGTTAGCACAGGTCTATTCAGCTGATTTGAAAAACATATGTGCCACTCTAAAGAAAATGATCTATGTTAGATGTGCCACTGCTAGCACATGGTTTCACAGTGACAACTGTGTTAGTTTTGAAAGGAATACTTCCTGCAAACCTGAGTTTACTAGGTGGAGAAGGCTCATTTGTGCCGAATTGGCCTATTCACCTGAGTAGAAAAAACACATCTAACATTCCAAGGAAAACCATCTGTGATAGAAACTGCAGCATCTAGACGGTGGTTTCCCTGTGAGAATTCAGTTATTTTTTGAAATTAATCCTTCCTGAAAAGTTTGTTTTTCAGGATGCACTTAGGCTCTTTTGGATCCTAAGAAGACTATTTAGCAGAGTTGAAGAAACACATGTACCTGTCTACGTAAAACCATTGGTGTTAGACCCAGGAACAAATCGCACATTATTTTGCTGTGAGAATTGTTCTGGTTTTTGTAAGGAATACTTCCTGCATATCAGAATTTACAAGGTGGAGAAAGGCTCATTTTCTTCGAAGTTGCCCTCTTCAGCTAAGTTGAGGAAACCCATGAACCTCATGATAGAAAATAATCTGTGTTACAAGCAGGAGCATCTAGCACATTGTTTGTTGTGAGAAACAGTTTTATTTCTGACGAGATATTTTCAGCAACGTAGGTTTCTCAGGGCGGTGATAGGCTCCATTTTTTCCAAAAGGCCTACTCAGCTGAGTTGAAGAAACTCATGCATCTTTCAAATGATAATCATTTGTGTTAGAAACACGAGTATGTACCACTTTGGTTCCCTTTGAGAACTCTTATTGTTCTTGGAAGGAATACTATCTGGAACTCAGGTTACTCAAGATGGAGATAGGCTCACTGTGTTCCAAATAGGCCTATTCCTCAGAGTTGCAGAAACACATACATCTCTCGAAATAAACCATGTGTGTTAGAAACAGGAGCACCTATCACTTTGTTTCCCTATGAGAATTGTGTTAGTTATTGAAAGGAATACTTCCTTCAACTTAGATTTTTCAAGCTGGCTATACCTGCTTTTTGTTCTAAACACACCTACTGAGCGGTATGGAAGAAAAACATGTATCTCTCAAAAACAAAACCTCTACAAAACATGCAGGAATATCTAGCAAATTACTTCGTGCAGAGAACTGAGTTAGTTTTTGAAATTAATACTTCCTGGAAATAGGTTCTTGATGGGGGAAATAGGCTCTGTGTGCCCCAATTACGCCTATTCCACTGGCTTAAAGATATCCATGTACATCTGTAATGAAAATCATCTGACTGGGGAGCGGGATAGCCTAGCACATTGTTCTCCTGTGGGAATTGAGTTTGTTTTGGGAAGGATTCTCAGGCAAATTAGGTGTTTCATTGAGGAGATAGCCTCTCTGTCTTCCAAACAGGACTTCAGCTGTGTAGAAGAACCAACCACATGTATCTTTTGAGAGAAAACCATTTGTGTTTGAAACACAAGAATCTAGCACATTGTTTCCCGATGAGAACTGAGTTTGGTTTTGGAATGAATTCTCCCTGCAACTAAGGTTTTTCAAGGAGGTGATAGGCTATTTTTCTTCCAAATAGTCCAATTCAGCTAAGATGAGGAAACTCATGTTGCACTGCAAGGACAAACAACTATGTGAGAAGCTCTAGCATCTAGCACAATGCTTACGTGAGAGAATTGAGGTTGTGTTTGAAAGGAATACCTCCTGCAAATCACAATTTGCATGGTGGAGGAAGGCTCATTTTGTTCGAAATAGGACTATTCCCCTAAGTTGAAGGAATTCATATATCTCTTGAAAGAAAACCACTGCGTGAGAAGTAGGAACATCTAGCACCTTCTTTCACTGTGAGAACTGAGATAGTTTTGAAATGGGATATGGCCTGTCACATAGGTTTTTTCAGGTGGAGAAAGGCTCTCTTCCTTGCAAAAGGCCTATTCAGTTGAGTTCAAGATACACATGTATCTCTCGAAATAAAACCATCTGAGTAAGAAAGGGGAGCATTGAGCACCTTCTGTCCAAGTGAGAATTCACTGAGTTTTGGAAATTCTTCCTGCAAGTGAAGCTTTTCAAGGTGGAGAAAGGCTTTCTTTGTTCCAATTAGGCCTATTCAAGCCTTGCGGAGGAAATACATGTATGTCTTGAAAGTAAGCCATCTGTCTTAGAAGCAAAAGCATGTGGCACATTGTTTTTCTGTGAGAACTGAGTCAGCCTTTCGTCAATGTTTGATTTTCAAGGTGGAGATATGCTCTCTTTGTTCCAAATAGGACTATTCTGTTGAGTTGGGGAAACGTATATGTCTTTTGAATGTATACTATTTGTTTTAGAAGCAGGAGCACGTACCACATTGGTTCCCTGCGTAAATTGAGTTAATTTTTTAAAGGAATTCTGCCTGCAACTGAGGTTTTTCATGGTGGAGATAAGCTCTGCCTGTTCCCAATAGGCTCCCTCAGCTGAATTAAAGAAACACAGCTATGTCTTGAAAGAAAACCATTTTTGTCAGAAGCAGGAGAATCCAGCACATTATATCCCTGTGAGAATTGAAGTCGGGTCTGTATGGACTACATCTGCATCTTATGGTTTACAAGGTGGACTTGGGTGCCCTTTTGTCCAAATCGGCCTATTCATGTGACTTGAAAAACACATGTATCTCCCGAAAGAAAATCATCTCTGGTAGAATCAGGAGCATAAGATACCTTGTTTCCTAGGAGAAATCACTTTGCTTTATGAGAAACACAACTTCCTGCAACTTACGTTTTTTGAAGCTGGGGATATTCACTTTCTGTTCCAAGTAGACCTCTTCTGTGGAGTTGAAGAAATACCTGTATTTCTGGGTAGAAAACAATACGTCTGAGAAGCAGGAGCTTCTAGCACATTGGTTTCCTGTGAGAATTGAGCTCGTTTTGGAAGGAATACTTCCAGCATTTTATGTGTTTCAAGGTGGAGATACGCTGTCTGTGTTCCTTAAAGCTTACACTACTGAGTTGTAGAAAGAAATGTATCTTTCGAACACAACCATTTTGTCATAGAAGCAGGAGCATCTACCCCATTGGTCCCCTGTGAGAATGGCTTAGTTTTTGAAAGGGATGCTACCTGCAACTTAGGATTTTCCACGTGGACATAGGCCAACTGACCTCAATTGAAGAAAACCATGTGTCTCTTGAAGAAAACCAGCTGTGATATAAGCAGGAGCATCTAACACATTATTTTTCTGGGAGATTGAGTTCTTTTTTCAATGGAATACATCCTACAATGTAGGTTTTTCAAGGTGGATATAGGCTCTCGATGTTCCAAATAGGTCTATTTAGCAGAATTACAGAAAGAGAGGTATCCCTTCAACGAAAACTATCAATGATAGAAGCAGGAACATCTAGCACATGGTTTTCCAGTAAGAATTGGGTAGCTTTTTAAAGAAAAAATTCCTGCATATCAGAGTATTCAAGGTGGAGGAAGGCTCGTTCTGTTCCCAATAGGTCCCTTTAGACATGCTGAATAAACACATATGTCATTCAAAAGAAAACCATCTGTATTTAAAAGCAGAAGCATCAAGCACATTGTTTCCTTGTGAGAATTAAGTCAGTTTCTGAAATGAATATTGTCTGTAACTTACGTGTTTCAATTTGAAGGTAGGCTCTCTTTGTTTCAAATAGGCGTATTCAGCAGAGTTGAAGAAACACATGGAACTTTCAAAGGAAAACCATTTGTGTTATAAGCAAGCACATTGAGGACTTTCTTTGCTCTGAGAATTGCCTTAGTTTTTCAATGACATTCTACGTGGAAGTTAGGTTTTTCAAGGTGGAGATAGGCTCTGTTTGTTAGCACAGGTCTATTCAGCTGATTTGAAAAACATATGTGCCACTCTAAAGAAAATGATCTATGTTAGATGTGCCACTGCTAGCACATGGTTTCACAGTGACAACTGTGTTAGTTTTGAAAGGAATACTTCCTGCAAACCTGAGTTTACTAGGTGGAGAAGGCTCATTTGTGCCGAATTGGCCTATTCACCTGAGTAGAAAAAACACATCTAACATTCCAAGGAAAACCATCTGTGATAGAAACTGCAGCATCTAGACGGTGGTTTCCCTGTGAGAATTCAGTTATTTTTTGAAATTAATCCTTCCTGAAAAGTTTGTTTTTCAGGATGCACTTAGGCTCTTTTGGATCCTAAGAAGACTATTTAGCAGAGTTGAAGAAACACATGTACCTGTCTACGTAAAACCATTGGTGTTAGACCCAGGAACAAATCGCACATTATTTTGCTGTGAGAATTGTTCTGGTTTTTGTAAGGAATACTTCCTGCATATCAGAATTTACAAGGTGGAGAAAGGCTCATTTTCTTCGAAGTTGCCCTCTTCAGCTAAGTTGAGGAAACCCATGAACCTCATGATAGAAAATAATCTGTGTTACAAGCAGGAGCATCTAGCACATTGTTTGTTGTGAGAAACAGTTTTATTTCTGACGAGATATTTTCAGCAACGTAGGTTTCTCAGGGCGGTGATAGGCTCCATTTTTTCCAAAAGGCCTACTCAGCTGAGTTGAAGAAACTCATGCATCTTTCAAATGATAATCATTTGTGTTAGAAACACGAGTATGTACCACTTTGGTTCCCTTTGAGAACTCTTATTGTTCTTGGAAGGAATACTATCTGGAACTCAGGTTACTCAAGATGGAGATAGGCTCACTGTGTTCCAAATAGGCCTATTCCTCAGAGTTGCAGAAACACATACATCTCTCGAAATAAACCATGTGTGTTAGAAACAGGAGCACCTATCACTTTGTTTCCCTATGAGAATTGTGTTAGTTATTGAAAGGAATACTTCCTTCAACTTAGATTTTTCAAGCTGGCTATACCTGCTTTTTGTTCTAAACACACCTACTGAGCGGTATGGAAGAAAACCATGTATCTCTCAAAAACAAAACCTCTACAAAACATGCAGGAATATCTAGCAAATTACTTCGTGCAGAGAACTGAGTTAGTTTTTGAAATTAATACTTCCTGGAAATAGGTTCTTGATGGGGGAAATAGGCTCTGTGTGCCCCAATTACGCCTATTCCACTGGCTTAAAGATATCCATGTACATCTGTAATGAAAATCATCTGACTGGGGAGCGGGATAGCCTAGCACATTGTTCTCCTGTGGGAATTGAGTTTGTTTTGGGAAGGATTCTCAGGCAAATTAGGTGTTTCATTGAGGAGATAGCCTCTCTGTCTTCCAAACAGGACTTCAGCTGTGTAGAAGAACCAACCACATGTATCTTTTGAGAGAAAACCATTTGTGTTTGAAACACAAGAATCTAGCACATTGTTTCCCGATGAGAACTGAGTTTGGTTTTGGAATGAATTCTCCCTGCAACTAAGGTTTTTCAAGGAGGTGATAGGCTATTTTTCTTCCAAATAGTCCAATTCAGCTAAGATGAGGAAACTCATGTTGCACTGCAAGGACAAACAACTATGTGAGAAGCTCTAGCATCTAGCACAATGCTTACGTGAGAGAATTGAGGTTGTGTTTGAAAGGAATACCTCCTGCAAATCACAATTTGCATGGTGGAGGAAGGCTCATTTTGTTCGAAATAGGACTATTCCCCTAAGTTGAAGGAATTCATATATCTCTTGAAAGAAAACCACTGCGTGAGAAGTAGGAACATCTAGCACCTTCTTTCACTGTGAGAACTGAGATAGTTTTGAAATGGGATATGGCCTGTCACATAGGTTTTTTCAGGTGGAGAAAGGCTCTCTTCCTTGCAAAAGGCCTATTCAGTTGAGTTCAAGATACACATGTATCTCTCGAAATAAAACCATCTGAGTAAGAAAGGGGAGCATTGAGCACCTTCTGTCCAAGTGAGAATTCACTGAGTTTTGGAAATTCTTCCTGCAAGTGAAGCTTTTCAAGGTGGAGAAAGGCTTTCTTTGTTCCAATTAGGCCTATTCAAGCCTTGCGGAGGAAATACATGTATGTCTTGAAAGTAAGCCATCTGTCTTAGAAGGAAAAGCATGTGGCACATTGTTTTTCTGTGAGAACTGAGTCAGCCTTTCGTCAATGTTTGATTTTCAAGGTGGAGATATGCTCTCTTTGTTCCAAATAGGACTATTCTGTTGAGTTGGGGAAACGTATATGTCTTTTGAATGTATACTATTTGTTTTAGAAGCAGGAGCACGTACCACATTGGTTCCCTGCGTAAATTGAGTTAATTTTTTAAAGGAATTCTGCCTGCAACTGAGGTTTTTCATGGTGGAGATAAGCTCTGCCTGTTCCCAATAGGCTCCCTCAGCTGAATTAAAGAAACACAGCTATGTCTTGAAAGAAAACCATTTTTGTCAGAAGCAGGAGAATCCAGCACATTATATCCCTGTGAGAATTGAAGTCGGGTCTGTATGGACTACATCTGCATCTTAGGGTTTACAAGGTGGACTTGGGTGCCCTTTTGTCCAAATCGGCCTATTCATGTGACTTGAAAAACACATGTATCTCCCGAAAGAAAATCATCTCTGGTAGAATCAGGAGCATAAGATACCTTGTTTCCTAGGAGAAATCACTTTGCTTTATGAGAAACACAACTTCCTGCAACTTACGTTTTTTGAAGCTGGGGATATTCACTTTCTGTTCCAAGTAGACCTCTTCTGTGGAGTTGAAGAAATACCTGTATTTCTGGGTAGAAAACAATACGTCTGAGAAGCAGGAGCTTCTAGCACATTGGTTTCCTGTGAGAATTGAGCTCGTTTTGGAAGGAATACTTCCAGCATTTTATGTGTTTCAAGGTGGAGATACGCTGTCTGTGTTCCTTAAAGCTTACACTACTGAGTTGTAGAAAGAAATGTATCTTTCGAACAGAACCATTTTGTCATAGAAGCAGGAGCATCTACCCCATTGGTCCCCTGTGAGAATGGCTTAGTTTTTGAAAGGGATGCTACCTGCAACTTAGGATTTTCCACGTGGACATAGGCCAACTGACCTCAATTGAAGAAAACCATGTGTCTCTTGAAGAAAACCAGCTGTGATATAAGCAGGAGCATCTAACACATTATTTTTCTGGGAGATTGAGTTCTTTTTTCAATGGAATACATCCTACAATGTAGGTTTTTCAAGGTGGATATAGGCTCTCGATGTTCCAAATAGGTCTATTTAGCAGAATTACAGAAAGAGAGGTATCCCTTCAACGAAAACTATCAATGATAGAAGCAGGAACATCTAGCACATGGTTTTCCAGTAAGAATTGGGTAGCTTTTTAAAGAAAAAATTCCTGCATATCAGAGTATTCAAGGTGGAGGAAGGCTCGTTCTGTTCCCAATAGGTCCCTTTAGACATGCTGAATAAACACATATGTCATTCAAAAGAAAACCATCTGTATTTAAAAGCAGAAGCATCAAGCACATTGTTTCCTTGTGAGAATTAAGTCAGTTTCTGAAATGAATATTGTCTGTAACTGACGTGTTTCAATTTGAAGGTAGGCTCTCTTTGTTTCAAATAGGCGTATTCAGCAGAGTTGAAGAAACACATGGAACTTTCAAAAGAAAACCATTTGTGTTATAAGCAAGCACATTGAGGACTTTCTTTGCTCTGAGAATTGCCTTAGTTTTTCAATGACATTCTACGTGGAAGTTAGGTTTTTCAAGGTGGAGATAGGCTCTGTTTGTTAGCACAGGTCTATTCAGCTGATTTGAAAAACATATGTGCCACTCTAAAGAAAATGATCTATGTTAGATGTGCCACTGCTAGCACATGGTTTCACAGTGACAACTGTGTTAGTTTTGAAAGGAATACTTCCTGCAAACCTGAGTTTACTAGGTGGAGAAGGCTCATTTGTGCCGAATTGGCCTATTCACCTGAGTAGAAAAAACACATCTAACATTCCAAGGAAAACCATCTGTGATAGAAACTGCAGCATCTAGACGGTGGTTTCCCTGTGAGAATTCAGTTATTTTTTGAAATTAATCCTTCCTGAAAAGTTTGTTTTTCAGGATGCACTTAGGCTCTTTTGGATCCTAAGAAGACTATTTAGCAGAGTTGAAGAAACACATGTACCTGTCGACGTAAAACCATTGGTGTTAGACCCAGGAACAAATCGCACATTATTTTGCTGTGAGAATTGTTCTGGTTTTTGTAAGGAATACTTCCTGCATATCAGAATTTACAAGGTGGAGAAAGGCTCATTTTCTTCGAAGTTGCCCTCTTCAGCTAAGTTGAGGAAACCCATGAACCTCATGATAGAAAATAATCTGTGTTACAAGCAGGAGCATCTAGCACATTGTTTGTTGTGAGAAACAGTTTTATTTCTGACGAGATATTTTCAGCAACGTAGGTTTCTCAGGGCGGTGATAGGCTCCATTTTTTCCGAAAGGCCTACTCAGCTGAGTTGAAGAAACTCATGCATCTTTCAAATGATAATCATTTGTGTTAGAAACACGAGAATGTACCACTTTGGTTCCCTTTGAGAACTCTTATTGTTCTTGGAAGGAATACTATCTGGAACTCAGGTTACTCAAGATGGAGATATGCTCACTGTGTTCCAAATAGGTCTATTCCGCAGAGTTGCAGAAACACATACATCTCTCGAAATAAACCATGTGTGTTAGAAACAGGAGCACCTATCACTTTGTTTCCCTATGAGAATTGTGTTAGTTATTGAAAGGAATACTTCCTTCAACTTAGATTTTTCAAGCTGGCTATACCTGCTTTTTGTTCTAAACACACCTACTGAGCGGTATGGAAGAAAACCATGTATCTCTCAAAAACAAAACCTCTACAAAACATGCAGGAATATCTAGCAAATTACTTCGTGCAGAGAACTGAGTTAGTTTTTGAAATTAATACTTCCTGGAAATAGGTTCTTGATGGGGGAAATAGGCTCTGTGTGCCCCAATTACGCCTATTCCACTGGCTTAAAGATATCCATGTACATCTGTAATGAAAATCATCTGACTGGGGAGCGGGATAGCCTAGCACATTGTTCTCCTGTGGGAATTGAGTTTGTTTTGGGAAGGATTCTCAGGCAAATTAGGTGTTTCATTGAGGAGATAGCCTCTCTGTCTTCCAAACAGGACTTCAGCTGTGTAGAAGAACCAACCACATGTATCTTTTGAGAGAAAACCATTTGTGTTTGAAACACAAGAATCTAGCACATTGTTTCCCGATGAGAACTGAGTTTGGTTTTGGAATGAATTCTCCCTGCAACTAAGGTTTTTCAAGGAGGTGATAGGCTATTTTTCTTCCAAATAGTCCAATTCAGCTAAGATGAGGAAACTCATGTTGCACTGCAAGGACAAACAACTATGTGAGAAGCTCTAGCATCTAGCACAATGCTTACGTGAGAGAATTGAGGTTGTGTTTGAAAGGAATACCTCCTGCAAATCACAATTTGCATGGTGGAGGAAGGCTCATTTTGTTCGAAATAGGACTATTCCCCTAAGTTGAAGGAATTCATATATCTCTTGAAAGAAAACCACTGCGTGAGAAGTAGGAACATCTAGCACCTTCTTTCACTGTGAGAACTGAGATAGTTTTGAAATGGGATATGGCCTGTCACATAGGTTTTTTCAGGTGGAGAAAGGCTCTCTTCCTTGCAAAAGGCCTATTCAGTTGAGTTCAAGATACACATGTATCTCTCGAAATAAAACCATCTGAGTAAGAAAGGGGAGCATTGAGCACCTTCTGTCCAAGTGAGAATTCACTGAGTTTTGGAAATTCTTCCTGCAAGTGAAGCTTTTCAAGGTGGAGAAAGGCTTTCTTTGTTCCAATTAGGCCTATTCAAGCCTTGCGGAGGAAATACATGTATGTCTTGAAAGTAAGCCATCTGTCTTAGAAGGAAAAGCATGTGGCACATTGTTTTTCTGTGAGAACTGAGTCAGCCTTTCATCAATGTTTGATTTTCAAGGTGGAGATATGCTCTCTTTGTTCCAAATAGGACTATTCTGTTGAGTTGGGGAAACGTATATGTCTTTTGAATGCATACTATTTGTTTTAGAAGCAGGAGCACGTACCACATTGGTTCCCTGCGTAAATTGAGTTAATTTTTTAAAGGAATTCTGCCTGCAACTGAGGTTTTTCATGGTGGAGATAAGCTCTGCCTGTTCCCAATAGGCTCCCTCAGCTGAATTAAAGAAACACAGCTATGTCTTGAAAGAAAACCATTTTTGTCAGAAGCAGGAGAATCCAGCACATTATATCCCTGTGAGAATTGAAGTCGGGTCTGTATGGACTACATCTGCATCTTAGGGTTTACAAGGTGGACTTGGGTGCCCTTTTGTCCAAATCGGCCTATTCATGTGACTTGAAAAACACATGTATCTCCCGAAAGAAAATCATCTCTGGTAGAATCAGGAGCATAAGATACCTTGTTTCCTAGGAGAAATCACTTTGCTTTATGAGAAACACAACTTCCTGCAACTTACGTTTTTTGAAGCTGGGGATATTCACTTTCTGTTCCAAGTAGACCTCTTCTGTGGAGTTGAAGAAATACCTGTATTTCTGGGTAGAAAACAATACGTCTGAGAAGCAGGAGCTTCTAGCACATTGGTTTCCTGTGAGAATTGAGCTCGTTTTGGAAGGAATACTTCCAGCATTTTATGTGTTTCAAGGTGGAGATACGCTGTCTGTGTTCCTTAAAGCTTACACTACTGAGTTGTAGAAAGAAATGTATCTTTCGAACAGAACCATTTTGTCATAGAAGCAGGAGCATCTACCCCATTGGTCCCCTGTGAGAATGGCTTAGTTTTTGAAAGGGATGCTACCTGCAACTTAGGATTTTCCACGTGGACATAGGCCAACTGACCTCAATTGAAGAAAACCATGTGTCTCTTGAAGAAAACCAGCTGTGATATAAGCAGGAGCATCTAACACATTATTTTTCTGGGAGATTGAGTTCTTTTTTCAATGGAATACATCCTACAATGTAGGTTTTTCAAGGTGGATATAGGCTCTCGATGTTCCAAATAGGTCTATTTAGCAGAATTACAGAAAGAGAGGTATCCCTTCAACGAAAACTATCAATGATAGAAGCAGGAACATCTAGCACATGGTTTTCCAGTAAGAATTGGGTAGCTTTTTAAAGAAAAAATTCCTGCATATCAGAGTATTCAAGGTGGAGGAAGGCTCGTTCTGTTCCCAATAGGTCCCTTTAGACATGCTGAATAAACACATATGTCATTCAAAAGAAAACCATCTGTATTTAAAAGCAGAAGCATCAAGCACATTGTTTCCTTGTGAGAATTAAGTCAGTTTCTGAAATGAATATTGTCTGTAACTGACGTGTTTCAATTTGAAGGTAGGCTCTCTTTGTTTCAAATAGGCGTATTCAGCAGAGTTGAAGAAACACATGGAACTTTCAAAAGAAAACCATTTGTGTTATAAGCAAGCACATTGAGGACTTTCTTTGCTCTGAGAATTGCCTTAGTTTTTCAATGACATTCTACGTGGAACTTAGGTTTTTCAAGGTGGAGATAGGCTCTGTTTGTTAGCACAGGTCTATTCAGCTGATTTGAAAAACATATGTGCCACTCTAAAGAAAATGATCTATGTTAGATGTGCCACTGCTAGCACATGGTTTCACAGTGACAACTGTGTTAGTTTTGAAAGGAATACTTCCTGCAAACCTGAGTTTACTAGGTGGAGAAGGCTCATTTGTGCCGAATTGGCCTATTCACCTGAGTAGAAAAAACACATCTAACATTCCAAGGAAAACCATCTGTGATAGAAACTGCAGCATCTAGACGGTGGTTTCCCTGTGAGAATTCAGTTATTTTTTGAAATTAATCCTTCCTGAAAAGTTTGTTTTTCAGGATGCACTTAGGCTCTTTTGGATCCTAAGAAGACTATTTAGCAGAGTTGAAGAAACACATGTACCTGTCGACGTAAAACAATTGGTGTTAGACCCAGGAACAAATTGCACATTATTTTGCTGTGAGAATTGTTCTGGTTTTTGTAAGGAATACTTCCTGCATATCAGAATTTACAAGGTGGAGAAAGGCTCATTTTCTTCGAAGTTGCCCTCTTCAGCTAAGTTGAGGAAACCCATGAACCTCATGATAGAAAATAATCTGTGTTACAAGCAGGAGCATCTAGCACATTGTTTGTTGTGAGAAACAGTTTTATTTCTGACGAGATATTTTCAGCAACGTAGGTTTCTCAGGGCGGTGATAGGCTCCATTTTTTCCAAAAGGCCTACTCAGCTGAGTTGAAGAAACTCATGCATCTTTCAAATGATAATCATTTGTGTTAGAAACACGAGTATGTACCACTTTGGTTCCCTTTGAGAACTCTTATTGTTCTTGGAAGGAATACTATCTGGAACTCAGGTTACTCAAGATGGAGATAGGCTCACTGTGTTCCAAATAGGCCTATTCCTCAGAGTTGCAGAAACACATACATCTCTCGAAATAAACCATGTGTGTTAGAAACAGGAGCACCTATCACTTTGTTTCCCTATGAGAATTGTGTTAGTTATTGAAAGGAATACTTCCTGCAACTTAGATTTTTCAAGCTGGCTATACCTGCTTTTTGTTCTAAACACACCTACTGAGCGGTATGGAAGAAAACCATGTATCTCTCAAAAACAAAACCTCTACAAAACATGCAGGAATATCTAGCAAATTACTTCGTGCAGAGAACTGAGTTAGTTTTTGAAATTAATACTTCCTGGAAATAGGTTCTTGATGGGGGAAATAGGCTCTGTGTGCCCCAATTACGCCTATTCCACTGGCTTAAAGATATCCATGTACATCTGTAATGAAAATCATCTGACTGGGGAGCGGGATAGCCTAGCACATTGTTCTCCTGTGGGAATTGAGTTTGTTTTGGGAAGGATTCTCAGGCAAATTAGGTGTTTCATTGAGGAGATAGCCTCTCTGTCTTCCAAACAGGACTTCAGCTGTGTAGAAGAACCAACCACATGTATCTTTTGAGAGAAAACCATTTGTGTTTGAAACACAAGAATCTAGCACATTGTTTCCCGATGAGAACTGAGTTTGGTTTTGGAATGAATTCTCCCTGCAACTAAGGTTTTTCAAGGAGGTGATAGGCTATTTTTCTTCCAAATAGTCCAATTCAGCTAAGATGAGGAAACTCATGTTGCACTGCAAGGACAAACAACTATGTGAGAAGCTCTAGCATCTAGCACAATGCTTACGTGAGAGAATTGAGGTTGTGTTTGAAAGGAATACCTCCTGCAAATCACAATTTGCATGGTGGAGGAAGGCTCATTTTGTTCGAAATAGGACTATTCCCCTAAGTTGAAGGAATTCATATATCTCTTGAAAGAAAACCACTGCGTGAGAAGTAGGAACATCTAGCACCTTCTTTCACTGTGAGAACTGAGTTAGTTTTGAAATGGGATATGGCCTGTCACATAGGTTTTTTCAGGTGGAGAAAGGCTCTCTTCCTTGCAAAAGGCCTATTCAGTTGAGTTCAAGATACACATGTATCTCTCGAAATAAAACCATCTGAGTAAGAAAGGGGAGCATTGAGCACCTTCTGTCCAAGTGAGAATTCACTGAGTTTTGGAAATTCTTCCTGCAAGTGAAGCTTTTCAAGGTGGAGAAAGGCTTTCTTTGTTCCAATTAGGCCTATTCAAGCCTTGCGGAGGAAATACATGTATGTCTTGAAAGTAAGCCATCTGTCTTAGAAGGAAAAGCATGTGGCACATTGTTTTTCTGTGAGAACTGAGTCAGCCTTTCGTCAATGTTTGATTTTCAAGGTGGAGATATGCTCTCTTTGTTCCAAATAGGACTATTCTGTTGAGTTGGGGAAACGTATATGTCTTTTGAATGCATACTATTTGTTTTAGAAGCAGGAGCACGTACCACATTGGTTCCCTGCGTAAATTGAGTTAATTTTTTAAAGGAATTCTGCCTGCAACTGAGGTTTTTCATGGTGGAGATAAGCTCTGCCTGTTCCCAATAGGCTCCCTCAGCTGAATTAAAGAAACACAGCTATGTCTTGAAAGAAAACCATTTTTGTCAGAAGCAGGAGAATCCAGCACATTATATCCCTGTGAGAATTGAAGTCGGGTCTGTATGGACTACATCTGCATCTTAGGGTTTACAAGGTGGACTTGGGTGCCCTTTTGTCCAAATCGGCCTATTCATGTGACTTGAAAAACACATGTATCTCCCGAAAGAAAATCATCTCTGGTAGAATCAGGAGCATAAGATACCTTGTTTCCTAGGAGAAATCACTTTGCTTTATGAGAAACACAACTTCCTGCAACTTACGTTTTTTGAAGCTGGGGATATTCACTTTCTGTTCCAAGTAGACCTCTTCTGTGGAGTTGAAGAAATACCTGTATTTCTGGGTAGAAAACAATACGTCTGAGAAGCAGGAGCTTCTAGCACATTGGTTTCCTGTGAGAATTGAGCTCGTTTTGGAAGGAATACTTCCAGCATTTTATGTGTTTCAAGGTGGAGATACGCTGTCTGTGTTCCTTAAAGCTTACACTACTGAGTTGTAGAAAGAAATGTATCTTTCGAACAGAACCATTTTGTCATAGAAGCAGGAGCATCTACCCCATTGGTCCCCTGTGAGAATGGCTTAGTTTTTGAAAGGGATGCTACCTGCAACTTAGGATTTTCCACGTGGACATAGGCCAACTGACCTCAATTGAAGAAAACCATGTGTCTCTTGAAGAAAACCAGCTGTGATATAAGCAGGAGCATCTAACACATTATTTTTCTGGGAGATTGAGTTCTTTTTTCAATGGAATACATCCTACAATGTAGGTTTTTCAAGGTGGATATAGGCTCTCGATGTTCCAAATAGGTCTATTTAGCAGAATTACAGAAAGAGAGGTATCCCTTCAACGAAAACTATCAATGATAGAAGCAGGAACATCTAGCACATGGTTTTCCAGTAAGAATTGGGTAGCTTTTTAAAGAAAAAATTCCTGCATATCAGAGTATTCAAGGTGGAGGAAGGCTCGTTCTGTTCCCAATAGGTCCCTTTAGACATGCTGAATAAACACATATGTCATTCAAAAGAAAACCATCTGTATTTAAAAGCAGAAGCATCAAGCACATTGTTTCCTTGTGAGAATTAAGTCAGTTTCTGAAATGAATATTGTCTGTAACTGACGTGTTTCAATTTGAAGGTAGGCTCTCTTTGTTTCAAATAGGCGTATTCAGCAGAGTTGAAGAAACACATGGAACTTTCAAAGGAAAACCATTTGTGTTATAAGCAAGCACATTGAGGACTTTCTTTGCTCTGAGAATTGCCTTAGTTTTTCAATGACATTCTACGTGGAAGTTAGGTTTTTCAAGGTGGAGATAGGCTCTGTTTGTTAGCACAGGTCTATTCAGCTGATTTGAAAAACATATGTGCCACTCTAAAGAAAATGATCTATGTTAGATGTGCCACTGCTAGCACATGGTTTCACAGTGACAACTGTGTTAGTTTTGAAAGGAATACTTCCTGCAAACCTGAGTTTACTAGGTGGAGAAGGCTCATTTGTGCCGAATTGGCCTATTCACCTGAGTAGAAAAAACACATCTAACATTCCAAGGAAAACCATCTGTGATAGAAACTGCAGCATCTAGACGGTGGTTTCCCTGTGAGAATTCAGTTATTTTTTGAAATTAATCCTTCCTGAAAAGTTTGTTTTTCAGGATGCACTTAGGCTCTTTTGGATCCTAAGAAGACTATTTAGCAGAGTTGAAGAAACACATGTACCTGTCGACGTAAAACCATTGGTGTTAGACCCAGGAACAAATCGCACATTATTTTGCTGTGAGAATTGTTCTGGTTTTTGTAAGGAATACTTCCTGCATATCAGAATTTACAAGGTGGAGAAAGGCTCATTTTCTTCGAAGTTGCCCTCTTCAGCTAAGTTGAGGAAACCCATGAACCTCATGATAGAAAATAATCTGTGTTACAAGCAGGAGCATCTAGCACATTGTTTGTTGTGAGAAACAGTTTTATTTCTGACGAGATATTTTCAGCAACGTAGGTTTCTCAGGGCGGTGATAGGCTCCATTTTTTCCGAAAGGCCTACTCAGCTGAGTTGAAGAAACTCATGCATCTTTCAAATGATAATCATTTGTGTTAGAAACACGAGAATGTACCACTTTGGTTCCCTTTGAGAACTCTTATTGTTCTTGAAAGGAATACTATCTGGAACTCAGGTTACTCAAGATGGAGATAGGCTCACTGTGTTCCAAATAGGTCTATTCCGCAGAGTTGCAGAAACACATACATCTCTCGAAATAAACCATGTGTGTTAGAAACAGGAGCACCTATCACTTTGTTTCCCTATGAGAATTGTGTTAGTTATTGAAAGGAATACTTCCTGCAACTTAGATTTTTCAAGCTGGCTATACCTGCTTTTTGTTCTAAACACACCTACTGAGCGGTATGGAAGAAAAACATGTATCTCTCAAAAACAAAACCTCTACAAAACATGCAGGAATATCTAGCAAATTACTTCGTGCAGAGAACTGAGTTAGTTTTTGAAATTAATACTTCCTGGAAATAGGTTCTTGATGGGGGAAATAGGCTCTGTGGGCCCCAATTACGCCTATTCCACTGGCTTAAAGATATCCATGTACATCTGTAATGAAAATCATCTGACTGGGGAGCGGGATAGCCTAGCACATTGTTCTCCTGTGGGAATTGAGTTTGTTTTGGGAAGGATTCTCAGGCAAATTAGGTGTTTCATTGAGGAGATAGCCTCTCTGTCTTCCAAACAGGACTTCAGCTGTGTAGAAGAACCAACCACATGTATCTTTTGAGAGAAAACCATTTGTGTTTGAAACACAAGAATCTAGCACATTGTTTCCCGATGAGAACTGAGTTTGGTTTTGGAATGAATACTCCCTGCAACTAAGGTTTTTCAAGGAGGTGATAGGCTATTTTTCTTCCAAATAGTCCAATTCAGCTAAGATGAGGAAACTCATGTTGCACTGCAAGGACAAACAACTATGTGAGAAGCTCTAGCATCTAGCACAATGCTTACCTGAGAGAATTGAGGTTGTGTTTGAAAGGAATACCTCCTGCAAATCACAATTTGCATGGTGGAGGAAGGCTCATTTTGTTCAAAATAGGACTATTCCCCTAAGTTGAAGGAATTCATATATCTCTTGAAAGAAAACCACTGCGTGAGAAGTAGGAACATCTAGCACCTTCTTTCTCTGTGAGAACTGAGTTAGTTTTGAAATGGGATATGGCCTGTCACATAGGTTTTTTCAGGTGGAGAAAGGCTCTCTTCCTTGCAAAAGGCCTATTCAGTTGAGTTCAAGATACACATGTATCTCTCGAAATAAAACCATCTGAGTAAGAAAGGGGAGCATTGAGCACCTTCTGTCCAAGTGAGAATTCACTGAGTTTTGGAAATTCTTCCTGCAAGTGAAGCTTTTCAAGGTGGAGAAAGGCTTTCTTTGTTCCAATTAGGCCTATTCAAGCCTTGCGGAGGAAATACATGTATGTCTTGAAAGTAAGCCATCTGTCTTAGAAGCAAAAGCATGTGGCAAATTGTTTTTCTGTGAGAACTGAGTCAGCCTTTCATAAGGAATACTCACGTCAATGTTTGATTTTCAAGGTGGAGATATGCTCTCTTTGTTCCAAATAGGACTATTCTGTTGAGTTGGGGAAACGTATATGTCTTTTGAATGTATACTATTTGTTTTAGAAGCAGGAGCACGTACCACATTGGTTCCCTGCATAAATTGAGTTAATTTTTTAAAGGAATACTGCCTGCAACTGAGGTTTTTCATGGTGGAGATAAGCTCTGCCTGTTCCCAATAGGCTCCCTCAGCTGAATTAAAGAAACACAGCTATGTCTTGAAAGAAAACCATTTTTGTCAGAAGCAGGAGAATCCAGCACATTATATCCCTGTGAGAATTGAAGTCGGGTCTGTATGGACTACATCTGCATCTTAGGGTTTACAAGGTGGACTTGACTGCCCTTTTGTCCAAATCGGCCTATTCATGTGACTTGAAAAACACATGTATCTCCCGAAAGAAAATCATCTCTGGTAGAATCAGGAGCATAAGATACCTTGTTTCCTAGGAGAAATCACTTTGCTTTATGAGAAACACAACTTCCTGCAACTTACGTTTTTTGAAGCTGGGGATATTCACTTTCTGTTCCAAGTAGACCTCTTCTGTGGAGTTGAAGAAATACCTGTATTTCTGGGTAGAAAACAATATGTCTGAGAAGCAGGAGCTTCTAGCACATTGGTTTCCTGTGAGAATTGAGCTCGTTTTGGAAGGAATACTTCCAGCATTTTATGTGTTTCAAGGTGGAGATACGCTGTCTGTGTTCCTTAAAGCTTACACTACTGAGTTCTAGAAAGAAATGTATCTTTCGAACAGAACCATTTTGTCATAGAAGCAGGAGCATCTACCCCATTGGTCCCTGTGAGAATGGCTTAGTTTTTGAAAGGGATGCTACCTGCAACTTAGGATTTTCCACGTGGACATAGGCCAACTGACCTCAATTGAAGAAAACCATGTGTCTCTTGAAGAAAACCAGCTGTGATATAAGCAGGAGCATCTAACACATTATTTTTCTGGGAGATTGAGTTCTTTTTTCAATGGAATACATCCTACAATGTAGGTTTTTCAAGGTGGATATAGGCTCTCGATGTTCCAAATAGGTCTATTTAGCAGAATTACAGAAAGAGAGGTATCCCTTCAACGAAAATTATCAATGATAGAAGCAGGAACATGTAGCACATGGTTTTCCAGTAAGAATTGGGTAGCTTTTTAAAGAAAAAATTCCTGCATATCAGAGTATTCAAGGTGGAGGAAGGCTCGTTCTGTTCCCAATAGGTCCCTTTAGACATGCTGAATAAACACATATGTCATTCAAAAGAAAACCATCTGTATTTAAAAGCAGAAGCATCAAGCACATTGTTTCCTTGTGAGAATTAAGTCAGTTTCTGAAATGAATATTGTCTGTAACTTACGTGTTTCAATTTGAATGTAGGCTCTCTTTGTTTCAAATAGGCGTATTCAGCAGAGTTGAAGAAACACATGGAACTTTCAAAAGAAAACCATTTGTGTTATAAGCAAGCACATTGAGGACTTTCTTTGCTCTGAGAATTGCCTTAGTTTTTCAATGACATTCTACGTGGAACTTAGGTTTTTCAAGGTCGAGATAGGCTCTGTTTGTTAGCACAGGTCTATTCAGCTGATTTGAAAAACATATGTGCCACTCTAAAGAAAATGATCTATGTTAGATGTGCCACTGCTAGCACATGGTTTCACAGTGACAACTGTGTTAGTTTTGAAAGGAATACTTCCTGCAAACCTGAGTTTACTAGGTGGAGAAGGCTCATTTGTGCCGAATTGGCCTATTCACCTGAGTAGAAAAAACACATCTAACATTCCAAGGAAAACCATCTGTGATAGAAACTGCAGCATCTAGACGGTGGTTTCCCTGTGAGAATTCAGTTATTTTTTGAAATTAATCCTTCCTGAAAAGTTTGTTTTTCAGGATGCACTTAGGCTCTTTTGGATCCTAAGAAGACTATTTAGCAGAGTTGAAGAAACACATGTACCTGTCGACGTAAAACAATTGGTGTTAGACCCAGGAACAAATTGCACATTATTTTGCTGTGAGAATTGTTCTGGTTTTTGTAAGGAATACTTCCTGCATATCAGAATTTACAAGGTGGAGAAAGGCTCATTTTCTTCGAAGTTGCCCTCTTCAGCTAAGTTGAGGAAACGCATGAACCTCATGATAGAAAATAATCTGTGTTACAAGCAGGAGCATCTAGCACATTGTTTGTTGTGAGAAACAGTTTTATTTCTGACGAGATATTTTCAGCAACGTAGGTTTCTCAGGGCGGTGATAGGCTCCATTTTTTCCAAAAGGCCTACTCAGCTGAGTTGAAGAAACTCATGCATCTTTCAAATGATAATCATTTGTGTTAGAAACACGAGTATGTACCACTTTGGTTCCCTTTGAGAACTCTTATTGTTCTTGGAAGGAATACTATCTGGAACTCAGGTTACTCAAGATGGAGATAGGCTCACTGTGTTCCAAATAGGCCTATTCCTCAGAGTTGCAGAAACACATACATCTCTCGAAATAAACCATGTGTGTTAGAAACAGGAGCACCTATCACTTTGTTTCCCTATGAGAATTATGTTAGTTATTGAAAGGAATACTTCCTGCAACTTAGATTTTTCAAGCTGGCTATACCTGCTTTTTGTTCTAAACACACCTACTGAGCGGTATGGAAGAAAACCATGTATCTCTCAAAAACAAAACCTCTACAAAACATGCAGGAATATCTAGCAAATTACTTCGTGCAGAGAACTGAGTTAGTTTTTGAAATTAATACTTCCTGGAAATAGGTTCTTGATGGGGGAAATAGGCTCTGTGTGCCCCAATTACGCCTATTCCACTGGCTTAAAGATATCCATGTACATCTGTAATGAAAATCATCTGACTGGGGAGCGGGATAGCCTAGCACATTGTTCTCCTGTGGGAATTGAGTTTGTTTTGGGAAGGATTCTCAGGCAAATTAGGTGTTTCATTGAGGAGATAGCCTCTCTGTCTTCCAAACAGGACTTCAGCTGTGTAGAAGAACCAACCACATGTATCTTTTGAGAGAAAACCATTTGTGTTTGAAACACAAGAATCTAGCACATTGTTTCCCGATGAGAACTGAGTTTGGTTTTGGAATGAATTCTCCCTGCAACTAAGGTTTTTCAAGGAGGTGATAGGCTATTTTTCTTCCAAATAGTCCAATTCAGCTAAGATGAGGAAACTCATGTTGCACTGCAAGGACAAACAACTATGTGAGAAGCTCTAGCATCTAGCACAATGCTTACCTGAGAGAATTGAGGTTGTGTTTGAAAGGAATACCTCCTGCAAATCACAATTTGCATGGTGGAGGAAGGCTCATTTTGTTCGAAATAGGACTATTCCCCTAAGTTGAAGGAATTCATATATCTCTTGAAAGAAAACCACTGCGTGAGAAGTAGGAACATCTAGCACCTTCTTTCACTGTGAGAACTGAGATAGTTTTGAAATGGGATATGGCCTGTCACATAGGTTTTTTCAGGTGGAGAAAGGCTCTCTTCCTTGCAAAAGGCCTATTCAGTTGAGTTCAAGATACACATGTATCTCTCGAAATAAAACCATCTGAGTAAGAAAGGGGAGCATTGAGCACCTTCTGTCCAAGTGAGAATTCACTGAGTTTTGGAAATTCTTCCTGCAAGTGAAGCTTTTCAAGGTGGAGAAAGGCTTTCTTTGTTCCAATTAGGCCTATTCAAGCCTTGCGGAGGAAATACATGTATGTCTTGAAAGTAAGCCATCTGTCTTAGAAGCAAAAGCATGTGGCACATTGTTTTTCTGTGAGAACTGAGTCAGCCTTTCATCAATGTTTGATTTTCAAGGTGGAGATATGCTCTCTTTGTTCCAAATAGGACTATTCTGTTGAGTTGGGGAAACGTATATGTCTTTTGAATGTATACTATTTGTTTTAGAAGCAGGAGCACGTACCACATTGGTTCCCTGCGTAAATTGAGTTAATTTTTTAAAGGAATACTGCCTGCAACTGAGGTTTTTCATGGTGGAGATAAGCTCTGCCTGTTCCCAATAGGCTCCCTCAGCTGAATTAAAGAAACACAGCTATGTCTTGAAAGAAAACCATTTTTGTCAGAAGCAGGAGAATCCAGCACATTATATCCCTGTGAGAATTGAAGTCGGGTCTGTATGGACTACATCTGCATCTTAGGGTTTACAAGGTGGACTTGGGTGCCCTTTTGTCCAAATCGGCCTATTCATGTGACTTGAAAAACACATGTATCTCCCGAAAGAAAATCATCTCTGGTAGAATCAGGAGCATAAGATACCTTGTTTCCTAGGAGAAATCACTTTGCTTTATGAGAAACACAACTTCCTGCAACTTACGTTTTTTGAAGCTGGGGATATTCACTTTCTGTTCCAAGTAGACCTCTTCTGTGGAGTTGAAGAAATACCTGTATTTCTGGGTAGAAAACAATACGTCTGAGAAGCAGGAGCTTCTAGCACATTGGTTTCCTGTGAGAATTGAGCTCGTTTTGGAAGGAATACTTCCAGCATTTTATGTGTTTCAAGGTGGAGATACGCTGTCTGTGTTCCTTAAAGCTTACACTACTGAGTTGTAGAAAGAAATGTATCTTTCGAACAGAACCATTTTGTCATAGAAGCAGGAGCATCTACCCCATTGGTCCCCTGTGAGAATGGCTTAGTTTTTGAAAGGGATGCTACCTGCAACTTAGGATTTTCCACGTGGACATAGGCCAACTGACCTCAATTGAAGAAAACCATGTGTCTCTTGAAGAAAACCAGCTGTGATATAAGCAGGAGCATCTAACACATTATTTTTCTGGGAGATTGAGTTCTTTTTTCAATGGAATACATCCTACAATGTAGGTTTTTCAAGGTGGATATAGGCTCTCGATGTTCCAAATAGGTCTATTTAGCAGAATTACAGAAAGAGAGGTATCCCTTCAACGAAAACTATCAATGATAGAAGCAGGAACATCTAGCACATGGTTTTCCAGTAAGAATTGGGTAGCTTTTTAAAGAAAAAATTCCTGCATATCAGAGTATTCAAGGTGGAGGAAGGCTCGTTCTGTTCCCAATAGGTCCCTTTAGACATGCTGAATAAACACATATGTCATTCAAAAGAAAACCATCTGTATTTAAAAGCAGAAGCATCAAGCACATTGTTTCCTTGTGAGAATTAAGTCAGTTTCTGAAATGAATATTGTCTGTAACTTACGTGTTTCAATTTGAAGGTAGGCTCTCTTTGTTTCAAATAGGCGTATTCAGCAGAGTTGAAGAAACACATGGAACTTTCAAAAGAAAACCATTTGTGTTATAAGCAAGCACATTGAGGACTTTCTTTGCTCTGAGAATTGCCTTAGTTTTTCAATGACATTCTACGTGGAAGTTAGGTTTTTCAAGGTGGAGATAGGCTCTGTTTGTTAGCACAGGTCTATTCAGCTGATTTGAAAAACATATGTGCCACTCTAAAGAAAATGATCTATGTTAGATGTGCCACTGCTAGCACATGGTTTCACAGTGACAACTGTGTTAGTTTTGAAAGGAATACTTCCTGCAAACCTGAGTTTACTAGGTGGAGAAGGCTCATTTGTGCCGAATTGGCCTATTCACCTGAGTAGAAAAAACACATCTAACATTCCAAGGAAAACCATCTGTGATAGAAACTGCAGCATCTAGACGGTGGTTTCCCTGTGAGAATTCAGTTATTTTTTGAAATTAATCCTTCCTGAAAAGTTTGTTTTTCAGGATGCACTTAGGCTCTTTTGGATCCTAAGAAGACTATTTAGCAGAGTTGAAGAAACACATGTACCTGTCTACGTAAAACCATTGGTGTTAGACCCAGGAACAAATCGCACATTATTTTGCTGTGAGAATTTTTCTGGTTTTTGTAAGGAATACTTCCTGCATATCAGAATTTACAAGGTGGAGAAAGGCTCATTTTCTTCGAAGTTGCCCTCTTCAGCTAAGTTGAGGAAACCCATGAACCTCATGATAGAAAATAATCTGTGTTACAAGCAGGAGCATCTAGCACATTGTTTGTTGTGAGAAACAGTTTTATTTCTGACGAGATATTTTCAGCAACGTAGGTTTCTCAGGGCGGTGATAGGCTCCATTTTTTCCAAAAGGCCTACTCAGCTGAGTTGAAGAAACTCATGCATCTTTCAAATGATAATCATTTGTGTTAGAAACACGAGTATGTACCACTTTGGTTCCCTTTGAGAACTCTTATTGTTCTTGGAAGGAATACTATCTGGAACTCAGGTTACTCAAGATGGAGATAGGCTCACTGTGTTCCAAATAGGCCTATTCCTCAGAGTTGCAGAAACACATACATCTCTCGAAATAAACCATGTGTGTTAGAAACAGGAGCACCTATCACTTTGTTTCCCTATGAGAATTGTGTTAGTTATTGAAAGGAATACTTCCTGCAACTTAGATTTTTCAAGCTGGCTATACCTGCTTTTTGTTCTAAACACACCTACTGAGCGGTATGGAAGAAAACCATGTATCTCTCAAAAACAAAACCTCTACAAAACATGCAGGAATATCTAGCAAATTACTTCGTGCAGAGAACTGAGTTAGTTTTTGAAATTAATACTTCCTGGAAATAGGTTCTTGATGGGGGAAATAGGCTCTGTGTGCCCCAATTACGCCTATTCCACTGGCTTAAAGATATCCATGTACATCTGTAATGAAAATCATCTGACTGGGGAGCGGGATAGCCTAGCACATTGTTCTCCTGTGGGAATTGAGTTTGTTTTGGGAAGGATTCTCAGGCAAATTAGGTGTTTCATTGAGGAGATAGCCTCTCTGTCTTCCAAACAGGACTTCAGCTGTGTAGAAGAACCAACCACATGTATCTTTTGAGAGAAAACCATTTGTGTTTGAAACACAAGAATCTAGCACATTGTTTCCCGATGAGAACTGAGTTTGGTTTTGGAATGAATTCTCCCTGCAACTAAGGTTTTTCAAGGAGGTGATAGGCTATTTTTCTTCCAAATAGTCCAATTCAGCTAAGATGAGGAAACTCATGTTGCACTGCAAGGACAAACAACTATGTGAGAAGCTCTAGCATCTAGCACAATGCTTACGTGAGAGAATTGAGGTTGTGTTTGAAAGGAATACCTCCTGCAAATCACAATTTGCATGGTGGAGGAAGGCTCATTTTGTTCGAAATAGGACTATTCCCCTAAGTTGAAGGAATTCATATATCTCTTGAAAGAAAACCACTGCGTGAGAAGTAGGAACATCTAGCACCTTCTTTCACTGTGAGAACTGAGTTAGTTTTGAAATGGGATATGGCCTGTCACATAGGTTTTTTCAGGTGGAGAAAGGCTCTCTTCCTTGCAAAAGGCCTATTCAGTTGAGTTCAAGATACACATGTATCTCTCGAAATAAAACCATCTGAGTAAGAAAGGGGAGCATTGAGCACCTTCTGTCCAAGTGAGAATTCACTGAGTTTTGGAAATTCTTCCTGCAAGTGAAGCTTTTCAAGGTGGAGAAAGGCTTTCTTTGTTCCAATTAGGCCTATTCAAGCCTTGCGGAGGAAATACATGTATGTCTTGAAAGTAAGCCATCTGTCTTAGAAGGAAAAGCATGTGGCACATTGTTTTTCTGTGAGAACTGAGTCAGCCTTTCGTCAATGTTTGATTTTCAAGGTGGAGATATGCTCTCTTTGTTCCAAATAGGACTATTCTGTTGAGTTGGGGAAACGTATATGTCTTTTGAATGCATACTATTTGTTTTAGAAGCAGGAGCACGTACCACATTGGTTCCCTGCGTAAATTGAGTTAATTTTTTAAAGGAATTCTGCCTGCAACTGAGGTTTTTCATGGTGGAGATAAGCTCTGCCTGTTCCCAATAGGCTCCCTCAGCTGAATTAAAGAAACACAGCTATGTCTTGAAAGAAAACCATTTTTGTCAGAAGCAGGAGAATCCAGCACATTATATCCCTGTGAGAATTGAAGTCGGGTCTGTATGGACTACATCTGCATCTTAGGGTTTACAAGGTGGACTTGGGTGCCCTTTTGTCCAAATCGGCCTATTCATGTGACTTGAAAAACACATGTATCTCCCGAAAGAAAATCATCTCTGGTAGAATCAGGAGCATAAGATACCTTGTTTCCTAGGAGAAATCACTTTGCTTTATGAGAAACACAACTTCCTGCAACTTACGTTTTTTGAAGCTGGGGATATTCACTTTCTGTTCCAAGTAGACCTCTTCTGTGGAGTTGAAGAAATACCTGTATTTCTGGGTAGAAAACAATACGTCTGAGAAGCAGGAGCTTCTAGCACATTGGTTTCCTGTGAGAATTGAGCTCGTTTTGGAAGGAATACTTCCAGCATTTTATGTGTTTCAAGGTGGAGATACGCTGTCTGTGTTCCTTAAAGCTTACACTACTGAGTTGTAGAAAGAAATGTATCTTTCGAACAGAACCATTTTGTCATAGAAGCAGGAGCATCTACCCCATTGGTCCCCTGTGAGAATGGCTTAGTTTTTGAAAGGGATGCTACCTGCAACTTAGGATTTTCCACGTGGACATAGGCCAACTGACCTCAATTGAAGAAAACCATGTGTCTCTTGAAGAAAACCAGCTGTGATATAAGCAGGAGCATCTAACACATTATTTTTCTGGGAGATTGAGTTCTTTTTTCAATGGAATACATCCTACAATGTAGGTTTTTCAAGGTGGATATAGGCTCTCGATGTTCCAAATAGGTCTATTTAGCAGAATTACAGAAAGAGAGGTATCCCTTCAACGAAAACTATCAATGATAGAAGCAGGAACATCTAGCACATGGTTTTCCAGTAAGAATTGGGTAGCTTTTTAAAGAAAAAATTCCTGCATATCAGAGTATTCAAGGTGGAGGAAGGCTCGTTCTGTTCCCAATAGGTCCCTTTAGACATGCTGAATAAACACATATGTCATTCAAAAGAAAACCATCTGTATTTAAAAGCAGAAGCATCAAGCACATTGTTTCCTTGTGAGAATTAAGTCAGTTTCTGAAATGAATATTGTCTGTAACTGACGTGTTTCAATTTGAAGGTAGGCTCTCTTTGTTTCAAATAGGCGTATTCAGCAGAGTTGAAGAAACACATGGAACTTTCAAAGGAAAACCATTTGTGTTATAAGCAAGCACATTGAGGACTTTCTTTGCTCTGAGAATTGCCTTAGTTTTTCAATGACATTCTACGTGGAAGTTAGGTTTTTCAAGGTGGAGATAGGCTCTGTTTGTTAGCACAGGTCTATTCAGCTGATTTGAAAAACATATGTGCCACTCTAAAGAAAATGATCTATGTTAGATGTGCCACTGCTAGCACATGGTTTCACAGTGACAACTGTGTTAGTTTTGAAAGGAATACTTCCTGCAAACCTGAGTTTACTAGGTGGAGAAGGCTCATTTGTGCCGAATTGGCCTATTCACCTGAGTAGAAAAAACACATCTAACATTCCAAGGAAAACCATCTGTGATAGAAACTGCAGCATCTAGACGGTGGTTTCCCTGTGAGAATTCAGTTATTTTTTGAAATTAATCCTTCCTGAAAAGTTTGTTTTTCAGGATGCACTTAGGCTCTTTTGGATCCTAAGAAGACTATTTAGCAGAGTTGAAGAAACACATGTACCTGTCGACGTAAAACCATTGGTGTTAGACCCAGGAACAAATCGCACATTATTTTGCTGTGAGAATTGTTCTGGTTTTTGTAAGGAATACTTCCTGCATATCAGAATTTACAAGGTGGAGAAAGGCTCATTTTCTTCGAAGTTGCCCTCTTCAGCTAAGTTGAGGAAACCCATGAACCTCATGATAGAAAATAATCTGTGTTACAAGCAGGAGCATCTAGCACATTGTTTGTTGTGAGAAACAGTTTTATTTCTGACGAGATATTTTCAGCAACGTAGGTTTCTCAGGGCGGTGATAGGCTCCATTTTTTCCGAAAGGCCTACTCAGCTGAGTTGAAGAAACTCATGCATCTTTCAAATGATAATCATTTGTGTTAGAAACACGAGAATGTACCACTTTGGTTCCCTTTGAGAACTCTTATTGTTCTTGAAAGGAATACTATCTGGAACTCAGGTTACTCAAGATGGAGATAGGCTCACTGTGTTCCAAATAGGTCTATTCCGCAGAGTTGCAGAAACACATACATCTCTCGAAATAAACCATGTGTGTTAGAAACAGGAGCACCTATCACTTTGTTTCCCTATGAGAATTGTGTTAGTTATTGAAAGGAATACTTCCTGCAACTTAGATTTTTCAAGCTGGCTATACCTGCTTTTTGTTCTAAACACACCTACTGAGCGGTATGGAAGAAAAACATGTATCTCTCAAAAACAAAACCTCTACAAAACATGCAGGAATATCTAGCAAATTACTTCGTGCAGAGAACTGAGTTAGTTTTTGAAATTAATACTTCCTGGAAATAGGTTCTTGATGGGGGAAATAGGCTCTGTGGGCCCCAATTACGCCTATTCCACTGGCTTAAAGATATCCATGTACATCTGTAATGAAAATCATCTGACTGGGGAGCGGGATAGCCTAGCACATTGTTCTCCTGTGGGAATTGAGTTTGTTTTGGGAAGGATTCTCAGGCAAATTAGGTGTTTCATTGAGGAGATAGCCTCTCTGTCTTCCAAACAGGACTTCAGCTGTGTAGAAGAACCAACCACATGTATCTTTTGAGAGAAAACCATTTGTGTTTGAAACACAAGAATCTAGCACATTGTTTCCCGATGAGAACTGAGTTTGGTTTTGGAATGAATACTCCCTGCAACTAAGGTTTTTCAAGGAGGTGATAGGCTATTTTTCTTCCAAATAGTCCAATTCAGCTAAGATGAGGAAACTCATGTTGCACTGCAAGGACAAACAACTATGTGAGAAGCTCTAGCATCTAGCACAATGCTTACCTGAGAGAATTGAGGTTGTGTTTGAAAGGAATACCTCCTGCAAATCACAATTTGCATGGTGGAGGAAGGCTCATTTTGTTCAAAATAGGACTATTCCCCTAAGTTGAAGGAATTCATATATCTCTTGAAAGAAAACCACTGCGTGAGAAGTAGGAACATCTAGCACCTTCTTTCTCTGTGAGAACTGAGTTAGTTTTGAAATGGGATATGGCCTGTCACATAGGTTTTTTCAGGTGGAGAAAGGCTCTCTTCCTTGCAAAAGGCCTATTCAGTTGAGTTCAAGATACACATGTATCTCTCGAAATAAAACCATCTGAGTAAGAAAGGGGAGCATTGAGCACCTTCTGTCCAAGTGAGAATTCACTGAGTTTTGGAAATTCTTCCTGCAAGTGAAGCTTTTCAAGGTGGAGAAAGGCTTTCTTTGTTCCAATTAGGCCTATTCAAGCCTTGCGGAGGAAATACATGTATGTCTTGAAAGTAAGCCATCTGTCTTAGAAGCAAAAGCATGTGGCACATTGTTTTTCTGTGAGAACTGAGTCAGCCTTTCATAAGGAATACTCACGTCAATGTTTGATTTTCAAGGTGGAGATATGCTCTCTTTGTTCCAAATAGGACTATTCTGTTGAGTTGGGGAAACGTATATGTCTTTTGAATGTATACTATTTGTTTTAGAAGCAGGAGCACGTACCACATTGGTTCCCTGCATAAATTGAGTTAATTTTTTAAAGGAATACTGCCTGCAACTGAGGTTTTTCATGGTGGAGATAAGCTCTGCCTGTTCCCAATAGGCTCCCTCAGCTGAATTAAAGAAACACAGCTATGTCTTGAAAGAAAACCATTTTTGTCAGAAGCAGGAGAATCCAGCACATTATATCCCTGTGAGAATTGAAGTCGGGTCTGTATGGACTACATCTGCATCTTAGGGTTTACAAGGTGGACTTGGGTGCCCTTTTGTCCAAATCGGCCTATTCATGTGACTTGAAAAACACATGTATCTCCCGAAAGAAAATCATCTCTGGTAGAATCAGGAGCATAAGATACCTTGTTTCCTAGGAGAAATCACTTTGCTTTATGAGAAACACAACTTCCTGCAACTTACGTTTTTTGAAGCTGGGGATATTCACTTTCTGTTCCAAGTAGACCTCTTCTGTGGAGTTGAAGAAATACCTGTATTTCTGGGTAGAAAACAATATGTCTGAGAAGCAGGAGCTTCTAGCACATTGGTTTCCTGTGAGAATTGAGCTCGTTTTGGAAGGAATACTTCCAGCATTTTATGTGTTTCAAGGTGGAGATACGCTGTCTGTGTTCCTTAAAGCTTACACTACTGAGTTCTAGAAAGAAATGTATCTTTCGAACAGAACCATTTTGTCATAGAAGCAGGAGCATCTACCCCATTGGTCCCTGTGAGAATGGCTTAGTTTTTGAAAGGGATGCTACCTGCAACTTAGGATTTTCCACGTGGACATAGGCCAACTGACCTCAATTGAAGAAAACCATGTGTCTCTTGAAGAAAACCAGCTGTGATATAAGCAGGAGCATCTAACACATTATTTTTCTGGGAGATTGAGTTCTTTTTTCAATGGAATACATCCTACAATGTAGGTTTTTCAAGGTGGATATAGGCTCTCGATGTTCCAAATAGGTCTATTTAGCAGAATTACAGAAAGAGAGGTATCCCTTCAACGAAAATTATCAATGATAGAAGCAGGAACATATAGCACATGGTTTTCCAGTAAGAATTGGGTAGCTTTTTAAAGAAAAAATTCCTGCATATCAGAGTATTCAAGGTGGAGGAAGGCTCGTTCTGTTCCCAATAGGTCCCTTTAGACATGCTGAATAAACACATATGTCATTCAAAAGAAAACCATCTGTATTTAAAAGCAGAAGCATCAAGCACATTGTTTCCTTGTGAGAATTAAGTCAGTTTCTGAAATGAATATTGTCTGTAACTTACGTGTTTCAATTTGAATGTAGGCTCTCTTTGTTTCAAATAGGCGTATTCAGCAGAGTTGAAGAAACACATGGAACTTTCAAAAGAAAACCATTTGTGTTATAAGCAAGCACATTGAGGACTTTCTTTGCTCTGAGAATTGCCTTAGTTTTTCAATGACATTCTACGTGGAACTTAGGTTTTTCAAGGTCGAGATAGGCTCTGTTTGTTAGCACAGGTCTATTCAGCTGATTTGAAAAACATATGTGCCACTCTAAAGAAAATGATCTATGTTAGATGTGCCACTGCTAGCACATGGTTTCACAGTGACAACTGTGTTAGTTTTGAAAGGAATACTTCCTGCAAACCTGAGTTTACTAGGTGGAGAAGGCTCATTTGTGCCGAATTGGCCTATTCACCTGAGTAGAAAAAACACATCTAACATTCCAAGGAAAACCATCTGTGATAGAAACTGCAGCATCTAGACGGTGGTTTCCCTGTGAGAATTCAGTTATTTTTTGAAATTAATCCTTCCTGAAAAGTTTGTTTTTCAGGATGCACTTAGGCTCTTTTGGATCCTAAGAAGACTATTTAGCAGAGTTGAAGAAACACATGTACCTGTCGACGTAAAACAATTGGTGTTAGACCCAGGAACAAATTGCACATTATTTTGCTGTGAGAATTGTTCTGGTTTTTGTAAGGAATACTTCTTGCATATCAGAATTTACAAGGTGGAGAAAGGCTCATTTTCTTCGAAGTTGCCCTCTTCAGCTAAGTTGAGGAAACGCATGAACCTCATGATAGAAAATAATCTGTGTTACAAGCAGGAGCATCTAGCACATTGTTTGTTGTGAGAAACAGTTTTATTTCTGACGAGATATTTTCAGCAACGTAGGTTTCTCAGGGCGGTGATAGGCTCCATTTTTTCCAAAAGGCCTACTCAGCTGAGTTGAAGAAACTCATGCATCTTTCAAATGATAATCATTTGTGTTAGAAACACGAGTATGTACCACTTTGGTTCCCTTTGAGAACTCTTATTGTTCTTGGAAGGAATACTATCTGGAACTCAGGTTACTCAAGATGGAGATAGGCTCACTGTGTTCCAAATAGGCCTATTCCTCAGAGTTGCAGAAACACATACATCTCTCGAAATAAACCATGTGTGTTAGAAACAGGAGCACCTATCACTTTGTTTCCCTATGAGAATTATGTTAGTTATTGAAAGGAATACTTCCTGCAACTTAGATTTTTCAAGCTGGCTATACCTGCTTTTTGTTCTAAACACACCTACTGAGCGGTATGGAAGAAAACCATGTATCTCTCAAAAACAAAACCTCTACAAAACATGCAGGAATATCTAGCAAATTACTTCGTGCAGAGAACTGAGTTAGTTTTTGAAATTAATACTTCCTGGAAATAGGTTCTTGATGGGGGAAATAGGCTCTGTGTGCCCCAATTACGCCTATTCCACTGGCTTAAAGATATCCATGTACATCTGTAATGAAAATCATCTGACTGGGGAGCGGGATAGCCTAGCACATTGTTCTCCTGTGGGAATTGAGTTTGTTTTGGGAAGGATTCTCAGGCAAATTAGGTGTTTCATTGAGGAGATAGCCTCTCTGTCTTCCAAACAGGACTTCAGCTGTGTAGAAGAACCAACCACATGTATCTTTTGAGAGAAAACCATTTGTGTTTGAAACACAAGAATCTAGCACATTGTTTCCCGATGAGAACTGAGTTTGGTTTTGGAATGAATTCTCCCTGCAACTAAGGTTTTTCAAGGAGGTGATAGGCTATTTTTCTTCCAAATAGTCCAATTCAGCTAAGATGAGGAAACTCATGTTGCACTGCAAGGACAAACAACTATGTGAGAAGCTCTAGCATCTAGCACAATGCTTACCTGAGAGAATTGAGGTTGTGTTTGAAAGGAATACCTCCTGCAAATCACAATTTGCATGGTGGAGGAAGGCTCATTTTGTTCGAAATAGGACTATTCCCCTAAGTTGAAGGA
Source organism: Castor canadensis (assembly GCF_047511655.1). Lineage (NCBI taxonomy): Eukaryota > Metazoa > Chordata > Mammalia > Rodentia > Castoridae > Castor > Castor canadensis. The sequence goes on along the minus strand of NC_133397.1, from coordinate 99,667,791 downwards.
ATTCATATATCTCTTGAAAGAAAACCACTGCGTGAGAAGTAGGAACATCTAGCACCTTCTTTCACTGTGAGAACTGAGATAGTTTTGAAATGGGATATGGCCTGTCACATAGGTTTTTTCAGGTGGAGAAAGGCTCTCTTCCTTGCAAAAGGCCTATTCAGTTGAGTTCAAGATACACATGTATCTCTCGAAATAAAACCATCTGAGTAAGAAAGGGGAGCATTGAGCACCTTCTGTCCAAGTGAGAATTCACTGAGTTTTGGAAATTCTTCCTGCAAGTGAAGCTTTTCAAGGTGGAGAAAGGCTTTCTTTGTTCCAATTAGGCCTATTCAAGCCTTGCGGAGGAAATACATGTATGTCTTGAAAGTAAGCCATCTGTCTTAGAAGCAAAAGCATGTGGCACATTGTTTTTCTGTGAGAACTGAGTCAGCCTTTCATCAATGTTTGATTTTCAAGGTGGAGATATGCTCTCTTTGTTCCAAATAGGACTATTCTGTTGAGTTGGGGAAACGTATATGTCTTTTGAATGTATACTATTTGTTTTAGAAGCAGGAGCACGTACCACATTGGTTCCCTGCGTAAATTGAGTTAATTTTTTAAAGGAATACTGCCTGCAACTGAGGTTTTTCATGGTGGAGATAAGCTCTGCCTGTTCCCAATAGGCTCCCTCAGCTGAATTAAAGAAACACAGCTATGTCTTGAAAGAAAACCATTTTTGTCAGAAGCAGGAGAATCCAGCACATTATATCCCTGTGAGAATTGAAGTCGGGTCTGTATGGACTACATCTGCATCTTAGGGTTTACAAGGTGGACTTGGGTGCCCTTTTGTCCAAATCGGCCTATTCATGTGACTTGAAAAACACATGTATCTCCCGAAAGAAAATCATCTCTGGTAGAATCAGGAGCATAAGATACCTTGTTTCCTAGGAGAAATCACTTTGCTTTATGAGAAACACAACTTCCTGCAACTTACGTTTTTTGAAGCTGGGGATATTCACTTTCTGTTCCAAGTAGACCTCTTCTGTGGAGTTGAAGAAATACCTGTATTTCTGGGTAGAAAACAATACGTCTGAGAAGCAGGAGCTTCTAGCACATTGGTTTCCTGTGAGAATTGAGCTCGTTTTGGAAGGAATACTTCCAGCATTTTATGTGTTTCAAGGTGGAGATACGCTGTCTGTGTTCCTTAAAGCTTACACTACTGAGTTGTAGAAAGAAATGTATCTTTCGAACAGAACCATTTTGTCATAGAAGCAGGAGCATCTACCCCATTGGTCCCCTGTGAGAATGGCTTAGTTTTTGAAAGGGATGCTACCTGCAACTTAGGATTTTCCACGTGGACATAGGCCAACTGACCTCAATTGAAGAAAACCATGTGTCTCTTGAAGAAAACCAGCTGTGATATAAGCAGGAGCATCTAACACATTATTTTTCTGGGAGATTGAGTTCTTTTTTCAATGGAATACATCCTACAATGTAGGTTTTTCAAGGTGGATATAGGCTCTCGATGTTCCAAATAGGTCTATTTAGCAGAATTACAGAAAGAGAGGTATCCCTTCAACGAAAACTATCAATGATAGAAGCAGGAACATCTAGCACATGGTTTTCCAGTAAGAATTGGGTAGCTTTTTAAAGAAAAAATTCCTGCATATCAGAGTATTCAAGGTGGAGGAAGGCTCGTTCTGTTCCCAATAGGTCCCTTTAGACATGCTGAATAAACACATATGTCATTCAAAAGAAAACCATCTGTATTTAAAAGCAGAAGCATCACGCACATTGTTTCCTTGTGAGAATTAAGTCAGTTTCTGAAATGAATATTGTCTGTAACTTACGTGTTTCAATTTGAAGGTAGGCTCTCTTTGTTTCAAATAGGCGTATTCAGCAGAGTTGAAGAAACACATGGAACTTTCAAAGGAAAACCATTTGTGTTATAAGCAAGCACATTGAGGACTTTCTTTGCTCTGAGAATTGCCTTAGTTTTTCAATGACATTCTACGTGGAAGTTAGGTTTTTCAAGGTGGAGATAGGCTCTGTTTGTTAGCACAGGTCTATTCAGCTGATTTGAAAAACATATGTGCCACTCTAAAGAAAATGATCTATGTTAGATGTGCCACTGCTAGCACATGGTTTCACAGTGACAACTGTGTTAGTTTTGAAAGGAATACTTCCTGCAAACCTGAGTTTACTAGGTGGAGAAGGCTCATTTGTGCCGAATTGGCCTATTCACCTGAGTAGAAAAAACACATCTAACATTCCAAGGAAAACCATCTGTGATAGAAACTGCAGCATCTAGACGGTGGTTTCCCTGTGAGAATTCAGTTATTTTTTGAAATTAATCCTTCCTGAAAAGTTTGTTTTTCAGGATGCACTTAGGCTCTTTTGGATCCTAAGAAGACTATTTAGCAGAGTTGAAGAAACACATGTACCTGTCGACGTAAAACAATTGGTATTAGACCCAGGAACAAATCGCACATTATTTTGCTGTGAGAATTGTTCTGGTTTTTGTAAGGAATACTTCCTGCATATCAGAATTTACAAGGTGGAGAAAGGCTCATTTTCTTCGAAGTTGCCCTCTTCAGCTAAGTTGAGGAAACCCATGAACCTCATGATAGAAAATAATCTGTGTTACAAGCAGGAGCATCTAGCACATTGTTTGTTGTGAGAAACAGTTTTATTTCTGACGAGATATTTTCAGCAACGTAGGTTTCTCAGGGCGGTGATAGGCTCCATTTTTTCCAAAAGGCCTACTCAGCTGAGTTGAAGAAACTCATGCATCTTTCAAATGATAATCATTTGTGTTAGAAACACGAGAATGTACCACTTTGGTTCCCTTTGAGAACTCTTATTGTTCTTGGAAGGAATACTATCTGGAACTCAGGTTACTCAAGATGGAGATAGGCTCACTGTGTTCCAAATAGGCCTATTCCTCAGAGTTGAAGAAACACATACATCTCTCGAAATAAACCATGTGTGTTAGAAACAGGAGCACCTATCACTTTGTTTCCCTATGAGAATTGTGTTAGTTATTGAAAGGAATACTTCCTGCAACTTAGATTTTTCAAGCTGGCTATACCTGCTTTTTGTTCTAAACACACCTACTGAGCGGTATGGAAGAAAAACATGTATCTCTCAAAAACAAAACCTCTACAAAACATGCAGGAATATCTAGCAAATTACTTCGTGCAGAGAACTGAGTTAGTTTTTGAAATTAATACTTCCTGGAAATAGGTTCTTGATGGGGGAAATAGGCTCTGTGTGCCCCAATTACGCCTATTCCACTGGCTTAAAGATATCCATGTACATCTGTAATGAAAATCATCTGACTGGGGAGCGGGATAGCCTAGCACATTGTTCTCCTGTGGGAATTGAGTTTGTTTTGGGAAGGATTCTCAGGCAAATTAGGTGTTTCATTGAGGAGATAGCCTCTCTGTCTTCCAAACAGGACTTCAGCTGTGTAGAAGAACCAACCACATGTATCTTTTGAGAGAAAACCATTTGTGTTTGAAACACAAGAATCTAGCACATTGTTTCCCGATGAGAACTGAGTTTGGTTTTGGAATGAATTCTCCCTGCAACTAAGGTTTTTCAAGGAGGTGATAGGCTATTTTTCTTCCAAATAGTCCAATTCAGCTAAGATGAGGAAACTCATGTTGCACTGCAAGGACAAACAACTATGTGAGAAGCTCTAGCATCTAGCACAATGCTTACCTGAGAGAATTGAGGTTGTGTTTGAAAGGAATACCTCCTGCAAATCACAATTTGCATGGTGGAGGAAGGCTCATTTTGTTCGAAATAGGACTATTCCCCTAAGTTGAAGGAATTCATATATCTCTTGAAAGAAAACCACTGCGTGAGAAGTAGGAACATCTAGCACCTTCTTTCACTGTGAGAACTGAGATAGTTTTGAAATGGGATATGGCCTGTCACATAGGTTTTTTCAGGTGGAGAAAGGCTCTCTTCCTTGCAAAAGGCCTATTCAGTTGAGTTCAAGATACACATGTATCTCTCGAAATAAAACCATCTGAGTAAGAAAGGGGAGCATTGAGCACCTTCTGTCCAAGTGAGAATTCACTGAGTTTTGGAAATTCTTCCTGCAAGTGAAGCTTTTCAAGGTGGAGAAAGGCTTTCTTTGTTCCAATTAGGCCTATTCAAGCCTTGCGGAGGAAATACATGTATGTCTTGAAAGTAAGCCATCTGTCTTAGAAGCAAAAGCATGTGGCACATTGTTTTTCTGTGAGAACTGAGTCAGCCTTTCATAAGGAATACTCACGTCAATGTTTGATTTTCAAGGTGGAGATATGCTCTCTTTGTTCCAAATAGGACTATTCTGTTGAGTTGGGGAAACGTATATGTCTTTTGAATGTATACTATTTGTTTTAGAAGCAGGAGCACGTACCACATTGGTTCCCTGCATAAATTGAGTTAATTTTTTAAAGGAATACTGCCTGCAACTGAGGTTTTTCATGGTGGAGATAAGCTCTGCCTGTTCCCAATAGGCTCCCTCAGCTGAATTAAAGAAACACAGCTATGTCTTGAAAGAAAACCATTTTTGTCAGAAGCAGGAGAATCCAGCACATTATATCCCTGTGAGAATTGAAGTCGGGTCTGTATGGACTACATCTGCATCTTAGGGTTTACAAGGTGGACTTGGGTGCCCTTTTGTCCAAATCGGCCTATTCATGTGACTTGAAAAACACATGTATCTCCCGAAAGAAAATCATCTCTGGTAGAATCAGGAGCATAAGATACCTTGTTTCCTAGGAGAAATCACTTTGCTTTATGAGAAACACAACTTCCTGCAACTTACGTTTTTTGAAGCTGGAGATATTCACTTTCTGTTCCAAGTAGACCTCTTCTGCGGAGTTGAAGAAATACCTGTATTTCTGGGTAGAAAACAATACGTCTGAGAAGCAGGAGCTTCTAGCACATTGGTTTCCTGTGAGAATTGAGCTCGTTTTGGAAGGAATACTTCCAGCATTTTATGTGTTTCAAGGTGGAGATACGCTGTCTGTGTTCCTTAAAGCTTACACTACTGAGTTGTAGAAAGAAATGTATCTTTCGAACAGAACCATTTTGTCATGGAAGCAGGAGCATCTACCCCATTGGTCCCCTGTGAGAATGGCTTAGTTTTTGAAAGGGATGCTACCTGCAACTTAGGATTTTCCACGTGGACATAGGCCAACTGACCTCAATTGAAGAAAACCATGTGTCTCTTGAAGAAAACCAGCTGTGATATAAGCAGGAGCATCTAACACATTATTTTTCTGGGAGATTGAGTTCTTTTTTCAATGGAATACATCCTACAATGTAGGTTTTTCAAGGTGGATATAGGCTCTCGATGTTCCAAATAGGTCTATTTAGCAGAATTACAGAAAGAGAGGTATCCCTTCAACGAAAACTATCAATGATAGAAGCAGGAACATCTAGCACATGGTTTTCCAGTAAGAATTGGGTAGCTTTTTAAAGAAAAAATTCCTGCATATCAGAGTATTCAAGGTGGAGGAAGGCTCGTTCTGTTCCCAATAGGTCCCTTTAGACATGCTGAATAAACACATATGTCATTCAAAAGAAAACCATCTGTATTTAAAAGCAGAAGCATCAAGCACATTGTTTCCTTGTGAGAATTAAGTCAGTTTCTGAAATGAATATTGTCTGTAACTTACGTGTTTCAATTTGAAGGTAGGCTCTCTTTGTTTCAAATAGGCGTATTCAGCAGAGTTGAAGAAACACATGGAACTTTCAAAGGAAAACCATTTGTGTTATAAGCAAGCACATTGAGGACTTTCTTTGCTCTGAGAATTGCCTTAGTTTTTCAATGACATTCTACGTGGAAGTTAGGTTTTTCAAGGTGGAGATAGGCTCTGTTTGTTAGCACAGGTCTATTCAGCTGATTTGAAAAACATATGTGCCACTCTAAAGAAAATGATCTATGTTAGATGTGCCACTGCTAGCACATGGTTTCACAGTGACAACTGTGTTAGTTTTGAAAGGAATACTTCCTGCAAACCTGAGTTTACTAGGTGGAGAAGGCTCATTTGTGCCGAATTGGCCTATTCACCTGAGTAGAAAAAACACATCTAACATTCCAAGGAAAACCATCTGTGATAGAAACTGCAGCATCTAGACGGTGGTTTCCCTGTGAGAATTCAGTTATTTTTTGAAATTAATCCTTCCTGAAAAGTTTGTTTTCAGGATGCACTTAGGCTCTTTTGGATCCTAAGAAGACTATTTAGCAGAGTTGAAGAAACACATGTACCTGTCTACGTAAAACCATTGGTGTTAGACCCAGGAACAAATCGCACATTATTTTGCTGTGAGAATTGTTCTGGTTTTTGTAAGGAATACTTCCTGCATATCAGAATTTACAAGGTGGAGAAAGGCTCATTTTCTTCGAAGTTGCCCTCTTCAGCTAAGTTGAGGAAACCCATGAACCTCATGATAGAATATAATCTGTGTTACAAGCAGGAGCATCTAGCACATTGTTTGTTGTGAGAAACAGTTTTATTTCTGACGAGATATTTTCAGCAACGTAGGTTTCTCAGGGCGGTGATAGGCTCCATTTTTTCCAAAAGGCCTACTCAGCTGAGTTGAAGAAACTCATGCATCTTTCAAATGATAATCATTTGTGTTAGAAACACGAGTATGTACCACTTTGGTTCCCTTTGAGAACTCTTATTGTTCTTGGAAGGAATACTATCTGGAACTCAGGTTACTCAAGATGGAGATAGGCTCACTGTGTTCCAAATAGGCCTATTCCTCAGAGTTGCAGAAACACATACATCTCTCGAAATAAACCATGTGTGTTAGAAACAGGAGCACCTATCACTTTGTTTCCCTATGAGAATTGTGTTAGTTATTGAAAGGAATACTTCCTGCAACTTAGATTTTTCAAGCTGGCTATACCTGCTTTTTGTTCTAAACACACCTACTGAGCGGTATGGAAGAAAACCATGTATCTCTCAAAAACAAAACCTCTACAAAACATGCAGGAATATCTAGCAAATTACTTCGTGCAGAGAACTGAGTTAGTTTTTGAAATTAATACTTCCTGGAAATAGGTTCTTGATGGGGGAAATAGGCTCTGTGTGCCCCAATTACGCCTATTCCACTGGCTTAAAGATATCCATGTACATCTGTAATGAAAATCATCTGACTGGGGAGCGGGATAGCCTAGCACATTGTTCTCCTGTGGGAATTGAGTTTGTTTTGGGAAGGATTCTCAGGCAAATTAGGTGTTTCATTGAGGAGATAGCCTCTCTGTCTTCCAAACAGGACTTCAGCTGTGTAGAAGAACCAACCACATGTATCTTTTGAGAGAAAACCATTTGTGTTTGAAACACAAGAATCTAGCACATTGTTTCCCGATGAGAACTGAGTTTGGTTTTGGAATGAATTCTCCCTGCAACTAAGGTTTTTCAAGGAGGTGATAGGCTATTTTTCTTCCAAATAGTCCAATTCAGCTAAGATGAGGAAACTCATGTTGCACTGCAAGGACAAACAACTATGTGAGAAGCTCTAGCATCTAGCACAATGCTTACGTGAGAGAATTGAGGTTGTGTTTGAAAGGAATACCTCCTGCAAATCACAATTTGCATGGTGGAGGAAGGCTCATTTTGTTCGAAATAGGACTATTCCCCTAAGTTGAAGGAATTCATATATCTCTTGAAAGAAAACCACTGCGTGAGAAGTAGGAACATCTAGCACCTTCTTTCACTGTGAGAACTGAGATAGTTTTGAAATGGGATATGGCCTGTCACATAGGTTTTTTCAGGTGGAGAAAGGCTCTCTTCCTTGCAAAAGGCCTATTCAGTTGAGTTCAAGATACACATGTATCTCTCGAAATAAAACCATCTGAGTAAGAAAGGGGAGCATTGAGCACCTTCTGCCCAAGTGAGAATTCACTGAGTTTTGGAAATTCTTCCTGCAAGTGAAGCTTTTCAAGGTGGAGAAAGGCTTTCTTTGTTCCAATTAGGCCTATTCAAGCCTTGCGGAGGAAATACATGTATGTCTTGAAAGTAAGCCATCTGTCTTAGAAGCAAAAGCATGTGGCACATTGTTTTTCTGTGAGAACTGAGTCAGCCTTTCGTCAATGTTTGATTTTCAAGGTGGAGATATGCTCTCTTTGTTCCAAATAGGACTATTCTGTTGAGTTGGGGAAACATATATGTCTTTTGAATGTATACTATTTGTTTTAGAAGCAGGAGCACGTACCACATTGGTTCCCTGCGTAAATTGAGTTAATTTTTTAAAGGAATACTGCCTGCAACTGAGGTTTTTCATGGTGGAGATAAGCTCTGCCTGTTCCCAATAGGCTCCCTCAGCTGAATTAAAGAAACACAGCTATGTCTTGAAAGAAAACCATTTTTGTCAGAAGCAGGAGAATCCAGCACATTATATCCCTGTGAGAATTGAAGTCGGGTCTGTATGGACTACATCTGCATCTTAGGGTTTACAAGGTGGACTTGGGTGCCCTTTTGTCCAAATCAGCCTATTCATGTGACTTGAAAAACACAGGTATCTCCCGAAAGAAAATCATCTCTGGTAGAATCAGGAGCATAAGATACCTTGTTTCCTATGAGAAATCACTTTGCTTTATGAGAAACACAACTTCCTGCAACTTACGTTTTTTGAAGCTGGGGATATTCACTTTCTGTTCCAAGTAGACCTCTTCTGCGGAGTTGAAGAAATACCTGTATTTCTGGGTAGAAAACAATACGTCTGAGAAGCAGGAGCTTCTAGCACATTGGTTTCCTGTGAGAATTGAGCTCGTTTTGGAAGGAATACTTCCAGCATTTTATGTGTTTCAAGGTGGAGATACGCTGTCTGTGTTCCTTAAAGCTTACACTACTGAGTTGTAGAAAGAAATGTATCTTTCGAACAGAACCATTTTGTCATAGAAGCAGGAACATCTACCCCATTGGTCCCCTGTGAGAATGGCTTACTTTTTGAAAGGGATGCTACCTGCAACTTAGGATTTTCCACGTGAACATAGGCCAACTGACCTCAATTGAAGAAAACCATGTGTCTCTTGAAGAAAACCAGCTGTGATATAAGCAGGAGCATCTAACACATTATTTTTCTGGGAGATTGAGTTCTTTTTTCAATGGAATACATCCTACAATGTAGGTTTTTCAAGGTGGATATAGGCTCTCGATGTTCCAAATAGGTCTATTTAGCAGAATTACAGAAAGAGAGGTATCCCTTCAACGAAAACTATCAATGATAGAAGCAGGAACATCTAGCACATGGTTTTCCAGTAAGAATTGGGTAGCTTTTTAAAGAAAAAATTCCTGCATATCAGAGTATTCAAGGTGGAGGAAGGCTCGTTCTGTTCCCAATAGGTCCCTTTAGACATGCTGAATAAACACATATGTCATTCAAAAGAAAACCATCTGTATTTAAAAGCAGAAGCATCAAGCACATTGTTTCCTTGTGAGAATTAAGTCAGTTTCTGAAATGAATATTGTCTGTAACTTACGTGTTTCAATTTGAAGGTAGGCTCTCTTTGTTTCAAATAGGCGTATTCAGCAGAGTTGAAGAAACACATGGAACTTTCAAAGGAAAACCATTTGTGTTATAAGCAAGCACATTGAGGACTTTCTTTGCTCTGAGAATTGCCTTAGTTTTTCAATGACATTCTACGTGGAAGTTAGGTTTTTCAAGGTGGAGATAGGCTCTGTTTGTTAGCACAGGTCTATTCAGCTGATTTGAAAAACATATGTGCCACTCTAAAGAAAATGATCTATGTTAGATGTGCCACTGCTAGCACATGGTTTCACAGTGACAACTGTGTTAGTTTTGAAAGGAATACTTCCTGCAAACCTGAGTTTACTAGGTGGAGAAGGCTCATTTGTGCCGAATTGGCCTATTCACCTGAGTAGAAAAAACACATCTAACATTCCAAGGAAAACCATCTGTGATAGAAACTGCAGCATCTAGACGGTGGTTTCCCTGTGAGAATTCAGTTATTTTTTGAAATTAATCCTTCGTGAAAAGTTTGTTTTTCAGGATGCACTTAGGCTCTTTTGGATCCTAAGAAGACTATTTAGCAGAGTTGAAGAAACACATGTACCTGTCTACGTAAAACCATTGGTGTTAGACCCAGGAACAAATCGCACATTATTTTGCTGTGAGAATTGTTCTGGTTTTTGTAAGGAATACTTCCTGCATATCAGAATTTACAAGGTGGAGAAAGGCTCATTTTCTTCGAAGTTGCCCTCTTCAGCTAAGTTGAGGAAACCCATGAACCTCATGATAGAAAATAATCTGTGTTACAAGCAGGAGCATCTAGCACATTGTTTGTTGTGAGAAACAGTTTTATTTCTGACGAGATATTTTCAGCAACGTAGGTTTCTCAGGGCGGTGATAGGCTCCATTTTTTCCAAAAGGCCTACTCAGCTGAGTTGAAGAAACTCATGCATCTTTCAAATGATAATCATTTGTGTTAGAAACACGAGTATGTACCACTTTGGTTCCCTTTGAGAACTCTTATTGTTCTTGGAAGGAATACTATCTGGAACTCAGGTTACTCAAGATGGAGATAGGCTCACTGTGTTCCAAATAGGCCTATTCCTCAGAGTTGCAGAAACACATACATCTCTCGAAATAAACCATGTGTGTTAGAAACAGGAGCACCTATCACTTTGTTTCCCTATGAGAATTGTGTTAGTTATTGAAAGGAATACTTCCTGCAACTTAGATTTTTCAAGCTGGCTATACCTGCTTTTTGTTCTAAACACACCTACTGAGCGGTATGGAAGAAAACCATGTATCTCTCAAAAACAAAACCTCTACAAAACATGCAGGAATATCTAGCAAATTACTTCGTGCAGAGAACTGAGTTAGTTTTTGAAATTAATACTTCCTGGAAATAGGTTCTTGATGGGGGAAATAGGCTCTGTGTGCCCCAATTACGCCTATTCCACTGGCTTAAAGATATCCATGTACATCTGTAATGAAAATCATCTGACTGGGGAGCGGGATAGCCTAGCACATTGTTCTCCTGTGGGAATTGAGTTTGTTTTGGGAAGGATTCTCAGGCAAATTAGGTGTTTCATTGAGGAGATAGCCTCTCTGTCTTCCAAACAGGACTTCAGCTGTGTAGAAGAACCAACCACATGTATCTTTTGAGAGAAAACCATTTGTGTTTGAAACACAAGAATCTAGCACATTGTTTCCCGATGAGAACTGAGTTTGGTTTTGGAATGAATTCTCCCTGCAACTAAGGTTTTTCAAGGAGGTGATAGGCTATTTTTCTTCCAAATAGTCCAATTCAGCTAAGATGAGGAAACTCATGTTGCACTGCAAGGACAAACAACTATGTGAGAAGCTCTAGCATCTAGCACAATGCTTACGTGAGAGAATTGAGGTTGTGTTTGAAAGGAATACCTCCTGCAAATCACAATTTGCATGGTGGAGGAAGGCTCATTTTGTTCGAAATAGGACTATTCCCCTAAGTTGAAGGAATTCATATATCTCTTGAAAGAAAACCACTGCGTGAGAAGTAGGAACATCTAGCACCTTCTTTCACTGTGAGAACTGAGATAGTTTTGAAATGGGATATGGCCTGTCACATAGGTTTTTTCAGGTGGAGAAAGGCTCTCTTCCTTGCAAAAGGCCTATTCAGTTGAGTTCAAGATACACATGTATCTCTCGAAATAAAACCATCTGAGTTAGAAAGGGGAGCATTGAGCACCTTCTGTCCAAGTGAGAATTCACTGAGTTTTGGAAATTCTTCCTGCAAGTGAAGCTTTTCAAGGTGGAGAAAGGCTTTCTTTGTTCCAATTAGGCCTATTCAAGCCTTGCGGAGGAAATACATGTATGTCTTGAAAGTAAGCCATCTGTCTTAGAAGCAAAAGCATGTGGCACATTGTTTTTCTGTGAGAACTGAGTCAGCCTTTCATAAGGAATACTCACGTCAATGTTTGATTTTCAAGGTGGAGATATGATCTCTTTGTTCCAAATAGGACTATTCTGTTGAGTTGGGGAAACGTATATGTCTTTTGAATGTATACTATTTGTTTTAGAAGCAGGAGCACGTACCACATTGGTTCCCTGCATAAATTGAGTTAATTTTTTAAAGGAATACTGCCTGCAACTGAGGTTTTTCATGGTGGAGATAAGCTCTGCCTGTTCCCAATAGGCTCCCTCAGCTGAATTAAAGAAACACAGCTATGTCTTGAAAGAAAACCATTTTTGTCAGAAGCAGGAGAATCCAGCACATTATATCCCTGTGAGAATTGAAGTCGGGTCTGTATGGACTACATCTGCATCTTAGGGTTTACAAGGTGGACTTGGGTGCCCTTTTGTCCAAATCGGCCTATTCATGTGACTTGAAAAACACATGTATCTCCCGAAAGAAAATCATCTCTGGTAGAATCAGGAGCATAAGATACCTTGTTTCCTATGAGAAATCACTTTGCTTTATGAGAAACACAACTTCCTGCAACTTACGTTTTTTGAAGCTGGAGATATTCACTTTCTGTTCCAAGTAGACCTCTTCTGTGGAGTTGAAGAAATACCTGTATTTCTGGGTAGAAAACAATACGTCTGAGAAGCAGGAGCTTCTAGCACATTGGTTTCCTGTGAGAATTGAGCTCGTTTTGGAAGGAATACTTCCAGCATTTTATGTGTTTCAAGGTGGAGATACGCTGTCTGTGTTCCTTAAAGCTTACACTACTGAGTTGTAGAAAGAAATGTATCTTTCGAACAGAACCATTTTGTCATAGAAGCAGGAGCATCTACCCCATTGGTCCCCTGTGAGAATGGCTTAGTTTTTGAAAGGGATGCTACCTGCAACTTAGGATTTTCCACGTGGACATAGGCCAACTGACCTCAATTGAAGAAAACCATGTGTCTCTTGAAGAAAACCAGCTGTGATATAAGCAGGAGCATCTAACACATTATTTTTCTGGGAGATTGAGTTCTTTTTTCAATGGAATACATCCTACAATGTAGGTTTTTCAAGGTGGATATAGGCTCTCGATGTTCCAAATAGGTCTATTTAGCAGAATTACAGAAAGAGAGGTATCCCTTCAACGAAAACTATCAATGATAGAAGCAGGAACATCTAGCACATGGTTTTCCAGTAAGAATTGGGTAGCTTTTTAAAGAAAAAATTCCTGCATATCAGAGTATTCAAGGTGGAGGAAGGCTCGTTCTGTTCCCAATAGGTCCCTTTAGACATGCTGAATAAACACATATGTCATTCAAAAGAAAACCATCTGTATTTAAAAGCAGAAGCATCACGCACATTGTTTCCTTGTGAGAATTAAGTCAGTTTCTGAAATGAATATTGTCTGTAACTTACGTGTTTCAATTTGAAGGTAGGCTCTCTTTGTTTCAAATAGGCGTATTCAGCAGAGTTGAAGAAACACATGGAACTTTCAAAGGAAAACCATTTGTGTTATAAGCAAGCACATTGAGGACTTTCTTTGCTCTGAGAATTGCCTTAGTTTTTCAATGACATTCTACGTGGAAGTTAGGTTTTTCAAGGTGGAGATAGGCTCTGTTTGTTAGCACAGGTCTATTCAGCTGATTTGAAAAACATATGTGCCACTCTAAAGAAAATGATCTATGTTAGATGTGCCACTGCTAGCACATGGTTTCACAGTGACAACTGTGTTAGTTTTGAAAGGAATACTTCCTGCAAACCTGAGTTTACTAGGTGGAGAAGGCTCATTTGTGCCGAATTGGCCTATTCACCTGAGTAGAAAAAACACATCTAACATTCCAAGGAAAACCATCTGTGATAGAAACTGCAGCATCTAGACGGTGGTTTCCCTGTGAGAATTCAGTTATTTTTTGAAATTAATCCTTCCTGAAAAGTTTGTTTTTCAGGATGCACTTAGGCTCTTTTGGATCCTAAGAAGACTATTTAGCAGAGTTGAAGAAACACATGTACCTGTCTACGTAAAACCATTGGTGTTAGACCCAGGAACAAATCGCACATTATTTTGCTGTGAGAATTGTTCTGGTTTTTGTAAGGAATACTTCCTGCATATCAGAATTTACAAGGTGGAGAAAGGCTCATTTTCTTCGAAGTTGCCCTCTTCAGCTAAGTTGAGGAAACCCATGAACCTCATGATAGAAAATAATCTGTGTTACAAGCAGGAGCATCTAGCACATTGTTTGTTGTGAGAAACAGTTTTATTTCTGACGAGATATTTTCAGCAACGTAGGTTTCTCAGGGCGGTGATAGGCTCCATTTTTTCCAAAAGGCCTACTCAGCTGAGTTGAAGAAACTCATGCATCTTTCAAATGATAATCATTTGTGTTAGAAACACGAGTATGTACCACTTTGGTTCCCTTTGAGAACTCTTATTGTTCTTGGAAGGAATACTATCTGGAACTCAGGTTACTCAAGATGGAGATAGGCTCACTGTGTTCCAAATAGGCCTATTCCTCAGAGTTGCAGAAACACATACATCTCTCGAAATAAACCATGTGTGTTAGAAACAGGAGCACCTATCACTTTGTTTCCCTATGAGAATTGTGTTAGTTATTGAAAGGAATACTTCCTGCAACTTAGATTTTTCAAGCTGGCTATACCTGCTTTTTGTTCTAAACACACCTACTGAGCGGTATGTAAGAAAACCATGTATCTCTCAAAAACAAAACCTCTACAAAACATGCAGGAATATCTAGCAAATTACTTCGTGCAGAGAACTGAGTTAGTTTTTGAAATTAATACTTCCTGGAAATAGGTTCTTGATGGGGGAAATAGGCTCTGTGTGCCCCAATTACGCCTATTCCACTGGCTTAAAGATATCCATGTACATCTGTAATGAAAATCATCTGACTGGGGAGCGGGATAGCCTAGCACATTGTTCTCCTGTGGGAATTGAGTTTGTTTTGGGAAGGATTCTCAGGCAAATTAGGTGTTTCATTGAGGAGATAGCCTCTCTGTCTTCCAAACAGGACTTCAGCTGTGTAGAAGAACCAACCACATGTATCTTTTGAGAGAAAACCATTTGTGTTTGAAACACAAGAATCTAGCACATTGTTTCCCGATGAGAACTGAGTTTGGTTTTGGAATGAATTCTCCCTGCAACTAAGGTTTTTCAAGGAGGTGATAGGCTATTTTTCTTCCAAATAGTCCAATTCAGCTAAGATGAGGAAACTCATGTTGCACTGCAAGGACAAACAACTATGTGAGAAGCTCTAGCATCTAGCACAATGCTTACCTGAGAGAATTGAGGTTGTGTTTGAAAGGAATACCTCCTGCAAATCACAATTTGCATGGTGGAGGAAGGCTCATTTTGTTCGAAATAGGACTATTCCCCTAAGTTGAAGGAATTCATATATCTCTTGAAAGAAAACCACTGCGTGAGAAGTAGGAACATCTAGCACCTTCTTTCACTGTGAGAACTGAGATAGTTTTGAAATGGGATATGGCCTGTCACATAGGTTTTTTCAGGTGGAGAAAGGCTCTCTTCCTTGCAAAAGGCCTATTCAGTTGAGTTCAAGATACACATGTATCTCTCGAAATAAAACCATCTGAGTAAGAAAGGGGAGCATTGAGCACCTTCTGTCCAAGTGAGAATTCACTGAGTTTTGGAAATTCTTCCTGCAAGTGAAGCTTTTCAAGGTGGAGAAAGGCTTTCTTTGTTCCAATTAGGCCTATTCAAGCCTTGCGGAGGAAATACATGTATGTCTTGAAAGTAAGCCATCTGTCTTAGAAGCAAAAGCATGTGGCACATTGTTTTTCTGTGAGAACTGAGTCAGCCTTTCATAAGGAATACTCACGTCAATGTTTGATTTTCAAGGTGGAGATATGCTCTCTTTGTTCCAAATAGGACTATTCTGTTGAGTTGGGGAAACGTATATGTCTTTTGAATGTATACTATTTGTTTTAGAAGCAGGAGCACGTACCACATTGGTTCCCTGCATAAATTGAGTTAATTTTTTAAAGGAATACTGCCTGCAACTGAGGTTTTTCATGGTGGAGATAAGCTCTGCCTGTTCCCAATAGGCTCCCTCAGCTGAATTAAAGAAACACAGCTATGTCTTGAAAGAAAACCATTTTTGTCAGAAGCAGGAGAATCCAGCACATTATATCCCTGTGAGAATTGAAGTCGGGTCTGTATGGACTACATCTGCATCTTAGGGTTTACAAGGTGGACTTGGGTGCCCTTTTGTCCAAATCGGCCTATTCATGTGACTTGAAAAACACATGTATCTCCCGAAAGAAAATCATCTCTGGTAGAATCAGGAGCATAAGATACCTTGTTTCCTAGGAGAAATCACTTTGCTTTATGAGAAACACAACTTCCTGCAACTTACGTTTTTTGAAGCTGGAGATATTCACTTTCTGTTCCAAGTAGACCTCTTCTGCGGAGTTGAAGAAATACCTGTATTTCTGGGTAGAAAACAATACGTCTGAGAAGCAGGAGCTTCTAGCACATTGGTTTCCTGTGAGAATTAAGCTCGTTTTGGAAGGAATACTTCCAGCATTTTATGTGTTTCAAGGTGGAGATACGCTGTCTGTGTTCCTTAAAGCTTACACTACTGAGTTGTAGAAAGAAATGTATCTTTCGAACAGAACCATTTTGTCATGGAAGCAGGAGCATCTACCCCATTGGTCCCCTGTGAGAATGGCTTAGTTTTTGAAAGGGATGCTACCTGCAACTTAGGATTTTCCACGTGGACATAGGCCAACTGACCTCAATTGAAGAAAACCATGTGTCTCTTGAAGAAAACCAGCTGTGATATAAGCAGGAGCATCTAACACATTATTTTTCTGGGAGATTGAGTTCTTTTTTCAATGGAATACATCCTACAATGTAGGTTTTTCAAGGTGGATATAGGCTCTCGATGTTCCAAATAGGTCTATTTAGCAGAATTACAGAAAGAGAGGTATCCCTTCAACGAAAACTATCAATGATAGAAGCAGGAACATCTAGCACATGGTTTTCCAGTAAGAATTGGGTAGCTTTTTAAAGAAAAAATTCCTGCATATCAGAGTATTCAAGGTGGAGGAAGGCTCGTTCTGTTCCCAATAGGTCCCTTTAGACATGCTGAATAAACACATATGTCATTCAAAAGAAAACCATCTGTATTTAAAAGCAGAAGCATCAAGCACATTGTTTCCTTGTGAGAATTAAGTCAGTTTCTGAAATGAATATTGTCTGTAACTTACGTGTTTCAATTTGAAGGTAGGCTCTCTTTGTTTCAAATAGGCGTATTCAGCAGAGTTGAAGAAACACATGGAACTTTCAAAGGAAAACCATTTGTGTTATAAGCAAGCACATTGAGGACTTTCTTTGCTCTGAGAATTGCCTTAGTTTTTCAATGACATTCTACGTGGAAGTTAGGTTTTTCAAGGTGGAGATAGGCTCTGTTTGTTAGCACAGGTCTATTCAGCTGATTTGAAAAACATATGTGCCACTCTAAAGAAAATGATCTATGTTAGATGTGCCACTGCTAGCACATGGTTTCACAGTGACAACTGTGTTAGTTTTGAAAGGAATACTTCCTGCAAACCTGAGTTTACTAGGTGGAGAAGGCTCATTTGTGCCGAATTGGCCTATTCACCTGAGTAGAAAAAACACATCTAACATTCCAAGGAAAACCATCTGTGATAGAAACTGCAGCATCTAGACGGTGGTTTCCCTGTGAGAATTCAGTTATTTTTTGAAATTAATCCTTCCTGAAAAGTTTGTTTTTCAGGATGCACTTAGGCTCTTTTGGATCCTAAGAAGACTATTTAGCAGAGTTGAAGAAACACATGTACCTGTCTACGTAAAACCATTGGTGTTAGACCCAGGAACAAATCGCACATTATTTTGCTGTGAGAATTGTTCTGGTTTTTGTAAGGAATACTTCCTGCATATCAGAATTTACAAGGTGGAGAAAGGCTCATTTTCTTCGAAGTTGCCCTCTTCAGCTAAGTTGAGGAAACCCATGAACCTCATGATAGAAAATAATCTGTGTTACAAGCAGGAGCATCTAGCACATTGTTTGTTGTGAGAAACAGTTTTATTTCTGACGAGATATTTTCAGCAACGTAGGTTTCTCAGGGCGGTGATAGGCTCCATTTTTTCCAAAAGGCCTACTCAGCTGAGTTGAAGAAACTCATGCATCTTTCAAATGATAATCATTTGTGTTAGAAACACGAGTATGTACCACTTTGGTTCCCTTTGAGAACTCTTATTGTTCTTGGAAGGAATACTATCTGGAACTCAGGTTACTCAAGATGGAGATAGGCTCACTGTGTTCCAAATAGGCCTATTCCTCAGAGTTGCAGAAACACATACATCTCTCGAAATAAACCATGTGTGTTAGAAACAGGAGCACCTATCACTTTGTTTCCCTATGAGAATTGTGTTAGTTATTGAAAGGAATACTTCCTGCAACTTAGATTTTTCAAGCTGGCTATACCTGCTTTTTGTTCTAAACACACCTACTGAGCGGTATGGAAGAAAAACATGTATCTCTCAAAAACAAAACCTCTACAAAACATGCAGGAATATCTAGCAAATTACTTCGTGCAGAGAACTGAGTTAGTTTTTGAAATTAATACTTCCTGGAAATAGGTTCTTGATGGGGGAAATAGGCTCTGTGTGCCCCAATTACGCCTATTCCACTGGCTTAAAGATATCCATGTACATCTGTAATGAAAATCATCTGACTGGGGAGCGGGATAGCCTAGCACATTGTTCTCCTGTGGGAATTGAGTTTGTTTTGGGAAGGATTCTCAGGCAAATTAGGTGTTTCATTGAGGAGATAGCCTCTCTGTCTTCCAAACAGGACTTCAGCTGTGTAGAAGAACCAACCACATGTATCTTTTGAGAGAAAACCATTTGTGTTTGAAACACAAGAATCTAGCACATTGTTTCCCGATGAGAACTGAGTTTGGTTTTGGAATGAATTCTCCCTGCAACTAAGGTTTTTCAAGGAGGTGATAGGCTATTTTTCTTCCAAATAGTCCAATTCAGCTAAGATGAGGAAACTCATGTTGCACTGCAAGGACAAACAACTATGTGAGAAGCTCTAGCATCTAGCACAATGCTTACCTGAGAGAATTGAGGTTGTGTTTGAAAGG
Organism: Castor canadensis; assembly: GCF_047511655.1. Taxonomy (NCBI): domain Eukaryota; kingdom Metazoa; phylum Chordata; class Mammalia; order Rodentia; family Castoridae; genus Castor; species Castor canadensis. The sequence goes on along the minus strand of NC_133397.1, from coordinate 99,648,749 downwards.
AATACCTCCTGCAAATCACAATTTGCATGGTGGAGGAAGGCTCATTTTGTTCGAAATAGGACTATTCCCCTAAGTTGAAGGAATTCATATATCTCTTGAAAGAAAACCACTGCGTGAGAAGTAGGAACATCTAGCACCTTCTTTCACTGTGAGAACTGAGATAGTTTTGAAATGGGATATGGCCTGTCACATAGGTTTTTTCAGGTGGAGAAAGGCTCTCTTCCTTGCAAAAGGCCTATTCAGTTGAGTTCAAGATACACATGTATCTCTCGAAATAAAACCATCTGAGTTAGAAAGGGGAGCATTGAGCACCTTCTGTCCAAGTGAGAATTCACTGAGTTTTGGAAATTCTTCCTGCAAGTGAAGCTTTTCAAGGTGGAGAAAGGCTTTCTTTGTTCCAATTAGGCCTATTCAAGCCTTGCGGAGGAAATACATGTATGTCTTGAAAGTAAGCCATCTGTCTTAGAAGCAAAAGCATGTGGCACATTGTTTTTCTGTGAGAACTGAGTCAGCCTTTCATAAGGAATACTCACGTCAATGTTTGATTTTCAAGGTGGAGATATGATCTCTTTGTTCCAAATAGGACTATTCTGTTGAGTTGGGGAAACGTATATGTCTTTTGAATGTATACTATTTGTTTTAGAAGCAGGAGCACGTACCACATTGGTTCCCTGCATAAATTGAGTTAATTTTTTAAAGGAATACTGCCTGCAACTGAGGTTTTTCATGGTGGAGATAAGCTCTGCCTGTTCCCAATAGGCTCCCTCAGCTGAATTAAAGAAACACAGCTATGTCTTGAAAGAAAACCATTTTTGTCAGAAGCAGGAGAATCCAGCACATTATATCCCTGTGAGAATTGAAGTCGGGTCTGTATGGACTACATCTGCATCTTAGGGTTTACAAGGTGGACTTGGGTGCCCTTTTGTCCAAATCGGCCTATTCATGTGACTTGAAAAACACATGTATCTCCCGAAAGAAAATCATCTCTGGTAGAATCAGGAGCATAAGATACCTTGTTTCCTATGAGAAATCACTTTGCTTTATGAGAAACACAACTTCCTGCAACTTACGTTTTTTGAAGCTGGAGATATTCACTTTCTGTTCCAAGTAGACCTCTTCTGTGGAGTTGAAGAAATACCTGTATTTCTGGGTAGAAAACAATACGTCTGAGAAGCAGGAGCTTCTAGCACATTGGTTTCCTGTGAGAATTGAGCTCGTTTTGGAAGGAATACTTCCAGCATTTTATGTGTTTCAAGGTGGAGATACGCTGTCTGTGTTCCTTAAAGCTTACACTACTGAGTTGTAGAAAGAAATGTATCTTTCGAACAGAACCATTTTGTCATAGAAGCAGGAGCATCTACCCCATTGGTCCCCTGTGAGAATGGCTTAGTTTTTGAAAGGGATGCTACCTGCAACTTAGGATTTTCCACGTGGACATAGGCCAACTGACCTCAATTGAAGAAAACCATGTGTCTCTTGAAGAAAACCAGCTGTGATATAAGCAGGAGCATCTAACACATTATTTTTCTGGGAGATTGAGTTCTTTTTTCAATGGAATACATCCTACAATGTAGGTTTTTCAAGGTGGATATAGGCTCTCGATGTTCCAAATAGGTCTATTTAGCAGAATTACAGAAAGAGAGGTATCCCTTCAACGAAAACTATCAATGATAGAAGCAGGAACATCTAGCACATGGTTTTCCAGTAAGAATTGGGTAGCTTTTTAAAGAAAAAATTCCTGCATATCAGAGTATTCAAGGTGGAGGAAGGCTCGTTCTGTTCCCAATAGGTCCCTTTAGACATGCTGAATAAACACATATGTCATTCAAAAGAAAACCATCTGTATTTAAAAGCAGAAGCATCACGCACATTGTTTCCTTGTGAGAATTAAGTCAGTTTCTGAAATGAATATTGTCTGTAACTTACGTGTTTCAATTTGAAGGTAGGCTCTCTTTGTTTCAAATAGGCGTATTCAGCAGAGTTGAAGAAACACATGGAACTTTCAAAGGAAAACCATTTGTGTTATAAGCAAGCACATTGAGGACTTTCTTTGCTCTGAGAATTGCCTTAGTTTTTCAATGACATTCTACGTGGAAGTTAGGTTTTTCAAGGTGGAGATAGGCTCTGTTTGTTAGCACAGGTCTATTCAGCTGATTTGAAAAACATATGTGCCACTCTAAAGAAAATGATCTATGTTAGATGTGCCACTGCTAGCACATGGTTTCACAGTGACAACTGTGTTAGTTTTGAAAGGAATACTTCCTGCAAACCTGAGTTTACTAGGTGGAGAAGGCTCATTTGTGCCGAATTGGCCTATTCACCTGAGTAGAAAAAACACATCTAACATTCCAAGGAAAACCATCTGTGATAGAAACTGCAGCATCTAGACGGTGGTTTCCCTGTGAGAATTCAGTTATTTTTTGAAATTAATCCTTCCTGAAAAGTTTGTTTTTCAGGATGCACTTAGGCTCTTTTGGATCCTAAGAAGACTATTTAGCAGAGTTGAAGAAACACATGTACCTGTCTACGTAAAACCATTGGTGTTAGACCCAGGAACAAATCGCACATTATTTTGCTGTGAGAATTGTTCTGGTTTTTGTAAGGAATACTTCCTGCATATCAGAATTTACAAGGTGGAGAAAGGCTCATTTTCTTCGAAGTTGCCCTCTTCAGCTAAGTTGAGGAAACCCATGAACCTCATGATAGAAAATAATCTGTGTTACAAGCAGGAGCATCTAGCACATTGTTTGTTGTGAGAAACAGTTTTATTTCTGACGAGATATTTTCAGCAACGTAGGTTTCTCAGGGCGGTGATAGGCTCCATTTTTTCCAAAAGGCCTACTCAGCTGAGTTGAAGAAACTCATGCATCTTTCAAATGATAATCATTTGTGTTAGAAACACGAGTATGTACCACTTTGGTTCCCTTTGAGAACTCTTATTGTTCTTGGAAGGAATACTATCTGGAACTCAGGTTACTCAAGATGGAGATAGGCTCACTGTGTTCCAAATAGGCCTATTCCTCAGAGTTGCAGAAACACATACATCTCTCGAAATAAACCATGTGTGTTAGAAACAGGAGCACCTATCACTTTGTTTCCCTATGAGAATTGTGTTAGTTATTGAAAGGAATACTTCCTGCAACTTAGATTTTTCAAGCTGGCTATACCTGCTTTTTGTTCTAAACACACCTACTGAGCGGTATGGAAGAAAACCATGTATCTCTCAAAAACAAAACCTCTACAAAACATGCAGGAATATCTAGCAAATTACTTCGTGCAGAGAACTGAGTTAGTTTTTGAAATTAATACTTCCTGGAAATAGGTTCTTGATGGGGGAAATAGGCTCTGTGTGCCCCAATTACGCCTATTCCACTGGCTTAAAGATATCCATGTACATCTGTAATGAAAATCATCTGACTGGGGAGCGGGATAGCCTAGCACATTGTTCTCCTGTGGGAATTGAGTTTGTTTTGGGAAGGATTCTCAGGCAAATTAGGTGTTTCATTGAGGAGATAGCCTCTCTGTCTTCCAAACAGGACTTCAGCTGTGTAGAAGAACCAACCACATGTATCTTTTGAGAGAAAACCATTTGTGTTTGAAACACAAGAATCTAGCACATTGTTTCCCGATGAGAACTGAGTTTGGTTTTGGAATGAATTCTCCCTGCAACTAAGGTTTTTCAAGGAGGTGATAGGCTATTTTTCTTCCAAATAGTCCAATTCAGCTAAGATGAGGAAACTCATGTTGCACTGCAAGGACAAACAACTATGTGAGAAGCTCTAGCATCTAGCACAATGCTTACGTGAGAGAATTGAGGTTGTGTTTGAAAGGAATACCTCCTGCAAATCACAATTTGCATGGTGGAGGAAGGCTCATTTTGTTCGAAATAGGACTATTCCCCTAAGTTGAAGGAATTCATATATCTCTTGAAAGAAAACCACTGCGTGAGAAGTAGGAACATCTAGCACCTTCTTTCACTGTGAGAACTGAGATAGTTTTGAAATGGGATATGGCCTGTCACATAGGTTTTTTCAGGTGGAGAAAGGCTCTCTTCCTTGCAAAAGGCCTATTCAGTTGAGTTCAAGATACACATGTATCTCTCGAAATAAAACCATCTGAGTTAGAAAGGGGAGCATTGAGCACCTTCTGTCCAAGTGAGAATTCACTGAGTTTTGGAAATTCTTCCTGCAAGTGAAGCTTTTCAAGGTGGAGAAAGGCTTTCTTTGTTCCAATTAGGCCTATTCAAGCCTTGCGGAGGAAATACATGTATGTCTTGAAAGTAAGCCATCTGTCTTAGAAGCAAAAGCATGTGGCACATTGTTTTTCTGTGAGAACTGAGTCAGCCTTTCATAAGGAATACTCACGTCAATGTTTGATTTTCAAGGTGGAGATATGATCTCTTTGTTCCAAATAGGACTATTCTGTTGAGTTGGGGAAACGTATATGTCTTTTGAATGTATACTATTTGTTTTAGAAGCAGGAGCACGTACCACATTGGTTCCCTGCATAAATTGAGTTAATTTTTTAAAGGAATACTGCCTGCAACTGAGGTTTTTCATGGTGGAGATAAGCTCTGCCTGTTCCCAATAGGCTCCCTCAGCTGAATTAAAGAAACACAGCTATGTCTTGAAAGAAAACCATTTTTGTCAGAAGCAGGAGAATCCAGCACATTATATCCCTGTGAGAATTGAAGTCGGGTCTGTATGGACTACATCTGCATCTTAGGGTTTACAAGGTGGACTTGGGTGCCCTTTTGTCCAAATCGGCCTATTCATGTGACTTGAAAAACACATGTATCTCCCGAAAGAAAATCATCTCTGGTAGAATCAGGAGCATAAGATACCTTGTTTCCTATGAGAAATCACTTTGCTTTATGAGAAACACAACTTCCTGCAACTTACGTTTTTTGAAGCTGGAGATATTCACTTTCTGTTCCAAGTAGACCTCTTCTGTGGAGTTGAAGAAATACCTGTATTTCTGGGTAGAAAACAATACGTCTGAGAAGCAGGAGCTTCTAGCACATTGGTTTCCTGTGAGAATTGAGCTCGTTTTGGAAGGAATACTTCCAGCATTTTATGTGTTTCAAGGTGGAGATACGCTGTCTGTGTTCCTTAAAGCTTACACTACTGAGTTGTAGAAAGAAATGTATCTTTCGAACAGAACCATTTTGTCATAGAAGCAGGAGCATCTACCCCATTGGTCCCCTGTGAGAATGGCTTAGTTTTTGAAAGGGATGCTACCTGCAACTTAGGATTTTCCACGTGGACATAGGCCAACTGACCTCAATTGAAGAAAACCATGTGTCTCTTGAAGAAAACCAGCTGTGATATAAGCAGGAGCATCTAACACATTATTTTTCTGGGAGATTGAGTTCTTTTTTCAATGGAATACATCCTACAATGTAGGTTTTTCAAGGTGGATATAGGCTCTCGATGTTCCAAATAGGTCTATTTAGCAGAATTACAGAAAGAGAGGTATCCCTTCAACGAAAACTATCAATGATAGAAGCAGGAACATCTAGCACATGGTTTTCCAGTAAGAATTGGGTAGCTTTTTAAAGAAAAAATTCCTGCATATCAGAGTATTCAAGGTGGAGGAAGGCTCGTTCTGTTCCCAATAGGTCCCTTTAGACATGCTGAATAAACACATATGTCATTCAAAAGAAAACCATCTGTATTTAAAAGCAGAAGCATCACGCACATTGTTTCCTTGTGAGAATTAAGTCAGTTTCTGAAATGAATATTGTCTGTAACTTACGTGTTTCAATTTGAAGGTAGGCTCTCTTTGTTTCAAATAGGCGTATTCAGCAGAGTTGAAGAAACACATGGAACTTTCAAAGGAAAACCATTTGTGTTATAAGCAAGCACATTGAGGACTTTCTTTGCTCTGAGAATTGCCTTAGTTTTTCAATGACATTCTACGTGGAAGTTAGGTTTTTCAAGGTGGAGATAGGCTCTGTTTGTTAGCACAGGTCTATTCAGCTGATTTGAAAAACATATGTGCCACTCTAAAGAAAATGATCTATGTTAGATGTGCCACTGCTAGCACATGGTTTCACAGTGACAACTGTGTTAGTTTTGAAAGGAATACTTCCTGCAAACCTGAGTTTACTAGGTGGAGAAGGCTCATTTGTGCCGAATTGGCCTATTCACCTGAGTAGAAAAAACACATCTAACATTCCAAGGAAAACCATCTGTGATAGAAACTGCAGCATCTAGACGGTGGTTTCCCTGTGAGAATTCAGTTATTTTTTGAAATTAATCCTTCCTGAAAAGTTTGTTTTTCAGGATGCACTTAGGCTCTTTTGGATCCTAAGAAGACTATTTAGCAGAGTTGAAGAAACACATGTACCTGTCGACGTAAAACAATTGGTATTAGACCCAGGAACAAATCGCACATTATTTTGCTGTGAGAATTGTTCTGGTTTTTGTAAGGAATACTTCCTGCATATCAGAATTTACAAGGTGGAGAAAGGCTCATTTTCTTCGAAGTTGCCCTCTTCAGCTAAGTTGAGGAAACCCATGAACCTCATGATAGAAAATAATCTGTGTTACAAGCAGGAGCATCTAGCACATTGTTTGTTGTGAGAAACAGTTTTATTTCTGACGAGATATTTTCAGCAACGTAGGTTTCTCAGGGCGGTGATAGGCTCCATTTTTTCCAAAAGGCCTACTCAGCTGAGTTGAAGAAACTCATGCATCTTTCAAATGATAATCATTTGTGTTAGAAACACGAGAATGTACCACTTTGGTTCCCTTTGAGAACTCTTATTGTTCTTGGAAGGAATACTATCTGGAACTCAGGTTACTCAAGATGGAGATAGGCTCACTGTGTTCCAAATAGGCCTATTCCTCAGAGTTGCAGAAACACATACATCTCTCGAAATAAACCATGTGTGTTAGAAACAGGAGCACCTATCACTTTGTTTCCCTATGAGAATTGTGTTAGTTATTGAAAGGAATACTTCCTGCAACTTAGATTTTTCAAGCTGGCTATACCTGCTTTTTGTTCTAAACACACCTACTGAGCGGTATGGAAGAAAAACATGTATCTCTCAAAAACAAAACCTCTACAAAACATGCAGGAATATCTAGCAAATTACTTCGTGCAGAGAACTGAGATAGTTTTTGAAATTAATACTTCCTGGAAATAGGTTCTTGATGGGGGAAATAGGCTCTGTGTGCCCCAATTACGCCTATTCCACTGGCTTAAAGATATCCATGTACATCTGTAATGAAAATCATCTGACTGGGGAGCGGGATAGCCTAGCACATTGTTCTCCTGTGGGAATTGAGTTTGTTTTGGGAAGGATTCTCAGGCAAATTAGGTGTTTCATTGAGGAGATAGCCTCTCTGTCTTCCAAACAGGACTTCAGCTGTGTAGAAGAACCAACCACATGTATCTTTTGAGAGAAAACCATTTGTGTTTGAAACACAAGAATCTAGCACATTGTTTCCCGATGAGAACTGAGTTTGGTTTTGGAATGAATTCTCCCTGCAACTAAGGTTTTTCAAGGAGGTGATAGGCTATTTTTCTTCCAAATAGTCCAATTCAGCTAAGATGAGGAAACTCATGTTGCACTGCAAGGACAAACAACTATGTGAGAAGCTCTAGCATCTAGCACAATGCTTACCTGAGAGAATTGAGGTTGTGTTTGAAAGGAATACCTCCTGCAAATCACAATTTGCATGGTGGAGGAAGGCTCATTTTGTTCGAAATAGGACTATTCCCCTAAGTTGAAGGAATTCATATATCTCTTGAAAGAAAACCACTGCGTGAGAAGTAGGAACATCTAGCACCTTCTTTCACTGTGAGAACTGAGATAGTTTTGAAATGGGATATGGCCTGTCACATAGGTTTTTTCAGGTGGAGAAAGGCTCTCTTCCTTGCAAAAGGCCTATTCAGTTGAGTTCAAGATACACATGTATCTCTCGAAATAAAACCATCTGAGTAAGAAAGGGGAGCATTGAGCACCTTCTGTCCAAGTGAGAATTCACTGAGTTTTGGAAATTCTTCCTGCAAGTGAAGCTTTTCAAGGTGGAGAAAGGCTTTCTTTGTTCCAATTAGGCCTATTCAAGCCTTGCGGAGGAAATACATGTATGTCTTGAAAGTAAGCCATCTGTCTTAGAAGCAAAAGCATGTGGCACATTGTTTTTCTGTGAGAACTGAGTCAGCCTTTCATAAGGAATACTCACGTCAATGTTTGATTTTCAAGGTGGAGATATGCTCTCTTTGTTCCAAATAGGACTATTCTGTTGAGTTGGGGAAACGTATATGTCTTTTGAATGTATACTATTTGTTTTAGAAGCAGGAGCACGTACCACATTGGTTCCCTGCATAAATTGAGTTAATTTTTTAAAGGAATACTGCCTGCAACTGAGGTTTTTCATGGTGGAGATAAGCTCTGCCTGTTCCCAATAGGCTCCCTCAGCTGAATTAAAGAAACACAGCTATGTCTTGAAAGAAAACCATTTTTGTCAGAAGCAGGAGAATCCAGCACATTATATCCCTGTGAGAATTGAAGTCGGGTCTGTATGGACTACATCTGCATCTTAGGGTTTACAAGGTGGACTTGGGTGCCCTTTTGTCCAAATCGGCCTATTCATGTGACTTGAAAAACACATGTATCTCCCGAAAGAAAATCATCTCTGGTAGAATCAGGAGCATAAGATACCTTGTTTCCTAGGAGAAATCACTTTGCTTTATGAGAAACACAACTTCCTGCAACTTACGTTTTTTGAAGCTGGAGATATTCACTTTCTGTTCCAAGTAGACCTCTTCTGCGGAGTTGAAGAAATACCTGTATTTCTGGGTAGAAAACAATACGTCTGAGAAGCAGGAGCTTCTAGCACATTGGTTTCCTGTGAGAATTGAGCTCGTTTTGGAAGGAATACTTCCAGCATTTTATGTGTTTCAAGGTGGAGATACGCTGTCTGTGTTCCTTAAAGCTTACACTACTGAGTTGTAGAAAGAAATGTATCTTTCGAACAGAACCATTTTGTCATGGAAGCAGGAGCATCTACCCCATTGGTCCCCTGTGAGAATGGCTTAGTTTTTGAAAGGGATGCTACCTGCAACTTAGGATTTTCCACGTGGACATAGGCCAACTGACCTCAATTGAAGAAAACCATGTGTCTCTTGAAGAAAACCAGCTGTGATATAAGCAGGAGCATCTAACACATTATTTTTCTGGGAGATTGAGTTCTTTTTTCAATGGAATACATCCTACAATGTAGGTTTTTCAAGGTGGATATAGGCTCTCGATGTTCCAAATAGGTCTATTTAGCAGAATTACAGAAAGAGAGGTATCCCTTCAACGAAAACTATCAATGATAGAAGCAGGAACATCTAGCACATGGTTTTCCAGTAAGAATTGGGTAGCTTTTTAAAGAAAAAATTCCTGCATATCAGAGTATTCAAGGTGGAGGAAGGCTCGTTCTGTTCCCAATAGGTCCCTTTAGACATGCTGAATAAACACATATGTCATTCAAAAGAAAACCATCTGTATTTAAAAGCAGAAGCATCAAGCACATTGTTTCCTTGTGAGAATTAAGTCAGTTTCTGAAATGAATATTGTCTGTAACTTACGTGTTTCAATTTGAAGGTAGGCTCTCTTTGTTTCAAATAGGCGTATTCAGCAGAGTTGAAGAAACACATGGAACTTTCAAAGGAAAACCATTTGTGTTATAAGCAAGCACATTGAGGACTTTCTTTGCTCTGAGAATTGCCTTAGTTTTTCAATGACATTCTACGTGGAAGTTAGGTTTTTCAAGGTGGAGATAGGCTCTGTTTGTTAGCACAGGTCTATTCAGCTGATTTGAAAAACATATGTGCCACTCTAAAGAAAATGATCTATGTTAGATGTGCCACTGCTAGCACATGGTTTCACAGTGACAACTGTGTTAGTTTTGAAAGGAATACTTCCTGCAAACCTGAGTTTACTAGGTGGAGAAGGCTCATTTGTGCCGAATTGGCCTATTCACCTGAGTAGAAAAAACACATCTAACATTCCAAGGAAAACCATCTGTGATAGAAACTGCAGCATCTAGACGGTGGTTTCCCTGTGAGAATTCAGTTATTTTTTGAAATTAATCCTTCCTGAAAAGTTTGTTTTTCAGGATGCACTTAGGCTCTTTTGGATCCTAAGAAGACTATTTAGCAGAGTTGAAGAAACACATGTACCTGTCTACGTAAAACCATTGGTGTTAGACCCAGGAACAAATCGCACATTATTTTGCTGTGAGAATTGTTCTGGTTTTTGTAAGGAATACTTCCTGCATATCAGAATTTACAAGGTGGAGAAAGGCTCATTTTCTTCGAAGTTGCCCTCTTCAGCTAAGTTGAGGAAACCCATGAACCTCATGATAGAAAATAATCTGTGTTACAAGCAGGAGCATCTAGCACATTGTTTGTTGTGAGAAACAGTTTTATTTCTGACGAGATATTTTCAGCAACGTAGGTTTCTCAGGGCGGTGATAGGCTCCATTTTTTCCAAAAGGCCTACTCAGCTGAGTTGAAGAAACTCATGCATCTTTCAAATGATAATCATTTGTGTTAGAAACACGAGTATGTACCACTTTGGTTCCCTTTGAGAACTCTTATTGTTCTTGGAAGGAATACTATCTGGAACTCAGGTTACTCAAGATGGAGATAGGCTCACTGTGTTCCAAATAGGCCTATTCCTCAGAGTTGCAGAAACACATACATCTCTCGAAATAAACCATGTGTGTTAGAAACAGGAGCACCTATCACTTTGTTTCCCTATGAGAATTGTGTTAGTTATTGAAAGGAATACTTCCTGCAACTTAGATTTTTCAAGCTGGCTATACCTGCTTTTTGTTCTAAACACACCTACTGAGCGGTATGGAAGAAAACCATGTATCTCTCAAAAACAAAACCTCTACAAAACATGCAGGAATATCTAGCAAATTACTTCGTGCAGAGAACTGAGTTAGTTTTTGAAATTAATACTTCCTGGAAATAGGTTCTTGATGGGGGAAATAGGCTCTGTGTGCCCCAATTACGCCTATTCCACTGGCTTAAAGATATCCATGTACATCTGTAATGAAAATCATCTGACTGGGGAGCGGGATAGCCTAGCACATTGTTCTCCTGTGGGAATTGAGTTTGTTTTGGGAAGGATTCTCAGGCAAATTAGGTGTTTCATTGAGGAGATAGCCTCTCTGTCTTCCAAACAGGACTTCAGCTGTGTAGAAGAACCAACCACATGTATCTTTTGAGAGAAAACCATTTGTGTTTGAAACACAAGAATCTAGCACATTGTTTCCCGATGAGAACTGAGTTTGGTTTTGGAATGAATTCTCCCTGCAACTAAGGTTTTTCAAGGAGGTGATAGGCTATTTTTCTTCCAAATAGTCCAATTCAGCTAAGATGAGGAAACTCATGTTGCACTGCAAGGACAAACAACTATGTGAGAAGCTCTAGCATCTAGCACAATGCTTACGTGAGAGAATTGAGGTTGTGTTTGAAAGGAATACCTCCTGCAAATCACAATTTGCATGGTGGAGGAAGGCTCATTTTGTTCGAAATAGGACTATTCCCCTAAGTTGAAGGAATTCATATATCTCTTGAAAGAAAACCACTGCGTGAGAAGTAGGAACATCTAGCACCTTCTTTCACTGTGAGAACTGAGATAGTTTTGAAATGGGATATGGCCTGTCACATAGGTTTTTTCAGGTGGAGAAAGGCTCTCTTCCTTGCAAAAGGCCTATTCAGTTGAGTTCAAGATACACATGTATCTCTCGAAATAAAACCATCTGAGTAAGAAAGGGGAGCATTGAGCACCTTCTGCCCAAGTGAGAATTCACTGAGTTTTGGAAATTCTTCCTGCAAGTGAAGCTTTTCAAGGTGGAGAAAGGCTTTCTTTGTTCCAATTAGGCCTATTCAAGCCTTGCGGAGGAAATACATGTATGTCTTGAAAGTAAGCCATCTGTCTTAGAAGCAAAAGCATGTGGCACATTGTTTTTCTGTGAGAACTGAGTCAGCCTTTCGTCAATGTTTGATTTTCAAGGTGGAGATATGCTCTCTTTGTTCCAAATAGGACTATTCTGTTGAGTTGGGGAAACATATATGTCTTTTGAATGTATACTATTTGTTTTAGAAGCAGGAGCACGTACCACATTGGTTCCCTGCGTAAATTGAGTTAATTTTTTAAAGGAATACTGCCTGCAACTGAGGTTTTTCATGGTGGAGATAAGCTCTGCCTGTTCCCAATAGGCTCCCTCAGCTGAATTAAAGAAACACAGCTATGTCTTGAAAGAAAACCATTTTTGTCAGAAGCAGGAGAATCCAGCACATTATATCCCTGTGAGAATTGAAGTCGGGTCTGTATGGACTACATCTGCATCTTAGGGTTTACAAGGTGGACTTGGGTGCCCTTTTGTCCAAATCAGCCTATTCATGTGACTTGAAAAACACAGGTATCTCCCGAAAGAAAATCATCTCTGGTAGAATCAGGAGCATAAGATACCTTGTTTCCTATGAGAAATCACTTTGCTTTATGAGAAACACAACTTCCTGCAACTTACGTTTTTTGAAGCTGGGGATATTCACTTTCTGTTCCAAGTAGACCTCTTCTGCGGAGTTGAAGAAATACCTGTATTTCTGGGTAGAAAACAATACGTCTGAGAAGCAGGAGCTTCTAGCACATTGGTTTCCTGTGAGAATTGAGCTCGTTTTGGAAGGAATACTTCCAGCATTTTATGTGTTTCAAGGTGGAGATACGCTGTCTGTGTTCCTTAAAGCTTACACTACTGAGTTGTAGAAAGAAATGTATCTTTCGAACAGAACCATTTTGTCATAGAAGCAGGAACATCTACCCCATTGGTCCCCTGTGAGAATGGCTTACTTTTTGAAAGGGATGCTACCTGCAACTTAGGATTTTCCACGTGAACATAGGCCAACTGACCTCAATTGAAGAAAACCATGTGTCTCTTGAAGAAAACCAGCTGTGATATAAGCAGGAGCATCTAACACATTATTTTTCTGGGAGATTGAGTTCTTTTTTCAATGGAATACATCCTACAATGTAGGTTTTTCAAGGTGGATATAGGCTCTCGATGTTCCAAATAGGTCTATTTAGCAGAATTACAGAAAGAGAGGTATCCCTTCAACGAAAACTATCAATGATAGAAGCAGGAACATCTAGCACATGGTTTTCCAGTAAGAATTGGGTAGCTTTTTAAAGAAAAAATTCCTGCATATCAGAGTATTCAAGGTGGAGGAAGGCTCGTTCTGTTCCCAATAGGTCCCTTTAGACATGCTGAATAAACACATATGTCATTCAAAAGAAAACCATCTGTATTTAAAAGCAGAAGCATCAAGCACATTGTTTCCTTGTGAGAATTAAGTCAGTTTCTGAAATGAATATTGTCTGTAACTTACGTGTTTCAATTTGAAGGTAGGGTCTCTTTGTTTCAAATAGGCGTATTCAGCAGAGTTGAAGAAACACATGGAACTTTCAAAGGAAAACCATTTGTGTTATAAGCAAGCACATTGAGGACTTTCTTTGCTCTGAGAATTGCCTTAGTTTTTCAATGACATTCTACGTGGAAGTTAGGTTTTTCAAGGTGGAGATAGGCTCTGTTTGTTAGCACAGGTCTATTCAGCTGATTTGAAAAACATATGTGCCACTCTAAAGAAAATGATCTATGTTAGATGTGCCACTGCTAGCACATGGTTTCACAGTGACAACTGTGTTAGTTTTGAAAGGAATACTTCCTGCAAACCTGAGTTTACTAGGTGGAGAAGGCTCATTTGTGCCGAATTGGCCTATTCACCTGAGTAGAAAAAACACATCTAACATTCCAAGGAAAACCATCTGTGATAGAAACTGCAGCATCTAGACGGTGGTTTCCCTGTGAGAATTCAGTTATTTTTTGAAATTAATCCTTCCTGAAAAGTTTGTTTTTCAGGATGCACTTAGGCTCTTTTGGATCCTAAGAAGACTATTTAGCAGAGTTGAAGAAACACATGTACCTGTCTACGTAAAACCATTGGTGTTAGACCCAGGAACAAATCGCACATTATTTTGCTGTGAGAATTGTTCTGGTTTTTGTAAGGAATACTTCCTGCATATCAGAATTTACAAGGTGGAGAAAGGCTCATTTTCTTCGAAGTTGCCCTCTTCAGCTAAGTTGAGGAAACCCATGAACCTCATGATAGAAAATAATCTGTGTTACAAGCAGGAGCATCTAGCACATTGTTTGTTGTGAGAAACAGTTTTATTTCTGACGAGATATTTTCAGCAACGTAGGTTTCTCAGGGCGGTGATAGGCTCCATTTTTTCCAAAAGGCCTACTCAGCTGAGTTGAAGAAACTCATGCATCTTTCAAATGATAATCATTTGTGTTAGAAACACGAGTATGTACCACTTTGGTTCCCTTTGAGAACTCTTATTGTTCTTGGAAGGAATACTATCTGGAACTCAGGTTACTCAAGATGGAGATAGGCTCACTGTGTTCCAAATAGGCCTATTCCTCAGAGTTGCAGAAACACATACATCTCTCGAAATAAACCATGTGTGTTAGAAACAGGAGCACCTATCACTTTGTTTCCCTATGAGAATTGTGTTAGTTATTGAAAGGAATACTTCCTGCAACTTAGATTTTTCAAGCTGGCTATACCTGCTTTTTGTTCTAAACACACCTACTGAGCGGTATGGAAGAAAACCATGTATCTCTCAAAAACAAAACCTCTACAAAACATGCAGGAATATCTAGCAAATTACTTCGTGCAGAGAACTGAGTTAGTTTTTGAAATTAATACTTCCTGGAAATAGGTTCTTGATGGGGGAAATAGGCTCTGTGTGCCCCAATTACGCCTATTCCACTGGCTTAAAGATATCCATGTACATCTGTAATGAAAATCATCTGACTGGGGAGCGGGATAGCCTAGCACATTGTTCTCCTGTGGGAATTGAGTTTGTTTTGGGAAGGATTCTCAGGCAAATTAGGTGTTTCATTGAGGAGATAGCCTCTCTGTCTTCCAAACAGGACTTCAGCTGTGTAGAAGAACCAACCACATGTATCTTTTGAGAGAAAACCATTTGTGTTTGAAACACAAGAATCTAGCACATTGTTTCCCGATGAGAACTGAGTTTGGTTTTGGAATGAATTCTCCCTGCAACTAAGGTTTTTCAAGGAGGTGATAGGCTATTTTTCTTCCAAATAGTCCAATTCAGCTAAGATGAGGAAACTCATGTTGCACTGCAAGGACAAACAACTATGTGAGAAGCTCTAGCATCTAGCACAATGCTTACGTGAGAGAATTGAGGTTGTGTTTGAAAGGAATACCTCCTGCAAATCACAATTTGCATGGTGGAGGAAGGCTCATTTTGTTCGAAATAGGACTATTCCCCTAAGTTGAAGGAATTCATATATCTCTTGAAAGAAAACCACTGCGTGAGAAGTAGGAACATCTAGCACCTTCTTTCACTGTGAGAACTGAGATAGTTTTGAAATGGGATATGGCCTGTCACATAGGTTTTTTCAGGTGGAGAAAGGCTCTCTTCCTTGCAAAAGGCCTATTCAGTTGAGTTCAAGATACACATGTATCTCTCGAAATAAAACCATCTGAGTAAGAAAGGGGAGCATTGAGCACCTTCTGTCCAAGTGAGAATTCACTGAGTTTTGGAAATTCTTCCTGCAAGTGAAGCTTTTCAAGGTGGAGAAAGGCTTTCTTTGTTCCAATTAGGCCTATTCAAGCCTTGCGGAGGAAATACATGTATGTCTTGAAAGTAAGCCATCTGTCTTAGAAGCAAAAGCATGTGGCACATTGTTTTTCTGTGAGAACTGAGTCAGCCTTTCGTCAATGTTTGATTTTCAAGGTGGAGATATGCTCTCTTTGTTCCAAATAGGACTATTCTGTTGAGTTGGGAAAACGTATATGTCTTTTGAATGTATACTATTTGTTTTAGAAGCAGGAGCACGTACCACATTGGTTCCCTGCATAAATTGAGTTAATTTTTTAAAGGAATACTACCTGCAACTGAGGTTTTTCATGGTGGAGATAAGCTCTGCCTGTTCCCAATAGGCTCCCTCAGCTGAATTAAAGAAACACAGCTATGTCTTGAAAGAAAACCATTTTTGTCAGAAGCAGGAGAATCCAGCACATTATATCCCTGTGAGAATTGAAGTCGGGTCTGTATGGACTACATCTGCATCTTAGGGTTTGCAAGGTGGACTTGGGTGCCCTTTTGTCCAAATCGGCCTATTCATGTGACTTGAAAAACACATGTATCTCCCGAAAGAAAATCATCTCTGGTAGAATCAGGAGCATAAGATACCTTGTTTCCTATGAGAAATCACTTTGCTTTATGAGAAACACAACTTCCTGCAACTTACGTTTTTTGAAGCTGGCGATATTCACTTTCTGTTCCAAGTAGACCTCTTCTGTGGAGTTGAAGAAATACCTGTATTTCTGGGTAGAAAACAATATGTCTGAGAAGCAGGACCTTCTAGCACATTGGTTTCCTGTGAGAATTGAGCTCGTTTTGGAAGGAATACTTCCAGCATTTTATGTGTTTCAAGGTGGAGATACGCTGTCTGTGTTCCTTAAAGCTTACACTACTGAGTTGTAGAAAGAAATGTATCTTTCGAACAGAACCATTTTGTCATAGAAGCAGGAGCATCTACCCCATTGGTCCCTGTGAGAATGGCTTAGTTTTTGAAAGGGATGCTACCTGCAACTTAGGATTTTCCACGTGGACATA
Organism: Castor canadensis; assembly: GCF_047511655.1. NCBI lineage: Eukaryota > Metazoa > Chordata > Mammalia > Rodentia > Castoridae > Castor > Castor canadensis. Next base: position 99,632,017 of record NC_133397.1, on the reverse strand, counting down.
GGCCAACTGACCTCAATTGAAGAAAACCATGTGTCTCTTGAAGAAAACCAGCTGTGATATAAGCAGGAGCATCTAACACATTATTTTTCTGGGAGATTGAGTTCTTTTTTCAATGGAATACATCCTACAATGTAGGTTTTTCAAGGTGGATATAGGCTCTCGATGTTCCAAATAGGTCTATTTAGCAGAATTACAGAAAGAGAGGTATCCCTTCAACGAAAACTATCAATGATAGAAGCAGGAACATCTAGCACATGGTTTTCCAGTAAGAATTGGGTAGCTTTTTAAAGAAGAAATTCCTGCATATCAGAGTATTCAAGGTGGAGGAAGGCTCGTTCTGTTCCCAATAGGTCCCTTTAGACATGCTGAATAAACACATATGTCATTCAAAAGAAAACCATCTGTATTTGAAAGCAGAAGCATCAAGCACATTGTTTCCCTGTGAGAATGAAGTCAGTTTCTGAAATGAATATTGTCTGTAACTTACGTGTTTCAATTTGAAGGTAGGCTCTCTTTGTTTCAAATAGGCGTATTCAGCAGAGTTGAAGAAACACATGGAACTTTCAAAAGAAAACCATTTGTGTTATAAGCAAGCACATTGAGGACTTTCTTTGCTCTGAGAATTGCCTTAGTTTTTCAATGACATTCTACGTGGAACTTAGGTTTTTCAAGGTGGAGATAGGCTCTGTTTGTTAGCACAGGTCTATTCAGCTGATTTGAAAAACATATGTGCCACTCTAAAGAAAATGATCTATGTTAGATGTGCCACTGCTAGCACATGGTTTCACAGTGACAACTGTGTTAGTTTTGAAAGGAATACTTCCTGCAAACCTGAGTTTACTAGGTGGAGAAGGCTCATTTGTGCCGAATTGGCCTATTCACCTGAGTAGAAAAAACACATCTAACATTCCAAGGAAAACCATCTGTGATAGAAACTGCAGCATCTAGACGGTGGTTTCCCTGTGAGAATTCAGTTATTTTTTGAAATTAATCCTTCCTGAAAAGTTTGTTTTTCAGGATGCACTTAGGCTCTTTTGGATCCTAAGAAGACTATTTAGCAGAGTTGAAGAAACACATGTACCTGTCTACGTAAAACCATTGGTGTTAGACCCAGGAACAAATCGCACATTATTTTGCTGTGAGAATTGTTCTGGTTTTTGTAAGGAATACTTCCTGCATATCAGAATTTACAAGGTGGAGAAAGGCTCATTTTCTTCGAAGTTGCCCTCTTCAGCTAAGTTGAGGAAACCCATGAACCTCATGATAGAAAATAATCTGTGTTACAAGCAGGAGCATCTAGCACATTGTTTGTTGTGAGAAACAGTTTTATTTCTGATGAGATATTTTCAGCAACGTAGGTTTCTCAGGGCGGTGATAGGCTCCATTTTTTCCAAAAGGCCTACTCAGCTGAGTTGAAGAAACTCATGCATCTTTCAAATGATAATCATTTGTGTTAGAAACACGAGTATGTACCACCTTGGTTCCCTTTGAGAACTCTTATTGTTCTTGGAAGGAATACTATCTGGAACTCAGGTTACTCAAGATGGAGATAGGCTCACTGTGTTCCAAATAGGCCTATTCCTCAGAGTTGCAGAAACACATACATCTCTCGAAATAAACCATGTGTGTTAGAAACAGGAGCACCTATCACTTTGTTTCCCTATGAGAATTGTGTTAGTTATTGAAAGGAATACTTCCTGCAACTTAGATTTTTCAAGCTGGCTATACCTGCTTTTTGTTCTAAACACACCTACTGAGCGGTATGGAAGAAAAACATGTATCTCTCAAAAACAAAACCTCTACAAAACATGCAGGAATATCTAGCAAATTACTTCGTGCAGAGAACTGAGTTAGTTTTTGAAATTAATACTTCCTGGAAATAGGTTCTTGATGGGGGAAATAGGCTCTGTGTGCCCCAATTACGCCTATTCCACTGGCTTAAAGATATCCATGTACATCTGTAATGAAAATCATCTGACTGGGGAGCGGGATAGCCTAGCACATTGTTCTCCTGTGGGAATTGAGTTTGTTTTGGGAAGGATTCTCAGGCAAATTAGGTGTTTCATTGAGGAGATAGCCTCTCTGTCTTCCAAACAGGACTTCAGCTGTGTAGAAGAACCAACCACATGTATCTTTTGAGAGAAAACCATTTGTGTTTGAAACACAAGAATCTAGCACATTGTTTCCCGATGAGAACTGAGTTTGGTTTTGGAATGAATACTCCCTGCAACTAATGTTTTTCAAGGAGGAGATAGGCTATTTTTCTTCCAAATAGTCCAATTCAGCTAAGATGAGGAAACTCATGTTGCACTGCAAGGACAAACAACTATGTGAGAAGCTCTAGCATCTAGCACAATGCTTACCTGAGAGAATTGAGGTTGTGTTTGAAAGGAATACCTCCTGCAAATCACAATTTGCATGGTGGAGGAAGGCTCATTTTGTTCAAAATAGGACTATTCCCCTAAGTTGAAGGAATTCATATATCTCTTGAAAGAAAACCACGGCATGAGAAGTAGGAACATCTAGCACCTTCTTTCACTGTGAGAACTGAGTTAGTTTTGAAATGGGATATGGCCTGTCACATAGGTTTTTTCAGGTGGAGAAAGGCTCTCTTCCTTGCAAAAGGCCTATTCAGTTGAGTTCAAGATACACATGTATCTCTCGAAATAAAACAATCTGAGTTAGAAAGGGGAGCATTGAGCACCTTCTGTCCAAGTGAGAATTCACTGAGTTTTGGAAATTCTTCCTGCAAGTGAAGCTTTTCAAGGTGGAGAAAGGCTTTCTTTGTTCCAATTAGGCCTATTCAAGCCTTGCGGAGGAAATACATGTATGTCTTGAAAGTAAGCCATCTGTCTTAGAAGCAAAAGCATGTGGCACATTGTTTTTCTGTGAGAACTGAGTCAGCCTTTCATAAGGAATACTCACGTCAATGTTTGATTTTCAAGGTGGAGATATGCTCTCTTTGTTCCAAATAGGACTATTCTGTTGAGTTGGGAAAACGTATATGTCTTTTGAATGTATACTATTTGTTTTAGAAGCAGGAGCACGTACCACATTCGTTCCCTGCATAAATTGAGTTAATTTTTTAAAGGAATACTACCTGCAACTGAGGTTTTTCATGGTGGAGATAAGCTCTGCCTGTTCCCAATAGGCTCCCTCAGCTGAATTAAAGAAACACAGCTATGTCTTGAAAGAAAACCATTTTTGTCAGAAGCAGGAGAATCCAGCACATTATATCCCTGTGAGAATTGAAGTCGGGTCTGTATGGACTACATCTGCATCTTAGGGTTTGCAAGGTGGACTTGGGTGCCCTTTTGTCCAAATCGGCCTATTCATGTGACTTGAAAAACACATGTATCTCCCGAAAGAAAATCATCTCTGGTAGAATCAGGAGCATAAGATACCTTGTTTCCTATGAGAAATCACTTTGCTTTATGAGAAACACAACTTCCTGCAACTTACGTTTTTTGAAGCTGGCGATATTCACTTTCTGTTCCAAGTAGACCTCTTCTGTGGAGTTGAAGAAATACCTGTATTTCTGGGTAGAAAACAATATGTCTGAGAAGCAGGAGCTTCTAGCACATTGGTTTCCTGTGAGAATTGAGCTCGTTTTGGAAGGAATACTTCCAGCATTTTATGTGTTTCAAGGTGGAGATACGCTGTCTGTGTTCCTTAAAGCTTACACTACTGAGTTGTAGAAAGAAATGTATCTTTCGAACAGAACCATTTTGTCATAGAAGCAGGAGCATCTACCCCATTGGTCCCTGTGAGAATGGCTTAGTTTTTGAAAGGGATGCTACCTGCAACTTAGGATTTTCCACGTGGACATAGGCCAACTGACCTCAATTGAAGAAAACCATGTGTCTCTTGAAGAAAACCAGCTGTGATATAAGCAGGAGCATCTAACACATTATTTTTCTGGGAGATTGAGTTCTTTTTTCAATGGAATACATCCTACAATGTAGGTTTTTCAAGGTGGATATAGGCTCTCGATGTTCCAAATAGGTCTATTTAGCAGAATTACAGAAAGAGAGGTATCCCTTCAACGAAAACTATCAATGATAGAAGCAGGAACATCTAGCACATGGTTTTCCAGTAAGAATTGGGTAGCTTTTTAAAGAAGAAATTCCTGCATATCAGAGTATTCAAGGTGGAGGAAGGCTCGTTCTGTTCCCAATAGGTCCCTTTAGACATGCTGAATAAACACATATGTCATTCAAAAGAAAACCATCTGTATTTGAAAGCAGAAGCATCAAGCACATTGTTTCCCTGTGAGAATGAAGTCAGTTTCTGAAATGAATATTGTCTGTAACTTACGTGTTTCAATTTGAAGGTAGGCTCTCTTTGTTTCAAATAGGCGTATTCAGCAGAGTTGAAGAAACACATGGAACTTTCAAAAGAAAACCATTTGTGTTATAAGCAAGCACATTGAGGACTTTCTTTGCTCTGAGAATTGCCTTAGTTTTTCAATGACATTCTACGTGGAACTTAGGTTTTTCAAGGTGGAGATAGGCTCTGTTTGTTAGCACAGGTCTATTCAGCTGATTTGAAAAACATGTGTGCCACTCTAAAGAAAATGATCTATGTTAGATGTGCCACTGCTAGCACATGGTTTCACAGTGACAACTGTGTTAGTTTTGAAAGGAATACTTCCTGCAAACCTGAGTTTACTAGGTGGAGAAGGCTCATTTGTGCCGAATTGGCCTATTCACCTGAGTAGAAAAAACACATCTAACATTCCAAGGAAAACCATCTGTGATAGAAACTGCAGCATCTAGACGGTGGTTTCCCTGTGAGAATTCAGTTATTTTTTGAAATTAATCCTTCCTGAAAAGTTTGTTTTTCAGGATGCACTTAGGCTCTTTTGGATCCTAAGAAGACTATTTAGCAGAGTTGAAGAAACACATGTACCTGTCTACGTAAAACCATTGGTGTTAGACCCAGGAACAAATCGCACATTATTTTGCTGTGAGAATTGTTCTGGTTTTTGTAAGGAATACTTCCTGCATATCAGAATTTACAAGGTGGAGAAAGGCTCATTTTCTTCGAAGTTGCCCTCTTCAGCTAAGTTGAGGAAACCCATGAACCTCATGATAGAAAATAATCTGTGTTACAAGCAGGAGCATCTAGCACATTGTTTGTTGTGAGAAACAGTTTTATTTCTGACGAGATATTTTCAGCAACGTAGGTTTCTCAGGGCGGTGATAGGCTCCATTTTTTCCAAAAGGCCTACTCAGCTGAGTTGAAGAAACTCATGCATCTTTCAAATGATAATCATTTGTGCTAGAAACACGAGTATGTACCACTTTGGTTCCCTTTGAGAACTCTTATTGTTCTTGGAAGGAATACTATCTGGAACTCAGGTTACTCAAGATGGAGATAGGCTCACTGTGTTCCAAATAGGCCTATTCCTCAGAGTTGCAGAAACACATACATCTCTCGAAATAAACCATGTGTGTTAGAAACAGGAGCACCTATCACTTTGTTTCCCTATGAGAATTGTGTTAGTTATTGAAAGGAATACTTCCTGCAACTTAGATTTTTCAAGCTGGCTATACCTGCTTTTTGTTCTAAACACACCTACTGAGCGGTATGGAAGAAAAACATGTATCTCTCAAAAACAAAACCTCTACAAAACATGCAGGAATATCTAGCAAATTACTTCGTGCAGAGAACTGAGTTAGTTTTTGAAATTAATACTTCCTGGAAATAGGTTCTTGATGGGGGAAATAGGCTCTGTGTGCCCCAATTACGCCTATTCCACTGGCTTAAAGATATCCATGTACATCTGTAATGAAAATCATCTGACTGGGGAGCGGGATAGCCTAGCACATTGTTCTCCTGTGGGAATTGAGTTTGTTTTGGGAAGGATTCTCAGGCAAATTAGGTGTTTCATTGAGGAGATAGCCTCTCTGTCTTCCAAACAGGACTTCAGCTGTGTAGAAGAACCAACCACATGTATCTTTTGAGAGAAAACCATTTGTGTTTGAAACACAAGAATCTAGCACATTGTTTCCCGATGAGAACTGAGTTTGGTTTTGGAATGAATACTCCCTGCAACTAATGTTTTTCAAGGAGGAGATAGGCTATTTTTCTTCCAAATAGTCCAATTCAGCTAAGATGAGGAAACTCATGTTGCACTGCAAGGACAAACAACTATGTGAGAAGCTCTAGCATCTAGCACAATGCTTACCTGAGAGAATTGAGGTTGTGTTTGAAAGGAATACCTCCTGCAAATCACAATTTGCATGGTGGAGGAAGGCTCATTTTGTTCAAAATAGGACTATTCCCCTAAGTTGAAGGAATTCATATATCTCTTGAAAGAAAACCACGGCGTGAGAAGTAGGAACATCTAGCACCTTCTTTCACTGTGAGAACTGAGTTAGTTTTGAAATGGGATATGGCCTGTCACATAGGTTTTTTCAGGTGGAGAAAGGCTCTCTTCCTTGCAAAAGGCCTATTCAGTTGAATTCAAGATACACATGTATCTCTCGAAATAAAACCATCTGAGTTAGAAAGGGGAGCATTGAGCACCTTCTGTCCAAGTGAGAATTCACTGAGTTTTGGAAATTCTTCCTGCAAGTGAAGCTTTTCAAGGTGGAGAAAGGCTTTCTTTGTTCCAATTAGGCCTATTCAAGCCTTGCGGAGGAAATACATGTATGTCTTGAAAGTAAGCCATCTGTCTTAGAAGCAAAAGCATGTGGCACATTGTTTTTCTGTGAGAACTGAGTCAGCCTTTCATAAGGAATACTCACGTCAATGTTTGATTTTCAAGGTGGAGATATGCTCTCTTTGTTCCAAATAGGACTATTCTGTTGAGTTGGGAAAACGTATATGTCTTTTGAATGTATACTATTTGTTTTAGAAGCAGGAGCACGTACCACATTCGTTCCCTGCATAAATTGAGTTAATTTTTTAAAGGAATACTACCTGCAACTGAGGTTTTTCATGGTGGAGATAAGCTCTGCCTGTTCCCAATAGGCTCCCTCAGCTGAATTAAAGAAACACAGCTATGTCTTGAAAGAAAACCATTTTTGTCAGAAGCAGGAGAATCCAGCACATTATATCCCTGTGAGAATTGAAGTCGGGTCTGTATGGACTACATCTGCATCTTAGGGTTTACAAGGTGGACTTGGGTGCCCTTTTGTCCAAATCGGCCTATTCATGTGACTTGAAAAACACATGTATCTCCCGAAAGAAAATCATCTCTGGTAGAATCAGGAGCATAAGATACCTTGTTTCCTAGGAGAAATCACTTTGCTTTATGAGAAACACAACTTCCTGCAACTTACGTTTTTTGAAGCTGGGGATATTCACTTTCTGTTCCAAGTAGACCTCTTCTGTGGAGTTGAAGAAATACCTGTATTTCTGGGTAGAAAACAATATGTCTGAGAAGCAGGACCTTCTAGCACATTGGTTTCCTGTGAGAATTGAGCTCGTTTTGGAAGGAATACTTCCAGCATTTTATGTGTTTCAAGGTGGAGATACGCTGTCTGTGTTCCTTAAAGCTTACACTACTGAGTTGTAGAAAGAAATGTATCTTTCGAACAGAACCATTTTGTCATAGAAGCAGGAGCATCTACCCCATTGGTCCCTGTGAGAATGGCTTAGTTTTTGAAAGGGATGCTACCTGCAACTTAGGATTTTCCACGTGGACATAGGCCAACTGACCTCAATTGAAGAAAACCATGTGTCTCTTGAAGAAAACCAGCTGTGATATAAGCAGGAGCATCTAACACATTATTTTTCTGGGAGATTGAGTTCTTTTTTCAATGGAATACATCCTACAATGTCGGTTTTTCAAGGTGGATATAGGCTCTCGATGTTCCAAATAGGTCTATTTAGCAGAATTACAGAAAGAGAGGTATCCCTTCAACGAAAACTATCAATGATAGAAGCAGAAACATCTAGCACATGGTTTTCCAGTAAGAATTGGGTAGCTTTTTAAAGAAGAAATTCCTGCATATCAGAGTATTCAAGGTGGAGGAAGGCTCGTTCTGTTCCCAATAGGTCCCTTTAGACATGCTGAATAAACACATATGTCATTCAAAAGAAAACCATCTGTATTTAAAAGCAGAAGCATCAAGCACATTGTTTCCTTGTGAGAATTAAGTCAGTTTCTGAAATGAATATTGTCTGTAAATTACGTGTTTCAATTTGAAGGTAGGCTCTCTTTGTTTCAAATAGGCGTATTCAGCAGAGTAGAAGAAACACATGGAACTTTCAAAAGAAAACCATTTGTGTTATAAGCAAGCACATTGAGGACTTTCTTTGCTCTGAGAATTGCCTTAGTTTTTCAATGACATTCTACGTGGAACTTAGGTTTTTCAAGGTGGAGATAGGCTCTGTTTGTTAGCACAGGTCTATTCAGCTGATTTGAAAAACATGTGTGCCACTCTAAAGAAAATGATCTATGTTAGATGTGCCACTGCTAGCACATGGTTTCACAGTGACAACTGTGTTAGTTTTGAAAGGAATACTTCCTGCAAACCTGAGTTTACTAGGTGGAGAAGGCTCATTTGTGCCGAATTGGCCTATTCACCTGAGTAGAAAAAACACATCTAACATTCCAAGGAAAACCATCTGTGATAGAAACTGCAGCATCTAGACGGTGGTTTCCCTGTGAGAATTCAGTTATTTTTTGAAATTAATCCTTCCTGAAAAGTTTGTTTTTCAGGATGCACTTAGGCTCTTTTGGATCCTAAGAAGACTATTTAGCAGAGTTGAAGAAACACATGTACCTGTCTACGTAAAACCATTGGTGTTAGACCCAGGAACAAATCGCACATTATTTTGCTGTGAGAATTGTTCTGGTTTTTGTAAGGAATACTTCCTGCATATCAGAATTTACAAGGTGGAGAAAGGCTCATTTTCTTCGAAGTTGCCCTCTTCAGCTAAGTTGAGGAAACCCATGAACCTCATGATAGAAAATAATCTGTGTTACAAGCAGGAGCATCTAGCACATTGTTTGTTGTGAGAAACAGTTTTATTTCTGACGAGATATTTTCAGCAACGTAGGTTTCTCAGGGCGGTGATAGGCTCCATTTTTTCCAAAAGGCCTACTCAGCTGAGTTGAAGAAACTCATGCATCTTTCAAATGATAATCATTTGTGTTAGAAACACGAGTATGTACCACTTTGGTTCCCTTTGAGAACTCTTATTGTTCTTGGAAGGAATACTATCTGGAACTCAGGTTACTCAAGATGGAGATAGGCTCACTGTGTTCCAAATAGGCCTATTCCTCAGAGTTGCAGAAACACATACATCTCTCGAAATAAACCATGTGTGTTAGAAACAGGAGCACCTATCACTTTGTTTCCCTATGAGAATTGTGTTAGTTATTGAAAGGAATACTTCCTGCAACTTAGATTTTTCAAGCTGGCTATACCTGCTTTTTGTTCTAAACACACCTACTGAGCGGTATGGAAGAAAAACATGTATCTCTCAAAAACAAAACCTCTACAAAACATGCAGGAATATCTAGCAAATTACTTCGTGCAGAGAACTGAGTTAGTTTTTGAAATTAATACTTCCTGGAAATAGGTTCTTGATGGGGGAAATAGGCTCTGTGTGCCCCAATTACGCCTATTCCACTGGCTTAAAGATATCCATGTACATCTGTAATGAAAATCATCTGACTGGGGAGCGGGATAGCCTAGCACATTGTTCTCCTGTGGGAATTGAGTTTGTTTTGGGAAGGATTCTCAGGCAAATTAGGTGTTTCATTGAGGAGATAGCCTCTCTGTCTTCCAAACAGGACTTCAGCTGTGTAGAAGAACCAACCACATGTATCTTTTGAGAGAAAACCATTTGTGTTTGAAACACAAGAATCTAGCACATTGTTTCCCGATGAGAACTGAGTTTGGTTTTGGAATGAATACTCCCTGCAACTAATGTTTTTCAAGGAGGAGATAGGCTATTTTTCTTCCAAATAGTCCAATTCAGCTAAGATGAGGAAACTCATGTTGCACTGCAAGGACAAACAACTATGTGAGAAGCTCTAGCATCTAGCACAATGCTTACCTGAGAGAATTGAGGTTGTGTTTGAAAGGAATACCTCCTGCAAATCACAATTTGCATGGTGGAGGAAGGCTCATTTTGTTCAAAATAGGACTATTCCCCTAAGTTGAAGGAATTCATATATCTCTTGAAAGAAAACCACGGCGTGAGAAGTAGTAACATCTAGCACCTTCTTTCACTGTGAGAACTGAGTTAGTTTTGAAATGGGATATGGCCTGTCACATAGGTTTTTTCAGGTGGAGAAAGGCTCTCTTCCTTGCAAAAGGCCTATTCAGTTGAGTTCAAGATACACATGTATCTCTCGAAATAAAACCATCTGAGTTAGAAAGGGGAGCATTGAGCACCTTCTGTCCAAGCGAGAATTCACTGAGTTTTGGAAATTCTTCCTGCAAGTGAAGCTTTTCAAGGTGGAGAAAGGCTTTCTTTGTTCCAATTAGGCCTATTCAAGCCTTGCGGAGGAAATACATGTATGTCTTGAAAGTAAGCCATCTGTCTTAGAAGCAAAAGCATGTGGCACATTGTTTTTCTGTGAGAACTGAGTCAGCCTTTCATAAGGAATACTCACGTCAATGTTTGATTTTCAAGGTGGAGATATGCTCTCTTTGTTCCAAATAGGACTATTCTGTTGAGTTGGGAAAACGTATATGTCTTTTGAATGTATACTATTTGTTTTAGAAGCAGGAGCACGTACCACATTCGTTCCCTGCATAAATTGAGTTAATTTTTTAAAGGAATACTACCTGCAACTGAGGTTTTTCATGGTGGAGATAAGCTCTGCCTGTTCCCAATAGGCTCCCTCAGCTGAATTAAAGAAACACAGCTATGTCTTGAAAGAAAACCATTTTTGTCAGAAGCAGGAGAATCCAGCACATTATATCCCTGTGAGAATTGAAGTCGGGTCTGTATGGACTACATCTGCATCTTAGGGTTTACAAGGTGGACTTGGGTGCCCTTTTGTCCAAATCGGCCTATTCATGTGACTTGAAAAACACATGTATCTCCCGAAAGAAAATCATCTCTGGTAGAATCAGGAGCATAAGATACCTTGTTTCCTAGGAGAAATCACTTTGCTTTATGAGAAACACAACTTCCTGCAACTTACGTTTTTTGAAGCTGGGGATATTCACTTTCTGTTCCAAGTAGACCTCTTCTGTGGAGTTGAAGAAATACCTGTATTTCTGGGTAGAAAACAATATGTCTGAGAAGCAGGAGCTTCTAGCACATTGGTTTCCTGTGAGAATTGAGCTCGTTTTGGAAGGAATACTTCCAGCATTTTATGTGTTTCAAGGTGGAGATACGCTGTCTGTGTTCCTTAAAGCTTACACTACTGAGTTGTAGAAAGAAATGTATCTTTCGAACAGAACCATTTTGTCATAGAAGCAGGAGCATCTACCCCATTGGTCCCTGTGAGAATGGCTTAGTTTTTGAAAGGGATGCTACCTGCAACTTAGGATTTTCCACGTGGACATAGGCCAACTGACCTCAATTGAAGAAAACCATGTGTCTCTTGAAGAAAACCAGCTGTGATATAAGCAGGAGCATCTAACACATTATTTTTCTTGGAGATTGAGTTCTTTTTTCAATGGAATACATCCTACAATGTAGGTTTTTCAAGGTGGATATAGGCTCTCGATGTTCCAAATAGGTCTATTTAGCAGAATTACAGAAAGAGAGGTATCCCTTCAACGAAAACTATCAATGATAGAAGCAGAAACATCTAGCACATGGTTTTTCAGTAAGAATTGGGTAGCTTTTTAAAGAAAAAATTCCTGCATATCAGAGTATTCAAGGTGGAGGAAGGCTCGTTCTGTTCCCAATAGGTCCCTTTAGACATGCTGAATAAACACATATGTCATTCAAAAGAAAACCATCTGTATTTAAAAGCAGAAGCATCAAGCACATTGTTTCCTTGTGAGAATTAAGTCAGTTTCTGAAATGAATATTGTCTGTAAATTACGTGTTTCAATTTGAAGGTAGGCTCTCTTTGTTTCAAATAGGCGTATTCAGCAGAGTTGAAGAAACACATGGAACTTTCAAAAGAAAACCATTTGTGTTATAAGCAAGCACATTGAGGACTTTCTTTGCTCTGAGAATTGCCTTAGTTTTTCAATGACATTCTACGTGGAACTTAGGTTTTTCAAGGTGGAGATAGGCTCTGTTTGTTAGCACAGGTCTATTCAGCTGATTTGAAAAACATATGTGCCACTCTAAAGAAAATGATCTATGTTAGATGTGCCACTGCTAGCACATGGTTTCACAGTGACAACTGTGTTAGTTTTGAAAGGAATACTTCCTGCAAACCTGAGTTTACTAGGTGGAGAAGGCTCATTTGTGCCGAATTGGCCTATTCACCTGAGTAGAAAAAACACATCTAACATTCCAAGGAAAACCATCTGTGATAGAAACTGCAGCATCTAGACGGTGGTTTCCCTGTGAGAATTCAGTTATTTTTTGAAATTAATCCTTCCTGAAAAGTTTGTTTTTCAGGATGCACTTAGGCTCTTTTGGATCCTAAGAAGACTATTTAGCAGAGTTGAAGAAACACATGTACCTGTCTACGTAAAACCATTGGTGTTAGACCCAGGAACAAATCGCACATTATTTTGCTGTGAGAAATGTTCTGGTTTTTGTAAGGAATACTTCCTGCATATCAGAATTTACAAGGTGGAGAAAGGCTCATTTTCTTCGAAGTTGCCCTCTTCAGCTAAGTTGAGGAAACCCATGAACCTCATGATAGAAAATAATCTGTGTTACAAGCAGGAGCATCTAGCACATTGTTTGTTGTGAGAAACAGTTTTATTTCTGACGAGATATTTTCAGCAACGTAGGTTTCTCAGGGCGGTGATAGGCTCCATTTTTTCCAAAAGGCCTACTCAGCTGAGTTGAAGAAACTCATGCATCTTTCAAATGATAATCATTTGTGTTAGAAACACGAGTATGTACCACTTTGGTTCCCTTTGAGAACTCTTATTGTTCTTGGAAGGAATACTATCTGAAACTCAGGTTACTCAAGATGGAGATAGGCTCACTGTGTTCCAAATAGGCCTATTCCTCAGAGTTGCAGAAACACATACATCTCTCGAAATAAACCATGTGTGTTAGAAACAGGAGCACCTATCACTTTGTTTCCCTATGAGAATTGTGTTAGTTATTGAAAGGAATACTTCCTGCAACTTAGATTTTTCAAGCTGGCTATACCTGCTTTTTGTTCTAAACACACCTACTGAGCGGTATGGAAGAAAAACATGTATCTCTCAAAAACAAAACCTCTACAAAACATGCAGGAATATCTAGCAAATTACTTCGTGCAGAGAACTGAGTTAGTTTTTGAAATTAATACTTCCTGGAAATAGGTTCTTGATGGGGGAAATAGGCTCTGTGTGCCCCAATTACGCCTATTCCACTGGCTTAAAGATATCCATGTACATCTGTAATGAAAATCATCTGACTGGGGAGCGGGATAGCCTAGCACATTGTTCTCCTGTGGGAATTGAGTTTGTTTTGGGAAGGATTCTCAGGCAAATTAGGTGTTTCATTGAGGAGATAGCCTCTCTGTCTTCCAAACAGGACTTCAGCTGTGTAGAAGAACCAACCACATGTATCTTTTGAGAGAAAACCATTTGTGTTTGAAACACAAGAATCTAGCACATTGTTTCCCGATGAGAACTGAGTTTGGTTTTGGAATGAATACTCCCTGCAACTAATGTTTTTCAAGGAGGAGATAGGCTATTTTTCTTCCAAATAGTCCAATTCAGCTAAGATGAGGAAACTCATGTTGCACTGCAAGGACAAACAACTATGTGAGAAGCTCTAGCATCTAGCACAATGCTTACCTGAGAGAATTGAGGTTGTGTTTGAAAGGAATACCTCCTGCAAATCACAATTTGCATGGTGGAGGAAGGCTCATTTTGTTCAAAATAGGACTATTCCCCTAAGTTGAAGGAATTCATATATCTCTTGAAAGAAAACCACGGCGTGAGAAGTAGGAACATCTAGCACCTTCTTTCACTGTGAGAACTGAGTTAGTTTTGAAATGGGATATGGCCTGTCACATAGGTTTTTTCAGGTGGAGAAAGGCTCTCTTCCTTGCAAAAGGCCTATTCAGTTGAGTTCAAGATACACATGTATCTCTCGAAATAAAACCATCTGAGTTAGAAAGGGGAGCATTGAGCACCTTCTGTCCAAGTGAGAATTCACTGAGTTTTGGAAATTCTTCCTGCAAGTGAAGCTTTTCAAGGTGGAGAAAGGCTTTCTTTGTTCCAATTAGGCCTATTCAAGCCTTGCGGAGGAAATACATGTATGTCTTGAAAGTAAGCCATCTGTCTTAGAAGCAAAAGCATGTGGCACATTGTTTTTCTGTGAGAACTGAGTCAGCCTTTCATAAGGAATACTCACGTCAATGTTTGATTTTCAAGGTGGAGATATGCTCTCTTTGTTCCAAATAGGACTATTCTGTTGAGTTGGGAAAACGTATATGTCTTTTGAATGTATACTATTTGTTTTAGAAGCAGGAGCACGTACCACATTGGTTCCCTGCATAAATTGAGTTAATTTTTTAAAGGAATACTACCTGCAACTGAGGTTTTTCATGGTGGAGATAAGCTCTGCCTGTTCCCAATAGGCTCCCTCAGCTGAATTAAAGAAACACAGCTATGTCTTGAAAGAAAACCATTTTTGTCAGAAGCAGGAGAATCCAGCACATTATATCCCTGTGAGAATTGAAGTCGGGTCTGTATGGACTACATCTGCATCTTAGGGTTTACAAGGTGGACTTGGGTGCCCTTTTGTCCAAATCGGCCTATTCATGTGACTTGAAAAACACATGTATCTCCCGAAAGAAAATCATCTCTGGTAGAATCAGGAGCATAAGATACCTTGTTTCCTATGAGAAATCACTTTGCTTTATGAGAAACACAACTTCCTGCAACTTACGTTTTTTGAAGCTGGCGATATTCACTTTCTGTTCCAAGTAGACCTCTTCTGTGGAGTTGAAGAAATACCTGTATTTCTGGGTAGAAAACAATATGTCTGAGAAGCAGGAGCTTCTAGCACATTGGTTTCCTGTGAGAATTGAGCTCGTTTTGGAAGGAATACTTCCAGCATTTTATGTGTTTCAAGGTGGAGATACGCTGTCTGTGTTCCTTAAAGCTTACACTACTGAGTTGTAGAAAGAAATGTATCTTTCGAACAGAACCATTTTGTCATAGAAGCAGGAGCATCTACCCCATTGGTCCCTGTGAGAATGGCTTAGTTTTTGAAAGGGATGCTACCTGCAACTTAGGATTTTCCACGTGGACATAGGCCAACTGACCTCAATTGAAGAAAACCATGTGTCTCTTGAAGAAAACCAGCTATGATATAAGCAGGAGCATCTAACACATTATTTTTCTGGGAGATTGAGTTCTTTTTTCAATGGAATACATCCTACAATGTAGGTTTTTCAAGGTGGATATAGGCTCTCGATGTTCCAAATAGGTCTATTTAGCAGAATTACAGAAAGAGAGGTATCCCTTCAACGAAAACTATCAATGATAGAAGCAGGAACATCTAGCACATGGTTTTCCAGTAAGAATTGGGTAGCTTTTTAAAGAAGAAATTCCTGCATATCAGAGTATTCAAGGTGGAGGAAGGCTCGTTCTGTTCCCAATAGGTCCCTTTAGACATGCTGAATAAACACATATGTCATTCAAAAGAAAACCATCTGTATTTGAAAGCAGAAGCATCAAGCACATTGTTTCCCTGTGAGAATGAAGTCAGTTTCTGAAATGAATATTGTCTATAACTTACGTGTTTCAATTTGAAGGTAGGCTCTCTTTGTTTCAAATAGGCGTATTCAGCAGAGTTGAAGAAACACATGGAACTTTCAAAAGAAAACCATTTGTGTTATAAGCAAGCACATTGAGGACTTTCTTTGCTCTGAGAATTGCCTTAGTTTTTCAATGACATTCTACGTGGAACTTAGGTTTTTCAAGGTGGAGATAGGCTCTGTTTGTTAGCACAGGTCTATTCAGCTGATTTGAAAAACATGTGTGCCACTCTAAAGAAAATGATCTATGTTAGATGTGCCACTGATAGCACATGGTTTCACAGTGACAACTGTGTTAGTTTTGAAAGGAATACTTCCTGCAAACCTGAGTTTACTAGGTGGAGAAGGCTCATTTGTGCCGAATTGGCCTATTCACCTGAGTAGAAAAAACACATCTAACATTCCAAGGAAAACCATCTGTGATAGAAACTGCAGCATCTAGACGGTGGTTTCCCTGTGAGAATTCAGTTATTTTTTGCAGTTAATCCTTCCTGAAAAGTTTGTTTTTCAGGATGCACTTAGGCTCTTTTGGATACTAAGAAGACTATTTAGCAGAGTTGAAGAAACACATGTACCTGTCTACGTAAAACCATTGGTGTTAGACCCAGGAACAAATCGCACATTATTTTGCTGTGAGAATTGTTCTGGTTTTTGTAAGGAATACTTCCTGCATATCAGAATTTACAAGGTGGAGAAAGGCTCATTTTCTTCGAAGTTGCCCTCTTCAGCTAAGTTGAGGAAACCCATGAACCTCATGATAGAAAATAATCTGTGTTACAAGCAGGAGCATCTAGCACATTGTTTGTTGTGAGAAACAGTTTTATTTCTGACGAGATATTTTCAGCAACGTAGGTTTCTCAGGGCGGTGATAGGCTCCATTTTTTCCAAAAGGCCTACTCAGCTGAGTTGAAGAAACTCATGCATCTTTCAAATGATAATCATTTGTGTTAGAAACACGAGTATGTACCACTTTGGTTCCCTTTGAGAACTCTTATTGTTCTTGGAAGGAATACTATCTGGAACTCAGGTTACTCAAGATGGAGATAGGCTCATTGTGTTCCAAATAGGCCTATTCCTCAGAGTTGCAGAAACACATACATCTCTCGAAATAAACCATGTGTGTTAGAAACAGGAGCACCTATCACTTTGTTTCCCTATGAGAATTGTGTTAGTTATTGAAAGGAATACTTCCTGCAACTTAGATTTTTCAAGCTGGCTATACCTGCTTTTTGTTCTAAACACACCTACTGAGCGGTATGGAAGAAAAACATGTATCTCTCAAAAACAAAACCTCTACAAAACATGCAGGAATATCTAGCAAATTACTTCGTGCAGAGAACTGAGTTAGTTTTTGAAATTAATACTTCCTGGAAATAGGTTCTTGATGGGGGAAATAGGCTCTGTGTGCCCCAATTACGCCTATTCCACTGGCTTAAAGATATCCATGTACATCTGTAATGAAAATCATCTGACTGGGGAGCGGGATAGCCTAGCACATTGTTCTCCTGTGGGAATTGAGTTTGTTTTGGGAAGGATTCTCAGGCAAATTAGGTGTTTCATTGAGGAGATAGCCTCTCTGTCTTCCAAACAGGACTTCAGCTGTGTAGAAGAACCAACCACATGTATCTTTTGAGAGAAAACCATTTGTGTTTGAAACACAAGAATCTAGCACATTGTTTCCCGATGAGAACTGAGTTTGGTTTTGGAATGAATACTCCCTGCAACTAATGTTTTTCAAGGAGGAGATAGGCTATTTTTCTTCCAAATAGTCCAATTCAGCTAAGATGAGGAAACTCATGTTGCACTGCAAGGACAAACAACTATGTGAGAAGCTCTAGCATCTAGCACAATGCTTACCTGAGAGAATTGAGGTTGTGTTTGAAAGGAATACCTCCTGCAAATCACAATTTGCATGGTGGAGGAAGGCTCATTTTGTTCAAAATAGGACTATTCCCCTAAGTTGAAGGAATTCATATATCTCTTGAAAGAAAACCACGGCGTGAGAAGTAGGAACATCTAGCACCTTCTTTCACTGTGAGAACTGAGTTAGTTTTGAAATGGGATATGGCCTGTCACATAGGTTTTTTCAGGTGGAGAAAGGCTCTCTTCCTTGCAAAAGGCCTATTCAGTTGAGTTCAAGATACACATGTATCTCTCGAAATAAAACCATCTGAGTTAGAAAGGGGAGCATTGAGCACCTTCTGTCCAAGTGAGAATTCACTGAGTTTTGGAAATTCTTCCTGCAAGTGAAGCTTTTCAAGGTGGAGAAAGGCTTTCTTTGTTCCAATTAGGCCTATTCAAGCCTTGCGGAGGAAATACATGTATGTCTTGAAAGTAAGCCATCTGTCTTAGAAGCAAAAGCATGTGGCACATTGTTTTTCTGTGAGAACTGAGTCAGCCTTTCATAAGGAATACTCACGTCAATGTTTGATTTTCAAGGTGGAGATATGCTCTCTTTGTTCCAAATAGGACTATTCTGTTGAGTTGGGAAAACGTATATGTCTTTTGAATGTATACTATTTGTTTTAGAAGCAGGAGCACGTACCACATTGGTTCCCTGCATAAATTGAGTTAATTTTTTAAAGGAATACTACCTGCAACTGAGGTTTTTCATGGTGGAGATAAGCTCTGCCTGTTCCCAATAGGCTCCCTCAGCTGAATTAAAGAAACACAGCTATGTCTTGAAAGAAAACCATTTTTGTCAGAAGCAGGAGAATCCAGCACATTATATCCCTGTGAGAATTGAAGTCGGGTCTGTATGGACTACATCTGCATCTTAGGGTTTACAAGGTGGACTTGGGTGCCCTTTTGTCCAAATCGGCCTATTCATGTGACTTGAAAAACACATGTATCTCCCGAAAGAAAATCATCTCTGGTAGAATCAGGAGCATAAGATACCTTGTTTCCTATGAGAAATCACTTTGCTTTATGAGAAACACAACTTCCTGCAACTTACGTTTTTTGAAGCTGGCGATATTCACTTTCTGTTCCAAGTAGACCTCTTCTGTGGAGTTGAAGAAATACCTGTATTTCTGGGTAGAAAACAATATGTCTGAGAAGCAGGAGCTTCTAGCACATTGGTTTCCTGTGAGAATTGAGCTCGTTTTGGAAGGAATACTTCCAGCATTTTATGTGTTTCAAGGTGGAGATACGCTGTCTGTGTTCCTTAAAGCTTACACTACTGAGTTGTAGAAAGAAATGTATCTTTCGAACAGAACCATTTTGTCATAGAAGCAGGAGCATCTACCCCATTGGTCCCTGTGAGAATGGCTTAGTTTTTGAAAGGGATGCTACCTGCAACTTAGGATTTTCCACGTGGACATAGGCCAACTGACCTCAATTGAAGAAAACCATGTGTCTCTTGAAGAAAACCAGCTATGATATAAGCAGGAGCATCTAACACATTATTTTTCTGGGAGATTGAGTTCTTTTTTCAATGGAATACATCCTACAATGTAGGTTTTTCAAGGTGGATATAGGCTCTCGATGTTCCAAATAGGTCTATTTAGCAGAATTACAGAAAGAGAGGTATCCCTTCAACGAAAACTATCAATGATAGAAGCAGGAACATCTAGCACATGGTTTTCCAGTAAGAATTGGGTAGCTTTTTAAAGAAGAAATTCCTGCATATCAGAGTATTCAAGGTGGAGGAAGGCTCGTTCTGTTCCCAATAGGTCCCTTTAGACATGCTGAATAAACACATATGTCATTCAAAAGAAAACCATCTGTATTTGAAAGCAGAAGCATCAAGCACATTGTTTCCCTGTGAGAATGAAGTCAGTTTCTGAAATGAATATTGTCTGTAACTTACGTGTTTCAATTTGAAGGTAGGCTCTCTTTGTTTCAAATAGGCGTATTCAGCAGAGTTGAAGAAACACATGGAACTTTCAAAAGAAAACCATTTGTGTTATAAGCAAGCACATTGAGGACTTTCTTTGCTCTGAGAATTGCCTTAGTTTTTCAATGACATTCTACGTGGAACTTAGGTTTTTCAAGGTGGAGATAGGCTCTGTTTGTTAGCACAGGTCTATTCAGCTGATTTGAAAAACATGTGTGCCACTCTAAAGAAAATGATCTATGTTAGATGTGCCACTGATAGCACATGGTTTCACAGTGACAACTGTGTTAGTTTTGAAAGGAATACTTCCTGCAAACCTGAGTTTACTAGGTGGAGAAGGCTCATTTGTGCCGAATTGGCCTATTCACCTGAGTAGAAAAAACACATCTAACATTCCAAGGAAAACCATCTGTGATAGAAACTGCAGCATCTAGACGGTGGTTTCCCTGTGAGAATTCAGTTATTTTTTGCAGTTAATCCTTCCTGAAAAGTTTGTTTTTCAGGATGCACTTAGGCTCTTTTGGATACTAAGAAGACTATTTAGCAGAGTTGAAGAAACACATGTACCTGTCTACGTAAAACCATTGGTGTTAGACCCAGGAACAAATCGCACATTATTTTGCTGTGAGAATTGTTCTGGTTTTTGTAAGGAATACTTCCTGCATATCAGAATTTACAAGGTGGAGAAAGGCTCATTTTCTTCGAAGTTGCCCTCTTCAGCTAAGTTGAGGAAACCCATGAACCTCATGATAGAAAATAATCTGTGTTACAAGCAGGAGCATCTAGCACATTGTTTGTTGTGAGAAACAGTTTTATTTCTGACGAGATATTTTCAGCAACGTAGGTTTCTCAGGGCGGTGATAGGCTCCATTTTTTCCAAAAGGCCTACTCAGCTGAGTTGAAGAAACTCATGCATCTTTCAAATGATAATCATTTGTGTTAGAAACACGAGTATGTACCACTTTGGTTCCCTTTGAGAACTCTTATTGTTCTTGGAAGGAATACTATCTGGAACTCAGGTTACTCAAGATGGAGATAGGCTCACTGTGTTCCAAATAGGCCTATTCCTCAGAGTTGCAGAAACACATACATCTCTTGAAATAAACCATGTGTGTTAGAAACAGGAGCACCTATCACTTTGTTTCCCTATGAGAATTGTGTTAGTTATTGAAAGGAATACTTCCTGCAACTTAGATTTTTCAAGCTGGCTATACCTGCTTTTTGTTCTAAACACACCTACTGAGCGGTATGGAAGAAAACCATGTATCTCTCAAAAACAAAACCTCTACAAAACATGCAGGAATATCTAGCAAATTACTTCGTGCAGAGAACTGAGTTAGTTTTTGAAATTAATACTTCCTGGAAATAGGTTCTTGATGGGGGAAATAGGCTCTGTGTGCCCCAATTACGCCTATTCCACTGGCTTAAAGATATCCATGTACATCTGTAATGAAAATCATCTGACTGGGGAGCGGGATAGCCTAGCACATTGTTCTCCTGTGGGAATTGAGTTTGTTTTGGGAAGGATTCTCAGGCAAATTAGGTGTTTCATTGAGGAGATAGCCTCTCTGTCTTCCAAACAGGACTTCAGCTGTGTAGAAGAACCAACCACATGTATCTTTTGAGAGAAAACCATTTGTGTTTGAAACACAAGAATCTAGCACATTGTTTCCCGATGAGAACTGAGTTTGGTTTTGGAATGAATACTCCCTGCAACTAATGTTTTTCAAGGAGGAGATAGGCTATTTTTCTTCCAAATAGTCCAATTCAGCTAAGATGAGGAAACTCATGTTGCACTGCAAGGACAAACAACTATGTGAGAAGCTCTAGCATCTAGCACAATGCTTACCTGAGAGAATTGAGGTTGTGTTTGAAAGGAATACCTCCTGCAAATCACAATTTGCATGGTGGAGGAAGGCTCATTTTGTTCAAAATAGGACTATTCCCCTAAGTTGAAGGAATTCATATATCTCTTGAAAGAAAACCACGGCGTGAGAAGTAGGAACATCTAGCACCTTCTTTCACTGTGAGAACTGAGTTAGTTTTGAAATGGGATATGGCCTGTCACATAGGTTTTTTCAGGTGGAGAAAGGCTCTCTTCCTTGCAAAAGGCCTATTCAGTTGAGTTCAAGATACACATGTATCTCTCGAAATAAAACCATCTGAGTTAGAAAGGGGAGCATTGAGCACCTTCTGTCCAAGCGAGAATTCACTGAGTTTTGGAAATTCTTCCTGCAAGTGAAGCTTTTCAAGGTGGAGAAAGGCTTTCTTTGTTCCAATTAGGCCTATTCAAGCCTTGCGGAGGAAATACATGTATGTCTTGAAAGTAAGCCATCTGTCTTAGAAGCAAAAGCATGTGGCACATTGTTTTTCTGTGAGAACTGAGTCAGCCTTTCATAAGGAATACTCACGTCAATGTTTGATTTTCAAGGTGGAGATATGCTCTCTTTGTTCCAAATAGGACTATTCTGTTGAGTTGGGAAAACGTATATGTCTTTTGAATGTATACTATTTGTTTTAGAAGCAGGAGCACGTACCACATTGGTTCCCTGCATAAATTGAGTTAATTTTTTAAAGGAATACTACCTGCAACTGAGGTTTTTCATGGTGGAGATAAGCTCTGCCTGTTCCCAATAGGCTCCCTCAGCTGAATTAAAGAAACACAGCTATGTCTTGAAAGAAAACCATTTTTGTCAGAAGCAGGAGAATCCAGCACATTATATCCCTGTGAGAATTGAAGTCGGGTCTGTATGGACTACATCTGCATCTTAGGGTTTACAAGGTGGACTTGGGTGCCCTTTTGTCCAAATCGGCCTATTCATGTGACTTGAAAAACACATGTATCTCCCGAAAGAAAATCATCTCTGGTAGAATCAGGAGCATAAGATACCTTGTTTCCTATGAGAAATCACTTTGCTTTATGAGAAACACAACTTCCTGCAACTTACGTTTTTTGAAGCTGGCGATATTCACTTTCTGTTCCAAGTAGACCTCTTCTGTGGAGTTGAAGAAATACCTGTATTTCTGGGTAGAAAACAATACGTCTGAGAAGCAGGAGCTTCTAGCACATTGGTTTCCTGTGAGAATTGAGCTCGTTTTGGAAGGAATACTTCCAGCATTTTATGTGTTTCAAGGTGGAGATACGCTGTCTGTGTTCCTTAAAGCTTACACTACTGAGTTGTAGAAAGAAATGTATCTTTCGAACAGAACAATTTTGTCATAGAAGCAGGAGCATCTACCCCATTGGTCCCTGTGAGAATGGCTTAGTTTTTGAAAGGGATGCTACCTGCAACTTAGGATTTTCCACGTGGACATAGGCCAACTGACCTCAATTGAAGAAAACCATGTGTCTCTTGAAGAAAACCAGCTGTGATATAAGCAGGAGCATCTAACACATTATTTTTCTGGGAGATTGAGTTCTTTTTTCAATGGAATACATCCTACAATGTAGGTTTTTCAAGGTGGATATAGGCTCTCGATGTTCCAAATAGGTCTATTTAGCAGAATTACAGAAAGAGAGGTATCCCTTCAACGAAAACTATCAATGATAGAAGCAGGAACATCTAGCACATGGTTTTCCAGTAAGAATTGGGTAGCTTTTTAAAGAAGAAATTCCTGCATATCAGAGTATTCAAGGTGGAGGAAGGCTCGTTCTGTTCCCAATAGGTCCCTTTAGACATGCTGAATAAACACATATGTCATTCAAAAGAAAACCATCTGTATTTGAAAGCAGAAGCATCAAGCACATTGTTTCCCTGTGAGAATGAAGTCAGTTTCTGAAATGAATATTGTCTGTAACTTACGTGTTTCAATTTGAAGGTAGGCTCTCTTTGTTTCAAATAGGCGTATTCAGCAGAGTTGAAGAAACACATGGAACTTTCAAAAGAAAACCATTTGTGTTATAAGCAAGCACATTGAGGACTTTCTTTGCTCTGAGAATTGCCTTAGTTTTTCAATGACATTCTACGTGGAACTTAGGTTTTTCAAGGTGGAGATAGGCTCTGTTTGTTAGCACAGGTCTATTCAGCTGATTTGAAAAACATGTGTGCCACTCTAAAGAAAATGATCTATGTTAGATGTGCCACTGATAGCACATGGTTTCACAGTGACAACTGTGTTAGTTTTGAAAGGAATACTTCCTGCAAACCTGAGTTTACTAGGTGGAGAAGGCTCATTTGTGCCGAATTGGCCTATTCACCTGAGTAGAAAAAACACATCTAACATTCCAAGGAAAACCATCTGTGATAGAAACTGCAGCATCTAGACGGTGGTTTCCCTGTGAGAATTCAGTTATTTTTTGCAGTTAATCCTTCCTGAAAAGTTTGTTTTTCAGGATGCACTTAGGCTCTTTTGGATACTAAGAAGACTATTTAGCAGAGTTGAAGAAACACATGTACCTGTCTACGTAAAACCATTGGTGTTAGACCCAGGAACAAATCGCACATTATTTTGCTGTGAGAATTGTTCTGGTTTTTGTAAGGAATACTTCCTGCATATCAGAATTTACAAGGTGGAGAAAGGCTCATTTTCTTCGAAGTTGCCCTCTTCAGCTAAGTTGAGGAAACCCATGAACCTCATGATAGAAAATAATCTGTGTTACAAGCAGGAGCATCTAGCACATTGTTTGTTGTGAGAAACAGTTTTATTTCTGACGAGATATTTTCAGCAACGTAGGTTTCTCAGGGTGGTGATAGGCTCCATTTTTTCCAAAAGGCCTACTCAGCTGAGTTGAAGAAACTCATGCATCTTTCAAATGATAATCATTTGTGTTAGAAACACGAGTATGTACCACTTTGGTTCCCTTTGAGAACTCTTATTGTTCTTGGAAGGAATACTATCTGGAACTCAGGTTACTCAAGATGGAGATAGGCTCACTGTGTTCCAAATAGGCCTATTCCTCAGAGTTGCAGAAACACATACATCTCTCGAAATAAACCATGTGTGTTAGAAACAGGAGCACCTATCACTTTGTTTCCCTATGAGAATTGTGTTAGTTATTGAAAGGAATACTTCCTGCAACTTAGATTTTTCAAGCTGGCTATACCTGCTTTTTGTTCTAAACACACCTACTGAGCGGTACGGAAGAAAAACATGTATCTCTCAAAAACAAAACCTCTACAAAACATGCAGGAATATCTAGCAAATTACTTCGTGCAGAGAACTGAGTTAGTTTTTGAAATTAATACTTCCTGGAAATAGGTTCTTGATGGGGGAAATAGGCTCTGTGTGCCCCAATTACGCCTATTCCACTGGCTTAAAGATATCCATGTACATCTGTAATGAAAATCATCTGACTGGGGAGCGGGATAGCCTAGCACATTGTTCTCCTGTGGGAATTGAGTTTGTTTTGGGAAGGATTCTCAGGCAAATTAGGTGTTTCATTGAGGAGATAGCCTCTCTGTCTTCCAAACAGGACTTCAGCTGTGTAGAAGAACCAACCACATGTATCTTTTGAGAGAAAACCATTTGTGTTTGAAACACAAGAATCTAGCACATTGTTTCCCGATGAGAACTGAGTTTGGTTTTGGAATGAATACTCCCTGCAACTAATGTTTTTCAAGGAGGAGATAGGCTATTTTTCTTCCAAATAGTCCAATTCAGCTAAGATGAGGAAACTCATGTTGCACTGCAAGGACAAACAACTATGTGAGAAGCTCTAGCATCTAGCACAATGCTTACCTGAGAGAATTGAGGTTGTGTTTGAAAGGAATACCTCCTGCAAATCACAATTTGCATGGTGGAGGAAGGCTCATTTTGTTCAAAATAGGACTATTCCCCTAAGTTGAAGGAATTCATATATCTCTTGAAAGAAAACCACGGCGTGAGAAGTAGGAACATCTAGCACCTTCTTTCACTGTGAGAACTGAGTTAGTTTTGAAATGGGATATGGCCTGTCACATAGGTTTTTTCAGGTGGAGAAAGGCTCTCTTCCTTGCAAAAGGCCTATTCAGTTGAGTTCAAGATACACATGTATCTCTCGAAATAAAACCATCTGAGTTAGAAAGGGGAGCATTGAGCACCTTCTGTCCAAGTGAGAATTCACTGAGTTTTGGAAATTCTTCCTGCAAGTGAAGCTTTTCAAGGTGGAGAAAGGCTTTCTTTGTTCCAATTAGGCCTATTCAAGCCTTGCGGAGGAAATACATGTATGTCTTGAAAGTAAGCCATCTGTCTTAGAAGCAAAAGCATGTGGCACATTGTTTTTCTGTGAGAACTGAGTCAGCCTTTCATAAGGAATACTCACGTCAATGTTTGATTTTCAAGGTGGAGATATGCTCTCTTTGTTCCAAATAGGACTATTCTGTTGAGTTGGGAAAACGTATATGTCTTTTGAATGTATACTATTTGTTTTAGAAGCAGGAGCACGTACCACATTGGTTCCCTGCATAAATTGAGTTAATTTTTTAAAGGAATACTACCTGCAACTGAGGTTTTTCATGGTGGAGATAAGCTCTGCCTGTTCCCAATAGGCTCCCTCAGCTGAATTAAAGAAACACAGCTATGTCTTGAAAGAAAACCATTTTTGTCAGAAGCAGGAGAATCCAGCACATTATATCCCTGTGAGAATTGAAGTCGGGTCTGTATGAACTACATCTGCATCTTAGGGTTTACAAGGTGGACTTGGGTGCCCTTTTGTCCAAATCGGCCTATTCATGTGACTTGAAAAACACATGTATCTCCCGAAAGAAAATCATCTCTGGTAGAATCAGGAGCATAAGATACCTTGTTTCCTATGAGAAATCACTTTGCTTTATGAGAAACACAACTTCCTGCAACTTACGTTTTTTGAAGCTGGCGATATTCACTTTCTGTTCCAAGTAGACCTCTTCTGTGGAGTTGAAGAAATACCTGTATTTCTGGGTAGAAAACAATACGTCTGAGAAGCAGGAGCTTCTAGCACATTGGTTTCCTGTGAGAATTGAGCTCGTTTTGGAAGGAATACTTCCAGCATTTTATGTGTTTCAAGGTGGAGATACGCTGTCTGTGTTCCTTAAAGCTTACACTACTGAGTTGTAGAAAGAAATGTATCTTTCGAACAGAACCATTTTGTCATAGAAGCAGGAGCATCTACCCCATTGGTCCCTGTGAGAATGGCTTAGTTTTTGAAAGGGATGCTACCTGCAACTTAGGATTTTCCACGTGGACATAGGCCAACTGACCTCAATTGAAGAAAACCATGTGTCTCTTGAAGAAAACCAGCTGTGATATAAGCAGGAGCATCTAACACATTATTTTTCTGGGAGATTGAGTTCTTTTTTCAATGGAATACATCCTACAATGTAGGTTTTTCAAGGTGGATATAGGCTCTCGATGTTCCAAATAGGTCTATTTAGCAGAATTACAGAAAGAGAGGTATCCCTTCAACGAAAACTATCAATGATAGAAGCAGGAACATCTAGCACATGGTTTTCCAGTAAGAATTGGGTAGCTTTTTAAAGAAGAAATTCCTGCATATCAGAGTATTCAAGGTGGAGGAAGGCTCGTTCTGTTCCCAATAGGTCCCTTTAGACATGCTGAATAAACACATATGTCATTCAAAAGAAAACCATCTGTATTTGAAAGCAGAAGCATCAAGCACATTGTTTCCCTGTGAGAATGAAGTCAGTTTCTGAAATGAATATTGTCTGTAACTTACGTGTTTCAATTTGAAGGTAGGCTCTCTTTGTTTCAAATAGGCGTATTCAGCAGAGTTGAAGAAACACATGGAACTTTCAAAAGAAAACCATTTGTGTTATAAGCAAGCACATTGAGGACTTTCTTTGCTCTGAGAATTGCCTTAGTTTTTCAATGACATTCTACGTGGAACTTAGGTTTTTCAAGGTGGAGATAGGCTCTGTTTGTTAGCACAGGTCTATTCAGCTGATTTGAAAAACATGTGTGCCACTCTAAAGAAAATGATCTATGTTAGATGTGCCACTGCTAGCACATGGTTTCACAGTGACAACTGTGTTAGTTTTGAAAGGAATACTTCCTGCAAACCTGAGTTTACTAGGTGGAGAAGGCTCATTTGTGCCGAATTGGCCTATTCACCTGAGTAGAAAAAACACATCTAACATTCCAAGGAAAACCATCTGTGATAGAAACTGCAGCATCTAGACGGTGGTTTCCCTGTGAGAATTCAGTTATTTTTTGCAGTTAATCCTTCCTGAAAAGTTTGTTTTTCAGGATGCACTTAGGCTCTTTTGGATACTAAGAAGACTATTTAGCAGAGTTGAAGAAACACATGTACCTGTCTACGTAAAACCATTGGTGTTAGACCCAGGAACAAATCGCACATTATTTTGCTGTGAGAATTGTTCTGGTTTTTGTAAGGAATACTTCCTGCATATCAGAATTTACAAGGTGGAGAAAGGCTCATTTTCTTCGAAGTTGCCCTCTTCAGCTAAGTTGAGGAAACCCATGAACCTCATGATAGAAAATAATCTGTGTTACAAGCAGGAGCATCTAGCACATTGTTTGTTGTGAGAAACAGTTTTATTTCTGACGAGATATTTTCAGCAACGTAGGTTTCTCAGGGCGGTGATAGGCTCCATTTTTTCCAAAAGGCCTACTCAGCTGAGTTGAAGAAACTCATGCATCTTTCAAATGATAATCATTTGTGTTAGAAACACGAGTATGTACCACTTTGGTTCCCTTTGAGAACTCTTATTGTTCTTGGAAGGAATACTATCTGGAACTCAGGTTACTCAAGATGGAGATAGGCTCACTGTGTTCCAAATAGGCCTATTCCTCAGAGTTGCAGAAACACATACATCTCTCGAAATAAACCATGTGTGTTAGAAACAGGAGCACCTATCACTTTGTTTCCCTATGAGAATTGTGTTAGTTATTGAAAGGAATACTTCCTGCAACTTAGATTTTTCAAGCTGGCTATACCTGCTTTTTGTTCTAAACACACCTACTGAGCGGTATGGAAGAAAAACATGTATCTCTCAAAAACAAAACCTCTACAAAACATGCAGGAATATCTAGCAAATTACTTCGTGCAGAGAACTGAGTTAGTTTTTGAAATTAATACTTCCTGGAAATAGGTTCTTGATGGGGGAAATAGGCTCTGTGTGCCCCAATTACGCCTATTCCACTGGCTTAAAGATATCCATGTACATCTGTAATGAAAATCATCTGACTGGGGAGCGGGATAGCCTAGCACATTGTTCTGCTGTGGGAATTGAGTTTGTTTTGGGAAGGATTCTCAGGCAAATTAGGTGTTTCATTGAGGAGATAGCCTCTCTGTCTTCCAAACAGGACTTCAGCTGTGTAGAAGAACCAACCACATGTATCTTTTGAGAGAAAACCATTTGTGTTTGAAACACAAGAATCTAGCACATTGTTTCCCGATGAGAACTGAGTTTGGTTTTGGAATGAATACTCCCTGCAACTAATGTTTTTCAAGGAGGAGATAGGCTATTTTTCTTCCAAATAGTCCAATTCAGCTAAGATGAGGAAACTCATGTTGCACTGCAAGGACAAACAACTATGTGAGAAGCTCTAGCATCTAGCACAATGCTTACCTGAGAGAATTGAGGTTGTGTTTGAAAGGAATACCTCCTGCAAATCACAATTTGCATGGTGGAGGAAGGCTCATTTTGTTCAAAATAGGACTATTCCCCTAAGTTGAAGGAATTCATATATCTCTTGAAAGAAAACCACGGCGTGAGAAGTAGGAACATCTAGCACCTTCTTTCACTGTGAGAACTGAGTTAGTTTTGAAATGGGATATGGCCTGTCACATAGGTTTTTTCAGGTGGAGAAAGGCTCTCTTCCTTGCAAAAGGCCTATTCAGTTGAGTTCAAGATACACATGTATCTCTCGAAATAAAACCATCTGAGTTAGAAAGGGGAGCATTGAGCACCTTCTGTCCAAGTGAGAATTCACTGAGTTTTGGAAATTCTTCCTGCAAGTGAAGCTTTTCAAGGTGGAGAAAGGCTTTCTTTGTTCCAATTAGGCCTATTCAAGCCTTGCGGAGGAAATACATGTATGTCTTGAAAGTAAGCCATCTGTCTTAGAAGCAAAAGCATGTGGCACATTGTTTTTCTGTGAGAACTGAGTCAGCCTTTCATAAGGAATACTCACGTCAATGTTTGATTTTCAAGGTGGAGATATGCTCTCTTTGTTCCAAATAGGACTATTCTGTTGAGTTGGGAAAACGTATATGTCTTTTGAATGTATACTATTTGTTTTAGAAGCAGGAGCACGTACCACATTCGTTCCCTGCATAAATTGAGTTAATTTTTTAAAGGAATACTACCTGCAACTGAGGTTTTTCATGGTGGAGATAAGCTCTGCCTGTTCCCAATAGGCTCCCTCAGCTGAATTAAAGAAACACAGCTATGTCTTGAAAGAAAACCATTTTTGTCAGAAGCAGGAGAATCCAGCACATTATATCCCTGTGAGAATTGAAGTCGGATCTGTATGGACTACATCTGCATCTTAGGGTTTACAAGGTGGACTTGGGTGCCCTTTTGTCCAAATCGGCCTATTCATGTGACTTGAAAAACACATGTATCTCCCGAAAGAAAATCATCTCTGGTAGAATCAGGAGCATAAGATACCTTGTTTCCTATGAGAAATCACTTTGCTTTATGAGAAACACAACTTCCTGCAACTTACGTTTTTTGAAGCTGGCGATATTCACTTTCTGTTCCAAGTAGACCTCTTCTGTGGAGTTGAAGAAATACCTGTATTTCTGGGTAGAAAACAATATGTCTGAGAAGCAGGAGCTTCTAGCACATTGGTTTCCTGTGAGAATTGAGCTCGTTTTGGAAGGAATACTTCCAGCATTTTATGTGTTTCAAGGTGGAGATACGCTGTCTGTGTTCCTTAAAGCTTACACTACTGAGTTGTAGAAAGAAATGTATCTTTCGAACAGAACCATTTTGTCATAGAAGCAGGAGCATCTACCCCATTGGTCCCTGTGAGAATGGCTTAGTTTTTGAAAGGGATGCTACCTGCAACTTAGGATTTTCCACGTGGACATAGGCCAACTGACCTCAATTGAAGAAAACCATGTGTCTCTTGAAGAAAACCAGCTATGATATAAGCAGGAGCATCTAACACATTATTTTTCTGGGAGATTGAGTTCTTTTTTCAATGGAATACATCCTACAATGTAGGTTTTTCAAGGTGGATATAGGCTCTCGATGTTCCAAATAGGTCTATTTAGCAGAATTACAGAAAGAGAGGTATCCCTTCAACGAAAACTATCAATGATAGAAGCAGGAACATCTAGCACATGGTTTTCCAGTAAGAATTGGGTAGCTTTTTAAAGAAGAAATTCCTGCATATCAGAGTATTCAAGGTGGAGGAAGGCTCGTTCTGTTCCCAATAGGTCCCTTTAGACATGCTGAATAAACACATATGTCATTCAAAAGAAAACCATCTGTATTTGAAAGCAGAAGCATCAAGCACATTGTTTCCCTGTGAGAATGAAGTCAGTTTCTGAAATGAATATTGTCTGTAACTTACGTGTTTCAATTTGAAGGTAGGCTCTCTTTGTTTCAAATAGGCGTATTCAGCAGAGTTGAAGAAACACATGGAACTTTCAAAAGAAAACCATTTGTGTTATAAGCAAGCACATTGAGGACTTTCTTTGCTCTGAGAATTGCCTTAGTTTTTCAATGACATTCTACGTGGAACTTAGGTTTTTCAAGGTGGAGATAGGCTCTGTTTGTTAGCACAGGTCTATTCAGCTGATTTGAAAAACATGTGTGCCACTCTAAAGAAAATGATCTATGTTAGATGTGCCACTGCTAGCACATGGTTTCACAGTGACAACTGTGTTAGTTTTGAAAGGAATACTTCCTGCAAACCTGAGTTTACTAGGTGGAGAAGGCTCATTTGTGCCGAATTGGCCTATTCACCTGAGTAGAAAAAACACATCTAACATTCCAAGGAAAACCATCTGTGATAGAAACTGCAGCATCTAGACGGTGGTTTCCCTGTGAGAATTCAGTTATTTTTTGCAGTTAATCCTTCCTGAAAAGTTTGTTTTTCAGGATGCACTTAGGCTCTTTTGGATACTAAGAAGACTATTTAGCAGAGTTGAAGAAACACATGTACCTGTCTACGTAAAACCATTGGTGTTAGACCCAGGAACAAATCGCACATTATTTTGCTGTGAGAATTGTTCTGGTTTTTGTAAGGAATACTTCCTGCATATCAGAATTTACAAGGTGGAGAAAGGCTCATTTTCTTCGAAGTTGCCCTCTTCAGCTAAGTTGAGGAAACCCATGAACCTCATGATAGAAAATAATCTGTGTTACAAGCAGGAGCATCTAGCACATTGTTTGTTGTGAGAAACAGTTTTATTTCTGACGAGATATTTTCAGCAACGTAGGTTTCTCAGGGCGGTGATAGGCTCCATTTTTTCCAAAAGGCCTACTCACCTGAGTTGAAGAAACTCATGCATCTTTCAAATGATAATCATTTGTGTTAGAAACACGAGTATGTACCACTTTGGTTCCCTTTGAGAACTCTTATTGTTCTTGGAAGGAATACTATCTGGAACTCAGGTTACTCAAGATGGAGATAGGCTCACTGTGTTCCAAATAGGCCTATTCCTCAGAGTTGCAGAAACACATACATCTCTTGAAATAAACCATGTGTGTTAGAAACAGGAGCACCTATCACTTTGTTTCCCTATGAGAATTGTGTTAGTTATTGAAAGGAATACTTCCTGCAACTTAGATTTTTCAAGCTGGCTATACCTGCTTTTTGTTCTAAACACACCTACTGAGCGGTATGGAAGAAAAACATGTATCTCTCAAAAACAAAACCTCTACAAAACATGCAGGAATATCTAGCAAATTACTTCGTGCAGAGAACTGAGTTAGTTTTTGAAATTAATACTTCCTGGAAATAGGTTCTTGATGGGGGAAATAGGCTCTGTGTGCCCCAATTACGCCTATTCCACTGGCTTAAAGATATCCATGTACATCTGTAATGAAAATCATCTGACTGGGGAGCGGGATAGCCTAGCACATTGTTCTCCTGTGGGAATTGAGTTTGTTTTGGGAAGGATTCTCAGGCAAATTAGGTGTTTCATTGAGGAGATAGCCTCTCTGTCTTCCAAACAGGACTTCAGCTGTGTAGAAGAACCAACCACATGTATCTTTTGAGAGAAAACCATTTGTGTTTGAAACACAAGAATCTAGCACATTGTTTCCCGATGAGAACTGAGTTTGGTTTTGGAATGAATACTCCCTGCAACTAATGTTTTTCAAGGAGGAGATAGGCTATTTTTCTTCCAAATAGTCCAATTCAGCTAAGATGAGGAAACTCATGTTGCACTGCAAGGACAAACAACTATGTGAGAAGCTCTAGCATCTAGCACAATGCTTACCTGAGAGAATTGAGGTTGTGTTTGAAAGGAATACCTCCTGCAAATCACAATTTGCATGGTGGAGGAAGGCTCATTTTGTTCAAAATAGGACTATTCCCCTAAGTTGAAGGAATTCATATATCTCTTGAAAGAAAACCACGGCGTGAGAAGTAGGAACATCTAGCACCTTCTTTCACTGTGAGAACTGAGTTAGTTTTGAAATGGGATATGGCCTGTCACATAGGTTTTTTCAGGTGGAGAAAGGCTCTCTTCCTTGCAAAAGGCCTATTCAGTTGAGTTCAAGATACACATGTATCTCTCGAAATAAAACCATCTGAGTTAGAAAGGGGAGCATTGAGCACCTTCTGTCCAAGTGAGAATTCACTGAGTTTTGGAAATTCTTCCTGCAAGTGAAGCTTTTCAAGGTGGAGAAAGGCTTTCTTTGTTCCAATTAGGCCTATTCAAGCCTTGCGGAGGAAATACATGTATGTCTTGAAAGTAAGCCATCTGTCTTAGAAGCAAAAGCATGTGGCACATTGTTTTTCTGTGAG
This sequence comes from Castor canadensis, assembly GCF_047511655.1. Lineage (NCBI taxonomy): Eukaryota > Metazoa > Chordata > Mammalia > Rodentia > Castoridae > Castor > Castor canadensis. Next base: position 99,598,484 of record NC_133397.1, on the reverse strand, counting down.
AACTGAGTCAGCCTTTCATAAGGAATACTCACGTCAATGTTTGATTTTCAAGGTGGAGATATGCTCTCTTTGTTCCAAATAGGACTATTCTGTTGAGTTGGGGAAACGTATATGTCTTTTGAATGTATACTATTTGTTTTAGAAGCAGGAGCACGTACCACATTCGTTCCCTGCATAAATTGAGTTAATTTTTTAAAGGAATACTACCTGCAACTGAGGTTTTTCATGGTGGAGATAAGCTCTGCCTGTTCCCAATAGGCTCCCTCAGCTGAATTAAAGAAACACAGCTATGTCTTGAAAGAAAACCATTTTTGTCAGAAGCAGGAGAATCCAGCACATTATATCCCTGTGAGAATTGAAGTCGGGTCTGTATGGACTACATCTGCATCTTAGGGTTTACAAGGTGGACTTGGGTGCCCTTTTGTCCAAATCGGCCTATTCATGTGACTTGAAAAACACATGTATCTCCCGAAAGAAAATCATCTCTGGTAGAATCAGGAGCATAAGATACCTTGTTTCCTATGAGAAATCACTTTGCTTTATGAGAAACACAACTTCCTGCAACTTACGTTTTTTGAAGCTGGCGATATTCACTTTCTGTTCCAAGTAGACCTCTTCTGTGGAGTTGAAGAAATACCTGTATTTCTGGGTAGAAAACAATACGTCTGAGAAGCAGGAGCTTCTAGCACATTGGTTTCCTGTGAGAATTGAGCTCGTTTTGGAAGGAATACTTCCAGCATTTTATGTGTTTCAAGGTGGAGATACGCTGTCTGTGTTCCTTAAAGCTTACACTACTGAGTTGTAGAAAGAAATGTATCTTTCGAACAGAACCATTTTGTCATAGAAGCAGGAGCATCTACCCCATTGGTCCCTGTGAGAATGGCTTAGTTTTTGAAAGGGATGCTACCTGCAACTTAGGATTTTCCACGTGGACATAGGCCAACTGACCTCAATTGAAGAAAACCATGTGTCTCTTGAAGAAAACCAGCTGTGATATAAGCAGGAGCATCTAACACATTATTTTTCTGGGAGATTGAGTTCTTTTTTCAATGGAATACATCCTACAATGTAGGTTTTTCAAGGTGGATATAGGCTCTCGATGTTCCAAATAGGTCTATTTAGCAGAATTACAGAAAGAGAGGTATCCCTTCAACGAAAACTATCAATGATAGAAGCAGGAACATCTAGCACATGGTTTTCCAGTAAGAATTGGGTAGCTTTTTAAAGAAGAAATTCCTGCATATCAGAGTATTCAAGGTGGAGGAAGGCTCGTTCTGTTCCCAATAGGTCCCTTTAGACATGCTGAATAAACACATATGTCATTCAAAAGAAAACCATCTGTATTTGAAAGCAGAAGCATCAAGCACATTGTTTCCCTGTGAGAATGAAGTCAGTTTCTGAAATGAATATTGTCTGTAACTTACGTGTTTCAATTTGAAGGTAGGCTCTCTTTGTTTCAAATAGGCGTATTCAGCAGAGTTGAAGAAACACATGGAACTTTCAAAAGAAAACCATTTGTGTTATAAGCAAGCACATTGAGGACTTTCTTTGCTCTGAGAATTGCCTTAGTTTTTCAATGACATTCTACGTGGAACTTAGGTTTTTCAAGGTGGAGATAGGCTCTGTTTGTTAGCACAGGTCTATTCAGCTGATTTGAAAAACATGTGTGCCACTCTAAAGAAAATGATCTATGTTAGATGTGCCACTGCTAGCACATGGTTTCACAGTGACAACTGTGTTAGTTTTGAAAGGAATACTTCCTGCAAACCTGAGTTTACTAGGTGGAGAAGGCTCATTTGTGCCGAATTGGCCTATTCACCTGAGTAGAAAAAACACATCTAACATTCCAAGGAAAACCATCTGTGATAGAAACTGCAGCATCTAGACGGTGGTTTCCCTGTGAGAATTCAGTTATTTTTTGCAGTTAATCCTTCCTGAAAAGTTTGTTTTTCAGGATGCACTTAGGCTCTTTTGGATACTAAGAAGACTATTTAGCAGAGTTGAAGAAACACATGTACCTGTCTACGTAAAACCATTGGTGTTAGACCCAGGAACAAATCGCACATTATTTTGCTGTGAGAATTGTTCTGGTTTTTGTAAGGAATACTTCCTGCATATCAGAATTTACAAGGTGGAGAAAGGCTCATTTTCTTCGAAGTTGCCCTCTTCAGCTAAGTTGAGGAAACCCATGAACCTCATGATAGAAAATAATCTGTGTTACAAGCAGGAGCATCTAGCACATTGTTTGTTGTGAGAAACAGTTTTATTTCTGACGAGATATTTTCAGCAACGTAGGTTTCTCAGGGCGGTGATAGGCTCCATTTTTTCCAAAAGGCCTACTCAGCTGAGTTGAAGAAACTCATGCATCTTTCAAATGATAATCATTTGTGTTAGAAACACGAGTATGTACCACTTTGGTTCCCTTTGAGAACTCTTATTGTTCTTGGAAGGAATACTATCTGGAACTCAGGTTACTCAAGATGGAGATAGGCTCACTGTGTTCCAAATAGGCCTATTCCTCAGAGTTGCAGAAACACATACATCTCTCGAAATAAACCATGTGTGTTAGAAACAGGAGCACCTATCACTTTGTTTCCCTATGAGAATTGTGTTAGTTATTGAAAGGAATACTTCCTGCAACTTAGATTTTTCAAGCTGGCTATACCTGCTTTTTGTTCTAAACACACCTACTGAGCGGTATGGAAGAAAAACATGTATCTCTCAAAAACAAAACCTCTACAAAACATGCAGGAATATCTAGCAAATTACTTCGTGCAGAGAACTGAGTTAGTTTTTGAAATTAATACTTCCTGGAAATAGGTTCTTGATGGGGGAAATAGGCTCTGTGTGCCCCAATTACGCCTATTCCACTGGCTTAAAGATATCCATGTACATCTGTAATGAAAATCATCTGACTGGGGAGCGGGATAGCCTAGCACATTGTTCTCCTGTGGGAATTGAGTTTGTTTTGGGAAGGATTCTCAGGCAAATTAGGTGTTTCATTGAGGAGATAGCCTCTCTGTCTTCCAAACAGGACTTCAGCTGTGTAGAAGAACCAACCACATGTATCTTTTGAGAGAAAACCATTTGTGTTTTAAACACAAGAATCTAGCACATTGTTTCCCGATGAGAACTGAGTTTGGTTTTGGAATGAATACTCCCTGCAACTAATGTTTTTCAAGGAGGAGATAGGCTATTTTTCTTCCAAATAGTCCAATTCAGCTAAGATGAGGAAACTCATGTTGCACTGCAAGGACAAACAACTATGTGAGAAGCTCTAGCATCTAGCACAATGCTTACCTGAGAGAATTGAGGTTGTGTTTGAAAGGAATACCTCCTGCAAATCACAATTTGCATGGTGGAGGAAGGCTCATTTTGTTCAAAATAGGACTATTCCCCTAAGTTGAAGGAATTCATATATCTCTTGAAAGAAAACCACGGCGTGAGAAGTAGGAACATCTAGCACCTTCTTTCACTGTGAGAACTGAGTTAGTTTTGAAATGGGATATGGCCTGTCACATAGGTTTTTTCAGGTGGAGAAAGGCTCTCTTCCTTGCAAAAGGCCTATTCAGTTGAGTTCAAGATACACATGTATCTCTCGAAATAAAACCATCTGAGTTAGAAAGGGGAGCATTGAGCACCTTCTGTCCAAGTGAGAATTCACTGAGTTTTGGAAATTCTTCCTGCAAGTGAAGCTTTTCAAGGTGGAGAAAGGCTTTCTTTGTTCCAATTAGGCCTATTCAAGCCTTGCGGAGGAAATACATGTATGTCTTGAAAGTAAGCCATCTGTCTTAGAAGCAAAAGCATGTGGCACATTGTTTTTCTGTGAGAACTGAGTCAGCCTTTCATAAGGAATACTCACGTCAATGTTTGATTTTCAAGGTGGAGATATGCTCTCTTTGTTCCAAATAGGACTATTCTGTTGAGTTGGGGAAACGTATATGTCTTTTGAATGTATACTATTTGTTTTAGAAGCAGGAGCACGTACCACATTCGTTCCCTGCATAAATTGAGTTAATTTTTTAAAGGAATACTACCTGCAACTGAGGTTTTTCATGGTGGAGATAAGCTCTGCCTGTTCCCAATAGGCTCCCTCAGCTGAATTAAAGAAACACAGCTATGTCTTGAAAGAAAACCATTTTTGTCAGAAGCAGGAGAATCCAGCACATTATATCCCTGTGAGAATTGAAGTCGGGTCTGTATGGACTACATCTGCATCTTAGGGTTTACAAGGTGGACTTGGGTGCCCTTTTGTCCAAATCGGCCTATTCATGTGACTTGAAAAACACATGTATCTCCCGAAAGAAAATCATCTCTGGTAGAATCAGGAGCATAAGATACCTTGTTTCCTATGAGAAATCACTTTGCTTTATGAGAAACACAACTTCCTGCAACTTACGTTTTTTGAAGCTGGCGATATTCACTTTCTGTTCCAAGTAGACCTCTTCTGTGGAGTTGAAGAAATACCTGTATTTCTGGGTAGAAAACAATATGTCTGAGAAGCAGGAGCTTCTAGCACATTGGTTTCCTGTGAGAATTGAGCTCGTTTTGGAAGGAATACTTCCAGCATTTTATGTGTTTCAAGGTGGAGATACGCTGTCTGTGTTCCTTAAAGCTTACACTACTGAGTTGTAGAAAGAAATGTATCTTTCGAACAGAACCATTTTGTCATAGAAGCAGGAGCATCTACCCCATTGGTCCCTGTGAGAATGGCTTAGTTTTTGAAAGGGATGCTACCTGCAACTTAGGATTTTCCACGTGGACATAGGCCAACTGACCTCAATTGAAGAAAACCATGTGTCTCTTGAAGAAAACCAGCTATGATATAAGCAGGAGCATCTAACACATTATTTTTCTGGGAGATTGAGTTCTTTTTTCAATGGAATACATCCTACAATGTAGGTTTTTCAAGGTGGATATAGGCTCTCGATGTTCCAAATAGGTCTATTTAGCAGAATTACAGAAAGAGAGGTATCCCTTCAACGAAAACTATCAATGATAGAAGCAGGAACATCTAGCACATGGTTTTCCAGTAAGAATTGGGTAGCTTTTTAAAGAAGAAATTCCTGCATATCAGAGTATTCAAGGTGGAGGAAGGCTCGTTCTGTTCCCAATAGGTCCCTTTAGACATGCTGAATAAACACATATGTCATTCAAAAGAAAACCATCTGTATTTGAAAGCAGAAGCATCAAGCACATTGTTTCCCTGTGAGAATGAAGTCAGTTTCTGAAATGAATATTGTCTGTAACTTACGTGTTTCAATTTGAAGGTAGGCTCTCTTTGTTTCAAATAGGCGTATTCAGCAGAGTTGAAGAAACACATGGAACTTTCAAAAGAAAACCATTTGTGTTATAAGCAAGCACATTGAGGACTTTCTTTGCTCTGAGAATTGCCTTAGTTTTTCAATGACATTCTACGTGGAACTTAGGTTTTTCAAGGTGGAGATAGGCTCTGTTTGTTAGCACAGGTCTATTCAGCTGATTTGAAAAACATGTGTGCCACTCTAAAGAAAATGATCTATGTTAGATGTGCCACTGCTAGCACATGGTTTCACAGTGACAACTGTGTTAGTTTTGAAAGGAATACTTCCTGCAAACCTGAGTTTACTAGGTGGAGAAGGCTCATTTGTGCCGAATTGGCCTATTCACCTGAGTAGAAAAAACACATCTAACATTCCAAGGAAAACCATCTGTGATAGAAACTGCAGCATCTAGACGGTGGTTTCCCTGTGAGAATTCAGTTATTTTTTGCAGTTAATCCTTCCTGAAAAGTTTGTTTTTCAGGATGCACTTAGGCTCTTTTGGATACTAAGAAGACTATTTAGCAGAGTTGAAGAAACACATGTACCTGTCTACGTAAAACCATTGGTGTTAGACCCAGGAACAAATCGCACATTATTTTGCTGTGAGAATTGTTCTGGTTTTTGTAAGGAATACTTCCTGCATATCAGAATTTACAAGGTGGAGAAAGGCTCATTTTCTTCGAAGTTGCCCTCTTCAGCTAAGTTGAGGAAACCCATGAACCTCATGATAGAAAATAATCTGTGTTACAAGCAGGAGCATCTAGCACATTGTTTGTTGTGAGAAACAGTTTTATTTCTGACGAGATATTTTCAGCAACGTAGGTTTCTCAGGGCGGTGATAGGCTCCATTTTTTCCAAAAGGCCTACTCAGCTGAGTTGAAGAAACTCATGCATCTTTCAAATGATAATCATTTGTGTTAGAAACACGAGTATGTACCACTTTGGTTCCCTTTGAGAACTCTTATTGTTCTTGGAAGGAATACTATCTGGAACTCAGGTTACTCAAGATGGAGATAGGCTCACTGTGTTCCAAATAGGCCTATTCCTCAGAGTTGCAGAAACACATACATCTCTCGAAATAAACCATGTGTGTTAGAAACAGGAGCACCTATCACTTTGTTTCCCTATGAGAATTGTGTTAGTTATTGAAAGGAATACTTCCTGCAACTTAGATTTTTCAAGCTGGCTATACCTGCTTTTTGTTCTAAACACACCTACTGAGCGGTATGGAAGAAAAACATGTATCTCTCAAAAACAAAACCTCTACAAAACATGCAGGAATATCTAGCAAATTACTTCGTGCAGAGAACTGAGTTAGTTTTTGAAATTAATACTTCCTGGAAATAGGTTCTTGATGGGGGAAATAGGCTCTGTGTGCCCCAATTACGCCTATTCCACTGGCTTAAAGATATCCATGTACATCTGTAATGAAAATCATCTGACTGGGGAGCGGGATAGCCTAGCACATTGTTCTCCTGTGGGAATTGAGTTTGTTTTGGGAAGGATTCTCAGGCAAATTAGGTGTTTCATTGAGGAGATAGCCTCTCTGTCTTCCAAACAGGACTTCAGCTGTGTAGAAGAACCAACCACATGTATCTTTTGAGAGAAAACCATTTGTGTTTTAAACACAAGAATCTAGCACATTGTTTCCCGATGAGAACTGAGTTTGGTTTTGGAATGAATACTCCCTGCAACTAATGTTTTTCAAGGAGGAGATAGGCTATTTTTCTTCCAAATAGTCCAATTCAGCTAAGATGAGGAAACTCATGTTGCACTGCAAGGACAAACAACTATGTGAGAAGCTCTAGCATCTAGCACAATGCTTACCTGAGAGAATTGAGGTTGTGTTTGAAAGGAATACCTCCTGCAAATCACAATTTGCATGGTGGAGGAAGGCTCATTTTGTTCAAAATAGGACTATTCCCCTAAGTTGAAGGAATTCATATATCTCTTGAAAGAAAACCACGGCGTGAGAAGTAGGAACATCTAGCACCTTCTTTCACTGTGAGAACTGAGTTAGTTTTGAAATGGGATATGGCCTGTCACATAGGTTTTTTCAGGTGGAGAAAGGCTCTCTTCCTTGCAAAAGGCCTATTCAGTTGAGTTCAAGATACACATGTATCTCTCGAAATAAAACCATCTGAGTTAGAAAGGGGAGCATTGAGCACCTTCTGTCCAAGTGAGAATTCACTGAGTTTTGGAAATTCTTCCTGCAAGTGAAGCTTTTCAAGGTGGAGAAAGGCTTTCTTTGTTCCAATTAGGCCTATTCAAGCCTTGCGGAGGAAATACATGTATGTCTTGAAAGTAAGCCATCTGTCTTAGAAGCAAAAGCATGTGGCACATTGTTTTTCTGTGAGAACTGAGTCAGCCTTTCATAAGGAATACTCACGTCAATGTTTGATTTTCAAGGTGGAGATATGCTCTCTTTGTTCCAAATAGGACTATTCTGTTGAGTTGGGGAAACGTATATGTCTTTTGAATGTATACTATTTGTTTTAGAAGCAGGAGCACGTACCACATTCGTTCCCTGCATAAATTGAGTTAATTTTTTAAAGGAATACTACCTGCAACTGAGGTTTTTCATGGTGGAGATAAGCTCTGCCTGTTCCCAATAGGCTCCCTCAGCTGAATTAAAGAAACACAGCTATGTCTTGAAAGAAAACCATTTTTGTCAGAAGCAGGAGAATCCAGCACATTATATCCCTGTGAGAATTGAAGTCGGGTCTGTATGGACTACATCTGCATCTTAGGGTTTACAAGGTGGACTTGGGTGCCCTTTTGTCCAAATCGGCCTATTCATGTGACTTGAAAAACACATGTATCTCCCGAAAGAAAATCATCTCTGGTAGAATCAGGAGCATAAGATACCTTGTTTCCTATGAGAAATCACTTTGCTTTATGAGAAACACAACTTCCTGCAACTTACGTTTTTTGAAGCTGGCGATATTCACTTTCTGTTCCAAGTAGACCTCTTCTGTGGAGTTGAAGAAATACCTGTATTTCTGGGTAGAAAACAATATGTCTGAGAAGCAGGAGCTTCTAGCACATTGGTTTCCTGTGAGAATTGAGCTCGTTTTGGAAGGAATACTTCCAGCATTTTATGTGTTTCAAGGTGGAGATACGCTGTCTGTGTTCCTTAAAGCTTACACTACTGAGTTGTAGAAAGAAATGTATCTTTCGAACAGAACCATTTTGTCATAGAAGCAGGAGCATCTACCCCATTGGTCCCTGTGAGAATGGCTTAGTTTTTGAAAGGGATGCTACCTGCAACTTAGGATTTTCCACGTGGACATAGGCCAACTGACCTCAATTGAAGAAAACCATGTGTCTCTTGAAGAAAACCAGCTATGATATAAGCAGGAGCATCTAACACATTATTTTTCTGGGAGATTGAGTTCTTTTTTCAATGGAATACATCCTACAATGTAGGTTTTTCAAGGTGGATATAGGCTCTCGATGTTCCAAATAGGTCTATTTAGCAGAATTACAGAAAGAGAGGTATCCCTTCAACGAAAACTATCAATGATAGAAGCAGGAACATCTAGCACATGGTTTTCCAGTAAGAATTGGGTAGCTTTTTAAAGAAGAAATTCCTGCATATCAGAGTATTCAAGGTGGAGGAAGGCTCGTTCTGTTCCCAATAGGTCCCTTTAGACATGCTGAATAAACACATTTGTCATTCAAAAGAAAACCATCTGTATTTGAAAGCAGAAGCATCAAGCACATTGTTTCCCTGTGAGAATGAAGTCAGTTTCTGAAATGAATATTGTCTGTAACTTACGTGTTTCAATTTGAAGGTAGGCTCTCTTTGTTTCAAATAGGCGTATTCAGCAGAGTTGAAGAAACACATGGAACTTTCAAAAGAAAACCATTTGTGTTATAAGCAAGCACATTGAGGACTTTCTTTGCTCTGAGAATTGCCTTAGTTTTTCAATGACATTCTACGTGGAACTTAGGTTTTTCAAGGTGGAGATAGGCTCTGTTTGTTAGCACAGGTCTATTCAGCTGATTTGAAAAACATGTGTGCCACTCTAAAGAAAATGATCTATGTTAGATGTGCCACTGATAGCACATGGTTTCACAGTGACAACTGTGTTAGTTTTGAAAGGAATACTTCCTGCAAACCTGAGTTTACTAGGTGGAGAAGGCTCATTTGTGCCGAATTGGCCTATTCACCTGAGTAGAAAAAACACATCTAACATTCCAAGGAAAACCATCTGTGATAGAAACTGCAGCATCTAGACGGTGGTTTCCCTGTGAGAATTCAGTTATTTTTTGCAGTTAATCCTTCCTGAAAAGTTTGTTTTTCAGGATGCACTTAGGCTCTTTTGGATACTAAGAAGACTATTTAGCAGAGTTGAAGAAACACATGTACCTGTCTACGTAAAACCATTGGTGTTAGACCCAGGAACAAATCGCACATTATTTTGCTGTGAGAATTGTTCTGGTTTTTGTAAGGAATACTTCCTGCATATCAGAATTTACAAGGTGGAGAAAGGCTCATTTTCTTCGAAGTTGCCCTCTTCAGCTAAGTTGAGGAAACCCATGAACCTCATGATAGAAAATAATCTGTGTTACAAGCAGGAGCATCTAGCACATTGTTTGTTGTGAGAAACAGTTTTATTTCTGACGAGATATTTTCAGCAACGTAGGTTTCTCAGGGCGGTGATAGGCTCCATTTTTTCCAAAAGGCCTACTCAGCTGAGTTGAAGAAACTCATGCATCTTTCAAATGATAATCATTTGTGTTAGAAACACGAGTATGTACCACTTTGGTTCCCTTTGAGAACTCTTATTGTTCTTGGAAGGAATACTATCTGGAACTCAGGTTACTCAAGATGGAGATAGGCTCACTGTGTTCCAAATAGGCCTATTCCTCAGAGTTGCAGAAACACATACATCTCTTGAAATAAACCATGTGTGTTAGAAACAGGAGCACCTATCACTTTGTTTCCCTATGAGAATTGTGTTAGTTATTGAAAGGAATACTTCCTGCAACTTAGATTTTTCAAGCTGGCTATACCTGCTTTTTGTTCTAAACACACCTACTGAGCGGTATGGAAGAAAAACATGTATCTCTCAAAAACAAAACCTCTACAAAACATGCAGGAATATCTAGCAAATTACTTCGTGCAGAGAACTGAGTTAGTTTTTGAAATTAATACTTCCTGGAAATAGGTTCTTGATGGGGGAAATAGGCTCTGTGTGCCCCAATTACGCCTATTCCACTGGCTTAAAGATATCCATGTACATCTGTAATGAAAATCATCTGACTGGGGAGCGGGATAGCCTAGCACATTGTTCTCCTGTGGGAATTGAGTTTGTTTTGGGAAGGATTCTCAGGCAAATTAGGTGTTTCATTGAGGAGATAGCCTCTCTGTCTTCCAAACAGGACTTCAGCTGTGTAGAAGAACCAACCACATGTATCTTTTGAGAGAAAACCATTTGTGTTTGAAACACAAGAATCTAGCACATTGTTTCCCGATGAGAACTGAGTTTGGTTTTGGAATGAATACTCCCTGCAACTAATGTTTTTCAAGGAGGAGATAGGCTATTTTTCTTCCAAATAGTCCAATTCAGCTAAGATGAGGAAACTCATGTTGCACTGCAAGGACAAACAACTATGTGAGAAGCTCTAGCATCTAGCACAATGCTTACCTGAGAGAACTGAGGTTGTGTTTGAAAGGAATACCTCCTGCAAATCACAATTTGCATGGTGGAGGAAGGCTCATTTTGTTCAAAATAGGACTATTCCCCTAAGTTGAAGGAATTCATATATCTCTTGAAAGAAAACCACGGCGTGAGAAGTAGGAACATCTAGCACCTTCTTTCACTGTGAGAACTGAGTTAGTTTTGAAATGGGATATGGCCTGTCACATAGGTTTTTTCAGGTGGAGAAAGGCTCTCTTCCTTGCAAAAGGCCTATTCAGTTGAGTTCAAGATACACATGTATCTCTCGAAATAAAACCATCTGAGTTAGAAAGGGGAGCATTGAGCACCTTCTGTCCAAGTGAGAATTCACTGAGTTTTGGAAATTCTTCCTGCAAGTGAAGCTTTTCAAGGTGGAGAAAGGCTTTCTTTGTTCCAATTAGGCCTATTCAAGCCTTGCGGAGGAAATACATGTATGTCTTGAAAGTAAGCCATCTGTCTTAGAAGCAAAAGCATGTGGCACATTGTTTTTCTGTGAGAACTGAGTCAGCCTTTCATAAGGAATACTCACGTCAATGTTTGATTTTCAAGGTGGAGATATGCTCTCTTTGTTCCAAATAGGACTATTCTGTTGAGTTGGGGAAACGTATATGTCTTTTGAATGTATACTATTTGTTTTAGAAGCAGGAGCACGTACCACATTCGTTCCCTGCATAAATTGAGTTAATTTTTTAAAGGAATACTACCTGCAACTGAGGTTTTTCATGGTGGAGATAAGCTCTGCCTGTTCCCAATAGGCTCCCTCAGCTGAATTAAAGAAACACAGCTATGTCTTGAAAGAAAACCATTTTTGTCAGAAGCAGGAGAATCCAGCACATTATATCCCTGTGAGAATTGAAGTCGGGTCTGTATGGACTACATCTGCATCTTAGGGTTTACAAGGTGGACTTGGGTGCCCTTTTGTCCAAATCGGCCTATTCATGTGACTTGAAAAACACATGTATCTCCCGAAAGAAAATCATCTCTGGTAGAATCAGGAGCATAAGATACCTTGTTTCCTATGAGAAATCACTTTGCTTTATGAGAAACACAACTTCCTGCAACTTACGTTTTTTGAAGCTGGCGATATTCACTTTCTGTTCCAAGTAGACCTCTTCTGTGGAGTTGAAGAAATACCTGTATTTCTGGGTAGAAAACAATATGTCTGAGAAGCAGGAGCTTCTAGCACATTGGTTTCCTGTGAGAATTGAGCTCGTTTTGGAAGGAATACTTCCAGCATTTTATGTGTTTCAAGGTGGAGATACGCTGTCTGTGTTCCTTAAAGCTTACACTACTGAGTTGTAGAAAGAAATGTATCTTTCGAACAGAACCATTTTGTCATAGAAGCAGGAGCATCTACCCCATTGGTCCCTGTGAGAATGGCTTAGTTTTTGAAAGGGATGCTACCTGCAACTTAGGATTTTCCACGTGGACATAGGCCAACTGACCTCAATTGAAGAAAACCATGTGTCTCTTGAAGAAAACCAGCTATGATATAAGCAGGAGCATCTAACACATTATTTTTCTGGGAGATTGAGTTCTTTTTTCAATGGAATACATCCTACAATGTAGGTTTTTCAAGGTGGATATAGGCTCTCGATGTTCCAAATAGGTCTATTTAGCAGAATTACAGAAAGAGAGGTATCCCTTCAACGAAAACTATCAATGATAGAAGCAGGAACATCTAGCACATGGTTTTCCAGTAAGAATTGGGTAGCTTTTTAAAGAAGAAATTCCTGCATATCAGAGTATTCAAGGTGGAGGAAGGCTCGTTCTGTTCCCAATAGGTCCCTTTAGACATGCTGAATAAACACATATGTCATTCAAAAGAAAACCATCTGTATTTGAAAGCAGAAGCATCAAGCACATTGTTTCCCTGTGAGAATGAAGTCAGTTTCTGAAATGAATATTGTCTGTAACTTACGTGTTTCAATTTGAAGGTAGGCTCTCTTTGTTTCAAATAGGCGTATTCAGCAGAGTTGAAGAAACACATGGAACTTTCAAAAGAAAACCATTTGTGTTATAAGCAAGCACATTGAGGACTTTCTTTGCTCTGAGAATTGCCTTAGTTTTTCAATGACATTCTACGTGGAACTTAGGTTTTTCAAGGTGGAGATAGGCTCTGTTTGTTAGCACAGGTCTATTCAGCTGATTTGAAAAACATGTGTGCCACTCTAAAGAAAATGATCTATGTTAGATGTGCCACTGATAGCACATGGTTTCACAGTGACAACTGTGTTAGTTTTGAAAGGAATACTTCCTGCAAACCTGAGTTTACTAGGTGGAGAAGGCTCATTTGTGCCGAATTGGCCTATTCACCTGAGTAGAAAAAACACATCTAACATTCCAAGGAAAACCATCTGTGATAGAAACTGCAGCATCTAGACGGTGGTTTCCCTGTGAGAATTCAGTTACTTTTTGCAGTTAATCCTTCCTGAAAAGTTTGTTTTTCAGGATGCACTTAGGCTCTTTTGGATACTAAGAAGACTATTTAGCAGAGTTGAAGAAACACATGTACCTGTCTACGTAAAACCATTGGTGTTAGACCCAGGAACAAATCGCACATTATTTTGCTGTGAGAATTGTTCTGGTTTTTGTAAGGAATACTTCCTGCATATCAGAATTTACAAGGTGGAGAAAGGCTCATTTTCTTCGAAGTTGCCCTCTTCAGCTAAGTTGAGGAAACCCATGAACCTCATGATAGAAAATAATCTGTGTTACAAGCAGGAGCATCTAGCACATTGTTGTGAGAAACAGTTTTATTTCTGACGAGATATTTTCAGCAACGTAGGTTTCTCAGGGCGGTGATAGGCTCCATTTTTTCCAAAAGGCCTACTCAGCTGAGTTGAAGAAACTCATGCATCTTTCAAATGATAATCATTTGTGTTAGAAACACGAGTATGTACCACTTTGGTTCCCTTTGAGAACTCTTATTGTTCTTGGAAGGAATACTATCTGGAACTCAGGTTACTCAAGATGGAGATAGGCTCACTGTGTTCCAAATAGGCCTATTCCTCAGAGTTGCAGAAACACATACATCTCTCGAAATAAACCATGTGTGTTAGAAACAGGAGCACCTATCACTTTGTTTCCCTATGAGAATTGTGTTAGTTATTGAAAGGAATACTTCCTGCAACTTAGATTTTTCAAGCTGGCTATACCTGCTTTTTGTTCTAAACACACCTACTGAGCGGTATGGAAGAAAAACATGTATCTCTCAAAAACAAAACCTCTACAAAACATGCAGGAATATCTAGCAAATTACTTCGTGCAGAGAACTGAGTTAGTTTTTGAAATTAATACTTCCTGGAAATAGGTTCTTGATGGGGGAAATAGGCTCTGTGTGCCCCAATTACGCCTATTCCACTGGCTTAAAGATATCCATGTACATCTGTAATGAAAATCATCTGACTGGGGAGCGGGATAGCCTAGCACATTGTTCTCCTGTGGGAATTGAGTTTGTTTTGGGAAGGATTCTCAGGCAAATTAGGTGTTTCATTGAGGAGATAGCCTCTCTGTCTTCCAAACAGGACTTCAGCTGTGTAGAAGAACCAACCACATGTATCTTTTGAGAGAAAACCATTTGTGTTTGAAACACAAGAATCTAGCACATTGTTTCCCGATGAGAACTGAGTTTGGTTTTGGAATGAATACTCCCTGCAACTAATGTTTTTCAAGGAGGAGATAGGCTATTTTTCTTCCAAATAGTCCAATTCAGCTAAGATGAGGAAACTCATGTTGCACTGCAAGGACAAACAACTATGTGAGAAGCTCTAGCATCTAGCACAATGCTTACCTGAGAGAATTGAGGTTGTGTTTGAAAGGAATACCTCCTGCAAATCACAATTTGCATGGTGGAGGAAGGCTCATTTTGTTCAAAATAGGACTATTCCCCTAAGTTGAAGGAATTCATATATCTCTTGAAAGAAAACCACGGCGTGAGAAGTAGGAACATCTAGCACCTTCTTTCACTGTGAGAACTGAGTTAGTTTTGAAATGGGATATGGCCTGTCACATAGGTTTTTTCAGGTGGAGAAAGGCTCTCTTCCTTGCAAAAGGCCTATTCAGTTGAGTTCAAGATACACATGTATCTCTCGAAATAAAACCATCTGAGTTAGAAAGGGGAGCATTGAGCACCTTCTGTCCAAGTGAGAATTCACTGAGTTTTGGAAATTCTTCCTGCAAGTGAAGCTTTTCAAGGTGGAGAAAGGCTTTCTTTGTTCCAATTAGGCCTATTCAAGCCTTGCGGAGGAAATACATGTATGTCTTGAAAGTAAGCCATCTGTCTTAGAAGCAAAAGCATGTGGCACATTGTTTTTCTGTGAGAACTGAGTCAGCCTTTCATAAGGAATACTCACGTCAATGTTTGATTTTCAAGGTGGAGATATGCTCTCTTTGTTCCAAATAGGACTATTCTGTTGAGTTGGGAAAACGTATATGTCTTTTGAATGTATACTATTTGTTTTAGAAGCAGGAGCACGTACCACATTGGTTCCCTGCATAAATTGAGTTAATTTTTTAAAGGAATACTACCTGCAACTGAGGTTTTTCATGGTGGAGATAAGCTCTGCCTGTTCCCAATAGGCTCCCTCAGCTGAATTAAAGAAACACAGCTATGTCTTGAAAGAAAACCATTTTTGTCAGAAGCAGGAGAATCCAGCACATTATATCCCTGTGAGAATTGAAGTCGGGTCTGTATGGACTACATCTGCATCTTAGGGTTTACAAGGTGGACTTGGGTGCCCTTTTGTCCAAATCGGCCTATTCATGTGACTTGAAAAACACATGTATCTCCCGAAAGAAAATCATCTCTGGTAGAATCAGGAGCATAAGATACCTTGTTTCCTATGAGAAATCACTTTGCTTTATGAGAAACACAACTTCCTGCAACTTACGTTTTTTGAAGCTGGCGATATTCACTTTCTGTTCCAAGTAGACCTCTTCTGTGGAGTTGAAGAAATACCTGTATTTCTGGGTAGAAAACAATACGTCTGAGAAGCAGGAGCTTCTAGCACATTGGTTTCCTGTGAGAATTGAGCTCGTTTTGGAAGGAATACTTCCAGCATTTTATGTGTTTCAAGGTGGAGATACGCTGTCTGTGTTCCTTAAAGCTTACACTACTGAGTTGTAGAAAGAAATGTATCTTTCGAACAGAACCATTTTGTCATAGAAGCAGGAGCATCTACCCCATTGGTCCCTGTGAGAATGGCTTAGTTTTTGAAAGGGATGCTACCTGCAACTTAGGATTTTCCACGTGGACATAGGCCAACTGACCTCAATTGAAGAAAACCATGTGTCTCTTGAAGAAAACCAGCTGTGATATAAGCAGGAGCATCTAACACATTATTTTTCTGGGAGATTGAGTTCTTTTTTCAATGGAATACATCCTACAATGTAGGTTTTTCAAGGTGGATATAGGCTCTCGATGTTCCAAATAGGTCTATTTAGCAGAATTACAGAAAGAGAGGTATCCCTTCAACGAAAACTATCAATGATAGAAGCAGGAACATCTAGCACATGGTTTTCCAGTAAGAATTGGGTAGCTTTTTAAAGAAGAAATTCCTGCATATCAGAGTATTCAAGGTGGAGGAAGGCTCGTTCTGTTCCCAATAGGTCCCTTTAGACATGCTGAATAAACACATATGTCATTCAAAAGAAAACCATCTGTATTTGAAAGCAGAAGCATCAAGCACATTGTTTCCCTGTGAGAATGAAGTCAGTTTCTGAAATGAATATTGTCTGTAACTTACGTGTTTCAATTTGAAGGTAGGCTCTCTTTGTTTCAAATAGGCGTATTCAGCAGAGTTGAAGAAACACATGGAACTTTCAAAAGAAAACCATTTGTGTTATAAGCAAGCACATTGAGGACTTTCTTTGCTCTGAGAATTGCCTTAGTTTTTCAATGACATTCTACGTGGAACTTAGGTTTTTCAAGGTGGAGATAGGCTCTGTTTGTTAGCACAGGTCTATTCAGCTGATTTGAAAAACATGTGTGCCACTCTAAAGAAAATGATCTATGTTAGATGTGCCACTGATAGCACATGGTTTCACAGTGACAACTGTGTTAGTTTTGAAAGGAATACTTCCTGCAAACCTGAGTTTACTAGGTGGAGAAGGCTCATTTGTGCCGAATTGGCCTATTCACCTGAGTAGAAAAAACACATCTAACATTCCAAGGAAAACCATCTGTGATAGAAACTGCAGCATCTAGACGGTGGTTTCCCTGTGAGAATTCAGTTATTTTTTGCAGTTAATCCTTCCTGAAAAGTTTGTTTTTCAGGATGCACTTAGGCTCTTTTGGATACTAAGAAGACTATTTAGCAGAGTTGAAGAAACACATGTACCTGTCTACGTAAAACCATTGGTGTTAGACCCAGGAACAAATCGCACATTATTTTGCTGTGAGAATTGTTCTGGTTTTTGTAAGGAATACTTCCTGCATATCAGAATTTACAAGGTGGAGAAAGGCTCATTTTCTTCGAAGTTGCCCTCTTCAGCTAAGTTGAGGAAACCCATGAACCTCATGATAGAAAATAATCTGTGTTACAAGCAGGAGCATCTAGCACATTGTTTGTTGTGAGAAACAGTTTTATTTCTGACGAGATATTTTCAGCAACGTAGGTTTCTCAGGGCGGTGATAGGCTCCATTTTTTCCAAAAGGCCTACTCAGCTGAGTTGAAGAAACTCATGCATCTTTCAAATGATAATCATTTGTGTTAGAAACACGAGTATGTACCACTTTGGTTCCCTTTGAGAACTCTTATTGTTCTTGGAAGGAATACTATCTGGAACTCAGGTTACTCAAGATGGAGATAGGCTCACTGTGTTCCAAATAGGCCTATTCCTCAGAGTTGCAGAAACACATACATCTCTCGAAATAAACCATGTGTGTTAGAAACAGGAGCACCTATCACTTTGTTTCCCTATGAGAATTGTGTTAGTTATTGAAAGGAATACTTCCTGCAACTTAGATTTTTCAAGCTGGCTATACCTGCTTTTTGTTCTAAACACACCTACTGAGCGGTATGGAAGAAAAACATGTATCTCTCAAAAACAAAACCTCTACAAAACATGCAGGAATATCTAGCAAATTACTTCGTGCAGAGAACTGAGTTAGTTTTTGAAATTAATACTTCCTGGAAATAGGTTCTTGATGGGGGAAATAGGCTCTGTGTGCCCCAATTACGCCTATTCCACTGGCTTAAAGATATCCATGTACATCTGTAATGAAAATCATCTGACTGGGGAGCGGGATAGCCTAGCACATTGTTCTCCTGTGGGAATTGAGTTTGTTTTGGGAAGGATTCTCAGGCAAATTAGGTGTTTCATTGAGGAGATAGCCTCTCTGTCTTCCAAACAGGACTTCAGCTGTGTAGAAGAACCAACCACATGTATCTTTTGAGAGAAAACCATTTGTGTTTGAAACACAAGAATCTAGCACATTGTTTCCCGATGAGAACTGAGTTTGGTTTTGGAATGAATACTCCCTGCAACTAATGTTTTTCAAGGAGGAGATAGGCTATTTTTCTTCCAAATAGTCCAATTCAGCTAAGATGAGGAAACTCATGTTGCACTGCAAGGACAAACAACTATGTGAGAAGCTCTAGCATCTAGCACAATGCTTACCTGAGAGAATTGAGGTTGTGTTTGAAAGGAATACCTCCTGCAAATCACAATTTGCATGGTGGAGGAAGGCTCATTTTGTTCAAAATAGGACTATTCCCCTAAGTTGAAGGAATTCGTATATCTCTTGAAAGAAAACCACGGCGTGAGAAGTAGGAACATCTAGCACCTTCTTTCACTGTGAGAACTGAGTTAGTTTTGAAATGGGATATGGCCTGTCACATAGGTTTTTTCAGGTGGAGAAAGGCTCTCTTCCTTGCAAAAGGCCTATTCAGTTGAGTTCAAGATACACATGTATCTCTCGAAATAAAACCATCTGAGTTAGAAAGGGGAGCATTGAGCACCTTCTGTCCAAGTGAGAATTCACTGAGTTTTGGAAATTCTTCCTGCAAGTGAAGCTTTTCAAGGTGGAGAAAGGCTTTCTTTGTTCCAATTAGGCCTATTCAAGCCTTGCGGAGGAAATACATGTATGTCTTGAAAGTAAGCCATCTGTCTTAGAAGCAAAAGCATGTGGCACATTGTTTTTCTGTGAGAACTGAGTCAGCCTTTCATAAGGAATACTCACGTCAATGTTTGATTTTCAAGGTGGAGATATGCTCTCTTTGTTCCAAATAGGACTATTCTGTTGAGTTGGGGAAACGTATATGTCTTTTGAATGTATACTATTTGTTTTAGAAGCAGGAGCACGTACCACATTGGTTCCCTGCATAAATTGAGTTAATTTTTTAAAGGAATACTACCTGCAACTGAGGTTTTTCATGGTGGAGATAAGCTCTGCCTGTTCCCAATAGGCTCCCTCAGCTGAATTAAAGAAACACAGCTATGTCTTGAAAGAAAACCATTTTTGTCAGAAGCAGGAGAATCCAGCACATTATATCCCTGTGAGAATTGAAGTCGGGTCTGTATGGACTACATCTGCATCTTAGGGTTTACAAGGTGGACTTGGGTGCCCTTTTGTCCAAATCGGCCTATTCATGTGACTTGAAAAACACATGTATCTCCCGAAAGAAAATCATCTCTGGTAGAATCAGGAGCATAAGATACCTTGTTTCCTATGAGAAATCACTTTGCTTTATGAGAAACACAACTTCCTGCAACTTACGTTTTTTGAAGCTGGCGATATTCACTTTCTGTTCCAAGTAGACCTCTTCTGTGGAGTTGAAGAAATACCTGTATTTCTGGGTAGAAAACAATATGTCTGAGAAGCAGGACCTTCTAGCACATTGGTTTCCTGTGAGAATTGAGCTCGTTTTGGAAGGAATACTTCCAGCATTTTATGTGTTTCAAGGTGGAGATACGCTGTCTGTGTTCCTTAAAGCTTACACTACTGAGTTGTAGAAAGAAATGTATCTTTCGAACAGAACCATTTTGTCATAGAAGCAGGAGCATCTACCCCATTGGTCCCTGTGAGAATGGCTTAGTTTTTGAAAGGGATGCTACCTGCAACTTAGGATTTTCCACGTGGACATAGGCCAACTGACCTCAATTGAAGAAAACCATGTGTCTCTTGAAGAAAACCAGCTATGATATAAGCAGGAGCATCTAACACATTATTTTTCTGGGAGATTGAGTTCTTTTTTCAATGGAATACATCCTACAATGTAGGTTTTTCAAGGTGGATATAGGCTCTCGATGTTCCAAATAGGTCTATTTAGCAGAATTACAGAAAGAGAGGTATCCCTTCAACGAAAACTATCAATGATAGAAGCAGGAACATCTAGCACATGGTTTTCCAGTAAGAATTGGGTAGCTTTTTAAAGAAGAAATTCCTGCATATCAGAGTATTCAAGGTGGAGGAAGGCTCGTTCTGTTCCCAATAGGTCCCTTTAGACATGCTGAATAAACACATATGTCATTCAAAAGAAAACCATCTGTATTTGAAAGCAGAAGCATCAAGCACATTGTTTCCCTGTGAGAATGAAGTCAGTTTCTGAAATGAATATTGTCTGTAACTTACGTGTTTCAATTTGAAGGTAGGCTCTCTTTGTTTCAAATAGGCGTATTCAGCAGAGTTGAAGAAACACATGGAACTTTCAAAAGAAAACCATTTGTGTTATAAGCAAGCACATTGAGGACTTTCTTTGCTCTGAGAATTGCCTTAGTTTTTCAATGACATTCTACGTGGAACTTAGGTTTTTCAAGGTGGAGATAGGCTCTGTTTGTTAGCACAGGTCTATTCAGCTGATTTGAAAAACATGTGTGCCACTCTAAAGAAAATGATCTATGTTAGATGTGCCACTGATAGCACATGGTTTCACAGTGACAACTGTGTTAGTTTTGAAAGGAATACTTCCTGCAAACCTGAGTTTACTAGGTGGAGAAGGCTCATTTGTGCCGAATTGGCCTATTCACCTGAGTAGAAAAAACACATCTAACATTCCAAGGAAAACCATCTGTGATAGAAACTGCAGCATCTAGACGGTGGTTTCCCTGTGAGAATTCAGTTACTTTTTGCAGTTAATCCTTCCTGAAAAGTTTGTTTTTCAGGATGCACTTAGGCTCTTTTGGATACTAAGAAGACTATTTAGCAGAGTTGAAGAAACACATGTACCTGTCTACGTAAAACCATTGGTGTTAGACCCAGGAACAAATCGCACATTATTTTGCTGTGAGAATTGTTCTGGTTTTTGTAAGGAATACTTCCTGCATATCAGAATTTACAAGGTGGAGAAAGGCTCATTTTCTTCGAAGTTGCCCTCTTCAGCTAAGTTGAGGAAACCCATGAACCTCATGATAGAAAATAATCTGTGTTACAAGCAGGAGCATCTAGCACATTGTTTGTTGTGAGAAACAGTTTTATTTCTGACGAGATATTTTCAGCAACGTAGGTTTCTCAGGGCGGTGATAGGCTCCATTTTTTCCAAAAGGCCTACTCAGCTGAGTTGAAGAAACTCATGCATCTTTCAAATGATAATCATTTGTGTTAGAAACACGAGTATGTACCACTTTGGTTCCCTTTGAGAACTCTTATTGTTCTTGGAAGGAATACTATCTGGAACTCAGGTTACTCAAGATGGAGATAGGCTCACTGTGTTCCAAATAGGCCTATTCCTCAGAGTTGCAGAAACACATACATCTCTCGAAATAAACCATGTGTGTTAGAAACAGGAGCACCTATCACTTTGTTTCCCTATGAGAATTGTGTTAGTTATTGAAAGGAATACTTCCTGCAACTTAGATTTTTCAAGCTGGCTATACCTGCTTTTTGTTCTAAACACACCTACTGAGCGGTATGGAAGAAAAACATGTATCTCTCAAAAACAAAACCTCTGCAAAACATGCAGGAATATCTAGCAAATTACTTCGTGCAGAGAACTGAGTTAGTTTTTGAAATTAATACTTCCTGGAAATAGGTTCTTGATGGGGGAAATAGGCTCTGTGTGCCCCAATTACGCCTATTCCACTGGCTTAAAGATATCCATGTACATCTGTAATGAAAATCATCTGACTGGGGAGCGGGATAGCCTAGCACATTGTTCTCCTGTGGGAATTGAGTTTGTTTTGGGAAGGATTCTCAGGCAAATTAGGTGTTTCATTGAGGAGATAGCCTCTCTGTCTTCCAAACAGGACTTCAGCTGTGTAGAAGAACCAACCACATGTATCTTTTGAGAGAAAACCATTTGTGTTTGAAACACAAGAATCTAGCACATTGTTTCCCGATGAGAACTGAGTTTGGTTTTGGAATGAATACTCCCTGCAACTAATGTTTTTCAAGGAGGAGATAGGCTATTTTTCTTCCAAATAGTCCAATTCAGCTAAGATGAGGAAACTCATGTTGCACTGCAAGGACAAACAACTATGTGAGAAGCTCTAGCATCTAGCACAATGCTTACCTGAGAGAATTGAGGTTGTGTTTGAAAGGAATACCTCCTGCAAATCACAATTTGCATGGTGGAGGAAGGCTCATTTTGTTCAAAATAGGACTATTCCCCTAAGTTGAAGGAATTCATATATCTCTTGAAAGAAAACCACGGCGTGAGAAGTAGGAACATCTAGCACCTTCTTTCACTGTGAGAACTGAGTTAGTTTTGAAATGGGATATGGCCTGTCACATAGGTTTTTTCAGGTGGAGAAAGGCTCTCTTCCTTGCAAAAGGCCTATTCAGTTGAGTTCAAGATACACATGTATCTCTCGAAATAAAACCATCTGAGTTAGAAAGGGGAGCATTGAGCACCTTCTGTCCAAGTGAGAATTCACTGAGTTTTGGAAATTCTTCCTGCAAGTGAAGCTTTTCAAGGTGGAGAAAGGCTTTCTTTGTTCCAATTAGGCCTATTCAAGCCTTGCGGAGGAAATACATGTATGTCTTGAAAGTAAGCCATCTGTCTTAGAAGCAAAAGCATGTGGCACATTGTTTTTCTGTGAGAACTGAGTCAGCCTTTCATAAGGAATACTCACGTCAATGTTTGATTTTCAAGGTGGAGATATGCTCTCTTTGTTCCAAATAGGACTATTCTGTTGAGTTGGGAAAACGTATATGTCTTTTGAATGTATACTATTTGTTTTAGAAGCAGGAGCACGTACCACATTGGTTCCCTGCATAAATTGAGTTAATTTTTTAAAGGAATACTACCTGCAACTGAGGTTTTTCATGGTGGAGATAAGCTCTGCCTGTTCCCAATAGGCTCCCTCAGCTGAATTAAAGAAACACAGCTATGTCTTGAAAGAAAACCATTTTTGTCAGAAGCAGGAGAATCCAGCACATTATATCCCTGTGAGAATTGAAGTCGGGTCTGTATGGACTACATCTGCATCTTAGGGTTTACAAGGTGGACTTGGGTGCCCTTTTGTCCAAATCGGCCTATTCATGTGACTTGAAAAACACATGTATCTCCCGAAAGAAAATCATCTCTGGTAGAATCAGGAGCATAAGATACCTTGTTTCCTATGAGAAATCACTTTGCTTTATGAGAAACACAACTTCCTGCAACTTACGTTTTTTGAAGCTGGCGATATTCACTTTCTGTTCCAAGTAGACCTCTTCTGTGGAGTTGAAGAAATACCTGTATTTCTGGGTAGAAAACAATACCTCTGAGAAGCAGGAGCTTCTAGCACATTGGTTTCCTGTGAGAATTGAGCTCGTTTTGGAAGGAATACTTCCAGCATTTTATGTGTTTCAAGGTGGAGATACGCTGTCTGTGTTCCTTAAAGCTTACACTACTGAGTTGTAGAAAGAAATGTATCTTTCGAACAGAACAATTTTGTCATAGAAGCAGGAGCATCTACCCCATTGGTCCCTGTGAGAATGGCTTAGTTTTTGAAAGGGATGCTACCTGCAACTTAGGATTTTCCACGTGGACATAGGCCAACTGACCTCAATTGAAGAAAACCATGTGTCTCTTGAAGAAAACCAGCTGTGATATAAGCAGGAGCATCTAACACATTATTTTTCTGGGAGATTGAGTTCTTTTTTCAATGGAATACATCCTACAATGTAGGTTTTTCAAGGTGGATATAGGCTCTCGATGTTCCAAATAGGTCTATTTAGCAGAATTACAGAAAGAGAGGTATCCCTTCAACGAAAACTATCAATGATAGAAGCAGGAACATCTAGCACATGGTTTTCCAGTAAGAATTGGGTAGCTTTTTAAAGAAGAAATTCCTGCATATCAGAGTATTCAAGGTGGAGGAAGGCTCGTTCTGTTCCCAATAGGTCCCTTTAGACATGCTGAATAAACACATATGTCATTCAAAAGAAAACCATCTGTATTTGAAAGCAGAAGCATCAAGCACATTGTTTCCCTGTGAGAATGAAGTCAGTTTCTGAAATGAATATTGTCTGTAACTTACGTGTTTCAATTTGAAGGTAGGCTCTCTTTGTTTCAAATAGGCGTATTCAGCAGAGTTGAAGAAACACATGGAACTTTCAAAAGAAAACCATTTGTGTTATAAGCAAGCACATTGAGGACTTTCTTTGCTCTGAGAATTGCCTTAGTTTTTCAATGACATTCTACGTGGAACTTAGGTTTTTCAAGGTGGAGATAGGCTCTGTTTGTTAGCACAGGTCTATTCAGCTGATTTGAAAAACATGTGTGCCACTCTAAAGAAAATGATCTATGTTAGATGTGCCACTGCTAGCACATGGTTTCACAGTGACAACTGTGTTAGTTTTGAAAGGAATACTTCCTGCAAACCTGAGTTTACTAGGTGGAGAAGGCTCATTTGTGCCGAATTGGCCTATTCACCTGAGTAGAAAAAACACATCTAACATTCCAAGGAAAACCATCTGTGATAGAAACTGCAGCATCTAGACGGTGGTTTCCCTGTGAGAATTCAGTTATTTTTTGCAGTTAATCCTTCCTGAAAAGTTTGTTTTTCAGGATGCACTTAGGCTCTTTTGGATACTAAGAAGACTATTTAGCAGAGTTGAAGAAACACATGTACCTGTCTACGTAAAACCATTGGTGTTAGACCCAGGAACAAATCGCACATTATTTTGCTGTGAGAATTGTTCTGGTTTTTGTAAGGAATACTTCCTGCATATCAGAATTTACAAGGTGGAGAAAGGCTCATTTTCTTCGAAGTTGCCCTCTTCAGCTAAGTTGAGGAAACCCATGAACCTCATGATAGAAAATAATCTGTGTTACAAGCAGGAGCATCTAGCACATTGTTTGTTGTGAGAAACAGTTTTATTTCTGACGAGATATTTTCAGCAACGTAGGTTTCTCAGGGCGGTGATAGGCTCCATTTTTTCCAAAAGGCCTACTCAGCTGAGTTGAAGAAACTCATGCATCTTTCAAATGATAATCATTTGTGTTAGAAACACGAGTATGTACCACTTTGGTTCCCTTTGAGAACTCTTATTGTTCTTGGAAGGAATACTATCTGGAACTCAGGTTACTCAAGATGGAGATAGGCTCACTGTGTTCCAAATAGGCCTATTCCTCAGAGTTGCAGAAACACATACATCTCTCGAAATAAACCATGTGTGTTAGAAACAGGAGCACCTATCACTTTGTTTCCCTATGAGAATTGTGTTAGTTATTGAAAGGAATACTTCCTGCAACTTAGATTTTTCAAGCTGGCTATACCTGCTTTTTGTTCTAAACACACCTACTGAGCGGTATGGAAGAAAAACATGTATCTCTCAAAAACAAAACCTCTACAAAACATGCAGGAATATCTAGCAAATTACTTCGTGCAGAGAACTGAGTTAGTTTTTGAAATTAATACTTCCTGGAAATAGGTTCTTGATGGGGGAAATAGGCTCTGTGTGCCCCAATTACGCCTATTCCACTGGCTTAAAGATATCCATGTACATCTGTAATGAAAATCATCTGACTGGGGAGCGGGATAGCCTAGCACATTGTTCTCCTGTGGGAATTGAGTTTGTTTTGGGAAGGATTCTCAGGCAAATTAGGTGTTTCATTGAGGAGATAGCCTCTCTGTCTTCCAAACAGGACTTCAGCTGTGTAGAAGAACCAACCACATGTATCTTTTGAGAGAAAACCATTTGTGTTTGAAACACAAGAATCTAGCACATTGTTTCCCGATGAGAACTGAGTTTGGTTTTGGAATGAATACTCCCTGCAACTAATGTTTTTCAAGGAGGAGATAGGCTATTTTTCTTCCAAATAGTCCAATTCAGCTAAGATGAGGAAACTCATGTTGCACTGCAAGGACAAACAACTATGTGAGAAGCTCTAGCATCTAGCACAATGCTTACCTGAGAGAATTGAGGTTGTGTTTGAAAGGAATACCTCCTGCAAATCACAATTTGCATGGTGGAGGAAGGCTCATTTTGTTCAAAATAGGACTATTCCCCTAAGTTGAAGGAATTCGTATATCTCTTGAAAGAAAACCACGGCGTGAGAAGTAGGAACATCTAGCACCTTCTTTCACTGTGAGAACTGAGTTAGTTTTGAAATGGGATATGGCCTGTCACATAGGTTTTTTCAGGTGGAGAAAGGCTCTCTTCCTTGCAAAAGGCCTATTCAGTTGAGTTCAAGATACACATGTATCTCTCGAAATAAAACCATCTGAGTTAGAAAGGGGAGCATTGAGCACCTTCTGTCCAAGTGAGAATTCACTGAGTTTTGGAAATTCTTCCTGCAAGTGAAGCTTTTCAAGGTGGAGAAAGGCTTTCTTTGTTCCAATTAGGCCTATTCAAGCCTTGCGGAGGAAATACATGTATGTCTTGAAAGTAAGCCATCTGTCTTAGAAGCAAAAGCATGTGGCACATTGTTTTTCTGTGAGAACTGAGTCAGCCTTTCATAAGGAATACTCACGTCAATGTTTGATTTTCAAGGTGGAGATATGCTCTCTTTGTTCCAAATAGGACTATTCTGTTGAGTTGGGAAAACGTATATGTCTTTTGAATGTATACTATTTGTTTTAGAAGCAGGAGCACGTACCACATTCGTTCCCTGCATAAATTGAGTTAATTTTTTAAAGGAATACTACCTGCAACTGAGGTTTTTCATGGTGGAGATAAGCTCTGCCTGTTCCCAATAGGCTCCCTCAGCTGAATTAAAGAAACACAGCTATGTCTTGAAAGAAAACCATTTTTGTCAGAAGCAGGAGAATCCAGCACATTATATCCCTGTGAGAATTGAAGTCGGGTCTGTATGGACTACATCTGCATCTTAGGGTTTACAAGGTGGACTTGGGTGCCCTTTTGTCCAAATCGGCCTATTCATGTGACTTGAAAAACACATGTATCTCCCGAAAGAAAATCATCTCTGGTAGAATCAGGAGCATAAGATACCTTGTTTCCTATGAGAAATCACTTTGCTTTATGAGAAACACAACTTCCTGCAACTTACGTTTTTTGAAGCTGGCGATATTCACTTTCTGTTCCAAGTAGACCTCTTCTGTGGAGTTGAAGAAATACCTGTATTTCTGGGTAGAAAACAATACCTCTGAGAAGCAGGAGCTTCTAGCACATTGGTTTCCTGTGAGAATTGAGCTCGTTTTGGAAGGAATACTTCCAGCATTTTATGTGTTTCAAGGTGGAGATACGCTGTCTGTGTTCCTTAAAGCTTACACTACTGAGTTGTAGAAAGAAATGTATCTTTCGAACAGAACAATTTTGTCATAGAAGCAGGAGCATCTACCCCATTGGTCCCTGTGAGAATGGCTTAGTTTTTGAAAGGGATGCTACCTGCAACTTAGGATTTTCCACGTGGACATAGGCCAACTGACCTCAATTGAAGAAAACCATGTGTCTCTTGAAGAAAACCAGCTGTGATATAAGCAGGAGCATCTAACACATTATTTTTCTGGGAGATTGAGTTCTTTTTTCAATGGAATACATCCTACAATGTAGGTTTTTCAAGGTGGATATAGGCTCTCGATGTTCCAAATAGGTCTATTTAGCAGAATTACAGAAAGAGAGGTATCCCTTCAACGAAAACTATCAATGATAGAAGCAGGAACATCTAGCACATGGTTTTCCAGTAAGAATTGGGTAGCTTTTTAAAGAAGAAATTCCTGCATATCAGAGTATTCAAGGTGGAGGAAGGCTCGTTCTGTTCCCAATAGGTCCCTTTAGACATGCTGAATAAACACATATGTCATTCAAAAGAAAACCATCTGTATTTGAAAGCAGAAGCATCAAGCACATTGTTTCCCTGTGAGAATGAAGTCAGTTTCTGAAATGAATATTGTCTGTAACTTACGTGTTTCAATTTGAAGGTAGGCTCTCTTTGTTTCAAATAGGCGTATTCAGCAGAGTTGAAGAAACACATGGAACTTTCAAAAGAAAACCATTTGTGTTATAAGCAAGCACATTGAGGACTTTCTTTGCTCTGAGAATTGCCTTAGTTTTTCAATGACATTCTACGTGGAACTTAGGTTTTTCAAGGTGGAGATAGGCTCTGTTTGTTAGCACAGGTCTATTCAGCTGATTTGAAAAACATGTGTGCCACTCTAAAGAAAATGATCTATGTTAGATGTGCCACTGATAGCACATGGTTTCACAGTGACAACTGTGTTAGTTTTGAAAGGAATACTTCCTGCAAACCTGAGTTTACTAGGTGGAGAAGGCTCATTTGTGCCGAATTGGCCTATTCACCTGAGTAGAAAAAACACATCTAACATTCCAAGGAAAACCATCTGTGATAGAAACTGCAGCATCTAGACGGTGGTTTCCCTGTGAGAATTCAGTTACTTTTTGCAGTTAATCCTTCCTGAAAAGTTTGTTTTTCAGGATGCACTTAGGCTCTTTTGGATACTAAGAAGACTATTTAGCAGAGTTGAAGAAACACATGTACCTGTCTACGTAAAACCATTGGTGTTAGACCCAGGAACAAATCGCACATTATTTTGCTGTGAGAATTGTTCTGGTTTTTGTAAGGAATACTTCCTGCATATCAGAATTTACAAGGTGGAGAAAGGCTCATTTTCTTCGAAGTTGCCCTCTTCAGCTAAGTTGAGGAAACCCATGAACCTCATGATAGAAAATAATCTGTGTTACAAGCAGGAGCATCTAGCACATTGTTTGTTGTGAGAAACAGTTTTATTTCTGACGAGATATTTTCAGCAACGTAGGTTTCTCAGGGCGGTGATAGGCTCCATTTTTTCCAAAAGGCCTACTCAGCTGAGTTGAAGAAACTCATGCATCTTTCAAATGATAATCATTTGTGTTAGAAACACGAGTATGTACCACTTTGGTTCCCTTTGAGAACTCTTATTGTTCTTGGAAGGAATACTATCTGGAACTCAGGTTACTCAAGATGGAGATAGGCTCACTGTGTTCCAAATAGGCCTATTCCTCAGAGTTGCAGAAACACATACATCTCTCGAAATAAACCATGTGTGTTAGAAACAGGAGCACCTATCACTTTGTTTCCCTATGAGAATTGTGTTAGTTATTGAAAGGAATACTTCCTGCAACTTAGATTTTTCAAGCTGGCTATACCTGCTTTTTGTTCTAAACACACCTACTGAGCGGTATGGAAGAAAAACATGTATCTCTCAAAAACAAAACCTCTACAAAACATGCAGGAATATCTAGCAAATTACTTCGTGCAGAGAACTGAGTTAGTTTTTGAAATTAATACTTCCTGGAAATAGGTTCTTGATGGGGGAAATAGGCTCTGTGTGCCCCAATTACGCCTATTCCACTGGCTTAAAGATATCCATGTACATCTGTAATGAAAATCATCTGACTGGGGAGCGGGATAGCCTAGCACATTGTTCTCCTGTGGGAATTGAGTTTGTTTTGGGAAGGATTCTCAGGCAAATTAGGTGTTTCATTGAGGAGATAGCCTCTCTGTCTTCCAAACAGGACTTCAGCTGTGTAGAAGAACCAACCACATGTATCTTTTGAGAGAAAACCATTTGTGTTTGAAACACAAGAATCTAGCACATTGTTTCCCGATGAGAACTGAGTTTGGTTTTGGAATGAATACTCCCTGCAACTAATGTTTTTCAAGGAGGAGATAGGCTATTTTTGTTCCAAATAGTCCAATTCAGCTAAGATGAGGAAACTCATGTTGCACTGCAAGGACAAACAACTATGTGAGAAGCTCTAGCATCTAGCACAATGCTTACCTGAGAGAATTGAGGTTGTGTTTGAAAGGAATACCTCCTGCAAATCACAATTTGCATGGTGGAGGAAGGCTCATTTTGTTCAAAATAGGACTATTCCCCTAAGTTGAAGGAATTCATATATCTCTTGAAAGAAAACCACGGCGTGAGAAGTAGGAACATCTAGCACCTTCTTTCACTGTGAGAACTGAGTTAGTTTTGAAATGGGATATGGCCTGTCACATAGGTTTTTTCAGGTGGAGAAAGGCTCTCTTCCTTGCAAAAGGCCTATTCAGTTGAGTTCAAGATACACATGTATCTCTCGAAATAAAACCATCTGAGTTAGAAAGGGGAGCATTGAGCACCTTCTGTCCAAGTGAGAATTCACTGAGTTTTGGAAATTCTTCCTGCAAGTGAAGCTTTTCAAGGTGGAGAAAGGCTTTCTTTGTTCCAATTAGGCCTATTCAAGCCTTGCGGAGGAAATACATGTATGTCTTGAAAGTAAGCCATCTGTCTTAGAAGCAAAAGCATGTGGCACATTGTTTTTCTGTGAGAACTGAGTCAGCCTTTCATAAGGAATACTCACGTCAATGTTTGATTTTCAAGGTGGAGATATGCTCTCTTTGTTCCAAATAGGACTATTCTGTTGAGTTGGGAAAACGTATATGTCTTTTGAATGTATACTATTTGTTTTAGAAGCAGGAGCACGTACCACATTGGTTCCCTGCATAAATTGAGTTAATTTTTTAAAGGAATACTACCTGCAACTGAGGTTTTTCATGGTGGAGATAAGCTCTGCCTGTTCCCAATAGGCTCCCTCAGCTGAATTAAAGAAACACAGCTATGTCTTGAAAGAAAACCATTTTTGTCAGAAGCAGGAGAATCCAGCACATTATATCCCTGTGAGAATTGAAGTCGGGTCTGTATGGACTACATCTGCATCTTAGGGTTTACAAGGTGGACTTGGGTGCCCTTTTGTCCAAATCGGCCTATTCATGTGACTTGAAAAACACATGTATCTCCCGAAAGAAAATCATCTCTGGTAGAATCAGGAGCATAAGATACCTTGTTTCCTATGAGAAATCACTTTGCTTTATGAGAAACACAACTTCCTGCAACTTACGTTTTTTGAAGCTGGCGATATTCACTTTCTGTTCCAAGTAGACCTCTTCTGTGGAGTTGAAGAAATACCTGTATTTCTGGGTAGAAAACAATACCTCTGAGAAGCAGGAGCTTCTAGCACATTGGTTTCCTGTGAGAATTGAGCTCGTTTTGGAAGGAATACTTCCAGCATTTTATGTGTTTCAAGGTGGAGATACGCTGTCTGTGTTCCTTAAAGCTTACACTACTGAGTTGTAGAAAGAAATGTATCTTTCGAACAGAACAATTTTGTCATAGAAGCAGGAGCATCTACCCCATTGGTCCCTGTGAGAATGGCTTAGTTTTTGAAAGGGATGCTACCTGCAACTTAGGATTTTCCACGTGGACATAGGCCAACTGACCTCAATTGAAGAAAACCATGTGTCTCTTGAAGAAAACCAGCTGTGATATAAGCAGGAGCATCTAACACATTATTTTTCTGGGAGATTGAGTTCTTTTTTCAATGGAATACATCCTACAATGTAGGTTTTTCAAGGTGGATATAGGCTCTCGATGTTCCAAATAGGTCTATTTAGCAGAATTACAGAAAGAGAGGTATCCCTTCAACGAAAACTATCAATGATAGAAGCAGGAACATCTAGCACATGGTTTTCCAGTAAGAATTGGGTAGCTTTTTAAAGAAGAAATTCCTGCATATCAGAGTATTCAAGGTGGAGGAAGGCTCGTTCTGTTCCCAATAGGTCCCTTTAGACATGCTGAATAAACACATATGTCATTCAAAAGAAAACCATCTGTATTTGAAAGCAGAAGCATCAAGCACATTGTTTCCCTGTAAGAATGAAGTCAGTTTCTGAAATGAATATTGTCTGTAACTTACGTGTTTCAATTTGAAGGTAGGCTCTCTTTGTTTCAAATAGGCGTATTCAGCAGAGTTGAAGAAACACATGGAACTTTCAAAAGAAAACCATTTGTGTTATAAGCAAGCACATTGAGGACTTTCTTTGCTCTGAGAATTGCCTTAGTTTTTCAATGACATTCTACGTGGAACTTAGGTTTTTCAAGGTGGAGATAGGCTCTGTTTGTTAGCACAGGTCTATTCAGCTGATTTGAAAAACATGTGTGCCACTCTAAAGAAAATGATCTATGTTAGATGTGCCACTGATAGCACATGGTTTCACAGTGACAACTGTGTTAGTTTTGAAAGGAATACTTCCTGCAAACCTGAGTTTACTAGGTGGAGAAGGCTCATTTGTGCCGAATTGGCCTATTCACCTGAGTAGAAAAAACACATCTAACATTCCAAGGAAAACCATCTGTGATAGAAACTGCAGCATCTAGACGGTGGTTTCCCTGTGAGAATTCAGTTATTTTTTGCAGTTAATCCTTCCTGAAAAGTTTGTTTTTCAGGATGCACTTAGGCTCTTTTGGATACTAAGAAGACTATTTAGCAGAGTTGAAGAAACACATGTACCTGTCTACGTAAAACCATTGGTGTTAGACCCAGGAACAAATCGCACATTATTTTGCTGTGAGAATTGTTCTGGTTTTTGTAAGGAATACTTCCTGCATATCAGAATTTACAAGGTGGAGAAAGGCTCATTTTCTTCGAAGTTGCCCTCTTCAGCATGAACCTCATGATAGAAAATAATCTGTGTTACAAGCAGGAGCATCTAGCACATTGTTTGTTGTGAGAAACAGTTTTATTTCTGACGAGATATTTTCAGCAACGTAGGTTTCTCAGGGCGGTGATAGGCTCCATTTTTTCCAAAAGGCCTACTCAGCTGAGTTGAAGAAACTCATGCATCTTTCAAATGATAATCATTTGTGTTAGAAACACGAGTATGTACCACTTTGGTTCCCTTTGAGAACTCTTATTGTTCTTGGAAGGAATACTATCTGGAACTCAGGTTACTCAAGATGGAGATAGGCTCACTGTGTTCCAAATAGGCCTATTCCTCAGAGTTGCAGAAACACATACATCTCTCGAAATAAACCATGTGTGTTAGAAACAGGAGCACCTATCACTTTGTTTCCCTATGAGAATTGTGTTAGTTATTGAAAGGAATACTTCCTGCAACTTAGATTTTTCAAGCTGGCTATACCTGCTTTTTGTTCTAAACACACCTACTGAGCGGTATGGAAGAAAAACATGTATCTCTCAAAAACAAAACCTCTACAAAACATGCAGGAATATCTAGCAAATTACTTCGTGCAGAGAACTGAGTTAGTTTTTGAAATTAATACTTCCTGGAAATAGGTTCTTGATGGGGGAAATAGGCTCTGTGTGCCCCAATTACGCCTATTCCACTGGCTTAAAGATATCCATGTACATCTGTAATGAAAATCATCTGACTGGGGAGCGGGATAGCCTAGCACATTGTTCTCCTGTGGGAATTGAGTTTGTTTTGGGAAGGATTCTCAGGCAAATTAGGTGTTTCATTGAGGAGATAGCCTCTCTGTCTTCCAAACAGGACTTCAGCTGTGTAGAAGAACCAACCACATGTATCTTTTGAGAGAAAACCATTTGTGTTTGAAACACAAGAATCTAGCACATTGTTTCCCGATGAGAACTGAGTTTGGTTTTGGAATGAATACTCCCTGCAACTAATGTTTTTCAAGGAGGAGATAGGCTATTTTTCTTCCAAATAGTCCAATTCAGCTAAGATGAGGAAACTCATGTTGCACTGCAAGGACAAACAACTATGTGAGAAGCTCTAGCATCTAGCACAATGCTTACCTGAGAGAATTGAGGTTGTGTTTGAAAGGAATACCTCCTGCAAATCACAATTTGCATGGTGGAGGAAGGCTCATTTTGTTCAAAATAGGACTATTCCCCTAAGTTGAAGGAATTCGTATATCTCTTGAAAGAAAACCACGGCGTGAGAAGTAGGAACATCTAGCACCTTCTTTCACTGTGAGAACTGAGTTAGTTTTGAAATGGGATATGGCCTGTCACATAGGTTTTTTCAGGTGGAGAAAGGCTCTCTTCCTTGCAAAAGGCCTATTCAGTTGAGTTCAAGATACACATGTATCTCTCGAAATAAAACCATCTGAGTTAGAAAGGGGAGCATTGAGCACCTTCTGTCCAAGTGAGAATTCACTGAGTTTTGGAAATTCTTCCTGCAAGTGAAGCTTTTCAAGGTGGAGAAAGGCTTTCTTTGTTCCAATTAGGCCTATTCAAGCCTTGCGGAGGAAATACATGTATGTCTTGAAAGTAAGCCATCTGTCTTAGAAGCAAAAGCATGTGGCACATTGTTTTTCTGTGAGAACTGAGTCAGCCTTTCATAAGGAATACTCACGTCAATGTTTGATTTTCAAGGTGGAGATATGCTCTCTTTGTTCCAAATAGGACTATTCTGTTGAGTTGGGAAAACGTATATGTCTTTTGAATGTATACTATTTGTTTTAGAAGCAGGAGCACGTACCACATTCGTTCCCTGCATAAATTGAGTTAATTTTTTAAAGGAATACTACCTGCAACTGAGGTTTTTCATGGTGGAGATAAGCTCTGCCTGTTCCCAATAGGCTCCCTCAGCTGAATTAAAGAAACACAGCTATGTCTTGAAAGAAAACCATTTTTGTCAGAAGCAGGAGAATCCAGCACATTATATCCCTGTGAGAATTGAAGTCGGGTCTGTATGGACTACATCTGCATCTTAGGGTTTACAAGGTGGACTTGGGTGCCCTTTTGTCCAAATCGGCCTATTCATGTGACTTGAAAAACACATGTATCTCCCGAAAGAAAATCATCTCTGGTAGAATCAGGAGCATAAGATACCTTGTTTCCTATGAGAAATCACTTTGCTTTATGAGAAACACAACTTCCTGCAACTTACGTTTTTTGAAGCTGGCGATATTCACTTTCTGTTCCAAGTAGACCTCTTCTGGGGAGTTGAAGAAATACCTGTATTTCTGGGTAGAAAACAATACCTCTGAGA
Source organism: Castor canadensis (assembly GCF_047511655.1). Taxonomy (NCBI): domain Eukaryota; kingdom Metazoa; phylum Chordata; class Mammalia; order Rodentia; family Castoridae; genus Castor; species Castor canadensis. The sequence continues at coordinate 99,563,363 of NC_133397.1, read as the reverse complement.
AGCAGGAGCTTCTAGCACATTGGTTTCCTGTGAGAATTGAGCTCGTTTTGGAAGGAATACTTCCAGCATTTTATGTGTTTCAAGGTGGAGATACGCTGTCTGTGTTCCTTAAAGCTTACACTACTGAGTTGTAGAAAGAAATGTATCTTTCGAACAGAACAATTTTGTCATAGAAGCAGGAGCATCTACCCCATTGGTCCCTGTGAGAATGGCTTAGTTTTTGAAAGGGATGCTACCTGCAACTTAGGATTTTCCACGTGGACATAGGCCAACTGACCTCAATTGAAGAAAACCATGTGTCTCTTGAAGAAAACCAGCTGTGATATAAGCAGGAGCATCTAACACATTATTTTTCTGGGAGATTGAGTTCTTTTTTCAATGGAATACATCCTACAATGTAGGTTTTTCAAGGTGGATATAGGCTCTCGATGTTCCAAATAGGTCTATTTAGCAGAATTACAGAAAGAGAGGTATCCCTTCAACGAAAACTATCAATGATAGAAGCAGGAACATCTAGCACATGGTTTTCCAGTAAGAATTGGGTAGCTTTTTAAAGAAGAAATTCCTGCATATCAGAGTATTCAAGGTGGAGGAAGGCTCGTTCTGTTCCCAATAGGTCCCTTTAGACATGCTGAATAAACACATATGTCATTCAAAAGAAAACCATCTGTATTTGAAAGCAGAAGCATCAAGCACATTGTTTCCCTGTGAGAATGAAGTCAGTTTCTGAAATGAATATTGTCTGTAACTTACGTGTTTCAATTTGAAGGTAGGCTCTCTTTGTTTCAAATAGGCGTATTCAGCAGAGTTGAAGAAACACATGGAACTTTCAAAAGAAAACCATTTGTGTTATAAGCAAGCACATTGAGGACTTTCTTTGCTCTGAGAATTGCCTTAGTTTTTCAATGACATTCTACGTGGAACTTAGGTTTTTCAAGGTGGAGATAGGCTCTGTTTGTTAGCACAGGTCTATTCAGCTGATTTGAAAAACATGTGTGCCACTCTAAAGAAAATGATCTATGTTAGATGTGCCACTGATAGCACATGGTTTCACAGTGACAACTGTGTTAGTTTTGAAAGGAATACTTCCTGCAAACCTGAGTTTACTAGGTGGAGAAGGCTCATTTGTGCCGAATTGGCCTATTCACCTGAGTAGAAAAAACACATCTAACATTCCAAGGAAAACCATCTGTGATAGAAACTGCAGCATCTAGACGGTGGTTTCCCTGTGAGAATTCAGTTATTTTTTGCAGTTAATCCTTCCTGAAAAGTTTGTTTTTCAGGATGCACTTAGGCTCTTTTGGATACTAAGAAGACTATTTAGCAGAGTTGAAGAAACACATGTACCTGTCTACGTAAAACCATTGGTGTTAGACCCAGGAACAAATCGCACATTATTTTGCTGTGAGAATTGTTCTGGTTTTTGTAAGGAATACTTCCTGCATATCAGAATTTACAAGGTGGAGAAAGGCTCATTTTCTTCGAAGTTGCCCTCTTCAGCTAAGTTGAGGAAACCCATGAACCTCATGATAGAAAATAATCTGTGTTACAAGCAGGAGCATCTAGCACATTGTTTGTTGTGAGAAACAGTTTTATTTCTGACGAGATATTTTCAGCAACGTAGGTTTCTCAGGGCGGTGATAGGCTCCATTTTTTCCAAAAGGCCTACTCAGCTGAGTTGAAGAAACTCATGCATCTTTCAAATGATAATCATTTGTGTTAGAAACACGAGTATGTACCACTTTGGTTCCCTTTGAGAACTCTTATTGTTCTTGGAAGGAATACTATCTGGAACTCAGGTTACTCAAGATGGAGATAGGCTCACTGTGTTCCAAATAGGCCTATTCCTCAGAGTTGCAGAAACACATACATCTCTCGAAATACACCATGTGTGTTAGAAACAGGAGCACCTATCACTTTGTTTCCCTATGAGAATTGTGTTAGTTATTGAAAGGAATACTTCCTGCAACTTAGATTTTTCAAGCTGGCTATACCTGCTTTTTGTTCTAAACACACCTACTGAGCGGTATGGAAGAAAAACATGTATCTCTCAAAAACAAAACCTCTACAAAACATGCAGGAATATCTAGCAAATTACTTCGTGCAGAGAACTGAGTTAGTTTTTGAAATTAATACTTCCTGGAAATAGGTTCTTGATGGGGGAAATAGGCTCTGTGTGCCCCAATTACGCCTATTCCACTGGCTTAAAGATATCCATGTACATCTGTAATGAAAATCATCTGACTGGGGAGCGGGATAGCCTAGCACATTGTTCTCCTGTGGGAATTGAGTTTGTTTTGGGAAGGATTCTCAGGCAAATTAGGTGTTTCATTGAGGAGATAGCCTCTCTGTCTTCCAAACAGGACTTCAGCTGTGTAGAAGAACCAACCACATGTATCTTTTGAGAGAAAACCATTTGTGTTTGAAACACAAGAATCTAGCACATTGTTTCCCGATGAGAACTGAGTTTGGTTTTGGAATGAATACTCCCTGCAACTAATGTTTTTCAAGGAGGAGATAGGCTATTTTTCTTCCAAATAGTCCAATTCAGCTAAGATGAGGAAACTCATGTTGCACTGCAAGGACAAACAACTATGTGAGAAGCTCTAGCATCTAGCACAATGCTTACCTGAGAGAATTGAGGTTGTGTTTGAAAGGAATACCTCCTGCAAATCACAATTTGCATGGTGGAGGAAGGCTCATTTTGTTCAAAATAGGACTATTCCCCTAAGTTGAAGGAATTCATATATCTCTTGAAAGAAAACCACGGCGTGAGAAGTAGGAACATCTAGCACCTTCTTTCACTGTGAGAACTGAGTTAGTTTTGAAATGGGATATGGCCTGTCACATAGGTTTTTTCAGGTGGAGAAAGGCTCTCTTCCTTGCAAAAGGCCTATTCAGTTGAGTTCAAGATACACATGTATCTCTCGAAATAAAACCATCTGAGTTAGAAAGGGGAGCATTGAGCACCTTCTGTCCAAGTGAGAATTCACTGAGTTTTGGAAATTCTTCCTGCAATTGAAGCTTTTCAAGGTGGAGAAAGGCTTTCTTTGTTCCAATTAGGCCTATTCAAGCCTTGCGGAGGAAATACATGTATGTCTTGAAAGTAAGCCATCTGTCTTAGAAGCAAAAGCATGTGGCACATTGTTTTTCTGTGAGAACTGAGTCAGCCTTTCATAAGGAATACTCACGTCAATGTTTGATTTTCAAGGTGGAGATATGCTCTCTTTGTTCCAAATAGGACTATTCTGTTGAGTTGGGAAAACGTATATGTCTTTTGAATGTATACTATTTGTTTTAGAAGCAGGAGCACGTACCACATTCGTTCCCTGCATAAATTGAGTTAATTTTTTAAAGGAATACTACCTGCAACTGAGGTTTTTCATGGTGGAGATAAGCTCTGCCTGTTCCCAATAGGCTCCCTCAGCTGAATTAAAGAAACACAGCTATGTCTTGAAAGAAAACCATTTTTGTCAGAAGCAGGAGAATCCAGCACATTATATCCCTGTGAGAATTGAAGTCGGGTCTGTATGGACTACATCTGCATCTTAGGGTTTACAAGGTGGACTTGGGTGCCCTTTTGTCCAAATCGGCCTATTCATGTGACTTGAAAAACACATGTATCTCCCGAAAGAAAATCATCTCTGGTAGAATCAGGAGCATAAGATACCTTGTTTCCTATGAGAAATCACTTTGCTTTATGAGAAACACAACTTCCTGCAACTTACGTTTTTTGAAGCTGGCGATATTCACTTTCTGTTCCAAGTAGACCTCTTCTGTGGAGTTGAAGAAATACCTGTATTTCTGGGTAGAAAACAATACGTCTGAGAAGCAGGAGCTTCTAGCACATTGGTTTCCTGTGAGAATTGAGCTCGTTTTGGAAGGAATACTTCCAGCATTTTATGTGTTTCAAGGTGGAGATACGCTGTCTGTGTTCCTTAAAGCTTACACTACTGAGTTGTAGAAAGAAATGTATCTTTCGAACAGAACCATTTTGTCATAGAAGCAGGAGCATCTACCCCATTGGTCCCTGTGAGAATGGCTTAGTTTTTGAAAGGGATGCTACCTGCAACTTAGGATTTTCCACGTGGACATAGGCCAACTGACCTCAATTGAAGAAAACCATGTGTCTCTTGAAGAAAACCAGCTGTGATATAAGCAGGAGCATCTAACACATTATTTTTCTGGGAGATTGAGTTCTTTTTTCAATGGAATACATCCTACAATGTAGGTTTTTCAAGGTGGATATAGGCTCTCGATGTTCCAAATAGGTCTATTTAGCAGAATTACAGAAAGAGAGGTATCCCTTCAACGAAAACTATCAATGATAGAAGCAGGAACATCTAGCACATGGTTTTCCAGTAAGAATTGGGTAGCTTTTTAAAGAAGAAATTCCTGCATATCAGAGTATTCAAGGTGGAGGAAGGCTCGTTCTGTTCCCAATAGGTCCCTTTAGACATGCTGAATAAACACATATGTCATTCAAAAGAAAACCATCTGTATTTGAAAGCAGAAGCATCAAGCACATTGTTTCCCTGTGAGAATGAAGTCAGTTTCTGAAATGAATATTGTCTGTAACTTACGTGTTTCAATTTGAAGGTAGGCTCTCTTTGTTTCAAATAGGCGTATTCAGCAGAGTTGAAGAAACACATGGAACTTTCAAAAGAAAACCATTTGTGTTATAAGCAAGCACATTGAGGACTTTCTTTGCTCTGAGAATTGCCTTAGTTTTTCAATGACATTCTACGTGGAACTTAGGTTTTTCAAGGTGGAGATAGGCTCTGTTTGTTAGCACAGGTCTATTCAGCTGATTTGAAAAACATGTGTGCCACTCTAAAGAAAATGATCTATGTTAGATGTGCCACTGATAGCACATGGTTTCACAGTGACAACTGTGTTAGTTTTGAAAGGAATACTTCCTGCAAACCTGAGTTTACTAGGTGGAGAAGGCTCATTTGTGCCGAATTGGCCTATTCACCTGAGTAGAAAAAACACATCTAACATTCCAAGGAAAACCATCTGTGATAGAAACTGCAGCATCTAGACGGTGGTTTCCCTGTGAGAATTCAGTTATTTTTTGCAGTTAATCCTTCCTGAAAAGTTTGTTTTTCAGGATGCACTTAGGCTCTTTTGGATACTAAGAAGACTATTTAGCAGAGTTGAAGAAACACATGTACCTGTCTACGTAAAACCATTGGTGTTAGACCCAGGAACAAATCGCACATTATTTTGCTGTGAGAATTGTTCTGGTTTTTGTAAGGAATACTTCCTGCATATCAGAATTTACAAGGTGGAGAAAGGCTCATTTTCTTCGAAGTTGCCCTCTTCAGCTAAGTTGAGGAAACCCATGAACCTCATGATAGAAAATAATCTGTGTTACAAGCAGGAGCATCTAGCACATTGTTTGTTGTGAGAAACAGTTTTATTTCTGACGAGATATTTTCAGCAACGTAGGTTTCTCAGGGCGGTGATAGGCTCCATTTTTTCCAAAAGGCCTACTCAGCTGAGTTGAAGAAACTCATGCATCTTTCAAATGATAATCATTTGTGTTAGAAACACGAGTATGTACCACTTTGGTTCCCTTTGAGAACTCTTATTGTTCTTGGAAGGAATACTATCTGGAACTCAGGTTACTCAAGATGGAGATAGGCTCACTGTGTTCCAAATAGGCCTATTCCTCAGAGTTGCAGAAACACATACATCTCTCGAAATAAACCATGTGTGTTAGAAACAGGAGCACCTATCACTTTGTTTCCCTATGAGAATTGTGTTAGTTATTGAAAGGAATACTTCCTGCAACTTAGATTTTTCAAGCTGGCTATACCTGCTTTTTGTTCTAAACACACCTACTGAGCGGTATGGAAGAAAAACATGTATCTCTCAAAAACAAAACCTCTACAAAACATGCAGGAATATCTAGCAAATTACTTCGTGCAGAGAACTGAGTTAGTTTTTGAAATTAATACTTCCTGGAAATAGGTTCTTGATGGGGGAAATAGGCTCTGTGTGCCCCAATTACGCCTATTCCACTGGCTTAAAGATATCCATGTACATCTGTAATGAAAATCATCTGACTGGGGAGCGGGATAGCCTAGCACATTGTTCTCCTGTGGGAATTGAGTTTGTTTTGGGAAGGATTCTCAGGCAAATTAGGTGTTTCATTGAGGAGATAGCCTCTCTGTCTTCCAAACAGGACTTCAGCTGTGTAGAAGAACCAACCACATGTATCTTTTGAGAGAAAACCATTTGTGTTTGAAACACAAGAATCTAGCACATTGTTTCCCGATGAGAACTGAGTTTGGTTTTGGAATGAATACTCCCTGCAACTAATGTTTTTCAAGGAGGAGATAGGCTATTTTTCTTCCAAATAGTCCAATTCAGCTAAGATGAGGAAACTCATGTTGCACTGCAAGGACAAACAACTATGTGAGAAGCTCTAGCATCTAGCACAATGCTTACCTGAGAGAATTGAGGTTGTGTTTGAAAGGAATACCTCCTGCAAATCACAATTTGCATGGTGGAGGAAGGCTCATTTTGTTCAAAATAGGACTATTCCCCTAAGTTGAAGGAATTCATATATCTCTTGAAAGAAAACCACGGCGTGAGAAGTAGGAACATCTAGCACCTTCTTTCACTGTGAGAACTGAGTTAGTTTTGAAATGGGATATGGCCTATCACATAGGTTTTTTCAGGTGGAGAAAGGCTCTCTTCCTTGCAAAAGGCCTATTCAGTTGAGTTCAAGATACACATGTATCTCTCGAAATAAAACCATCTGAGTTAGAAAGGGGAGCATTGAGCACCTTCTGTCCAAGTGAGAATTCACTGAGTTTTGGAAATTCTTCCTGCAAGTGAAGCTTTTCAAGGTGGAGAAAGGCTTTCTTTGTTCCAATTAGGCCTATTCAAGCCTTGCGGAGGAAATACATGTATGTCTTGAAAGTAAGCCATCTGTCTTAGAAGCAAAAGCATGTGGCACATTGTTTTTCTGTGAGAACTGAGTCAGCCTTTCATAAGGAATACTCACGTCAATGTTTGATTTTCAAGGTGGAGATATGCTCTCTTTGTTCCAAATAGGACTATTCTGTTGAGTTGGGAAAACGTATATGTCTTTTGAATGTATACTATTTGTTTTAGAAGCAGGAGCACGTACCACATTCGTTCCCTGCATAAATTGAGTTAATTTTTTAAAGGAATACTACCTGCAACTGAGGTTTTTCATGGTGGAGATAAGCTCTGCCTGTTCCCAATAGGCTCCCTCAGCTGAATTAAAGAAACACAGCTATGTCTTGAAAGAAAACCATTTTTGTCAGAAGCAGGAGAATCCAGCACATTATATCCCTGTGAGAATTGAAGTCGGGTCTGTATGGACTACATCTGCATCTTAGGGTTTACAAGGTGGACTTGGGTGCCCTTTTGTCCAAATCGGCCTATTCATGTGACTTGAAAAACACATGTATCTCCCGAAAGAAAATCATCTCTGGTAGAATCAGGAGCATAAGATACCTTGTTTCCTATGAGAAATCACTTTGCTTTATGAGAAACACAACTTCCTGCAACTTACGTTTTTTGAAGCTGGCGATATTCACTTTCTGTTCCAAGTAGACCTCTTCTGTGGAGTTGAAGAAATACCTGTATTTCTGGGTAGAAAACAATACGTCTGAGAAGCAGGAGCTTCTAGCACATTGGTTTCCTGTGAGAATTGAGCTCGTTTTGGAAGGAATACTTTCAGCATTTTATGTGTTTCAAGGTGGAGATACGCTGTCTGTGTTCCTTAAAGCTTACACTACTGAGTTGTAGAAAGAAATGTATCTTTCGAACAGAACCATTTTGTCATAGAAGCAGGAGCATCTACCCCATTGGTCCCTGTGAGAATGGCTTAGTTTTTGAAAGGGATGCTACCTGCAACTTAGGATTTTCCACGTGGACATAGGCCAACTGACCTCAATTGAAGAAAACCATGTGTCTCTTGAAGAAAACCAGCTGTGATATAAGCAGGAGCATCTAACACATTATTTTTCTGGGAGATTGAGTTCTTTTTTCAATGGAATACATCCTACAATGTAGGTTTTTCAAGGTGGATATAGGCTCTCGATGTTCCAAATAGGTCTATTTAGCAGAATTACAGAAAGAGAGGTATCCCTTCAACGAAAACTATCAATGATAGAAGCAGGAACATCTAGCACATGGTTTTCCAGTAAGAATTGGGTAGCTTTTTAAAGAAAAAATTCCTGCATATCAGAGTATTCAAGGTGGAGGAAGGCTCGTTCTGTTCCCAATAGGTCCCTTTAGACATGCTGAATAAACACATATGTCATTCAAAAGAAAACCATCTGTATTTGAAAGCAGAAGCATCAAGCACATTGTTTCCCTGTGAGAATGAAGTCAGTTTCTGAAATGAATATTGTCTGTAACTTACGTGTTTCAATTTGAAGGTAGGCTCTCTTTGTTTCAAATAGGCGTATTCAGCAGAGTTGAAGAAACACATGGAACTTTCAAAAGAAAACCATTTGTGTTATAAGCAAGCACATTGAGGACTTTCTTTGCTCTGAGAATTGCCTTAGTTTTTCAATGACATTCTACGTGGAACTTAGGTTTTTCAAGGTGGAGATAGGCTCTGTTTGTTAGCACAGGTCTATTCAGCTGATTTGAAAAACATGTGTGCCACTCTAAAGAAAATGATCTATGTTAGATGTGCCACTGATAGCACATGGTTTCACAGTGACAACTGTGTTAGTTTTGAAAGGAATACTTCCTGCAAACCTGAGTTTACTAGGTGGAGAAGGCTCATTTGTGCCGAATTGGCCTATTCACCTGAGTAGAAAAAACACATCTAACATTCCAAGGAAAACCATCTGTGATAGAAACTGCAGCATCTAGACGGTGGTTTCCCTGTGAGAATTCAGTTATTTTTTGCAGTTAATCCTTCCTGAAAAGTTTGTTTTTCAGGATGCACTTAGGCTCTTTTGGATACTAAGAAGACTATTTAGCAGAGTTGAAGAAACACATGTACCTGTCTACGTAAAACCATTGGTGTTAGACCCAGGAACAAATCGCACATTATTTTGCTGTGAGAATTGTTCTGGTTTTTGTAAGGAATACTTCCTGCATATCAGAATTTACAAGGTGGAGAAAGGCTCATTTTCTTCGAAGTTGCCCTCTTCAGCTAAGTTGAGGAAACCCATGAACCTCATGATAGAAAATAATCTGTGTTACAAGCAGGAGCATCTAGCACATTGTTTGTTGTGAGAAACAGTTTTATTTCTGACGAGATATTTTCAGCAACGTAGGTTTCTCAGGGCGGTGATAGGCTCCATTTTTTCCAAAAGGCCTACTCAGCTGAGTTGAAGAAACTCATGCATCTTTCAAATGATAATCATTTGTGTTAGAAACACGAGTATGTACCACTTTGGTTCCCTTTGAGAACTCTTATTGTTCTTGGAAGGAATACTATCTGGAACTCAGGTTACTCAAGATGGAGATAGGCTCACTGTGTTCCAAATAGGCCTATTCCTCAGAGTTGCAGAAACACATACATCTCTCGAAATAAACCATGTGTGTTAGAAACAGGAGCACCTATCACTTTGTTTCCCTATGAGAATTGTGTTAGTTATTGAAAGGAATACTTCCTGCAACTTAGATTTTTCAAGCTGGCTATACCTGCTTTTTGTTCTAAACACACCTACTGAGCGGTATGGAAGAAAAACATGTATCTCTCAAAAACAAAACCTCTACAAAACATGCAGGAATATCTAGCAAATTACTTCGTGCAGAGAACTGAGTTAGTTTTTGAAATTAATACTTCCTGGAAATAGGTTCTTGATGGGGGAAATAGGCTCTGTGTGCCCCAATTACGCCTATTCCACTGGCTTAAAGATATCCATGTACATCTGTAATGAAAATCATCTGACTGGGGAGCGGGATAGCCTAGCACATTGTTCTCCTGTGGGAATTGAGTTTGTTTTGGGAAGGATTCTCAGGCAAATTAGGTGTTTCATTGAGGAGATAGCCTCTCTGTCTTCCAAACAGGACTTCAGCTGTGTAGAAGAACCAACCACATGTATCTTTTGAGAGAAAACCATTTGTGTTTGAAACACAAGAATCTAGCACATTGTTTCCCGATGAGAACTGAGTTTGGTTTTGGAATGAATACTCCCTGCAACTAATGTTTTTCAAGGAGGAGATAGGCTATTTTTCTTCCAAATAGTCCAATTCAGCTAAGATGAGGAAACTCATGTTGCACTGCAAGGACAAACAACTATGTGAGAAGCTCTAGCATCTAGCACAATGCTTACCTGAGAGAATTGAGGTTGTGTTTGAAAGGAATACCTCCTGCAAATCACAATTTGCATGGTGGAGGAAGGCTCATTTTGTTCAAAATAGGACTATTCCCCTAAGTTGAAGGAATTCATATATCTCTTGAAAGAAAACCACTGCGTGAGAAGTAGGAACATCTAGCACCTTCTTTCACTGTGAGAACTGAGTTAGTTTTGAAATGGGATATGGCCTGTCACATAGGTTTTTTCAGGTGGAGAAAGGCTCTCTTCCTTGCAAAAGGCCTATTCAGTTGAGTTCAAGATACACATGTATCTCTCGAAATAAAACCATCTGAGTTAGAAAGGGGAGCATTGAGCACCTTCTGTCCAAGTGAGAATTCACTGAGTTTTGGAAATTCTTCCTGCAAGTGAAGCTTTTCAAGGTGGAGAAAGGCTTTCTTTGTTCCAATTAGGCCTATTCAAGCCTTGCGGAGGAAATACATGTATGTCTTGAAAGTAAGCCATCTGTCTTAGAAGCAAAAGCATGTGGCACATTGTTTTTCTGTGAGAACTGAGTCAGCCTTTCATAACTAATACTCACGTCAATGTTTGATTTTCAAGGTGGAGATATGCTCTCTTTGTTCCAAATAGGACTATTCTGTTGAGTTGGGAAAACGTATATGTCTTTTGAATGTATACTATTTGTTTTAGAAGCAGGAGCACGTACCACATTCGTTCCCTGCATAAATTGAGTTAATTTTTTAAAGGAATACTACCTGCAACTGAGGTTTTTCATGGTGGAGATAAGCTCTGCCTGTTCCCAATAGGCTCCCTCAGCTGAATTAAAGAAACACAGCTATGTCTTGAAAGAAAACCATTTTTGTCAGAAGCAGGAGAATCCAGCACATTATATCCCTGTGAGAATTGAAGTCGGGTCTGTATGGACTACATCTGCATCTTAGGGTTTACAAGGTGGACTTGGGTGCCCTTTTGTCCAAATCGGCCTATTCATGTGACTTGAAAAACACATGTATCTCCCGAAAGAAAATCATCTCTGGTAGAATCAGGAGCATAAGATACCTTGTTTCCTATGAGAAATCACTTTGCTTTATGAGAAACACAACTTCCTGCAACTTACGTTTTTTGAAGCTGGCGATATTCACTTTCTGTTCCAAGTAGACCTCTTCTGTGGAGTTGAAGAAATACCTGTATTTCTGGGTAGAAAACAATACGTCTGAGAAGCAGGAGCTTCTAGCACATTGGTTTCCTGTGAGAATTGAGCTCGTTTTGGAAGGAATACTTCCAGCATTTTATGTGTTTCAAGGTGGAGATACGCTGTCTGTGTTCCTTAAAGCTTACACTACTGAGTTGTAGAAAGAAATGTATCTTTCGAACAGAACAATTTTGTCATAGAAGCAGGAGCATCTACCCCATTGGTCCCTGTGAGAATGGCTTAGTTTTTGAAAGGGATGCTACCTGCAACTTAGGATTTTCCACGTGGACATAGGCCAACTGACCTCAATTGAAGAAAACCATGTGTCTCTTGAAGAAAACCAGCTGTGATATAAGCAGGAGCATCTAACACATTATTTTTCTGGGAGATTGAGTTCTTTTTTCAATGGAATACATCCTACAATGTAGGTTTTTCAAGGTGGATATAGGCTCTCGATGTTCCAAATAGGTCTATTTAGCAGAATTACAGAAAGAGAGGTATCCCTTCAACGAAAACTATCAATGATAGAAGCAGGAACATCTAGCACATGGTTTTCCAGTAAGAATTGGGTAGCTTTTTAAAGAAGAAATTCCTGCATATCAGAGTATTCAAGGTGGAGGAAGGCTCGTTCTGTTCCCAATAGGTCCCTTTAGACATGCTGAATAAACACATATGTCATTCAAAAGAAAACCATCTGTATTTGAAAGCAGAAGCATCAAGCACATTGTTTCCTTGTGAGAATTAAGTCAGTTTCTGAAATGAATATTGTCTGTAACTTACGTGTTTCAATTTGAAGGTAGGCTCTCTTTGTTTCAAATAGGCGTATTCAGCAGAGTTGAAGAAACACATGGAACTTTCAAAAGAAAACCATTTGTGTTATAAGCAAGCACATTGAGGACTTTCTTTGCTCTGAGAATTGCCTTAGTTTTTCAATGACATTCTACGTGGAACTTAGGTTTTTCAAGGTGGAGATAGGCTCTGTTTGTTAGCACAGGTCTATTCAGCTGATTTGAAAAACATGTGTGCCACTCTAAAGAAAATGATCTATGTTAGATGTGCCACTGATAGCACATGGTTTCACAGTGACAACTGTGTTAGTTTTGAAAGGAATACTTCCTGCAAACCTGAGTTTACTAGGTGGAGAAGGCTCATTTGTGCCGAATTGGCCTATTCACCTGAGTAGAAAAAACACATCTAACATTCCAAGGAAAACCATCTGTGATAGAAACTGCAGCATCTAGACGGTGGTTTCCCTGTGAGAATTCAGTTATTTTTTGCAGTTAATCCTTCCTGAAAAGTTTGTTTTTCAGGATGCACTTAGGCTCTTTTGGATACTAAGAAGACTATTTAGCAGAGTTGAAGAAACACATGTACCTGTCTACGTAAAACCATTGGTGTTAGACCCAGGAACAAATCGCACATTATTTTGCTGTGAGAATTGTTCTGGTTTTTGTAAGGAATACTTCCTGCATATCAGAATTTACAAGGTGGAGAAAGGCTCATTTTCTTCGAAGTTGCCCTCTTCAGCTAAGTTGAGGAAACCCATGAACCTCATGATAGAAAATAATCTGTGTTACAAGCAGGAGCATCTAGCACATTGTTTGTTGTGAGAAACAGTTTTATTTCTGACGAGATATTTTCAGCAACGTAGGTTTCTCAGGGCGGTGATAGGCTCCATTTTTTCCAAAAGGCCTACTCAGCTGAGTTGAAGAAACTCATGCATCTTTCAAATGATAATCATTTGTGTTAGAAACACGAGTATGTACCACTTTGGTTCCCTTTGAGAACTCTTATTGTTCTTGGAAGGAATACTATCTGGAACTCAGGTTACTCAAGATGGAGATAGGCTCACTGTGTTCCAAATAGGCCTATTCCTCAGAGTTGCAGAAACACATACATCTCTCGAAATAAACCATGTGTGTTAGAAACAGGAGCACCTATCACTTTGTTTCCCTATGAGAATTGTGTTAGTTATTGAAAGGAATACTTCCTGCAACTTAGATTTTTCAAGCTGGCTATACCTGCTTTTTGTTCTAAACACACCTACTGAGCGGTATGGAAGAAAAACATGTATCTCTCAAAAACAAAACCTCTACAAAACATGCAGGAATATCTAGCAAATTACTTCGTGCAGAGAACTGAGTTAGTTTTTGAAATTAATACTTCCTGGAAATAGGTTCTTGATGGGGGAAATAGGCTCTGTGTGCCCCAATTACGCCTATTCCACTGGCTTAAAGATATCCATGTACATCTGTAATGAAAATCATCTGACTGGGGAGCGGGATAGCCTAGCACATTGTTCTCCTGTGGGAATTGAGTTTGTTTTGGGAAGGATTCTCAGGCAAATTAGGTGTTTCATTGAGGAGATAGCCTCTCTGTCTTCCAAACAGGACTTCAGCTGTGTAGAAGAACCAACCACATGTATCTTTTGAGAGAAAACCATTTGTGTTTGAAACACAAGAATCTAGCACATTGTTTCCCGATGAGAACTGAGTTTGGTTTTGGAATGAATACTCCCTGCAACTAATGTTTTTCAAGGAGGAGATAGGCTATTTTTCTTCCAAATAGTCCAATTCAGCTAAGATGAGGAAACTCATGTTGCACTGCAAGGACAAACAACTATGTGAGAAGCTCTAGCATCTAGCACAATGCTTACCTGAGAGAATTGAGGTTGTGTTTGAAAGGAATACCTCCTGCAAATCACAATTTGCATGGTGGAGGAAGGCTCATTTTGTTCAAAATAGGACTATTCCCCTAAGTTGAAGGAATTCATATATCTCTTGAAAGAAAACCACTGCGTGAGAAGTAGGAACATCTAGCACCTTCTTTCACTGTGAGAACTGAGTTAGTTTTGAAATGGGATATGGCCTGTCACATAGGTTTTTTCAGGTGGAGAAAGGCTCTCTTCCTTGCAAAAGGCCTATTCAGTTGAGTTCAAGATACACATGTATCTCTCGAAATAAAACCATCTGAGTTAGAAAGGGGAGCATTGAGCACCTTCTGTCCAAGTGAGAATTCACTGAGTTTTGGAAATTCTTCCTGCAAGTGAAGCTTTTCAAGGTGGAGAAAGGCTTTCTTTGTTCCAATTAGGCCTATTCAAGCCTTGCGGAGGAAATACATGTATGTCTTGAAAGTAAGCCATCTGTCTTAGAAGCAAAAGCATGTGGCACATTGTTTTTCTGTGAGAACTGAGTCAGCCTTTCATAACTAATACTCACGTCAATGTTTGATTTTCAAGGTGGAGATATGCTCTCTTCCAAATAGGACTATTCTGTTGAGTTGGGAAAACGTATATGTCTTTTGAATGTATACTATTTGTTTTAGAAGCAGGAGCACGTACCACATTCGTTCCCTGCATAAATTGAGTTAATTTTTTAAAGGAATACTACCTGCAACTGAGGTTTTTCATGGTGGAGATAAGCTCTGCCTGTTCCCAATAGGCTCCCTCAGCTGAATTAAAGAAACACAGCTATGTCTTGAAAGAAAACCATTTTTGTCAGAAGCAGGAGAATCCAGCACATTATATCCCTGTGAGAATTGAAGTCGGGTCTGTATGGACTACATCTGCATCTTAGGGTTTACAAGGTGGACTTGGGTGCCCTTTTGTCCAAATCGGCCTATTCATGTGACTTGAAAAACACATGTATCTCCCGAAAGAAAATCATCTCTGGTAGAATCAGGAGCATAAGATACCTTGTTTCCTATGAGAAATCACTTTGCTTTATGAGAAACACAACTTCCTGCAACTTACGTTTTTTGAAGCTGGCGATATTCACTTTCTGTTCCAAGTAGACCTCTTCTGTGGAGTTGAAGAAATACCTGTATTTCTGGGTAGAAAACAATACGTCTGAGAAGCAGGAGCTTCTAGCACATTGGTTTCCTGTGAGAATTGAGCTCGTTTTGGAAGGAATACTTCCAGCATTTTATGTGTTTCAAGGTGGAGATACGCTGTCTGTGTTCCTTAAAGCTTACACTACTGAGTTGTAGAAAGAAATGTATCTTTCGAACAGAACAATTTTGTCATAGAAGCAGGAGCATCTACCCCATTGGTCCCTGTGAGAATGGCTTAGTTTTTGAAAGGGATGCTACCTGCAACTTAGGATTTTCCACGTGGACATAGGCCAACTGACCTCAATTGAAGAAAACCATGTGTCTCTTGAAGAAAACCAGCTGTGATATAAGCAGGAGCATCTAACACATTATTTTTCTGGGAGATTGAGTTCTTTTTTCAATGGAATACATCCTACAATGTAGGTTTTTCAAGGTGGATATAGGCTCTCGATGTTCCAAATAGGTCTATTTAGCAGAATTACAGAAAGAGAGGTATCCCTTCAACGAAAACTATCAATGATAGAAGCAGGAACATCTAGCACATGGTTTTCCAGTAAGAATTGGGTAGCTTTTTAAAGAAGAAATTCCTGCATATCAGAGTATTCAAGGTGGAGGAAGGCTCGTTCTGTTCCCAATAGGTCCCTTTAGACATGCTGAATAAACACATATGTCATTCAAAAGAAAACCATCTGTATTTGAAAGCAGAAGCATCAAGCACATTGTTTCCTTGTGAGAATTAAGTCAGTTTCTGAAATGAATATTGTCTGTAACTTACGTGTTTCAATTTGAAGGTAGGCTCTCTTTGTTTCAAATAGGCGTATTCAGCAGAGTTGAAGAAACACATGGAACTTTCAAAAGAAAACCATTTGTGTTATAAGCAAGCACATTGAGGACTTTCTTTGCTCTGAGAATTGCCTTAGTTTTTCAATGACATTCTACGTGGAACTTAGGTTTTTCAAGGTGGAGATAGGCTCTGTTTGTTAGCACAGGTCTATTCAGCTGATTTGAAAAACATGTGTGCCACTCTAAAGAAAATGATCTATGTTAGATGTGCCACTGATAGCACATGGTTTCACAGTGACAACTGTGTTAGTTTTGAAAGGAATACTTCCTGCAAACCTGAGTTTACTAGGTGGAGAAGGCTCATTTGTGCCGAATTGGCCTATTCACCTGAGTAGAAAAAACACATCTAACATTCCAAGGAAAACCATCTGTGATAGAAACTGCAGCATCTAGACGGTGGTTTCCCTGTGAGAATTCAGTTATTTTTTGAAATTAATCCTTCCTGAAAAGTTTGTTTTTCAGGATGCACTTAGGCTCTTTTGGATACTAAGAAGACTATTTAGCAGAGTTGAAGAAACACATGTACCTGTCGACATAAAACCATTGGTGTTAGACCCAGGAACAAATCGCACATTATTTTGCTGTGAGAATTGTTCTGGTTTTTGTAAGGAATACTTCCTGCATATCAGAATTTACAAGGTGGAGAAAGGCTCATTTTCTTCGAAGTTGCCCTCTTCAGCTAAGTTGAGGAAACCCATGAACCTCATGATAGAAAATAATCTGTGTTACAAGCAGGAGCATCTAGCACGTTGTTTGTTGTGAGAAACAGTTGGATTTCTGACGAGATATTTTCAGCAACGTAGGTTTCTCAGGGCGGTGATAGGCTCCATTTTTTCCGAAAGGCCTACTCAGCTGAGTTGAAGAAACTCATGCATCTTTCAAATGATAATCATTTGTGTTAGAAACACGAGAATGTACCACTTTGGTTCCCTTTGAGAACTCTTCTTGTTCTTGAAAGGAATACTATCTGGAACTCAGGTTACTCAAGGTGGAGATAGGCTCACTGTGTTCTAAATAGGCCTATTCCACAGAGTTGCAGAAGCACATACATCTCTCGAAATAAACCATGTGTGTTAGAAACAGGAGCACCTATCACTTTGTTTCCCTATGAGAATTGTGTTAGTTATTGAAAGGAATACTTCCTGCAACTTAGATTTTTCAAGCTGTCTATACCTGCTTTTTGTTCTAAACACACCTACTGAGCGGTATGGAAGAAAAACATGTATCTCTCAAAAACAAAACCTCTACAAAACATGCAGGAATATCTAGCAAATTACTTCGTGCAGAGAACTGAGTTAGTTTTTGAAATTAATACTTCCTGGAAATAGGTTCTTGATGGGGGAAATAGGCTCTGTGTGCCCCAATTACGCCTATTCCACTGGCTTAAAGATATCCATGTACATCTGTAATGAAAATCATCTGACTGGGGAGCGGGATAGCCTAGCACATTGTTCTCCTGTGGGAAATGAGTTTGTTTTGGGAAGGATTCTCAGGCAAATTAGGTGTTTCATTGAGGAGATAGCCTCTCTGTCTTCTAAACAGGACTTCAGCTGTGTAGAAGAACCAACCACATGTATCTTTTGAGAGAAAACCATTTTTGTTTGAAACACAAGAATCTAGCACATTGTTTCCCGATGAGAACTGAGTTTGGTTTTGGAATGAATACTCCCTGCAACTAAGGTTTTTCAAGGAGGTGATAGGCTATTTTTCTTCCACATAGTCCAATTCAGCTAAGATGAGGAAACCCATGTTGCACTGCAAGGACAAACAACTATGTGAGAAGCTCTAGCATCTAGCACAATGCTTACCTGAGAGAATTGAGGTTGTGTTTGAAAGGAATACCTCCTGCAAATCACAATTTGCATGGTGGAGGAAGGCTCATTTTGTTCAAAATAGGACTATTCCCCTAAGTTGAAGGAATTCATATATCTCTTGAAAGAAAACCACTGCGTGAGAAGTAGGAACATCTAGCACCTTCTTTCACTGTGAGAACTGAGTTAGTTTTGAAATGGGATATGGCCTGTCACATAGGTTTTTTCAGGTGGAGAAAGGCTCTCTTCCTTGCAAAAGGCCTATTCAGTTGAGTTCAAGATACACATGTATCTCTCGAAATAAAACCATCTGAGTTAGAAAGGGGAGCATTGAGCACCTTCTGTCCAAGTGAGAATTCACTGAGTTTTGGAAATTCTTCCTGCAAGTGAAGCTTTTCAAGGTGGAGAAAGGCTTTCTTTGTTCCAATTAGGCCTATTCAAGCCTTGCGGAGGAAATACATGTAAGTCTTGAAAGTAAGCCATCTGTCTTAGAAGCAAAAGCATGTGGCACATTGTTTTTCTGTGAGAACTGAGTCAGCCTTTCATAAGGAATACTCACGTCAATGTTTGATTTTCAAGGTGGAGATATGCTCTCTTTGTTCCAAATAGGACTATTCTGTTGAGTTGGGGAAACGTATATGTCTTTTGAATGTATACTATTTGTTTTAGAAGCAGGAGCACGTACCACATTGGTTCCCTGCGTAAATTGAGTTAATTTTTTAAAGGAATACTGCCTGCAACTGAGGTTTTTCATGGTGGAGATAAGCTCTGCCTGTTCCCAATAGGCTCCCTCAGCTGAATTAAAGAAACACAGCTATGTCTTGAAAGAAAACCATTTTTGTCAGAAGCAGGAGAATCCAGCACATTATATCCCTGTGAGAATTGAAGTCGGGTCTGTATGGACTACATCTGCATCTTAGGGTTTACAAGGTGGACTTGGGTGCCCTTTTGTCCAAATCGGCCTATTCATGTGACTTGAAAAACACATGTATCTCCCGAAAGAAAATCATCTCTGGTAGAATCAGGAGCATAAGATACCTTGTTTCCTATGAGAAATCACTTTGCTTTATGAGAAACACAACTTCCTGCAACTTACGTTTTTTGAAGCTGGGGATATTCACTTTCTGTTCCAAGTAGACCTCTTCTGTGGAGTTGAAGAAATACCTGTATTTCTGGGTAGAAAACAATATGCCTGAGAAGCAGGAGCTTCTAGCACATTGGTTTCCTGTGAGAATTGAGTTCTTTTTGGAAGGAATACTTCCAGCATTTTATGTATTTCAAGGTGGAGATACGCTGTCTGTGTTCCTTAAAGCTTACACTACTGAGTTGTAGAAAGAAATGTATCTTTCGAACAGAACCATTTTGTCATAGAAGCAGGAGCATCTACCCCATTGGTCCCCTGTGAGAATGGCTTAGTTTTTGAAAGGGATGCTACCTGCAACAGAGGATTTTCCACGTGGACATAGGCCAACTGACCTCAATTGAAGAAAACCATGTGTCTCTTGAAGAAAACCAGCTGTGATATAAGCAGGAGCATCTAACACATTATTTTTCTGGGAGATTGAGTTCTTTTTTCAATGGAATACATCCTACAATGTAGGTTTTTCAAGGTGGTATAGGCTCTCGATGTTCCAAATAGGTCTATTTAGCAGAATTACAGAAGGAGAGGTATCCCTTCAACGAAAACTATCAATGATAGAAGCAGGAACATCGAGCACATGGTTTTCCAGTAAAAATTGGGTAGCTTTTTAAAGAAAACATTCCTGCGTATCAGAGTATTCAAGGTGGAGGAAGGCTCGTTCTGTTCCCAGTAGTTTCCTTTAGACATGCTGAATAAACACATATGTCATTCAAAAGAAAACCATCTGTATTTAAAAGCAGAAGCATCAAGCACATTGTTTCCTTGTGAGAATTAAGTCAGTTTCTGAAATGAATATTGTCTGTAAATTACGTGTTTCAATTTGAAGGTAGGCTCTCTTTGTTTCAAATAGGCGTATTCAGCAGAGTTGAAGAAACACATGGAACTTTCAAAAGAAAACCATTTGTGTTATAAGCAAGCACATTGAGGACTTTCTTTGCTCTGAGAATTGCCTTAGTTTTTCAATGACATTCTACGTGGAACTTAGGTTTTTCAAGGTGGAGATAGGCTCTGTTTGTTAGCACAGGTCTATTCAGCTGATTTGAAAAACATACGTGCCACTCTAAAGAAAATGATCTATGTTAGATGTGCCACTGCTAGCTCATGGTTTCACAGTGACAACTGTGTTAGTTTTGAAAGGAATACTTCCTGCAAACCTGAGTTTACTAGGTGGAGAAGGCTCATTTGTGCCGAATTGGCCTATTCACCTGAGTAGAAAAAACACATCTAACATTCCAAGGAAAACCATCTGTGATAGAAACTGCAGCATCTAGACGGTGGTTTCCCTGTGAGAATTCAGTTATTTTTTGAAATTAATCCTTCCTGAAAAGTTTGTTTTTCAGGATGCACTTAGGCTCTTTTGGATACTAAGAAGACTATTTAGCAGAGTTGAAGAAACACATGTACCTGTCGACATAAAACCATTGGTGTTAGACCCAGGAACAAATCGCACATTATTTTGCTGTGAGAATTGTTCTGGTTTTTGTAAGGAATACTTCCTGCATATCAGAATTTACAAGGTGGAGAAAGGCTCATTTTCTTCGAAGTTGCCTCTTCAGCTAAGTTGAGGAAACCCATGAACCTCATGATAGAAAATAATCTGTGTTACAAGCAGGAGCATCTAGCACATTGTTTGTTGTGATAAACAGTTGGATTTCTGACGAGATATTTTCAGCAACATAGGTTTCTCAGGACGGTGATAGGCTCCATTTTTTCCGAAAGGCCTACTCAGCTGAGTTGAAGAAACTCATGCATCTTTCAAATGATAATCATTTGTGTTAGAAACACGAGAATGTACCACTTTGGTTCCCTTTGAGAACTCTTATTGTTCTTGAAAGGAATACTATCTGGAACTCAGGTTACTCAAGATGGAGATAGGCTCACTGTGTTCCAAATAGGCCTATTCCGCAGAGTTGCAGAAACACATACATCTCTCGAAATAAACCATGTGTGTTAGAATCAGGAGCACCTATCACTTTGTTTCCCTATGAGAATTGTGTTAGTTATTGAAAGGAATACTTCCTGCAACTTAGATTTTTCAAGCTGTCTATACCTGCTTTTTGTTCTAAACACACCTACTGAGCGATATGGAAGAAAAACATGTATCTCTCAAAAACAAAACCTCTACAAAACATGCAGGCATATCTAGCAAATTACTTCGTGCAGAGAACTGAGTTAGTTTTTGAAATTAATACTTCCTGGAAATAGGTTCTTGATGGGGGAAATAGGCTCTGTGTGCCCCAATTACGCCTATTCCACTGGCTTAAAGATATCCATGTACATCTGTAATGAAAATCATCTGACTGGGGAGCGGGATAGCATAGCACATTGTTCTCCTGTGGGAATTGAGTTTGTTTTGGGAAGGATTCTCAGGCAAATTAGGTGTTTCATTGAGGAGATAGCCTCTCTGTCTTCCAAACAGGACTTCAGCTGTGTAGAAGAACCAACCACATGTATCTTTTGAGAGAAAACCATTTTTGTTTGAAACACAAGAATCTAGCACATTGTTTCCCGATGAGAACTGAGTTTGGTTTTGGAATGAATACTCCCTGCAACTAAGGTTTTTCTAGGAGGTGATACGCTATTTTTCTTCCAAATAGTCCAATTCAGCTAAGATAAGGAAACTCAAGTTGCACTGCAAGGACAAACAACTATGTGAGAAGCTCTAGCATCTAGCACAATGCTTACGTGAGAGAATTGAGGTTGTGTTTGAAAGGAATACCTCCTGCAAATCACAATTTGCATGGTGGAGGAAGGCTCATTTTGTTCGAAATAGGACTATTCCCCTAAGTTGAAGGAATTCATATATCTCTTGAAAGAAAACCACTTCGTGAGAAGTAGGAACATCTAGCACCTTCTTTCACTGTGAGAACTGAGTTAGTTTTGAAATGGGATATGGCCTGTCACATAGGTTTTTTCAGGTGGAGAAAGGCTCTCTTCCTTGCAAAAGGCCTATTCAGTTGAGTTCAAGATACACATGTATCTCTCGAAATAAAACCATCTGAGTTAGAAAGGGGAGCATTCAGCACCTTCTGTCCAAGTGAGAATTCACTGAGTTTTGGAAATTCTTCCTGCAAGTGAAGCTTTTCAAGGTGGAGAAAGGCTTTCTTTGTTCCAATTAGGCCTATTCAAGCCTTGCGGAGGAAATACATGTATGTCTTGAAAGTAAGCCATCTGTCTTAGAAGCAAAAGCATGTGGCACATTGTTTTTCTGTGAGAACTGAGTCAGCCTTTCATAAGGAATACTCACGTCAATGTTTGATTTTCAAGGTGGAGATATGCTCTCTTTGTTCCAAATAGGACTATTCTGTTGAGTTGGGGAAACGTATATGTCTTCTGAATGTATACTATTCGTTTTAGAAGCAGGAGCACGTACCACATTGGTTCCCTGCGTAAATTGAGTTAATTTTTTAAAGGAATACTACCTGCAACTGAGGTTTTTCATGGTGGAGATAAGCTCTGCCTGTTCCCAATAGGCTCCCTCAGCTGAATTAAAGAAACACAGCTATGTCTTGAAAGAAAACCATTTTTGTCAGAAGCAGGAGAAT
Source organism: Castor canadensis (assembly GCF_047511655.1). Taxonomy (NCBI): domain Eukaryota; kingdom Metazoa; phylum Chordata; class Mammalia; order Rodentia; family Castoridae; genus Castor; species Castor canadensis. Next base: position 99,540,729 of record NC_133397.1, on the reverse strand, counting down.
CCAGCACATTATATCCCTGTGAGAATTGAAGTCGGGTCTGTATGGACTACATCTGCATCTTAGGGTTTACAAGGTGGACTTGGGTGCCCTTTTGTCCAAATCGGCCTATTCATGTGACTTGAAAAACACATGTATCTCCCGAAAGAAAATCATCTCTGGTAGAATCAGGAGCATAAGATACCTTGTTTCCTATGAGAAATCACTTTGCTTTATGAGAAACACAACTTCCTGCAACTTACGTTTTTTGAAGCTGGCGATATTCACTTTCTGTTCCAAGTAGACCTCTTCTGTGGAGTTGAAGAAATACCTGTATTTCTGGGTAGAAAACAATACGTCTGAGAAGCAGGAGCTTCTAGCACATTGGTTTCCTGTGAGAATTGAGCTCGTTTTGGAAGGAATACTTCCAGCATTTTATGTGTTTCAAGGTGGAGATACGCTGTCTGTGTTCCTTAAAGCTTACACTACTGAGTTGTAGAAAGAAATGTATCTTTCGAACAGAACAATTTTGTCATAGAAGCAGGAGCATCTACCCCATTGGTCCCTGTGAGAATGGCTTAGTTTTTGAAAGGGATGCTACCTGCAACTTAGGATTTTCCACGTGGACATAGGCCAACTGACCTCAATTGAAGAAAACCATGTGTCTCTTGAAGAAAACCAGCTGTGATATAAGCAGGAGCATCTAACACATTATTTTTCTGGGAGATTGAGTTCTTTTTTCAATGGAATACATCCTACAATGTAGGTTTTTCAAGGTGGATATAGGCTCTCGATGTTCCAAATAGGTCTATTTAGCAGAATTACAGAAAGAGAGGTATCCCTTCAACGAAAACTATCAATGATAGAAGCAGGAACATCTAGCACATGGTTTTCCAGTAAGAATTGGGTAGCTTTTTAAAGAAGAAATTCCTGCATATCAGAGTATTCAAGGTGGAGGAAGGCTCGTTCTGTTCCCAATAGGTCCCTTTAGACATGCTGAATAAACACATATGTCATTCAAAAGAAAACCATCTGTATTTGAAAGCAGAAGCATCAAGCACATTGTTTCCTTGTGAGAATTAAGTCAGTTTCTGAAATGAATATTGTCTGTAACTTACGTGTTTCAATTTGAAGGTAGGCTCTCTTTGTTTCAAATAGGCGTATTCAGCAGAGTTGAAGAAACACATGGAACTTTCAAAAGAAAACCATTTGTGTTATAAGCAAGCACATTGAGGACTTTCTTTGCTCTGAGAATTGCCTTAGTTTTTCAATGACATTCTACGTGGAACTTAGGTTTTTCAAGGTGGAGATAGGCTCTGTTTGTTAGCACAGGTCTATTCAGCTGATTTGAAAAACATGTGTGCCACTCTAAAGAAAATGATCTATGTTAGATGTGCCACTGATAGCACATGGTTTCACAGTGACAACTGTGTTAGTTTTGAAAGGAATACTTCCTGCAAACCTGAGTTTACTAGGTGGAGAAGGCTCATTTGTGCCGAATTGGCCTATTCACCTGAGTAGAAAAAACACATCTAACATTCCAAGGAAAACCATCTGTGATAGAAACTGCAGCATCTAGACGGTGGTTTCCCTGTGAGAATTCAGTTATTTTTTGAAATTAATCCTTCCTGAAAAGTTTGTTTTTCAGGATGCACTTAGGCTCTTTTGGATACTAAGAAGACTATTTAGCAGAGTTGAAGAAACACATGTACCTGTCGACATAAAACCATTGGTGTTAGACCCAGGAACAAATCGCACATTATTTTGCTGTGAGAATTGTTCTGGTTTTTGTAAGGAATACTTCCTGCATATCAGAATTTACAAGGTGGAGAAAGGCTCATTTTCTTCGAAGTTGCCCTCTTCAGCTAAGTTGAGGAAACCCATGAACCTCATGATAGAAAATAATCTGTGTTACAAGCAGGAGCATCTAGCACGTTGTTTGTTGTGAGAAACAGTTGGATTTCTGACGAGATATTTTCAGCAACGTAGGTTTCTCAGGGCGGTGATAGGCTCCATTTTTTCCGAAAGGCCTACTCAGCTGAGTTGAAGAAACTCATGCATCTTTCAAATGATAATCATTTGTGTTAGAAACACGAGAATGTACCACTTTGGTTCCCTTTGAGAACTCTTCTTGTTCTTGAAAGGAATACTATCTGGAACTCAGGTTACTCAAGATGGAGATAGGCTCACTGTGTTCTAAATAGGCCTATTCCACAGAGTTGCAGAAGCACATACATCTCTCGAAATAAACCATGTGTGTTAGAAACAGGAGCACCTATCACTTTGTTTCCCTATGAGAATTGTGTTAGTTATTGAAAGGAATACTTCCTGCAACTTAGATTTTTCAAGCTGTCTATACCTGCTTTTTGTTCTAAACACACCTACTGAGCGGTATGGAAGAAAAACATGTATCTCTCAAAAACAAAACCTCTACAAAACATGCAGGAATATCTAGCAAATTACTTCGTGCAGAGAACTGAGTTAGTTTTTGAAATTAATACTTCCTGGAAATAGGTTCTTGATGGGGGAAATAGGCTCTGTGTGCCCCAATTACGCCTATTCCACTGGCTTAAAGATATCCATGTACATCTGTAATGAAAATCATCTGACTGGGGAGCGGGATAGCCTAGCACATTGTTCTCCTGTGGGAATTGAGTTTGTTTTGGGAAGGATTCTCAGGCAAATTAGGTGTTTCATTGAGGAGATAGCCTCTCTGTCTTCCAAACAGGACTTCAGCTGTGTAGAAGAACCAACCACATGTATCTTTTGAGAGAAAACCATTTGTGTTTGAAACACAAGAATCTAGCACATTGTTTCCCGATGAGAACTGAGTTTGGTTTTGGAATGAATACTCCCTGCAACTAATGTTTTTCAAGGAGGAGATAGGCTATTTTTCTTCCAAATAGTCCAATTCAGCTAAGATGAGGAAACTCATGTTGCACTGCAAGGACAAACAACTATGTGAGAAGCTCTAGCATCTAGCACAATGCTTACCTGAGAGAATTGAGGTTGTGTTTGAAAGGAATACCTCCTGCAAATCACAATTTGCATGGTGGAGGAAGGCTCATTTTGTTCAAAATAGGACTATTCCCCTAAGTTGAAGGAATTCATATATCTCTTGAAAGAAAACCACTGCGTGAGAAGTAGGAACATCTAGCACCTTCTTTCACTGTGAGAACTGAGTTAGTTTTGAAATGGGATATGGCCTGTCACATAGGTTTTTTCAGGTGGAGAAAGGCTCTCTTCCTTGCAAAAGGCCTATTCAGTTGAGTTCAAGATACACATGTATCTCTCGAAATAAAACCATCTGAGTTAGAAAGGGGAGCATTGAGCACCTTCTGTCCAAGTGAGAATTCACTGAGTTTTGGAAATTCTTCCTGCAAGTGAAGCTTTTCAAGGTGGAGAAAGGCTTTCTTTGTTCCAATTAGGCCTATTCAAGCCTTGCGGAGGAAATACATGTATGTCTTGAAAGTAAGCCATCTGTCTTAGAAGCAAAAGCATGTGGCACATTGTTTTTCTGTGAGAACTGAGTCAGCCTTTCATAAGGAATACTCACGTCAATGTTTGATTTTCAAGGTGGAGATATGCTCTCTTTGTTCCAAATAGGACTATTCTGTTGAGTTGGGAAAACGTATATGTCTTTTGAATGTATACTATTTGTTTTAGAAGCAGGAGCACGTACCACATTCGTTCCCTGCATAAATTGAGTTAATTTTTTAAAGGAATACTACCTGCAACTGAGGTTTTTCATGGTGGAGATAAGCTCTGCCTGTTCCCAATAGGCTCCCTCAGCTGAATTAAAGAAACACAGCTATGTCTTGAAAGAAAACCATTTTTGTCAGAAGCAGGAGAATCCAGCACATTATATCCCTGTGAGAATTGAAGTCGGGTCTGTATGGACTACATCTGCATCTTAGGGTTTACAAGGTGGACTTGGGTGCCCTTTTGTCCAAATCGGCCTATTCATGTGACTTGAAAAACACATGTATCTCCCGAAAGAAAATCATCTCTGGTAGAATCAGGAGCATAAGATACCTTGTTTCCTATGAGAAATCACTTTGCTTTATGAGAAACACAACTTCCTGCAACTTACGTTTTTTGAAGCTGGCGATATTCACTTTCTGTTCCAAGTAGACCTCTTCTGTGGAGTTGAAGAAATACCTGTATTTCTGGGTAGAAAACAATACGTCTGAGAAGCAGGAGCTTCTAGCACATTGGTTTCCTGTGAGAATTGAGCTCGTTTTGGAAGGAATACTTCCAGCATTTTATGTGTTTCAAGGTGGAGATACGCTGTCTGTGTTCCTTAAAGCTTACACTACTGAGTTGTAGAAAGAAATGTATCTTTCGAACAGAACAATTTTGTCATAGAAGCAGGAGCATCTACCCCATTGGTCCCTGTGAGAATGGCTTAGTTTTTGAAAGGGATGCTACCTGCAACTTAGGATTTTCCACGTGGACATAGGCCAACTGACCTCAATTGAAGAAAACCATGTGTCTCTTGAAGAAAACCAGCTGTGATATAAGCAGGAGCATCTAACACATTATTTTTCTGGGAGATTGAGTTCTTTTTTCAATGGAATACATCCTACAATGTAGGTTTTTCAAGGTGGATATAGGCTCTCGATGTTCCAAATAGGTCTATTTAGCAGAATTACAGAAAGAGAGGTATCCCTTCAACGAAAACTATCAATGATAGAAGCAGGAACATCTAGCACATGGTTTTCCAGTAAGAATTGGGTAGCTTTTTAAAGAAGAAATTCCTGCATATCAGAGTATTCAAGGTGGAGGAAGGCTCGTTCTGTTCCCAATAGGTCCCTTTAGACATGCTGAATAAACACATATGTCATTCAAAAGAAAACCATCTGTATTTGAAAGCAGAAGCATCAAGCACATTGTTTCCTTGTGAGAATTAAGTCAGTTTCTGAAATGAATATTGTCTGTAACTTACGTGTTTCAATTTGAAGGTAGGCTCTCTTTGTTTCAAATAGGCGTATTCAGCAGAGTTGAAGAAACACATGGAACTTTCAAAAGAAAACCATTTGTGTTATAAGCAAGCACATTGAGGACTTTCTTTGCTCTGAGAATTGCCTTAGTTTTTCAATGACATTCTACGTGGAACTTAGGTTTTTCAAGGTGGAGATAGGCTCTGTTTGTTAGCACAGGTCTATTCAGCTGATTTGAAAAACATGTGTGCCACTCTAAAGAAAATGATCTATGTTAGATGTGCCACTGATAGCACATGGTTTCACAGTGACAACTGTGTTAGTTTTGAAAGGAATACTTCCTGCAAACCTGAGTTTACTAGGTGGAGAAGGCTCATTTGTGCCGAATTGGCCTATTCACCTGAGTAGAAAAAACACATCTAACATTCCAAGGAAAACCATCTGTGATAGAAACTGCAGCATCTAGACGGTGGTTTCCCTGTGAGAATTCAGTTATTTTTTGAAATTAATCCTTCCTGAAAAGTTTGTTTTTCAGGATGCACTTAGGCTCTTTTGGATACTAAGAAGACTATTTAGCAGAGTTGAAGAAACACATGTACCTGTCGACATAAAACCATTGGTGTTAGACCCAGGAACAAATCGCACATTATTTTGCTGTGAGAATTGTTCTGGTTTTTGTAAGGAATACTTCCTGCATATCAGAATTTACAAGGTGGAGAAAGGCTCATTTTCTTCGAAGTTGCCCTCTTCAGCTAAGTTGAGGAAACCCATGAACCTCATGATAGAAAATAATCTGTGTTACAAGCAGGAGCATCTAGCACGTTGTTTGTTGTGAGAAACAGTTGGATTTCTGACGAGATATTTTCAGCAACGTAGGTTTCTCAGGGCGGTGATAGGCTCCATTTTTTCCGAAAGGCCTACTCAGCTGAGTTGAAGAAACTCATGCATCTTTCAAATGATAATCATTTGTGTTAGAAACACGAGAATGTACCACTTTGGTTCCCTTTGAGAACTCTTCTTGTTCTTGAAAGGAATACTATCTGGAACTCAGGTTACTCAAGATGGAGATAGGCTCACTGTGTTCTAAATAGGCCTATTCCACAGAGTTGCAGAAGCACATACATCTCTCGAAATAAACCATGTGTGTTAGAAACAGGAGCACCTATCACTTTGTTTCCCTATGAGAATTGTGTTAGTTATTGAAAGGAATACTTCCTGCAACTTAGATTTTTCAAGCTGTCTATACCTGCTTTTTGTTCTAAACACACCTACTGAGCGGTATGGAAGAAAAACATGTATCTCTCAAAAACAAAACCTCTACAAAACATGCAGGAATATCTAGCAAATTACTTCGTGCAGAGAACTGAGTTAGTTTTTGAAATTAATACTTCCTGGAAATAGGTTCTTGATGGGGGAAATAGGCTCTGTGTGCCCCAATTACGCCTATTCCACTGGCTTAAAGATATCCATGTACATCTGTAATGAAAATCATCTGACTGGGGAGCGGGATAGCCTAGCACATTGTTCTCCTGTGGGAATTGAGTTTGTTTTGGGAAGGATTCTCAGGCAAATTAGGTGTTTCATTGAGGAGATAGCCTCTCTGTCTTCCAAACAGGACTTCAGCTGTGTAGAAGAACCAACCACATGTATCTTTTGAGAGAAAACCATTTGTGTTTGAAACACAAGAATCTAGCACATTGTTTCCCGATGAGAACTGAGTTTGGTTTTGGAATGAATACTCCCTGCAACTAATGTTTTTCAAGGAGGAGATAGGCTATTTTTCTTCCAAATAGTCCAATTCAGCTAAGATGAGGAAACTCATGTTGCACTGCAAGGACAAACAACTATGTGAGAAGCTCTAGCATCTAGCACAATGCTTACCTGAGAGAATTGAGGTTGTGTTTGAAAGGAATACCTCCTGCAAATCACAATTTGCATGGTGGAGGAAGGCTCATTTTGTTCAAAATAGGACTATTCCCCTAAGTTGAAGGAATTCATATATCTCTTGAAAGAAAACCACTGCGTGAGAAGTAGGAACATCTAGCACCTTCTTTCACTGTGAGAACTGAGTTAGTTTTGAAATGGGATATGGCCTGTCACATAGGTTTTTTCAGGTGGAGAAAGGCTCTCTTCCTTGCAAAAGGCCTATTCAGTTGAGTTCAAGATACACATGTATCTCTCGAAATAAAACCATCTGAGTTAGAAAGGGGAGCATTGAGCACCTTCTGTCCAAGTGAGAATTCACTGAGTTTTGGAAATTCTTCCTGCAAGTGAAGCTTTTCAAGGTGGAGAAAGGCTTTCTTTGTTCCAATTAGGCCTATTCAAGCCTTGCGGAGGAAATACATGTATGTCTTGAAAGTAAGCCATCTGTCTTAGAAGCAAAAGCATGTGGCACATTGTTTTTCTGTGAGAACTGAGTCAGCCTTTCATAAGGAATACTCACGTCAATGTTTGATTTTCAAGGTGGAGATATGCTCTCTTTGTTCCAAATAGGACTATTCTGTTGAGTTGGGAAAACGTATATGTCTTTTGAATGTATACTATTTGTTTTAGAAGCAGGAGCACGTACCACATTCGTTCCCTGCATAAATTGAGTTAATTTTTTAAAGGAATACTACCTGCAACTGAGGTTTTTCATGGTGGAGATAAGCTCTGCCTGTTCCCAATAGGCTCCCTCAGCTGAATTAAAGAAACACAGCTATGTCTTGAAAGAAAACCATTTTTGTCAGAAGCAGGAGAATCCAGCACATTATATCCCTGTGAGAATTGAAGTCGGGTCTGTATGGACTACATCTGCATCTTAGGGTTTACAAGGTGGACTTGGGTGCCCTTTTGTCCAAATCGGCCTATTCATGTGACTTGAAAAACACATGTATCTCCCGAAAGAAAATCATCTCTGGTAGAATCAGGAGCATAAGATACCTTGTTTCCTATGAGAAATCACTTTGCTTTATGAGAAACACAACTTCCTGCAACTTACGTTTTTTGAAGCTGGCGATATTCACTTTCTGTTCCAAGTAGACCTCTTCTGTGGAGTTGAAGAAATACCTGTATTTCTGGGTAGAAAACAATACGTCTGAGAAGCAGGAGCTTCTAGCACATTGGTTTCCTGTGAGAATTGAGCTCGTTTTGGAAGGAATACTTCCAGCATTTTATGTGTTTCAAGGTGGAGATACGCTGTCTGTGTTCCTTAAAGCTTACACTACTGAGTTGTAGAAAGAAATGTATCTTTCGAACAGAACAATTTTGTCATAGAAGCAGGAGCATCTACCCCATTGGTCCCTGTGAGAATGGCTTAGTTTTTGAAAGGGATGCTACCTGCAACTTAGGATTTTCCACGTGGACATAGGCCAACTGACCTCAATTGAAGAAAACCATGTGTCTCTTGAAGAAAACCAGCTGTGATATAAGCAGGAGCATCTAACACATTATTTTTCTGGGAGATTGAGTTCTTTTTTCAATGGAATACATCCTACAATGTAGGTTTTTCAAGGTGGATATAGGCTCTCGATGTTCCAAATAGGTCTATTTAGCAGAATTACAGAAAGAGAGGTATCCCTTCAACGAAAACTATCAATGATAGAAGCAGGAACATCTAGCACATGGTTTTCCAGTAAGAATTGGGTAGCTTTTTAAAGAAGAAATTCCTGCATATCAGAGTATTCAAGGTGGAGGAAGGCTCGTTCTGTTCCCAATAGGTCCCTTTAGACATGCTGAATAAACACATATGTCATTCAAAAGAAAACCATCTGTATTTGAAAGCAGAAGCATCAAGCACATTGTTTCCTTGTGAGAATTAAGTCAGTTTCTGAAATGAATATTGTCTGTAACTTACGTGTTTCAATTTGAAGGTAGGCTCTCTTTGTTTCAAATAGGCGTATTCAGCAGAGTTGAAGAAACACATGGAACTTTCAAAAGAAAACCATTTGTGTTATAAGCAAGCACATTGAGGACTTTCTTTGCTCTGAGAATTGCCTTAGTTTTTCAATGACATTCTACGTGGAACTTAGGTTTTTCAAGGTGGAGATAGGCTCTGTTTGTTAGCACAGGTCTATTCAGCTGATTTGAAAAACATGTGTGCCACTCTAAAGAAAATGATCTATGTTAGATGTGCCACTGATAGCACATGGTTTCACAGTGACAACTGTGTTAGTTTTGAAAGGAATACTTCCTGCAAACCTGAGTTTACTAGGTGGAGAAGGCTCATTTGTGCCGAATTGGCCTATTCACCTGAGTAGAAAAAACACATCTAACATTCCAAGGAAAACCATCTGTGATAGAAACTGCAGCATCTAGACGGTGGTTTCCCTGTGAGAATTCAGTTATTTTTTGAAATTAATCCTTCCTGAAAAGTTTGTTTTTCAGGATGCACTTAGGCTCTTTTGGATACTAAGAAGACTATTTAGCAGAGTTGAAGAAACACATGTACCTGTCGACATAAAACCATTGGTGTTAGACCCAGGAACAAATCGCACATTATTTTGCTGTGAGAATTGTTCTGGTTTTTGTAAGGAATACTTCCTGCATATCAGAATTTACAAGGTGGAGAAAGGCTCATTTTCTTCGAAGTTGCCCTCTTCAGCTAAGTTGAGGAAACCCATGAACCTCATGATAGAAAATAATCTGTGTTACAAGCAGGAGCATCTAGCACGTTGTTTGTTGTGAGAAACAGTTGGATTTCTGACGAGATATTTTCAGCAACGTAGGTTTCTCAGGGCGGTGATAGGCTCCATTTTTTCCGAAAGGCCTACTCAGCTGAGTTGAAGAAACTCATGCATCTTTCAAATGATAATCATTTGTGTTAGAAACACGAGAATGTACCACTTTGGTTCCCTTTGAGAACTCTTCTTGTTCTTGAAAGGAATACTATCTGGAACTCAGGTTACTCAAGATGGAGATAGGCTCACTGTGTTCTAAATAGGCCTATTCCACAGAGTTGCAGAAGCACATACATCTCTCGAAATAAACCATGTGTGTTAGAAACAGGAGCACCTATCACTTTGTTTCCCTATGAGAATTGTGTTAGTTATTGAAAGGAATACTTCCTGCAACTTAGATTTTTCAAGCTGTCTATACCTGCTTTTTGTTCTAAACACACCTACTGAGCGGTATGGAAGAAAAACATGTATCTCTCAAAAACAAAACCTCTACAAAACATGCAGGAATATCTAGCAAATTACTTCGTGCAGAGAACTGAGTTAGTTTTTGAAATTAATACTTCCTGGAAATAGGTTCTTGATGGGGGAAATAGGCTCTGTGTGCCCCAATTACGCCTATTCCACTGGCTTAAAGATATCCATGTACATCTGTAATGAAAATCATCTGACTGGGGAGCGGGATAGCCTAGCACATTGTTCTCCTGTGGGAATTGAGTTTGTTTTGGGAAGGATTCTCAGGCAAATTAGGTGTTTCATTGAGGAGATAGCCTCTCTGTCTTCTAAACAGGACTTCAGCTGTGTAGAAGAACCAACCACATGTATCTTTTGAGAGAAAACCATTTTTGTTTGAAACACAAGAATCTAGCACATTGTTTCCCGATGAGAACTGAGTTTGGTTTTGGAATGAATACTCCCTGCAACTAAGGTTTTTCAAGGAGGTGATAGGCTATTTTTCTTCCACATAGTCCAATTCAGCTAAGATGAGGAAACCCATGTTGCACTGCAAGGACAAACAACTATGTGAGAAGCTCTAGCATCTAGCACAATGCTTACCTGAGAGAATTGAGGTTGTGTTTGAAAGGAATACCTCCTGCAAATCACAATTTGCATGGTGGAGGAAGGCTCATTTTGTTCAAAATAGGACTATTCCCCTAAGTTGAAGGAATTCATATATCTCTTGAAAGAAAACCACTGCGTGAGAAGTAGGAACATCTAGCACCTTCTTTCACTGTGAGAACTGAGTTAGTTTTGAAATGGGATATGGCCTGTCACATAGGTTTTTTCAGGTGGAGAAAGGCTCTCTTCCTTGCAAAAGGCCTATTCAGTTGAGTTCAAGATACACATGTATCTCTCGAAATAAAACCATCTGAGTTAGAAAGGGGAGCATTGAGCACCTTCTGTCCAAGTGAGAATTCACTGAGTTTTGGAAATTCTTCCTGCAAGTGAAGCTTTTCAAGGTGGAGAAAGGCTTTCTTTGTTCCAATTAGGCCTATTCAAGCCTTGCGGAGGAAATACATGTAAGTCTTGAAAGTAAGCCATCTGTCTTAGAAGCAAAAGCATGTGGCACATTGTTTTTCTGTGAGAACTGAGTCAGCCTTTCATAAGGAATACTCACGTCAATGTTTGATTTTCAAGGTGGAGATATGCTCTCTTTGTTCCAAATAGGACTATTCTGTTGAGTTGGGGAAACGTATATGTCTTTTGAATGTATACTATTTGTTTTAGAAGCAGGAGCACGTACCACATTGGTTCCCTGCGTAAATTGAGTTAATTTTTTAAAGGAATACTGCCTGCAACTGAGGTTTTTCATGGTGGAGATAAGCTCTGCCTGTTCCCAATAGGCTCCCTCAGCTGAATTAAAGAAACACAGCTATGTCTTGAAAGAAAACCATTTTTGTCAGAAGCAGGAGAATCCAGCACATTATATCCCTGTGAGAATTGAAGTCGGGTCTGTATGGACTACATCTGCATCTTAGGGTTTACAAGGTGGACTTGGGTGCCCTTTTGTCCAAATCGGCCTATTCATGTGACTTGAAAAACACATGTATCTCCCGAAAGAAAATCATCTCTGGTAGAATCAGGAGCATAAGATACCTTGTTTCCTATGAGAAATCACTTTGCTTTATGAGAAACACAACTTCCTGCAACTTACGTTTTTTGAAGCTGGCGATATTCACTTTCTGTTCCAAGTAGACCTCTTCTGTGGAGTTGAAGAAATACCTGTATTTCTGGGTAGAAAACAATACGTCTGAGAAGCAGGAGCTTCTAGCACATTGGTTTCCTGTGAGAATTGAGCTCGTTTTGGAAGGAATACTTCCAGCATTTTATGTGTTTCAAGGTGGAGATACGCTGTCTGTGTTCCTTAAAGCTTACACTACTGAGTTGTAGAAAGAAATGTATCTTTCGAACAGAACAATTTTGTCATAGAAGCAGGAGCATCTACCCCATTGGTCCCTGTGAGAATGGCTTAGTTTTTGAAAGGGATGCTACCTGCAACTTAGGATTTTCCACGTGGACATAGGCCAACTGACCTCAATTGAAGAAAACCATGTGTCTCTTGAAGAAAACCAGCTGTGATATAAGCAGGAGCATCTAACACATTATTTTTCTGGGAGATTGAGTTCTTTTTTCAATGGAATACATCCTACAATGTAGGTTTTTCAAGGTGGATATAGGCTCTCGATGTTCCAAATAGGTCTATTTAGCAGAATTACAGAAAGAGAGGTATCCCTTCAACGAAAACTATCAATGATAGAAGCAGGAACATCTAGCACATGGTTTTCCAGTAAGAATTGGGTAGCTTTTTAAAGAAGAAATTCCTGCATATCAGAGTATTCAAGGTGGAGGAAGGCTCGTTCTGTTCCCAATAGGTCCCTTTAGACATGCTGAATAAACACATATGTCATTCAAAAGAAAACCATCTGTATTTGAAAGCAGAAGCATCAAGCACATTGTTTCCTTGTGAGAATTAAGTCAGTTTCTGAAATGAATATTGTCTGTAACTTACGTGTTTCAATTTGAAGGTAGGCTCTCTTTGTTTCAAATAGGCGTATTCAGCAGAGTTGAAGAAACACATGGAACTTTCAAAAGAAAACCATTTGTGTTATAAGCAAGCACATTGAGGACTTTCTTTGCTCTGAGAATTGCCTTAGTTTTTCAATGACATTCTACGTGGAACTTAGGTTTTTCAAGGTGGAGATAGGCTCTGTTTGTTAGCACAGGTCTATTCAGCTGATTTGAAAAACATGTGTGCCACTCTAAAGAAAATGATCTATGTTAGATGTGCCACTGATAGCACATGGTTTCACAGTGACAACTGTGTTAGTTTTGAAAGGAATACTTCCTGCAAACCTGAGTTTACTAGGTGGAGAAGGCTCATTTGTGCCGAATTGGCCTATTCACCTGAGTAGAAAAAACACATCTAACATTCCAAGGAAAACCATCTGTGATAGAAACTGCAGCATCTAGACGGTGGTTTCCCTGTGAGAATTCAGTTATTTTTTGAAATTAATCCTTCCTGAAAAGTTTGTTTTTCAGGATGCACTTAGGCTCTTTTGGATACTAAGAAGACTATTTAGCAGAGTTGAAGAAACACATGTACCTGTCGACATAAAACCATTGGTGTTAGACCCAGGAACAAATCGCACATTATTTTGCTGTGAGAATTGTTCTGGTTTTTGTAAGGAATACTTCCTGCATATCAGAATTTACAAGGTGGAGAAAGGCTCATTTTCTTCGAAGTTGCCCTCTTCAGCTAAGTTGAGGAAACCCATGAACCTCATGATAGAAAATAATCTGTGTTACAAGCAGGAGCATCTAGCACGTTGTTTGTTGTGAGAAACAGTTGGATTTCTGACGAGATATTTTCAGCAACGTAGGTTTCTCAGGGCGGTGATAGGCTCCATTTTTTCCGAAAGGCCTACTCAGCTGAGTTGAAGAAACTCATGCATCTTTCAAATGATAATCATTTGTGTTAGAAACACGAGAATGTACCACTTTGGTTCCCTTTGAGAACTCTTCTTGTTCTTGAAAGGAATACTATCTGGAACTCAGGTTACTCAAGATGGAGATAGGCTCACTGTGTTCTAAATAGGCCTATTCCACAGAGTTGCAGAAGCACATACATCTCTCGAAATAAACCATGTGTGTTAGAAACAGGAGCACCTATCACTTTGTTTCCCTATGAGAATTGTGTTAGTTATTGAAAGGAATACTTCCTGCAACTTAGATTTTTCAAGCTGTCTATACCTGCTTTTTGTTCTAAACACACCTACTGAGCGGTATGGAAGAAAAACATGTATCTCTCAAAAACAAAACCTCTACAAAACATGCAGGAATATCTAGCAAATTACTTCGTGCAGAGAACTGAGTTAGTTTTTGAAATTAATACTTCCTGGAAATAGGTTCTTGATGGGGGAAATAGGCTCTGTGTGCCCCAATTACGCCTATTCCACTGGCTTAAAGATATCCATGTACATCTGTAATGAAAATCATCTGACTGGGGAGCGGGATAGCCTAGCACATTGTTCTCCTGTGGGAATTGAGTTTGTTTTGGGAAGGATTCTCAGGCAAATTAGGTGTTTCATTGAGGAGATAGCCTCTCTGTCTTCCAAACAGGACTTCAGCTGTGTAGAAGAACCAACCACATGTATCTTTTGAGAGAAAACCATTTGTGTTTGAAACACAAGAATCTAGCACATTGTTTCCCGATGAGAACTGAGTTTGGTTTTGGAATGAATACTCCCTGCAACTAATGTTTTTCAAGGAGGAGATAGGCTATTTTTCTTCCAAATAGTCCAATTCAGCTAAGATGAGGAAACTCATGTTGCACTGCAAGGACAAACAACTATGTGAGAAGCTCTAGCATCTAGCACAATGCTTACCTGAGAGAATTGAGGTTGTGTTTGAAAGGAATACCTCCTGCAAATCACAATTTGCATGGTGGAGGAAGGCTCATTTTGTTCAAAATAGGACTATTCCCCTAAGTTGAAGGAATTCATATATCTCTTGAAAGAAAACCACTGCGTGAGAAGTAGGAACATCTAGCACCTTCTTTCACTGTGAGAACTGAGTTAGTTTTGAAATGGGATATGGCCTGTCACATAGGTTTTTTCAGGTGGAGAAAGGCTCTCTTCCTTGCAAAAGGCCTATTCAGTTGAGTTCAAGATACACATGTATCTCTCGAAATAAAACCATCTGAGTTAGAAAGGGGAGCATTGAGCACCTTCTGTCCAAGTGAGAATTCACTGAGTTTTGGAAATTCTTCCTGCAAGTGAAGCTTTTCAAGGTGGAGAAAGGCTTTCTTTGTTCCAATTAGGCCTATTCAAGCCTTGCGGAGGAAATACATGTATGTCTTGAAAGTAAGCCATCTGTCTTAGAAGCAAAAGCATGTGGCACATTGTTTTTCTGTGAGAACTGAGTCAGCCTTTCATAAGGAATACTCACGTCAATGTTTGATTTTCAAGGTGGAGATATGCTCTCTTTGTTCCAAATAGGACTATTCTGTTGAGTTGGGAAAACGTATATGTCTTTTGAATGTATACTATTTGTTTTAGAAGCAGGAGCACGTACCACATTCGTTCCCTGCGTAAATTGAGTTAATTTTTTAAAGGAATACTACCTGCAACTGAGGTTTTTCATGGTGGAGATAAGCTCTGCCTGTTCCCAATAGGCTCCCTCAGCTGAATTAAAGAAACACAGCTATGTCTTGAAAGAAAACCATTTTTGTCAGAAGCAGGAGAATCCAGCACATTATATCCCTGTGAGAATTGAAGTCGGGTCTGTATGGACTACATCTGCATCTTAGGGTTTACAAGGTGGACTTGGGTGCCCTTTTGTCCAAATCGGCCTATTCATGTGACTTGAAAAACACATGTATCTCCCGAAAGAAAATCATCTCTGGTAGAATCAGGAGCATAAGATACCTTGTTTCCTATGAGAAATCACTTTGCTTTATGAGAAACACAACTTCCTGCAACTTACGTTTTTTGAAGCTGGCGATATTCACTTTCTGTTCCAAGTAGACCTCTTCTGTGGAGTTGAAGAAATACCTGTATTTCTGGGTAGAAAACAATACGTCTGAGAAGCAGGAGCTTCTAGCACATTGGTTTCCTGTGAGAATTGAGCTCGTTTTGGAAGGAATACTTCCAGCATTTTATGTGTTTCAAGGTGGAGATACGCTGTCTGTGTTCCTTAAAGCTTACACTACTGAGTTGTAGAAAGAAATGTATCTTTCGAACAGAACAATTTTGTCATAGAAGCAGGAGCATCTACCCCATTGGTCCCTGTGAGAATGGCTTAGTTTTTGAAAGGGATGCTACCTGCAACTTAGGATTTTCCACGTGGACATAGGCCAACTGACCTCAATTGAAGAAAACCATGTGTCTCTTGAAGAAAACCAGCTGTGATATAAGCAGGAGCATCTAACACATTATTTTTCTGGGAGATTGAGTTCTTTTTTCAATGGAATACATCCTACAATGTAGGTTTTTCAAGGTGGATATAGGCTCTCGATGTTCCAAATAGGTCTATTTAGCAGAATTACAGAAAGAGAGGTATCCCTTCAACGAAAACTATCAATGATAGAAGCAGGAACATCTAGCACATGGTTTTCCAGTAAGAATTGGGTAGCTTTTTAAAGAAGAAATTCCTGCATATCAGAGTATTCAAGGTGGAGGAAGGCTCGTTCTGTTCCCAATAGGTCCCTTTAGACATGCTGAATAAACACATATGTCATTCAAAAGAAAACCATCTGTATTTGAAAGCAGAAGCATCAAGCACATTGTTTCCTTGTGAGAATTAAGTCAGTTTCTGAAATGAATATTGTCTGTAACTTACGTGTTTCAATTTGAAGGTAGGCTCTCTTTGTTTCAAATAGGCGTATTCAGCAGAGTTGAAGAAACACATGGAACTTTCAAAAGAAAACCATTTGTGTTATAAGCAAGCACATTGAGGACTTTCTTTGCTCTGAGAATTGCCTTAGTTTTTCAATGACATTCTACGTGGAACTTAGGTTTTTCAAGGTGGAGATAGGCTCTGTTTGTTAGCACAGGTCTATTCAGCTGATTTGAAAAACATGTGTGCCACTCTAAAGAAAATGATCTATGTTAGATGTGCCACTGATAGCACATGGTTTCACAGTGACAACTGTGTTAGTTTTGAAAGGAATACTTCCTGCAAACCTGAGTTTACTAGGTGGAGAAGGCTCATTTGTGCCGAATTGGCCTATTCACCTGAGTAGAAAAAACACATCTAACATTCCAAGGAAAACCATCTGTGATAGAAACTGCAGCATCTAGACGGTGGTTTCCCTGTGAGAATTCAGTTATTTTTTGAAATTAATCCTTCCTGAAAAGTTTGTTTTTCAGGATGCACTTAGGCTCTTTTGGATACTAAGAAGACTATTTAGCAGAGTTGAAGAAACACATGTACCTGTCGACATAAAACCATTGGTGTTAGACCCAGGAACAAATCGCACATTATTTTGCTGTGAGAATTGTTCTGGTTTTTGTAAGGAATACTTCCTGCATATCAGAATTTACAAGGTGGAGAAAGGCTCATTTTCTTCGAAGTTGCCCTCTTCAGCTAAGTTGAGGAAACCCATGAACCTCATGATAGAAAATAATCTGTGTTACAAGCAGGAGCATCTAGCACGTTGTTTGTTGTGAGAAACAGTTGGATTTCTGACGAGATATTTTCAGCAACGTAGGTTTCTCAGGGCGGTGATAGGCTCCATTTTTTCCGAAAGGCCTACTCAGCTGAGTTGAAGAAACTCATGCATCTTTCAAATGATAATCATTTGTGTTAGAAACACGAGAATGTACCACTTTGGTTCCCTTTGAGAACTCTTCTTGTTCTTGAAAGGAATACTATCTGGAACTCAGGTTACTCAAGATGGAGATAGGCTCACTGTGTTCTAAATAGGCCTATTCCACAGAGTTGCAGAAGCACATACATCTCTCGAAATAAACCATGTGTGTTAGAAACAGGAGCACCTATCACTTTGTTTCCCTATGAGAATTGTGTTAGTTATTGAAAGGAATACTTCCTGCAACTTAGATTTTTCAAGCTGTCTATACCTGCTTTTTGTTCTAAACACACCTACTGAGCGGTATGGAAGAAAAACATGTATCTCTCAAAAACAAAACCTCTACAAAACATGCAGGAATATCTAGCAAATTACTTCGTGCAGAGAACTGAGTTAGTTTTTGAAATTAATACTTCCTGGAAATAGGTTCTTGATGGGGGAAATAGGCTCTGTGTGCCCCAATTACGCCTATTCCACTGGCTTAAAGATATCCATGTACATCTGTAATGAAAATCATCTGACTGGGGAGCGGGATAGCCTAGCACATTGTTCTCCTGTGGGAATTGAGTTTGTTTTGGGAAGGATTCTCAGGCAAATTAGGTGTTTCATTGAGGAGATAGCCTCTCTGTCTTCCAAACAGGACTTCAGCTGTGTAGAAGAACCAACCACATGTATCTTTTGAGAGAAAACCATTTGTGTTTGAAACACAAGAATCTAGCACATTGTTTCCCGATGAGAACTGAGTTTGGTTTTGGAATGAATACTCCCTGCAACTAATGTTTTTCAAGGAGGAGATAGGCTATTTTTCTTCCAAATAGTCCAATTCAGCTAAGATGAGGAAACTCATGTTGCACTGCAAGGACAAACAACTATGTGAGAAGCTCTAGCATCTAGCACAATGCTTACCTGAGAGAATTGAGGTTGTGTTTGAAAGGAATACCTCCTGCAAATCACAATTTGCATGGTGGAGGAAGGCTCATTTTGTTCAAAATAGGACTATTCCCCTAAGTTGAAGGAATTCATATATCTCTTGAAAGAAAACCACTGCGTGAGAAGTAGGAACATCTAGCACCTTCTTTCACTGTGAGAACTGAGTTAGTTTTGAAATGGGATATGGCCTGTCACATAGGTTTTTTCAGGTGGAGAAAGGCTCTCTTCCTTGCAAAAGGCCTATTCAGTTGAGTTCAAGATACACATGTATCTCTCGAAATAAAACCATCTGAGTTAGAAAGGGGAGCATTGAGCACCTTCTGTCCAAGTGAGAATTCACTGAGTTTTGGAAATTCTTCCTGCAAGTGAAGCTTTTCAAGGTGGAGAAAGGCTTTCTTTGTTCCAATTAGGCCTATTCAAGCCTTGCGGAGGAAATACATGTATGTCTTGAAAGTAAGCCATCTGTCTTAGAAGCAAAAGCATGTGGCACATTGTTTTTCTGTGAGAACTGAGTCAGCCTTTCATAAGGAATACTCACGTCAATGTTTGATTTTCAAGGTGGAGATATGCTCTCTTTGTTCCAAATAGGACTATTCTGTTGAGTTGGGAAAACGTATATGTCTTTTGAATGTATACTATTTGTTTTAGAAGCAGGAGCACGTACCACATTCGTTCCCTGCATAAATTGAGTTAATTTTTTAAAGGAATACTACCTGCAACTGAGGTTTTTCATGGTGGAGATAAGCTCTGCCTGTTCCCAATAGGCTCCCTCAGCTGAATTAAAGAAACACAGCTATGTCTTGAAAGAAAACCATTTTTGTCAGAAGCAGGAGAATCCAGCACATTATATCCCTGTGAGAATTGAAGTCGGGTCTGTATGGACTACATCTGCATCTTAGGGTTTACAAGGTGGACTTGGGTGCCCTTTTGTCCAAATCGGCCTATTCATGTGACTTGAAAAACACATGTATCTCCCGAAAGAAAATCATCTCTGGTAGAATCAGGAGCATAAGATACCTTGTTTCCTATGAGAAATCACTTTGCTTTATGAGAAACACAACTTCCTGCAACTTACGTTTTTTGAAGCTGGCGATATTCACTTTCTGTTCCAAGTAGACCTCTTCTGTGGAGTTGAAGAAATACCTGTATTTCTGGGTAGAAAACAATACGTCTGAGAAGCAGGAGCTTCTAGCACATTGGTTTCCTGTGAGAATTGAGCTCGTTTTGGAAGGAATACTTCCAGCATTTTATGTGTTTCAAGGTGGAGATACGCTGTCTGTGTTCCTTAAAGCTTACACTACTGAGTTGTAGAAAGAAATGTATCTTTCAAACAGAACAATTTTGTCATAGAAGCAGGAGCATCTACCCCATTGGTCCCTGTGAGAATGGCTTAGTTTTTGAAAGGGATGCTACCTGCAACTTAGGATTTTCCACGTGGACATAGGCCAACTGACCTCAATTGAAGAAAACCATGTGTCTCTTGAAGAAAACCAGCTGTGATATAAGCAGGAGCATCTAACACATTATTTTTCTGGGAGATTGAGTTCTTTTTTCAATGGAATACATCCTACAATGTAGGTTTTTCAAGGTGGATATAGGCTCTCGATGTTCCAAATAGGTCTATTTAGCAGAATTACAGAAAGAGAGGTATCCCTTCAACGAAAACTATCAATGATAGAAGCAGGAACATCTAGCACATGGTTTTCCAGTAAGAATTGGGTAGCTTTTTAAAGAAGAAATTCCTGCATATCAGAGTATTCAAGGTGGAGGAAGGCTCGTTCTGTTCCCAATAGGTCCCTTTAGACATGCTGAATAAACACATATGTCATTCAAAAGAAAACCATCTGTATTTGAAAGCAGAAGCATCAAGCACATTGTTTCCTTGTGAGAATTAAGTCAGTTTCTGAAATGAATATTGTCTGTAACTTACGTGTTTCAATTTGAAGGTAGGCTCTCTTTGTTTCAAATAGGCGTATTCAGCAGAGTTGAAGAAACACATGGAACTTTCAAAAGAAAACCATTTGTGTTATAAGCAAGCACATTGAGGACTTTCTTTGCTCTGAGAATTGCCTTAGTTTTTCAATGACATTCTACGTGGAACTTAGGTTTTTCAAGGTGGAGATAGGCTCTGTTTGTTAGCACAGGTCTATTCAGCTGATTTGAAAAACATGTGTGCCACTCTAAAGAAAATGATCTATGTTAGATGTGCCACTGATAGCACATGGTTTCACAGTGACAACTGTGTTAGTTTTGAAAGGAATACTTCCTGCAAACCTGAGTTTACTAGGTGGAGAAGGCTCATTTGTGCCGAATTGGCCTATTCACCTGAGTAGAAAAAACACATCTAACATTCCAAGGAAAACCATCTGTGATAGAAACTGCAGCATCTAGACGGTGGTTTCCCTGTGAGAATTCAGTTATTTTTTGAAATTAATCCTTCCTGAAAAGTTTGTTTTTCAGGATGCACTTAGGCTCTTTTGGATACTAAGAAGACTATTTAGCAGAGTTGAAGAAACACATGTACCTGTCGACATAAAACCATTGGTGTTAGACCCAGGAACAAATCGCACATTATTTTGCTGTGAGAATTGTTCTGGTTTTTGTAAGGAATACTTCCTGCATATCAGAATTTACAAGGTGGAGAAAGGCTCATTTTCTTCGAAGTTGCCCTCTTCAGCTAAGTTGAGGAAACCCATGAACCTCATGATAGAAAATAATCTGTGTTACAAGCAGGAGCATCTAGCACGTTGTTTGTTGTGAGAAACAGTTGGATTTCTGACGAGATATTTTCAGCAACGTAGGTTTCTCAGGGCGGTGATAGGCTCCATTTTTTCCGAAAGGCCTACTCAGCTGAGTTGAAGAAACTCATGCATCTTTCAAATGATAATCATTTGTGTTAGAAACACGAGAATGTACCACTTTGGTTCCCTTTGAGAACTCTTCTTGTTCTTGAAAGGAATACTATCTGGAACTCAGGTTACTCAAGATGGAGATAGGCTCACTGTGTTCTAAATAGGCCTATTCCACAGAGTTGCAGAAGCACATACATCTCTCGAAATAAACCATGTGTGTTAGAAACAGGAGCACCTATCACTTTGTTTCCCTATGAGAATTGTGTTAGTTATTGAAAGGAATACTTCCTGCAACTTAGATTTTTCAAGCTGTCTATACCTGCTTTTTGTTCTAAACACACCTACTGAGCGGTATGGAAGAAAAACATGTATCTCTCAAAAACAAAACCTCTACAAAACATGCAGGAATATCTAGCAAATTACTTCGTGCAGAGAACTGAGTTAGTTTTTGAAATTAATACTTCCTGGAAATAGGTTCTTGATGGGGGAAATAGGCTCTGTGTGCCCCAATTACGCCTATTCCACTGGCTTAAAGATATCCATGTACATCTGTAATGAAAATCATCTGACTGGGGAGCGGGATAGCCTAGCACATTGTTCTCCTGTGGGAATTGAGTTTGTTTTGGGAAGGATTCTCAGGCAAATTAGGTGTTTCATTGAGGAGATAGCCTCTCTGTCTTCCAAACAGGACTTCAGCTGTGTAGAAGAACCAACCACATGTATCTTTTGAGAGAAAACCATTTGTGTTTGAAACACAAGAATCTAGCACATTGTTTCCCGATGAGAACTGAGTTTGGTTTTGGAATGAATACTCCCTGCAACTAATGTTTTTCAAGGAGGAGATAGGCTATTTTTCTTCCAAATAGTCCAATTCAGCTAAGATGAGGAAACTCATGTTGCACTGCAAGGACAAACAACTATGTGAGAAGCTCTAGCATCTAGCACAATGCTTACCTGAGAGAATTGAGGTTGTGTTTGAAAGGAATACCTCCTGCAAATCACAATTTGCATGGTGGAGGAAGGCTCATTTTGTTCAAAATAGGACTATTCCCCTAAGTTGAAGGAATTCATATATCTCTTGAAAGAAAACCACTGCGTGAGAAGTAGGAACATCTAGCACCTTCTTTCACTGTGAGAACTGAGTTAGTTTTGAAATGGGATATGGCCTGTCACATAGGTTTTTTCAGGTGGAGAAAGGCTCTCTTCCTTGCAAAAGGCCTATTCAGTTGAGTTCAAGATACACATGTATCTCTCGAAATAAAACCATCTGAGTTAGAAAGGGGAGCATTGAGCACCTTCTGTCCAAGTGAGAATTCACTGAGTTTTGGAAATTCTTCCTGCAAGTGAAGCTTTTCAAGGTGGAGAAAGGCTTTCTTTGTTCCAATTAGGCCTATTCAAGCCTTGCGGAGGAAATACATGTATGTCTTGAAAGTAAGCCATCTGTCTTAGAAGCAAAAGCATGTGGCACATTGTTTTTCTGTGAGAACTGAGTCAGCCTTTCATAAGGAATACTCACGTCAATGTTTGATTTTCAAGGTGGAGATATGCTCTCTTTGTTCCAAATAGGACTATTCTGTTGAGTTGGGAAAACGTATATGTCTTTTGAATGTATACTATTTGTTTTAGAAGCAGGAGCACGTACCACATTCGTTCCCTGCATAAATTGAGTTAATTTTTTAAAGGAATACTACCTGCAACTGAGGTTTTTCATGGTGGAGATAAGCTCTGCCTGTTCCCAATAGGCTCCCTCAGCTGAATTAAAGAAACACAGCTATGTCTTGAAAGAAAACCATTTTTGTCAGAAGCAGGAGAATCCAGCACATTATATCCCTGTGAGAATTGAAGTCGGGTCTGTATGGACTACATCTGCATCTTAGGGTTTACAAGGTGGACTTGGGTGCCCTTTTGTCCAAATCGGCCTATTCATGTGACTTGAAAAACACATGTATCTCCCGAAAGAAAATCATCTCTGGTAGAATCAGGAGCATAAGATACCTTGTTTCCTATGAGAAATCACTTTGCTTTATGAGAAACACAACTTCCTGCAACTTACGTTTTTTGAAGCTGGCGATATTCACTTTCTGTTCCAAGTAGACCTCTTCTGTGGAGTTGAAGAAATACCTGTATTTCTGGGTAGAAAACAATACGTCTGAGAAGCAGGAGCTTCTAGCACATTGGTTTCCTGTGAGAATTGAGCTCGTTTTGGAAGGAATACTTCCAGCATTTTATGTGTTTCAAGGTGGAGATACGCTGTCTGTGTTCCTTAAAGCTTACACTACTGAGTTGTAGAAAGAAATGTATCTTTCGAACAGAACAATTTTGTCATAGAAGCAGGAGCATCTACCCCATTGGTCCCTGTGAGAATGGCTTAGTTTTTGAAAGGGATGCTACCTGCAACTTAGGATTTTCCACGTGGACATAGGCCAACTGACCTCAATTGAAGAAAACCATGTGTCTCTTGAAGAAAACCAGCTGTGATATAAGCAGGAGCATCTAACACATTATTTTTCTGGGAGATTGAGTTCTTTTTTCAATGGAATACATCCTACAATGTAGGTTTTTCAAGGTGGATATAGGCTCTCGATGTTCCAAATAGGTCTATTTAGCAGAATTACAGAAAGAGAGGTATCCCTTCAACGAAAACTATCAATGATAGAAGCAGGAACATCTAGCACATGGTTTTCCAGTAAGAATTGGGTAGCTTTTTAAAGAAGAAATTCCTGCATATCAGAGTATTCAAGGTGGAGGAAGGCTCGTTCTGTTCCCAATAGGTCCCTTTAGACATGCTGAATAAACACATATGTCATTCAAAAGAAAACCATCTGTATTTGAAAGCAGAAGCATCAAGCACATTGTTTCCTTGTGAGAATTAAGTCAGTTTCTGAAATGAATATTGTCTGTAACTTACGTGTTTCAATTTGAAGGTAGGCTCTCTTTGTTTCAAATAGGCGTATTCAGCAGAGTTGAAGAAACACATGGAACTTTCAAAAGAAAACCATTTGTGTTATAAGCAAGCACATTGAGGACTTTCTTTGCTCTGAGAATTGCCTTAGTTTTTCAATGACATTCTACGTGGAACTTAGGTTTTTCAAGGTGGAGATAGGCTCTGTTTGTTAGCACAGGTCTATTCAGCTGATTTGAAAAACATGTGTGCCACTCTAAAGAAAATGATCTATGTTAGATGTGCCACTGATAGCACATGGTTTCACAGTGACAACTGTGTTAGTTTTGAAAGGAATACTTCCTGCAAACCTGAGTTTACTAGGTGGAGAAGGCTCATTTGTGCCGAATTGGCCTATTCACCTGAGTAGAAAAAACACATCTAACATTCCAAGGAAAACCATCTGTGATAGAAACTGCAGCATCTAGACGGTGGTTTCCCTGTGAGAATTCAGTTATTTTTTGAAATTAATCCTTCCTGAAAAGTTTGTTTTTCAGGATGCACTTAGGCTCTTTTGGATACTAAGAAGACTATTTAGCAGAGTTGAAGAAACACATGTACCTGTCGACATAAAACCATTGGTGTTAGACCCAGGAACAAATCGCACATTATTTTGCTGTGAGAATTGTTCTGGTTTTTGTAAGGAATACTTCCTGCATATCAGAATTTACAAGGTGGAGAAAGGCTCATTTTCTTCGAAGTTGCCCTCTTCAGCTAAGTTGAGGAAACCCATGAACCTCATGATAGAAAATAATCTGTGTTACAAGCAGGAGCATCTAGCACGTTGTTTGTTGTGAGAAACAGTTGGATTTCTGACGAGATATTTTCAGCAACGTAGGTTTCTCAGGGCGGTGATAGGCTCCATTTTTTCCGAAAGGCCTACTCAGCTGAGTTGAAGAAACTCATGCATCTTTCAAATGATAATCATTTGTGTTAGAAACACGAGAATGTACCACTTTGGTTCCCTTTGAGAACTCTTCTTGTTCTTGAAAGGAATACTATCTGGAACTCAGGTTACTCAAGATGGAGATAGGCTCACTGTGTTCTAAATAGGCCTATTCCACAGAGTTGCAGAAGCACATACATCTCTCGAAATAAACCATGTGTGTTAGAAACAGGAGCACCTATCACTTTGTTTCCCTATGAGAATTGTGTTAGTTATTGAAAGGAATACTTCCTGCAACTTAGATTTTTCAAGCTGTCTATACCTGCTTTTTGTTCTAAACACACCTACTGAGCGGTATGGAAGAAAAACATGTATCTCTCAAAAACAAAACCTCTACAAAACATGCAGGAATATCTAGCAAATTACTTCGTGCAGAGAACTGAGTTAGTTTTTGAAATTAATACTTCCTGGAAATAGGTTCTTGATGGGGGAAATAGGCTCTGTGTGCCCCAATTACGCCTATTCCACTGGCTTAAAGATATCCATGTACATCTGTAATGAAAATCATCTGACTGGGGAGCGGGATAGCCTAGCACATTGTTCTCCTGTGGGAATTGAGTTTGTTTTGGGAAGGATTCTCAGGCAAATTAGGTGTTTCATTGAGGAGATAGCCTCTCTGTCTTCTAAACAGGACTTCAGCTGTGTAGAAGAACCAACCACATGTATCTTTTGAGAGAAAACCATTTTTGTTTGAAACACAAGAATCTAGCACATTGTTTCCCGATGAGAACTGAGTTTGGTTTTGGAATGAATACTCCCTGCAACTAAGGTTTTTCAAGGAGGTGATAGGCTATTTTTCTTCCACATAGTCCAATTCAGCTAAGATGAGGAAACCCATGTTGCACTGCAAGGACAAACAACTATGTGAGAAGCTCTAGCATCTAGCACAATGCTTACCTGAGAGAATTGAGGTTGTGTTTGAAAGGAATACCTCCTGCAAATCACAATTTGCATGGTGGAGGAAGGCTCATTTTGTTCAAAATAGGACTATTCCCCTAAGTTGAAGGAATTCATATATCTCTTGAAAGAAAACCACTGCGTGAGAAGTAGGAACATCTAGCACCTTCTTTCACTGTGAGAACTGAGTTAGTTTTGAAATGGGATATGGCCTGTCACATAGGTTTTTTCAGGTGGAGAAAGGCTCTCTTCCTTGCAAAAGGCCTATTCAGTTGAGTTCAAGATACACATGTATCTCTCGAAATAAAACCATCTGAGTTAGAAAGGGGAGCATTGAGCACCTTCTGTCCAAGTGAGAATTCACTGAGTTTTGGAAATTCTTCCTGCAAGTGAAGCTTTTCAAGGTGGAGAAAGGCTTTCTTTGTTCCAATTAGGCCTATTCAAGCCTTGCGGAGGAAATACATGTAAGTCTTGAAAGTAAGCCATCTGTCTTAGAAGCAAAAGCATGTGGCACATTGTTTTTCTGTGAGAACTGAGTCAGCCTTTCATAAGGAATACTCACGTCAATGTTTGATTTTCAAGGTGGAGATATGCTCTCTTTGTTCCAAATAGGACTATTCTGTTGAGTTGGGGAAACGTATATGTCTTTTGAATGTATACTATTTGTTTTAGAAGCAGGAGCACGTACCACATTGGTTCCCTGCGTAAATTGAGTTAATTTTTTAAAGGAATACTGCCTGCAACTGAGGTTTTTCATGGTGGAGATAAGCTCTGCCTGTTCCCAATAGGCTCCCTCAGCTGAATTAAAGAAACACAGCTATGTCTTGAAAGAAAACCATTTTTGTCAGAAGCAGGAGAATCCAGCACATTATATCCCTGTGAGAATTGAAGTCGGGTCTGTATGGACTACATCTGCATCTTAGGGTTTACAAGGTGGACTTGGGTGCCCTTTTGTCCAAATCGGCCTATTCATGTGACTTGAAAAACACATGTATCTCCCGAAAGAAAATCATCTCTGGTAGAATCAGGAGCATAAGATACCTTGTTTCCTATGAGAAATCACTTTGCTTTATGAGAAACACAACTTCCTGCAACTTACGTTTTTTGAAGCTGGGGATATTCACTTTCTGTTCCAAGTAGACCTCTTCTGTGGAGTTGAAGAAATACCTGTATTTCTGGGTAGAAAACAATATGCCTGAGAAGCAGGAGCTTCTAGCACATTGGTTTCCTGTGAGAATTGAGTTCTTTTTGGAAGGAATACTTCCAGCATTTTATGTATTTCAAGGTGGAGATACGCTGTCTGTGTTCCTTAAAGCTTACACTACTGAGTTGTAGAAAGAAATGTATCTTTCGAACAGAACCATTTTGTCATAGAAGCAGGAGCATCTACCCCATTGGTCCCCTGTGAGAATGGCTTAGTTTTTGAAAGGGATGCTACCTGCAACAGAGGATTTTCCACGTGGACATAGGCCAACTGACCTCAATTGAAGAAAACCATGTGTCTCTTGAAGAAAACCAGCTGTGATATAAGCAGGAGCATCTAACACATTATTTTTCTGGGAGATTGAGTTCTTTTTTAATGGAATACATCCTACAATGTAGGTTTTTCAAGGTGGTATAGGCTCTCGATGTTCCAAATAGGTCTATTTAGCAGAATTACAGAAGGAGAGGTATCCCTTCAACGAAAACTATCAATGATAGAAGCAGGAACATCGAGCACATGGTTTTCCAGTAAAAATTGGGTAGCTTTTTAAAGAAAACATTCCTGCGTATCAGAGTATTCAAGGTGGAGGAAGGCTCGTTCTGTTCCCAATAGTTTCCTTTAGACATGCTGAATAAACACATATGTCATTCAAAAGAAAACCATCTGTATTTAAAAGCAGAAGCATCAAGCACATTGTTTCCTTGTGAGAATTAAGTCAGTTTCTGAAATGAATATTGTCTGTAAATTACGTGTTTCAATTTGAAGGTAGGCTCTCTTTGTTTCAAATAGGCGTATTCAGCAGAGTTGAAGAAACACATGGAACTTTCAAAAGAAAACCATTTGTGTTATAAGCAAGCACATTGAGGACTTTCTTTGCTCTGAGAATTGCCTTAGTTTTTCAATGACATTCTACGTGGAACTTAGGTTTTTCAAGGTGGAGATAGGCTCTGTTTGTTAGCACAGGTCTATTCAGCTGATTTGAAAAACATACGTGCCACTCTAAAGAAAATGATCTATGTTAGATGTGCCACTGCTAGCTCATGGTTTCACAGTGACAACTGTGTTAGTTTTGAAAGGAATACTTCCTGCAAACCTGAGTTTACTAGGTGGAGAAGGCTCATTTGTGCCGAATTGGCCTATTCACCTGAGTAGAAAAAACACATCTAACATTCCAAGGAAAACCATCTGTGATAGAAACTGCAGCATCTAGACGGTGGTTTCCCTGTGAGAATTCAGTTATTTTTTGAAATTAATCCTTCCTGAAAAGTTTGTTTTTCAGGATGCACTTAGGCTCTTTTGGATACTAAGAAGACTATTTAGCAGAGTTGAAGAAACACATGTACCTGTCGACATAAAACCATTGGTGTTAGACCCAGGAACAAATCGCACATTATTTTGCTGTGAGAATTGTTCTGGTTTTTGTAAGGAATACTTCCTGCATATCAGAATTTACAAGGTGGAGAAAGGCTCATTTTCTTCGAAGTTGCCTCTTCAGCTAAGTTGAGGAAACCCATGAACCTCATGATAGAAAATAATCTGTGTTACAAGCAGGAGCATCTAGCACATTGTTTGTTGTGATAAACAGTTGGATTTCTGACGAGATATTTTCAGCAACATAGGTTTCTCAGGACGGTGATAGGCTCCATTTTTTCCGAAAGGCCTACTCAGCTGAGTTGAAGAAACTCATGCATCTTTCAAATGATAATCATTTGTGTTAGAAACACGAGAATGTACCACTTTGGTTCCCTTTGAGAACTCTTATTGTTCTTGAAAGGAATACTATCTGGAACTCAGGTTACTCAAGATGGAGATAGGCTCACTGTGTTCCAAATAGGCCTATTCCGCAGAGTTGCAGAAACACATACATCTCTCGAAATAAACCATGTGTGTTAGAATCAGGAGCACCTATCACTTTGTTTCCCTATGAGAATTGTGTTAGTTATTGAAAGGAATACTTCCTGCAACTTAGATTTTTCAAGCTGTCTATACCTGCTTTTTGTTCTAAACACACCTACTGAGCGATATGGAAGAAAAACATGTATCTCTCAAAAACAAAACCTCTACAAAACATGCAGGCATATCTAGCAAATTACTTCGTGCAGAGAACTGAGTTAGTTTTTGAAATTAATACTTCCTGGAAATAGGTTCTTGATGGGGGAAATAGGCTCTGTGTGCCCCAATTACGCCTATTCCACTGGCTTAAAGATATCCATGTACATCTGTAATGAAAATCATCTGACTGGGGAGCGGGATAGCATAGCACATTGTTCTCCTGTGGGAATTGAGTTTGTTTTGGGAAGGATTCTCAGGCAAATTAGGTGTTTCATTGAGGAGATAGCCTCTCTGTCTTCCAAACAGGACTTCAGCTGTGTAGAAGAACCAACCACATGTATCTTTTGAGAGAAAACCATTTTTGTTTGAAACACAAGAATCTAGCACATTGTTTCCCGATGAGAACTGAGTTTGGTTTTGGAATGAATACTCCCTGCAACTAAGGTTTTTCTAGGAGGTGATACGCTATTTTTCTTCCAAATAGTCCAATTCAGCTAAGATAAGGAAACTCAAGTTGCACTGCAAGGACAAACAACTATGTGAGAAGCTCTAGCATCTAGCACAATGCTTACGTGAGAGAATTGAGGTTGTGTTTGAAAGGAATACCTCCTGCAAATCACAATTTGCATGGTGGAGGAAGGCTCATTTTGTTCGAAATAGGACTATTCCCCTAAGTTGAAGGAATTCATATATCTCTTGAAAGAAAACCACTTCGTGAGAAGTAGGAACATCTAGCACCTTCTTTCACTGTGAGAACTGAGTTAGTTTTGAAATGGGATATGGCCTGTCACATAGGTTTTTTCAGGTGGAGAAAGGCTCTCTTCCTTGCAAAAGGCCTATTCAGTTGAGTTCAAGATACACATGTATCTCTCGAAATAAAACCATCTGAGTTAGAAAGGGGAGCATTGAGCACCTTCTGTCCAAGTGAGAATTCACTGAGTTTTGGAAATTCTTCCTGCAAGTGAAGCTTTTCAAGGTGGAGAAAGGCTTTCTTTGTTCCAATTAGGCCTATTCAAGCCTTGCGGAGGAAATACATGTATGTCTTGAAAGTAAGCCATCTGTCTTAGAAGCAAAAGCATGTGGCACATTGTTTTTCTGTGAGAACTGAGTCAGCCTTTCATAAGGAATACTCACGTCAATGTTTGATTTTCAAGGTGGAGATATGCTCTCTTTGTTCCAAATAGGACTATTCTGTTGAGTTGGGGAAACGTATATGTCTTTTGAATGTATACTATTCGTTCTAGAAGCAGGAGCACGTACCACATTGGTTCCCTGCGTAAATTGAGTTAATTTTTTAAAGGAATACTACCTGCAACTGAGGTTTTTCATGGTGGAGATAAGCTCTGCCTGTTCCCAATAGGCTCCCTCAGCTGAATTAAAGAAACACAGCTATGTCTTGAAAGAAAACCATTTTTGTCAGAAGCAGGAGAATCCAGCACATTATATCCCTGTGAGAATTGAAGTCGGGTCTGTATGGACTACATCTGCATCTTAGGGTTTACAAGGTGGACTTGGGTGCCCTTTTGTCCAAATCGGCCTATTCATGTGACTTGAAAAACACATGTATCTCCCGAAAGAAAATCATCTCTGGTAGAATCAGGAGCATAAGATACCTTGTTTCCTATGAGAAATCACTTTGCTTTATGAGAAACACAACTTCCTGCAACTTACGTTTTTTGAAGCTGGCGATATTCACTTTCTGTTCCAAGTAGACCTCTTCTGTGGAGTTGAAGAAATACCTGTATTTCTGGGTAGAAAACAATACGTCTGAGAAGCAGGAGCTTCTAGCACATTGGTTTCCTGTGAGAATTGAGCTCGTTTTGGAAGGAATACTTCCAGCATTTTATGTGTTTCAAGGTGGAGATACGCTGTCTGTGTTCCTTAAAGCTTACACTACTGAGTTGTAGAAAGAAATGTATCTTTCGAACAGAACAATTTTGTCATAGAAGCAGGAGCATCTACCCCATTGGTCCCTGTGAGAATGGCTTAGTTTTTGAAAGGGATGCTACCTGCAACTTAGGATTTTCCACGTGGACATAGGCCAACTGACCTCAATTGAAGAAAACCATGTGTCTCTTGAAGAAAACCAGCTGTGATATAAGCAGGAGCATCTAACACATTATTTTTCTGGGAGATTGAGTTCTTTTTTCAATGGAATACATCCTACAATGTAGGTTTTTCAAGGTGGATATAGGCTCTCGATGTTCCAAATAGGTCTATTTAGCAGAATTACAGAAAGAGAGGTATCCCTTCAACGAAAACTATCAATGATAGAAGCAGGAACATCTAGCACATGGTTTTCCAGTAAGAATTGGGTAGCTTTTTAAAGAAGAAATTCCTGCATATCAGAGTATTCAAGGTGGAGGAAGGCTCGTTCTGTTCCCAATAGGTCCCTTTAGACATGCTGAATAAACACATATGTCATTCAAAAGAAAACCATCTGTATTTGAAAGCAGAAGCATCAAGCACATTGTTTCCTTGTGAGAATTAAGTCAGTTTCTGAAATGAATATTGTCTGTAACTTACGTGTTTCAATTTGAAGGTAGGCTCTCTTTGTTTCAAATAGGCGTATTCAGCAGAGTTGAAGAAACACATGGAACTTTCAAAAGAAAACCATTTGTGTTATAAGCAAGCACATTGAGGACTTTCTTTGCTCTGAGAATTGCCTTAGTTTTTCAATGACATTCTACGTGGAACTTAGGTTTTTCAAGGTGGAGATAGGCTCTGTTTGTTAGCACAGGTCTATTCAGCTGATTTGAAAAACATGTGTGCCACTCTAAAGAAAATGATCTATGTTAGATGTGCCACTGATAGCACATGGTTTCACAGTGACAACTGTGTTAGTTTTGAAAGGAATACTTCCTGC
The DNA here is from genome assembly GCF_047511655.1 of Castor canadensis. NCBI lineage: Eukaryota > Metazoa > Chordata > Mammalia > Rodentia > Castoridae > Castor > Castor canadensis. The sequence continues at coordinate 99,508,657 of NC_133397.1, read as the reverse complement.
AAACCTGAGTTTACTAGGTGGAGAAGGCTCATTTGTGCCGAATTGGCCTATTCACCTGAGTAGAAAAAACACATCTAACATTCCAAGGAAAACCATCTGTGATAGAAACTGCAGCATCTAGACGGTGGTTTCCCTGTGAGAATTCAGTTATTTTTTGAAATTAATCCTTCCTGAAAAGTTTGTTTTTCAGGATGCACTTAGGCTCTTTTGGATACTAAGAAGACTATTTAGCAGAGTTGAAGAAACACATGTACCTGTCGACATAAAACCATTGGTGTTAGACCCAGGAACAAATCGCACATTATTTTGCTGTGAGAATTGTTCTGGTTTTTGTAAGGAATACTTCCTGCATATCAGAATTTACAAGGTGGAGAAAGGCTCATTTTCTTCGAAGTTGCCCTCTTCAGCTAAGTTGAGGAAACCCATGAACCTCATGATAGAAAATAATCTGTGTTACAAGCAGGAGCATCTAGCACGTTGTTTGTTGTGAGAAACAGTTGGATTTCTGACGAGATATTTTCAGCAACGTAGGTTTCTCAGGGCGGTGATAGGCTCCATTTTTTCCGAAAGGCCTACTCAGCTGAGTTGAAGAAACTCATGCATCTTTCAAATGATAATCATTTGTGTTAGAAACACGAGAATGTACCACTTTGGTTCCCTTTGAGAACTCTTCTTGTTCTTGAAAGGAATACTATCTGGAACTCAGGTTACTCAAGATGGAGATAGGCTCACTGTGTTCTAAATAGGCCTATTCCACAGAGTTGCAGAAGCACATACATCTCTCGAAATAAACCATGTGTGTTAGAAACAGGAGCACCTATCACTTTGTTTCCCTATGAGAATTGTGTTAGTTATTGAAAGGAATACTTCCTGCAACTTAGATTTTTCAAGCTGTCTATACCTGCTTTTTGTTCTAAACACACCTACTGAGCGGTATGGAAGAAAAACATGTATCTCTCAAAAACAAAACCTCTACAAAACATGCAGGAATATCTAGCAAATTACTTCGTGCAGAGAACTGAGTTAGTTTTTGAAATTAATACTTCCTGGAAATAGGTTCTTGATGGGGGAAATAGGCTCTGTGTGCCCCAATTACGCCTATTCCACTGGCTTAAAGATATCCATGTACATCTGTAATGAAAATCATCTGACTGGGGAGCGGGATAGCCTAGCACATTGTTCTCCTGTGGGAATTGAGTTTGTTTTGGGAAGGATTCTCAGGCAAATTAGGTGTTTCATTGAGGAGATAGCCTCTCTGTCTTCCAAACAGGACTTCAGCTGTGTAGAAGAACCAACCACATGTATCTTTTGAGAGAAAACCATTTGTGTTTGAAACACAAGAATCTAGCACATTGTTTCCCGATGAGAACTGAGTTTGGTTTTGGAATGAATACTCCCTGCAACTAATGTTTTTCAAGGAGGAGATAGGCTATTTTTCTTCCAAATAGTCCAATTCAGCTAAGATGAGGAAACTCATGTTGCACTGCAAGGACAAACAACTATGTGAGAAGCTCTAGCATCTAGCACAATGCTTACCTGAGAGAATTGAGGTTGTGTTTGAAAGGAATACCTCCTGCAAATCACAATTTGCATGGTGGAGGAAGGCTCATTTTGTTCACAATAGGACTATTCCCCTAAGTTGAAGGAATTCATATATCTCTTGAAAGAAAACCACTGCGTGAGAAGTAGGAACATCTAGCACCTTCTTTCACTGTGAGAACTGAGTTAGTTTTGAAATGGGATATGGCCTGTCACATAGGTTTTTTCAGGTGGAGAAAGGCTCTCTTCCTTGCAAAAGGCCTATTCAGTTGAGTTCAAGATACACATGTATCTCTCGAAATAAAACCATCTGAGTTAGAAAGGGGAGCATTGAGCACCTTCTGTCCAAGTGAGAATTCACTGAGTTTTGGAAATTCTTCCTGCAAGTGAAGCTTTTCAAGGTGGAGAAAGGCTTTCTTTGTTCCAATTAGGCCTATTCAAGCCTTGCGGAGGAAATACATGTATGTCTTGAAAGTAAGCCATCTGTCTTAGAAGCAAAAGCATGTGGCACATTGTTTTTCTGTGAGAACTGAGTCAGCCTTTCATAAGGAATACTCACGTCAATGTTTGATTTTCAAGGTGGAGATATGCTCTCTTTGTTCCAAATAGGACTATTCTGTTGAGTTGGGGAAACGTATATGTCTTTTGAATGTATACTATTCGTTTTAGAAGCAGGAGCACGTACCACATTGGTTCCCTGCGTAAATTGAGTTAATTTTTTAAAGGAATACTACCTGCAACTGAGGTTTTTCATGGTGGAGATAAGCTCTGCCTGTTCCCAATAGGCTCCCTCAGCTGAATTAAAGAAACACAGCTATGTCTTGAAAGAAAACCATTTTTGTCAGAAGCAGGAGAATCCAGCACATTATATCCCTGTGAGAATTGAAGTCGGGTCTGTATGGACTACATCTGCATCTTAGGGTTTACAAGGTGGACTTGGGTGCCCTTTTGTCCAAATCGGCCTATTCATGTGACTTGAAAAACACATGTATCTCCCGAAAGAAAATCATCTCTGGTAGAATCAGGAGCATAAGATACCTTGTTTCCTATGAGAAATCACTTTGCTTTATGAGAAACACAACTTCCTGCAACTTACGTTTTTTGAAGCTGGCGATATTCACTTTCTGTTCCAAGTAGACCTCTTCTGTGGAGTTGAAGAAATACCTGTATTTCTGGGTAGAAAACAATACGTCTGAGAAGCAGGAGCTTCTAGCACATTGGTTTCCTGTGAGAATTGAGCTCGTTTTGGAAGGAATACTTCCAGCATTTTATGTGTTTCAAGGTGGAGATACGCTGTCTGTGTTCCTTAAAGCTTACACTACTGAGTTGTAGAAAGAAATGTATCTTTCAAACAGAACAATTTTGTCATAGAAGCAGGAGCATCTACCCCATTGGTCCCTGTGAGAATGGCTTAGTTTTTGAAAGGGATGCTACCTGCAACTTAGGATTTTCCACGTGGACATAGGCCAACTGACCTCAATTGAAGAAAACCATGTGTCTCTTGAAGAAAACCAGCTGTGATATAAGCAGGAGCATCTAACACATTATTTTTCTGGGAGATTGAGTTCTTTTTTCAATGGAATACATCCTACAATGTAGGTTTTTCAAGGTGGATATAGGCTCTCGATGTTCCAAATAGGTCTATTTAGCAGAATTACAGAAAGAGAGGTATCCCTTCAACGAAAACTATCAATGATAGAAGCAGGAACATCTAGCACATGGTTTTCCAGTAAGAATTGGGTAGCTTTTTAAAGAAGAAATTCCTGCATATCAGAGTATTCAAGGTGGAGGAAGGCTCGTTCTGTTCCCAATAGGTCCCTTTAGACATGCTGAATAAACACATATGTCATTCAAAAGAAAACCATCTGTATTTGAAAGCAGAAGCATCAAGCACATTGTTTCCTTGTGAGAATTAAGTCAGTTTCTGAAATGAATATTGTCTGTAACTTACGTGTTTCAATTTGAAGGTAGGCTCTCTTTGTTTCAAATAGGCGTATTCAGCAGAGTTGAAGAAACACATGGAACTTTCAAAAGAAAACCATTTGTGTTATAAGCAAGCACATTGAGGACTTTCTTTGCTCTGAGAATTGCCTTAGTTTTTCAATGACATTCTACGTGGAACTTAGGTTTTTCAAGGTGGAGATAGGCTCTGTTTGTTAGCACAGGTCTATTCAGCTGATTTGAAAAACATGTGTGCCACTCTAAAGAAAATGATCTATGTTAGATGTGCCACTGATAGCACATGGTTTCACAGTGACAACTGTGTTAGTTTTGAAAGGAATACTTCCTGCAAACCTGAGTTTACTAGGTGGAGAAGGCTCATTTGTGCCGAATTGGCCTATTCACCTGAGTAGAAAAAACACATCTAACATTCCAAGGAAAACCATCTGTGATAGAAACTGCAGCATCTAGACGGTGGTTTCCCTGTGAGAATTCAGTTATTTTTTGAAATTAATCCTTCCTGAAAAGTTTGTTTTTCAGGATGCACTTAGGCTCTTTTGGATACTAAGAAGACTATTTAGCAGAGTTGAAGAAACACATGTACCTGTCGACATAAAACCATTGGTGTTAGACCCAGGAACAAATCGCACATTATTTTGCTGTGAGAATTGTTCTGGTTTTTGTAAGGAATACTTCCTGCATATCAGAATTTACAAGGTGGAGAAAGGCTCATTTTCTTCGAAGTTGCCCTCTTCAGCTAAGTTGAGGAAACCCATGAACCTCATGATAGAAAATAATCTGTGTTACAAGCAGGAGCATCTAGCACGTTGTTTGTTGTGAGAAACAGTTGGATTTCTGACGAGATATTTTCAGCAACGTAGGTTTCTCAGGGCGGTGATAGGCTCCATTTTTTCCGAAAGGCCTACTCAGCTGAGTTGAAGAAACTCATGCATCTTTCAAATGATAATCATTTGTGTTAGAAACACGAGAATGTACCACTTTGGTTCCCTTTGAGAACTCTTCTTGTTCTTGAAAGGAATACTATCTGGAACTCAGGTTACTCAAGATGGAGATAGGCTCACTGTGTTCTAAATAGGCCTATTCCACAGAGTTGCAGAAGCACATACATCTCTCGAAATAAACCATGTGTGTTAGAAACAGGAGCACCTATCACTTTGTTTCCCTATGAGAATTGTGTTAGTTATTGAAAGGAATACTTCCTGCAACTTAGATTTTTCAAGCTGTCTATACCTGCTTTTTGTTCTAAACACACCTACTGAGCGGTATGGAAGAAAAACATGTATCTCTCAAAAACAAAACCTCTACAAAACATGCAGGAATATCTAGCAAATTACTTCGTGCAGAGAACTGAGTTAGTTTTTGAAATTAATACTTCCTGGAAATAGGTTCTTGATGGGGGAAATAGGCTCTGTGTGCCCCAATTACGCCTATTCCACTGGCTTAAAGATATCCATGTACATCTGTAATGAAAATCATCTGACTGGGGAGCGGGATAGCCTAGCACATTGTTCTCCTGTGGGAATTGAGTTTGTTTTGGGAAGGATTCTCAGGCAAATTAGGTGTTTCATTGAGGAGATAGCCTCTCTGTCTTCCAAACAGGACTTCAGCTGTGTAGAAGAACCAACCACATGTATCTTTTGAGAGAAAACCATTTGTGTTTGAAACACAAGAATCTAGCACATTGTTTCCCGATGAGAACTGAGTTTGGTTTTGGAATGAATACTCCCTGCAACTAATGTTTTTCAAGGAGGAGATAGGCTATTTTTCTTCCAAATAGTCCAATTCAGCTAAGATGAGGAAACTCATGTTGCACTGCAAGGACAAACAACTATGTGAGAAGCTCTAGCATCTAGCACAATGCTTACCTGAGAGAATTGAGGTTGTGTTTGAAAGGAATACCTCCTGCAAATCACAATTTGCATGGTGGAGGAAGGCTCATTTTGTTCAAAATAGGACTATTCCCCTAAGTTGAAGGAATTCATATATCTCTTGAAAGAAAACCACTGCGTGAGAAGTAGGAACATCTAGCACCTTCTTTCACTGTGAGAACTGAGTTAGTTTTGAAATGGGATATGGCCTGTCACATAGGTTTTTTCAGGTGGAGAAAGGCTCTCTTCCTTGCAAAAGGCCTATTCAGTTGAGTTCAAGATACACATGTATCTCTCGAAATAAAACCATCTGAGTTAGAAAGGGGAGCATTGAGCACCTTCTGTCCAAGTGAGAATTCACTGAGTTTTGGAAATTCTTCCTGCAAGTGAAGCTTTTCAAGGTGGAGAAAGGCTTTCTTTGTTCCAATTAGGCCTATTCAAGCCTTGCGGAGGAAATACATGTATGTCTTGAAAGTAAGCCATCTGTCTTAGAAGCAAAAGCATGTGGCACATTGTTTTTCTGTGAGAACTGAGTCAGCCTTTCATAAGGAATACTCACGTCAATGTTTGATTTTCAAGGTGGAGATATGCTCTCTTTGTTCCAAATAGGACTATTCTGTTGAGTTGGGAAAACGTATATGTCTTTTGAATGTATACTATTTGTTTTAGAAGCAGGAGCACGTACCACATTGGTTCCCTGCATAAATTGAGTTAATTTTTTAAAGGAATACTACCTGCAACTGAGGTTTTTCATGGTGGAGATAAGCTCTGCCTGTTCCCAATAGGCTCCCTCAGCTGAATTAAAGAAACACAGCTATGTCTTGAAAGAAAACCATTTTTGTCAGAAGCAGGAGAATCCAGCACATTATATCCCTGTGAGAATTGAAGTCGGGTCTGTATGGACTACATCTGCATCTTAGGGTTTACAAGGTGGACTTGGGTGCCCTTTTGTCCAAATCGGCCTATTCATGTGACTTGAAAAACACATGTATCTCCCGAAAGAAAATCATCTCTGGTAGAATCAGGAGCATAAGATACCTTGTTTCCTATGAGAAATCACTTTGCTTTATGAGAAACACAACTTCCTGCAACTTACGTTTTTTGAAGCTGGCGATATTCACTTTCTGTTCCAAGTAGACCTCTTCTGTGGAGTTGAAGAAATACCTGTATTTCTGGGTAGAAAACAATACGTCTGAGAAGCAGGAGCTTCTAGCACATTGGTTTCCTGTGAGAATTGAGCTCGTTTTGGAAGGAATACTTCCAGCATTTTATGTGTTTCAAGGTGGAGATACGCTGTCTGTGTTCCTTAAAGCTTACACTACTGAGTTGTAGAAAGAAATGTATCTTTCGAACAGAACAATTTTGTCATAGAAGCAGGAGCATCTACCCCATTGGTCCCTGTGAGAATGGCTTAGTTTTTGAAAGGGATGCTACCTGCAACTTAGGATTTTCCACGTGGACATAGGCCAACTGACCTCAATTGAAGAAAACCATGTGTCTCTTGAAGAAAACCAGCTGTGATATAAGCAGGAGCATCTAACACATTATTTTTCTGGGAGATTGAGTTCTTTTTTCAATGGAATACATCCTACAATGTAGGTTTTTCAAGGTGGATATAGGCTCTCGATGTTCCAAATAGGTCTATTTAGCAGAATTACAGAAAGAGAGGTATCCCTTCAACGAAAACTATCAATGATAGAAGCAGGAACATCTAGCACATGGTTTTCCAGTAAGAATTGGGTAGCTTTTTAAAGAAGAAATTCCTGCATATCAGAGTATTCAAGGTGGAGGAAGGCTCGTTCTGTTCCCAATAGGTCCCTTTAGACATGCTGAATAAACACATATGTCATTCAAAAGAAAACCATCTGTATTTGAAAGCAGAAGCATCAAGCACATTGTTTCCTTGTGAGAATTAAGTCAGTTTCTGAAATGAATATTGTCTGTAACTTACGTGTTTCAATTTGAAGGTAGGCTCTCTTTGTTTCAAATAGGCGTATTCAGCAGAGTTGAAGAAACACATGGAACTTTCAAAAGAAAACCATTTGTGTTATAAGCAAGCACATTGAGGACTTTCTTTGCTCTGAGAATTGCCTTAGTTTTTCAATGACATTCTACGTGGAACTTAGGTTTTTCAAGGTGGAGATAGGCTCTGTTTGTTAGCACAGGTCTATTCAGCTGATTTGAAAAACATGTGTGCCACTCTAAAGAAAATGATCTATGTTAGATGTGCCACTGATAGCACATGGTTTCACAGTGACAACTGTGTTAGTTTTGAAAGGAATACTTCCTGCAAACCTGAGTTTACTAGGTGGAGAAGGCTCATTTGTGCCGAATTGGCCTATTCACCTGAGTAGAAAAAACACATCTAACATTCCAAGGAAAACCATCTGTGATAGAAACTGCAGCATCTAGACGGTGGTTTCCCTGTGAGAATTCAGTTATTTTTTGAAATTAATCCTTCCTGAAAAGTTTGTTTTTCAGGATGCACTTAGGCTCTTTTGGATACTAAGAAGACTATTTAGCAGAGTTGAAGAAACACATGTACCTGTCGACATAAAACCATTGGTGTTAGACCCAGGAACAAATCGCACATTATTTTGCTGTGAGAATTGTTCTGGTTTTTGTAAGGAATACTTCCTGCATATCAGAATTTACAAGGTGGAGAAAGGCTCATTTTCTTCGAAGTTGCCCTCTTCAGCTAAGTTGAGGAAACCCATGAACCTCATGATAGAAAATAATCTGTGTTACAAGCAGGAGCATCTAGCACGTTGTTTGTTGTGAGAAACAGTTGGATTTCTGACGAGATATTTTCAGCAACGTAGGTTTCTCAGGGCGGTGATAGGCTCCATTTTTTCCGAAAGGCCTACTCAGCTGAGTTGAAGAAACTCATGCATCTTTCAAATGATAATCATTTGTGTTAGAAACACGAGAATGTACCACTTTGGTTCCCTTTGAGAACTCTTCTTGTTCTTGAAAGGAATACTATCTGGAACTCAGGTTACTCAAGATGGAGATAGGCTCACTGTGTTCTAAATAGGCCTATTCCACAGAGTTGCAGAAGCACATACATCTCTCGAAATAAACCATGTGTGTTAGAAACAGGAGCACCTATCACTTTGTTTCCCTATGAGAATTGTGTTAGTTATTGAAAGGAATACTTCCTGCAACTTAGATTTTTCAAGCTGTCTATACCTGCTTTTTGTTCTAAACACACCTACTGAGCGGTATGGAAGAAAAACATGTATCTCTCAAAAACAAAACCTCTACAAAACATGCAGGAATATCTAGCAAATTACTTCGTGCAGAGAACTGAGTTAGTTTTTGAAATTAATACTTCCTGGAAATAGGTTCTTGATGGGGGAAATAGGCTCTGTGTGCCCCAATTACGCCTATTCCACTGGCTTAAAGATATCCATGTACATCTGTAATGAAAATCATCTGACTGGGGAGCGGGATAGCCTAGCACATTGTTCTCCTGTGGGAATTGAGTTTGTTTTGGGAAGGATTCTCAGGCAAATTAGGTGTTTCATTGAGGAGATAGCCTCTCTGTCTTCTAAACAGGACTTCAGCTGTGTAGAAGAACCAACCACATGTATCTTTTGAGAGAAAACCATTTTTGTTTGAAACACAAGAATCTAGCACATTGTTTCCCGATGAGAACTGAGTTTGGTTTTGGAATGAATACTCCCTGCAACTAAGGTTTTTCAAGGAGGTGATAGGCTATTTTTCTTCCACATAGTCCAATTCAGCTAAGATGAGGAAACCCATGTTGCACTGCAAGGACAAACAACTATGTGAGAAGCTCTAGCATCTAGCACAATGCTTACCTGAGAGAATTGAGGTTGTGTTTGAAAGGAATACCTCCTGCAAATCACAATTTGCATGGTGGAGGAAGGCTCATTTTGTTCAAAATAGGACTATTCCCCTAAGTTGAAGGAATTCATATATCTCTTGAAAGAAAACCACTGCGTGAGAAGTAGGAACATCTAGCACCTTCTTTCACTGTGAGAACTGAGTTAGTTTTGAAATGGGATATGGCCTGTCACATAGGTTTTTTCAGGTGGAGAAAGGCTCTCTTCCTTGCAAAAGGCCTATTCAGTTGAGTTCAAGATACACATGTATCTCTCGAAATAAAACCATCTGAGTTAGAAAGGGGAGCATTGAGCACCTTCTGTCCAAGTGAGAATTCACTGAGTTTTGGAAATTCTTCCTGCAAGTGAAGCTTTTCAAGGTGGAGAAAGGCTTTCTTTGTTCCAATTAGGCCTATTCAAGCCTTGCGGAGGAAATACATGTAAGTCTTGAAAGTAAGCCATCTGTCTTAGAAGCAAAAGCATGTGGCACATTGTTTTTCTGTGAGAACTGAGTCAGCCTTTCATAAGGAATACTCACGTCAATGTTTGATTTTCAAGGTGGAGATATGCTCTCTTTGTTCCAAATAGGACTATTCTGTTGAGTTGGGGAAACGTATATGTCTTTTGAATGTATACTATTTGTTTTAGAAGCAGGAGCACGTACCACATTGGTTCCCTGCGTAAATTGAGTTAATTTTTTAAAGGAATACTGCCTGCAACTGAGGTTTTTCATGGTGGAGATAAGCTCTGCCTGTTCCCAATAGGCTCCCTCAGCTGAATTAAAGAAACACAGCTATGTCTTGAAAGAAAACCATTTTTGTCAGAAGCAGGAGAATCCAGCACATTATATCCCTGTGAGAATTGAAGTCGGGTCTGTATGGACTACATCTGCATCTTAGGGTTTACAAGGTGGACTTGGGTGCCCTTTTGTCCAAATCGGCCTATTCATGTGACTTGAAAAACACATGTATCTCCCGAAAGAAAATCATCTCTGGTAGAATCAGGAGCATAAGATACCTTGTTTCCTATGAGAAATCACTTTGCTTTATGAGAAACACAACTTCCTGCAACTTACGTTTTTTGAAGCTGGGGATATTCACTTTCTGTTCCAAGTAGACCTCTTCTGTGGAGTTGAAGAAATACCTGTATTTCTGGGTAGAAAACAATATGCCTGAGAAGCAGGAGCTTCTAGCACATTGGTTTCCTGTGAGAATTGAGTTCTTTTTGGAAGGAATACTTCCAGCATTTTATGTATTTCAAGGTGGAGATACGCTGTCTGTGTTCCTTAAAGCTTACACTACTGAGTTGTAGAAAGAAATGTATCTTTCGAACAGAACCATTTTGTCATAGAAGCAGGAGCATCTACCCCATTGGTCCCCTGTGAGAATGGCTTAGTTTTTGAAAGGGATGCTACCTGCAACAGAGGATTTTCCACGTGGACATAGGCCAACTGACCTCAATTGAAGAAAACCATGTGTCTCTTGAAGAAAACCAGCTGTGATATAAGCAGGAGCATCTAACACATTATTTTTCTGGGAGATTGAGTTCTTTTTTCAATGGAATACATCCTACAATGTAGGTTTTTCAAGGTGGTATAGGCTCTCGATGTTCCAAATAGGTCTATTTAGCAGAATTACAGAAGGAGAGGTATCCCTTCAACGAAAACTATCAATGATAGAAGCAGGAACATCGAGCACATGGTTTTCCAGTAAAAATTGGGTAGCTTTTTAAAGAAAACATTCCTGCGTATCAGAGTATTCAAGGTGGAGGAAGGCTCGTTCTGTTCCCAATAGTTTCCTTTAGACATGCTGAATAAACACATATGTCATTCAAAAGAAAACCATCTGTATTTAAAAGCAGAAGCATCAAGCACATTGTTTCCTTGTGAGAATTAAGTCAGTTTCTGAAATGAATATTGTCTGTAAATTACGTGTTTCAATTTGAAGGTAGGCTCTCTTTGTTTCAAATAGGCGTATTCAGCAGAGTTGAAGAAACACATGGAACTTTCAAAAGAAAACCATTTGTGTTATAAGCAAGCACATTGAGGACTTTCTTTGCTCTGAGAATTGCCTTAGTTTTTCAATGACATTCTACGTGGAACTTAGGTTTTTCAAGGTGGAGATAGGCTCTGTTTGTTAGCACAGGTCTATTCAGCTGATTTGAAAAACATACGTGCCACTCTAAAGAAAATGATCTATGTTAGATGTGCCACTGCTAGCTCATGGTTTCACAGTGACAACTGTGTTAGTTTTGAAAGGAATACTTCCTGCAAACCTGAGTTTACTAGGTGGAGAAGGCTCATTTGTGCCGAATTGGCCTATTCACCTGAGTAGAAAAAACACATCTAACATTCCAAGGAAAACCATCTGTGATAGAAACTGCAGCATCTAGACGGTGGTTTCCCTGTGAGAATTCAGTTATTTTTTGAAATTAATCCTTCCTGAAAAGTTTGTTTTTCAGGATGCACTTAGGCTCTTTTGGATACTAAGAAGACTATTTAGCAGAGTTGAAGAAACACATGTACCTGTCGACATAAAACCATTGGTGTTAGACCCAGGAACAAATCGCACATTATTTTGCTGTGAGAATTGTTCTGGTTTTTGTAAGGAATACTTCCTGCATATCAGAATTTACAAGGTGGAGAAAGGCTCATTTTCTTCGAAGTTGCCTCTTCAGCTAAGTTGAGGAAACCCATGAACCTCATGATAGAAAATAATCTGTGTTACAAGCAGGAGCATCTAGCACATTGTTTGTTGTGATAAACAGTTGGATTTCTGACGAGATATTTTCAGCAACATAGGTTTCTCAGGACGGTGATAGGCTCCATTTTTTCCGAAAGGCCTACTCAGCTGAGTTGAAGAAACTCATGCATCTTTCAAATGATAATCATTTGTGTTAGAAACACGAGAATGTACCACTTTGGTTCCCTTTGAGAACTCTTATTGTTCTTGAAAGGAATACTATCTGGAACTCAGGTTACTCAAGATGGAGATAGGCTCACTGTGTTCCAAATAGGCCTATTCCGCAGAGTTGCAGAAACACATACATCTCTCGAAATAAACCATGTGTGTTAGAATCAGGAGCACCTATCACTTTGTTTCCCTATGAGAATTGTGTTAGTTATTGAAAGGAATACTTCCTGCAACTTAGATTTTTCAAGCTGTCTATACCTGCTTTTTGTTCTAAACACACCTACTGAGCGATATGGAAGAAAAACATGTATCTCTCAAAAACAAAACCTCTACAAAACATGCAGGCATATCTAGCAAATTACTTCGTGCAGAGAACTGAGTTAGTTTTTGAAATTAATACTTCCTGGAAATAGGTTCTTGATGGGGGAAATAGGCTCTGTGTGCCCCAATTACGCCTATTCCACTGGCTTAAAGATATCCATGTACATCTGTAATGAAAATCATCTGACTGGGGAGCGGGATAGCATAGCACATTGTTCTCCTGTGGGAATTGAGTTTGTTTTGGGAAGGATTCTCAGGCAAATTAGGTGTTTCATTGAGGAGATAGCCTCTCTGTCTTCCAAACAGGACTTCAGCTGTGTAGAAGAACCAACCACATGTATCTTTTGAGAGAAAACCATTTTTGTTTGAAACACAAGAATCTAGCACATTGTTTCCCGATGAGAACTGAGTTTGGTTTTGGAATGAATACTCCCTGCAACTAAGGTTTTTCTAGGAGGTGATACGCTATTTTTCTTCCAAATAGTCCAATTCAGCTAAGATAAGGAAACTCAAGTTGCACTGCAAGGACAAACAACTATGTGAGAAGCTCTAGCATCTAGCACAATGCTTACGTGAGAGAATTGAGGTTGTGTTTGAAAGGAATACCTCCTGCAAATCACAATTTGCATGGTGGAGGAAGGCTCATTTTGTTCGAAATAGGACTATTCCCCTAAGTTGAAGGAATTCATATATCTCTTGAAAGAAAACCACTTCGTGAGAAGTAGGAACATCTAGCACCTTCTTTCACTGTGAGAACTGAGTTAGTTTTGAAATGGGATATGGCCTGTCACATAGGTTTTTTCAGGTGGAGAAAGGCTCTCTTCCTTGCAAAAGGCCTATTCAGTTGAGTTCAAGATACACATGTATCTCTCGAAATAAAACCATCTGAGTTAGAAAGGGGAGCATTGAGCACCTTCTGTCCAAGTGAGAATTCACTGAGTTTTGGAAATTCTTCCTGCAAGTGAAGCTTTTCAAGGTGGAGAAAGGCTTTCTTTGTTCCAATTAGGCCTATTCAAGCCTTGCGGAGGAAATACATGTAAGTCTTGAAAGTAAGCCATCTGTCTTAGAAGCAAAAGCATGTGGCACATTGTTTTTCTGTGAGAACTGAGTCAGCCTTTCATAAGGAATACTCACGTCAATGTTTGATTTTCAAGGTGGAGATATGCTCTCTTTGTTCCAAATAGGACTATTCTGTTGAGTTGGGGAAACGTATATGTCTTTTGAATGTATACTATTCGTTTTAGAAGCAGGAGCACGTACCACATTGGTTCCCTGCGTAAATTGAGTTAATTTTTTAAAGGAATACTACCTGCAACTGAGGTTTTTCATGGTGGAGATAAGCTCTGCCTGTTCCCAATAGGCTCCCTCAGCTGAATTAAAGAAACACAGCTATGTCTTGAAAGAAAACCATTTTTGTCAGAAGCAGGAGAATCCAGCACATTATATCCCTGTGAGAATTGAAGTCGGGTCTGTATGGACTACATCTGCATCTTAGGGTTTACAAGGTGGACTTGGGTGCCCTTTTGTCCAAATCGGCCTATTCATGTGACTTGAAAAACACATGTATCTCCCGAAAGAAAATCATCTCTGGTAGAATCAGGAGCATAAGATACCTTGTTTCCTATGAGAAATCACTTTGCTTTATGAGAAACACAACTTCCTGCAACTTACGTTTTTTGAAGCTGGCGATATTCACTTTCTGTTCCAAGTAGACCTCTTCTGTGGAGTTGAAGAAATACCTGTATTTCTGGGTAGAAAACAATACGTCTGAGAAGCAGGAGCTTCTAGCACATTGGTTTCCTGTGAGAATTGAGCTCGTTTTGGAAGGAATACTTCCAGCATTTTATGTGTTTCAAGGTGGAGATACGCTGTCTGTGTTCCTTAAAGCTTACACTACTGAGTTGTAGAAAGAAATGTATCTTTCAAACAGAACAATTTTGTCATAGAAGCAGGAGCATCTACCCCATTGGTCCCTGTGAGAATGGCTTAGTTTTTGAAAGGGATGCTACCTGCAACTTAGGATTTTCCACGTGGACATAGGCCAACTGACCTCAATTGAAGAAAACCATGTGTCTCTTGAAGAAAACCAGCTGTGATATAAGCAGGAGCATCTAACACATTATTTTTCTGGGAGATTGAGTTCTTTTTTCAATGGAATACATCCTACAATGTAGGTTTTTCAAGGTGGATATAGGCTCTCGATGTTCCAAATAGGTCTATTTAGCAGAATTACAGAAAGAGAGGTATCCCTTCAACGAAAACTATCAATGATAGAAGCAGGAACATCTAGCACATGGTTTTCCAGTAAGAATTGGGTAGCTTTTTAAAGAAGAAATTCCTGCATATCAGAGTATTCAAGGTGGAGGAAGGCTCGTTCTGTTCCCAATAGGTCCCTTTAGACATGCTGAATAAACACATATGTCATTCAAAAGAAAACCATCTGTATTTGAAAGCAGAAGCATCAAGCACATTGTTTCCTTGTGAGAATTAAGTCAGTTTCTGAAATGAATATTGTCTGTAACTTACGTGTTTCAATTTGAAGGTAGGCTCTCTTTGTTTCAAATAGGCGTATTCAGCAGAGTTGAAGAAACACATGGAACTTTCAAAAGAAAACCATTTGTGTTATAAGCAAGCACATTGAGGACTTTCTTTGCTCTGAGAATTGCCTTAGTTTTTCAATGACATTCTACGTGGAACTTAGGTTTTTCAAGGTGGAGATAGGCTCTGTTTGTTAGCACAGGTCTATTCAGCTGATTTGAAAAACATGTGTGCCACTCTAAAGAAAATGATCTATGTTAGATGTGCCACTGATAGCACATGGTTTCACAGTGACAACTGTGTTAGTTTTGAAAGGAATACTTCCTGCAAACCTGAGTTTACTAGGTGGAGAAGGCTCATTTGTGCCGAATTGGCCTATTCACCTGAGTAGAAAAAACACATCTAACATTCCAAGGAAAACCATCTGTGATAGAAACTGCAGCATCTAGACGGTGGTTTCCCTGTGAGAATTCAGTTATTTTTTGAAATTAATCCTTCCTGAAAAGTTTGTTTTTCAGGATGCACTTAGGCTCTTTTGGATACTAAGAAGACTATTTAGCAGAGTTGAAGAAACACATGTACCTGTCGACATAAAACCATTGGTGTTAGACCCAGGAACAAATCGCACATTATTTTGCTGTGAGAATTGTTCTGGTTTTTGTAAGGAATACTTCCTGCATATCAGAATTTACAAGGTGGAGAAAGGCTCATTTTCTTCGAAGTTGCCCTCTTCAGCTAAGTTGAGGAAACCCATGAACCTCATGATAGAAAATAATCTGTGTTACAAGCAGGAGCATCTAGCACGTTGTTTGTTGTGAGAAACAGTTGGATTTCTGACGAGATATTTTCAGCAACGTAGGTTTCTCAGGGCGGTGATAGGCTCCATTTTTTCCGAAAGGCCTACTCAGCTGAGTTGAAGAAACTCATGCATCTTTCAAATGATAATCATTTGTGTTAGAAACACGAGAATGTACCACTTTGGTTCCCTTTGAGAACTCTTCTTGTTCTTGAAAGGAATACTATCTGGAACTCAGGTTACTCAAGATGGAGATAGGCTCACTGTGTTCTAAATAGGCCTATTCCACAGAGTTGCAGAAGCACATACATCTCTCGAAATAAACCATGTGTGTTAGAAACAGGAGCACCTATCACTTTGTTTCCCTATGAGAATTGTGTTAGTTATTGAAAGGAATACTTCCTGCAACTTAGATTTTTCAAGCTGTCTATACCTGCTTTTTGTTCTAAACACACCTACTGAGCGGTATGGAAGAAAAACATGTATCTCTCAAAAACAAAACCTCTACAAAACATGCAGGAATATCTAGCAAATTACTTCGTGCAGAGAACTGAGTTAGTTTTTGAAATTAATACTTCCTGGAAATAGGTTCTTGATGGGGGAAATAGGCTCTGTGTGCCCCAATTACGCCTATTCCACTGGCTTAAAGATATCCATGTACATCTGTAATGAAAATCATCTGACTGGGGAGCGGGATAGCCTAGCACATTGTTCTCCTGTGGGAATTGAGTTTGTTTTGGGAAGGATTCTCAGGCAAATTAGGTGTTTCATTGAGGAGATAGCCTCTCTGTCTTCTAAACAGGACTTCAGCTGTGTAGAAGAACCAACCACATGTATCTTTTGAGAGAAAACCATTTTTGTTTGAAACACAAGAATCTAGCACATTGTTTCCCGATGAGAACTGAGTTTGGTTTTGGAATGAATACTCCCTGCAACTAAGGTTTTTCAAGGAGGTGATAGGCTATTTTTCTTCCACATAGTCCAATTCAGCTAAGATGAGGAAACCCATGTTGCACTGCAAGGACAAACAACTATGTGAGAAGCTCTAGCATCTAGCACAATGCTTACCTGAGAGAATTGAGGTTGTGTTTGAAAGGAATACCTCCTGCAAATCACAATTTGCATGGTGGAGGAAGGCTCATTTTGTTCAAAATAGGACTATTCCCCTAAGTTGAAGGAATTCATATATCTCTTGAAAGAAAACCACTGCGTGAGAAGTAGGAACATCTAGCACCTTCTTTCACTGTGAGAACTGAGTTAGTTTTGAAATGGGATATGGCCTGTCACATAGGTTTTTTCAGGTGGAGAAAGGCTCTCTTCCTTGCAAAAGGCCTATTCAGTTGAGTTCAAGATACACATGTATCTCTCGAAATAAAACCATCTGAGTTAGAAAGGGGAGCATTGAGCACCTTCTGTCCAAGTGAGAATTCACTGAGTTTTGGAAATTCTTCCTGCAAGTGAAGCTTTTCAAGGTGGAGAAAGGCTTTCTTTGTTCCAATTAGGCCTATTCAAGCCTTGCGGAGGAAATACATGTAAGTCTTGAAAGTAAGCCATCTGTCTTAGAAGCAAAAGCATGTGGCACATTGTTTTTCTGTGAGAACTGAGTCAGCCTTTCATAAGGAATACTCACGTCAATGTTTGATTTTCAAGGTGGAGATATGCTCTCTTTGTTCCAAATAGGACTATTCTGTTGAGTTGGGGAAACGTATATGTCTTTTGAATGTATACTATTTGTTTTAGAAGCAGGAGCACGTACCACATTGGTTCCCTGCGTAAATTGAGTTAATTTTTTAAAGGAATACTGCCTGCAACTGAGGTTTTTCATGGTGGAGATAAGCTCTGCCTGTTCCCAATAGGCTCCCTCAGCTGAATTAAAGAAACACAGCTATGTCTTGAAAGAAAACCATTTTTGTCAGAAGCAGGAGAATCCAGCACATTATATCCCTGTGAGAATTGAAGTCGGGTCTGTATGGACTACATCTGCATCTTAGGGTTTACAAGGTGGACTTGGGTGCCCTTTTGTCCAAATCGGCCTATTCATGTGACTTGAAAAACACATGTATCTCCCGAAAGAAAATCATCTCTGGTAGAATCAGGAGCATAAGATACCTTGTTTCCTATGAGAAATCACTTTGCTTTATGAGAAACACAACTTCCTGCAACTTACGTTTTTTGAAGCTGGGGATATTCACTTTCTGTTCCAAGTAGACCTCTTCTGTGGAGTTGAAGAAATACCTGTATTTCTGGGTAGAAAACAATATGCCTGAGAAGCAGGAGCTTCTAGCACATTGGTTTCCTGTGAGAATTGAGTTCTTTTTGGAAGGAATACTTCCAGCATTTTATGTATTTCAAGGTGGAGATACGCTGTCTGTGTTCCTTAAAGCTTACACTACTGAGTTGTAGAAAGAAATGTATCTTTCGAACAGAACCATTTTGTCATAGAAGCAGGAGCATCTACCCCATTGGTCCCCTGTGAGAATGGCTTAGTTTTTGAAAGGGATGCTACCTGCAACAGAGGATTTTCCACGTGGACATAGGCCAACTGACCTCAATTGAAGAAAACCATGTGTCTCTTGAAGAAAACCAGCTGTGATATAAGCAGGAGCATCTAACACATTATTTTTCTGGGAGATTGAGTTCTTTTTTCAATGGAATACATCCTACAATGTAGGTTTTTCAAGGTGGTATAGGCTCTCGATGTTCCAAATAGGTCTATTTAGCAGAATTACAGAAGGAGAGGTATCCCTTCAACGAAAACTATCAATGATAGAAGCAGGAACATCGAGCACATGGTTTTCCAGTAAAAATTGGGTAGCTTTTTAAAGAAAACATTCCTGCGTATCAGAGTATTCAAGGTGGAGGAAGGCTCGTTCTGTTCCCAATAGTTTCCTTTAGACATGCTGAATAAACACATATGTCATTCAAAAGAAAACCATCTGTATTTAAAAGCAGAAGCATCAAGCACATTGTTTCCTTGTGAGAATTAAGTCAGTTTCTGAAATGAATATTGTCTGTAAATTACGTGTTTCAATTTGAAGGTAGGCTCTCTTTGTTTCAAATAGGCGTATTCAGCAGAGTTGAAGAAACACATGGAACTTTCAAAAGAAAACCATTTCTGTTATAAGCAAGCACATTGAGGACTTTCTTTGCTCTGAGAATTGCCTTAGTTTTTCAATGACATTCTACGTGGAACTTAGGTTTTTCAAGGTGGAGATAGGCTCTGTTTGTTAGCACAGGTCTATTCAGCTGATTTGAAAAACATGTGTGCCACTCTAAAGAAAATGATCTATGTTAGATGTGCCACTGATAGCACATGGTTTCACAGTGACAACTGTGTTAGTTTTGAAAGGAATACTTCCTGCAAACCTGAGTTTACTAGGTGGAGAAGGCTCATTTGTGCCGAATTGGCCTATTCACCTGAGTAGAAAAAACACATCTAACATTCCAAGGAAAACCATCTGTGATAGAAACTGCAGCATCTAGACGGTGGTTTCCCTGTGAGAATTCAGTTATTTTTTGAAATTAATCCTTCCTGAAAAGTTTGTTTTTCAGGATGCACTTAGGCTCTTTTGGATACTAAGAAGACTATTTAGCAGAGTTGAAGAAACACATGTACCTGTCGACATAAAACCATTGGTGTTAGACCCAGGAACAAATCGCACATTATTTTGCTGTGAGAATTGTTCTGGTTTTTGTAAGGAATACTTCCTGCATATCAGAATTTACAAGGTGGAGAAAGGCTCATTTTCTTCGAAGTTGCCCTCTTCAGCTAAGTTGAGGAAACCCATGAACCTCATGATAGAAAATAATCTGTGTTACAAGCAGGAGCATCTAGCACGTTGTTTGTTGTGAGAAACAGTTGGATTTCTGACGAGATATTTTCAGCAACGTAGGTTTCTCAGGGCGGTGATAGGCTCCATTTTTTCCGAAAGGCCTACTCAGCTGAGTTGAAGAAACTCATGCATCTTTCAAATGATAATCATTTGTGTTAGAAACACGAGAATGTACCACTTTGGTTCCCTTTGAGAACTCTTCTTGTTCTTGAAAGGAATACTATCTGGAACTCAGGTTACTCAAGATGGAGATAGGCTCACTGTGTTCTAAATAGGCCTATTCCACAGAGTTGCAGAAGCACATACATCTCTCGAAATAAACCATGTGTGTTAGAAACAGGAGCACCTATCACTTTGTTTCCCTATGAGAATTGTGTTAGTTATTGAAAGGAATACTTCCTGCAACTTAGATTTTTCAAGCTGTCTATACCTGCTTTTTGTTCTAAACACACCTACTGAGCGGTATGGAAGAAAAACATGTATCTCTCAAAAACAAAACCTCTACAAAACATGCAGGAATATCTAGCAAATTACTTCGTGCAGAGAACTGAGTTAGTTTTTGAAATTAATACTTCCTGGAAATAGGTTCTTGATGGGGGAAATAGGCTCTGTGTGCCCCAATTACGCCTATTCCACTGGCTTAAAGATATCCATGTACATCTGTAATGAAAATCATCTGACTGGGGAGCGGGATAGCCTAGCACATTGTTCTCCTGTGGGAATTGAGTTTGTTTTGGGAAGGATTCTCAGGCAAATTAGGTGTTTCATTGAGGAGATAGCCTCTCTGTCTTCTAAACAGGACTTCAGCTGTGTAGAAGAACCAACCACATGTATCTTTTGAGAGAAAACCATTTTTGTTTGAAACACAAGAATCTAGCACATTGTTTCCCGATGAGAACTGAGTTTGGTTTTGGAATGAATACTCCCTGCAACTAAGGTTTTTCAAGGAGGTGATAGGCTATTTTTCTTCCACATAGTCCAATTCAGCTAAGATGAGGAAACCCATGTTGCACTGCAAGGACAAACAACTATGTGAGAAGCTCTAGCATCTAGCACAATGCTTACCTGAGAGAATTGAGGTTGTGTTTGAAAGGAATACCTCCTGCAAATCACAATTTGCATGGTGGAGGAAGGCTCATTTTGTTCAAAATAGGACTATTCCCCTAAGTTGAAGGAATTCATATATCTCTTGAAAGAAAACCACTGCGTGAGAAGTAGGAACATCTAGCACCTTCTTTCACTGTGAGAACTGAGTTAGTTTTGAAATGGGATATGGCCTGTCACATAGGTTTTTTCAGGTGGAGAAAGGCTCTCTTCCTTGCAAAAGGCCTATTCAGTTGAGTTCAAGATACACATGTATCTCTCGAAATAAAACCATCTGAGTTAGAAAGGGGAGCATTGAGCACCTTCTGTCCAAGTGAGAATTCACTGAGTTTTGGAAATTCTTCCTGCAAGTGAAGCTTTTCAAGGTGGAGAAAGGCTTTCTTTGTTCCAATTAGGCCTATTCAAGCCTTGCGGAGGAAATACATGTAAGTCTTGAAAGTAAGCCATCTGTCTTAGAAGCAAAAGCATGTGGCACATTGTTTTTCTGTGAGAACTGAGTCAGCCTTTCATAAGGAATACTCACGTCAATGTTTGATTTTCAAGGTGGAGATATGCTCTCTTTGTTCCAAATAGGACTATTCTGTTGAGTTGGGGAAACGTATATGTCTTTTGAATGTATACTATTTGTTTTAGAAGCAGGAGCACGTACCACATTGGTTCCCTGCGTAAATTGAGTTAATTTTTTAAAGGAATACTGCCTGCAACTGAGGTTTTTCATGGTGGAGATAAGCTCTGCCTGTTCCCAATAGGCTCCCTCAGCTGAATTAAAGAAACACAGCTATGTCTTGAAAGAAAACCATTTTTGTCAGAAGCAGGAGAATCCAGCACATTATATCCCTGTGAGAATTGAAGTCGGGTCTGTATGGACTACATCTGCATCTTAGGGTTTACAAGGTGGACTTGGGTGCCCTTTTGTCCAAATCGGCCTATTCATGTGACTTGAAAAACACATGTATCTCCCGAAAGAAAATCATCTCTGGTAGAATCAGGAGCATAAGATACCTTGTTTCCTATGAGAAATCACTTTGCTTTATGAGAAACACAACTTCCTGCAACTTACGTTTTTTGAAGCTGGGGATATTCACTTTCTGTTCCAAGTAGACCTCTTCTGTGGAGTTGAAGAAATACCTGTATTTCTGGGTAGAAAACAATATGCCTGAGAAGCAGGAGCTTCTAGCACATTGGTTTCCTGTGAGAATTGAGTTCTTTTTGGAAGGAATACTTCCAGCATTTTATGTATTTCAAGGTGGAGATACGCTGTCTGTGTTCCTTAAAGCTTACACTACTGAGTTGTAGAAAGAAATGTATCTTTCGAACAGAACCATTTTGTCATAGAAGCAGGAGCATCTACCCCATTGGTCCCCTGTGAGAATGGCTTAGTTTTTGAAAGGGATGCTACCTGCAACAGAGGATTTTCCACGTGGACATAGGCCAACTGACCTCAATTGAAGAAAACCATGTGTCTCTTGAAGAAAACCAGCTGTGATATAAGCAGGAGCATCTAACACATTATTTTTCTGGGAGATTGAGTTCTTTTTTCAATGGAATACATCCTACAATGTAGGTTTTTCAAGGTGGTATAGGCTCTCGATGTTCCAAATAGGTCTATTTAGCAGAATTACAGAAGGAGAGGTATCCCTTCAACGAAAACTATCAATGATAGAAGCAGGAACATCGAGCACATGGTTTTCCAGTAAAAATTGGGTAGCTTTTTAAAGAAAACATTCCTGCGTATCAGAGTATTCAAGGTGGAGGAAGGCTCGTTCTGTTCCCAATAGTTTCCTTTAGACATGCTGAATAAACACATATGTCATTCAAAAGAAAACCATCTGTATTTAAAAGCAGAAGCATCAAGCACATTGTTTCCTTGTGAGAATTAAGTCAGTTTCTGAAATGAATATTGTCTGTAAATTACGTGTTTCAATTTGAAGGTAGGCTCTCTTTGTTTCAAATAGGCGTATTCAGCAGAGTTGAAGAAACACATGGAACTTTCAAAAGAAAACCATTTCTGTTATAAGCAAGCACATTGAGGACTTTCTTTGCTCTGAGAATTGCCTTAGTTTTTCAATGACATTCTACGTGGAACTTAGGTTTTTCAAGGTGGAGATAGGCTCTGTTTGTTAGCACAGGTCTATTCAGCTGATTTGAAAAACATGTGTGCCACTCTAAAGAAAATGATCTATGTTAGATGTGCCACTGATAGCACATGGTTTCACAGTGACAACTGTGTTAGTTTTGAAAGGAATACTTCCTGCAAACCTGAGTTTACTAGGTGGAGAAGGCTCATTTGTGCCGAATTGGCCTATTCACCTGAGTAGAAAAAACACATCTAACATTCCAAGGAAAACCATCTGTGATAGAAACTGCAGCATCTAGACGGTGGTTTCCCTGTGAGAATTCAGTTATTTTTTGAAATTAATCCTTCCTGAAAAGTTTGTTTTTCAGGATGCACTTAGGCTCTTTTGGATCCTAAGAAGACTATTTAGCACAGTTGAAGAAACACATGTACCTGTCGACATAAAACCATTTGTGTTAGACGCAGGAACAAATAGCACATTATTTTGCTGTGAGAATTGTTCTGGTTTTTGTAAGGAATACTTCCTGCATATCAGAATTTACAAGGTGGAGAAAGGCTCATTTTCTTCGAAGTTGCCCTCTTCAGCTAAGTTGAGGAAACCCATGAACCTCATGATAGAAAATAATCTGTGTTACAAGCAGGAGCATCTAGCACGTTGTTTGTTGTGAGAAACAGTTGGATTTCTGACGAGATATTTTCAGCAACGTAGGTTTCTCAGGGCGGTGATAGGCTCCATTTTTTCCGAAAGGCCTACTCAGCTGAGTTGAAGAAACTCATGCATCTTTCAAATGATAATCATTTGTGTTAGAAACACGAGAATGTACCACTTTGGTTCCCTTTGAGAACTCTTCTTGTTCTTGAAAGGAATACTATCTGGAACTCAGGTTACTCAAGATGGAGATAGGCTCACTGTGTTCTAAATAGGCCTATTCCACAGAGTTGCAGAAGCACATACATCTCTCGAAATAAACCATGTGTGTTAGAAACAGGAGCACCTATCACTTTGTTTCCCTATGAGAATTGTGTTAGTTATTGAAAGGAATACTTCCTGCAACTTAGATTTTTCAAGCTGTCTATACCTGCTTTTTGTTCTAAACACACCTACTGAGCGGTATGGAAGAAAAACATGTATCTCTCAAAAACAAAACCTCTACAAAACATGCAGGAATATCTAGCAAATTACTTCGTGCAGAGAACTGAGTTAGTTTTTGAAATTAATACTTCCTGGAAATAGGTTCTTGATGGGGGAAATAGGCTCTGTGTGCCCCAATTACGCCTATTCCACTGGCTTAAAGATATCCATGTACATCTGTAATGAAAATCATCTGACTGGGGAGCGGGATAGCCTAGCACATTGTTCTCCTGTGGGAATTGAGTTTGTTTTGGGAAGGATTCTCAGGCAAATTAGGTGTTTCATTGAGGAGATAGCCTCTCTGTCTTCTAAACAGGACTTCAGCTGTGTAGAAGAACCAACCACATGTATCTTTTGAGAGAAAACCATTTTTGTTTGAAACACAAGAATCTAGCACATTGTTTCCCGATGAGAACTGAGTTTGGTTTTGGAATGAATACTCCCTGCAACTAAGGTTTTTCAAGGAGGTGATAGGCTATTTTTCTTCCACATAGTCCAATTCAGCTAAGATGAGGAAACCCATGTTGCACTGCAAGGACAAACAACTATGTGAGAAGCTCTAGCATCTAGCACAATGCTTACCTGAGAGAATTGAGGTTGTGTTTGAAAGGAATACCTCCTGCAAATCACAATTTGCATGGTGGAGGAAGGCTCATTTTGTTCAAAATAGGACTATTCCCCTAAGTTGAAGGAATTCATATATCTCTTGAAAGAAAACCACTGCGTGAGAAGTAGGAACATCTAGCACCTTCTTTCACTGTGAGAACTGAGTTAGTTTTGAAATGGGATATGGCCTGTCACATAGGTTTTTTCAGGTGGAGAAAGGCTCTCTTCCTTGCAAAAGGCCTATTCAGTTGAGTTCAAGATACACATGTATCTCTCGAAATAAAACCATCTGAGTTAGAAAGGGGAGCATTGAGCACCTTCTGTCCAAGTGAGAATTCACTGAGTTTTGGAAATTCTTCCTGCAAGTGAAGCTTTTCAAGGTGGAGAAAGGCTTTCTTTGTTCCAATTAGGCCTATTCAAGCCTTGCGGAGGAAATACATGTAAGTCTTGAAAGTAAGCCATCTGTCTTAGAAGCAAAAGCATGTGGCACATTGTTTTTCTGTGAGAACTGAGTCAGCCTTTCATAAGGAATACTCACGTCAATGTTTGATTTTCAAGGTGGAGATATGCTCTCTTTGTTCCAAATAGGACTATTCTGTTGAGTTGGGGAAACGTATATGTCTTTTGAATGTATACTATTTGTTTTAGAAGCAGGAGCACGTACCACATTGGTTCCCTGCGTAAATTGAGTTAATTTTTTAAAGGAATACTGCCTGCAACTGAGGTTTTTCATGGTGGAGATAAGCTCTGCCTGTTCCCAATAGGCTCCCTCAGCTGAATTAAAGAAACACAGCTATGTCTTGAAAGAAAACCATTTTTGTCAGAAGCAGGAGAATCCAGCACATTATATCCCTGTGAGAATTGAAGTCGGGTCTGTATGGACTACATCTGCATCTTAGGGTTTACAAGGTGGACTTGGGTGCCCTTTTGTCCAAATCGGCCTATTCATGTGACTTGAAAAACACATGTATCTCCCGAAAGAAAATCATCTCTGGTAGAATCAGGAGCATAAGATACCTTGTTTCCTATGAGAAATCACTTTGCTTTATGAGAAACACAACTTCCTGCAACTTACGTTTTTTGAAGCTGGGGATATTCACTTTCTGTTCCAAGTAGACCTCTTCTGTGGAGTTGAAGAAATACCTGTATTTCTGGGTAGAAAACAATATGCCTGAGAAGCAGGAGCTTCTAGCACATTGGTTTCCTGTGAGAATTGAGTTCTTTTTGGAAGGAATACTTCCAGCATTTTATGTATTTCAAGGTGGAGATACGCTGTCTGTGTTCCTTAAAGCTTACACTACTGAGTTGTAGAAAGAAATGTATCTTTCGAACAGAACCATTTTGTCATAGAAGCAGGAGCATCTACCCCATTGGTCCCCTGTGAGAATGGCTTAGTTTTTGAAAGGGATGCTACCTGCAACAGAGGATTTTCCACGTGGACATAGGCCAACTGACCTCAATTGAAGAAAACCATGTGTCTCTTGAAGAAAACCAGCTGTGATATAAGCAGGAGCATCTAACACATTATTTTTCTGGGAGATTGAGTTCTTTTTTCAATGGAATACATCCTACAATGTAGGTTTTTCAAGGTGGTATAGGCTCTCGATGTTCCAAATAGGTCTATTTAGCAGAATTACAGAAGGAGAGGTATCCCTTCAACGAAAACTATCAATGATAGAAGCAGGAACATCGAGCACATGGTTTTCCAGTAAAAATTGGGTAGCTTTTTAAAGAAAACATTCCTGCGTATCAGAGTATTCAAGGTGGAGGAAGGCTCGTTCTGTTCCCAATAGTTTCCTTTAGACATGCTGAATAAACACATATGTCATTCAAAAGAAAACCATCTGTATTTAAAAGCAGAAGCATCAAGCACATTGTTTCCTTGTGAGAATTAAGTCAGTTTCTGAAATGAATATTGTCTGTAAATTACGTGTTTCAATTTGAAGGTAGGCTCTCTTTGTTTCAAATAGGCGTATTCAGCAGAGTTGAAGAAACACATGGAACTTTCAAAAGAAAACCATTTCTGTTATAAGCAAGCACATTGAGGACTTTCTTTGCTCTGAGAATTGCCTTAGTTTTTCAATGACATTCTACGTGGAACTTAGGTTTTTCAAGGTGGAGATAGGCTCTGTTTGTTAGCACAGGTCTATTCAGCTGATTTGAAAAACATACGTGCCACTCTAAAGAAAATGATCTATGTTAGATGTGCCACTGCTAGCTCATGGTTTCACAGTGACAACTGTGTTAGTTTTGAAAGGAATACTTCCTGCAAACCTGAGTTTACTAGGTGGAGAAGGCTCATTTGTGCCGAATTGGCCTATTCACCTGAGTAGAAAAAACACATCTAACATTCCAAGGAAAACCATCTGTGATAGAAACTGCAGCATCTAGACGGTGGTTTCCCTGTGAGAATTCAGTTATTTTTTGAAATTAATCCTTCCTGAAAAGTTTGTTTTTCAGGATGCACTTAGGCTCTTTTGGATACTAAGAAGACTATTTAGCAGAGTTGAAGAAACACATGTACCTGTCGACATAAAACCATTGGTGTTAGACCCAGGAACAAATCGCACATTATTTTGCTGTGAGAATTGTTCTGGTTTTTGTAAGGAATACTTCCTGCATATCAGAATTTACAAGGTGGAGAAAGGCTCATTTTCTTCGAAGTTGCCTCTTCAGCTAAGTTGAGGAAACCCATGAACCTCATGATAGAAAATAATCTGTGTTACAAGCAGGAGCATCTAGCACATTGTTTGTTGTGATAAACAGTTGGATTTCTGACGAGATATTTTCAGCAACATAGGTTTCTCAGGGCGGTGATAGGCTCCATTTTTTCCGAAAGGCCTACTCAGCTGAGTTGAAGAAACTCATGCATCTTTCAAATGATAATCATTTGTGTTAGAAACACGAGAATGTACCACTTTGGTTCCCTTTGAGAACTCTTATTGTTCTTGAAAGGAATACTATCTGGAACTCAGGTTACTCAAGATGGAGATAGGCTCACTGTGTTCCAAATAGGCCTATTCCGCAGAGTTGCAGAAACACATACATCTCTCGAAATAAACCATGTGTGTTAGAATCAGGAGCACCTATCACTTTGTTTCCCTATGAGAATTGTGTTAGTTATTGAAAGGAATACTTCCTGCAACTTAGATTTTTCAAGCTGTCTATACCTGCTTTTTGTTCTAAACACACCTACTGAGCGGTATGGAAGAAAAACATGTATCTCTCAAAAACAAAACCTCTACAAAACATGCAGGCATATCTAGCAAATTACTTCGTGCAGAGAACTGAGTTAGTTTTTGAAATTAATACTTCCTGGAAATAGGTTCTTGATGGGGGAAATAGGCTCTGTGTGCCCCAATTACGCCTATTCCACTGGCTTAAAGATATCCATGTACATCTGTAATGAAAATCATCTGACTGGGGAGCGGGATAGCATAGCACATTGTTCTCCTGTGGGAATTGAGTTTGTTTTGGGAAGGATTCTCAGGCAAATTAGGTGTTTCATTGAGGAGATAGCCTCTCTGTCTTCCAAACAGGACTTCAGCTGTGTAGAAGAACCAACCACATGTATCTTTTGAGAGAAAACCATTTTTGTTTGAAACACAAGAATCTAGCACATTGTTTCCCGATGAGAACTGAGTTTGGTTTTGGAATGAATACTCCCTGCAACTAAGGTTTTTCTAGGAGGTGATACGCTATTTTTCTTCCAAATAGTCGAATTCAGCTAAGATAAGGAAACTCAAGTTGCACTGCAAGGACAAACAACTATGTGAGAAGCTCTAGCATCTAGCACAATGCTTACGTGAGAGAATTGAGGTTGTGTTTGAAAGGAATACCTCCTGCAAATCACAATTTGCATGGTGGAGGAAGGCTCATTTTGTTCGAAATAGGACTATTCCCCTAAGTTGAAGGAATTCATATATCTCTTGAAAGAAAACCACTTCGTGAGAAGTAGGAACATCTAGCACCTTCTTTCACTGTGAGAACTGAGTTAGTTTTGAAATGGGATATGGCCTGGCACATAGGTTTTTTCAGGTGGAGAAAGGCTCTCTTCCTTGCAAAAGGCCTATTCAGTTGAGTTCAAGATACACATGTATCTCTCGAAATAAAACCATCTGAGTTAGAAAGGGGAGCATTGAGCACCTTCTGTCCAAGTGAGAATTCACTGAGTTTTGGAAATTCTTCCTGCAAGTGAAGCTTTTCAAGGTGGAGAAAGGCTTTCTTTGTTCCAATTAGGCCTATTCAAGCCTTGCGGAGGAAATACATGTATGTCTTGAAAGTAAGCCATCTGTCTTAGAAGCAAAAGCATGTGGCACATTGTTTTTCTGTGAGAACTGAGTCAGCCTTTCATAAGGAATACTCACGTCAATGTTTGATTTTCAAGGTGGAGATATGCTCTCTTTGTTCCAAATAGGACTATTCTGTTGAGTTGGGGAAACGTTTATGTCTTTTGAATGTATACTATTCGTTTTAGAAGCAGGAGCACGTACCACATTGGTTCCCTGCGTAAATTGAGTTAATTTTTTAAAGGAATACTACCTGCAACTGAGGTTTTTCATGGTGGAGATAAGCTCTGCCTGTTCCCAATAGGCTCCCTCAGCTGAATTAAAGAAACACAGCTATGTCTTGAAAGAAAACCATTTTTGTCAGAAGCAGGAGAATCCAGCACATTATATCCCTGTGAGAATTGAAGTCGGGTCTGTATGGACTACATCTGCATCTTAGGGTTTACAAGGTGGACTTGGGTGCCCTTTTGTCCAAATCGGCCTATTCATGTGACTTGAAAAACACATGTATCTCCCGAAAGAAAATCATCTCTGGTAGAATCAGGAGCATAAGATACCTTGTTTCCTATGAGAAATCACTTTGCTTTATGAGAAACACAACTTCCTGCAACTTACGTTTTTTGAAGCTGGGGATATTCACTTTCTGTTCCAAGTAGACCTCTTCTGTGGAGTTGAAGAAATACCTGTATTTCTGGGTAGAAAACAATATGTCTGAGAAGCAGGAGCTTCTAGCACATTGGTTTCCTGTGAGAATTGAGTTCGTTTTGGAAGGAATACTTCCAGCATTTTATGTGTTTCAAGGTGGAGATACGCTGTCTGTGTTCCTTAAAGCTTACACTACTGAGTTGTAGAAAGAAATGTATCTTTCGAACAGAACCATTTTGTCATAGAAGCAGGAGCATCTACCCCATTGGTCCCCTGTGAGAATGGCTTAGTTTTTGAAAGGGATGCTACCTGCAACTTAGGATTTTCCACGTGGACATAGGCCAACTGACCTCAATTGAAGAAAACCATGTGTCTCTTGAAGAAAACCAGCTGTGATATAAGCAGGAGCATCTAACACATTATTTTTCTGGGAGATTGAGTTCTTTTTTCAATGGAATACATCCTACAATGTAGGTTTTTCAAGGTGGATATAGGCTCTCGATGTTCCAAATAGGTCTATTTAGCAGAATTACAGAAAGAGAGGTATCCCTTCAACGAACACTATCAATGATAGAAGCAGGAACATCGAGCACATGGTTTTCCAGTAAGAATTGGGTAGCTTTTTAAAGAAAAAATTCCTGCGTATCAGAGTATTCAAGGTGGAGGAAGGCTCGTTCTGTTCCCAATAATTCCCTTTAGACATGCTGAATAAACACATATGTCATTCAAAAGAAAACCATCTGTATTTAAAAGCAGAAGCATCAAGCACATTGTTTCCTTGTGAGAATTAAGTCAGTTTCTGAAATGAATATTGTCTGTAAATTACGTGTTTCAATTTGAAGGTAGGCTCTCTTTGTTTCAAATAGGCGTATTCAGCAGAGTTGAAGAAACACATGGAACTTTCAAAAGAAAACCATTTGTGTTATAAGCAAGCACATTGAGGACTTTCTTTGCTCTGAGAATTGCCTTAGTTTTTCAATGACATTCTACGTGGAACTTAGGTTTTTCAAGGTGGAGATAGGCTCTGTTTGTTAGCACAGGTCTATTCAGCTGATTTGAAAAACATACGTGCCACTCTAAAGAAAATGATCTATGTTAGATGTGCCACTGCTAGCACATGGTTTCACAGTGACAACTGTGTTAGTTTTGAAAGGAATACTTCCTGAAAACCTGAGTTTACTAGGTGGAGAAGGCTCATTTGTGCCAAATTGGCCTATTCACCTGAGTAGAAAAAACACATCTAACATTCCAAGGAAAACCATCTGTGATAGAAACTGCAGCATCTAGACGGTGGTTTCCCTGTGAGAATTCAGTTATTTTTTGAAATTAATCCTTCCTGAAAAGTTTGTTTTTCAGGATGCACTTAGGCTCTTTTGGATACTAAGAAGACTATTTAGCAGAGTTGAAGAAACACATGTACCTGTCGACATAAAACCATTGGTGTTAGACCCAGGAACAAATCGCACATTATTTTGCTGTGAGAATTGTTCTGGTTTTTGTAAAGAATACTTCCTGCATATCAGAATTTACAAGGTGGAGAAAGGCTCATTTTCTTCGAAGTTGCCCTCTTCAGCTAAGTTGAGGAAACCCATGAACCTCATGATAGAAAATAATCTGTGTTACAAGCAGGAGCATCTAGCACATTGTTTGTTGTGAGAAACAGTTGGATTTCTGACGAGATATTTTCAGCAACGTAGGTTTCTCAGGGCGGTGATAGGCTCCATTTTTTCCGAAAGGCCTACTCAGCTGAGTTGAAGAAACTCATGCATCTTTCAAATGATAATCATTTGTGTTAGAAACACGAGAATGTACCACTTTGGTTCCCTTTGAGAACTCTTATTGTTCTTGAAAGGAATACTATCTGGAACTCAGGTTACTCAAGATGGAGATAGGCTCACTGTGTTCCAAATAGGCCTATTCCGCAGAGTTGCAGAAACACATACATCTCTCGAAATAAACCATGTGTGTTAGAATCAGGAGCACCTATCACTTTGTTTCCCTATGAGAATTGTGTTAGTTATTGAAAGGAATACTTCCTGCAACTTAGATTTTTCAAGCTGTCTATACCTGCTTTTTGTTCTAAACACACCTACTGAGCGGTATGGAAGAAAAACATGTATCTCTCAAAAACAAAACCTCTACAAAACATGCAGGAATATCTAGCAAATTACTTCGTGCAGAGAACTGAGTTAGTTTTTGAAATTAATACTTCCTGGAAATAGGTTCTTGATGGGGGAAATAGGCTCTGTGTGCCCCAATTACGCCTATTCCACTGGCTTAAAGATATCCATGTACATCTGTAATGAAAATCATCTGACTGGGGAGCAGGATAGCCTAGCACATTGTTCTCCTGTGGGAATTGAGTTTGTTTTGGGAAGGATTCTCAGGCAAATTAGGTGTTTCATTGAGGAGATAGCCTCTCTGTCTTCCAAACAGGACTTCAGCTGTGTAGAAGAACCAACCACATGTATCTTTTGAGAGAAAACCATTTTTGTTTGAAACACAAGAATCTAGCACATTGTTTCCCGATGAGAACTGAGTTTGGTTTTGGAATGAACACTCCCTGCAACTAAGGTTTTTCTAGGAGGTGATAGGCTATTTTTCTTCCAAATAGTCCAATTCAGCTAAGATGAGGAAACTCATGTTGCACTGCAAGGACAAACAACTATGTGAGAAGCTCTAGCATCTAGCACAATGCTTACGTGAGAGAATTGAGGTTGTGTTTGAAAGGAATACCTCCTGCAAATCACAATTTGCATGGTGGAGGAAGGCTCATTTTGTTCGAAATAGGACTATTCCCCTAAGTTGAAGGAATTCATATATCTCTTGAAAGAAAACCACTGCGTGAGAAGTAGGAACATCTAGCACCTTCTTTCACTGTGAGAACTGAGTTAGTTTTGAAATGGGATATGGCCTGTCACATAGGTTTTTTCAGGTGGAGAAAGGCTCTCTTCCTTGCAAAAGGCCTATTCAGTTGAGTTCAAGATACACATGTATCTCTCGAAATAAAACCATCTGAGTTAGAAAGGGGAGCATTGAGCACCTTCTGTCCAAGTGAGAATTCACTGAGTTTTGGAAATTCTTCCTGCAAGTGAAGCTTTTCAAGGTGGAGAAAGGCTTTCTTTGTTCCAATTAGGCCTATTCAAGCCTTGCGGAGGAAATACATGTATGTCTTGAAAGTAAGCCATCTGTCTTAGAAGCAAAAGCATGTGGCACATTGTTTTTCTGTGAGAACTGAGTCAGCCTTTCATAAGGAATACTCACGTCAATGTTTGATTTTCAAGGTGGAGATATGCTCTCTTTGTTCCAAATAGGACTATTCTGTTGAGTTGGGGAAACGTATATGTCTTTTGAATGTATACTATTTGTTTTAGAAGCAGGAGCACGTACCACATTGGTTCCCTGCGTAAATTGAGTTAATTTTTTAAAGGAATACTACCTGCAACTGAGGTTTTTCATGGTGGAGATAAGCTCTGCCTGTTCCCAATAGGCTCCCTCAGCTGAATTAAAGAAACACAGCTATGTCTTGAAAGAAAACCATTTTTGTCAGAAGCAGGAGAATCCAGCACATTATATCCCTGTGAGAATTGAAGTCGGGTCTGTATGGACTACATCTGCATCTTAGGGTTTACAAGGTGGACTTGGGTGCCCTTTTGTCCAAATCGGCCTATTCATGTGACTTGAAAAACACATGTATCTCCCGAAAGAAAATCATCTCTGGTAGAATCAGGAGCATAAGATACCTTGTTTCCTATGAGAAATCACTTTGCTTTATGAGAAACACAACTTCCTGCAACTTACGTTTTTTGAAGCTGGGGATATTCACTTTCTGTTCCAAGTAGACCTCTTCTGTGGAGTTGAAGAAATACCTGTATTTCTGGGTAGAAAACTATATGTCTGAGAAGCAGGAGCTTCTAGCACATTGGTTTCCTGTGAGAATTGAGTTCGTTTTGGAAGGAATATTTCCAGCATTTTATGTGTTTCAAGGTGGAGATACGCTGTCTGTGTTCCTTAAAGCTTACACTACTGAGTTGTAGAAAGAAATGTATCTTTCGAACAGAACCATTTTGTCATAGAAGCAGGAGCATCTACCCCATTGGTCCCCTGTGAGAATGGCTTAGTTTTTGAAAGGGATGCTACCTGCAACTTAGGATTTTCCACGTGGACATAGGCCAACTGACCTCAATTGAAGAAAACCATGTGTCTCTTGAAGAAAACCAGCTGTGATATAAGCAGGAGCATCTAACACATTATTTTTCTGGGAGATTGAGTTCTTTTTTCAATGGAATACATCCTACAATGTAGGTTTTTCAAGGTGGATATAGGCTCTCAATGTTCCCAATAGGTGTATTTAGCAGAATTACAGAAAGAGAGGTATCCCTTCAACGAAAACTATCAATGATAGAAGCAGGAACATCTAGCACATGGTTTTCCAGTAAGAATTGGGTAGCTTTTTAAAGAAAAAATTCCTGCATATCAGAGTATTCAAGGTGGAGGAAGGCTCGTTCTGTTCCCAATAGGTCCCTTTAGACATGCTGAATAAACACATATGTCATTCAAAAGAAAACCATCTGTATTTAAAAGCAGAAGCATCAAGCACATTGTTTCCTTGTGAGAATTAAGTCAGTTTCTGAAATGAATATTGTCTGTAACTGACGTGTTTCAATTTGAAGGTAGGCTCTCTTTGTTTCAAATAGGCGTATTCAGCAGAGTTGAAGAAACACATGGAACTTTCAAAAGAAAACCATTTGTGTTATAAGCAAGCACATTGAGGACTTTCTTTGCTCTGAGAATTGCCTTAGTTTTTCAATGACATTCTACGTGGAAGTTAGGTTTTTCAAGGTGGAGATAGGCTCTGTTTGGTAGCACAGGTCTATTCAGCTGATTTGAAAAACATATGTGCCACTCTAAAGAAAATGATCTATGTTAGATGTGCCACTGCTAGCACATGGTTTCACAGTGACAACTGTGTTAGTTTTGAAAGGAATACTTCCTGCAAACCTGAGTTTACTAGGTGGAGAAGGCTCATTTGTGCCGAATTGGCCTATTCACCTGAGTAGAAAAAACACATCTAACATTCCAAGGAAAACCATCTGTGATAGAAACTGCAGCATCTAGACGGTGGTTTCCCTGTGAGAATTCAGTTATTTTTTGCAATTAATCCTTCCTGAAAAGTTTGTTTTTCAGGATGCACTTAGGCTCTTTTGGATACTAAGAAGACTATTTAGCAGAGTTGAAGAAACACATGTACCTGTCGACATAAAACCATTGGTGTCAGACCCAGGAACAAATCGCACATTATTTTGCTGTGAGAATTGTTCTGGTTTTTGTAAGGAATACTTCCTGCATATCAGAATTTACAAGGTGGAGAAAGGCTCATTTTCTTCGATGTTGCCCTCTTCAGCTAAGTTGAGGAAACCCATGAACCTCATGATAGAAAATAATCTGTGTTACAAGCAGGAGCATCTAGCACATTGTTTGTTGTGAGAAACAGTTGGATTTCTGACGAGATATTTTCAGCAACGTAGGTTTCTCAGGGCGGTGATAGGCTCCATTTTTTCCGAAAGGCCTACTCAGCGGAGTTGAAGAAACTCATGCATCTTTCAAATGATAATCATTTGTGTTAGAAACACGAGAATGTACCACTTTGGTTCCCTTTGAGAACTCTTATTGTTCTTGAAAGGAATACTATCTGGAACTCAGGTTACTCAAGATGGAGATAGGCTCACTGTGTTCCAAATAGGCCTATTCCGCAGAGTTGCAGAAACACATACATCTCTCGAAATAAACCATGTGTGTTAGAATCAGGAGCACCTATCACTTTGTTTCCCTATGAGAATTGTGTTAGTTATTGAAAGGAATACTTCCTGCAACTTAGATTTTTCAAGCTGTCTATACCTGCTTTTTGTTCTAAACACACCTACTGAGCGGTATGGAAGAAAAACATGTATCTCTCAAAAACAAAACCTCTACAAAACATGCAGGAATATCTAGCAAATTACTTCGTGCAGAGAACTGAGTTAGTTTTTGAAATTAATACTTCCTGGAAATAGGTTCTTGATGGGGGAAATAGGCTCTGTGTGCCCCAATTACGCCTATTCCACTGGCTTAAAGATATCCATGTACATCTGTAATGAAAATCATCTGACTGGGGAGCGGGATAGCATTGCACATTGTTCTCCTGTGGGAATTGAGTTTGTTTTGGGAAGGATTCTCAGGCAAATTAGGTGTTTCATTGAGGAGATAGCCTCTCTGTCTTCCAAACAGGACTTCAGCTGTGTAGAAGAACCAACCACATGTATCTTTTGAGAGAAAACCATTTTTGTTTGAAACACAAGAATCTAGCACATTGTTTCCCGATGAGAACTGAGTTTGGTTTTGGAATGAATACTCCCTGCAACTAAGGTTTTTCTAGGTGGTGATACGCTATTTTTCTTCCACATAGTCCAATTCAGCTAAGATGAGGAAACTCATGTTGCACTGCAAGGACAAACAACTATGTGAGAAGCTCTAGCATCTAGCACAATGCTTACCTGAGAGAATTGAGGTTGTGTTTGAAAGGAATACCTCCTGCAAATCACAATTTGCATGGTGGAGGAAGGCTCATTTTGTTCAAAATAGGACTATTCCCCTAAGTTGAAGGAATTCATATATCTCTTGAAAGAAAACCACTGCGTGAGAAGTAGGAACATCTAGCACCTTCTTTCACTGTGAGAACTGAGTTAGTTTTGAAATGGGATATGGCCTGTCACATAGGTTTTTTCAGGTGGAGAAAGGCTCTCTTCCTTGCAAAAGGCCTATTCAGTTGAGTTCAAGATACACATGTATCTCTCGAAATAAAACCATCTGAGTTAGAAAGGGGAGCATTGAGCACCTTCTGTCCAAGTGAGAATTCACTGAGTTTTGGAAATTCTTCCTGCAAGTGAAGCTTTTCAAGGTGGAGAAAGGCTTTCTTTGTTCCAATTAGGCCTATTCAAGCCTTGCGGAGGAAATACATGTAAGTCTTGAAAGTAAGCCATCTGTCTTAGAAGCAAAAGCATGTGGCACATTGTTTTTCTGTGAGAACTGAGTCAGCCTTTCATAAGGAATACTCACGTCAATGTTTGATTTTCAAGGTGGAGATATGCTCTCTTTGTTCCAAATAGGACTATTCTGTTGAGTTGGGGAAACGTATATGTCTTTTGAATGTATACTATTTGTTTTAGAAGCAGGAGCACGTACCACATTGGTTCCCTGCGTAAATTGAGTTAATTTTTTAAAGGAATACTGCCTGCAACTGAGGTTTTTCATGGTGGAGATAAGCTCTGCCTGTTCCCAATAGGCTCCCTCAGCTGAATTAAAGAAACACAGCTATGTCTTGAAAGAAAACCATTTTTGTCAGAAGCAGGAGAATCCAGCACATTATATCCCTGTGAGAATTGAAGTCGGGTCTGTATGGACTACATCTGCATCTTAGGGTTTACAAGGTGGACTTGGGTGCCCTTTTGTCCAAATCGGCCTATTCATGTGACTTGAAAAACACATGTATCTCCCGAAAGAAAATCATCTCTGGTAGAATCAGGAGCATAAGATACCTTGTTTCCTATGAGAAATCACTTTGCTTTATGAGAAACACAACTTCCTGCAACTTACGTTTTTTGAAGCTGGGGATATTCACTTTCTGTTCCAAGTAGACCTCTTCTGTGGAGTTGAAGAAATACCTGTATTTCTGGGTAGAAAACAATATGCCTGAGAAGCAGGAGCTTCTAGCACATTGGTTTCCTGTGAGAATTGAGTTCGTTTTGGAAGGAATACTTCCAGCATTTTATGTATTTCAAGGTGGAGATACGCTGTCTGTGTTCCTTAAAGCTTACACTACTGAGTTGTAGAAAGAAATGTATCTTTCGAACAGAACCATTTTGTCATAGAAGCAGGAGCATCTACCCCATTGGTCCCCTGTGAGAATGGCTTAGTTTTTGAAAGGGATGCTACCTGCAACAGAGGATTTTCCACGTGGACATAGGCCAACTGACCTCAATTGAAGAAAACCATGTGTCTCTTGAAGAAAACCAGCTGTGATATAAGCAGGAGCATCTAACACATTATTTTTCTGGGAGATTGAGTTCTTTTTTCAATGGAATACATCCTACAATGTAGGTTTTTCAAGGTGGATATAGGCTCTCGATGTTCCAAATAGGTCTATTTAGCAGAATTACAGAAAGAGAGGTATCCCTTCAACGAAAACTATCAATGATAGAAGCAGGAACATCGAGCACATGGTTTTCCAGTAAGAATTGGGTAGCTTTTTAAAGAAAAAATTCCTGCATATCAGAGTATTCAAGGTGGAGGAAGGCTCGTTCTGTTCCCAATAGTTTCCTTTAGACATGCTGAATAAACACATATGTCATTCAAAAGAAAACCATCTGTATTTAAAAGCAGAAGCATCAAGCACATTGTTTCCTTGTGAGAATTAAGTCAGTTTCTGAAATGAATATTGTCTGTAAATTACGTGTTTCAATTTGAAGGTAGGCTCTCTTTGTTTCAAATAGGCGTATTCAGCAGAGTTGAAGAAACACATGGAACTTTCAAAAGAAAACCATTTGTGTTATAAGCAAGCACATTGAGGACTTTCTTTGCTCTGAGAATTGCCTTAGTTTTTCAATGACATTCTACGTGGAACTTAATTTTTTCAAGGTGGAGATAGGCTCTGTTTGTTAGCACAGGTCTATTCAGCTGATTTGAAAAACATACGTGCCACTCTAAAGAAAATGATCTATGTTAGATGTGCCACTGCTAGCACATGGTTTCACAGTGACAACTGTGTTAGTTTTGAAAGGAATACTTCCTGCAAACCTGAGTTTACTAGGTGGAGAAGGCTCATTTGTGCCGAATTGGCCTATTCACCTGAGTAGAAAAAACACATCTAACATTCCAAGGAAAACCATCTGTGATAGAAACTGCAGCATCTAGACGGTGGTTTCCCTGTGAGAATTCAGTTATTTTTTGAAATTAATCCTTCCTGAAAAGTTTGTTTTTCAGGATGCACTTAGGCTCTTTTGGATACTAAGAAGACTATTTAGCAGAGTTGAAGAAACACATGTACCTGTCGACATAAAACCATTGGTGTTAGACCCAGGAACAAATCGCACATTATTTTGCTGTGAGAATTGTTCTGGTTTTTGTAAGGAATACTTCCTGCATATCAGAATTTACAAGGTGGAGAAAGGCTCATTTTCTTCGAAGTTGCCCTCTTCAGCTAAGTTGAGGAATCCCATGAACCTCATGATAGAAAATAATCTGTGTTACAAGCAGGAGCATCTAGCACATTGTTTGTTGTGATAAACAGTTGGATTTCTGACGAGATATTTTCAGCAACGTAGGTTTCTCAGGGCGGTGATAGGCTCCATTTTTTCCGAAAGGCCTACTCAGCTGAGTTGAAGAAACTCATGCATCTTTCAAATGATAATCATTTGTGTTAGAAACACGAGAATGTACCACTTTGGTTCCCTTTGAGAACTCTTATTGTTCTTGAAAGGAATACTATCTGGAACTCAGGTTACTCAAGATGGAGATAGGCTCACTGTGTTCCAAATAGGCCTATTCCGCAGAGTTGCAGAAACACATACATCTCTCGAAATAAACCATGTGTGTTAGAATCAGGAGCACCTATCACTTTGTTTCCCTATGAGAATTGTGTTAGTTATTGAAAGGAATACTTCCTGCAACTTAGATTTTTCAAGCTGTCTATACCTGCTTTTTGTTCTAAACACACCTACTGAGCGGTATGGAAGAAAAACATGTATCTCTTAAAAACAAAACCTCTACAAAACATGCAGGAATATCTAGCAAATTACTTCGTGCAGAGAACTGAGTTAGTTTTTGAAATTAATATTTCCTGGAAATAGGTTCTTGATGGGGGAAATAGGCTCTGTGTGCCCCAATTACGCCTATTCCACTGGCTTAAAGATATCCATGTACATCTGTAATGAAAATCATCTGACTGGGGAGCGGGATAGCATAGCACATTGTTCTCCTGTGGGAATTGAGTTTGTTTTGGGAAGGATTCTCAGGCAAATTAGGTGTTTCATTGAGGAGATAGCCTCTCTGTCTTCCAAACAGGACTTCAGCTGTGTAGAAGAACCAACCACATGTATCTTTTGAGAGAAAACCATTTTTGTTTGAAACACAAGAATCTAGCACATTGTTTCCCGATGAGAACTGAGTTTGGTTTTGGAATGAATACTCCCTGCAACTAAGGTTTTTCTAGGAGGTGATACGCTATTTTTCTTCCACATAGTCCAATTCAGCTAAGATGAGGAAACTCATGTTGCACTGCAAGGACAAACAACTATGTGAGAAGCTCTAGCATCTAGCACAATGCTTACGTGAGAGAATTGAGGTTGTGTTTGAAAGGAATACCTCCTGCAAATCACAATTTGCATGGTGGAGGAAGGCTCATTTTGTTCGAAATAGGACTATTCCCCTAAGTTGAAGGAATTCATATATCTCTTGAAAGAAAACCACTGCGTGAGAAGTAGGAACATCTAGCACCTTCTTTCACTGTGAGAACTGAGTTAGTTTTGAAATGGGATATGGCCTGTCACATAGGTTTTTTCAGGTGGAGAAAGGCTCTCTTCCTTGCAAAAGGCCTATTCAGTTGAGTTCAAGATACACATGTATCTCTCGAAATAAAACCATCTGAGTTAGAAAGGGGAGCATTGAGCACCTTCTGTCCAAGTGAGAATTCACTGAGTTTTGGAAATTCTTCCTGCAAGTGAAGCTTTTCAAGGTGGAGAAAGGCTTTCTTTGTTCCAATTAGGCCTATTCAAGCCTTGCGGAGGAAATACATGTATGTCTTGAAAGTAAGCCATCTGTCTTAGAAGCAAAAGCATGTGGCACATTGTTTTTCTGTGAGAACTGAGTCAGCCTTTCATAAGGAATACTCACGTCAATGTTTGATTTTCAAGGTGGAGATATGCTCTCTTTCTTCCAAATAGGACTATTCTGTTGAGTTGGGGAAACGTATATGTCTTTTGAATGTATACTATTCGTTTTAGAAGCAGGAGCACGTACCTCATTGGTTCCCTGCGTAAATTGAGTTAATTTTTTAAAGGAATACTGCCTGCAACTGAGGTTTTTCATGGTGGAGATAAGCTCTGCCTGTTCCCAATAGGCTCCCTCAGCTGAATTAAAGAAACACAGCTATGTCTTGAAAGAAAACCATTTTTGTCAGAAGCAGGAGAATCCAGCACATTATATCCCTGTGAGAATTGAAGTCGGGTCTGTATGGACTACATCTGCATCTTATGGTTTACAAGGTGGACTTGGGTGCCCTTTTGTCCAAATCGGCCTATTCATGTGACTTGAAAAACACATGTATCTCCCGAAAGAAAATCATCTCTGGTAGAATCAGGAGCATAAGATACCTTGTTTCCTATGAGAAATCACTTTGCTTTATGAGAAACACAACTTCCTGCAACTTAGGTTTTTTGAAGCTGGGGATATTCACTTTCTGTTCCAAGTAGACCTCTTCTGTGGAGTTGAAGAAATACCTGTATTTCTGGGTAGAAAACAATATGTCTGAGAAGCAGGAGCTTCTAGCACATTGGTTTCCTGTGAGAATTGAGTTCGTTTTGGAAGGAATACTTCCAGCATTTTATGTGTTTCAAGGTGGAGATACGCTGTCTGTGTTCCTTAAAGCTTACACTACTGAGTTGTAGAAAGAAATGTATCTTTCGAACAGAACCATTTTGTCATAGAAGCAGGAGCATCTACCCCATTGGTCCCCTGTGAGAATGGCTTAGTTTTTGAAAGGGATGCTACCTGCAACTTAGGATTTTCCACGTGGACATAGGCCAACTGACCTCAGTTGAAGAAAACCATGTGTCTCTTGAAGAAAACCAGCTGTGATATAAGCAGGAGCATCTAACACATTATTTTTCTGGGAGATTGAGTTCTTTTTTCAATGGAATACATCCTACAATGTAGGTTTTTCAAGGTGGATATAGGCTCTCGATGTTCCAAATAGGTCTATTTAGCAGAATTACAGAAAGAGAGGTATCCCTTCAACGAACACTATCAATGATAGAAGCAGGAACATCGAGCACATGGTTTTCCAGTAAGAATTGGGTAGCTTTTTAAAGAAAAAATTCCTGCGTATCAGAGTATTCAAGGTGGAGGAAGGCTCGTTCTGTTCCCAATAGTTCCCTTTAGACATGCTGAATAAACACATATGTCATTCAAAAGAAAACCATCTGTATTTAAAAGCAGAAGCATCAAGCACATTGTTTCCTTGTGAGAATTAAGTCAGTTTCTGAAATGAATATTGTCTGTAAATTACGTGTTTCAATTTGAAGGTAGGCTCTCTTTGTTTCAAATAGGCGTATTCAGCAGAGTTGAAGAAACACATGGAACTTTCAAAAGAAAACCATTTGTGTTATAAGCAAGCACATTGAGGACTTTCTTTGCTCTGAGAATTGCCTTAGTTTTTCAATGACATTCTACGTGGAACTTAGGTTTTTCAAGGTGGAGATAGGCTCTGTTTGTTAGCACAGGTCTATTCAGCTAATTTGAAAAACATACGTGCCACTCTAAAGAAAATGATCTATGTTAGATGTGCCACTGCTAGCACATGGTTTCACAGTGACAACTGTGTTAGTTTTGAAAGGAATACTTCCTGAAAACCTGAGTTTACTAGGTGGAGAAGGCTCATTTGTGCCGAATTGGCCTATTCACCTGAGTAGAAAAAACACATCTAACATTCCAAGGAAAACCATCTGTGATAGAAACTGCAGCATCTAGACGGTGGTTTCCCTGTGAGAATTCAGTTATTTTTTGAAATTAATCCTTCCTGAAAAGTTTGTTTTTCAGGATGCACTTAGGCTCTTTTGGATACTAAGAAGACTATTTAGCAGAGTTGAAGAAACACATGTACCTGTCGACATAAAACCATTGGTGTTAGACCCAGGAACAAATCGCACATTATTTTGCTGTGAGAATTGTTCTGGTTTTTGTAAGGAATACTTCCTGCATATCAGAATTTACAAGGTGGAGAAAGGCTCATTTTCTTCGATGTTGCCCTCTTCAGCTAAGTTGAGGAAACCCATGAACCTCATGATAGAAAATAATCTGTGTTACAAGCAGGAGCATCTAGCACATTGTTTGTTGTGAGAAACAGTTGGATTTCTGACGAGATATTTTCAGCAACGTAGGTTTCTCAGGGCGGTGATAGGCTCCATTTTTTCCGAAAGGCCTACTCAGCAGAGTTGAAGAAACTCATGCATCTTTCAAATGATAATCATTTGTGTTAGAAACAAGAGAATGTACCACTTTGGTTCCCTTTGAGAACTCTTATTGTTCTTGAAAGGAATACTATCTGGAACTCAGGTTACTCAAGATGGAGATAGGCTCACTGTGTTCCAAATAGGCCTATTCCGCAGAGTTGCAGAAACACATACATCTCTCGAAATAAACCATGTGTGTTAGAAACAGGAGCACCTATCACTTTGTTTCCCTATGAGAATTGTGTTAGTTATTGAAAGGAATACTTCCTGCAACTTAGATTTTTCAAGCTGGCTATACCTGCTTTTTGTTCTAAACACACCTACTCAGCGGTATGGAAGAAAAACATGTATCTCTCAAAAACAAAACCTCTACAAAACATGCAGGAATATCTAGCAAATTACTTCGTGCAGAGAACTGAGTTAGTTTTTGAAATTAATACTTCCTGGAAATAGGTTCTTGATGGGGGAAATAGGCTCTCTGTGCCCCAATTACGCCTATTCCACTGGCTTAAAGATATCCATGTACATCTGTAATGAAAATCATCTGACTGGGGAGCGGGATAGCCTAGCACATTGTTCTCCTGTGGGAATTGAGTTTGCTTTGGGAAGGATTCTCAGGCAAATTAGGTGTTTCATTGAGGAGATAGCTTCTCTGTCTTCCAAACAGGACTTCAGCTGTGTAGAAGAACCAACCACATGTATCTTTTGAGAGAAAACCATTTGTGTTTGAAACACAAGAATCTAGCACATTGATTCCCGATGAGAACTGAGTTTGGTTTTGGAATGAATACTCCCTGCAACTAAGGTTTTTCAAGGAGGTGATAGGCTATTTTTCTTCCACATAGTCCAATTCAGCTAAGATGAGGAAACTCATGTTGCACTGCAAGGACAAACAACTATGTGAGAAGCTCTAGCATCTAGCACAATGCTTACGTGAGAGAAATGAGGTTGTGTTTGAAAGGAATACCTCCTGCATATCACAATTTGCATGGTGGAGGAAGGCTCATTTTGTTCGAAATAGGACTATTCCCCTAAGTTGAAGGAATTCATATATCTCTTGAAAGAAAACCACTTCG
Source organism: Castor canadensis (assembly GCF_047511655.1). Taxonomy (NCBI): domain Eukaryota; kingdom Metazoa; phylum Chordata; class Mammalia; order Rodentia; family Castoridae; genus Castor; species Castor canadensis. The sequence goes on along the minus strand of NC_133397.1, from coordinate 99,464,846 downwards.
TGAGAAGTAGGAACATCTAGCACCTTCTTTCACTGTGAGAACTGAGTTAGTTTTGAAATGGGATATGGCCTGTCACATAGGTTTTTTCAGGTGGAGAAAGGCTCTCTTCCTTGCAAAAGGCCTATTCAGTTGAGTTCAAGATACACATGTATCTCTCGAAATAAAACCATCTGAGTTAGAAAGGGGAGCATTGAGCACCTTCTGTCCAAGTGAGAATTCACTGAGTTTTGGAAATTCTTCCTGCAAGTGAAGCTTTTCAAGGTGGAGAAAGGCTTTCTGTGTTCCAATTAGGCCTATTCAAGCCTTGCGGAGGAAATACATGTATGTCTTGAAAGTAAGCCATCTGTCTTAGAAGCAAAAGCATGTGGCACATTGTTTTTCTGTGAGAACTGAGTCAGCCTTTCATAAGGAATACTCACGTCAATGTTTGATTTTCAAGGTGGAGATATGCTCTCTTTGTTCCAAATAGGACTATTCTGTTGAGTTGGGGAAACGTATATGTCTTTTGAATGTATACTATTCGTTTTACAAGCAGGCGCACGTACCACATTGGTTCCCTGCGTAAATTGAGTTAATTTTTTAAAGGAATACTACCTGCAACTGAGGTTTTTCATGGTGGAGATAAGCTCTTCCTGTTCCCAATAGGCTCCCTCAGCTGAATTAAATAAACACAGCTATGTCTTGAAAGAAAACCATTTTTGTCAGAAGCAGGAGAATCCAGCACATTATATCCCTGTGAGAATTGAAGTAGGGTCTGTGTGGACTACATCTGCATCTTAGGGTTTACAAGGTGGACTTGGGTGCCCTTTTGTCCAAATCGGCCTATTCATGTGACTTGAAAAACACATGTATCTCCCGAAAGAAAATCATCTCTGGTAGAATCAGGAGCATAAGATACCTTGTTTCCTATGAGAAATCACTTTGCTTTATGAGAAACACAACTTCCTGCAACTTACGTTTTTTGAAGCTGGGGATATTCACTTTCTGTTCCAAGTAGACCTCTTCTGTGGAGTTGAAGAAATACCTGTATTTCTGGGTAGAAAACAATATGTCTGAGAAGCAGGACCTTCTAGCACATTGGTTTCCTGTGAGAATTGAGCTCGTTTTGGAAGGAATACTTCCAACATTTTATGTGTTTCAAGGTGGAGATACGCTGTCTGTGTTCCTTAAAGCTTACACTACTGAGTTGTAGAAAGAAATGTATCTTTCGAACAGAACCATTTTGTCATAGAAGCAGGAGCATCTACCCCATTGGTCCCTGTGAGAATGGCTTAGTTTTTGAAAGGGATGCTACCTGCAACTTAGGATTTTCCACGTGGACATAGGCCAACTGACCTCAATTGAAGAAAACCATGTGTCTCTTGAAGAAAACCAGCTGTGATATAAGCAGGAGCATCTAACACATTATTTTTCTGGGAGATTGAGTTCTTTTTTCAATGGAATACATCCTACAATGTAGGTTTTTCAAGGTGGATATAGGCTCTCGATGTTCCAAATAGGTCTATTTAGCAGAATTACAGAAAGAGAGGTATCCCTTCAACGAAAACTATCAATGATAGAAGCAGGAACATCTAGCACATGGTTTTCCAGTAAGAATTGGGTAGCTTTTTAAAGAAAAAATTCCTGCATATCAGAGTATTCAAGGTGGAGGAAGGCTCGTTCTGTTCCCAATAGGTCCCTTTAGACATGCTGAATAAACACATATGTCATTCAAAAGAAAACCATCTGTATTTAAAAGCAGAAGCATCAAGCACATTGTTTCCTTGTGAGAATTAAGTCAGTTTCTGAAATGAATATTGTCTGTAACTGACGTGTTTCAATTTGAAGGTAGGCTCTCTTTGTTTCAAATAGGCGTATTCAGCAGAGTTGAAGAAACACATGGAACTTTCAAAAGAAAACCATTTGTGTTATAAGCAAGCACATTGAGGACTTTCTTTGCTCTGAGAATTGCCTTAGTTTTTCAATGACATTCTACGTGGAACTTAGGTTTTTCAAGGTGGAGATAGGCTCTGTTTGTTAGCACAGGTCTATTCAGCTGATTTGAAAAACACATGTGCCACTCTAAAGAAAATGATCTATGTTAGATGTGCCACTGCTAGCACATGGTTTCACAGTGACAACTGTGTTAGTTTTGAAAGGAATACTTCCTGCAAACCTGAGTTTACTAGGTGGAGAAGGCTCATTTGTGCCGAATTGGCCTATTCACCTGAGTAGAAAAAACACATCTAACATTCCAAGGAAAACCATCTGTGATAGAAACTGCAGCATCTAGACGGTGGTTTCCCTGTGAGAATTCAGTTATTTTTTGAAATTAATCCTTCCTGAAAGTTTGTTTTTCAGGATGCACTTAGGCTCTTTTGGATCCTAAGAAGACTATTTAGCAGAGATGAAGAAACACATGTACCTGTCGACGTAAAACCATTGGTGTTAGACCCAGGAACAAATCGCACATTATTTTGCTGTGAGAATTGTTCTGGTTTTTTTAAGGAATACTTCCTGCATATCAGAATTTACAAGGTGGAGAAATGCTCATTTTCTTCGAAGTTGCCCTCTTCAGCTAAGTTGAGGAAACCCATGAACCTAATGATAGAAAATAATCTGTGTTAAAAGTAGGAGCATCTAGCACATTGTTTGTTGTGAGAAACAGTTTTATTTCTGATGAGATATTTTCAGCAACGTAGGTTTCTCAGGGCGGTGATAGGCTCCATTTTTTCTGAAAGGCCTACTCAGCTGAGTTGAAGAAACTCATGCATCTTTCAAATGATAATCATTTGTGTTAGAAACATGAGAATGTACCACTTTGGTTCCCTTTGAAAACTCTTATTGTTCTTGAAAGGAATACTATCTGGAACTCAGGTTACTCAAGATGGAGATAGGCTCACTGTGTTCCAAATAGGCCTATTCCGCAGAGTTGCAGAAACACATACATCTCTCGAAATAAACCATGTGTGTTAGAAACAGGAGCACCTATCACTTTGTTTCCCTATGAGAATTGTGTTAGTTATTGAAAGGAATACTTCCTGCAACTTAGATTTTTCAAGCTGGCTATACCTGCTTTTTGTTCTAAACACACCTACTGAGCGGTATGGAAGAAAAACATGTATCTCTCAAAAACAAAACCTCTACAAAACATGCAGGAATATCTAGCAAATTACTTCGTGCAGAGAACTGAGTTAGTTTTTGAAATTAATACTTCCTGGAAATAGGTTCTTGATGGGGGAAATAGACTCTGTGTGCCCCAATTACGCCTATTCCACTGGCTTAAAGATATCCATGTACATCTGTAATGAAAATCATCTGACTGGGGAGCGGGATAGAATAGCACATTGTTCTCCTGTGGGAATTGAGTTTGCTTTGGGAAGGATTCTCAGGCAAATTAGGTGTTTCATTGAGGAGATAGCTTCTCTGTCTTCCAAACAGGACTTCAGCTGTGTAGAAGAACCAACCACATGTATCTTTTGAGAGAAAACCATTTGTGTTTGAAACACAAGAATCTAGCACATTGTTTCCCGATGAGAACTGAGTTTGGTTTTGGAATGAATACTCCCTGCAACTAAGGTTTTTCAAGGAGGTGATAGGCTATTTTTCTTCCACATAGTCCAATTCAGCTAAGGTGAGGAAACTCATGTTGCACTGCAAGGACAAACAACTATGTGAGAAGCTCTAGCATCTAGCACAAGGCTTACGTGAGAGAATTGAGGTTGTGTTTGAAAGGAATACCTCCTGCAAATCACAATTTGCATGGTGGAGGAAGGCTCATTTTGTTCGAAATAGGACTATTCCCCTAAGTTGAAGGAATTCATATATCTCTTGAAAGAAAACCACTGCGTGAGAAGTAGGAACATCTAGCACCTTCTTTCACTGTGAGAACTGAGTTAGTTTTGAAATGGGATATGGCCTGTCACATAGGTTTTTTCAGGTGGAGAAAGGCTCTCTTCCTTGCAAAAGGCCTATTCAGTTGAGTTCAAGATACACATGTATCTCTCGAAATAAAACCATCTGAGTTAGAAAGGGGAGCATTGAGCACCTTCTGTCCAAGTGAGAATTCACTGAGTTTTGGAAATTCTTCCTGCAAGTGAAGCTTTTCAAGGTGGAGAAAGGCTTTCTGTGTTCCAATTAGGCCTATTCAAGCCTTGCGGAGGAAATACATGTATGTCTTGAAAGTAAGCCATCTGTCTTAGAAGCAAAAGCATGTGGCACATTGTTTTTCTGTGAGAACTGAGTCAGCCTTTCATAAGGAATACTCACGTCAATGTTTGATTTTCAAGGTGGAGATATGCTCTCTTTGTTCCAAATAGGACTATTCTGTTGAGTTGGGGAAACGTATATGTCTTTTGAATGTATACTATTCGTTTTAGAAGCAGGCACACGTACCACATTGGTTCCCTGCGTAAATTGAGTTAATTTTTTAAAGGAATACTACCTGCAACTGAGGTTTTTCATGGTGGAGATAAGCTCTGCCTGTTCCCAATAGGCTCCCTCAGCTGAATTAAAGAAACACAGCTATGTCTTGAAAGAAAACCATTTTTGTCAGAAGCAGGAGAATCCAGCACATTATATCCCTGTGAGAATTGAAGTCGGGTCTGTATGGACTACATCTGCATCTTAGGGTTTACAAGGTGGACTTGGGTGCCCTTTTGTCCAAATCGGCCTATTCATGTGACTTGAAAAACACATGTATCTCCCGAAAGAAAATCATCTCTGGTAGAATCAGGAGCATAAGATACCTTGTTTCCTATGAGAAATCACTTTGCTTTATGAGAAACACAACTTCCTGCAACTTACGTTTTTTGAAGCTGGGGATATTCACTTTCTGTTCCAAGTAGACCTCTTCTGTGCAGTTGAAGAAATACCTGTATTTCTGGGTAGAAAACAATATGTCTGAGAAGCAGGACCTTCTAGCACATTGGTTTCCTGTGAGAATTGAGCTCGTTTTTGAAGGAATACTTCCAGCATTTTATGTGTTTCAAGGTGGAGATACGCTGTCTGTGTTCCTTAAAGCTTACACTACTGAGTTGTAGAAAGAAATGTATCTTTCGAACAGAACCATTTTGTCATAGAAACAGGAGCATCGACCCCATTGGTCCCTGTGAGAATGGCTTAGTTTTTGAAAGGGATGCTACCTGCAACTTAGGATTTTCCACGTGGACATAGGCCAACTGACCTCAATTGAAGAAAACCATGTGTCTCTTGAAGAAAACCAGCTGTGATATAAGCAGGAGCATCTAACACATTATTTTTCTGGGAGATTGAGTTCTTTTTTCAATGGAATACATCCTACAATGTAGGTTTTTCAAGGTGGATATAGGCTCTCGATGTTCCAAATAGGTCTATTTAGCAGAATTACAGAAAGAGAGGTATCCCTTCAACGAAAACTATCAATGATAGAAGCAGGAACATCTAGCACATGGTTTTCCAGTAAGAATTGGGTAGCTTTTTAAAGAAAAAATTCCTGCATATCAGAGTATTCAAGGTGGAGGAAGGCTCGTTCTGTTCCCAATAGGTCCCTTTAGACATGCTGAATAAACACATATGTCATTCAAAAGAAAACCATCTGTATTTAAAAGCAGAAGCATCAAGCACATTGTTTCCTTGTGAGAATTAAGTCAGTTTCTGAAATGAATATTGTCTGTAACTTACGTGTTTCAATTTGAAGGTAGGCTCTCTTTGTTTCAAATAGGCGTATTCAGCAGAGTTGAAGAAACACATGGAACTTTCAAAAGAAAACCATTTGTGTTATAAGCAAGCACATTGAGGACTTTCTTTGCTCTGAGAATTGCCTTAGTTTTTCAATGACATTCTACGTGGAACTTAGGTTTTTCAAGGTGGAGATAGGCTCTGTTTGTTAGCACAGGTCTATTCAGCTGATTTGAAAAACATATGTGGCACTCTAAAGAAAATGATCTATGTTAGATGTGCCACTGATAGCACATGGTTTCACAGTGACAACTGTGTTAGTTTTGAAAGGAATACTTCCTGCAAACCTGAGTTTACTAGGTGGAGAAGGCTCATTTGTGCCGAATTGGCCTATTCACCTGAGTAGAAAAAACACATCTAACATTCCAAGGAAAACCATCTGTGATAGAAACTGCAGCATCTAGACGGTGGTTTCCCTCTGAGAATTCAGTTATTTTTTGCAATTAATCCTTCCTGAAAAGTTTGTTTTTCAGGATGCACTTAGGCTCTTTTGGATACTAAGAAGACTAGTTAGCAGAGTTGAAGAAACACATGTACCTGTCGACATAAAACCATTTGTGTTAGACCCAGGAACAAATCGCACATTATTTTGCTGTGAGAATTGTTCTGGTTTTTGTAAGGAATACTTCCTGCATATCAGAATTTACAAGGTGGAGAAAGGCTCATTTTCTTCGAAGTTGCCCTCTTCAGCTAAGTTGAGGAAACCCATGAACCTCATGATAGAAAATAATCTGTGTTACAAGCAGGAGCATCTAGCACATTGTTTGTTGTGAGAAACTGTTGGATTTCTGATGAGATATTTTCAGCAACGTAGGTTTCTCAGGGCGGTGATAGGCTCCATTTTTTCTGAAAGGCCTACTCAGCTGAGTTGAAGAAACTCATGCATCTTTCAAATGATAATCATTTGTGTTAGAAACATGAGAATGTACCACTTTGGTTCCCTTTGAAAACTCTTATTGTTCTTGAAAGGAATACTATCTGGAACTCAGGTTACTCAAGATGGAGATAGGCTCACTGTGTTCCAAATAGGCCTATTCCGCAGAGTTGCAGAAACACATACATCTCTCGAAATAAACCATGTGTGTTAGAAACAGGAGCACCTATCACTTTGTTTACCTATGAGAATTGTGTTATTTATTGAAAGGAATACTTCCTGCAACTTAGATTTTTCAAGCTGGCTATACCTGCTTTTTGTTCTAAACACACCTACTGAGCGGTATGGAAGAAAAACATGTATCTCTCAAAAACAAAACCTCTACAAAACATGCAGGAATATCTAGCAAATTACTTCGTGCAGAGAACTGAGTTAGTTTTTGAAATTAATACTTCCTGGAAATAGGTTCTTGATGGGGGAAATAGGCTCTCTGTGCCCCAATTACGCCTATTCCACTGGCTTAAAGATATCCATGTACATCTGTAATGAAAATCATCTGACTGGGGAGCGGGATAGCCTAGCACATTGTTCTCCTGTGGGAATTGAGTTTGCTTTGGGAAGGATTCTCAGGCAAATTAGGTGTTTCATTGAGGAGATAGCTTCTCTGTCTTCCAAACAGGACTTCAGCTGTGTAGAAGAACCAACCACATGTATCTTTTGAGAGAAAACCATTTGTGTTTGAAACACAAGAATCTAGCACATTGTTTCCCGATGAGAACTGAGTTTGGTTTTGGAATGAATACTCCCTGCAACTAAGGTTTTTCAAGGAGGTGATAGGCTATTTTTCTTCCACATAGTCCAATTCAGCTAAGATGAGGAAACTCATGTTGCACTGCAAGGACAAACAACTATGTGAGAAGCTCTAGCATCTAGCACAATGCTTACCTGAGTGAATTGAGGTTGTGTTTGAAAGGAATACCTCCTGCAAATCACAATTTGCATGGTGGAGGAAGGCTCATTTTGTTCGAAATAGGACTATTCCCCTAAGATGAAGGAATTCATATATCTCTTGAAAGAAAACCACTGCGTGAGAAGTAGGAACATCTAGCACCTTCTTTCACTGTGAGAACTGAGTTAGTTTTGAAATGGGATATGGCCTGTCACATAGGTTTTTTCAGGTGGAGAAAGGCTCTCTTCCTTGCAAAAGGCCTATTCAGTTGAGTTCAAGATACACATGTATCTCTCGAAATAAAACCATCTGAGTTAGAAAGGGGAGCATTGAGCACCTTCTGTCCAAGTGAGAATTCACTGAGTTTTGGAAATTCTTCCTGCAAGTGAAGCTTTTCAAGGTGGAGAAAGGCTTTCTGTGTTCCAATTAGGCCTATTCAAGCCTTGCGGAGGAAATACATGTATGTCTTGAAAGTAAGCCATCTGTCTTAGAAGCAAAAGCATGTGGCACATTGTTTTTCTGTGAGAACTGAGTCAGCCTTTCATAAGGAATACTCACGTCAATGTTTGATTTTCAAGGTGGAGATATGCTCTCTTTGTTCCAAATAGGACTATTCTGTTGAGTTGGGGAAACGTATATGTCTTTTGAATGTATACTATTCGTTTTAGAAGCAGGCGCACGTACCACATTGGTTCCCTGCGTAAATTGAGTTAATTTTTTAAAGGAATACTACCTGCAACTGAGGTTTTTCATGGTGGAGATAAGCTCTTCCTGTTCCCAATAGGCTCCCTCAGCTGAATTAAAGAAACACAGCTATGTCTTGAAAGAAAACCATTTTTGTCAGAAGCAGGAGAATCCAGCACATTATATCCCTGTGAGAATTGAAGTAGGGTCTGTATGGACTACATCTGCATCTTAGGGTTTACAAGGTGGACTTGGGTGCCCTTTTGTCCAAATCGGCCTATTCATGTGACTTGAAAAACACATGTATCTCCCGAAAGAAAATCATCTCTGGTAGAATCAGGAGCATAAGATACCTTGTTTCCTATGAGAAATCACTTTGCTTTATGAGAAACACAACTTCCTGCAACTTACGTTTTTTGAAGCTGGGGATATTCACTTTCTGTTCCAAGTAGACCTCTTCTGTGGAGTTGAAGAAATACCTGTATTTCTGGGTAGAAAACAATATGTCTGAGAAGCAGGACCTTCTAGCACATTGGTTTCCTGTGAGAATTGAGCTCGTTTTGGAAGGAATACTTCCAGCATTTTATGTGTTTCAAGGTGGAGATACGCTGTCTGTGTTCCTTAAAGCTTACACTACTGAGTTGTAGAAAGAAATGTATCTTTCGAACAGAACCATTTTGTCATAGAAGCAGGAGCATCTACCCCATTGGTCCCTGTGAGAATGGCTTAGTTTTTGAAAGGGATGCTACCTGCAACTTAGGATTTTCCACGTGGACATAGGCCCACTGACCTCAATTGAAGAAAACCATGTGTCTCTTGAAGAAAACCAGCTGTGATATAAGCAGGAGCATCTAACACATTATTTTTCTGGGAGATTGAGTTCTTTTTTCAATGGAATACATCCTACAATGTAGGTTTTTCAAGGTGGATATAGGCTCTCGATGTTCCAAATAGGTCTATTTAGCAGAATTACAGAAAGAGAGGTATCCCTTCAACGAAAACTATCAATGATAGAAGCAGGAACATCTAGCACATGGTTTTCCAGTAAGAATTGGGTAGCTTTTTAAAGAAAAAATTCCTGCATATCAGAGTATTCAAGGTGGAGGAAGGCTCGTTCTGTTCCCAATAGGTCCCTTTAGACATGCTGAATAAACACATATGTCATTCAAAAGAAAACCATCTGTATTTAAAAGCAGAAGCATCAAGCACATTGTTTCCTTGTGAGAATTAAGTCAGTTTCTGAAATGAATATTGTCTGTAACTTACGTGTTTCAATTTGAAGGTAGGCTCTCTTTGTTTCAAATAGGCGTATTCAGCAGAGTTGAAGAAACACATGGAACTTTCAAAAGAAAACCATTTGTGTTATAAGCAAGCACATTGAGGACTTTCTTTGCTCTGAGAATTGCCTTAGTTTTTCAATGACATTCTACGTGGAACTTAGGTTTTTCAAGGTGGAGATAGGCTCTGTTTGTTAGCACAGGTCTATTCAGCTGATTTGAAAAACATATGTGCCACTCTAAAGAAAATGATCTATGTTAGATGTGCCACTGCTAGCACATGGTTTCACAGTGACAACTGTGTTAGTTTTGAAAGGAATACTTCCTGCAAACCTGAGTTTACTAGGTGGAGAAGGCTCATTTGTGCCGAATTGGCCTATTCACCTGAGTAGAAAAAACACATCTAACATTCCAAGGAAAACCATCTGTGATAGAAACTGCAGCATCTAGACGGTGGTTTCCCTGTGAGAATTCAGTTATTTTTTGAAATTAATCCTTCCTGAAAAGTTTGTTTTTCAGGATGCACTTAGGCTCTTTTGGATACTAAGAAGACTATTTAGCCGAGTTGAAGAAACACATGTACCTGTCGACATAAAACCATTGGTGTTAGACCCAGGAACAAATCGCACATTATTTTGCTGTGAGAATTGTTCTGGTTTTTGTAAGGAATACTTCCTGCATATCAGAATTTACAAGGTGGAGAAAGGCTCATTTTCTTCGAAGTTGCCCTCTTCAGCTAAGTTGAGGAAACCCACGAACCTCATGATAGAAAATAATCTGTGTTACAAGCAGGAGCATCTAGCACATTGTTTGTTGTGAGAAACAGTTGGATTTCTGACGAGATATTTTCAGCAACGTAGGTTTCTTAGGGCGGTGATAGGCTCCATTTTTTCCGAAAGGCCTACTCAGCTGAGTTGAAGAAACTCATGCATCTTTCAAATGATAATCATTTGTGTTAGAAACACGAGAATGTAACACTTTGGTTCCCTTTGAGAACTCTTATTGTTCTTGAAAGGAATACTATCTGGAATTCAGGTTACTCAAGACGGAGATAGGCTTACTATGTTCCAAATAGGCCTATTCCGCAGAGTTGCAGAAACACATACATCTCTCGAAATAAACCATGTGTGTTAGAAAGAGGAGCACCTATCACTTTGTTTCCTTATGAGAATTGTGTTAGTTATTGAAAGGAATACTTCCTGCAACTTAGATTTTTCAAGCTGGCTATACCTGCTTTTTGTTCTAAACAAACCTACTGGGCGGTATGGAAGAAAACCATGTATCTCTCAAAAACAAAACCTCTACAAAACATGCAGGAATATCTAGCAAATTACTTCGTGCAGAGAACTGAGTTAGTTTTTGAAATTAATACTTCCTGGAAATAGGTTCTTGATGGGGGAAATAGGCTCTGTGTGCCCCAATTACGCCTATTCCACTGGCTTAAAGATATCCATGTACATCTGTAATGAAAATCATCTGACTGGGGAGCGGGATAGCCTAGCACATTGTTCTCCTGTGGGAATTGAGTTTGTTTTGGGAAGGATTCTCAGGCAAATTAGGTGTTTCTTTGAGGAGATAGCCTCTCTGTCTTCCAAACAGGACTTCAGCTGTGTAGAAGAACCAACCACATGTATCTTTTGAGAGAAAACCATTTGTGTTTGAAACACAAGAATCTAGCACATTGTTTCCCGATGAGAACTGAGTTTGGTTTTGGAATGAATACTCCCTGCAACTAAGGTTTTTCAAGGAGGTGATAGGCTATTTTTCTTCCAAAGAGTCCAATTCAGCTAAGATGAGGAAACTCATGTTGTACTGCAAGGACAAACATCTATGTGAGAAGCTCTAGCATCTAGCACAATGCTTACCTGAGAGAATTGAGGTTGTGTTTGAAAGGAATACCTCCTGCAAATCACACTTTGCATGGTGGAGGAAGGCTCATTTTGTTCGAAATAGGACTATTCCCCTAAGTTGAAGGAATTCATATATCTCTTGAAAGAAAACCACTGCGTGAGAAGTAGGAACATCTAGCACCTTCTTTCACTGTGAGAACTGAGTTAGTTTTCAAATTGGATATGGCCTGTCACATAGGTTTTTTCAGGTAGAGAAAGGCTCTCTTCCTTGCAAAAGGCCTATTCAGTTGAGTTCAAGATACACATGTATCTCTCGAAATAAAACCATCTGAGTTAGAAAGGGGAGCATTGAGCACCTTCTGTCCAAGTGAGAATTCACTGAGTTTTGGAAATTCTTCCTGCAAGTGAAGCTTTTCAAGGTGGAGAAAGGCTTTCTGTGTTCCAATTAGGCCTATTCAAGCCTTGCGGAGGAAATACATGTATGTCTTGAAAGTAAGCCATCTGTCTTAGAAGCAAAAGCATGTGGCACGTTGTTTTTCTGTGAGAACTGAGTCAGCCTTTCATAAGGAATACTCACGTCAATGTTTGATTTTCAAGGTGGAGATATGCTCTCTTTGTTCCAAATAGGACTATTCTGTTGAGTTGGGGAAACGTGTATGTCTTTTGAATGTATGCTATTTGTTTTAGAAGCAGGAGCACGTACCACATTGGTTCCCTGCGTAAATTGAGTTAATTTTTTAAAGGAATACTACCTGCAACTGAGGTTTTTCATGGTGTAGATAAGCTCTGCCTGTTCCCAATAGGCACCCTCAGCTGAATTAAAGAAACACAGCTATGTCTTGAAAGAAAACCATTTTTGTCAGAAGCAGGAGAATCCAGCACATTATATCCCTGTGAGAATTGAAGTCGGGTCTGTATGGACTACATCTGCATCTTAGGGTTTACAAGTGGACTTGGGTGCCCTTTTGTCCAAATCGGCCTATTCATGTGACTTGAAAAACACATGTATCTCCCGAAAGAAAATCATCTCTGGTAGAATCAGGAGCATAAGATACCTTGTTTCCTATGAGAAATCACTTTGCTTTATGAGAAACACAACTTCCTGCAACTTACGTTTTTTGAAGCTGGGGATATTCACTTTCTGTTCCAAGTAGACCTCTTCTGTGGAGTTGAAGAAATACCTGTATTTCTGTGTAGAAAACAATATGTCTGAGAAGCAGGAGCTTCTAGCACATTGGTTCCTGTGAGAATTGAGTTCGTTTTGGAAGGAATACTTCCAGCATTTTATGTGTTTCAAGGTGGAGATACGCTGTCTGTGTTCCTTAAAGCTTACACTACTGAGTTGTAGAAAGAAATGTATCTTTCGAACAGAACCATTTTGTCATAGAAGCAGGAGCATCTACCCCATTGGTCCCCTGTGAGAATGGCTTAGTTTTTCAAAGGGATGCTACCTGCAACTTAGGATTTTCCACGTGGACATAGGCCAACTGACCTCAATTGAAGAAAACCATGTGTCTCTTGAAGAAAACCAGCTGTGATATAAGCAGGAGCATCTAACACATTATTTTTCTGGGAGATTGAGTTCTTTTTTCAATGGAATACATCCTACAATGTAGGTTTTTCAAGGTGGATATAGGCTCTCGATGTTCCAAATAGGTCTATTTAGCAGAATTATAGAAAGAGAGGTATCCCTTCAACGAAAACTATCAATGATAGAAGCAGGAACATCTAGCACATGGTTTTCCAGTAAGAATTGGGTAGCTTTTTAAAGAAAAAATTCCTGCATATCAGAGTATTCAAGGTGGAGGAAGGCTCGTTCTGTTCCCAATAGGTCCCTTTAGACATGCTGAATAAACACATATGTCATTCAAAAGAAAACCATCTGTATTTAAAAGCAGAAGCATCAAGCACATTGTTTCCTTGTGAGAATTAAGTCAGTTTCTGAAATGAATATTGTCTGTAACTTACGTGTTTCAATTTGAAGGTAGGCTCTCTTTGTTTCAAATAGGCGTATTCAGCAGAGTTGAAGAAACACATGGAACTTTCAAAAGAAAACCATTCGTGTTATAAGCAAGCACATTGAGGACTTTCTTTGCTGTGAGAATTGCCTTAGTTTTTCAATGAAATACTACGTGCAACTTAGGTTTTTCAAGGTGGAGATAGGCTCTGTTTGTTAGCACAGGTCTATTCAGCTGATTTGAAAAACATAAGTGCCACTCTAAAGAAAATGATCTATGTTAGATGTGCCACTGCTAGCACATGGTTTCACAGTGACAACTGTGTTAGTTTTGAAAGGAATAGTTCCTGCAAACCTGAGTTTACTATGTGTAGAAGGCTCATTTGTGCCAAATTGGCCTATTCACCTGAGTAGAAAAAACACATCTAACATTCCAAGGAAAACCATCTGTGATAGAAACTGCAGCATCTAGACGGTGGTTTCCCTGTGAGAATTCAGTTATTTTTTGAAATTAATCCTTCCTGAAAAGTTTGTTTTTCAGGATGCACTTAGGCTCTTTTGGATCCTAAGAAGACTATTTAGCAGAGTTGAAAAAACATATGTACCGGTCGACATAAAACCATTGGTGTTAGACCCAGGAACAAATAGCACATTATTTTGCTGTGAGAATTGTTCTGGTTTTTGTAAGGAATACTTCCTGCATATCAGAATTTACAAGGTGGAGAAAGGCTCATTTTCTTCGAAGTTGCCCTCTTCAGCTAAGTTGAGGAATCCCATGAACCTCAGGATAGAAAACAATCTGTGTTACAAGCAGGAGCATCTAGCACATTGTTTGTTGTGAGAAACAGTTGGATTTCTGACGAGATACTTTCAGCAACGTAGGTTTCTCAGGGCTTTGATAGGCTCCATTTTTTCCGAAAGGCATACTCAGCTGAGTTGAAGAAACTCATGCATCTTTCAAATGATAATCATTTGTGTTAGAAACATGAGTATGTACCACTTTGGTTCCCTTTGAGAACTCTTATTGTTCTTGGAAGGAATATTATCTGGAACTCAGGTTACTCAAGATGGAGATAGGCTCACTGTGTTCCAAATAGGCCTATTCCTCAGAGTTGCAGAAACACATACATCTCTCGAAATAAACCATGTGTGTTAGAAACAGGAGCACCTATCACTTTGTTTCCCTATGAGAATTGTGTTAGTTATTAAAAGGAATACTTCCTGCAACTTAGATTATTCAAGCTGGCTATTCCTGCTTTTTGTGCTAAACAAACCTACTGAGCTGTATGGAAGAAAACCATGTATCTCTCAAAAACAAAAGCTCTACAAAACATGCAGGAATATCAAGCAAATTACTTCGTACAGAAAACTGAGTTAGTTTTTGAAATTAATACTTCCTGGAAATTGGTTCTTGATGGGAGAAATAGGCTCTGTGTGCCGAAATTATGCCTATTCCACTGACTTGAAGATATCCATGTACTTCTGTAATGAAAATCATCTGACTGGGGCGCGGGATAGCCTAGCACATTGTTCTCCTGTGGGAATTGAGTTTGTTTTGGGAAGGATTCTCAGGCAAATTAGGTGTTTCATTGAGGAGATAGCCTCTCTGTATTCCAAACAGGACTTCAGCTGTGTAGAAGAACCAACCACATGTATCTTTTGAGAGAAAACCATTTGCGTTTGAAACACAAGAATGTAGCACATTGTTTCCCGATGAGAACTGAGTTTGGTTTTGGAATGAATACTCCCTGCAACTAAGGTTTTTCAAGGAGGTGATAGGCTATTTTTCTTCCACATAGTCCAATTCAGCTAAGATGAGGAAACTCATGTTGCACTGCAAGGACAAACAACTATGTGAGAAGCTCTAGCATCTAGCACAATGCTTACCTGAGAGAATTGAGGTTGTGTTAGAAAGGAATACCTCCTGCAAATCACAATTTGCATGGTGGAGGAAGGCGCATTTTGTTCGAAATAGGACTATTCCCCTAAGTTGAAGGAATTCATATATCTCTTGAAAGAAAACCACTGCGTGAGAAGTAGGAACATCTAGCACCTTCTTTCACTGTGAGAACTGAGTTAGTTTTGAAATGGGATATGGCCTGTCACATAGGTTTTTTCAGGTGGAGAAAGGCTCTCTTCCTTGCAAAAGGCCTATTCAGTTGAGTTCAAGATACACATGTATCTCTCGAAATAAAACCATCTGAGTTAGAAAGGGGAGCATTGAGTACCTTCTGTCCAAGTGAGAATTCACTGAGTTTTGGAAATTCTTCCTGCAAGTGAAGCTTTTCAAGGTGGAGAAAGGCTTTCTTTGTTCCAATTAGGCCTATTCAAGCCTTGCGGAGGAAATACATGTATGTCTTGAAAGTAAGCCATCTGTCTTAGAAGCAAAAGCATGTGGCACGTTGTTTTTCTGTGAGAACTGAGTCAGCCTTTCATAAGGAATACTCATGTCAATGTTTGATTTTCAAGGTGGAGATATGCTCTCTTTGTTCCAAATAGGACTATTCTGTTGAGTTGGGGAAACGTGTATGTCCTTTGAATGTATACTATCTGTTTTAGAAGCAGGAGCACGTACCACATTGGTTCCCTGCGTAAACTGAGCTAATTTTTTAAAGGAATACTACCTGCAACTGAGGTTTTTCATGTTGGAGATAAGCTCTGCCTGTTCCCAATAGGCTCCCTCAGCTGAATTAAAGAAACACAGCTATGTCTTGAAAGAAAACCATTTTTGTCAGAAGCAGGAGAATCCAGCACATTATATCCCTGTGAGAATTGAAGTCGGGTCTGTATGGACTACATCTGCATCTTAGGGTTTACAAGGTGGACTTGGGTGCCCTTTTGTCCAAATCGGCCTATTCATGTGACTTGAAAAACACATGTATCTCCCGAAAGAAAATCATCTCTGGTAGAATCAGGAGCATAAGATACCTTGTTTCCTATGAGAAATCACTTTGCTTTATGAGAAACACAACTTCCTGCAACTTACGTTTTTTGAAGCTGGGGATATTCACTTTCTGTTCCAAGTAGACCTCTTCTGTGGAGTTGAAGAAATACCTGTATTTCTGGGTAGAAAACAATATGTCTGAGAAGCAGGAGCTTCTAGCACATTGGTTTCCTGTGAGAATTGAGTTCGTTTTGGAAGGAATACTTCCAGCATTTTATGTGTTTCAAGGTGGAGATACGCTGTCTGTGTTCCTTAAAGCTTACACTACTGAGTTGTAGAAAGAAATGTATCTTTCGAACAGAACCATTTTGTCCTAGAAGCAGGAGCATCTACCCCATTGGTCCCCTGTGAGAATGGCTTAGTTTTTGAAAGGGATGCTACCTGCAACTTAGGATTTTCCACGTGGACATAGGCCAACTGACCTCAATTGAAGAAAACCATGTGTCTCTTGAAGAAAACCAGCTGTGATATAAGCAGGAGCATCTAACACATTATTTTTCTGGGAGATTGAGTTCTTATTTCAGTGGAATACATCCTACAATGTCGGTTTTTCAAGGTGGATATAGGCTCTCGATGTTCCAAATAGGTCTATTTAGCAGAATTACAGAAAGAGAGGTATCCCTTCAACGAAAACTATCAATGATAGAAGCAGGAACATCTAGCACATGGTTTTCCAGTAAGAATTGGGTAGCTTTTTAAAGAAAAAATTCCTGCATATCAGAGTATTCAAGGTGGAGGAAGGCTCGTTCTGTTCCCAATAGGTCCCTTTAGACATGCTGAATAAACACATATGTCATTCAAAAGAAAACCATCTGTATTTAAAAGCAGAAGCATCAAGCACATTGTTTCCTTGTGAGAATTAAGTCAGTTTCTGAAATGAATATTGTCTGTAACTTACGTGTTTCAATTTGAAGGTAGGCTCTCTTTGTTTCAAATAGGTGTATTCAGCAGAGTTGAAGAAACACATGGAACTTTCAAAAGAAAACCATTCGTGTTATAAGCAAGCACATTGAGGACTTTCTTTGCTGTGAGAATTGCCTTAGTTTTTCAATGAAATACTACGTGCAACTTAGGTTTTTCAAGGTGGAGATAGGCTCTGTTTGTTAGCACAGGTCTATTCAGCTGATTTGAAAAACATAAGTGCCACTCTAAAGAAAATGATCTATGTTAGATGTGCCACTGCTAGCACATGGTTTCACAGTGACAACTGTGTTAGTTTTGAAAGGAATAGTTCCTGCAAACCTGAGTTTACTATGTGTAGAAGGCTCATTTGTGCCAAATTGGCATATTCACCTGAGTAGAAAAAACACATCTAACATTCCAAGGAAAACCATCTGTGATAGAAACTGCAGCATCTAGACGGTGGTTTCCCTGTGAGAATTCAGTTATTTTTTGCAATTAATCCTTCCTGAAAAGTTTGTTTTTCAGGATGCACTTAGGCTCTTTTGGATCCTAAGAAGACTATTTAGCAGAGTTGAAAAAACATATGTACCGGTCGACATAAAACCATTGGTGTTAGACCCAGGAACAAATAGCACATTATT
The DNA here is from genome assembly GCF_047511655.1 of Castor canadensis. NCBI lineage: Eukaryota > Metazoa > Chordata > Mammalia > Rodentia > Castoridae > Castor > Castor canadensis. Next base: position 99,447,070 of record NC_133397.1, on the reverse strand, counting down.
TTGCTGTGAGAATTGTTCTGGTTTTTGTAAGGAATACTTCCTGCATATCAGAATTTACAAGGTGGAGAAAGGCTCATTTTCTTCGAAGTTGCCCTCTTCAGCTAAGTTGAGGAATCCCATGAACCTCAGGATAGAAAACAATCTGTGTTACAAGCAGGAGCATCTAGCACATTGTTTGTTGTGAGAAACAGTTGGATTTCTGACGAGATACTTTCAGCAACGTAGGTTTCTCAGGGCTTTGATAGGCTCCATTTTTTCCGAAAGGCCTACTCAGCTGAGTTGAAGAAACTCATGCATCTTTCAAATGATAATCATTTGTGTTAGAAACATGAGTATGTACCACTTTGGTTCCCTTTGAGAACTCTTATTGTTCTTGGAAGGAATACTATCTGGAACTCAGGTTACTCAAGATGGAGATAGGCTCACTGTGTTCCAAATAGGCCTATTCCTCAGAGTTGCAGAAACACATACATCTCTCGAAATAAACCATGTGTGTTAGAAACAGGAGCACCTATCACTTTGTTTCCCTATGAGAATTGTGTTAGTTATTAAAAGGAATACTTCCTGCAACTTAGATTATTCAAGCTGGCTATTCCTGCTTTTTGTGCTAAACAAACCTACTGAGCTGTATGGAAGAAAACCATGTATCTCTCAAAAACAAAAGCTCTACAAAACATGCAGGAATATCAAGCAAATTACTTCGTACAGAGAACTGAGTTAGTTTTTGAAATTAATACTTCCTGGAAATTGGTTCTTGATGGGAGAAATAGGCTCTGTGTGCCGAAATTATGCGTATTCCACTGACTTGAAGATATCCATGTACTTCTGTAATGAAAATCATCTGACTGGGGCGCGGGATAGCCTAGCACATTGTTCTCCTGTGGGAATTGAGTTTGTTTTGGGAAGGATTCTCAGGCAAATTAGGTGTTTCATTGAGGAGATAGCCTCTCTGTATTCCAAACAGGACTTCAGCTGTGTAGAAGAACCAACCACATGTATCTTTTGAGAGACAACCATTTGTGTTTGAAACACAAGAATCTAGCACATTGTTTCCCGATAAGAACTGAGTTTGGTTTTGGAATGAATACTTCCTGCAACTAAGGTTTTTCAAGGAGGTGATAGGCTACTTTTCTTCCACATAGTCCAATTCAGCTAAGATGAGGAAACTCATGTTGCACTGCAAGGACAAACAACTATGTTAGAAGCTCTAGCATCTAGCACAATGCTTACCTGAGAGAATTGAGGTTGTGTTAGAAAGGAATACCTCCTGCAAATCACAATTTGCATGGTGGAGGAAGGCTCATTTTGTTCGAAATAGGTCTATTCCCCTAAGTTGAAGGAATTCATATATCTCTTGAAAGAAAACCACTGCGTGAGAAGTAGGAACATCTAGCACCTTCTTTCACTGTGAGAAGTGAGTTAGTTTTGAAATGGGATATGGCCTGTCACATAGGTTTTTTCATCTGGAGAAAGGCTCTCTTCTTTGCAAAAGGCCTATTCAGTTGAGTTCAAGATACACATGTATCTCTCGAAATAAAACCATCTGAGTTAGAAAGGGGAGCATTGAGCACCTTCTGTCCAAGTGAGAATTCACTGAGTTTTGGAAATTCTTCCTGCAAGTGAAGCTTTTCAAGGTGGAGAAAGGCTTTCTTTGTTCCAATTAGGCCTATTCAAGCCTTGCGGAGGAAATACATGTATGTCTTGAAAGTAAGCCATCTGTCTTAGAAGCAAAAGCATGTGGCACGTTGTTTTTCTGTGAGAACTGAGTCAGCCTTTCATAAGGAATACTCATGTCAATGTTTGATTTTCAAGGTGGAGATATGCTCTCTTTGTTCCAAATAGGACTATTCTGTTGAGTTGGGGAAACGTGTATGTCCTTTGAATGTATACTATCTGTTTTAGAAGCAGGAGCACGTACCACATTGGTTCCCTGCGTAAACTGAGCTAATTTTTTAAAGGAATACTACCTGCAACTGAGGTTTTTCATGTTGGAGATAAGCTCTGCCTGTTCCCAATAGGCTCCCTCAGCTGAATTAAAGAAACACAGCTATGTCTTGAAAGAAAACCATTTTTGTCAGAAGCAGGAGAATCCAGCACATTATATCCCTGTGAGAATTGAAGTCGGGTCTGTATGGACTACATCTGCATCTTAGGGTTTACAAGGTGGACTTGGGTGCCCTTTTGTCCAAATCGGCCTATTCATGTGACTTGAAAAACACATGTATCTCCCGAAAGAAAATCATCTCTGGTAGAATCAGGAGCATAAGATACCTTGTTTCCTATGAGAAATCACTTTGCTTTATGAGAAACACAACTTCCTGCAACTTACGTTTTTTGAAGCTGGGGATATTCACTTTCTGTTCCAAGTAGACCTCTTCTGTGGAGTTGAAGAAATACCTGTATTTCTGGGTAGAAAACAATATGTCTGAGAAGCAGGAGCTTCTAGCACATTGGTTTCCTGTGAGAATTGAGTTCGTTTTGGAAGGAATACTTCCAGCATTTTATGTGTTTCAAGGTGGAGATACGCTGTCTGTGTTCCTTAAAGCTTACACTACTGAGTTGTAGAAAGAAATGTATCTTTCGAACAGAACCATTTTGTCCTAGAAGCAGGAGCATCTACCCCATTGGTCCCCTGTGAGAATGGCTTAGTTTTTGAAAGGGATGCTACCTGCAACTTAGGATTTTCCACGTGGACATAGGCCAACTGACCTCAATTGAAGAAAACCATGTGTCTCTTGAAGAAAACCAGCTGTGATATAAGCAGGAGCATCTAACACATTATTTTTCTGGGAGATTGAGTTCTTATTTCAGTGGAATACATCCTACAATGTCGGTTTTTCAAGGTGGATATAGGCTCTCGATGTTCCAAATAGGTCTATTTAGCAGAATTACAGAAAGAGAGGTATCCCTTCAACGAAAACTATCAATGATAGAAGCAGGAACATCTAGCACATGGTTTTCCAGTAAGAATTGGGTAGCTTTTTAAAGAAAAAATTCCTGCATATCAGAGTATTCAAGGTGGAGGAAGGCTCGTTCTGTTCCCAATAGGTCCCTTTAGACATGCTGAATAAACACATATGTCATTCAAAAGAAAACCATCTGTATTTAAAAGCAGAAGCATCAAGCACATTGTTTCCTTGTGAGAATTAAGTCAGTTTCTGAAATGAATATTGTCTGTAACTTACGTGTTTCAATTTGAAGGTAGGCTCTCTTTGTTTCAAATAGGTGTATTCAGCAGAGTTGAAGAAACACATGGAACTTTCAAAAGAAAACCATTCGTGTTATAAGCAAGCACATTGAGGACTTTCTTTGCTGTGAGAATTGCCTTAGTTTTTCAATGAAATACTACGTGCAACTTAGGTTTTTCAAGGTGGAGATAGGCTCTGTTTGTTAGCACAGGTCTATTCAGCTGATTTGAAAAACATAAGTGCCACTCTAAAGAAAATGATCTATGTTAGATGTGCCACTGCTAGCACATGGTTTCACAGTGACAACTGTGTTAGTTTTGAAAGGAATAGTTCCTGCAAACCTGAGTTTACTATGTGTAGAAGGCTCATTTGTGCCAAATTGGCATATTCACCTGAGTAGAAAAAACACATCTAACATTCCAAGGAAAACCATCTGTGATAGAAACTGCAGCATCTAGACGGTGGTTTCCCTGTGAGAATTCAGTTATTTTTTGCAATTAATCCTTCCTGAAAAGTTTGTTTTTCAGGATGCACTTAGGCTCTTTTGGATCCTAAGAAGACTATTTAGCAGAGTTGAAAAAACATATGTACCGGTCGACATAAAACCATTGGTGTTAGACCCAGGAACAAATAGCACATTATTTTGCTGTGAGAATTGTTCTGGTTTTTGTAAGGAATACTTCCTGCATATCAGAATTTACAAGGTGGAGAAAGGCTCATTTTCTTCGAAGTTGCCCTCTTCAGCTAAGTTGAGGAATCCCATGAACCTCAGGATAGAAAACAATCTGTGTTACAAGCAGGAGCATCTAGCACATTGTTTGTTGTGAGAAACAGTTGGATTTCTGACGAGATACTTTCAGCAACGTAGGTTTCTCAGGGCTTTGATAGGCTCCATTTTTTCCGAAAGGCCTACTCAGCTGAGTTGAAGAAACTCATGCATCTTTCAAATGATAATCATTTGTGTTAGAAACATGAGTATGTACCACTTTGGTTCCCTTTGAGAACTCTTATTGTTCTTGGAAGGAATACTATCTGGAACTCAGGTTACTCAAGATGGAGATAGGCTCACTGTGTTCCAAATAGGCCTATTCCTCAGAGTTGCAGAAACACATACATCTCTCGAAATAAACCATGTGTGTTAGAAACAGGAGCACCTATCACTTTGTTTCCCTATGAGAATTGTGTTAGTTATTAAAAGGAATACTTCCTGCAACTTAGATTATTCAAGCTGGCTATTCCTGCTTTTTGTGCTAAACAAACCTACTGAGCTGTATGGAAGAAAACCATGTATCTCTCAAAAACAAAAGCTCTACAAAACATGCAGGAATATCAAGCAAATTACTTCGTACAGAGAACTGAGTTAGTTTTTGAAATTAATACTTCCTGGAAATTGGTTCTTGATGGGAGAAATAGGCTCTGTGTGCCGAAATTATGCGTATTCCACTGACTTGAAGATATCCATGTACTTCTGTAATGAAAATCATCTGACTGGGGCGCGGGATAGCCTAGCACATTGTTCTCCTGTGGGAATTGAGTTTGTTTTGGGAAGGATTCTCAGGCAAATTAGGTGTTTCATTGAGGAGATAGCCTCTCTGTATTCCAAACAGGACTTCAGCTGTGTAGAAGAACCAACCACATGTATCTTTTGAGAGACAACCATTTGTGTTTGAAACACAAGAATCTAGCACATTGTTTCCCGATAAGAACTGAGTTTGGTTTTGGAATGAATACTTCCTGCAACTAAGGTTTTTCAAGGAGGTGATAGGCTACTTTTCTTCCACATAGTCCAATTCAGCTAAGATGAGGAAACTCATGTTGCACTGCAAGGACAAACAACTATGTTAGAAGCTCTAGCATCTAGCACAATGCTTACCTGAGAGAATTGAGGTTGTGTTAGAAAGGAATACCTCCTGCAAATCACAATTTGCATGGTGGAGGAAGGCTCATTTTGTTCGAAATAGGTCTATTCCCCTAAGTTGAAGGAATTCATATATCTCTTGAAAGAAAACCACTGCGTGAGAAGTAGGAACATCTAGCACCTTCTTTCACTGTGAGAAGTGAGTTAGTTTTGAAATGGGATATGGCCTGTCACATAGGTTTTTTCATCTGGAGAAAGGCTCTCTTCTTTGCAAAAGGCCTATTCAGTTGAGTTCAAGATACACATGTATCTCTCGAAATAAAACCATCTGAGTTAGAAAGGGGAGCATTGAGCACCTTCTGTCCAAGTGAGAATTCACTGAGTTTTGGAAATTCTTCCTGCAAGTGAAGCTTTTCAAGGTGGAGAAAGGCTTTCTTTGTTCCAATTAGGCCTATTCAAGCCTTGCGGAGGAAATACATGTATGTCTTGAAAGTAAGCCATCTGTCTTAGAAGCAAAAGCATGTGGCACGTTGTTTTTCTGTGAGAACTGAGTCAGCCTTTCATAAGGAATACTCACGTCAATGTTTGATTTTCAAGGTGGAGATATGCTCTCTCTGTTCCAAATAGGACTATTCTGTTGAGTTGGGGAAACGTGTATGTCTTTTGAATGTATACTATTTGTTTTAGAAGTAGGAGCATGTACCACATTGGTTCCCTGCGTAAATTGAGTTAATTTTTTAAAGGAATACTACCTGCAACTGAGGTTTTTCATGGTGGAGATAAGCTCTGCCTGTTCCCAATAGGCTCCCTCAGCTGAATTAAAGAAACACAGCTATGTCTTGAAAGAAAACCATTTTTGTCAGAAGCAGGAGAATCCAGCACATTATATCCCTGTGAGAATTGAAGTCGGGTCTGTATGGACTACATCTGCATCTTAGGGTTTACAATTGGACTTGGGTGCCCTTTTGTTCAAATCGGCCTATTCATGTGACTTGAAAAACACATGTATCTCCCGAAAGAAAATCATCTCTGGTAGAATCAGGAGCATAAGATACCTTGTTTCCTATGAGAAATCACTTTGCTTTATGAGAAACACAACTTCCTGCAACTTACGTTTTTTGAAGCTGGGGATATTCACTTTCTGTTCCAAGTAGACCTCTTCTGTGGAGTTGAAGAAATACCTGTATTTCTGGGTAGAAAGCAATATGTCTGAGAAGCAGGAGCTTCTAGCACATTGGTTTCCTGTGAGAATTGAGTTCGTTTTGGAAGGAATACTTCCAGCATTTTATGTGTTTCAAGGTGGAGATACGCTGTCTGTGTTCCTTAAAGCTTACACTACTGAGTTGTAGAAAGAAATGTATCTTTCGAACAGAACCATTTTGTCATAGAAGCAGGAGCATCTACCCCATTGGTACCCTGTGAGAATGGCTTAGTTTTTGAAAGGGATGCTACCTGCAACTTAGGATTTTCCACGTGGACATAGGCCAACTGACCTCAATTGAAGAAAACCATGTGTCTCTTGAAGAAAACCAGCTGTGATATAAGCAGGAGCATCTAACACATTATTTTTCTGGGAGATTGAGTTCTTATTTCAGTGGAATACATCCTACAATGTAGGTTTTTCAAGGTGGATATAGGCTCTCGATGTTCCAAATAGGTCTATTTAGCAGAATTACAGAAAGAGAGGTATCCCTTCAACGAAAACTATCAATGATAGAAGCAGGAACATCTAGCACATGGTTTTCCAGTAAGAATTGGGTAGCTTTTTAAAGAAAAAATTCCTGCATATCAGAGTATTCAAGGTGGAGGAAGGCTCGTTCTGTTCCCAATAGGTCCCTTTAGACATGCTGAATAAACACATATGTCATTCAAAAGAAAACCATCTGTATTTAAAAGCAGAAGCATCAAGCACATTGTTTCCTTGTGAGAATTAAGTCAGTTTCTGAAATGAATATTGTCTGTAACTTACGTGTTTCAATTTGAAGGTAGGCTCTCTTTGTTTCAAATAGGCGTATTCAGCAGAGTTGAAGAAACACATGGAACTTTCAAAAGAAAACCATTCGTGTTATAAGCAAGCACATTGAGGACTTTCTTTGCTGTGAGAATTGCCTTAGTTTTTCAATGAAATACTACGTGCAACTTAGGTTTTTCAAGGTGGAGATAGGCTCTGTTTGTTAGCACAGGTCTATTCAGCTGATTTGAAAAACATAAGTGCCACTCTAAAGAAAATGATCTATGTTAGATGTGCCACTGCTAGCACATGGTTTCACAGTGACAACTGTGTTAGTTTTGAAAGGAATAGTTCCTGCAAACCTGAGTTTACTATGTGTAGAAGGCTCATTTGTGCCAAATTGGCCTATTCACCTGAGTAGAAAAAACACATCTAACATTCCAAGGAAAACCATCTGTGATAGAAACTGCAGCATCTAGACGGTGGTTTCCCTGTGAGAATTCAGTTATTTTTTGCAATTAATCCTTCCTGAAAAGTTTGTTTTTCAGGATGCACTTAGGCTCTTTTGGATCCTAAGAAGACTATTTAGCAGAGTTGAAAAAACATATGTACCGGTCGACATAAAACCATTGGTGTTAGACCCAGGAACAAATAGCACATTATTTTGCTGTGAGAATTGTTCTGGTTTTTGTAAGGAATACTTCCTGCATATCAGAATTTACAAGGTGGAGAAAGGCTCATTTTCTTCGAAGTTGCCCTCTTCAGCTAAGTTGAGGAATCCCATGAACCTCAGGATAGAAAACAATCTGTGTTACAAGCAGGAGCATCTAGCACATTGTTTGTTGTGAGAAACAGTTGGATTTCTGACGAGATACTTTCAGCAACGTAGGTTTCTCAGGGCTTTGATAGGCTCCATTTTTTCCGAAAGGCATACTCAGCTGAGTTGAAGAAACTCATGCATCTTTCAAATGATAATCATTTGTGTTAGAAACATGAGTATGTACCACTTTGGTTCCCTTTGAGAACTCTTATTGTTCTTGGAAGGAATACTATCTGGAACTCAGGTTACTCAAGATGGAGATAGGCTCACTGTGTTCCAAATAGGCCTATTCCTCAGAGTTGCAGAAACACATACATCTCTCGAAATAAACCATGTGTGTTAGAAACAGGAGCACCTATCACTTTGTTTCCCTATGAGAATTGTGTTAGTTATTAAAAGGAATACTTCCTGCAACTTAGATTATTCAAGCTGGCTATTCCTGCTTTTTGTGCTAAACAAACCTACTGAGCTGTATGGAAGAAAACCATGTATCTCTCAAAAACAAAAGCTCTACAAAACATGCAGGAATATCAAGCAAATTACTTCGTACAGAGAACTGAGTTAGTTTTTGAAATTAATACTTCCTGGAAATTGGTTCTTGATGGGAGAAATAGGCTCTGTGTGCCGAAATTATGCCTATTCCACTGACTTGAAGATATCCATGTACTTCTGTAATGAAAATCATCTGACTGGGGCGCGGGATAGCCTAGCACATTGTTCTCCTGTGGGAATTGAGTTTGTTTTGGGAAGGATTCTCAGGCAAATTAGGTGTTTCATTGAGGAGATAGCCTCTCTGTATTCCAAACAGGACTTCAGCTGTGTTGAAGAACCAACCACATGTATCTTTTGAGAGAAAACCATTTGTGTTTGAAACACAAGAATCTAGCACATTGTTTCCCGATGAGAACTGAGTTTGGTTTTGGAATGAATACTCCCTGCAACTAAGGTTTTTCAAGGAGGTGATAGGCTATTTTTCTTCCACATAGTCCAATTCAGCTAAGATGAGGAAACTCATGTTGCACTGCAAGGACAAACAACTATGTGAGAAGCTCTAGCATCTAGCACAATGCTTAGCTGAGAGAATTGAGGTTGTGTTAGAAAGGAATACCTCCTGCAAATCACAATTTGCATGGTGGAGGAAGGCTCATTTTGTTCGAAATAGGACTATTCCCCTAAGTTGAAGGAATTCATATATCTCTTGAAAGAAAACCACTGCGTGAGAAGTAGGAACATCTAGCACCTTCTTTCACTGTGAGAACTGAGTTAGTTTTGAAATGGGATATGGCCTGTCACATAGGATTTTTCAGGTGGAGAAAGGCTCTCTTCCTTGCAAAAGGCCTATTCAGTTGAGTTCAAGATACACATGTATCTCTCGAAATAAAACCATCTGAGTTAGAAAGGGGAGCATTGAGCACCTTCTGTCCAAGTGAGAATTCACTGAGTTTTGGAAATTCTTCCTGCAAGTGAAGATTTTCAAGGTGGAGAAAGGCTTTCTTTGTTCCAATTAGGCCTATTCAAGCCTTGCGGAGGAAATACATGTATGTCTTGAAAGTAAGCCATCTGTCTTAGAAGCAAAAGCATGTGGCACGTTGTTTTTCTGTGAGAACTGAGTCAGCCTTTCATAAGGAATACTCATGTCAATGTTTGATTTTCAAGGTGGAGATATGCTCTCTTTGTTCCAAATAGGACTATTCTGTTGAGTTGGGGAAACGTGTATGTCCTTTGAATGTATACTATCTGTTTTAGAAGCAGGAGCACGTACCACGTTGGTTCCCTGCGTAAACTGAGCTAATTTTTTAAAGGAATACTACCTGCAACTGAGGTTTTTCATGTTGGAGATAAGCTCTGCCTGTTCCCAATAGGCTCCCTCAGCTGAATTAAAGAAACACAGCTATGTCTTGAAAGAAAACCATTTTTGTCAGAAGCAGGAGAATCCAGCACATTATATCCCTGTGAGAATTGAAGTCGGGTCTGTATGGACTACATCTGCATCTTAGGGTTTACAAGGTGGACTTGGGTGCCCTTTTGTCCAAATCGGCCTATTCATGTGACTTGAAAAACACATGTATCTCCCGAAAGAAAATCATCTCTGGTAGAATCAGGAGCATAAGATACCTTGTTTCCTATGAGAAATCACTTTGCTTTATGAGAAACACAACTTCCTGCAACTTACGTTTTTTGAAGCTGGGGATATTCACTTTCTGTTCCAAGTAGACCTCTTCTGTGGAGTTGAAGAAATACCTGTATTTCTGGGTAGAAAACAATATGTCTGAGAAGCAGGAGCTTCTAGCACATTGGTTTCCTGTGAGAATTGAGTTCGTTTTGGAAGGAATACTTCCAGCATTTTATGTGTTTCAAGGTGGAGATACGCTGTCTGTGTTCCTTAAAGCTTACACTACTGAGTTGTAGAAAGAAATGTATCTTTCGAACAGAACCATTTTGTCCTAGAAGCAGGAGCATCTACCCCATTGGTCCCCTGTGAGAATGGCTTAGTTTTTGAAAGGGATGCTACCTGCAACTTAGGATTTTCCACGTGGACATAGGCCAACTGACCTCAATTGAAGAAAACCATGTGTCTCTTGAAGAAAACCAGCTGTGATATAAGCAGGAGCATCTAACACATTATTTTTCTGGGAGATTGAGTTCTTATTTCAGTGGAATACATCCTACAATGTCGGTTTTTCAAGGTGGATATAGGCTCTCGATGTTCCAAATAGGTCTATTTAGCAGAATTACAGAAAGAGAGGTATCCCTTCAACGAAAACTATCAATGATAGAAGCAGGAACATCTAGCACATGGTTTTCCAGTAAGAATTGGGTAGCTTTTTAAAGAAAAAATTCCTGCATATCAGAGTATTCAAGGTGGAGGAAGGCTCGTTCTGTTCCCAATAGGTCCCTTTAGACATGCTGAATAAACACATATGTCATTCAAAAGAAAACCATCTGTATTTAAAAGCAGAAGCATCAAGCACATTGTTTCCTTGTGAGAATTAAGTCAGTTTCTGAAATGAATATTGTCTGTAACTTACGTGTTTCAATTTGAAGGTAGGCTCTCTTTGTTTCAAATAGGTGTATTCAGCAGAGTTGAAGAAACACATGGAACTTTCAAAAGAAAACCATTCGTGTTATAAGCAAGCACATTGAGGACTTTCTTTGCTGTGAGAATTGCCTTAGTTTTTCAATGAAATACTACGTGCAACTTAGGTTTTTCAAGGTGGAGATAGGCTCTGTTTGTTAGCACAGGTCTATTCAGCTGATTTGAAAAACATAAGTGCCACTCTAAAGAAAATGATCTATGTTAGATGTGCCACTGCTAGCACATGGTTTCACAGTGACAACTGTGTTAGTTTTGAAAGGAATAGTTCCTGCAAACCTGAGTTTACTATGTGTAGAAGGCTCATTTGTGCCAAATTGGCATATTCACCTGAGTAGAAAAAACACATCTAACATTCCAAGGAAAACCATCTGTGATAGAAACTGCAGCATCTAGACGGTGGTTTCCCTGTGAGAATTCAGTTATTTTTTGCAATTAATCCTTCCTGAAAAGTTTGTTTTTCAGGATGCACTTAGGCTCTTTTGGATCCTAAGAAGACTATTTAGCAGAGTTGAAAAAACATATGTACCGGTCGACATAAAACCATTGGTGTTAGACCCAGGAACAAATAGCACATTATTTTGCTGTGAGAATTGTTCTGGTTTTTGTAAGGAATACTTCCTGCATATCAGAATTTACAAGGTGGAGAAAGGCTCATTTTCTTCGAAGTTGCCCTCTTCAGCTAAGTTGAGGAATCCCATGAACCTCAGGATAGAAAACAATCTGTGTTACAAGCAGGAGCATCTAGCACATTGTTTGTTGTGAGAAACAGTTGGATTTCTGACGAGATACTTTCAGCAACGTAGGTTTCTCAGGGCTTTGATAGGCTCCATTTTTTCCGAAAGGCCTACTCAGCTGAGTTGAAGAAACTCATGCATCTTTCAAATGATAATCATTTGTGTTAGAAACATGAGTATGTACCACTTTGGTTCCCTTTGAGAACTCTTATTGTTCTTGGAAGGAATACTATCTGGAACTCAGGTTACTCAAGATGGAGATAGGCTCACTGTGTTCCAAATAGGCCTATTCCTCAGAGTTGCAGAAACACATACATCTCTCGAAATAAACCATGTGTGTTAGAAACAGGAGCACCTATCACTTTGTTTCCCTATGAGAATTGTGTTAGTTATTAAAAGGAATACTTCCTGCAACTTAGATTATTCAAGCTGGCTATTCCTGCTTTTTGTGCTAAACAAACCTACTGAGCTGTATGGAAGAAAACCATGTATCTCTCAAAAACAAAAGCTCTACAAAACATGCAGGAATATCAAGCAAATTACTTCGTACAGAGAACTGAGTTAGTTTTTGAAATTAATACTTCCTGGAAATTGGTTCTTGATGGGAGAAATAGGCTCTGTGTGCCGAAATTATGCGTATTCCACTGACTTGAAGATATCCATGTACTTCTGTAATGAAAATCATCTGACTGGGGCGCGGGATAGCCTAGCACATTGTTCTCCTGTGGGAATTGAGTTTGTTTTGGGAAGGATTCTCAGGCAAATTAGGTGTTTCATTGAGGAGATAGCCTCTCTGTATTCCAAACAGGACTTCAGCTGTGTAGAAGAACCAACCACATGTATCTTTTGAGAGACAACCATTTGTGTTTGAAACACAAGAATCTAGCACATTGTTTCCCGATAAGAACTGAGTTTGGTTTTGGAATGAATACTTCCTGCAACTAAGGTTTTTCAAGGAGGTGATAGGCTACTTTTCTTCCACATAGTCCAATTCAGCTAAGATGAGGAAACTCATGTTGCACTGCAAGGACAAACAACTATGTTAGAAGCTCTAGCATCTAGCACAATGCTTACCTGAGAGAATTGAGGTTGTGTTAGAAAGGAATACCTCCTGCAAATCACAATTTGCATGGTGGAGGAAGGCTCATTTTGTTCGAAATAGGTCTATTCCCCTAAGTTGAAGGAATTCATATATCTCTTGAAAGAAAACCACTGCGTGAGAAGTAGGAACATCTAGCACCTTCTTTCACTGTGAGAAGTGAGTTAGTTTTGAAATGGGATATGGCCTGTCACATAGGTTTTTTCATCTGGAGAAAGGCTCTCTTCTTTGCAAAAGGCCTATTCAGTTGAGTTCAAGATACACATGTATCTCTCGAAATAAAACCATCTGAGTTAGAAAGGGGAGCATTGAGCACCTTCTGTCCAAGTGAGAATTCACTGAGTTTTGGAAATTCTTCCTGCAAGTGAAGCTTTTCAAGGTGGAGAAAGGCTTTCTTTGTTCCAATTAGGCCTATTCAAGCCTTGCGGAGGAAATACATGTATGTCTTGAAAGTAAGCCATCTGTCTTAGAAGCAAAAGCATGTGGCACGTTGTTTTTCTGTGAGAACTGAGTCAGCCTTTCATAAGGAATACTCACGTCAATGTTTGATTTTCAAGGTGGAGATATGCTCTCTCTGTTCCAAATAGGACTATTCTGTTGAGTTGGGGAAACGTGTATGTCTTTTGAATGTATACTATTTGTTTTAGAAGTAGGAGCATGTACCACATTGGTTCCCTGCGTAAATTGAGTTAATTTTTTAAAGGAATACTACCTGCAACTGAGGTTTTTCATGGTGGAGATAAGCTCTGCCTGTTCCCAATAGGCTCCCTCAGCTGAATTAAAGAAACACAGCTATGTCTTGAAAGAAAACCATTTTTGTCAGAAGCAGGAGAATCCAGCACATTATATCCCTGTGAGAATTGAAGTCGGGTCTGTATGGACTACATCTGCATCTTAGGGTTTACAATTGGACTTGGGTGCCCTTTTGTTCAAATCGGCCTATTCATGTGACTTGAAAAACACATGTATCTCCCGAAAGAAAATCATCTCTGGTAGAATCAGGAGCATAAGATACCTTGTTTCCTATGAGAAATCACTTTGCTTTATGAGAAACACAACTTCCTGCAACTTACGTTTTTTGAAGCTGGGGATATTCACTTTCTGTTCCAAGTAGACCTCTTCTGTGGAGTTGAAGAAATACCTGTATTTCTGGGTAGAAAGCAATATGTCTGAGAAGCAGGAGCTTCTAGCACATTGGTTTCCTGTGAGAATTGAGTTCGTTTTGGAAGGAATACTTCCAGCATTTTATGTGTTTCAAGGTGGAGATACGCTGTCTGTGTTCCTTAAAGCTTACACTACTGAGTTGTAGAAAGAAATGTATCTTTCGAACAGAACCATTTTGTCATAGAAGCAGGAGCATCTACCCCATTGGTACCCTGTGAGAATGGCTTAGTTTTTGAAAGGGATGCTACCTGCAACTTAGGATTTTCCACGTGGACATAGGCCAACTGACCTCAATTGAAGAAAACCATGTGTCTCTTGAAGAAAACCAGCTGTGATATAAGCAGGAGCATCTAACACATTATTTTTCTGGGAGATTGAGTTCTTATTTCAGTGGAATACATCCTACAATGTAGGTTTTTCAAGGTGGATATAGGCTCTCGATGTTCCAAATAGGTCTATTTAGCAGAATTACAGAAAGAGAGGTATCCCTTCAACGAAAACTATCAATGATAGAAGCAGGAACATCTAGCACATGGTTTTCCAGTAAGAATTGGGTAGCTTTTTAAAGAAAAAATTCCTGCATATCAGAGTATTCAAGGTGGAGGAAGGCTCGTTCTGTTCCCAATAGGTCCCTTTAGACATGCTGAATAAACACATATGTCATTCAAAAGAAAACCATCTGTATTTAAAAGCAGAAGCATCAAGCACATTGTTTCCTTGTGAGAATTAAGTCAGTTTCTGAAATGAATATTGTCTGTAACTTACGTGTTTCAATTTGAAGGTAGGCTCTCTTTGTTTCAAATAGGCGTATTCAGCAGAGTTGAAGAAACACATGGAACTTTCAAAAGAAAACCATTCGTGTTATAAGCAAGCACATTGAGGACTTTCTTTGCTGTGAGAATTGCCTTAGTTTTTCAATGAAATACTACGTGCAACTTAGGTTTTTCAAGGTGGAGATAGGCTCTGTTTGTTAGCACAGGTCTATTCAGCTGATTTGAAAAACATAAGTGCCACTCTAAAGAAAATGATCTATGTTAGATGTGCCACTGCTAGCACATGGTTTCACAGTGACAACTGTGTTAGTTTTGAAAGGAATAGTTCCTGCAAACCTGAGTTTACTATGTGTAGAAGGCTCATTTGTGCCAAATTGGCCTATTCACCTGAGTAGAAAAAACACATCTAACATTCCAAGGAAAACCATCTGTGATAGAAACTGCAGCATCTAGACGGTGGTTTCCCTGTGAGAATTCAGTTATTTTTTGCAATTAATCCTTCCTGAAAAGTTTGTTTTTCAGGATGCACTTAGGCTCTTTTGGATCCTAAGAAGACTATTTAGCAGAGTTGAAAAAACATATGTACCGGTCGACATAAAACCATTGGTGTTAGACCCAGGAACAAATAGCACATTATTTTGCTGTGAGAATTGTTCTGGTTTTTGTAAGGAATACTTCCTGCATATCAGAATTTACAAGGTGGAGAAAGGCTCATTTTCTTCGAAGTTGCCCTCTTCAGCTAAGTTGAGGAATCCCATGAACCTCAGGATAGAAAACAATCTGTGTTACAAGCAGGAGCATCTAGCACATTGTTTGTTGTGAGAAACAGTTGGATTTCTGACGAGATACTTTCAGCAACGTAGGTTTCTCAGGGCTTTGATAGGCTCCATTTTTTCCGAAAGGCATACTCAGCTGAGTTGAAGAAACTCATGCATCTTTCAAATGATAATCATTTGTGTTAGAAACATGAGTATGTACCACTTTGGTTCCCTTTGAGAACTCTTATTGTTCTTGGAAGGAATACTATCTGGAACTCAGGTTACTCAAGATGGAGATAGGCTCACTGTGTTCCAAATAGGCCTATTCCTCAGAGTTGCAGAAACACATACATCTCTCGAAATAAACCATGTGTGTTAGAAACAGGAGCACCTATCACTTTGTTTCCCTATGAGAATTGTGTTAGTTATTAAAAGGAATACTTCCTGCAACTTAGATTATTCAAGCTGGCTATTCCTGCTTTTTGTGCTAAACAAACCTACTGAGCTGTATGGAAGAAAACCATGTATCTCTCAAAAACAAAAGCTCTACAAAACATGCAGGAATATCAAGCAAATTACTTCGTACAGAGAACTGAGTTAGTTTTTGAAATTAATACTTCCTGGAAATTGGTTCTTGATGGGAGAAATAGGCTCTGTGTGCCGAAATTATGCCTATTCCACTGACTTGAAGATATCCATGTACTTCTGTAATGAAAATCATCTGACTGGGGCGCGGGATAGCCTAGCACATTGTTCTCCTGTGGGAATTGAGTTTGTTTTGGGAAGGATTCTCAGGCAAATTAGGTGTTTCATTGAGGAGATAGCCTCTCTGTATTCCAAACAGGACTTCAGCTGTGTTGAAGAACCAACCACATGTATCTTTTGAGAGAAAACCATTTGTGTTTGAAACACAAGAATCTAGCACATTGTTTCCCGATGAGAACTGAGTTTGGTTTTGGAATGAATACTCCCTGCAACTAAGGTTTTTCAAGGAGGTGATAGGCTATTTTTCTTCCACATAGTCCAATTCAGCTAAGATGAGGAAACTCATGTTGCACTGCAAGGACAAACAACTATGTGAGAAGCTCTAGCATCTAGCACAATGCTTAGCTGAGAGAATTGAGGTTGTGTTAGAAAGGAATACCTCCTGCAAATCACAATTTGCATGGTGGAGGAAGGCTCATTTTGTTCGAAATAGGACTATTCCCCTAAGTTGAAGGAATTCATATATCTCTTGAAAGAAAACCACTGCGTGAGAAGTAGGAACATCTAGCACCTTCTTTCACTGTGAGAACTGAGTTAGTTTTGAAATGGGATATGGCCTGTCACATAGGATTTTTCAGGTGGAGAAAGGCTCTCTTCCTTGCAAAAGGCCTATTCAGTTGAGTTCAAGATACACATGTATCTCTCGAAATAAAACCATCTGAGTTAGAAAGGGGAGCATTGAGCACCTTCTGTCCAAGTGAGAATTCACTGAGTTTTGGAAATTCTTCCTGCAAGTGAAGATTTTCAAGGTGGAGAAAGGCTTTCTTTGTTCCAATTAGGCCTATTCAAGCCTTGCGGAGGAAATACATGTATGTCTTCAAAGTAAGCCATCTGTCTTAGAAGCAAAAGCATGTGGCACGTTGTTTTTCTGTGAGAACTGAGTCAGCCTTTCATAAGGAATACTCACGTCAATGTTTGATTTTCAAGGTGGAGATATGCTCTCTTTGTTCCAAATAGGACTATTCTGTTGAGTTGGGGAAACGTGTATGTCTTTTGATTGTATACTATTTGTTTTAGAAGCAGGAGCACGTACCACATTGGTTCCCTGCGTAAATTGAGTTAATTTTTTAAAGGAATACTACCTGCAACTGAGGTTTTTCATGGTGGAGATAAGCTCTGCCTGTTCCCAATAGGCTCCCTCAGCTGAATTAAAGAAACACAGCTATGTCTTGAAAGAAAACCATTTTTGTCAGAAGCAGGAGAATCCAGCACATTTTATCCCTGTGAGAATTGAAGTCGGGTCTGTATGGACTACATCTGCATCTTAGGGTTTACAAGGTGGACTTGGGTGCCCTTTTGTCCAAATCGGCCTATTCATGTGACTTGAAAAACACATGTATCTCCCGAAAGAAAATCATCTCTGGTAGAATCAGGAGCATAAGATACCTTGTTTCCTATGAGAAATCACTTTGCTTTATGAGAAACACAACTTCCTGCAACTTACGTTTTTTGAAGCTGGGGATATTCACTTTCTGTTCCAAGTAGACCTCTTCTGTGGAGTTGAAGAAATACCTGTATTTCTGGGTAGAAAACAATATGTCTGAGAAGCAGGAGCTTCTAGCACATTGGTTTCCTGTGAGAATTGAGTTCGTTTTGGAAGGAATACTTCCAGCATTTTATGTGTTTCAAGGTGGAGATACGCTGTCTGTGTTCCTTAAAGCTTACACTACTGAGTTGTAGAAAGAAATGTATCTTTCGAACAGAACCATTTTGTCATAGAAGCAGGAGCATCTACCCCATTGGTCCCCTGTGAGAATGGCTTAGTTTTTGAAAGGGATGCTACCTGCAACTTAGGATTTTCCACGTGGACATAGGCCAACTGACCTCAATTGAAGAAAACCATGTGTCTCTTGAAGAAAACCAGCTGTGATATAAGCAGGAGCATCTAACACATTATTTTTCTGGGATATTGAGTTCTTTTTTCAATGGAATACACCTACAATGTAGGTTTTTCAAGGTGGATATAGGCTCTCGATGTTACAAATAGGTCTATTTAGCAGAATTACAGAAAGAGAGGTATCCCTTCAACGAAAACTATCAATGATAGAAGCAGGAACATCTAGCACATGGTTTTCCAGTAAGAATTGGGTAACTTTTTAAAGAAAAAATTCCTGCATATCAGAGTATTCAAGGTGGAGGAAGGCTCGTTCTGTTCCCAATAGGTCCCTTTAGACATGCTGAATAAACACATATGTCATTCAAAAGAAAACCATCTGTATTTAAAAGCAGAAGCATCAAGCACATTGTTTCCTTGTGAGAATTAAGTCAGTTTCTGAAATGAATATTGTCTGTAACTTACGTGTTTCAATTTGAAGGTAGGCTCTCTTTGTTTCAAATAGGCGTATTCAGCAGAGTTGAAGAAACACATGGAACTTTCAAAAGAAAACCATTCGTGTTATCAGCAAGCACATTGAGGACTTTCTTTGCTGTGAGAATTGCCTTAGTTTTTCAATGAAATACTACGTGCAACTTAGGTTTTTCAAGGTGGAGATAGGCTCTGTTTGTTAGCACAGGTCTATTCAGCTGATTTGAAAAACATAAGTGCCACTCTAATGAAAATGATCTATGTTAGATGTGCCACTGCTAGCACATGGTTTCACAGTGACAACTGTGTTAGTTTTGAAAGGAATACTTCCTGCAAACCTGAGTTTACTATGTGTAGAAGGCTCATTTGTGCCGAATTGGCCTATTCACCTGAGTAGAAAAAACACATCTAACATTCCAAGGAAAACCATCTGTGATAGAAACTGCAGCATCTAGACGGTGGTTTCCCTGTGAGAATTCAGTTATTTTTTGAAATTAATCCTTCCTGAAAAGTTTGTTTTTCAGGATGCACTTAGGCTCTTTTGGATCCTAAGAAGACTATTTAGCACAGTTGAAGAAACACATGTACCTGTCGACATAAAACCATTTGTGTTAGACGCAGGAACAAATAGCACATTATTTTGCTGTGAGAATTGTTCTGGTTTTTGTAAGGAATACTTCCTGCATATCAGAATTTACAAGGTGGAGAAAGGCTCATTTTCTTCGAAGTTGCCCTCTTCAGCTAAGTTGAGGAAACCCATGAAACTCAGGATAGAAAACTATCTGTGTTACAAGCAGGAGCATCTAGCACATTGTTTGTTGTGAGAAACAGTTGGATTTCTGACGAGATACTTTCAGCAACGTAGGTTTCTCAGGGCTTTGATAGGCTCCATTTTTTCCGAAAGGCCTACTCAGCTGAGTTGAAGAAACTCATGCATCTTTCAAATGATAATCATTTGTGTTAGAAACACGAGAATGTACCACTTTGGTTCCCTTTGAGAACTCTTATTGTTCTTGGAAGGAATACTGTCTGGAACTCAGGTTACTCAAGATGGAGATAGGCTCACTGTGTTCCAAATAGGCCTATTCCTCAGAGTTGCAGAAACACATACATCTCTCGAAATAAACCATGTGTGTTAGAAACAGGAGCACCTATCACTTTGTTTCCCTATGAGAATTGTGTTAGTTATTGAAAGGAATACTTCCTACAACTTAGATTATTCAAGCTGGCTATTCCTGCTTTTTGTGCTAAACAAACCTACTGAGCTGTATGGAAGAAAACCATGTATCTCTCAAAAACAAAAGCCCTACAAAACATGCAGGAATATCAAGCAAATTACTTCGTGCAGAGAACTGAGTTAGTTTTTGAAATTAATGCTTCCTGGAAATTGGTTCTTGATGGGAGAAATAGGCTCTGTGTGCCGAAATTATGCCTATTCCACTGACTTGAAGATATCCATGTACTTCTGTAATGAAAATCATCTGACTGGGGCGCGGGATAGCCTAGCACATTGTTCTCCTGTGGGAATTGAGTTTGTTTTGGGAAGGATTCTCAGGCAAATTAGGTGTTTCATTGAGGAGATAGCCTCTCTGTATTCCAAACAGGACTTCAGCTGTGTAGAAGAACCAACCACATGTATCTTTTGAGAGAAAACCATTTGTGGTTGAAACACAAGGATCTAGCACATTGTTTCCCGATGAGAACTGAGTTTGGTTTTGGAATGAATACTCCCTGCAACTAAGGTTTTTCAAGGAGGTGATAGGCTATTTTTCTTCCACATAGTCCAATTCAGCTAAGATGAGGAAACTCATGTTGCACTGCAAGGACAAACAACTATGTGAGAAGCTCTAGCATCTAGCACAATGCTTACCTGAGAGAATTGAGGTTGTGTTAGAAAGGAATACCTCCTGCAAATCACAATTTGCATGGTGGAGGAAGGCTCATTTTGTTCGAAATAGGACTATTCCCCTAAGTTGAAGGAATTCATATATCTCTTGAAAGAAAACCACTGCGTGAGAAGGAGGAACATCTAGCACCTTCTTTCACTGTGAGAACTGAGTTAGTTTTGAAATGGGATATGGCCTGTCACATAGGTTTTTTCAGGTGGAGATAGGCTCTCTTCCTTGCAAAAGGCCTATTCAGTTCAGTTCAAGATACACATGTATCTCTCGAAATAAAACCATCTGAGTTAGAAAGGGGAGCATTGAGCACCTTCTGTCCAAGTGAGAATTCACTGAGTTTTGGAAATTCTTCCTGCAAGTGAAGCTTTTCAAGGTTGAGAAAGGCTTTCTGTGTTCCAATTAGGCCTATTCAAGCCTTGCGGAGGAAATACATGTATGTCTTGAAAGTAAGCCATCTGTCTTAGAAGCAAAAGCATGTGGCACATTGTTTTTCTGTGAGAACTGAGTCAGCCTTTCATAAGGAATACTCACGTCAATGTTTGACTTTCAAGGTGGAGATATGCTCTCTTTGTTCCAAATAGGACTATTCTGTTGAGTTGGGGAAACGTATATGTCTTTTGAATGTATACTATTTGTTTTAGAAGCAGGAGCACGTACCACATTGGTTCCCTGCGTAAATTGAGTTAATTTTTTAAAGGAATACTACCTGCAACTGAGGTTTTTCATGGTGGAGATAAGCTCTGCCTGTTCCCAATAGGCTCTCTCAGCTGAATTAAAGAAACACAGCTATGTCTTGAAAGAAAACCATTTTTGTCAGAAGCAGGAGAATCCAGCACATTATATCCCTGTGAGAATTGAAGTCGGGTCTGTATGGACTACATCTGCATCTTAGGGTTTACAAGGTGGACTTGGGTGCCCTTTTGTCCAAATCGGCCTATTCATGTGACTTGAAAAACACATGTATCTCCCGAAAGAAAATCATCTCTGGTAGAATCAGGAGCATAAGATACCTTGTTTGCTATGAGAAATCACTTTGCTTTATGAGAAACACAACTTCCTGCAACTTACGTTTTTTGAAGCTGGGGATATTCACTTTCTGTTCCAAGTAGACCTCTTCTGTGGAGTTGAAGAAATACCTGTATTTCTGGGTAGAAAACAATATGTCTGAGAAGCAGGAGCTTCTAGCACATTGGTTTCCTGTGAGAATTGAGTTCGTTTTGGAAGGAATACTTCCAGCATTTTATGTGTTTCAAGGTGGAGTTACGCTGTCTGTGTTCCTTAAAGCTTACACTACTGAGTTGTAGAAAGAAATGTATCTTTCGAACAGAACCATTTTGTCATAGAAGCAGGAGCATCTACCCCATTGGTCCCCTGTGAGAATGGCTTAGTTTTTGAAAGGGATGCTACCTGCAACTTAGGATTTTCCACGTGGTCATAGGCCAACTGACCTCAATTGAAGAAAACCATGTGTCTCTTGAAGAAAACCAGCTGTGATATAAGCAGGAGCATCTAACACATTATTTTTCTGGGAGATTGAGTTCTTTTTTCAATGGAATACATCCTACAATGTAGGTTTTTCAAGGTGGATTTAGGCTCTCGATGTTCCAAATAGGTCTATTTAGCAGAATTACAGAAAGAGAGGTATCCCTTCAACGAAAACTATCAATGATAGAAGCAGGAACATCTAGCACATGGTTTTCCAGTAAGAATAGGGTAGCTTTTTAAAGAAAAAATTCCTGCATATCAGAGTATTCAAGGTGGAGGAAGGCTCGTTCTGTTCCCAATAGGTCCCTTTAGACATGCTGAATAAACACATATGTCATTCAAAAGAAAACCATCTGTATTTAAAAGCAGAAGCATCAAGCACATTGTTTCCTTGTGAGAATTAAGTCAGTTTCTGAAATGAATATTGTCTGTAACTTACGTGTTTCAATTTGAAGGTAGGCTCTCTTTGTTTCAAATAGGCGTATGCAGCAGAGTTGAAGAAACACATGGAACTTTCAAAAGAAAACCATTTGTGTTATAAGCAAGCACATTGAGGACTTTCTTTGCTCTGAGAATTGCCTTAGTTTTTCAATGACATTCTACGTGGAACTTAGGTTTTTCAAGGTGGAGATAGGCTCTGTTTGTTAGCACAGTTCTATTCAGGTGATTTGAAAAACATATGTGCCACTCTAAAGAAAATGATCTATGTTAGATGGGCCACTGCTAGCACATGGTTTCACAGTGACAACTGTGTTAGTTTTGAAAGGAATACTTCCTGCAAACCTGAGTTTACTAGGTGGAGAAGTCTCATTTGTGCCGAATTGGCCTATTCACCTGAGTAGAAAAAACACATCTAACATTCCAAGGAAAACCATCTGTGTTAGAAACTGCAGCATCTAGACGGTGGTTTCCCTGTGAGAATTCAGTTATTTTTTGAAATTAATCCTTCCTGAAAAGTTTGTTTTTCAGGATGCACTTAGGCTCTTTTGGATCCTAAGAAGACTATTTAGCAGAGTTGAAGAAACACATGTACCTGTTGACATAAAACCATGTGTGTTAGACCCAGGAACAAATCGCACATTATTTTGCTGTGAGGGTTGTTCTGGTTTTTGTAAGGAATACTTCCTGCATATCAGAATTTACAAGGTGGAGAAAGGCTCATTTTCTTCGAAGTTGCCCTCTTCAGCTAAGTTGAGGAAACCCATGAACCTCATGATAGAAAATAATCTGTGTTACAAGCAGGAGCATCTAGCACATTGTTTGTTGTGAGAAACAGTTGGATTTCTGACGAGATATATTCAGCAACATAGGTTTCTCAGGGCGGTGATAGGCTCCATTTTTTCCGAAAGGCCTACTCAGCTGAGTTGAAGAAACTCATGCATCTTTCAAATGATAATCATTTGTGTTAGAAACACGAGAATGTACCACTTTGGTTCCCTTTGAGAACTCTTATTGTTCTTGAAAGGAATACTATCTGGAACTCAGGTTACTCAAGACGGAGATAGGCTCACTGTGTTCCAAATAGGCCTATTCCACAGAGTTGCAGAAACACATACATCTCTCGAAATAAACCATGTGTGTTAGAAACAGGAGCACCTATCACTTTGTTTCCCTATGAGAATTGTGTTAGTTATTGAAAGGAATACTTCCTGCAACTTAGATTTTTCAAGGTGGCTATACCTGCATATTGTTCTAAACAAACCTACTGAGCGGTATGGAAGAAAAACATGTATCTCTCAAAAACAAAACCTCTACAAAACATGCAGGAATATCTAGCAAATTACTTCGTGCAGAGAACTGAGTTAGTTTTTGAAATTAATACTTCCTGGAAATAGGTTCTTGATGGGGGAAATAGGCTCTGTGTGCCCCAATTACGCCTATTCCACTGGCTTAAAGATATCCATGTACATCTGTAATGAAAATCATCTGACTGGGGAGCGGGATAGCCTAGCACATTGTTCTCCTGTGGGAATTGAGTTTGTTTTGGGAAGGATTCTCAGGCAAATTAGGTGTTTCATTGAGGAGATAGCCTCTCTGTCTTCCAAACAGGACTTCAGCTGTGTAGAAGAACCAACCACATGTATCTTTTGAGAGAAAACCATTTGTGTTTGAAACACAAGAATCTAGCACATTGTTTCCCGATGAGAACTGAGTTTGGTTTTGGAATGAATACACCCTGCAACTAAGGATTTTCAAGGAGGTGATAGGCTATTTTTCTTCCACATAATCCAATTCAGCTAAGATGAGGAAACTCATGTTGCACTGCAAGGACAAACAACTATGTGAGAAGCTCTAGCATCTAGCACAATGCTTAGCTGAGAGAATTGATTTTGTGTTTGAAAGGAATACCTCCTGCAAATCACAATTTGCATGGTGGAGGAAGGCTCATTTTGTTCAAAATAGGACTATTCCCCTAAGTTGAAGGAATTCATATATCTCTTGAAAGAAAACCACTGAGTGAGAAGTAGGAACATCTAGCACCTTCTTTCACTGTGAGAACTGAGTTAGATTTGAAATGGGATATGGCCTGTCACATAGGTTTTTTCAGGTGGAGAAAGGCTCTCTTCCTTGCAAAGGCCTATTCAGTTGAGTTCAAGATACACATGTATCTCTCGAAATAAAACCATCTGAGTTAGAAAGGGGAGCATTGACCACGTCCTGTCCAAGTGAGAATTCACTGAGTTTTGGAAATTCTTCCTGCAAGTGAAGCTTTTCAAGGTGGAGAAAGGCTTTCTGTGTTCCAATTAGGTCTATTCAAGCCTTGCGGAGGAAATACATGTATGTCTTGAAAGTAAGCCATCTGTCTTAGAAGCAAAAGCATGTGGCACATTGTTTTTCTGTGAGAACTGAGTCTGCCTTTCATAAGGAATACTCACGTCAATGTTTGATTTTCAAGGTGGAGATATGCTCTCTTTGTTCCACATAGGACTATTCTGTTGAGTTGGGGAAACGTATATGTCTTTTGAATGTATACTATTTGTTTTAGAAGCAGGAGCACGTACCACATTGGTTCCCTGCGTAAATTGAGTTAATTTTTTAAAGGAATAGTACTTGCAACTGAGGTTTTTCATGGTGGAGATAAGCTCTGCCTGTTCCCAATAGGCTCTCTCAGCTGAATTAAAGAAACACAGCTATGTCTTGAAAGAAAACCATTTTTGTCAGAAGAAGGAGATTCCAGCACATTATATCCCTGTGAGAATTGAAGTCGGGTCTGTATGGACTACATCTGCATCTTAGGGTTTACAAGGTGGACTTGGGTGCCCTTTTGTCCAAATCGGCCTATTCATGTGACTTGAAAAACACATGTATCTCCCGAAAGAAAATCATCTCTGGTAGAATCAGGAGCATAAGATACCTTGTTTCCTATGAGAAATCACTTTGCTTTATGAGAAACACAACTTCCTGCAACTTACGTGTTTTGAAGCTGGGGATATTCACTTTCTGTTCCAAGTAGACCTCTTCTGTGGAGTTGAAGAAATACCTGTATTTCTGGGTAGAAAACAATATGTCTGAGAAGCAGGAGCTTCTAGCACATTGGTTTCCTGTGAGAATTGAGTTCGTTTTGGAAGGAATACTTCCAGCATTTTATGTGTTTCAAGGTGGAGATACGCTGTCTGTGTTCCTTAAAGCTTACACTACTGAGTTGTAGAAAGAAATGTATCTTTCGAACAGAGCCATTTTGTCATAGAAGCAGGAGCATCTACCCCATTGGTCCCCTGTGAGAATGGCTTAGTTTTTGAAAGGGATGCTACCTGCAACTTAGGATTTTCCACGTGGACATAGGCCAACTGACCTCAATTGAAGAAAACCATGTGTCTCTTGAAGAAAACCAGCTGTGATATAAGCAGGAGCATCTAACACATTATTTTTCTGGGAGATTGAGTTCTTTTTTCAATGGAATACATCCTACAATGTAGGTTTTTCAAGGTGGATATAGGCTCTCGATGTTCCAAATAGGTCTATTTAGCAGAATTACAGAAAGAGAGGTATCCCTTCAACGAAAACTATCAATGATAGAAGCAGGAACATCGAGCACATGGTTTTCAAGTAAGAATTGGTTAGCTTTTTAAAGAAAAAATTCCTGCATATCAGAGTATTCAAGGTGGAGGAAGGCTCGTTCTGTTCCCAATAGGTCCCTTTAGACATGCTGAATAAACACATATGTCATTCAAAAGAAAACCATCTGTATTTAAAAGCAGAAGCATCAAGCACATTGTTTCCTTGTGAGAATTAAGTCAGTTTCTGAAATGAATATTGTCTGTAACTTACGTGTTTCAATTTGAAGGTAGGCTCTCTTTGTTTCAAATAGGCGTATTCAGCAGAGTTGAAGAAACACATGGAACTTTCAAAAGAAAACCATTTGTGTTATAAGCAAGCACATTGAGGACTTTCTTTGCTCTGAGAATTGCTTTAGTTTTTCAATGACATTCTACGTGGAACTTAGGTTTTTCAAGGTGGAGATAGGCTCTGTTTGTTAGCACAGGTCTATTCAGGTGATTTGAAAAACACATGTGCCACTCTAAAGAAAATGATTTATGTTGGATGTGCCACTGCTAGCACATGGTTTCACAGTGACAACTGTGTTAGTTTTGAAAGGAATACTTCCTGCAAACCTGAGTTTACTAGGTGGAGAAGACTCATTTGTGCCGAATTGGCCTATTCACCTGAGTAGAAAAAACACATCTAACATTCCAAGGAAAACCATCTGTGATAGAAACTGCAGCATCTAGACGGTGGTTTCCCTGTGAGAATTCAGTTATTTTTTGCAATTAATCCTTCCTGAAAAGTTTGTTTTTCAGGATGCACTTAGGCTCTTTTGGATACTAAGAAGACTATTTAGCAGAGTTGAAGAAACACATGTACCTGTCGACATAAAACCATTGGTGTTAGACCCAGGAACAAATCGCACATTATTTTGCTGTGAGAATTGTTCTGGTTTTTGTAAGGAATACTTCCTGCATATCAGAATTTACAAGGTGGAGAAAGGCTCATTTTCTTCGAAGTTGCCCTCTTCAGCTAAGTTGAGGAAACCCATGAACCTCATGATAGAAAACAATCTGTGTTACAAGCAGGAGCATCTAGCACATTGTTTTTTGTGAGAAACAGTTGGATTTCTGACGAGATATTTTCAGCAACGTAGGTTTCTCAGGGTGGTGATAGGCTCCATTTTTTCCGAAAGGCCTACTCAGCTGAGTTGAAGAAACTCATGCATCTTTCAAATGATAATCATTTGTGTTAGAAACACGAGAATGTCCCCTTTGGTTCCCTTTGAGAACTCTTATAGTTCTTGAAAGGAATACTATCTGGAACTCAGGTTACTCAAGACGGAGATAGGCTCACTGTGTTCCAAATAGGCCTATTCCTCAGAGTTGCAGAAACACATACATCTCTCGAAATAAACCATGTGTGTTAGAAACAGGAGCACCTATCACTTTGTTTCCCTATGAGAATTGTGTTAGTCATTGAAAGGAATACTTCCTGCAACTTAGATTTTTCAAGCTGGCTATACCTGCTTTTTGTTCTAAACACACCTACTGAGCGGTATGGAAGAAAAACATGTATCTCTCAAAAACAAAACCTCTACAAAACATGCAGGAATGTCTAGCAAATTACTTCGTGCAGAGAACTGAGTTAGTTTTTGAAATTAATACTTCCTGGAAATAGGTTCTTGATGGGGGAAATAGGCTCTGTGTGCCCCAATTACGCCTATTCCACTGGCTTAAAGATATCCATGTACATCTGTAATGAAAATCATCTGACTGGGGAGCGGGATAGCCTAGCACATTGTTCTCCTGTGGGAATTGAGTTTGTTTTGGGAAGGATTCTCAGGCAAATTAGGTGTTTCATTGAGGAGATAGCCTCTCTGTCTTCCAAACAGGACTTCAGCTGTGTAGAAGAACCAACCACATGTATCTTTTGAGAGAAAACCATTTGTGTTTGAAACACAAGAATCTAGCACATTGTTTCCCGATGAGAACTGAGTTTGGTTTTGGAATGAATACTCCCTGCAACTAAGGTTTTTCAAGGAGGTGATAGGCTATTTTTCTTCCAAAGAGTCCAATTCAGCTAAGATGAGGAAACTCATGTTGCACTGCAAGGACAAACAACTATGTGAGAAGCTCTAGCATCTAGCACAATGCTTACCTGAGAGAATTGAGGTTGTGTTAGAAAGGAATACCTCCTGCAAATCACAATTTGCATGGTGGAGGAAGGCTCATTTTGTTCGAAATAGGACTATTCCCCTAAGTTGAAGGAATTCATATATCTCTTGAAAGAAAACCACTGCGTGAGAAGTAGGAACATCTAGCACCTTCTTTCACTGTGAGAACTGAGTTAGTTTTGAAATGGGATATGGCCTGTCACATAGGTTTTTTCAGGTGGAGATAGGCTCTCTTCCTTGCAAAAGGCCTATTCAGTTCAGTTCAAGATACACATGTATCTCTCGAAATAAAACCATCTGAGTTAGAAAGGGGAGCATTGAGCACCTTCTGTCCAAGTGAGAATTCACTGAGTTTTGGAAATTCTTCCTGCAAGTGAAGCTTTTCAAGGTGGAGAAAGGCTTTCTTTGTTCCAATTAGGCCTATTCAAGCCTTGCGGAGGAAATACATGTATGTCTTCAAAGTAAGCCATCTGTCTTAGAAGCAAAAGCATGTGGCACGTTGTTTTTCTGTGAGAACTGAGTCAGCCTTTCATAAGGAATACTCATGTCAATGTTTGATTTTCAAGGTGGAGATATGCTCTCTTTGTTCCAAATAGGACTATTCTGTTGAGTTGGGGAAACGTGTATGTCTTTTGAATGTATGCTATTTGTTTTAGAAGCAGGAGCACGTACCACATTGGTTCCCTGCGTAAATTGAGTTAATTTTTTAAAGGAATACTACCTGCAACTGAGGTTTTTCATCATGGAGATAAGCTCTGCCTGTTCCCAATAGGCTCCCTCAGCTGAATTAAAGAAACACAGCTATGTCTTGAAAGAAAACCATTTTTGTCAGAAGCAGGAGAATCCAGCACATTATATCCCTGTGAGAATTGAAGTCGGGTCTGTATGGACTACATCTGCATCTTAGGGTTTACAAGGTGGACTTGGGTGCCCTTTTGTCCAAATCGGCCTATTCATGTGACTTGAAAAACACATGTATCTCCCGAAAGAAAATCATCTCTGGTAGAATCAGGAGCATAAGATACCTTGTTTCCTATGAGAAATCACTTTGCTTTATGAGAAACACAACTTCCTGCAACTTACGTTTTTTGAAGCTGGGGATATTCACTTTCTGTTCCAAGTAGACCTCTTCTGTGGAGTTGAAGAAATACCTGTATTTCTGGGTAGAAAACAATATGTCTGAGAAGGAGGAGCTTCTAGCACATTGGTTTCCTGTGAGAATTGATTTCGTTTTGGAAGGAATACTTCCAGCATTTTATGTGTTTCAAGGTGGAGATACGCTGTCTGTGTTCCTTAAAGCTTACACTACTGAGTTGTAGAAAGAAATGTATCTTTCGAACAGAACCATTTTGTCATAGAAGCAGGAGCATCTACCCCATTGGTCCCCTGTGAGAATGGCTTAGTTTTTGAAAGGGATGCTACCTGCAACTTAGGATTTTCCACGTGGACATAGGCCAACTGACCTCAATTGAAGAAAACCATGTGTCTCTTGAAGAAAACCAGCTGTGATATAAGCAGGAGCATCTAACACATTATTTTTCTGGGAGATTGAGTTCTTATTTCAGTGGAATACATCCTACAATGTAGGTTTTTCAAGGTGGATATAGGCTCTCGATGTTCCAAATAGGTCTATTTAGCAGAATTACAGAAAGAGAGGTATCCCTTCAACGAAAACTATCAATGATAGAAGCAGGAACATCTAGCACATGGTTTTCCAGTAAGAATTGGGTAGCTTTTTAAAGAAAAAATTCCTGCATATCAGAGTATTCAAGGTGGAGGAAGGCTCGTTCTGTTCCCAATAGGTCCCTTTAGACATGCTGAATAAACACATATGTCATTCAAAAGAAAACCATCTGTATTTAAAAGCAGAAGCATCAAGCACATTGTTTCCTTGTGAGAATTAAGTCAGTTTCTGAAATGAATATTGTCTGTAACTTACGTGTTTCAATTTGAAGGTAGGCTCTCTTTGTTTCAAATAGGCGTATTCAGCAGAGTTGAAGAAACACATGGAACTTTCAAAAGAAAACCATTCGTGTTATAAGCAAGCACATTGAGGACTTTCTTTGCTGTGAGAATTGCCTTAGTTTTTCAATGAAATACTACGTGCAACTTAGGTTTTTCAAGGTGGAGATAGGCTCTGTTTGTTAGCACAGGTCTATTCAGCTGATTTGAAAAACATAAGTGCCACTCTAAAGAAAATGATCTATGTTAGATGTGCCACTGCTAGCACATGGTTTCACAGTGACAACTGTGTTAGTTTTGAAAGGAATACTTCCTGCAAACCTGAGTTTACTATGTGTAGAAGGCTCATTTGTGCCAAATTGGCCTATTCACCTGAGTAGAAAAAACACATCTAACATTCCAAGGAAAACCATGTGTGATAGAAACTGCAGCATCTAGACGGTGGTTTCCCTGTGAGAATTCAGTTATTTTTTGAAATTAATCCTTCCTGAAAAGTTTGTTTTTCAGGATGCACTTAGGCTCTTTTGGATCCTAAGAATACTATTTAGCAGAGTTGAAGAAACACATGTACCTGTCGACATAAAACCATTGGTGTTAGACCCAGGAACAAATCGCACATTATTTTGCTGTGAGAATTGTTCTGGTTTTTGTAAGGAATACTTCCTGCATATCAGAATTTACAAGGTGGAGAAAGGCTCATTTTCTTCGAAGTTGCCCTCTTCAGCTAAGTTGAGGAAACCCATGAACCTCAGGATAGAAAACAATCTGTGTTACAAGCAGGAGCATCTAGCACATTGTTTGTTGTGAGAAACAGTTGGATTTCTGACGAGATACTTTCAGCAACGTAGGTTTCTCAGGGCGGTGATAGGTTCCATTTTTTCCAAAAGGCCTACTCAGCTGAGTTGAAGAAACTCATGCATCTTTCAAATGAAAATCATTTGTGTTAGAAACATGAGTATGTACCACTTTGGTTCCCTTTGAGAACTCTTATTGTTCTTGGAAGGAATACTATCTGGAACTCAGGTTACTCAAGATGGAGATAGGCTCACTGTGTTCCAAATAGGCCTATTCCTCAGAGTTGCAGAAACACATACATCTCTCGAAATAAACCATGTGTGTTAGAAACAGGAGCACCTATCACTTTGTTTCCCTATGAGAATTGTGTTAGTTATTGAAAGGAATACTTCCTGCAACTTAGATTTTTCAAGCTGGCTATACCTGCTTTTTGTTCTAAACACACCTACTGAGCGGTATGGAAGAAAACCATGTATCTCTCAAAAACAAAAGCTCTACAAAACATGCAGGAATATCTAGCAAATTACTTCGTGCAGAGAACTGAGTTAGTTTTTGAAATTAATACTTCCTGGAAATTGGTTCTTGATGGGAGAAATAGGCTCTGTGTGGCGAAATTATGCCTATTCCACTGACTTGAAGATATCCATGTACTTCTGTAATGAAAATCATCTGACTGGGGAGCGGGATAGCCTAGCACATTGTTCTCCTGTGGGAATTGAGTTTGTTTTGGGAAGGATTCTCAGGCAAATTAGGTGTTTCATTGAGGAGATAGCCTCTCTGTATTCCAAACAGGACTTCAGCTGTGTAGAAGAACCAACCACATGTATCTTTTGAGAGAAAACCATTTGTGTTTGAAACACAAGAATCTAGCACATTGTTTCCCGATGAGAACTGAGTTTGGTTTTGGAATGAATACTCCCTGCAACTAAGGTTTTTCAAGGAGGTGATAGGCTATTTTTCTTCCAAAGAGTCCAATTCAGCTAAGATGAGGAAACTCATGTTGCACTGCAAGGACAAACAACTATGTTAGAAGCTCTAGCATCTAGCACAATGCTTACCTGAGAGAATTGAGGTTGTGTTAGAAAGGAATACCTCCTGCAAATCACAATTTGCATGGTGGAGGAAGGCTCATTTTGTTCGAAATAGGACTATTCCCCTAAGTTGAAGGAATTCAT
The DNA here is from genome assembly GCF_047511655.1 of Castor canadensis. Lineage (NCBI taxonomy): Eukaryota > Metazoa > Chordata > Mammalia > Rodentia > Castoridae > Castor > Castor canadensis. Next base: position 99,415,080 of record NC_133397.1, on the reverse strand, counting down.
ATATCTCTTGAAAGAAAACCACTGCGTGAGAAGTAGGAACATCTAGCACCTTCTTTCACTGTGAGAACTGAGTTAGTTTTGAAATGGGATATGGCCTGTCACATAGGTTTTTTCAGGTGGAGAAAGGCTCTCTTCCTTGCAAAAGGCCTATTCGGTTGAGTTCAAGATACACATGTATCTCTCGAAATAAAACCATCTGAGTTAGAAAGGGGAGCATTGAGCACCTTCTGTCCAAGTGAGAATTCACTGAGTTTTGGAAATTCTTCCTGCAAGTGAAGCTTTTCAAGGTGGAGAAAGGCTTTCTTTGTTCCAATTAGGCCTATTCAAGCCTTGCGGAGGAAATACATGTATGTCTTCAAAGTAAGCCATCTGTCTTAGAAGCAAAAGCATGTGGCACGTTGTTTTTCTGTGAGAACTGAGTCAGCCTTTCATAAGGAATACTCACGTCAATGTTTGATTTTCAAGGTGGAGATATGCTCTCTTTGTTCCAAATAGGACTATTCTGTTGAGTTGGGGAAACGTGTATGTCTTTTGAATGTATGCTATTTGTTTTAGAAGCAGGAGCACGTACCACATTGGTTCCCTGCGTAAATTGAGTTAATTTTTTAAAGGAATACTACCTGCAACTGAGGTTTTTCATGGTGGAGATAAGCTCTGCCTGTTCCCAATAGGCTCCCTCAGCTGAATTAAAGAAACACAGCTATGTCTTGAAAGAAAACCATTTTTGTCAGAAGCAGGAGAATCCAGCACATTATATCCCTGTGAGAATTGAAGTTGGGTCTGTATGGACTACATCTGCATCTTAGGCTTTACAAGGTGGACTTGGGTGCCCTTTTGTCCAAATCGGCCTATTCATGTGACTTGAAAAACACATGTATCTCCCGAAAGAAAATCATCTCTGGTAGAATCAGGAGCATAAGATATCTTGTTTCCTATGAGAAATCACTTTCCTTTATGAGAAACACAACTTCCTGCAACTTACGTTTTTTGAAGCTGGGGATATTCACTTTCTGTTCCAAGTAGACCTCTTCTGTGGAGTTGAAGAAATACCTGTATTTCTGGGTAGAAAACAATATGTCTGAGAAGGAGGAGCTTCTAGCACATTGGTTTCCTGTGAGAATTGATTTCGTTTTGGAAGGAATACTTCCAGCATTTTATGTGTTTCAAGGTGGAGATACGCTGTCTGTGTTCCTTAAAGCTTACACTACTGAGTTGTAGAAAGAAATGTATCTTTCGAACAGAACCATTTTGTCATAGAAGCAGGAGCATCTACCCCATTGTTCCCCTGTGAGAATGGCTTAGTTTTTGAAAGGGATGCTACCTGCAACTTAGGATTTTCCACGTGGACATAGGCCAACTGACCTCAATTGAAGAAAACCATGTGTCTCTTGAAGAAAACCAGCTGTGATATAAGAAGGAGCATCTAACACATTATTTTTCTGGGAGATTGAGTTCTTATTTCAGTGGAATACATCCTACAATGTAGGTTTTTCAAGGTGGATATAGGCTCTCGATGTTCCAAATAGGTCTATTTAGCAGAATTACAGAAAGAGAGGCATCCCTTCAACGAAAACTATCAATGATAGAAGCAGGAACATCTAGCACATGGTTTTCCAGTAAGAATTGGGTAGCTTTTTAAAGAAAAAATTCCTGCATATCAGAGTATTCAAGGTGGAGGAAGGCTCGTTCTGTTCCCAATAGGTCCCTTTAGACATGCTGAATAAACACATATGTCATTCAAAAGAAAACCATCTGTATTTAAAAGCAGAAGCATCAAGCACATTGTTTCCTTGTGAGAATTAAGTCAGTTTCTGAAATGAATATTGTCTGTAACTTACGTGTTTCAATTTGAAGGTAGGCTCTCTTTGTTTCAAATAGGCGTATTCAGCAGAGTTGAAGAAACACATGGAACTTTCAAAAGAAAACCATTCGTGTTATCAGCAAGCACATTGAGGACTTTCTTTGCTGTGAGAATTGCCTTAGTTTTTCAATGAAATACTACGTGCAACTTAGGTTTTTCAAGGTGGAGATAGGCTCTGTTTGTTAGCACAGTTCTATTCAGCTGATTTGAAAAACATAAGTGCCACTCTAAAGAAAATGATCTATGTTAGATGTGCCACTGCTAGCACATGGTTTCACAGTGACAACTGTGTTAGTTTTGAAAGGAATACTTCCTGCAAACCTGAGTTTACTATGTGTAGAAGGCTCATTTGTGCCAAATTGTCCTATTCACCTGAGTAGAAAAAACACATCTAACATTCCAAGGAAAACCATGTGTGATAGAAACTGCAGCATCTAGACGGTGGTTTCCCTGTGAGAATTCAGTTATTTTTTGAAATTAATCCTTCCTGAAAAGATTGTTTTTCAGGATGCACTTAGGCTCTTTTGGATCCTAAGAATACTATTTAGCAGAGTTGAAGAAACACATGTACCTCTCGACATAAAACCATTGGTGTTAGACCCAGGAACAAATCGCACATTATTTTGCTGTGAGAATTGTTCTGGTTTTTGTAAGGAATACTTCCTGCATATCAGAATTTACAAGGTGGAGAAAGGCTCATTTTCTTCGAAGTTGCCCTCTTCAGCTAAGTTGAGGAAACCCATGAACCTCAGGATAGAAAACAATCTGTGTTACAAGCAGGAGCATCTAGCACATTGTTTGTTGTGAGAAACAGTTGGATTTCTGACGAGATACTTTCAGCAACGTAGGTTTCTCAGGGCGGTGATAGGTTCCATTTTTTCCAAAAGGCCTACTCAGCTGAGTTGAAGAAACTCATGCATCTTTCAAATGAAAATCATTTGTGTTAGAAACATGAGTATGTACCACTTTGGTTCCCTTTGAGAACTCTTATTGTTCTTGGAAGGAATACTATCTGGAACTCAGGTTACTCAAGATGGAGATAGGCTCACTGTGTTCCAAATAGGCCTATTCCTCAGAGTTGCAGAAACACATACATCTCTCGAAATAAACCATGTGTGTTAGAAACAGGAGCACCTATCACTTTGTTTCCCTATGAGAATTGTGTTAGTTATTGAAAGGAATACTTCCTGCAACTTAGAGTTTTCAAGCTGGCTATTCCTGCTTTTTGTGCTAAACAAACCTACTGAGCGGTATGGAAGAAAACCATGTATCTCTCAAAAACAAAAGCTCTACAAAACATGCAGGAATATCTAGCAAATTACTTCGTGCAGAGAACTGAGTTAGTTTTTGAAATTAATACTTCCTGCAAATTGGTTCTTGATGGGAGAAATAGGCTCTGTGTGGCGAAATTATGCCTATTCCACTGACTTGAAGATATCCATGTACTTCTGTAATGAAAATCATCTGACTGGGGAGCGGGATAGCCTAGCACATTGTTCTCCTGTGGGAATTGAGTTTGTTTTGGGAAGGATTCTCAGGCAAATTAGGTGTTTCATTGAGGAGATAGCCTCTCTGTATTCCAAACAGGACTTCAGCTGTGTAGAAGAACCAACCACATGTATCTTTTGAGAGAAAACCATTTGTGTTTGAAACACAAGAATCTAGCACATTGTTTCCCGATGAGAACTGAGTTTGGTTTTGGAATGAATACTCCCTGCAACTAAGGTTTTTCAAGGAGGTGATAGGCTATTTTTCTTCCAAAGAGTCCAATTCAGCTAAGATGAGGAAACTCATGTTGCACTGCAAGGACAAACAACTATGTTAGAAGCTCTAGCATCTAGCACAATGCTTACCTGAGAGAATTGAGGTTGTGTTAGAAAGGAATACCTCCTGCAAATCACAATTTGCATGGTGGAGGAAGGCTCATTTTGTTCGGAATAGGACTATTCCCCTAAGTTGAAGGAATTCATATATCTCTTGAAAGAAAACCACTGCGTGAGAAGTAGGAACATCTAGCACCTTCTTTCACTGTGAGAACTGAGTTAGTTTTGAAATGGGATATGGCCTGTCACATAGGTTTTTTCAGGTGGAGAAAGGCTCTCTTCCTTGCAAAAGGCCTATTCGGTTGAGTTCAAGATACACATGTATCTCTCGAAATAAAACCATCTGAGTTAGAAAGGGGAGCATTGAGCACCTTCTGTCCAAGTGAGAATTCACTGAGTTTTGGAAATTCTTCCTGCAAGTGAAGCTTTTCAAGGTGGAGAAAGGCTTTCTTTGTTCCAATTAGGCCTATTCAAGCCTTGCGGAGGAAATACATGTATGTCTTCAAAGTAAGCCATCTGTCTTAGAAGCAAAAGCATGTGGCACGTTGTTTTTCTGTGAGAACTGAGTCAGCCTTTCATAAGGAATACTCACGTCAATGTTTGATTTTCAAGGTGGAGATATGCTCTCTTTGTTCCAAATAGGACTATTCTGTTGAGTTGGGGAAACGTGTATGTCTTTTGAATGTATGCTATTTGTTTTAGAAGCAGGAGCACGTACCACATTGGTTCCCTGCGTAAATTGAGTTAATTTTTTAAAGGAATACTACCTGCAACTGAGGTTTTTCATGGTGGAGATAAGCTCTGCCTGTTCCCAATAGGCTCCCTCAGCTGAATTAAAGAAACACAGCTATGTCTTGAAAGAAAACCATTTTTGTCAGAAGCAGGAGAATCCAGCACATTATATCCCTGTGAGAATTGAAGTCGGGTCTGTATGGACTACATCTGCATCTTAGGGTTTACAAGGTGGACTTGGGTGCCCTTTTGTCCAAATCGGCCTATTCATGTGACTTGAAAAACACATGTATCTCCCGAAAGAAAATCATCTCTGGTAGAATCAGGAGCATAAGATACCTTGTCTCCTATGAGAAATCACTTTGCTTTATGAGAAACACAACTTCCTGCAACTTACGTTTTTTGAAGCTGGGGATATTCACTTTCTGTTCCAAGTAGACCTCTTCTGTGGAGTTGAAGAAATACCTGTATTTCTGGGTAGAAAACAATATGTCTGAGAAGCAGGAGCTTCTAGCACATTAGTTTCCTGTGAGAATTGAGCTCGTTTTGGAAGGAATACTTCCAGCATTTTATGTGTTTCAAGGTGGAGATACGCTGTCTGTGTTCCTTAAAGCTTACACTACTGAGTTGTAGAAAGAAATGTATCTTTCGAACAGAACCATTTTGTCATAGAAGCAGGAGCATCTACCCCATTGGTCCCCTGTGAGAATGGCTTAGTTTTTGAAAGGGATGCTACCTGCAACTTAGGATTTTCCACGTGGACATAGGCCAACTGACCTCAATTGAAGAAAACCATGTGTCTCTTGAAGAAAACCAGCTGTGATATAAGCAGGAGCATCTAACACATTATTTTTCTGGGAGATTGAGTTCTTTTTTCAATGGAATACATCCTACAATGTAGGTTTTTCAAGGTGGATATAGGCTCTCGATGTTCCAAATAGGTCTATTTAGCAGAATTACAGAAAGAGAGGTATCCCTTCAACGAAAACTATCAATGATAGAAGCAGGAACATCTAGCACGTGGTTTTCCAGTAAGAATTGGGTAGCTTTTTAAAGAAAAAATTCCTGCATATCAGAGTATTCAAGGTGGAGGAAGGCTCGTTCTGTTCCCAATAGGTCCCTTTAGACATGCTGAATAAACACATATGTCATTCAAAAGAAAACCATCTGTATTTAAAAGCAGAAGCATCAAGCACATTGTTTCCTTGTGAGAATTAAGTCAGTTTCTGAAATGAATATTGTCTGTAACTTACGTGTTTCAATTTGAAGGTAGGCTCTCTTTGTTTCAAATAGGCGTATTCAGCAGAGTTGAAGAAACACATGGAACTTTCAAAAGAAAACCATTCGTGTTATCAGCAAGCACATTGAGGACTTTCTTTGCTGTGAGAATTGCCTTAGTTTTTCAATGAAATACTACGTGCAACTTAGGTTTTTCAAGGTGGAGATAGGCTCTGTTTGTTAGCACAGGTCTATTCAGCTGATTTGAAAAACATAAGTGCCACTCTAAAGAAAATGATCTATGTTAGATGTGCCACTGCTAGCACATGGTTTCACAGTGACAACTGTGTTAGTTTTGAAAGGAATACTTCCTGCAAACCTGAGTTTACTATGTGTAGAAGGCTCATTTGTGCCAATTTGGCCTATTCACCTGAGTAGAAAAAACACATCTAACATTCCAAGGAAAACCATGTGTGATAGAAACTGCAGCATCTAGACGGTGGTTTCCCTGTGAGAATTCAGTTATTTTTTGAAATTAATCCTTCCTGAAAAGTTTGTTTTTCAGGATGCACTTAGGCTCTTTTGGATCCTAAGAAGACTATTTAGCAGAGTTGAAGAAACACATGTACCTGTCGACATAAAACCATTGGTGTTAGACCCAGGAACAAATCGCACATTATTTTGCTGTGAGAATTGTTCTGGTTTTTGTAAGGAATACTTCCTGCATATCAGAATTTACAAGGTGGAGAAAGGCTCATTTTCTTCGAAGTTGCCCTCTTCAGCTAAGTTGAGGAAACCCATGAACCTCAGGATAGAAAACAATCTGTGTTACAAGCAGGAGCATCTAGCACATTGTTTGTTGTGAGAAACAGTTGGATTTCTGACGAGATACTTTCAGCAACGTAGGTTTCTCAGGGCGGAGATAGGTTCCATTTTTTCCAAAAGGCCTACTCAGCTGAGTTGAAGAAACTCATGCATCTTTCAAATGAAAATCATTTGTGTTAGAAACATGAGTATGTACCACTTTGGTTCCCTTTGAGAACTCTTATTGTTCTTGGAAGGAATACTATCTGGAACTCAGGTTACTCAAGATGGAGATAGGCTCACTGTGTTCCAAATAGGCCTATTCCTCAGAGTTGCAGAAACACATACATCTCTAGAAATAAACCATGTGTGTTAGAAACAGGAGCACCTATCACTTTGTTTCCCTATGAGAATTGTGTTAGTTATTGAAAGGAATACTTCCTGCAACTTAGAGTTTTCAAGCTGGCTATTCCTGCTTTTTGTGCTAAACAAACCTACTGAGCGGTATGGAAGAAAACCATGTATCTCTCAAAAACAAAAGCTCTACAAAACATGCAGGAATATCTAGCAAATTACTTCGTGCAGAGAACTGAGTTAGTTTTTGAAATTAATACTTCCTGCAAATTGGTTCTTGATGGGAGAAATAGGCTCTGTGTGGCGAAATTATGCCTATTCCACTGACTTGAAGATATCCATGTACTTCTGTAATGAAAATCATCTGACCGGGGAGCGGGATAGCCTAGCACATTGTTCTCCTGTGGGAATTGAGTTTGTTTTGGGAAGGATTCTCAGGCAAATTAGGTGTTTCATTGAGGAGATAGCCTCTCTGTATTCCAAACAGGACTTCAGCTGTGTAGAAGAACCAACCACATGTATCTTTTGAGAGAAAACCATTTGTGTTTGAAACACAAGAATCTAGCACATTGTTTCCCGATGAGAACTGAGTTTGGTTTTGGAATGAATACTCCCTGCAACTAAGGTTTTTCAAGGAGGTGATAGGCTATTTTTCTTCCAAAGAGTCCAATTCAGCTAAGATGAGGAAACTCATGTTGCACTGCAAGGACAAACAACTATGTTAGAAGCTCTAGCATCTAGCACAATGCTTACCTGAGAGAATTGAGGTTGTGTTAGAAAGGAATACCTCCTGCAAATCACAATTTGCATGGTGGAGGAAGGCTCATTTTGTTCGAAATAGGACTATTCCCCTAAGTTGAAGGAATTCATATATCTCTTGAAAGAAAACCACTGCGTGAGAAGGAGGAACATCTAGCACCTTCTTTCACTGTGAGAACTGAGTTAGTTTTGAAATGGGATATGGCCTGTCACATAGGTTTTTTCAGGTGGAGATAGGCTCTCTTCCTTGCAAAAGGCCTATTCAGTTCAGTTCAAGATACACATGTATCTCTCGAAATAAAACCATCTGAGTTAGAAAGGGGAGCATTGAGCACCTTCTGTCCAAGTGAGAATTCACTGAGTTTTGGAAATTCTTCCTGCAAGTGAAGCTTTTCAAGGTGGAGAAAGGCTTTCTTTGTTCCAATTAGGCCTATTCAAGCCTTGCGGAGGAAATACATGTATGTCTTGAAAGTAAGCCATCTGTCTTAGAAGCAAAAGCATGTGGCACGTTGTTTTTCTGTGAGAACTGAGTCAGCCTTTCATAAGGAATACTTATGTCAATGTTTGATTTTCAAGGTGGAGATATGCTCTCTTTGTTCCAAATAGGACTATTCTGTTGAGTTGGGGAAACGTGTATGTCTTTTGAATGTATGCTATTTGTTTTAGAAGCAGGAGCACGTACCACATTGGTTCCCTGCGTAAATTGAGTTAATTTTTTAAAGGAATACTACCTGCAACTGAGGTTTTTCATGGTGGAGATAAGCTCTGCCTGTTCCCAATAGGCTCCCTCAGCTGAATTAAAGAAACACAGCTATGTCTTGAAAGAAAACCATTTTTGTCAGAAGCAGGAGAATCCAGCACATTATATCCCTGTGAGAATTGAAGTCGGGTCTGTATGGACTACATCTGCATCTTAGGGTTTACAAGGTGGACTTGGGTGCCCTTTTGTCCAAATCGGCCTATTCATGTGACTTGAAAAACATATGTATCTCCCGAAAGAAAATCATCTCTGGTAGAATCAGGAGCATAAGATATCTTGTTTCCTATGAGAAATCACTTTCCTTTATGAGAAACACAACTTCCTGCAACTTACGTTTTTTGAAGCTGGCGATATTCACTTTCTGTTCCAAGTAGACCTCTTCTGTGGAGTTGAAGAAATACCTGTATTTCTGGGTAGAAAACAATATGTCTGAGAAGGAGGAGCTTCTAGCACATTGGTTTCCTGTGAGAATTGATTTCGTTTTGGAAGGAATACTTCCAGCATTTTATGTGTTTCAAGGTGGAGATACGCTGTCTGTGTTCCTTAAAGCTTACACTACTGAGTTGTAGAAAGAAATGTATCTTTCGAACAGAACCATTTTGTCATAGAAGCAGGAGCATCTACCCCATTGGTCCCCTGTGAGAATGGCTTAGTTTTTGAAAGGGATGCTACCTGCAACTTAGGATTTTCCACGTGGACATAGGCCAACTGACCTCAATTGAAGAAAACCATGTGTCTCTTGAAGAAAACCAGCTGTGATATAAGCAGGAGCATCTAACACATTATTTTTCTGGGAGATTGAGTTCTTATTTCAGTGGAATACATCCTACAATGTAGGTTTTTCAAGGTGGATATAGGCTCTCGATGTTCCAAATAGGTCTATTTAGCAGAATTACAGAAAGAGAGGCATCCCTTCAACGAAAACTATCAATGATAGAAGCAGGAACATCTAGCACATGGTTTTCCAGTAAGAATTGGGTAGCTTTTTAAAGAAAAAATTCCTGCATATCAGAGTATTCAAGGTGGAGGAAGGCTCGTTCTGTTCCCAATAGGTCCCTTTAGACATGCTGAATAAACACATATGTCATTCAAAAGAAAACCATCTGTATTTAAAAGCAGAAGCATCAAGCACATTGTTTCCTTGTGAGAATTAAGTCAGTTTCTGAAATGAATATTGTCTGTAACTTACGTGTTTCAATTTGAAGGTAGGCTCTCTTTGTTTCAAATAGGCGTATTCAGCAGAGTTGAAGAAACACATGGAACTTTCAAAAGAAAACCATTCGTGTTATCAGCAAGCACATTGAGGACTTTCTTTGCTGTGAGAATTGCCTTAGTTTTTCAATGAAATACTACGTGCAACTTAGGTTTTTCAAGGTGGAGATAGGCTCTGTTTGTTAGCACAGGTCTATTCAGCTGATTTGAAAAACATAAGTGCCACTCTAAAGAAAATGATCTATGTTAGATGTGCCACTGCTAGCACATGGTTTCACAGTGACAACTGTGTTAGTTTTGAAAGGAATACTTCCTGCAAACCTGAGTTTACTATGTGTAGAAGGCTCATTTGTGCCAATTTGGCCTATTCACCTGAGTAGAAAAAACACATCTAACATTCCAAGGAAAACCATGTGTGATAGAAACTGCAGCATCTAGACGGTGGTTTCCCTGTGAGAATTCCGTTATTTTTTGAAATTAATCCTTCCTGAAAAGTTTGTTTTTCAGGATGCACTTAGGCTCTTTTGGATCCTAAGAAGACTATTTAGCAGAGTTGAAGAAACACATGTACCTGTCAACATAAAACCATTGGTGTTAGACCCAGGAACAAATCGCACATTATTTTGCTGTGAGAATTGTTCTGGTTTTTGTAAGGAATACTTCCTGCATATCAGAATTTACAAGGTGGAGAAAGGCTCATTTTCTTCGAAGTTGCCCTCTTCAGCTAAGTTGAGGAAACCCATGAACCTCAGGATAGAAAACAATCTGTGTTACAAGCAGGAGCATCTAGCACATTGTTTGTTGTGAGAAACAGTTGGATTTCTGACGAGATACTTTCAGCAACGTAGGTTTCTCAGGGCGGAGATAGGTTCCATTTTTTCCAAAAGGCCTACTCAGCTGAGTTGAAGAAACTCATGCATCTTTCAAATGAAAATCATTTGTGTTAGAAACATGAGTATGTACCACTTTGGTTCCCTTTGAGAACTCTTATTGTTCTTGGAAGGAATACTATCTGGAACTCAGGTTACTCAAGATGGAGATAGGCTCACTGTGTTCCAAATAGGCCTATTCCTCAGAGTTGCAGAAACACATACATCTCTCGAAATAAACCATGTGTGTTAGAAACAGGAGCACCTATCACTTTGTTTCCCTATGAGAATTGTGTTAGTTATTGAAAGGAATACTTCCTGCAACTTAGAGTTTTCAAGCTGGCTATTCCTGCTTTTTGTGCTAAACAAACCTACTGAGCGGTATGGAAGAAAACCATGTATCTCTCAAAAACAAAAGCTCTACAAAACATGCAGGAATATCTAGCAAATTACTTCGTGCAGAGAACTGAGTTAGTTTTTGAAATTAATACTTCCTGGAAATTGGTTCTTGATGGGAGAAATAGGCTCTGTGTGGCGAAATTATGCCTATTCCACTGACTTGAAGATATCCATGTACTTCTGTAATGAAAATCATCTGACTGGGGAGCGGGATAGCCTAGCACATTGTTCTCCTGTGGGAATTGAGTTTGTTTTGGGAAGGATTCTCAGGCAAATTAGGTGTTTCATTCAGGAGATAGCCTCTCTGTATTCCAAACAGGACTTCAGCTGTGTAGAAGAACCAACCACATGTATCTTTTGAGAGAAAACCATTTGTGTTTGAAACACAAGAATCTAGCACATTGTTTCCCGATGAGAACTGAGTTTGGTTTTGGAATGAATACTCCCTGCAACTAAGGTTTTTCAAGGAGGTGATAGGCTATTTTTCTTCCAAAGAGTCCAATTCAGCTAAGATGAGGAAACTCATGTTGCACTGCAAGGACAAACAACTATGTTAGAAGCTCTAGCATCTAGCACAATGCTTACCTGAGAGAATTGAGTTTGTGTTAGAAAGGAATACCTCCTGCAAATCACAATTTGCATGGTGGAGGAAGGCTCATTTTGTTCGGAATAGGACTATTCCCCTAAGTTGAAGGAATTCATATATCTCTTGAAAGAAAACCACTGCGTGAGAAGTAGGAACATCTACCACCTTCTTTCACTGTGAGAACTGAGTTAGTTTTGAAATGGGATATGGCCTGTCACATAGGTTTTTTCAGGTGGAGAAAGGCTCTCTTCCTTGCAAAAGGCCTATTCGGTTGAGTTCAAGATACACATGTATCTCTCGAAATAAAACCATCTGAGTTAGAAAGGGGAGCATTGAGCACCTTCTGTCCAAGTGAGAATTCACTGAGTTTTGGAAATTCTTCCTGCAAGTGAAGCTTTTCAAGGTGGAGAAAGGCTTTCTTTGTTCCAATTAGGCCTATTCAAGCCTTGCGGAGGAAATACATGTATGTCTTGAAAGTAAGCCATCTGTCTTAGAAGCAAAAGCATGTGGCACGTTGTTTTTCTGTGAGAACTGAGTCAGCCTTTCATAAGGAATACTCACGTCAATGTTTGATTTTCAAGGTGGAGATATGCTCTCTTTGTTCCAAATAGGACTATTCTGTTGAGTTGGGGAAACGTGTATGTCTTTTGAATGTATGCTATTTGTTTTAGAAGCAGGAGCACGTACCACATTGGTTCCCTGCGTAAATTGAGTTAATTTTTTAAAGGAATACTACCTGCAACTGAGGTTTTTCATGGTGGAGATAAGCTCTGCCTGTTCCCAATAGGCTCCCTCAGCTGAATTAAAGAAACACAGCTATGTCTTGAAAGAAAACCATTTTTGTCAGAAGCAGGAGAATCCAGCACATTATATCCCTGTGAGAATTGAAGTCGGGTCTGTATGGACTACATCTGCATCTTAGGGTTTACAAGGTGGACTTGGGTGCCCTTTTGTCCAAATCGGCCTATTCATGTGACTTGAAAAACACATGTATCTCCCGAAAGAAAATCATCTCTGGTAGAATCAGGAGCATAAGATACCTTGTCTCCTATGAGAAATCACTTTGCTTTATGAGAAACACAACTTCCTGCAACTTACGTTTTTTGAAGCTGGGGATATTCACTTTCTGTTCCAAGTAGACCTCTTCTGTGGAGTTGAAGAAATACCTGTATTTCTGGGTAGAAAACAATATGTCTGAGAAGCAGGAGCTTCTAGCACATTAGTTTCCTGTGAGAATTGAGCTCGTTTTGGAAGGAATACTTCCAGCATTTTATGTGTTTCAAGGTGGAGATACGCTGTCTGTGTTCCTTAAAGCTTACACTACTGAGTTGTAGAAAGAAATGTATCTTTCGAACAGAACCATTTTGTCATAGAAGCAGGAGCATCTACCCCATTGGTCCCCTGTGAGAATGGCTTAGTTTTTGAAAGGGATGCTACCTGCAACTTAGGATTTTCCACGTGGACATAGGCCAACTGACCTCAATTGAAGAAAACCATGTGTCTCTTGAAGAAAACCAGCTGTGATATAAGCAGGAGCATCTAACACATTATTTTTCTGGGAGATTGAGTTCTTTTTTCAATGGAATACATCCTACAATGTAGGTTTTTCAAGGTGGATATAGGCTCTCGATGTTCCAAATAGGTCTATTTAGCAGAATTACAGAAAGAGAGGTATCCCTTCAACGAAAACTATCAATGATAGAAGCAGGAACATCTAGCACATGGTTTTCCAGTAAGAATTGGGTAGCTTTTTAAAGAAAAAATTCCTGCATATCAGAGTATTCAAGGTGGAGGAAGGCTCGTTCTGTTCCCAATAGGTCCCTTTAGACATGCTGAATAAACACATATGTCATTCAAAAGAAAACCATCTGTATTTAAAAGCAGAAGCATCAAGCACATTGTTTCCTTGTGAGAATTAAGTCAGTTTCTGAAATGAATATTGTCTGTAACTTACGTGTTTCAATTTGAAGGTAGGCTCTCTTTGTTTCAAATAGGCGTATTCAGCAGAGTTGAAGAAACACATGGAACTTTCAAAAGAAAACCATTCGTGTTATCAGCAAGCACATTGAGGACTTTCTTTGCTGTGAGAATTGCCTTAGTTTTTCAATGAAATACTACGTGCAACTTAGGTTTTTCAAGGTGGAGATAGGCTCTGTTTGTTAGCACAGGTCTATTCGGCTGATTTGAAAAACATAAGTGCCACTCTAAAGAAAATGATCTATGTTAGATGTGCCACTGCTAGCACATGGTTTCACAGTGACAACTGTGTTAGTTTTGAAAGGAATACTTCCTGCAAACCTGAGTTTACTATGTGTAGAAGGCTCATTTGTGCCAATTTGGCCTATTCACCTGAGTAGAAAAAACACATCTAACATTCCAAGGAAAACCATGTGTGATAGAAACTGCAGCATCTAGACGGTGGTTTCCCTGTGAGAATTCAGTTATTTTTTGAAATTAATCCTTCCTGAAAAGTTTGTTTTTCAGGATGCACTTAGGCTCTTTTGGATCCTAAGAAGACTATTTAGCAGAGTTGAAGAAACACATGTACCTGTCGACATAAAACCATTGGTGTTAGACCCAGGAACAAATCGCACATTATTTTGCTGTGAGAATTGTTCTGGTTTTTGTAAGGAATACTTCCTGCATATCAGAATTTACAAGGTGGAGAAAGGCTCATTTTCTTCGAAGTTGCCCTCTTCAGCTAAGTTGAGGAAACCCATGAACCTCAGGATAGAAAACAATCTGTGTTACAAGCAGGAGCATCTAGCACATTGTTTGTTGTGAGAAACAGTTGGATTTCTGACGAGATACTTTCAGCAACGTAGGTTTCTCAGGGCGGAGATAGGTTCCATTTTTTCCAAAAGGCCTACTCAGCTGAGTTGAAGAAACTCATGCATCTTTCAAATGAAAATCATTTGTGTTAGAAACATGAGTATGTACCACTTTGGTTCCCTTTGAGAACTCTTATTGTTCTTGGAAGGAATACTATCTGGAACTCAGGTTACTCAAGATGGAGATAGGCTCACTGTGTTCCAAATAGGCCTATTCCTCAGAGTTGCAGAAACACATACATCTCTAGAAATAAACCATGTGTGTTAGAAACAGGAGCACCTATCACTTTGTTTCCCTATGAGAATTGTGTTAGTTATTGAAAGGAATACTTCCTGCAACTTAGAGTTTTCAAGCTGGCTATTCCTGCTTTCTGTGCTAAACAAACCTACTGAGCGGTATGGAAGAAAACCATGTATCTCTCAAAAACAAAAGCTCTACAAAACATGCAGGAATATCTAGCAAATTACTTCGTGCAGAGAACTGACTTAGTTTTTGAAATTAATACTTCCTGGAAATTGGTTCTTGATGGGAGAAATAGGCTCTGTGTGGCGAAATTATGCCTATTCCACTGACTTGAAGATATCCATGTACTTCTGTAATGAAAATCATCTGACTGGGGAGCAGGATAGCCTAGCACATTGTTCTCCTGTGGGAATTGAGTTTGTTTTGGGAAGGATTCTCAGGCAAATTAGGTGTTTCATTGAGGAGATAGCCTCTCTGTATTCCAAACAGGACTTCAGCTGTGTAGAAGAACCAACCACATGTATCTTTTGAGAGAAAACCATTTGTGTTTGAAACACAAGAATCTAGCACATTGTTTCCCGATGAGAACTGAGTTTGGTTTTGGAATGAATACTCCCTGCAACTAAGGTTTTTCAAGGAGGTGATAGGCTATTTTTCTTCCAAAGAGTCCAATTCAGCTAAGATGAGGAAACTCATGTTGCACTGCAAGGACAAACAACTATGTTAGAAGCTCTAGCATCTAGCACAATGCTTACCTGAGAGAATTGAGGTTGTGTTAGAAAGGAATACCTCCTGCAAATCACAATTTGCATGGTGGAGGAAGGCTCATTTTGTTCGAAATAGGACTATTCCCCTAAGTTGAAGGAATTCATATATCTCTTGAAAGAAAACCACTGCGTGAGAAGGAGGAACATCTAGCACCTTCTTTCACTGTGAGAACTGAGTTAGTTTTGAAATGGGATATGGCCTGTCACATAGGTTTTTTCAGGTGGAGATAGGCTCTCTTCCTTGCAAAAGGCCTATTCAGTTCAGTTCAAGATACACATGTATCTCTCGAAATAAAACCATCTGAGTTAGAAAGGGGAGCATTGAGCACCTTCTGTCCAAGTGAGAATTCACTGAGTTTTGGAAATTCTTCCTGCAAGTGAAGCTTTTCAAGGTGGAGAAAGGCTTTCTTTGTTCCAATTAGGCCTATTCAAGCCTTGCGGAGGAAATACATGTATGTCTTGAAAGTAAGCCATCTGTCTTAGAAGCAAAAGCATGTGGCACGTTGTTTTTCTGTGAGAACTGAGTCAGCCTTTCATAAGGAATACTTATGTCAATGTTTGATTTTCAAGGTGGAGATATGCTCTCTTTGTTCCAAATAGGACTATTCTGTTGAGTTGGGGAAACGTGTATGTCTTTTGAATGTATGCTATTTGTTTTAGAAGCAGGAGCACGTACCACATTGGTTCCCTGCGTAAATTGAGTTAATTTTTTAAAGGAATACTACCTGCAACTGAGGTTTTTCATGGTGGAGATAAGCTCTGCCTGTTCCCAATAGGCTCCCTCAGCTGAATTAAAGAAACACAGCTATGTCTTGAAAGAAAACAATTTTTGTCAGAAGCAGGAGAATCCAGCACATTATATCCCTGTGAGAATTGAAGTCGGGTCTGTATGGACTACATCTGCATCTTAGGGTTTACAAGGTGGACTTGGGTGCCCTTTTGTCCAAATCGGCCTATTCATGTGACTTGAAAAACACATGTATCTCCCGAAAGAAAATCATCTCTGGTAGAATCAGGAGCATAAGATATCTTGTTTCCTATGAGAAATCACTTTCCTTTATGAGAAACACAACTTCCTGCAACTTACGTTTTTTGAAGCTGGGGATATTCACTTTCTGTTCCAAGTAGACCTCTTCTGTGGAGTTGAAGAAATACCTGTATTTCTGGGTAGAAAACAATATGTCTGAGAAGGAGGAGCTTCTAGCACATTGGTTTCCTGTGAGAATTGAGTTCGTTTTGGAAGGAATACTTCCAGCATTTTATGTGTTTCAAGGTGGAGATACGCTGTCTGTGTTCCTTAAAGCTTACACTACTGAGTTGTAGAAAGAAATGTATCTTTCGAACAGAACCATTTTGTCATAGAAGCAGGAGCATCTACCCCATTGGTCCCCTGTGAGAATGGCTTAGTTTTTGAAAGGGATGCTACCTGCAACTTAGGATTTTCCACGTGGACATAGGCCAACTGACCTCAATTGAAGAAAACCATGTGTCTCTTGAAGAAAACCAGCTGTGATATAAGCAGGAGCATCTAACACATTATTTTTCTGGGAGATTGAGTTCTTATTTCAGTGGAATACATCCTACAATGTAGGTTTTTCAAGGTGGATATAGGCTCTCGATGTTCCAAATAGGTCTATTTAGCAGAATTACAGAAAGAGAGGTATCCCTTCAACGAAAACTATCAATGATAGAAGCAGGAACATCTAGCACATGGTTTTCCAGTAAGAATTGGGTAGCTTTTTAAAGAAAAAATTCCTGCATATCAGAGTATTCAAGGTGGAGGAAGGCTCGTTCTGTTCCCAATAGGTCCCTTTAGACATGCTGAATAAACACATATGTCATTCAAAAGAAAACCATCTGTATTTAAAAGCAGAAGCATCAAGCACATTGTTTCCTTGTGAGAATTAAGTCAGTTTCTGAAATGAATATTGTCTGTAACTTACGTGTTTCAATTTGAAGGTAGGCTCTCTTTGTTTCAAATAGGCGTATTCAGCAGAGTTGAAGAAACACATGGAACTTTAAAAGAAAACCATTCGTGTTATCAGCAAGCACATTGAGGACTTTCTTTGCTGTGAGAATTGCCTTAGTTTTTCAATGAAATACTACGTGCAACTTAGGTTTTTCAAGGTGGAGATAGGCTCTGTTTGTTAGCACAGGTCTATTCAGCTGATTTGAAAAACATAAGTGCCACTCTAAAGAAAATGATCTATGTTAGATGTGCCACTGCTAGCACATGGTTTCACAGTGACAACTGTGTTAGTTTTGAAAGGAATACTTCCTGCAAACCTGAGTTTACTATGTGTAGAAGGCTCATTTGTGCCAATTTGGCCTATTCACCTGAGTAGAAAAAACACATCTAACATTCCAAGGAAAACCATGTGTGATAGAAACTGCAGCATCTAGACGGTGGTTTCCCTGTGAGAATTCAGTTATTTTTTGAAATTAATCCTTCCTGAAAAGTTTGTTTTTCAGGATGCACTTAGGCTCTTTTGGATCCTAAGAAGACTATTTAGCAGAGTTGAAGAAACACATGTACCTGTCGACATAAAACCATTGGTGTTAGACCCAGGAACAAATCGCACATTATTTTGCTGTGAGAATTGTTCTGGTTTTTGTAAGGAATACTTCCTGCATATCAGAATTTACAAGGTGGAGAAAGGCTCATTTTCTTCGAAGTTGCCCTCTTCAGCTAAGTTGAGGAAACCCATGAACCTCAGGATAGAAAACAATCTGTGTTACAAGCAGGAGCATCTAGCACATTGTTTGTTGTGAGAAACAGTTGGATTTCTGACGAGATACTTTCAGCAACGTAGGTTTCTCAGGGCGGAGATAGGTTCCATTTTTTCCAAAAGGCCTACTCAGCTGAGTTGAAGAAACTCATGCATCTTTCAAATGAAAATCATTTGTGTTAGAAACATGAGTATGTACCACTTTGGTTCCCTTTGAGAACTCTTATTGTTCTTGGAAGGAATACTATCTGGAACTCAGGTTACTCAAGATGGAGATAGGCTCACTGTGTTCCAAATAGGCCTATTCCTCAGAGTTGCAGAAACACATACATCTCTCGAAATAAACCATGTGTGTTAGAAACAGGAGCACCTATCACTTTGTTTCCCTATGAGAATTGTGTTAGTTATTGAAAGGAATACTTCCTGCAACTTAGAGTTTTCAAGCTGGCTATTCCTGCTTTTTGTGCTAAACAAACCTACTGAGCGGTATGGAAGAAAACCATGTATCTCTCAAAAACAAAAGCTCTACAAAACATGCAGGAATATCTAGCAAATTACTTCGTGCAGAGAACTGAGTTAGTTTTTGAAATTAATACTTCCTGGAAATTGGTTCTTGATGGGAGAAATAGGCTCTGTGTGGCGAAATTATGCCTATTCCACTGACTTGAAGATATCCATGTACTTCTGTAATGAAAATCATCTGACTGGGGAGCGGGATAGCCTAGCACATTGTTCTCCTGTGGGAATTGAGTTTGTTTTGGGAAGGATTCTCAGGCAAATTAGGTGTTTCATTGAGGAGATAGCCTCTCTGTATTCCAAACACTACTTCAGCTGTGTAGAAGAACCAACCACATGTATCTTTTGAGAGAAAACCATTTGTGTTTGAAACACAAGAATCTAGCACATTGTTTCCCAATGAGAACTGAGTTTGGTTTTGGAATGAATACTCCCTGCAACTAAGGTTTTTCAAGGAGGTGATAGGCTATTTTTCTTCCAAAGAGTCCAATTCAGCTAAGATGAGGAAACTCATGTTGCACTGCAAGGACAAACAACTATGTTAGAAGCTCTAGCATCTAGCACAATGCTTACCTGAGAGAATTGAGGTTGTGTTAGAAAGGAATACCTCCTGCAAATCACAATTTGCATGGTGGAGGAAGGCTCATTTTGTTCGAAATAGGACTATTCCCCTAAGTTGAAGGAATTCATATATCTCTTGAAAGAAAACCACTGCGTGAGAAGGAGGAACATCTAGGACCTTCTTTCACTGTGAGAACTGAGTTAGTTTTGAAATGGGATATGGCCTGTCACATAGGTTTTTTCAGGTGGAGAAAGGCTCTCTTCCTTGCAAACGGCCTATTCGGTTGAGTTCAAGATACACATGTATCTCTCGAAATAAAACCATCTGAGTTAGAAAGGGGAGCATTGAGCACCTTCTGTCCAAGTGAGAATTCACTGAGTTTTGGAAATTCTTCCTGCAAGTGAAGCTTTTCAAGGTGGAGAAAGGCTTTCTTTGTTCCAATTAGGCCTATTCAAGCCTTGCGGAGGAAATACATGTATGTCTTGAAAGTAAGCCATCTGTCTTAGAAGCAAAAGCATGTGGCACGTTGTTTTTCTGTGAGAACTGAGTCAGCCTTTCATAAGGAATACTCATGTCAATGTTTGATTTTCAAGGTGGAGATATGCTCTCTTTGTTCCAAATAGGACTATTCTGTTGAGTTGGGGAAACGTGTATGTCTTTTGAATGTATGCTATTTGTTTTAGAAGCAGGAGCACGTACCACATTGGTTCCCTGCGTAAATTGAGTTAATTTTTTAAAGGAATACTACCTGCAACTGAGGTTTTTCATGGTGGAGATAAGCTCTGCCTGTTCCCAATAGGCTCCCTCAGCTGAATTAAAGAAACACAGGTATGTCTTGAAGGAAAACCATTTTTGTCAGAAGCAGGAGAATCCAGCACATTTTATCCCTGTGAGAATTGAAGTCGGGTCTGTATGGACTACATCTGCATCTTAGGGTTTACAAGGTGGACTTGGGTGCCCTTTTGTCCAAATCGGCCTATTCATGTGACTTGAAAAACACATGTATCTCCCGAAAGAAAATCATCTCTGGTAGAATCAGGAGCATAAGATATCTTGTTTCCTATGAGAAATCACTTTGCTTTATGAGAAACACAACTTCCTGCAACTTACGTTTTTTGAAGCTGGGGATATTCACTTTCTGTTCCAAGTAGACCTCTTCTGTGGAGTTGAAGAAATACCTGTATTTCTGGGTAGAAAACAATATGTCTGAGAAGGAGGAGCTTCTAGCACATTGGTTTCCTGTGAGAATTGAGTTCGTTTTGGAAGGAATACTTCCAGCATTTTATGTGTTTCAAGGTGGAGATACGCTGTCTGTGTTCCTTAAAGCTTACACTACTGAGTTGTAGAAAGAAATGTATCTTTCGAACAGAACCATTTTGTCATAGAAGCAGGAGCATCTACCCCATTGTTCCCCTGTGAGAATGGCTTAGTTTTTGAAAGGGTTGCTACCTGCAACTTAGGATTTTCCACGTGGACATAGGCCAACTGACCTCAATTGAAGAAAACCATGTGTCTCTTGAAGAAAACCAGCTGTGATATAAGCAGGAGCATCTAACACATTATTTTTCTGGGAGATTGAGTTCTTTTTTCAATGGAATACATCCTACAATGTAGGTTTTTCAAGGTGGATATAGGCTGTCGATGTTCCAAATAGGTCTATTTAGCAGAATTACAGAAAGAGAGGTATCCCTTCAACGAAAACTGTCAATGATAGAAGCAGGAACATCTAGCACATGGTTGTCCAGTAAGAATTGGGTAGCTTTTTAAAGAAAAAATTCCTGCATATCAGAGTATTCAAGGTGGAGGAAGGCTCGTTCTGTTCCCAATAGGTCCCTTTAGACATGCTGAATAAACACATATGTCATTCAAAAGAAAACCATCTGTATTTAAAAGCAGAAGCATCAAGCACATTGTTTCCTTGTGAGAATTAAGTCAGTTTCTGAAATGAATATTGTCTGTAACTTACGTGTTTCAATTTGAAGGTAGGCTCTCTTTGTTTCAAATAGGCGTATTCAGCAGAGTTGAAGAAACACATGGAACTTTCAAAAGAAAACCATTCGTGTTATCAGCAAGCACATTGAGGACTTTCTTTGCTGTGAGAATTGCCTTAGTTTTTCAATGAAATACTACGTGCAACTTAGGTTTTTCAAGGTGGAGATAGGCTCTGTTTGTTAGCACAGGTCTATTCGGCTGATTTGAAAAACATAAGTGCCACTCTAAAGAAAATGATCTATGTTAGATGTGCCACTGCTAGCACATGGTTTCACAGTGACAACTGTGTTAGTTTTGAAAGGAATACTTCCTGCAAACCTGAGTTTACTATGTGTAGAAGGCTCATTTGTGCCAATTTGGCCTATTCACCTGAGTAGAAAAAACACATCTAACATTCCAAGGAAAACCATGTGTGATAGAAACTGCAGCATCTAGACGGTGGTTTCCCTGTGAGAATTCAGTTATTTTTTGAAATTAATCCTTCCTGAAAAGTTTGTTTTTCAGGATGCACTTAGGCTCTTTTGGATCCTAAGAAGACTATTTAGCAGAGTTGAAGAAACACATGTACCTGTCGACATAAAACCATTGGTGTTAGACCCAGGAACAAATCGCACATTATTTTGCTGTGAGAATTGTTCTGGTTTTTGTAAGGAATACTTCCTGCATATCAGAATTTACAAGGTGGAGAAAGGCTCATTTTCTTCGAAGTTGCCCTCTTCAGCTAAGTTGAGGAAACCCATGAACCTCAGGATAGAAAACAATCTGTGTTACAAGCAGGAGCATCTAGCACATTGTTTGTTGTGAGAAACAGTTGGATTTCTGACGAGATACTTTCAGCAACGTAGGTTTCTCAGGGCGGAGATAGGTTCCATTTTTTCCAAAAGGCCTACTCAGCTGAGTTGAAGAAACTCATGCATCTTTCAAATGAAAATCATTTGTGTTAGAAACATGAGTATGTACCACTTTGGTTCCCTTTGAGAACTCTTATTGTTCTTGGAAGGAATACTATCTGGAACTCAGGTTACTCAAGATGGAGATAGGCTCACTGTGTTCCAAATAGGCCTATTCCTCAGAGTTGCAGAAACACATACATCTCTAGAAATAAACCATGTGTGTTAGAAACAGGAGCACCTATCACTTTGTTTCCCTATGAGAATTGTGTTAGTTATTGAAAGGAATACTTCCTGCAACTTAGAGTTTTCAAGCTGGCTATTCCTGCTTTCTGTGCTAAACAAACCTACTGAGCGGTATGGAAGAAAACCATGTATCTCTCAAAAACAAAAGCTCTACAAAACATGCAGGAATATCTAGCAAATTACTTCGTGCAGAGAACTGACTTAGTTTTTGAAATTAATACTTCCTGGAAATTGGTTCTTGATGGGAGAAATAGGCTCTGTGTGGCGAAATTATGCCTATTCCACTGACTTGAAGATATCCATGTACTTCTGTAATGAAAATCATCTGACTGGGGAGCAGGATAGCCTAGCACATTGTTCTCCTGTGGGAATTGAGTTTGTTTTGGGAAGGATTCTCAGGCAAATTAGGTGTTTCATTGAGGAGATAGCCTCTCTGTATTCCAAACAGGACTTCAGCTGTGTAGAAGAACCAACCACATGTATCTTTTGAGAGAAAACCATTTGTGTTTGAAACACAAGAATCTAGCACATTGTTTCCCGATGAGAACTGAGTTTGGTTTTGGAATGAATACTCCCTGCAACTAAGGTTTTTCAAGGAGGTGATAGGCTATTTTTCTTCCAAAGAGTCCAATTCAGCTAAGATGAGGAAACTCATGTTGCACTGCAAGGACAAACAACTATGTTAGAAGCTCTAGCATCTAGCACAATGCTTACCTGAGAGAATTGAGGTTGTGTTAGAAAGGAATACCTCCTGCAAATCACAATTTGCATGGTGGAGGAAGGCTCATTTTGTTCGAAATAGGACTATTCCCCTAAGTTGAAGGAATTCATATATCTCTTGAAAGAAAACCACTGCGTGAGAAGGAGGAACATCTAGCACCTTCTTTCACTGTGAGAACTGAGTTAGTTTTGAAATGGGATATGGCCTGTCACATAGGTTTTTTCAGGTGGAGATAGGCTCTCTTCCTTGCAAAAGGCCTATTCAGTTCAGTTCAAGATACACATGTATCTCTCGAAATAAAACCATCTGAGTTAGAAAGGGGAGCATTGAGCACCTTCTGTCCAAGTGAGAATTCACTGAGTTTTGGAAATTCTTCCTGCAAGTGAAGCTTTTCAAGGTGGAGAAAGGCTTTCTTTGTTCCAATTAGGCCTATTCAAGCCTTGCGGAGGAAATACATGTATGTCTTGAAAGTAAGCCATCTGTCTTAGAAGCAAAAGCATGTGGCACGTTGTTTTTCTGTGAGAACTGAGTCAGCCTTTCATAAGGAATACTTATGTCAATGTTTGATTTTCAAGGTGGAGATATGCTCTCTTTGTTCCAAATAGGACTATTCTGTTGAGTTGGGGAAACGTGTATGTCTTTTGAATGTATGCTATTTGTTTTAGAAGCAGGAGCACGTACCACATTGGTTCCCTGCGTAAATTGAGTTAATTTTTTAAAGGAATACTACCTGCAACTGAGGTTTTTCATGGTGGAGATAAGCTCTGCCTGTTCCCAATAGGCTCCCTCAGCTGAATTAAAGAAACACAGCTATGTCTTGAAAGAAAACAATTTTTGTCAGAAGCAGGAGAATCCAGCACATTATATCCCTGTGAGAATTGAAGTCGGGTCTGTATGGACTACATCTGCATCTTAGGGTTTACAAGGTGGACTTGGGTGCCCTTTTGTCCAAATCGGCCTATTCATGTGACTTGAAAAACACATGTATCTCCCGAAAGAAAATCATCTCTGGTAGAATCAGGAGCATAAGATATCTTGTTTCCTATGAGAAATCACTTTCCTTTATGAGAAACACAACTTCCTGCAACTTACGTTTTTTGAAGCTGGGGATATTCACTTTCTGTTCCAAGTAGACCTCTTCTGTGGAGTTGAAGAAATACCTGTATTTCTGGGTAGAAAACAATATGTCTGAGAAGGAGGAGCTTCTAGCACATTGGTTTCCTGTGAGAATTGAGTTCGTTTTGGAAGGAATACTTCCAGCATTTTATGTGTTTCAAGGTGGAGATACGCTGTCTGTGTTCCTTAAAGCTTACACTACTGAGTTGTAGAAAGAAATGTATCTTTCGAACAGAACCATTTTGTCATAGAAGCAGGAGCATCTACCCCATTGGTCCCCTGTGAGAATGGCTTAGTTTTTGAAAGGGATGCTACCTGCAACTTAGGATTTTCCACGTGGACATAGGCCAACTGACCTCAATTGAAGAAAACCATGTGTCTCTTGAAGAAAACCAGCTGTGATATAAGCAGGAGCATCTAACACATTATTTTTCTGGGAGATTGAGTTCTTATTTCAGTGGAATACATCCTACAATGTAGGTTTTTCAAGGTGGATATAGGCTCTCGATGTTCCAAATAGGTCTATTTAGCAGAATTACAGAAAGAGAGGTATCCCTTCAACGAAAACTATCAATGATAGAAGCAGGAACATCTAGCACATGGTTTTCCAGTAAGAATTGGGTAGCTTTTTAAAGAAAAAATTCCTGCATATCAGAGTATTCAAGGTGGAGGAAGGCTCGTTCTGTTCCCAATAGGTCCCTTTAGACATGCTGAATAAACACATATGTCATTCAAAAGAAAACCATCTGTATTTAAAAGCAGAAGCATCAAGCACATTGTTTCCTTGTGAGAATTAAGTCAGTTTCTGAAATGAATATTGTCTGTAACTTACGTGTTTCAATTTGAAGGTAGGCTCTCTTTGTTTCAAATAGGCGTATTCAGCAGAGTTGAAGAAACACATGGAACTTTAAAAGAAAACCATTCGTGTTATCAGCAAGCACATTGAGGACTTTCTTTGCTGTGAGAATTGCCTTAGTTTTTCAATGAAATACTACGTGCAACTTAGGTTTTTCAAGGTGGAGATAGGCTCTGTTTGTTAGCACAGGTCTATTCAGCTGATTTGAAAAACATAAGTGCCACTCTAAAGAAAATGATCTATGTTAGATGTGCCACTGCTAGCACATGGTTTCACAGTGACAACTGTGTTAGTTTTGAAAGGAATACTTCCTGCAAACCTGAGTTTACTATGTGTAGAAGGCTCATTTGTGCCAATTTGGCCTATTCACCTGAGTAGAAAAAACACATCTAACATTCCAAGGAAAACCATGTGTGATAGAAACTGCAGCATCTAGACGGTGGTTTCCCTGTGAGAATTCAGTTATTTTTTGAAATTAATCCTTCCTGAAAAGTTTGTTTTTCAGGATGCACTTAGGCTCTTTTGGATCCTAAGAAGACTATTTAGCAGAGTTGAAGAAACACATGTACCTGTCGACATAAAACCATTGGTGTTAGACCCAGGAACAAATCGCACATTATTTTGCTGTGAGAATTGTTCTGGTTTTTGTAAGGAATACTTCCTGCATATCAGAATTTACAAGGTGGAGAAAGGCTCATTTTCTTCGAAGTTGCCCTCTTCAGCTAAGTTGAGGAAACCCATGAACCTCAGGATAGAAAACAATCTGTGTTACAAGCAGGAGCATCTAGCACATTGTTTGTTGTGAGAAACAGTTGGATTTCTGACGAGATACTTTCAGCAACGTAGGTTTCTCAGGGCGGAGATAGGTTCCATTTTTTCCAAAAGGCCTACTCAGCTGAGTTGAAGAAACTCATGCATCTTTCAAATGAAAATCATTTGTGTTAGAAACATGAGTATGTACCACTTTGGTTCCCTTTGAGAACTCTTATTGTTCTTGGAAGGAATACTATCTGGAACTCAGGTTACTCAAGATGGAGATAGGCTCACTGTGTTCCAAATAGGCCTATTCCTCAGAGTTGCAGAAACACATACATCTCTCGAAATAAACCATGTGTGTTAGAAACAGGAGCACCTATCACTTTGTTTCCCTATGAGAATTGTGTTAGTTATTGAAAGGAATACTTCCTGCAACTTAGAGTTTTCAAGCTGGCTATTCCTGCTTTTTGTGCTAAACAAACCTACTGAGCGGTATGGAAGAAAACCATGTATCTCTCAAAAACAAAAGCTCTACAAAACATGCAGGAATATCTAGCAAATTACTTCGTGCAGAGAACTGAGTTAGTTTTTGAAATTAATACTTCCTGGAAATTGGTTCTTGATGGGAGAAATAGGCTCTGTGTGGCGAAATTATGCCTATTCCACTGACTTGAAGATATCCATGTACTTCTGTAATGAAAATCATCTGACTGGGGAGCGGGATAGCCTAGCACATTGTTCTCCTGTGGGAATTGAGTTTGTTTTGGGAAGGATTCTCAGGCAAATTAGGTGTTTCATTGAGGAGATAGCCTCTCTGTATTCCAAACACTACTTCAGCTGTGTAGAAGAACCAACCACATGTATCTTTTGAGAGAAAACCATTTGTGTTTGAAACACAAGAATCTAGCACATTGTTTCCCAATGAGAACTGAGTTTGGTTTTGGAATGAATACTCCCTGCAACTAAGGTTTTTCAAGGAGGTGATAGGCTATTTTTCTTCCAAAGAGTCCAATTCAGCTAAGATGAGGAAACTCATGTTGCACTGCAAGGACAAACAACTATGTTAGAAGCTCTAGCATCTAGCACAATGCTTACCTGAGAGAATTGAGGTTGTGTTAGAAAGGAATACCTCCTGCAAATCACAATTTGCATGGTGGAGGAAGGCTCATTTTGTTCGAAATAGGACTATTCCCCTAAGTTGAAGGAATTCATATATCTCTTGAAAGAAAACCACTGCGTGAGAAGGAGGAACATCTAGGACCTTCTTTCACTGTGAGAACTGAGTTAGTTTTGAAATGGGATATGGCCTGTCACATAGGTTTTTTCAGGTGGAGAAAGGCTCTCTTCCTTGCAAACGGCCTATTCGGTTGAGTTCAAGATACACATGTATCTCTCGAAATAAAACCATCTGAGTTAGAAAGGGGAGCATTGAGCACCTTCTGTCCAAGTGAGAATTCACTGAGTTTTGGAAATTCTTCCTGCAAGTGAAGCTTTTCAAGGTGGAGAAAGGCTTTCTTTGTTCCAATTAGGCCTATTCAAGCCTTGCGGAGGAAATACATGTATGTCTTGAAAGTAAGCCATCTGTCTTAGAAGCAAAAGCATGTGGCACGTTGTTTTTCTGTGAGAACTGAGTCAGCCTTTCATAAGGAATACTCATGTCAATGTTTGATTTTCAAGGTGGAGATATGCTCTCTTTGTTCCAAATAGGACTATTCTGTTGAGTTGGGGAAACGTGTATGTCTTTTGAATGTATGCTATTTGTTTTAGAAGCAGGAGCACGTACCACATTGGTTCCCTGCGTAAATTGAGTTAATTTTTTAAAGGAATACTACCTGCAACTGAGGTTTTTCATGGTGGAGATAAGCTCTGCCTGTTCCCAATAGGCTCCCTCAGCTGAATTAAAGAAACACAGGTATGTCTTGAAGGAAAACCATTTTTGTCAGAAGCAGGAGAATCCAGCACATTATATCCCTGTGAGAATTGAAGTCGGGTCTGTATGGAGTACATCTGCATCTTAGGGTTTACAAGGTGGACTTGGGTGCCCTTTTGTCCAAATCGGCCTATTCATGTGACTTGAAAAACACATGTATCTCCCGAAAGAAAATCATCTCTGGTAGAATCAGGAGCATAAGATATCTTGTTTCCTATGAGAAATCACTTTGCTTTATGAGAAACACAACTTCCTGCAACTTACGTTTTTTGAAGCTGGGGATATTCACTTTCTGTTCCAAGTAGACCTCTTCTGTGGAGTTGAAGAAATACCTGTATTTCTGGGTAGAAAACAATATGTCTGAGAAGGAGGAGCTTCTAGCACATTGGTTTCCTGTGAGAATTGAGTTCGTTTTGGAAGGAATACTTCCAGCATTTTATGTGTTTCAAGGTGGAGATACGCTGTCTGTGTTCCTTAAAGCTTACACTACTGAGTTGTAGAAAGAAATGTATCTTTCGAACAGAACCATTTTGTCATAGAAGCAGGAGCATCTACCCCATTGTTCCCCTGTGAGAATGGCTTAGTTTTTGAAAGGGTTGCTACCTGCAACTTAGGATTTTCCACGTGGACATAGGCCAACTGACCTCAATTGAAGAAAACCATGTGTCTCTTGAAGAAAACCAGCTGTGATATAAGCAGGAGCATCTAACACATTATTTTTCTGGGAGATTGAGTTCTTTTTTCAATGGAATACATCCTACAATGTAGGTTTTTCAAGGTGGATATAGGCTGTCGATGTTCCAAATAGGTCTATTTAGCAGAATTACAGAAAGAGAGGTATCCCTTCAACGAAAACTGTCAATGATAGAAGCAGGAACATCTAGCACATGGTTGTCCAGTAAGAATTGGGTAGCTTTTTAAAGAAAAAATTCCTGCATATCAGAGTATTCAAGGTGGAGGAAGGCTCGTTCTGTTCCCAATAGGTCCCTTTAGACATGCTGAATAAACACATATGTCATTCAAAAGAAAACCATCTGTATTTAAAAGCAGAAGCATCAAGCACATTGTTTCCTTGTGAGAATTAAGTCAGTTTCTGAAATGAATATTGTCTGTAACTTACGTGTTTCAATTTGAAGGTAGGCTCTCTTTGTTTCAAATAGGCGTATTCAGCAGAGTTGAAGAAACACATGGAACTTTCAAAAGAAAACCATTCGTGTTATCAGCAAGCACATTGAGGACTTTCTTTGCTGTGAGAATTGCCTTAGTTTTTCAATGAAATACTACGTGCAACTTAGGTTTTTCAAGGTGGAGATAGGCTCTGTTTGTTAGCACAGGTCTATTCAGCTGATTTGAAAAACATAAGTGCCACTCTAAAGAAAATGATCTATGTTAGATGTGCCACTGCTAGCACATGGTTTCACAGTGACAACTGTGTTAGTTTTGAAAGGAATACTTCCTGCAAACCTGAGTTTACTATGTGTAGAAGGCTCATTTGTGCCAAATTGGCCTATTCACCTGAGTAGAAAAAACACATCTAACATTCCAAGGAAAACCATGTGTGATAGAAACTGCAGCATCTAGACGGTGGTTTCCCTGTGAGAATTCAGTTATTTTTTGAAATTAATCCTTCCTGAAAAGTTTGTTTTTCAGGATGCACTTAGGCTCTTTTGGATCCTAAGAATACTATTTAGCAGAGTTGAAGAAACACATGTACCTGTCGACATAAAACCATTGGTGTTAGACCCAGGAACAAATCGCACATTATTTTGCTGTGAGAATTGTTCTAGTTTTTGTAAGGAATACTTCCTGCATATCAGAATTTACAAGGTGGAGAAAGGCTCATTTTCTTCGAAGTTGCCCTCTTCAGCTAAGTTGAGGAAACCCATGAACCTCAGGATAGAAAACAATCTGTGTTACAAGCAGGAGCATCTAGCACATTGTTTGTTGTGAGAAACAGTTGGATTTCTGACGAGATACTTTCAGCAACGTAGGTTTCTCAGGGCGGTGATAGGTTCCATTTTTTCCAAAAGGCCTACTCAGCTGAGTTGAAGAAACTCATGCATCTTTCAAATGAAAATCATTTGTGTTAGAAACATGAGTATGTACCACTTTGGTACCCTTTGAGAACTCTTATTGTTCTTGGAAGGAATACTATCTGGAACTCAGGTTACTCAAGATGGAGATAGGCTCACTGTGTTCCAAATAGGCCTATTCCTCAGAGTTGCAGAAACACATACATCTCTCGAAATAAACCATGTGTGTTAGAAACAGGAGCACCTATCACTTTGTTTCCCTATGAGAATTGTGTTAGTTATTGAAAGGAATACTTCCTGCAACTTAGAGTTTTCAAGCTGGCTATTCCTGCTTTCTGTGCTAAACAAACCTACTGAGCGGTATGGAAGAAAACCATGTATCTCTCAAAAACAAAAGCTCTACAAAACATGCAGGAATATCTAGCAAATTACTTCGTGCAGAGAACTGAGTTAGTTTTTGAAATTAATACTTCCTGGAAATTGGTTCTTGATGGGAGAAATAGGCTCTGTGTGGCGAAATTA
The DNA here is from genome assembly GCF_047511655.1 of Castor canadensis. Taxonomy (NCBI): domain Eukaryota; kingdom Metazoa; phylum Chordata; class Mammalia; order Rodentia; family Castoridae; genus Castor; species Castor canadensis. The sequence continues at coordinate 99,384,992 of NC_133397.1, read as the reverse complement.
TGCCTATTCCACTGACTTGAAGATATCCATGTACTTCTGTAATGAAAATCATCTGACTGGGGAGCGGGATAGCCTAGCACATTGTTCTCCTGTGGGAATTGAGTTTGTTTTGGGAAGGATTCTCAGGCAAATTAGGTGTTTCATTGAGGAGATAGCCTCTCTGTATTCCAAACAGGACTTCAGCTGTGTAGAAGAACCAACCACATGTATCTTTTGAGAGAAAACCATTTGTGTTTGAAACACAAGAATCTAGCACATTGTTTCCCGATGAGAACTGAGTTTGGTTTTGGAATGAATACTCCCTGCAACTAAGGTTTTTCAAGGAGGTGATAGGCTATTTTTCTTCCAAAGAGTCCAATTCAGCTAAGATGAGGAAACTCATGTTGCACTGCAAGGACAAACAACTATGTTAGAAGCTCTAGCATCTAGCACAATGCTTACCTGAGAGAATTGAGGTTGTGTTAGAAAGGAATACCTCCTGCAAATCACAATTTGCATGGTGGAGGAAGGCTCATTTTGTTCGAAATAGGACTATTCCCCTAAGTTGAAGGAATTCATATATCTCTTGAAAGAAAACCACTGCGTGAGAAGGAGGAACATCTAGGACCTTCTTTCACTGTGAGAACTGAGTTAGTTTTGAAATGGGATATGGCCTGTCACATAGGTTTTTTCAGGTGGAGAAAGGCTCTCTTCCTTGCAAACGGCCTATTCGGTTGAGTTCAAGATACACATGTATCTCTCGAAATAAAACCATCTGAGTTAGAAAGGGGAGCATTGAGCACCTTCTGTCCAAGTGAGAATTCACTGAGTTTTGGAAATTCTTCCTGCAAGTGAAGCTTTTCAAGGTGGAGAAAGGCTTTCTTTGTTCCAATTAGGCCTATTCAAGCCTTGCGGAGGAAATACATGTATGTCTTGAAAGTAAGCCATCTGTCTTAGAAGCAAAAGCATGTGGCACGTTGTTTTTCTGTGAGAACTGAGTCAGCCTTTCATAAGGAATACTCATGTCAATGTTTGATTTTCAAGGTGGAGATATGCTCTCTTTGTTCCAAATAGGACTATTCTGTTGAGTTGGGGAAACGTGTATGTCTTTTGAATGTATGCTATTTGTTTTAGAAGCAGGAGCACGTACCACATTGGTTCCCTGCGTAAATTGAGTTAATTTTTTAAAGGAATACTACCTGCAACTGAGGTTTTTCATGGTGGAGATAAGCTCTGCCTGTTCCCAATAGGCTCCCTCAGCTGAATTAAAGAAACACAGGTATGTCTTGAAGGAAAACCATTTTTGTCAGAAGCAGGAGAATCCAGCACATTATATCCCTGTGAGAATTGAAGTCGGGTCTGTATGGAGTACATCTGCATCTTAGGGTTTACAAGGTGGACTTGGGTGCCCTTTTGTCCAAATCGGCCTATTCATGTGACTTGAAAAACACATGTATCTCCCGAAAGAAAATCATCTCTGGTAGAATCAGGAGCATAAGATATCTTGTTTCCTATGAGAAATCACTTTGCTTTATGAGAAACACAACTTCCTGCAACTTACGTTTTTTGAAGCTGGGGATATTCACTTTCTGTTCCAAGTAGACCTCTTCTGTGGAGTTGAAGAAATACCTGTATTTCTGGGTAGAAAACAATATGTCTGAGAAGGAGGAGCTTCTAGCACATTGGTTTCCTGTGAGAATTGAGTTCGTTTTGGAAGGAATACTTCCAGCATTTTATGTGTTTCAAGGTGGAGATACGCTGTCTGTGTTCCTTAAAGCTTACACTACTGAGTTGTAGAAAGAAATGTATCTTTCGAACAGAACCATTTTGTCATAGAAGCAGGAGCATCTACCCCATTGTTCCCCTGTGAGAATGGCTTAGTTTTTGAAAGGGATGCTACCTGCAACTTAGGATTTTCCACGTGGACATAGGCCAACTGACCTCAATTGAAGAAAACCATGTGTCTCTTGAAGAAAACCAGCTGTGATATAAGCAGGAGCATCTAACACATTATTTTTCTGGGAGATTGAGTTCTTTTTTCAATGGAATACATCCTACAATGTAGGTTTTTCAAGGTGGATATAGGCTGTCGATGTTCCAAATAGGTCTATTTAGCAGAATTACAGAAAGAGAGGTATCCCTTCAACGAAAACTGTCAATGATAGAAGCAGGAACATCTAGCACATGGTTGTCCAGTAAGAATTGGGTAGCTTTTTAAAGAAAAAATTCCTGCATATCAGAGTATTCAAGGTGGAGGAAGGCTCGTTCTGTTCCCAATAGGTCCCTTTAGACATGCTGAATAAACACATATGTCATTCAAAAGAAAACCATCTGTATTTAAAAGCAGAAGCATCAAGCACATTGTTTCCTTGTGAGAATTAAGTCAGTTTCTGAAATGAATATTGTCTGTAACTTACGTGTTTCAATTTGAAGGTAGGCTCTCTTTGTTTCAAATAGGCGTATTCAGCAGAGTTGAAGAAACACATGGAACTTTCAAAAGAAAACCATTCGTGTTATCAGCAAGCACATTGAGGACTTTCTTTGCTGTGAGAATTGCCTTAGTTTTTCAATGAAATACTACGTGCAACTTAGGTTTTTCAAGGTGGAGATAGGCTCTGTTTGTTAGCACAGGTCTATTCAGCTGATTTGAAAAACATAAGTGCCACTCTAAAGAAAATGATCTATGTTAGATGTGCCACTGCTAGCACATGGTTTCACAGTGACAACTGTGTTAGTTTTGAAAGGAATACTTCCTGCAAACCTGAGTTTACTATGTGTAGAAGGCTCATTTGTGCCAAATTGGCCTATTCACCTGAGTAGAAAAAACACATCTAACATTCCAAGGAAAACCATGTGTGATAGAAACTGCAGCATCTAGACGGTGGTTTCCCTGTGAGAATTCAGTTATTTTTTGAAATTAATCCTTCCTGAAAAGTTTGTTTTTCAGGATGCACTTAGGCTCTTTTGGATCCTAAGAATACTATTTAGCAGAGTTGAAGAAACACATGTACCTGTCGACATAAAACCATTGGTGTTAGACCCAGGAACAAATCGCACATTATTTTGCTGTGAGAATTGTTCTAGTTTTTGTAAGGAATACTTCCTGCATATCAGAATTTACAAGGTGGAGAAAGGCTCATTTTCTTCGAAGTTGCCCTCTTCAGCTAAGTTGAGGAAACCCATGAACCTCAGGATAGAAAACAATCTGTGTTACAAGCAGGAGCATCTAGCACATTGTTTGTTGTGAGAAACAGTTGGATTTCTGACGAGATACTTTCAGCAACGTAGGTTTCTCAGGGCGGTGATAGGTTCCATTTTTTCCAAAAGGCCTACTCAGCTGAGTTGAAGAAACTCATGCATCTTTCAAATGAAAATCATTTGTGTTAGAAACATGAGTATGTACCACTTTGGTACCCTTTGAGAACTCTTATTGTTCTTGGAAGGAATACTATCTGGAACTCAGGTTACTCAAGATGGAGATAGGCTCACTGTGTTCCAAATAGGCCTATTCCTCAGAGTTGCAGAAACACATACATCTCTCGAAATAAACCATGTGTGTTAGAAACAGGAGCACCTATCACTTTGTTTCCCTATGAGAATTGTGTTAGTTATTGAAAGGAATACTTCCTGCAACTTAGAGTTTTCAAGCTGGCTATTCCTGCTTTCTGTGCTAAACAAACCTACTGAGCGGTATGGAAGAAAACCATGTATCTCTCAAAAACAAAAGCTCTACAAAACATGCAGGAATATCTAGCAAATTACTTCGTGCAGAGAACTGAGTTAGTTTTTGAAATTAATACTTCCTGGAAATTGGTTCTTGATGGGAGAAATAGGCTCTGTGTGGCGAAATTATGCCTATTCCACTGACTTGAAGATATCCATGTACTTCTGTAATGAAAATCATCTGACTGGGGAGCGGGATAGCCTAGCACATTGTTCTCCTGTGGGAATTGAGTTTGTTTTGGGAAGGATTCTCAGGCAAATTAGGTGTTTCATTGAGGTGATAGCCTCTCTGTATTCCAAACACTACTTCAGCTGTGTAGAAGAACCAACCACATGTATCTTTTGAGAGAAAACCATTTGTGTTAGAAACACAAGAATCTAGCACATTGTTTCCCAACGAGAACTGAGTTTGGTTTTGGAATGAATACTCCCTGCAACTAAGGTTTTTCAAGGAGGTGATAGGCTATTTTTCTTCCAAAGAGTCCAATTCAGCTAAGATGAGGAAACTCATGTTGCACTGCAAGGACAAACAACTATGTTAGAAGCTCTAGCATCTAGCACAATGCTTACCTGAGAGAATTGAGGTTGTGTTAGAAAGGAATACCTCCTGCAAATCACAATTTGCATGGTGGAGGAAGGCTCATTTTGTTCGAAATAGGACTATTCCCCTAAGTTGAAGGAATTCATATATCTCTTGAAAGAAAACCACTGCGTGAGAAGTAGGAACATCTAGGACCTTCTTTCACTGTGAGAACTGAGTTAGTTTTGAAATGGGATATGGCCTGTCACATAGGTTTTTTCAGGTGGAGAAAGGCTCTCTTCCTTGCAAACGGCCTATTCGGTTGAGTTCAAGATACACATGTATCTCTCGAAATAAAACCATCTGAGTTAGAAAGGGGAGCATTGAGCACCTTCTGTCCAAGTGAGAATTCACTGAGTTTTGGAAATTCTTCCTGCAAGTGAAGCTTTTCAAGGTGGAGAAAGGCTTTCTTTGTTCCAATTAGGCCTATTCAAGCCTTGCGGAGGAAATACATGTATGTCTTGAAAGTAAGCCATCTGTCTTAGAAGCAAAAGCATGTGGCACGTTGTTTTTCTGTGAGAACTGAGTCAGCCTTTCATAAGGAATACTCACGTCAATGTTTGATTTTCAAGGTGGAGATATGCTCTCTTTGTTCCAAATAGGACTATTCTGTTGAGTTGGGGAAACGTGTATGTCTTTTGAATGTATCCTGTTTGTTTTAGAAGCAGGAGCACGTACCACATTGGTTCCCTGCGTAAATTGAGTTAATTTTTTAAAGGAATACTACCTGCAACTGAGGTTTTTCATGGTGGAGATAAGCTCTGCCTGTTCCCAATAGGCTCCCTCAGCTGAATTAAAGAAACACAGCTATGTCTTGAAAGAAAACCATTTTTGTCAGAAGCAGGAGAATCCAGCACATTATATCCCTGTGAGAATTGAAGTCGGGTCTGTATGGACTACATCTGCATCTTAGGGTTTACAAGGTGGACTTGGGTGCCCTTTTGTCCAAATCGGCCTATTCATGTGACTTGAAAAACACATGTATCTCCCGAAAGAAAATCATCTCTGGTAGAATCAGGAGCATAAGATACCTTGTTTCCTATGAGAAATCACTTTGCTTTATGAGAAACACAACTTCCTGCAACTTACGTTTTTTAAGCTGGGGATATTCACTTTCTGTTCCAAGAAGACCTCTTCTGTGGAGTTGAAGAAATACCTGTATTTCTGGGTAGAAAACAATATGTCTGAGAAGCAGGAGCTTCTAGCACATTGGTTTCCTGTGAGAATTGAGTTCGTTTTGGAAGGAATACTTCCAGCATTTTATGTGTTTCAAGGTGGAGATACGCTGTCTGTGTTCCTTAAAGCTTATACTACTGAGTTGTAGAAAGAAATGTATCTTTCGAACAGAACCATTTTGTCATAGAAGCAGGAGCATCTACCCCATTGTTCCCCTGTGAGAATGGCTTAGTTTTTGAAAGGGATGCTACCTGCAACTTAGGATTTTCCACGTGGACATAGGCCAACTGACCTCAATTGAAGAAAACCATGTGTCTCTTGAAGAAAACCAGCTGTGATATAAGCAGGAGCATCTAACACATTATTTTTCTGGGAGATTGAGTTCTTTTTTCAATGGAATACATCCTACAATGTAGGTTTTTCAAGGTGGATATCGGCTCTCGATGTTCCATATAGGTCTATTTAGCAGAATTACAGAAAGAGAGGTATCCCTTCAACGAAAACTATCAATGATAGAAGCAGGAACATCTAGCACATGGTTTTCCAGTAAGAATTGGGTAGCTTTTTAAAGAAAAAATTCCTGCATATCAGAGTATTCAAGGTGGAGGAAGGCTCGTTCTGTTCCCAATAGGTCCCTTTAGACATGCTGAATAAACACATATGTCATTCAAAAGAAAACCATCTGTATTTAAAAGCAGAAGCATCAAGCACATTGTTTCCTTGTGAGAATTAAGTCAGTTTCTGAAATGAATATTGTCTGTAACTTACGTGTTTAAATTTGAAGATAGGCTCTCTTTGTTTCAAATAGGCGTATTCAGCAGAGTTGAAGAAACACATGGAACTTTCAAAAGAAAACCATTCGTGTTATCAGCAAGCACATTGAGGACTTTCTTTGCTGTGAGAATTGCCTTAGTTTTTCAATGAAATACTACGTGCAACTTAGGTTTTTCAAGGTGGAGATAGGCTCTGTTTGTTAGCACAGGTCTATTCAGCTGATTTGAAAAACATAAGTGCCACTCTAAAGAAAATGATCTATGTTAGATGTGCCACTGCTAGCACATGGTTTCACAATGACAACTGTGTTAGTTTTGAAAGGAATACTTCCTGCAAACCTGAGTTTACTATGTGTAGAAGGCTCATTTGTGCCAAATTGGCCTATTCACCTGAGTAGAAAAAACACATCTAACATTCCAAGGAAAACCATGTGTGATAGAAACTGCAGCATCTAGATGGTGGTTTCCCTGTGAGAATTCAGTTATTTTTTGAAATTAATCCTTCCTGAAAAGTTTGTTTTTCAGGATGCATTTAGGCTCTTTTGGATCCTAAGAAGACTATTTAGCAGAGTTGAAGAAACACATGTACCTGTCGACATAAAACCATTGGTGTTAGACCCTGGAACAAATAGCACATTATTTTGCTGTGAGAATTGTTCTGGTTTTTGTAAGGAATACTTCCTGCATATCAGAATTTACAAGGTGGAGAAAGGCTCATTTTCTTCGAAGTTGCCCTCTTCAGCTAAGTTGAGGAAACCCATGAACCTCAGGATAGAAAACAATCTGTGTTACAAGCAGGAGCAACTAGCACATTGTTTGTTGTGAGAAACAGTTGGATTTCTGACGAGATACTTTCAGCAACGTAGGTTTCTCAGGGCGGTGATAGGTTCCATTTTTTCCAAAAGGCCTACTCAGCTGAGTTGAAGAAACTCATGCATCTTTCAAATGAAAATCATTTGTTTTAGAAACACGAGTATGTACCACTTTGGTTCCCTTTGAGAACTCTTATTGTTCTTGGAAGGAATACTATCTGGAACTCAGGTTACTCAAGATGGAGATAGGCTCACTGTGTTCCAAATAAGCCTATTCCTCAGAGTTGCAGAAACACATACATCTCTCGAAATAAACCATGTGTGTTAGAAACAGGAGCACCTATCACTTTGTTTCCCTATGAGAATTGTGTTAGTTATTGAAAGGAATACTTCCTGCAACTTAGATTATTCAAGCTGGCTATTCCTGCCTTTTGTGCTAAACAAACCTATTGAGCTGTATGGAAGAAAACCATGTATCTCTCAAAACCAAAGCTCTACAAAACATGCAGGAATATCTAGCAAATTACTTCGTGCAGAGAACTGAGTTAGTTTTTGAAATTAATACTTCCTGGAAATTGGTTCTTGATGGGAGAAATAGGCTCTGTGTGCCGAAATTATGCCTATTCCACTGACTTGAAAATATCCATGTACTTCTGTAATGAAAATCATCTGACTGGGGCACGGGATAGCCTAGCACATTGTTCTCCTGTGGGAATTGAGTTTGTTTTGGGAAGGATTCTCAGGCAAATTAGGTGTTTCATTGAGGAGATAGCCTCTCTGTATTCCAAACAGGACTTCAGCTGTGTAGAAGAACCAACCACATGTATCTTTTGAGAGAAAACCATTTGTGTTTGAAACACAAGAATCTAGCACATTGTTTCCCGATGAGAACTGAGTTTGATTTTGGAATGAATACTCCCTGCAACTAAGGTTTTTCAAGGAGGTGATAGGCTATTTTTCTTCCAAAGAGTCCAATTCAGCTAAGATGAGGAAACTCATGTTGCACTGCAAGGACAAACAACTATGTTAGAAGCTCTAGCATCTAGCACAATGCTTACCTGAGAGAATTGAGGTTGTGTTAGAAAGGAATACCTCCTGCAAATCACAATTTGCATGGTGGAGGAAGGCTCATTTTGTTCGAAATAGGACTATTCCCCTAAGTTGAAGGAATTCATATATCTCTTGAAAGAAAACCACTGCGTGAGAAGTAGGAACATCTAGCACCTACTTTCACTGTGAGAACTGAGTTAGTTTTGAAATGGGATATGGCCTGTCACATAGGTTTTTTCAGGTGGAGAAAGGCTCTCTTCCTTGCAAAAGGCCTATTCAGTTGAGTTCAAGATACACATGTATCTCTCGAAATAAAACCATCTGAGTTAGAAAGGGGAGCATTGAGCACCTTCTGTCCAAGTGAGAATTCACTGAGTTTTGGAAATTCTTCCTGCAAGTGAAGCTTTTCAAGGTGGAGAAAGGCTTTCTTTGTTCCAATTAGGCCTATTCAAGCCTTGCGGAGGAAATACATGTATGTCTTGAAAGTAAGCCATCTGTCTTAGAAGCAAAAGCATGTGGCACGTTGTTTTTCTGTGAGAACTGAGTCAGCCTTTCATAAGGAATACTCACGTCAATGTTTGATTTTCAAGGTGGAGATATGCTCTCTTTGTTCCAAATAGGACTATTCTGTTGAGTTGGGGAAACGTGTATGTCTTTTGAATGTATGCTGTTTGTTTTAGAAGCAGGAGCACGTACCACATTGGTTCCCTGCGTGAATTGAGTTAATTTTTTAAAGGAATACTACCTGCAACTGAGGTTTTTCATGGTGGAGATAAGCTCTGCCTGTTCCCAATAGGCTCCCTCAGCTGAATTAAAGAAACACAGCTATGTCTTGAAAGAAAACCATTTTTGTCAGAAGCAGGAGAATCCAGCACATTATATCCCTGTGAGAATTGAAGTCGCGTCTGTATGGACTACATCTGCATCTTAGGGTTTACAAGGTGGACTTGGGTCCCCTTTTGTCCAAATCGGCCTATTCATGTGACTTGAAAAACACATGTATCTCCCGAAAGAAAATCATCTCTGGTAGAATCAGGAGCATAAGATACCTTGTTTCCTATGAGAAATCACTTTGCTTTATGAGAAACACAACTTCCTGCAACTTACGTTTTTTAAGCTGGGGATATTCACTTTCTGTTCCAAGAAGACCTCTTCTGTGGAGTTGAAGAAATACCTGTATTTCTGGGTAGAAAACAATATGTCTGAGACTCAGGAGCTTTTAGCACATTGGTTTCCTGTGAGAATTGAGTTCGTTTTGGAAGGAATACTTCCAGCATTTTATGTGTTTCAAGGTGGAGATACGCTGTCTGTGTTCCTTAAAGCTTACACTACTGAGTTGTAGAAAGAAATGTATCTTTCGAACAGAACCATTTTGTCATAGAAGCAGGAGCATCTACCCCATTGTTCCCCTGTGAGAATGGCTTAGTTTTTGAAAGGGATGCTACCTGCAACTTAGGATTTTCCACGTGGACATAGGCCAACTGACCTCAATTGAAGAAAACCATGTGTCTCTTGAAGAAAACCAGCTGTGATATAAGCAGGAGCATCTAACACATTATTTTTCTGGGAGATTGAGTTCTTTTTTCAATGGAATACATCCTACAATGTAGCTTTTTCAAGGTGGATATCGTCTCTCGATGTTCCAAATAGGTCTATTTAGCAGAATTACAGAAAGAGAGGTATCCCTTCAACGAAAACTATCAATGATAGAAGCAGGAACATCTAGCACATGGTTTTCCAGTAAGAATTGGGTAGCTTTTTAAAGAAAAAATTCCTGCATATCAGAGTATTCAAGGTGGAGGAAGGCTCGTTCTGTTCCCAATAGGTCCCTTTAGACATGCTGAATAAACACATATGTCATTCAAAAGAAAACCATCTGTATTTAAAAGCAGAAGCATCAAGCACATTGTTTCCTTGTGAGAATTAAGTCAGTTTCTGAAATGAATATTGTCTGTAACTTACGTGTTTCAATTTGAAGGTAGGCTCTCTTTGTTTCAAATAGGCGTATTCAGTAGAGTTGAAGAAACACATGGAACTTTCAAAAGAAAACCATTCGTGTTATCAGCAAGCACATTGAGGACTGTCTTTGCTGTGAGAATTGCCTTAGTTTTTCAATGAAATACTACGTGCAACTTAGGTTTTTCAAGGTGGAGATAGGCTCTGTTTGTTAGCACAGGTCTATTCAGCTGATTTGAAAAACATAAGTGCCACTCTAAAGAAAATGATCTATGTTAGATGTGCCACTGCTAGCACATGGTTTCACAGTGACAACTGTGTTAGTTTTGAAAGGAATACTTCCTGCAAACCTGAGTTTACTATGTGTAGAAGGCTCATTTGTGCCAAATTGGCCTATTCACCTGAGTAGAAAAAACACATCTAACATTCCAAGGAAAACCATGTGTGATAGAAACTGCAGCATCTAGACGTTGGTTTCCCTGTGAGAATTCAGTTATTTTTTGAAATTAATCCTTCCTGAAAAGTTTGTTTTTCAGGATGCACTTAGGCTCTTTTGGATCCTAAGAAGACTATTTAGCAGAGATGAAGAAACACATGTACCTGTCGACATAAAACCATTGGTGTTAGACCCAGGAACAAATAGCACATTATTTTGCTGTGAGAATTGTTCTGGTTTTTGTAAGGAATACTTCCTGCATATCAGAATTTACAAGGTGGAGAAAGGCTCATTTTCTTCGAAGTTGCCCTCTTCAGCTAAGTTGAGGAAACCCATGAACCTCAGGATAGAAAACAATCTGTGTTACAAGCAGGAGCATCTAGCACATTGTTTGTTGTGAGAAACAGTTGGATTTCTGACGAGATACTTTCAGCAACGTAGGTTTCTCAGGGCTTTGATAGGCTCCATTTTTTCGAAAAGGCCTACTCAGCTGAGTTGAAGAAACTCATGCATCTTTCAAATGATAATCATTTGTGTTAGAAACACGAGAATGTACCACTTTGGTTCCCTTTGAGAACTCTTATTGTTCTTGGAAGGAATACTATCTGGAACTCAGGTTACTCAAGATGGAGATAGGCTCACTGTGTTCCAAATAGGCCTATTCCTCAGAGTTGCAGAAACACATACATCTCTCGAAATAAACCATGTGTGTTAGAAACAGGAGCACCTATCACTTTGTTTCCCTATGAGAATTGTGTTAGTTATTGAAAGGAATACTTCCTGCAACTTAGAGTTTTCAAGCTGGCTATTCCTGCTTTTTGTGCTAAACAAACCTACTGAGCGGTATGGAAGAAAACCATGTATCTCTCAAAAACAAAAGCTCTACAAAACATGCAGGAATATCTAGCAAATTACTTCGTGCAGAGAACTGAGTTAGTTTTTGAAATTAATACTTCCTGCAAATTGGTTCTTGATGGGAGAAATAGGCTCTGTGTGGCGAAATTATGCCTATTCCACTGACTTGAAGATATCCATGTACTTCTGTAATGAAAATCATCTGACCGGGGAGCGGGATAGCCTAGCACATTGTTCTCCTGTGGGAATTGAGTTTGTTTTGGGAAGGATTCTCAGGCAAATTAGGTGTTTCATTGAGGAGATAGCCTCTCTGTATTCCAAACAGGACTTCAGCTGTGTAGAAGAACCAACCACATGTATCTTTTGAGAGAAAACCATTTGTGTTTGAAACACAAGAATCTAGCACATTGTTTCCCGATGAGAACTGAGTTTGGTTTTGGAATGAATACTCCCTGCAACTAAGGTTTTTCAAGGAGGTGATAGGCTATTTTTCTTCCAAAGAGTCCAATTCAGCTAAGATGAGGAAACTCATGTTGCACTGCAAGGACAAACAACTATGTTAGAAGCTCTACCATCTAGCACAATGCTTACCTGAGAGAATTGAGGTTGTGTTAGAAAGGAATACCTCCTGCAAATCACAATTTGCATGGTGGAGGAAGGCTCATTTTGTTCGAAATAGGACTATTCCCCTAAGTTGAAGGAATTCATATATCTCTTGAAAGAAAACCACTGCGTGAGAAGGAGGAACATCTAGCACCTTCTTTCACTGTGAGAACTGAGTTAGTTTTGAAATGGGATATGGCCTGTCACATAGGTTTTTTCAGGTGGAGATAGGCTCTCTTCCTTGCAAAAGGCCTATTCAGTTCAGTTCAAGATACACATGTATCTCTCGAAATAAAACCATCTGAGTTAGAAAGGGGAGCATTGAGCACCTTCTGTCCAAGTGAGAATTCACTGAGTTTTGGAAATTCTTCCTGCAAGTGAAGCTTTTCAAGGTGGAGAAAGGCTTTCTTTGTTCCAATTAGGCCTATTCAAGCCTTGCGGAGGAAATACATGTATGTCTTGAAAGTAAGCCATCTGTCTTAGAAGCAAAAGCATGTGGCACGTTGTTTTTCTGTGAGAACTGAGTCAGCCTTTCATAAGGAATACTTATGTCAATGTTTGATTTTCAAGGTGGAGATATGCTCTCTTTGTTCCAAATAGGACTATTCTGTTGAGTTGGGGAAACGTGTATGTCTTTTGAATGTATGCTATTTGTTTTAGAAGCAGGAGCACGTACCACATTGGTTCCCTGCGTAAATTGAGTTAATTTTTTAAAGGAATACTACCTGCAACTGAGGTTTTTCATGGTGGAGATAAGCTCTGCCTGTTCCCAATAGGCTCCCTCAGCTGAATTAAAGAAACACAGCTATGTCTTGAAAGAAAACCATTTTTGTCAGAAGCAGGAGAATCCAGCACATTATATCCCTGTGAGAATTGAAGTCGGGTCTGTATGGACTACATCTGCATCTTAGGGTTTACAAGGTGGACTTGGGTGCCCTTTTGTCCAAATCGGCCTATTCATGTGACTTGAAAAACATATGTATCTCCCGAAAGAAAATCATCTCTGGTAGAATCAGGAGCATAAGATATCTTGTTTCCTATGAGAAATCACTTTCCTTTATGAGAAACACAACTTCCTGCAACTTACGTTTTTTGAAGCTGGGGATATTCACTTTCTGTTCCAAGTAGACCTCTTCTGTGGAGTTGAAGAAATACCTGTATTTCTGGGTAGAAAACAATATGTCTGAGAAGGAGGAGCTTCTAGCACATTGGTTTCCTGTGAGAATTGATTTCGTTTTGGAAGGAATACTTCCAGCATTTTATGTGTTTCAAGGTGGAGATACGCTGTCTGTGTTCCTTAAAGCTTACACTACTGAGTTGTAGAAAGAAATGTATCTTTCGAACAGAACCATTTTGTCATAGAAGCAGGAGCATCTACCCCATTGGTCCCCTGTGAGAATGGCTTAGTTTTTGAAAGGGATGCTACCTGCAACTTAGGATTTTCCACGTGGACATAGGCCAACTGACCTCAATTGAAGAAAACCATGTGTCTCTTGAAGAAAACCAGCTGTGATATAAGCAGGAGCATCTAACACATTATTTTTCTGGGAGATTGAGTTCTTATTTCAGTGGAATACATCCTACAATGTAGGTTTTTCAAGGTGGATATAGGCTCTCGATGTTCCAAATAGGTCTATTTAGCAGAATTACAGAAAGAGAGGCATCCCTTCAACGAAAACTATCAATGATAGAAGCAGGAACATCTAGCACATGGTTTTCCAGTAAGAATTGGGTAGCTTTTTAAAGAAAAAATTCCTGCATATCAGAGTATTCAAGGTGGAGGAAGGCTCGTTCTGTTCCCAATAGGTCCCTTTAGACATGCTGAATAAACACATATGTCATTCAAAAGAAAACCATCTGTATTTAAAAGCAGAAGCATCAAGCACATTGTTTCCTTGTGAGAATTAAGTCAGTTTCTGAAATGAATATTGTCTGTAACTTACGTGTTTCAATTTGAAGGTAGGCTCTCTTTGTTTCAAATAGGCGTATTCAGCAGAGTTGAAGAAACACATGGAACTTTCAAAAGAAAACCATTCGTGTTATCAGCAAGCACATTGAGGACTTTCTTTGCTGTGAGAATTGCCTTAGTTTTTCAATGAAATACTACGTGCAACTTAGGTTTTTCAAGGTGGAGATAGGCTCTGTTTGTTAGCACAGGTCTATTCAGCTGATTTGAAAAACATAAGTGCCACTCTAAAGAAAATGATCTATGTTAGATGTGCCACTGCTAGCACATGGTTTCACAGTGACAACTGTGTTAGTTTTGAAAGGAATACTTCCTGCAAACCTGAGTTTACTATGTGTAGAAGGCTCATTTGTGCCAATTTGGCCTATTCACCTGAGTAGAAAAAACACATCTAACATTCCAAGGAAAACCATGTGTGATAGAAACTGCAGCATCTAGACGGTGGTTTCCCTGTGAGAATTCCGTTATTTTTTGAAATTAATCCTTCCTGAAAAGTTTGTTTTTCAGGATGCACTTAGGCTCTTTTGGATCCTAAGAAGACTATTTAGCAGAGTTGAAGAAACACATGTACCTGTCAACATAAAACCATTGGTGTTAGACCCAGGAACAAATCGCACATTATTTTGCTGTGAGAATTGTTCTGGTTTTTGTAAGGAATACTTCCTGCATATCAGAATTTACAAGGTGGAGAAAGGCTCATTTTCTTCGAAGTTGCCCTCTTCAGCTAAGTTGAGGAAACCCATGAACCTCAGGATAGAAAACAATCTGTGTTACAAGCAGGAGCATCTAGCACATTGTTTGTTGTGAGAAACAGTTGGATTTCTGACGAGATACTTTCAGCAACGTAGGTTTCTCAGGGCGGAGATAGGTTCCATTTTTTCCAAAAGGCCTACTCAGCTGAGTTGAAGAAACTCATGCATCTTTCAAATGAAAATCATTTGTGTTAGAAACATGAGTATGTACCACTTTGGTTCCCTTTGAGAACTCTTATTGTTCTTGGAAGGAATACTATCTGGAACTCAGGTTACTCAAGATGGAGATAGGCTCACTGTGTTCCAAATAGGCCTATTCCTCAGAGTTGCAGAAACACATACATCTCTCGAAATAAACCATGTGTGTTAGAAACAGGAGCACCTATCACTTTGTTTCCCTATGAGAATTGTGTTAGTTATTGAAAGGAATACTTCCTGCAACTTAGAGTTTTCAAGCTGGCTATTCCTGCTTTTTGTGCTAAACAAACCTACTGAGCGGTATGGAAGAAAACCATGTATCTCTCAAAAACAAAAGCTCTACAAAACATGCAGGAATATCTAGCAAATTACTTCGTGCAGAGAACTGAGTTAGTTTTTGAAATTAATACTTCCTGGAAATTGATTCTTGATGGGAGAAATAGGCTCTGTGTGGCGAAATTATGCCTATTCCACTGACTTGAAGATATCCATGTACTTCTGTAATGAAAATCATCTGACTGGGGAGCGGGATAGCCTAGCACATTGTTCTCCTGTGGGAATTGAGTTTGTTTTGGGAAGGATTCTCAGGCAAATTAGGTGTTTCATTCAGGAGATAGCCTCTCTGTATTCCAAACAGGACTTCAGCTGTGTAGAAGAACCAACCACATGTATCTTTTGAGAGAAAACCATTTGTGTTTGAAACACAAGAATCTAGCACATTGTTTCCCGATGAGAACTGAGTTTGGTTTTGGAATGAATACTCCCTGCAACTAAGGTTTTTCAAGGAGGTGATAGGCTATTTTTCTTCCAAAGAGTCCAATTCAGCTAAGATGAGGAAACTCATGTTGCACTGCAAGGACAAACAACTATGTTAGAAGCTCTAGCATGTAGCACAATGCTTACCTGAGAGAATTGAGTTTGTGTTAGAAAGGAATACCTCCTGCAAATCACAATTTGCATGGTGGAGGAAGGCTCATTTTGTTCGGAATAGGACTATTCCCCTAAGTTGAAGGAATTCATATATCTCTTGAAAGAAAACCACTGCGTGAGAAGTAGGAACATCTACCACCTTCTTTCACTGTGAGAACTGAGTTAGTTTTGAAATGGGATATGGCCTGTCACATAGGTTTTTTCAGGTGGAGAAAGGCTCTCTTCCTTGCAAAAGGCCTATTCGGTTGAGTTCAAGATACACATGTATCTCTCGAAATAAAACCATCTGAGTTAGAAAGGGGAGCATTGAGCACCTTCTGTCCAAGTGAGAATTCACTGAGTTTTGGAAATTCTTCCTGCAAGTGAAGCTTTTCAAGGTGGAGAAAGGCTTTCTTTGTTCCAATTAGGCCTATTCAAGCCTTGCGGAGGAAATACATGTATGTCTTGAAAGTAAGCCATCTGTCTTAGAAGCAAAAGCATGTGGCACGTTGTTTTTCTGTGAGAACTGAGTCAGCCTTTCATAAGGAATACTCACGTCAATGTTTGATTTTCAAGGTGGAGATATGCTCTCTTTGTTCCAAATAGGACTATTCTGTTGAGTTGGGGAAACGTGTATGTCTTTTGAATGTATGCTATTTGTTTTAGAAGCAGGAGCACGTACCACATTGGTTCCCTGCGTAAATTGAGTTAATTTTTTAAAGGAATACTACCTGCAACTGAGGTTTTTCATGGTGGAGATAAGCTCTGCCTGTTCCCAATAGGCTCCCTCAGCTGAATTAAAGAAACACAGCTATGTCTTGAAAGAAAACCATTTTTGTCAGAAGCAGGAGAATCCAGCACATTATATCCCTGTGAGAATTGAAGTCGGGTCTGTATGGACTACATCTGCATCTTAGGGTTTACAAGGTGGACTTGGGTGCCCTTTTGTCCAAATCGGCCTATTCATGTGACTTGAAAAACACATGTATCTCCCGAAAGAAAATCATCTCTGGTAGAATCAGGAGCATAAGATACCTTGTCTCCTATGAGAAATCACTTTGCTTTATGAGAAACACAACTTCCTGCAACTTACGTTTTTTGAAGCTGGGGATATTCACTTTCTGTTCCAAGTAGACCTCTTCTGTGGAGTTGAAGAAATACCTGTATTTCTGGGTAGAAAACAATATGTCTGAGAAGCAGGAGCTTCTAGCACATTAGTTTCCTGTGAGAATTGAGCTCGTTTTGGAAGGAATACTTCCAGCATTTTATGTGTTTCAAGGTGGAGATACGCTGTCTGTGTTCCTTAAAGCTTACACTACTGAGTTGTAGAAAGAAATGTATCTTTCGAACAGAACCATTTTGTCATAGAAGCAGGAGCATCTACCCCATTGGTCCCCTGTGAGAATGGCTTAGTTTTTGAAAGGGATGCTACCTGCAACTTAGGATTTTCCACGTGGACATAGGCCAACTGACCTCAATTGAAGAAAACCATGTGTCTCTTGAAGAAAACCAGCTGTGATATAAGCAGGAGCATCTAACACATTATTTTTCTGGGAGATTGAGTTCTTTTTTCAATGGAATACATCCTACAATGTAGGTTTTTCAAGGTGGATATAGGCTCTCGATGTTCCAAATAGGTCTATTTAGCAGAATTACAGAAAGAGAGGTATCCCTTCAACGAAAACTATCAATGATAGAAGCAGGAACATCTAGCACATGGTTTTCCAGTAAGAATTGGGTAGCTTTTTAAAGAAAAAATTCCTGCATATCAGAGTATTCAAGGTGGAGGAAGGCTCGTTCTGTTCCCAATAGGTCCCTTTAGACATGCTGAATAAACACATATGTCATTCAAAAGAAAACCATCTGTATTTAAAAGCAGAAGCATCAAGCACATTGTTTCCTTGTGAGAATTAAGTCAGTTTCTGAAATGAATATTGTCTGTAACTTACGTGTTTCAATTTGAAGGTAGGCTCTCTTTGTTTCAAATAGGCGTATTCAGCAGAGTTGAAGAAACACATGGAACTTTCAAAAGAAAACCATTCGTGTTATCAGCAAGCACATTGAGGACTTTCTTTGCTGTGAGAATTGCCTTAGTTTTTCAATGAAATACTACGTGCAACTTAGGTTTTTCAAGGTGGAGATAGGCTCTGTTTGTTAGCACAGGTCTATTCAGCTGATTTGAAAAACATAAGTGCCACTCTAAAGAAAATGATCTATGTTAGATGTGCCACTGCTAGCACATGGTTTCACAGTGACAACTGTGTTAGTTTTGAAAGGAATACTTCCTGCAAACCTGAGTTTACTATGTGTAGAAGGCTCATTTGTGCCAATTTGGCCTATTCACCTGAGTAGAAAAAACACATCTAACATTCCAAGGAAAACCATGTGTGATAGAAACTGCAGCATCTAGACGGTGGTTTCCCTGTGAGAATTCAGTTATTTTTTGAAATTAATCCTTCCTGAAAAGTTTGTTTTTCAGGATGCACTTAGGCTCTTTTGGATCCTAAGAAGACTATTTAGCAGAGTTGAAGAAACACATGTACCTGTCGACATAAAACCATTGGTGTTAGACCCAGGAACAAATCGCACATTATTTTGCTGTGAGAATTGTTCTGGTTTTTGTAAGGAATACTTCCTGCATATCAGAATTTACAAGGTGGAGAAAGGCTCATTTTCTTCGAAGTTGCCCTCTTCAGCTAAGTTGAGGAAACCCATGAACCTCAGGATAGAAAACAATCTGTGTTACAAGCAGGAGCATCTAGCACATTGTTTGTTGTGAGAAACAGTTGGATTTCTGACGAGATACTTTCAGCAACGTAGGTTTCTCAGGGCGGAGATAGGTTCCATTTTTTCCAAAAGGCCTACTCAGCTGAGTTGAAGAAACTCATGCATCTTTCAAATGAAAATCATTTGTGTTAGAAACATGAGTATGTACCACTTTGGTTCCCTTTGAGAACTCTTATTGTTCTTGGAAGGAATACTATCTGGAACTCAGGTTACTCAAGATGGAGATAGGCTCACTGTGTTCCAAATAGGCCTATTCCTCAGAGTTGCAGAAACACATACATCTCTAGAAATAAACCATGTGTGTTAGAAACAGGAGCACCTATCACTTTGTTTCCCTATGAGAATTGTGTTAGTTATTGAAAGGAATACTTCCTGCAACTTAGAGTTTTCAAGCTGGCTATTCCTGCTTTCTGTGCTAAACAAACCTACTGAGCGGTATGGAAGAAAACCATGTATCTCTCAAAAACAAAAGCTCTACAAAACATGCAGGAATATCTAGCAAATTACTTCGTGCAGAGAACTGACTTAGATTTTGAAATTAATACTTCCTGGAAATTGGTTCTTGATGGGAGAAATAGGCTCTGTGTGGCGAAATTATGCCTATTCCACTGACTTGAAGATATCCATGTACTTCTGTAATGAAAATCATCTGACTGGGGAGCAGGATAGCCTAGCACATTGTTCTCCTGTGGGAATTGAGTTTGTTTTGGGAAGGATTCTCAGGCAAATTAGGTGTTTCATTGAGGAGATAGCCTCTCTGTATTCCAAACAGGACTTCAGCTGTGTAGAAGAACCAACCACATGTATCTTTTGAGAGAAAACCATTTGTGTTTGAAACACAAGAATCTAGCACATTGTTTCCCGATGAGAACTGAGTTTGGTTTTGGAATGAATACTCCCTGCAACTAAGGTTTTTCAAGGAGGTGATAGGCTATTTTTCTTCCAAAGAGTCCAATTCAGCTAAGATGAGGAAACTCATGTTGCACTGCAAGGACAAACAACTATGTTAGAAGCTCTAGCATCTAGCACAATGCTTACCTGAGAGAATTGAGGTTGTGTTAGAAAGGAATACCTCCTGCAAATCACAATTTGCATGGTGGAGGAAGGCTCATTTTGTTCGAAATAGGACTATTCCCCTAAGTTGAAGGAATTCATATATCTCTTGAAAGAAAACCACTGCGTGAGAAGGAGGAACATCTAGGACCTTCTTTCACTGTGAGAACTGAGTTAGTTTTGAAATGGGATATGGCCTGTCACATAGGTTTTTTCAGGTGGAGAAAGGCTCTCTTCCTTGCAAACGGCCTATTCGGTTGAGTTCAAGATACACATGTATCTCTCGAAATAAAACCATCTGAGTTAGAAAGGGGAGCATTGAGCACCTTCTGTCCAAGTGAGAATTCACTGAGTTTTGGAAATTCTTCCTGCAAGTGAAGCTTTTCAAGGTGGAGAAAGGCTTTCTTTGTTCCAATTAGGCCTATTCAAGCCTTGCGGAGGAAATACATGTATGTCTTGAAAGTAAGCCATCTGTCTTAGAAGCAAAAGCATGTGGCACGTTGTTTTTCTGTGAGAACTGAGTCAGCCTTTCATAAGGAATACTCATGTCAATGTTTGATTTTCAAGGTGGAGATATGCTCTCTTTGTTCCAAATAGGACTATTCTGTTGAGTTGGGGAAACGTGTATGTCTTTTGAATGTATGCTATTTGTTTTAGAAGCAGGAGCACGTACCACATTGGTTCCCTGCGTAAATTGAGTTAATTTTTTAAAGGAATACTACCTGCAACTGAGGTTTTTCATGGTGGAGATAAGCTCTGCCTGTTCCCAATAGGCTCCCTCAGCTGAATTAAAGAAACACAGGTATGTCTTGAAGGAAAACCATTTTTGTCAGAAGCAGGAGAATCCAGCACATTATATCCCTGTGAGAATTGAAGTCGGGTCTGTATGGAGTACATCTGCATCTTAGGGTTTACAAGGTGGACTTGGGTGCCCTTTTGTCCAAATCGGCCTATTCATGTGACTTGAAAAACACATGTATCTCCCGAAAGAAAATCATCTCTGGTAGAATCAGGAGCATAAGATATCTTGTTTCCTATGAGAAATCACTTTGCTTTATGAGAAACACAACTTCCTGCAACTTACGTTTTTTGAAGCTGGGGATATTCACTTTCTGTTCCAAGTAGACCTCTTCTGTGGAGTTGAAGAAATACCTGTATTTCTGGGTAGAAAACAATATGTCTGAGAAGGAGGAGCTTCTAGCACATTGGTTTCCTGTGAGAATTGAGTTCGTTTTGGAAGGAATACTTCCAGCATTTTATGTGTTTCAAGGTGGAGATACGCTGTCTGTGTTCCTTAAAGCTTACACTACTGAGTTGTAGAAAGAAATGTATCTTTCGAACAGAACCATTTTGTCATAGAAGCAGGAGCATCTACCCCATTGTTCCCCTGTGAGAATGGCTTAGTTTTTGAAAGGGATGCTACCTGCAACTTAGGATTTTCCACGTGGACATAGGCCAACTGACCTCAATTGAAGAAAACCATGTGTCTCTTGAAGAAAACCAGCTGTGATATAAGCAGGAGCATCTAACACATTATTTTTCTGGGAGATTGAGTTCTTTTTTCAATGGAATACATCCTACAATGTAGGTTTTTCAAGGTGGATATAGGCTCTCGATGTTCCAAATAGGTCTATTTAGCAGAATTACAGAAAGAGAGGTATCCCTTCAACGAAAACTGTCAATGATAGAAGCAGGAACATCTAGCACATGGTTGTCCAGTAAGAATTGGGTAGCTTTTTAAAGAAAAAATTCCTGCATATCAGAGTATTCAAGGTGGAGGAAGGCTCGTTCTGTTCCCAATAGGTCCCTTTAGACATGCTGAATAAACACATATGTCATTCAAAAGAAAACCATCTGTATTTAAAAGCAGAAGCATCAAGCACATTGTTTCCTTGTGAGAATTAAGTCAGTTTCTGAAATGAATATTGTCTGTAACTTACGTGTTTCAATTTGAAGGTAGGCTCTCTTTGTTTCAAATAGGCGTATTCAGCAGAGTTGAAGAAACACATGGAACTTTCAAAAGAAAACCATTCGTGTTATCAGCAAGCACATTGAGGACTTTCTTTGCTGTGAGAATTGCCTTAGTTTTTCAATGAAATACTACGTGCAACTTAGGTTTTTCAAGGTGGAGATAGGCTCTGTTTGTTAGCACAGGTCTATTCAGCTGATTTGAAAAACATAAGTGCCACTCTAAAGAAAATGATCTATGTTAGATGTGCCACTGCTAGCACATGGTTTCACAGTGACAACTGTGTTAGTTTTGAAAGGAATACTTCCTGCAAACCTGAGTTTACTATGTGTAGAAGGCTCATTTGTGCCAAATTGGCCTATTCACCTGAGTAGAAAAAACACATCTAACATTCCAAGGAAAACCATGTGTGATAGAAACTGCAGCATCTAGACGGTGGTTTCCCTGTGAGAATTCAGTTATTTTTTGAAATTAATCCTTCCTGAAAAGTTTGTTTTTCAGGATGCACTTAGGCTCTTTTGGATCCTAAGAATACTATTTAGCAGAGTTGAAGAAACACATGTACCTGTCGACATAAAACCATTGGTGTTAGACCCAGGAACAAATCGCACATTATTTTGCTGTGAGAATTGTTCTAGTTTTTGTAAGGAATACTTCCTGCATATCAGAATTTACAAGGTGGAGAAAGGCTCATTTTCTTCGAAGTTGCCCTCTTCAGCTAAGTTGAGGAAACCCATGAACCTCAGGATAGAAAACAATCTGTGTTACAAGCAGGAGCATCTAGCACATTGTTTGTTGTGAGAAACAGTTGGATTTCTGACGAGATACTTTCAGCAACGTAGGTTTCTCAGGGCGGTGATAGGTTCCATTTTTTCCAAAAGGCCTACTCAGCTGAGTTGAAGAAACTCATGCATCTTTCAAATGAAAATCATTTGTGTTAGAAACATGAGTATGTACCACTTTGGTACCCTTTGAGAACTCTTATTGTTCTTGGAAGGAATACTATCTGGAACTCAGGTTACTCAAGATGGAGATAGGCTCACTGTGTTCCAAATAGGCCTATTCCTCAGAGTTGCAGAAACACATACATCTCTCGAAATAAACCATGTGTGTTAGAAACAGGAGCACCTATCACTTTGTTTCCCTATGAGAATTGTGTTAGTTATTGAAAGGAATACTTCCTGCAACTTAGAGTTTTCAAGCTGGCTATTCCTGCTTTCTGTGCTAAACAAACCTACTGAGCGGTATGGAAGAAAACCATGTATCTCTCAAAAACAAAAGCTCTACAAAACATGCAGGAATATCTAGCAAATTACTTCGTGCAGAGAACTGAGTTAGTTTTTGAAATTAATACTTCCTGGAAATTGGTTCTTGATGGGAGAAATAGGCTCTGTGTGGCGAAATTATGCCTATTCCACTGACTTGAAGATATCCATGTACTTCTGTAATGAAAATCATCTGACTGGGGAGCGGGATAGCCTAGCACATTGTTCTCCTGTGGGAATTGAGTTTGTTTTGGGAAGGATTCTCAGGCAAATTAGGTGTTTCATTGAGGTGATAGCCTCTCTGTATTCCAAACACTACTTCAGCTGTGTAGAAGAACCAACCACATGTATCTTTTGAGAGAAAACCATTTGTGTTAGAAACACAAGAATCTAGCACATTGTTTCCCAATGAGAACTGAGTTTGGTTTTGGAATGAATACTCCCTGCAACTAAGGTTTTTCAAGGAGGTGATAGGCTATTTTTCTTCCAAAGAGTCCAATTCAGCTAAGATGAGGAAACTCATGTTGCACTGCAAGGACAAACAACTATGTTAGAAGCTCTAGCATCTAGCACAATGCTTACCTGAGAGAATTGAGGTTGTGTTAGAAAGGAATACCTCCTGCAAATCACAATTTGCATGGTGGAGGAAGGCTCATTTTGTTCGAAATAGGACTATTCCCCTAAGTTGAAGGAATTCATATATCTCTTGAAAGAAAACCACTGCGTGAGAAGTAGGAACATCTAGGACCTTCTTTCACTGTGAGAACTGAGTTAGTTTTGAAATGGGATATGGCCTGTCACATAGGTTTTTTCAGGTGGAGAAAGGCTCTCTTCCTTGCAAACGGCCTATTCGGTTGAGTTCAAGATACACATGTATCTCTCGAAATAAAACCATCTGAGTTAGAAAGGGGAGCATTGAGCACCTTCTGTCCAAGTGAGAATTCACTGAGTTTTGGAAATTCTTCCTGCAAGTGAAGCTTTTCAAGGTGGAGAAAGGCTTTCTTTGTTCCAATTAGGCCTATTCAAGCCTTGCGGAGGAAATACATGTATGTCTTGAAAGTAAGCCATCTGTCTTAGAAGCAAAAGCATGTGGCACGTTGTTTTTCTGTGAGAACTGAGTCAGCCTTTCATAAGGAATACTCACGTCAATGTTTGATTTTCAAGGTGGAGATATGCTCTCTTTGTTCCAAATAGGACTATTCTGTTGAGTTGGGGAAACGTGTATGTCTTTTGAATGTATCCTGTTTGTTTTAGAAGCAGGAGCACGTACCACATTGGTTCCCTGCGTAAATTGAGTTAATTTTTTAAAGGAATACTACCTGCAACTGAGGTTTTTCATGGTGGAGATAAGCTCTGCCTGTTCCCAATAGGCTCCCTCAGCTGAATTAAAGAAACACAGCTATGTCTTGAAAGAAAACCATTTTTGTCAGAAGCAGGAGAATCCAGCACATTATATCCCTGTGAGAATTGAAGTCGGGTCTGTATGGACTACATCTGCATCTTAGGGTTTACAAGGTGGACTTGGGTGCCCTTTTGTCCAAATCGGCCTATTCATGTGACTTGAAAAACACATGTATCTCCCGAAAGAAAATCATCTCTGGTAGAATCAGGAGCATAAGATACCTTGTTTCCTATGAGAAATCACTTTGCTTTATGAGAAACACAACTTCCTGCAACTTACGTTTTTTAAGCTGGGGATATTCACTTTCTGTTCCAAGAAGACCTCTTCTGTGGAGTTGAAGAAATACCTGTATTTCTGGGTAGAAAACAATATGTCTGAGAAGCAGGAGCTTCTAGCACATTGGTTTCCTGTGAGAATTGAGTTCGTTTTGGAAGGAATACTTCCAGCATTTTATGTGTTTCAAGGTGGAGATACGCTGTCTGTGTTCCTTAAAGCTTATACTACTGAGTTGTAGAAAGAAATGTATCTTTCGAACAGAACCATTTTGTCATAGAAGCAGGAGCATCTACCCCATTGTTCCCCTGTGAGAATGGCTTAGTTTTTGAAAGGGATGCTACCTGCAACTTAGGATTTTCCACGTGGACATAGGCCAACTGACCTCAATTGAAGAAAACCATGTGTCTCTTGAAGAAAACCAGCTGTGATATAAGCAGGAGCATCTAACACATTATTTTTCTGGGAGATTGAGTTCTTTTTTCAATGGAATACATCCTACAATGTAGGTTTTTCAAGGTGGATATCGGCTCTCGATGTTCCATATAGGTCTATTTAGCAGAATTACAGAAAGAGAGGTATCCCTTCAACGAAAACTATCAATGATAGAAGCAGGAACATCTAGCACATGGTTTTCCAGTAAGAATTGGGTAGCTTTTTAAAGAAAAAATTCCTGCATATCAGAGTATTCAAGGTGGAGGAAGGCTCGTTCTGTTCCCAATAGGTCCCTTTAGACATGCTGAATAAACACATATGTCATTCAAAAGAAAACCATCTGTATTTAAAAGCAGAAGCATCAAGCACATTGTTTCCTTGTGAGAATTAAGTCAGTTTCTGAAATGAATATTGTCTGTAACTTACGTGTTTAAATTTGAAGATAGGCTCTCTTTGTTTCAAATAGGCGTATTCAGCAGAGTTGAAGAAACACATGGAACTTTCAAAAGAAAACCATTCGTGTTATCAGCAAGCACATTGAGGACTTTCTTTGCTGTGAGAATTGCCTTAGTTTTTCAATGAAATACTACGTGCAACTTAGGTTTTTCAAGGTGGAGATAGGCTCTGTTTGTTAGCACAGGTCTATTCAGCTGATTTGAAAAACATAAGTGCCACTCTAAAGAAAATGATCTATGTTAGATGTGCCACTGCTAGCACATGGTTTCACAATGACAACTGTGTTAGTTTTGAAAGGAATACTTCCTGCAAACCTGAGTTTACTATGTGTAGAAGGCTCATTTGTGCCAAATTGGCCTATTCACCTGAGTAGAAAAAACACATCTAACATTCCAAGGAAAACCATGTGTGATAGAAACTGCAGCATCTAGATGGTGGTTTCCCTGTGAGAATTCAGTTATTTTTTGAAATTAATCCTTCCTGAAAAGTTTGTTTTTCAGGATGCATTTAGGCTCTTTTGGATCCTAAGAAGACTATTTAGCAGAGTTGAAGAAACACATGTACCTGTCGACATAAAACCATTGGTGTTAGACCCTGGAACAAATAGCACATTATTTTGCTGTGAGAATTGTTCTGGTTTTTGTAAGGAATACTTCCTGCATATCAGAATTTACAAGGTGGAGAAAGGCTCATTTTCTTCGAAGTTGCCCTCTTCAGCTAAGTTGAGGAAACCCATGAACCTCAGGATAGAAAACAATCTGTGTTACAAGCAGGAGCAACTAGCACATTGTTTGTTGTGAGAAACAGTTGGATTTCTGACGAGATACTTTCAGCAACGTAGGTTTCTCAGGGCGGTGATAGGTTCCATTTTTTCCAAAAGGCCTACTCAGCTGAGTTGAAGAAACTCATGCATCTTTCAAATGATAATCATTTGTGTTAGAAACACGAGAATGTACCACTTTGGTTCCCTTTGAGAACTCTTATTGTTCTTGGAAGGAATACTATCTGGAACTCAGGTTACTCAAGATGGAGATAGGCTCACTGTGTTCCAAATAAGCCTATTCCTCAGAGTTGCAGAAACACATACATCTCTCGAAATAAACCATGTGTGTTAGAAACAGGAGCACCTATCACTTTGTTTCCCTATGAGAATTGTGTTAGTTATTGAAAGGAATACTTCCTGCAACTTAGATTATTCAAGCTGGCTATTCCTGCCTTTTGTGCTAAACAAACCTATTGAGCTGTATGGAAGAAAACCATGTATCTCTCAAAACCAAAGCTCTACAAAACATGCAGGAATATCTAGCAAATTACTTCGTGCAGAGAACTGAGTTAGTTTTTGAAATTAATACTTCCTGGAAATTGGTTCTTGATGGGAGAAATAGGCTCTGTGTGCCGAAATTATGCCTATTCCACTGACTTGAAAATATCCATGTACTTCTGTAATGAAAATCATCTGACTGGGGCACGGGATAGCCTAGCACATTGTTCTCCTGTGGGAATTGAGTTTGTTTTGGGAAGGATTCTCAGGCAAATTAGGTGTTTCATTGAGGAGATAGCCTCTCTGTATTCCAAACAGGACTTCAGCTGTGTAGAAGAACCAACCACATGTATCTTTTGAGAGAAAACCATTTGTGTTTGAAACACAAGAATCTAGCACATTGTTTCCCGATGAGAACTGAGTTTGATTTTGGAATGAATACTCCCTGCAACTAAGGTTTTTCAAGGAGGTGATAGGCTATTTTTCTTCCAAAGAGTCCAATTCAGCTAAGATGAGGAAACTCATGTTGCACTGCAAGGACAAACAACTATGTTAGAAGCTCTAGCATCTAGCACAATGCTTACCTGAGAGAATTGAGGTTGTGTTAGAAAGGAATACCTCCTGCAAATCACAATTTGCATGGTGGAGGAAGGCTCATTTTGTTCGAAATAGGACTATTCCCCTAAGTTGAAGGAATTCATATATCTCTTGAAAGAAAACCACTGCGTGAGAAGTAGGAACATCTAGCACCTACTTTCACTGTGAGAACTGAGTTAGTTTTGAAATGGGATATGGCCTGTCACATAGGTTTTTTCAGGTGGAGAAAGGCTCTCTTCCTTGCAAAAGGCCTATTCAGTTGAGTTCAAGATACACATGTATCTCTCGAAATAAAACCATCTGAGTTAGAAAGGGGAGCATTGAGCACCTTCTGTCCAAGTGAGAATTCACTGAGTTTTGGAAATTCTTCCTGCAAGTGAAGCTTTTCAAGGTGGAGAAAGGCTTTCTTTGTTCCAATTAGGCCTATTCAAGCCTTGCGGAGGAAATACATGTATGTCTTGAAAGTAAGCCATCTGTCTTAGAAGCAAAAGCATGTGGCACGTTGTTTTTCTGTGAGAACTGAGTCAGCCTTTCATAAGGAATACTCACGTCAATGTTTGATTTTCAAGGTGGAGATATGCTCTCTTTGTTCCAAATAGGACTATTCTGTTGAGTTGGGGAAACGTGTATGTCTTTTGAATGTATGCTGTTTGTTTTAGAAGCAGGAGCACGTACCACATTGGTTCCCTGCGTGAATTGAGTTAATTTTTTAAAGGAATACTACCTGCAACTGAGGTTTTTCATGGTGGAGATAAGCTCTGCCTGTTCCCAATAGGCTCCCTCAGCTGAATTAAAGAAACACAGCTATGTCTTGAAAGAAAACCATTTTTGTCAGAAGCAGGAGAATCCAGCACATTATATCCCTGTGAGAATTGAAGTCGCGTCTGTATGGACTACATCTGCATCTTAGGGTTTACAAGGTGGACTTGGGTCCCCTTTTGTCCAAATCGGCCTATTCATGTGACTTGAAAAACACATGTATCTCCCGAAAGAAAATCATCTCTGGTAGAATCAGGAGCATAAGATACCTTGTTTCCTATGAGAAATCACTTTGCTTTATGAGAAACACAACTTCCTGCAACTTACGTTTTTTAAGCTGGGGATATTCACTTTCTGTTCCAAGAAGACCTCTTCTGTGGAGTTGAAGAAATACCTGTATTTCTGGGTAGAAAACAATATGTCTGAGACTCAGGAGCTTTTAGCACATTGGTTTCCTGTGAGAATTGAGTTCGTTTTGGAAGGAATACTTCCAGCATTTTATGTGTTTCAAGGTGGAGATACGCTGTCTGTGTTCCTTAAAGCTTACACTACTGAGTTGTAGAAAGAAATGTATCTTTCGAACAGAACCATTTTGTCATAGAAGCAGGAGCATCTACCCCATTGTTCCCCTGTGAGAATGGCTTAGTTTTTGAAAGGGATGCTACCTGCAACTTAGGATTTTCCACGTGGACATAGGCCAACTGACCTCAATTGAAGAAAACCATGTGTCTCTTGAAGAAAACCAGCTGTGATATAAGCAGGAGCATCTAACACATTATTTTTCTGGGAGATTGAGTTCTTTTTTCAATGGAATACATCCTACAATGTAGCTTTTTCAAGGTGGATATCGTCTCTCGATGTTCCAAATAGGTCTATTTAGCAGAATTACAGAAAGAGAGGTATCCCTTCAACGAAAACTATCAATGATAGAAGCAGGAACATCTAGCACATGGTTTTCCAGTAAGAATTGGGTAGCTTTTTAAAGAAAAAATTCCTGCATATCAGAGTATTCAAGGTGGAGGAAGGCTCGTTCTGTTCCCAATAGGTCCCTTTAGACATGCTGAATAAACACATATGTCATTCAAAAGAAAACCATCTGTATTTAAAAGCAGAAGCATCAAGCACATTGTTTCCTTGTGAGAATTAAGTCAGTTTCTGAAATGAATATTGTCTGTAACTTACATGTTTCAATTTGAAGGTAGGCTCTCTTTCTTTCAAATAGGCGTATTCAGTAGAGTTGAAGAAACACATGGAACTTTCAAAAGAAAACCATTCGTGTTATCAGCAAGCACATTGAGGACTGTCTT
The DNA here is from genome assembly GCF_047511655.1 of Castor canadensis. Lineage (NCBI taxonomy): Eukaryota > Metazoa > Chordata > Mammalia > Rodentia > Castoridae > Castor > Castor canadensis. The sequence continues at coordinate 99,355,660 of NC_133397.1, read as the reverse complement.
TGCTGTGAGAATTGCCTTAGTTTTTCAATGAAATACTACGTGCAACTTAGGTTTTTCAAGGTGGAGATAGGCTCTGTTTGTTAGCACAGGTCTATTCAGCTGATTTGAAAAACATAAGTGCCACTCTAAAGAAAATGATCTATGTTAGATGTGCCACTGCTAGCACATGGTTTCACAGTGACAACTGTGTTAGTTTTGAAAGGAATACTTCCTGCAAACCTGAGTTTACTATGTGTAGAAGGCTCATTTGTGCCAAATTGGCCTATTCACCTGAGTAGAAAAAACACATCTAACATTCCAAGGAAAACCATGTGTGATAGAAACTGCAGCATCTAGACGGTGGTTTCCCTGTGAGAATTCAGTTATTTTTTGAAATTAATCCTTCCTGAAAAGTTTGTTTTTCAGGATGCACTTAGGCTCTTTTGGATCCTAAGAAGACTATTTAGCAGAGATGAAGAAACACATGTACCTGTCGACATAAAACCATTGGTGTTAGACCCAGGAACAAATAGCACATTATTTTGCTGTGAGAATTGTTCTGGTTTTTGTAAGGAATACTTCCTGCATATCAGAATTTACAAGGTGGAGAAAGGCTCATTTTCTTCGAAGTTGCCCTCTTCAGCTAAGTTGAGGAAACCCATGAACCTCAGGATAGAAAACAATCTGTGTTACAAGCAGGAGCATCTAGCACATTGTTTGTTGTGAGAAACAGTTGGATTTCTGACGAGATACTTTCAGCAACGTAGGTTTCTCAGGGCTTTGATAGGCTCCATTTTTTCGAAAAGGCCTACTCAGCTGAGTTGAAGAAACTCATGCATCTTTCAAATGATAATCATTTGTGTTAGAAACACGAGAATGTACCACTTTGGTTCCCTTTGAGAACTCTTATTGTTCTTGGAAGGAATACTATCTGGAACTCAGGTTACTCAAGATGGAGATAGGCTCACTGTGTTCCAAATAGGCCTATTCCTCAGAGTTGCAGAAACACATACATCTCTCGAAATAAACCATGTGTGTTAGAAACAGGAGCACCTATCACTTTGTTTCCCTATGAGAATTGTGTTAGTTATTGAAAGGAATACTTCCTGCAACTTAGATTATTCAAGCTGGCTATTCCTGCCTTTTGTGCTAAACAAACCTACTGAGCTGTATGGAAGAAAACCATGTATCTCTCAAAAACAAAAGCTCTACAAAACATGCAGGAATATCTAGCAAATTACTTCGTGCAGAGAACTGAGTTAGTTTTTGAAATTAATACTTCCTGGAAATTGGTTCTTGATGGGAGAAATAGGCTCTGTGTGCCGAAATTATGCCTATTCCACTGACTTGAAGATATCCATGTACTTCTGTAATGAAAATCATCTGACTGGGGCGCGGGATAGCCTAGCACATTGTTCTCCTGTGGGAATTGAGTTTGTTTTGGGAAGGATTCTCAGGCAAATTAGGTGTTTCATTGAGGAGATAGCCTCTCTGTATTCCAAACAGGACTTCAGCTGTGTAGAAGAACCAACCACATGTATCTTTTGAGAGAAAACCATTTGTGTTTGAAACACAAGAATCTAGCACATTGTTTCCCGATGAGAACTGAGTTTGATTTTGGAATGAATACTCCCTGCAACTAAGGTTTTTCAAGGAGGTGATAGGCTATTTTTCTTCCAAAGAGTCCAATTCAGCTAAGATGAGGAAACTCATGTTGCACTGCAAGGACAAACAACTATGTTAGAAGCTCTAGCATCTAGCACAATGCTTACCTGAGAGAATTGAGGTTGTGTTAGAAAGGAATACCTCCTGCAAATCACAATTTGCATGGTGGAGGAAGGCTCATTTTGTTCGAAATAGGACTATTCCCCTAAGTTGAAGGAATTCATATATCTCTTGAAAGAAAACCACTGTGTGAGAAGTAGGAACATCTAGCACCTTCTTTCACTGTGAGAACTGAGTTAGTTTTGAAATGGGATATGGCCTGTCACATAGGTTTTTTCAGGTGGAGAAAGGCTCTCTTCCTTGCAAAAGGCCTATTCGGTTGAGTTCAAGATACACATGTATCTCTCGAAATAAAACCATCTGAGTTAGAAAGGGGAGCATTGAGCACCTTCTGTCCAAGTGAGAATTCGCTGAGTTTTGGAAATTCTTCCTGCAAGTGAAGCTTTTCAAGGTGGAGAAAGGCTTTCTTTGTTCCAATTAGGCCTATTCAAGCCTTGCGGAGGAAATACATGTATGTCTTGAAAGTAAGCCATCTGTCTTAGAAGCAAAAGCATGTGGCACGTTGTTTTTCTGTGAGAACTGAGTCAGCCTTTCATAAGGAATACTCACGTCAATGTTTGATTTTCAAGGTGGAGATATGCTCTCTTTGTTCCAAATAGGACTATTCTGTTGAGTTGGGGAAACGTGTATGTCTTTTGAATGTATGCTGTTTGTTTTAGAAGCAGGAGCACGTACCACATTGGTTCCCTGCGTAAATTGAGTTAATTTTTTAAAGGAATACTACCTGCAACTGAGGTTTTTCATGGTGGAGATAAGCTCTGCCTGTTCCCAATAGGCTCCCTCAGCTGAATTAAAGAAACACAGCTATGTCTTGAAAGAAAACCATTTTTGTCAGAAGCAGGAGAATCCAGCACATTATATCCCTGTGAGAATTGAAGTCGCGTCTGTATGGACTACATCTGCATCTTAGGGTTTACAAGGTGGACTTGGGTGCCCTTTTGTCCAAATCGGCCTATTCATGTGACTTGAAAAACACATGTATCTCCCGAAAGAAAATCATCTCTGGTAGAATCAGGAGCATAAGATACCTTGTTTCCTATGAGAAATCACTTTGCTTTATGAGAAACACAACTTCCTGCAACTTACGTTTTTTAAGCTGGGGATATTCACTTTCTGTTCCAAGAAGACCTCTTCTGTGGAGTTGAAGAAATACCTGTATTTCTGGGTAGAAAACAATATGTCTGAGAAGGAGGAGCTTCTAGCACATTGGTTTCCTGTGAGAATTGAGTTCGTTTTGGAAGGAATACTTCCAGCATTTTATGTGTTTCAAGGTGGAGATACGCTGTCTGTGTTCCTTAAAGCTTACACTACTGAGTTGTAGAAAGAAATGTATCTTTCGAACAGAACCATTTTGTCATAGAAGCAGGAGCATCTACCCCATTGGTCCCCTGTGAGAATGGCTTAGTTTTTGAAAGGGATGCTACCTGCAACTTAGGATTTTCCACGTGGACATAGGCCAACTGACCTCAATTGAAGAAAACCATGTGTCTCTTGAAGAAAACCAGCTGTGATATAAGCAGGAGCATCTAACACATTATTTTTCTGGGAGATTGAGTTCTTTTTTCAATGGAATACATCCTACAATGTAGGTTTTTCAAGGTGGATATAGGCTCTCGATGTTCCAAATAGGTCGATTTAGCAGAATTACAGAAAGAGAGGTATCCCTTCAACGAAAACTATCAATGATAGAAGCAGGAACATCTAGCACATGGTTTTCCAGTAAGAATTGGGTAGCTTTTTAAAGAAAAAATTCCTGCATATCAGAGTATTCAAGGTGGAGGAAGGCTCGTTCTGTTCCCAATAGGTCCCTTTAGACATGCTGAATAAACACATATGTCATTCAAAAGAAAACCATCTGTATTTAAAAGCAGAAGCATCAAGCACATTGTTTCCTTGTGAGAATTAAGTCAGTTTCTGAAATGAATATTGTCTGTAACTTACGTGTTTCAATTTGAAGGTAGGCTCTCTTTGTTTCAAATAGGCGTATTCAGCAGAGTTGAAGAAACACATGGAACTTTCAAAAGAAAACCATTCCTGTTATCAGCAAGCACATTGAGGACTTTCTTTGCTGTGAGAATTGCCTTAGTTTTTCAATGAAATACTACGTGCAACTTAGGTTTTTCAAGGTGGAGATAGGCTCTGTTTGTTAGCACAGGTCTATTCAGCTGATTTGAAAAACATAAGTGCCACTCTAAAGAAAATGATCTATGTTAGATGTGCCACTGCTAGCACATGGTTTCACAGTGACAACTGTGTTAGTTTTGAAAGGAATACTTCCTGCAAACCTGAGTTTACTATGTGTAGAAGGCTCATTTGTGCCAAATTGGCCTATTCACCTGAGTAGAAAAAACACATCTAACATTCCAAGGAAAACCATGTGTGATAGAAACTGCAGCATCTAGACGGTGGTTCCCTGTGAGAATTCAGTTATTTTTTGAAATTAATCCTTCCTGAAAAGTTTGTTTTTCAGGATGCACTTAGGCTCTTTTGGATCCTAAGAATACTATTTAGCAGAGTTGAAGAAACACATGTACCTGTCGACATAAAACCATTGGTGTTAGAACCAGGAACAAATCGCACATTATTTTGCTGTGAGAATTGTTCTGGTTTTTGTAAGGAATACTTCCTGCATATCAGAATTTACAAGGTGGAGAAAGGCTCATTTTCTTCGAAGTTGCCCTCTTCAGCTAAGTTGAGGAAACCCATGAACCTCAGGATAGAAAACAATCTGTGTTACAAGCAGGAGCATCTAGCACATTGTTTGTTGTGAGAAACAGTTGGATTTCTGACGAGATACTTTCAGCAACGTAGGTTTCTCAGGGCGGTGATAGGTTCCATTTTTTCCAAAAGGCCTACTCAGCTGAGTTGAAGAAACTCATGCATCTTTCAAATGAAAATCATTTGTGTTAGAAACATGAGTATGTACCACTTTGGTTCCCTTTGAGAACTCTTATTGTTCTTGGAAGGAATACTATCTGGAACTCAGGTTACTCAAGATGGAGATAGGCTCACTGTGTTCCAAATAGGCCTATTCCTCAGAGTTGCAGAAACACATACATCTCTCGAAATAAACCATGTGTGTTAGAAACAGGAGCACCTATCACTTTGTTTCCCTATGAGAATTGTGTTAGTTATTGAAAGGAATACTTCCTGCAACTTAGAGTTTTCAAGCTGGCTTTTCCTGCTTTTTGTGCTAAACAAACCTACTGAGCGGTATGGAAGAAAACCATGTATCTCTCAAAAACAAAAGCTCTACAAAACATGCAGGAATATCTAGCAAATTACTTCGTGCAGAGAACTGAGTTAGTTTTTGAAATTAATACTTCCTGGAAATTGGTTCTTGATGGGAGAAATAGGCTCTGTGTGCCGAAATTATGCCTATTCCACTGACTTGAAGATATCCATGTACTTCTGTAATGAAAATCATCTGACTGGGGAGCGGGATAGCCTAGCACATTGTTCTCCTGTGGGAATTGAGTTTGTTTTGGGAAGGATTCTCAGGCAAATTAGGTGTTTCATTGAGGAGATAGCCTCTCTGTATTCCAAACAGGACTTCAGCTGTGTAGAAGAACCAACCACATGTATCTTTTGAGAGAAAACCATTTGTGTTTGAAACACAAGAATCTAGCACATTGTTTCCCGATGAGAACTGAGTTTGGTTTTGGAATGAATACTCCCTGCAACTAAGGTTTTTCAAGGAGGTGATAGGCTATTTTTCTTCCAAAGAGTCCAATTCAGCTAAGATGAGGAAACTCATGTTGCACTGCAAGAACAAACAACTATGTTAGAAGCTCTAGCATCTAGCACAATGCTTACCTGAGAGAATTGAGGTTGTGTTAGAAAGGAATACCTCCTGCAAATCACAATTTGCATGGTGGAGGAAGGCTCATTTTGTTCGAAATAGGACTATTCCCCTAAGTTGAAGGAATTCATATATCTCTTGAAAGAAAACCACTGCGTGAGAAGTAGGAACATCTAGCACCTTCTTTCACTGTGAGAACTGAGTTAGTTTTGAAATGGGATATGGCCTGTCACATAGGTTTTTTCAGGTGGAGAAAGGCTCTCTTCCTTGCAAAAGGCCTATTCAGTTGAGTTCAAGATACACATGTATCTCTCGAAATAAAACCATCTGAGTTAGAAAGGGGAGCATTGAGCACCTTCTGTCCAAGTGAGAATTCACTGAGTTTTGGAAATTCTTCCTGCAAGTGAAGCTTTTCAAGGTGGAGAAAGGCTTTCTTTGTTCCAATTAGACCTATTCAAGCCTTGCGGAGGAAATACATGTATGTCTTGAAAGTAAGCCATCTGTCTTAGAAGCAAAAGCATGTGGCACGTTGTTTTTCTGTGAGAACTGAGTCAGCCTTTCATAAGGAATACTCACGTCAATGTTTGATATTCAAGGTGGAGATATGCTCTCTTTGTTCCAAATAGGACTATTCTGTTGAATTGGGGAAACGTGTATGTCTTTTGAATGTATGCTATTTGTTTTAGACGCAGGAGCAAGTACCATATTGGTTCCCTGCGTAAATTGAGTTAATTTTGTAAAGGAATACTACCTGCAACTGAGGTTTTTCATGGTGGAGATAAGCTCTGCCTATTCCCAATAGGCTCCCTCAGCTGAATTAAAGAAACACAGCTATGTCTTGAAAGAAAACCATTTTTGTCAGAAGCAGGAGAATCCAGCACAATATATCCCTGTGAGAATTGAAGTCGGGTCTGTATGGACTACATCTGCATCTTAGGGTTTACAAGGTGGACTTGGGTGCCCTTTTGTCCAAATCGGCCTATTCATGTGACTTGAAAAACACATGTATCTCCCGAAAGAAAATCATCTCTGGTAGAATCAGGAGCATAAGATACCTTGTTTCCTATGAGAAATCACTTTGCTTTATGAGAAACACAACTTCCTGCAACTTACGTTTTTTGAAGCTGGGGATATTCACTTTCTGTTCCAAGTAGACCTCTTCTGTGGAGTTGAAGAAATACCTGTATTTCTGGGTAGAAAACAATACGTCTGAGAAGCAGGAGCTTCTAGCACATTGGTTTCCTGTGAGAATTGAGTTCGTTTTGGAAGGAATACTTCCAGCATTTTATGTGTTTCAAGGTGGAGATACGCTGTCTGTGTTCCTTAAAGCTTACACTACTGAGTTGTAGAAAGAAATGTATCTTTCGAACAGAACCATTTTGTCATAGAAGCAGGAGCATCTACCCCATTGGTCCCCTGTGAGAATGGCTTAGTTTTTGAAAGGGATGCTACCTGCAACTTAGGATTTTCCACGTGGACATAGGCCAACTGACCTCAATTGAAGAAAACCATGTGTCTCTTGAAGAAAACCAGCTGTGATATAAGCAGGAGGATCTAACACATTATTTTTCTGGGAGATTGAGTTCTTATTTCAGTGGAATACATCCTACAATGTAGATTTTTCATGGTGGATATAGGCTCTCGATGTTCCAAATAGGTCTATTTAGCAGAATTACAGAAAGAGAGGTATCCCTTCAACGAAAACTATCAATGATAGAAGCAGGAACATCTAGCACATGGTTTTCCAGTAAGAATTGGGTAGCTTTTTAAAGAAAAAATTCCTGCATATCAGAGTATTCAAGGTGGAGGAAGGCTCGTTCTGTTCCCAATAGGTCCCTTTAGACATGCTGAATAAACACATATGTCATTCAAAAGAAAACCATCTGTATTTAAAAGCAGAAGCATCAAGCACATTGTTTCCTTGTGAGAATTAAGTCAGTTTCTGAAATGAATATTGTCTGTAACTTACGTGTTTCAATTTGAAGGTAGGCTCTCTTTGTTTCAAATAGGCGTATTCAGCAGAGTTGAAGAAACACATGGAACTTTCAAAAGAAAACCATTCGTGTTATCAGCAAGCACATTGAGGACTTTCTTTGCTGTGAGAATTGCCTTAGTTTTTCAATGAAATACTACGTGCAACTTAGGTTTTTCAAGGTGGAGATAGGCTCTGTTTGTTAGCACAGGTCTATTCAGCTGATTTGAAAAACATAAGTGCCACTCTAAAGAAAATGATCTATGTTAGATGTGCCACTGCTAGCACATGGTTTCACAGTGACAACTGTGTTAGTTTTGAAAGGAATACTTCCTGCAAATCTGAGTTTACTATGTGTAGAAGGCTCATTTGTGCCAAATTGGCCTATTCACCTGAGTAGAAAAAACACATCTAACATTCCAAGGAAAACCATGTGTGATAGAAACTGCAGCATCTAGACGGTGGTTCCCTGTGAGAATTCAGTTATTTTTTGAAATTAATCCTTCCTGAAAAGTTTGTTTTTCAGGATGCACTTAGGCTCTTTTGGATCCTAAGAATACTATTTAGCAGAGTTGAAGAAACACATGTACCTGTCGACATAAAACCATTGGTGTTAGAACCAGGAACAAATCGCACATTATTTTGCTGTGAGAATTGTTCTGGTTTTTGTAAGGAATACTTCCTGCATATCAGAATTTACAAGGTGGAGAAAGGCTCATTTTCTTCGAAGTTGCCCTCTTCAGCTAAGTTGAGGAAACCCATGAACCTCAGGATAGAAAACAATCTGTGTTACAAGCAGGAGCATCTAGCACATTGTTTGTTGTGAGAAACAGTTGGATTTCTGACGAGATACTTTCAGCAACGTAGGTTTCTCAGGGCGGTGATAGGTTCCATTTTTTCCAAAAGGCCTACTCAGCTGAGTTGAAGAAACTCATGCATCTTTCAAATGAAAATCATTTGTGTTAGAAACATGAGTATGTACCACTTTGGTTCCCTTTGAGAACTCTTATTGTTCTTGGAAGGAATACTATCTGGAACTCAGGTTACTCAAGATGGAGATAGGCTCACTGTGTTCCAAATAGGCCTATTCCTCAGAGTTGCAGAAACACATACATCTCTCGAAATAAACCATGTGTGTTAGAAACAGGAGCACCTATCACTTTGTTTCCCTATGAGAATTGTGTTAGTTATTGAAAGAAATACTTCCTGCAACTTAGATTATTCAAGCTGGCTATTCCTGCTTTTTGTGCTAAACAAACCTACTGAGCTGTATGGAAGAAAACCATGTATCTCTCAAAAACAAAAGCTCTACAAAACATGCAGGAATATCTAGCAAATTACTTCGTGCAGAGAACTGAGTTAGTTTTTGAAATTAATACTTCCTGGAAATTGGTTCTTGATGGGAGAAATAGGCTCTGTGTGCCGAAATTATGCCTATTCCACTGACTTGAAGATATCCATGTACTTCTGTAATGAAAATCATCTGACTGGGGAGCGGGATAGCCTAGCACATTGTTCTCCTGTGGGAATTGAGTTTGTTTTGGGAAGGATTCTCAGGCAAATTAGGTGTTTCATTGAGGAGATAGCCTCTCTGTATTCCAAACAGGACTTCAGCTGTGTAGAAGAACCAACCACATGTATCTTTTGAGAGAAAACCATTTGTGTTTGAAACACAAGAATCTAGCACATTGTTTCCCGATGAGAACTGAGTTTGGTTTTGGAATGAATACTCCCTGCAACTAAGGTTTTTCAAGGAGGTGATAGGCTATTTTTCTTCCAAAGAGTCCAATTCAGCTAAGATGAGGAAACTCATGTTGCACTGCAAGGACAAACAACTATGTTAGAAGCTCTAGCATCTAGCACAATGCTTACCTGAGAGAATTGAGGTTGTGTTAGAAAGGAATACCTCCTGCAAATCACAATTTGCATGGTGGAGGAAGGCTCATTTTGTTCGAAATAGGACTATTTCCCTAAGTTGAAGGAATTCCTATATCTCTTGAAAGAAAACCACTGCGTGAGAAGTAGGAACATCTAGCACCTTCTTTCACTGTGAGAACTGAGTTAGTTTTGAAATGGGATATGGCCTGTCACATAGGTTTTTTCAGGTGGAGAAAGGCTCTCTTCCTTGCAAAAGGCCTATTCGGTTGAGTTCAAGATACACATGTATCTCTCGAAATAAAACCATCTGAGTTAGAAAGGGGAGCATTGAGCACCTTCTGTCCAAGTGAGAATTCGCTGAGTTTTGGAAATTCTTCCTGCAAGTGAAGCTTTTCAAGGTGGAGAAAGGCTTTCTTTGTTCCAATTGGGCCTATTCAAGCCTTGCGGAGGAAATACAAGTATGTCTTGAAAGTAAGCCATCTGTCTTAGAAGCAAAAGCATGTGGCACGTTGTTTTTCTGTGAGAACTGAGTCAGCCTTTCATAAGGAATACTTATGTCAATGTTTGATTTTCAAGGTGGAGATATGCTCTCTTTGTTCCAAATAGGACTATTCTGTTGAGTTGGGGAAACGTGTATGTCTTTTGAATGTATGCTATTTGTTTTAGAAGCAGGAGCACGTACCACATTGGTTCCCTGCGTAAATTGAGTTAATTTTTTAAAGGAATACTACCTGCAACTGAGGTTTTTCATGGTGGAGATAAGCTCTGCCTGTTCCCAATAGGCTCCCTCAGCTGAATTAAAGAAACACAGCTATGTCTTGAAAGAAAACCATTTTTGTCAGAAGCAGGAGAATCCACCACATTATATCCCTGTGAGAATTGAAGTCGGGTCTGTATGGACTACATCTGCATCCTGGGGTTTACAAGGTGGACTTGGGTGCCCTTTTGTCCAAATCGGCCTATTCATGTGACTTGAAAAACACATGTATCTCCCGAAAGAAAATCATCTCTGGTAGAATCAGGAGCATAAGATACCTTGTTTCCTATGAGAAATCACTTTGCTTTATGAGAAACACAACTTCCTGCAACTTACGTTTTTTGAAGCTGGGGATATTCACTTTCTGTTCCAAGTAGACCTCTTCTGTGGAGTTGAAGAAATACCTGTATTTCTGGGTAGAAAACAATATGTCTGAGAAGCAGGAGCTTCTAGCACATTGGTTTCCTGTGAGAATTGAGTTCGTTTTGGAAGGAATACTTCCAGCATTTTATGTGTTTCAAGGTGGAAATACGCTGTCTGTGTTCCTTAAAGCTTACACTACTGAGTTGTAGAAAGAAATGTATCTTTCGAACAGAACCATTTTGTCATAGAAGCAGGAGCATCTACCCCATTGGTCCCCTGTGAGAATGGCTTAGTTTTTGAAAGGGATGCTACCTGCAACTTAGGATATTCCATGTGGACATAGGCCAACTGACCTCAATTGAAGAAAACCATGTGTCTCTTGAAGAAAACCAGCTGTGATATAAGCAGGAGCATCTAACACATTATTTTTCTGGGAGATTGAGTTCTTTTTTCAATGGAATACATCCTACAATGTAGGTTTTTCAAGGTGGATATAGGCTCTCGATGTTCCAAATAGGTCTATTTAGCAGAATTACAGAAAGAGAGGTATCCCTTCAACGAAAACTATCAATGATAGAAGCAGGAACATCTAGCACATGGTTTTCCAGTAAGAATTGGGTAGCTTTTTAAAGAATAAATTCCTGCATATCAGAGTATTCAAGGTGGAGGAAGGCTCGTTCTGTTCCCAATAGGTCCCTTTAGACATGCTGAATAAACACATATGTCATTCAAAAGAAAACCATCTGTATTTAAAAGCAGAAGCATCAAGCACATTGTTTCCTTGTGAGAATTAAGTCAGTTTCTGAAATGAATATTGTCTGTAACTTACGTGTTTCAATTTGAAGGTAGGCTCTCTTTGTTTCAAATAGGCGTATTCAGTAGAGTTGAAGAAACACATGGAACTTTCAAAAGAAAACCATTCGTGTTATCAGCAAGCACATTGAGGACTGTCTTTGCTGTGAGAATTGCCTTAGTTTTTCAATGAAATACTACGTGCAACTTAGGTTTTTCAAGGTGGAGATAGGCTCTGTTTGTTAGCACAGGTCTATTCAGCTGATTTGAAAAACATAAGTGCCACTCTAAAGAAAATGATCTATGTTAGATGTGCCACTGCTAGCACATGGTTTCACAGTGACAACTGTGTTAGTTTTGAAAGGAATACTTCCTGCAAACCCGAGTTTACTATGTGTAGAAGGCTCATTTGTGCCAAATTGGCCTATTCACCTGAGTAGAAAAAACACATCTAACATTCCAAGGAAAACCATGTGTGATAGAAACTGCAGCATCTAGACGGTGGTTTCCCTGTGAGAATTCAGTAATTTTTTGAAATTAATCCTTCCTGAAAAGTTTGTTTTTCAGGATGCACTTAGGCTCTTTTGGATCCTAAGAAGACTATTTAGCAGAGTTGAAGAAACACATGTACCTGTCGACATAAAACCATTTGTGTTAGACCCAGGAACAAATAGCACATTATTTTGCTGTGAGAATTGTTCTGGTTTTTGTAAGGAATACTTCCTGCATATCAGAATTTACAAGGTGGAGAAAGGCTCATTTTCTTCGAAGTTGCCCTCTTCAGCTAAGTTGAGGAAACCCATGAACCTCAGGATAGAAAACAATCTGTGTTACAAGCAGGAGCATCTAGCACATTGTTTGTTGTGAGAAACAGTTGGATTTCTGACGAGATATTTTCAGCAACGTAGGTTTCTCAGGGCTTTGATAGGCTCCATTTTTTCCGAAAGGCCTACTCAGCTGAGTTGAAGAAACTCATGCATCTTTCAAATGATAATCATTTGTGTTAGAAACACGAGAATGTACCACTTTGGTTCCCTTTGAGAACTCTTATTGTTCTTGGAAGGAATACTATCTGGAACTCAGGTTACTCAAGATGGAGATAGGCTCACTGTGTTCCAAATAGGCCTATTCCTCAGAGTTGCAGAAACACATACATCTCTCGAAATAAACCATGTGTGTTAGAAACAGGAGCACCTATCACTTTGTTTCCCTATGAGAATTGTGTTAGTTATTGAAAGGAATACTTCCTGCAACTTAGATTATTCAAGCTGGCTCTTCCTGCCTTTTGTGCTAAACAAACCTACTGAGCTGTATGGAAGAAAACCATGTATCTCTCAAAAACAAAAGCTCTACAAAACATGCAGGAATATCTAGCAAATTACTTCGTGCAGAGAACTGAGTTAGTTTTTGAAATTAATACTTCCTGGAAATTGGTTCTTGATGGGAGAAATAGGCTCTGTGTGCCGAAATTATGCCTATTCCACTGACTTGAAGATATCCATGTACTTCTGTAATGAAAATCATCTGACTGGGGCGCGGGATAGCCTAGCACATTGTTCTCCTGTGGGAATTGAGTTTGTTTTGGGAAGGATTCTCAGGCAAATTAGGTGTTTCATTGAGGAGATAGCCTCTCTGTATTCCAAACAGGACTTCAGCTGTGTAGAAGAACCAACCACATGTATCTTTTGAGAGAAAACCATTTGTGTTTGAAACACAAGGATCTAGCACATTGTTTCCCGATGAGAACTGAGTTTGGTTTTGGAATGAATACTCCCTGCAACTAAGGTTTTTCAAGGAGGTGATAGGCTATTTTTCTTCCACATAGTCCAATTCAGCTAAGATGAGGAAACTCATGTTGCACTGCAAGGACAAACAACTATGTGAGAAGCTCTAGCATCTAGCACAATGCTTACCTGAGAGAATAGAGGTTGTGTTAGAAAGGAATACCTCCTGCAAATCACAATTTGCATGGTGGAGGAAGGCTCATTTTGTTCGAAATAGGACTATTCCCCTAAGTTGAAGGAATTCATATATCTCTTGAAAGAAAACCACTGCGTGAGAAGTAGGAACATCTAGCACCTTCTTTCACTGTGAGAACTGAGTTAGTTTTGAAATGGGATATGGCCTGTCACATAGGTTTTTTCAGGTGGAGAAAGGCTCTCTTCCTTGCAAAAGGCCTATTCGGTTGAGTTCAAGATACACATGTATCTCTTGAAGTAAAACCATCTGAGTTAGAAAGGGGAGCATTGAGCACCTTCTGTCCAAGTGAGAATTCACTGAGTTTTGGAAATTCTTCCTGCAAGTGAAGCTTTTCAAGGTGGAGAAAGGCTTTCTTTGTTCCAATTAGACCTATTCAAGCCTTGCAGAGGAAATACATGTATGTCTTGAAAGTAAGCCATCTGTCTTAGAAGCAAAAGCATGTGGCACGTTGTTTTTCTGTGAGAACTGAGTCAGCCTTTCATAAGGAATACTCACGTCAATGTTTGATTTTCAAGGTGGAGATATGCTCTCTTTGTTCCAAATAGGACTATTCTGTTGAGTTGGGGAAATGTGTATGTCTTTTGAATGTATACTATTTGTTTTAGAAGCAGGAGCACGTACCACATTGGTTCCCTGCGTAAATTGAGTTAATTTTTTAAAGGAATACTACCTGCAACTGAGGTTTTTCATGGTGGAGATAAGCTCTGCCTGTTCCCAATAGGCTCCCTCAGCTGAATTAAAGAAACACAGCTATGTCTTGAAAGAAAACCATTTTTGTCAGAAGCAGGAGAATCCAGCACATTATATCCCTGTGAGAATTGAAGTCGGGTCTGTATGGACTACATCTGCATCTTAGGGTTTACAAGGTGGACTTGGGTGCCCTTTTGTCCAAATCGGCCTATTCATGTGACTTGAAAAACACATGTATCTCCCGAAAGAAAATCATCTCTGGTAGAATCAGGAGCATAAGATACCTTGTTTCCTATGAGAAATCACTTTGCTTTATGAGAAACACAACTTCCTGCAACTTATGTTTTTTGAAGCTGGGGATATTCACTTTCTGTTCCAAGTAGACCTCTTCTGTGGAGTTGAAGAAATACCTGTATTTCTGGGTAGAAAACAATATGTCTGAGAAGCAGGAGCTTCTAGCACATTGGTTTCCTGTGAGAATTGAGTTCGTTTTGGAAGGAATACTTCCAGCATTTTATGTGTTTCAAGGTGGAGATATGCTGTCTGTGTTCCTTAAAGCTTACACTACTGAGTTGTAGAAAGAAATGTATCTTTCGAACAGAACCATTTTGTCATAGAAGCAGGAGCATCTACCCCATTGGTCCCCTGTGAGAATGGCTTAGTTTTTGAAAGGGATGCTACCTGCAACTTAGGATATTCCATGTGGACATAGGCCAACTGACCTCAATTGAAGAAAACCATGTGTCTCTTGAAGAAAACCAGCTGTGATATAAGCAGGAGCATCTAACACATTATTTTTCTGGGAGATTGAGTTCTTTTTCAATGGAATACATCCTACAATGTAGGTTTTTCAAGGTGGATATAGGCTCTCGATGTTCCAAATAGGTCTATTTAGCAGAATTACAGAAAGAGAGGTATCCCTTCAACGAAAACTATCAATGATAGAAGCAGGAACATCTAGCTCATGGTTTTCCAGTAAGAATTGGGTAGCTTTTTAAAGAAAAAATTCCTGCATATCAGAGTATTCAAGGTGGAGGAAGGCTCGTTCTGTTCCCAATAGGTCCCTTTAGACATGCTGAATAAACACATATGTCATTCAAAAGAAAACCATCTGTATTTAAAAGCAGAAGCATCAAGCACATTGTTTCCTTGTGAGAATTAAGTCAGTTTCTGAAATGAATATTGTCTGTAACTTACGTGTTTCAATTTGAAGGTAGGCTCTCTTTGTTTCAAATAGGCGTATTCAGCAGAGTTGAAGAAACACATGGAACTTTCAAAAGAAAACCATTCGTGTTATAAGCAAGCACATTGAGGACTTTCTTTGCTCTGAGAATTGCTTTAGTTTTTCAATGACATTCTACGTGGAACTTAGGTTTTTCAAGGTGGAGATAGGCTCTGTTTGTTAGCACAGGTCTATTGAGCTGATTTGAAAAACATAAGTGCCACTCTAAAGAAAATGATCTATGTTAGATGTGCCACTGCTAGCACATGGTTTCACAGTGACAACTGTGTTAGTTTTGAAAGGAATACTTCCTGCAAACCTGAGTTTACTATGTGTAGAAGGCTCATTTGTGCCAAATTGGCCTATTCACCTGAGTAGAAAAAACACATCTAACATTCCAAGGAAAACCATGTGTGATAGAAACTGCAGCATCTAGACGGTGCTTTCCCTGTGAGAATTCAGTTATTTTTTGAAATTAATCCTTCCTGAAAAGTTTGTTTTTCAGGATGCACTTAGGCTCTTTTGGATCCTAAGAAGACTATTTAGCAGAGTTGAAGAAACACATGTACCTGTCGACATAAAACCATTGGTGTTAGACCCAGGAACAAATAGCACATTATTTTGCTGTGAGAATTGTTCTGGTTTTTGTAAGGAATACTTCCTGCATATCAGAATTTACAAGGTGGAGAAAGGCTCATTTTCTTCGAAGTTGCCCTCTTCAGCTAAGTTGAGGAAACCCATGAACCTCAGGATAGAAAACAATCTGTGTTACAAGCAGGAGCATCTAGCACATTGTTTGTTGTGAGAAACAGTTGGATTTCTGACGAGATACTTTCAGCAACGTAGGTTTCTCAGGGCGGTGATAGGTTCCATTTTTTCCAAAAGGCCTACTCAGCTGAGTTGAAGAAACTCATGCATCTTTCAAATGAAAATCATTTGTGTTAGAAACATGAGTATGTACCACTTTGGTTCCCTTTGAGAACTCTTATTGTTCTTGGAAGGAATACTATCTGGAACTCAGGTTACTCAAGATGGAGATAGGCTCACTGTGTTCCAAATAAGCCTATTCCTCAGAGTTGCAGAAACACATACATCTCTCGAAATAAACCATGTGTGTTAGAAACAGGAGCACCTATCACTTTGTTTCCCTATGAGAATTGTGTTAGTTATTGAAAGGAATACTTCCTGCAACTTAGAGTTTTCAAGCTGGCTATTCCTGCTTTTTGTGCTAAACAAACCTACTGAGCGGTATGGAAGAAAACCATGTATCTCTCAAAAACAAAAGCTCTACAAAACATGCAGGAATATCTAGCAAATTACTTCGTGCAGAGAACTGAGTTAGTTTTTGAAATTAATACTTCCTGGAAATTGGTTCTTGATGGGAGAAATAGGCTCTGTGTGCCGAAATTATGCCTATTCCACTGACTTGAAGATATCCATGTACTTCTGTAATGAAAATCATCTGACTGGGGAGCGGGATAGCCTAGCACATTGTTCTCCTGTGGGAATTGAGTTTGTTTTGGGAAGGATTCTCAGGCAAATTAGGTGTTTCATTGAGGAGATAGCCTCTCTGTATTCCAAACAGGACTTCAGCTGTGTAGAAGAACCAACCACATGTATCTTTTGAGAGAAAACCATTTGTGTTTGAAACACAAGAATCTAGCACATTGTTTCCCGATGAGAACTGAGTTTGGTTTTGGAATGAATACTCCCTGCAACTAAGGTTTTTCAAGGAGGTGATAGGCTATTTTTCTTCCAAAGAGTCCAATTCAGCTAAGATGAGGAAACTCATGTTGCACTGCAAGGACAAACAACTATGGTAGAAGCTCTAGCACCTAGCACAATGCTTACCTGAGAGAATTGAGGTTGTGTTAGAAAGGAATACCTCCTGCAAATCACAATTTGCATGGTGGAGGAAGGCTCATTTTGTTCGAAATAGGACTATTCCCCTAAGTTGAAGGAATTCATATATCTCTTGAAAGAAAACCACTGCGTGAGAAGTAGGAACATCTAGCACCTTCTTTCACTGTGAGAACTGAGTTAGTTTTGAAATGGGATATGGCCTGTCACATAGGTTTTTTCAGGTGGAGAAAGGCTCTCTTCCTTGCAAAAGGCCTATTCAGTTGAGTTCAAGATACACATGTATCTCTCGAAATAAAACCATCTGAGTTAGAAAGGGGAGCATTGAGCACCTTCTGTCCAAGTGAGAATTCAATGAGTTTTGGAAATTCTTCCTGCAAGTGAAGCTTTTCAAGGTGGAGAAAGGCTTTCTTTGTTCCAATTGGGCCTATTCAAGCCTTGCGGAGGAAATACATGTATGTCTTGAAAGTAAGCCATCTGTCTTAGAAGCAAAAGCATGTGGCACGTTGTTTTTCTGTGAGAACTGAGTCAGCCTTTCATAAGGAATACTCACGTCAATGTTTGATTTTCAAGGTGGAGATATGCTCTCTTTGTTCCGAATAGGACTATTCTGTTGAGTTGGGGAAACGTGTATGTCTTTTGAATGTATACTATTTGTTTTAGAAGTAGGAGCATGTACCACATTGGTTCCCTGCGTAAATTGAGTTAATTTTTTAAAGGAATACTACCTGCAACTGAGGTTTTTCATGGTGGAGATAAGCTCCGCCTGTTCCCAATAGGCTCCCTCAGCTGAATTAAAGAAACACAGCTATGTCTTGAAAGAAAACCATTTTTGTCAGAAGCAGGAGAATCCAGCACATTCTATCCCTGTGAGAATTGATGTCGGGTCTGTATGGACTACATCTGCATCTTAGGGTTTAAAAGGTGGACTTGGGTGCCCTTTTGTCCAAATCGGCCTATTCATGTGACTTGAAAAACACATGTATCTCCCGAAAGAAAATCATCTCTGGTAGAATCAGGAGCATAAGATACCTTGTTTCCTATGAGAAATCACTTTGCTTTATGAGAAACACAACTTCCTGCAACTTACGTTTTTTAAGCTGGGGATATTCACTTTCTGTTCCAAGAAGACCTCTTCTGTGGAGTTGAAGAAATACCTGTATTTCTGGGTAGAAAACAATATGTCTGAGAAGCAGGAGCTTCTAGCACATTGGTTTCCTGTGAGAATTGAGTTCGTTTTGGAAGGAATACTTCCAGCATTTTATGTGTTTCAAGGTGGAGATACGCTGTCTGTGTTCCTTAAAGCTTACACTACTGAGTTGTAGAAAGAAATGTATCTTTCGAACAGAACCATTTTGTCATAGAAGCAGGAGCATCTACCCCATTGTTCCCCTGTGAGAATGGCTTAGTTTTTGAAAGGGATGCTACCTGCAACTTAGGATTTTCCACGTGGACATAGGCCAACTGACCTCAATTGAAGAAAACCATGTGTCTCTTGAAGAAAACCAGCTGTGATATAAGCAGGAGCATCTAACACATTATTTTTCTGGGAGATTGAGTTCTTTTTTCAATGGAATACATCCTACAATGTAGCTTTTTCAAGGTGGATATCGGCTCTCGATGTTCCAAATAGGTCTATTTAGCAGAATTACAGAAAGAGAGGTATCCCTTCAACGAAAACTATCAATGATAGAAGCAGGAACATCTAGCACATGGTTTTCCAGTAAGAATTGGGTAGCTTTTTAAAGAAAAAATTCCTGCATATCAGAGTATTCAAGGTGGAGGAAGGCTCGTTCTGTTCCCAATAGGTCCCTTTAGACATGCTGAATAAACACATATGTCATTCAAAAGAAAACCATCTGTATTTAAAAGCAGAAGCATCAAGCACATTGTTTCCTTGTGAGAATTAAGTCAGTTTCTGAAATGAATATTGTCTGTAACTTACGTGTTTCAATTTGAAGGTAGGCTCTCTTTGTTTCAAATAGGCGTATTCAGTAGAGTTGAAGAAACACATGGAACTTTCAAAAGAAAACCATTCGTGTTATCAGCAAGCACATTGAGGACTGTCTTTGCTGTGAGAATTGCCTTAGTTTTTCAATGAAATACTACGTGCAACTTAGGTTTTTCAAGGTGGAGATAGGCTCTGTTTGTTAGCACAGGTCTATTCAGCTGATTTGAAAAACATAAGTGCCACTCTAAAGAAAATGATCTATGTTAGATGTGCCACTGCTAGCACATGGTTTCACAGTGACAACTGTGTTAGTTTTGAAAGGAATACTTCCTGCAAACCTGAGTTTACTATGTGTAGAAGGCTCATTTGTGCCAAATTGGCCTATTCACCTGAGTAGAAAAAACACATCTAACATTCCAAGGAAAACCATCTGTGATAGAAACTGCAGCATCTAGACGGTGGTTTCCCTGTGAGAATTCAGTTATTTTTTGAAATTAATCCTTCCTGAAAAGTTTGTTTTTCAGGATGCACTTAGGCTCTTTTGGATCCTAAGAAGACTATTTAGCAGAGTTGAAGAAACACATGTACCTGTCGACATAAAACCATTGGTGTTAGACCCAGGAACAAATAGCACATTATTTTGCTGTGAGAATTGTTCTGGTTTTTGTAAGGAATACTTCCTGCATATCAGAATTTACAAGGTGGAGAAAGGCTCATTTTCTTCGAAGTTGCCCTCTTCAGCTAAGTTGAGGAAACCCATGAACCTCAGGATTTGAAAACAATCTGTGTTACAAGCAGGAGCATCTAGCACATTGTTTGTTGTGAGAAACAGTTGGATTTCTGACGAGATACTTTCAGCAACGTAGGTTTCTCAGGGCTTTGAAAGGCTCCATTTTTTCCGAAAGGCCTACTCAGCTGAGTTGAAGAAACTCATGCATCTTTCAAATGATAATCATTTGTGTTAGAAACACGAGAATGTACCACTTTGGTTCCCTTTGAGAACTCTTATTGTTCTTGGAAGGAATACTATCTGGAACTCAGGTTACTCAAGATGGAGATAGGCTCACTGTGTTCCAAATAGGCCTATTCCTCAGAGTTGCAGAAACACATACATCTCTCGAAATAAACCATGTGTGTTAGAAACAGGAGCACCTATCACTTTGTTTCCCTATGAGAATTGTGTTAGTTATTGAAAGGAATACTTCCTGCAAATTAGATTATTCAAGCTGGCTATTCCTGCCTTTTGTGCTAAACAAACCTATTGAGCTGTATGGAAGAAAACCATGTATCTCTCAAAAACAAAAGCTCTACAAAACATGCAGGAATATCTAGCAAATTACTTCGTGCAGAGAACTGAGTTAGTTTTTGAAATTAATACTTCCTGGAAATTGGTTCTTGATGGGAGAAATAGGCTCTGTGTGCCGAAATTATGCCTATTCCACTGACTTGAAGATATCCATGTACTTCTGTAATGAAAATCATCTGACTGGGGCGCGGGATAGCCTAGCACATTGTTCTCCTGTGGGAATTGAGTTTGTTTTGGGAAGGATTCTCAGGCAAATTAGGTGTTTCATTGAGGAGATAGCCTCTCTGTATTCCAAACAGGACTTCAGCTGTGTAGAAGAACCAACCACATGTATCTTTTGAGAGAAAACCATTTGTGTTTGAAACACAAGAATCTAGCACATTGTTTCCCGATGAGAACTGAGTTTGGTTTTGGAATGAATACTCCCTGCAACTAAGGTTTTTCAAGGAGGTGATAGGCTATTTTTCTTCCACATAGTCCAATTCAGCTAAGATGAGGAAACTCATGTTGCACTGCAAGGACAAACAACTATGTGAGAAGCTCTAGCATCTAGCACAATGCTTACCTGAGAGAATTGAGGTTGTGTTAGAAAGGAATACCTCCTGCAAATCACAATTTGCATGGTGGAGGAAGGCTCATTTTGTTCGAAATAGGACTATTCCCCTAAGTTGAAGGAATTCATATATCTCTTGAAAGAAAACCACTGCGTGAGAAGTAGGAACATCTAGCACCTTCTTTCACTGTGAGAACTGAGTTAGTTTTGAAATGATATATGGCCTGTCACATAGGTTTTTTCAGGTGGAGAAAGGCTCTCTTCCTTGCAAAAGGCCTATTCAGTTGAGTTCAAGATACACATGTATCTCTCGAAATAAAACCATCTGAGTTAGAAAGGGGAGCATTGAGCACCTTCTGTCCAAGTGAGAATTCACTGAGTTTTGGAAATTCTTTCTGCAAGTGAAGCTTTTCAAGGTGGAGAAAGGCTTTCTTTGTTCCAATTAGGCCTATTCAAGCCTTGCGGAGGAAATACATGTATGTCTTGAAAGTAAGCCATCTGTCTTAGAAGCAAAAGCATGTGGCACGTTGTTTTTCTGTGAGAACTGAGTCAGCCTTTCATAAGGAATACTTATGTCAATGTTTGATTTTCAAGGTGGAGATATGCTCTCTTTGTTCCAAATAGGACTATTCTGTTGAGTTGGGGAAACGTGTATGTCTTTTGAATGTATGCTATTTGTTTTAGAAGCAGGAGCACGTACCACATTGGTTCCCTGCGTAAATTGAGTTAATTTTTTAAAGGAATACTACCTGCAACTGAGGTTTTTCATGGTGGAGATAAGCTCTGCCTGTTCCCAATAGGCTCCCTCAGCTGAATTAAAGAAACACAGCTATGTCTTGAAAGAAAACCATTTTTGTCAGAAGCAGGAGAATCCAGCACATTATATCCCTGTGAGAATTGAAGTCGGGTCTGTATGGACTACATCTGCATCCTGGGGTTTACAAGGTGGACTTGGGTGCCCTTTTGTCCAAATCGGCCTATTCATGTGACTTGAAAAACACATGTATCTCCCGAAAGAAAATCATCTCTGGTAGAATCAGGAGCATAAGATACCTTGTTTCCTATGAGAAATCACTTTGCTTTATGAGAAACACAACTTCCTGCAACTTACGTTTTTTGAAGCTGGGGATATTCACTTTCTGTTCCAAGTAGACCTCTTCTGTGTAGTTGAAGAAATACCTGTATTTCTGGGTAGAAAACAATATGTCTGAGAAGCAGGAGCTTCTAGCACATTGGTTTCCTGTGAGAATTGAGTTCGTTTTGGAAGGAATACTTCCAGCATTTTATGTGTTTCAAGGTGGAGATATGCTGTCTGTGTTCCTTAAAGCTTACACTACTGAGTTGTAGAAAGAAATGTATCTTTCGAACAGAACCATTTTGTCATAGAAGCAGGAGCATCTACCCCATTGGTCCCCTGTGAGAATGGCTTAGTTTTTGAAAGGGATGCTACCTGCAACTTTGGATATTCCATGTGGACATAGGCCAACTGACCTCAATTGAAGAAAACCATGTGTCTCTTGAAGAAAACCAGCTGTGATATAAGCAGGAGCATCTAACACATTATTTTTCTGGGAGATTGAGTTCTTTTTTCAATGGAATACATCCTACAATGTAGGTTTTTCAAGGTGGATATAGGCTCTCGATGTTCCAAATAGGTCTATTTAGCAGAATTACAGAAAGAGAGGTATCCCTTCAACGAAAACTATCAATGATAGAAGCAGGAACATCTAGCACATGGTTTTCCAGTAAGAATTGGGTAGCTTTTTAAAGAAAAAATTCCTGCATATCAGAGTATTCAAGGTGGAGGAAGGCTCGTTCTGTTCCCAATAGGTCCCTTTAGACATGCTGAATAAACACATATGTCATTCAAAAGAAAACCATCTGTATTTAAAAGCAGAAGCATCAAGCACATTGTTTCCTTGTGAGAATTAAGTCAGTTTCTGAAATGAATATTGTCTGTAACTTACGTGTTTCAATTTGAAGGTAGGCTCTCTTTGTTTCAAATAGGCGTATTCAGCAGAGTTGAAGAAACACATGGAACTTTCAAAAGAAAACCATTCGTGTTATAAGCAAGCACATTGAGGACTTTCTTTGCTCTGAGAATTGCCTTAGTTTTTCAATGACATTCTACGTGGAACTTAGGTTTCTCAAGGTGGAGATAGGCTCTGTTTGTTAGCACAGGTCTATTCACCTCATTTGAAAAACATAAGTGCCACTCTAAAGAAAATGATCTATGTTAGATGTGCCCCTGCTAGCACATGGTTTCACAGTGACAACTGTGTTAGTTTTGAAAGGAATACTTCCTGCAAACCTGAGTTTACTAGGTGGAGAAGGCTCATTTGTGCCGAATTGGCCTATTCACCTGAGTAGGAAAAACACATCTAACATTCCAAGGAAAACCATCTGTGATAGAAACTGCAGCATCTAGACGGTGGTTTCCCTGTGAGAATTCAGTTATTTTTTGAAATTAATCCTTCCTGAAAAGTTTGTTTTTCAGGATGCACTTAGGCTCTTTTGGATCCTAAGAAGACTATTTAGCAGAGTTGAAGAAACACACGTACCTGTCGACATAAAACCATTTGTGTTAGACCCAGGAACAAATAGCACATTATTTTGCTGTGAGAATTGTTCTGGTTTTTGTAAGGAATACTTCCTGCATATGAGAATTTACAAGGTGGAGAAAGCCTCATTTTCTTCGAAATTGCCCTCTTCAGCTAAGGTGAGGAAACCCATGAACCTCATGTTAGAAAACAATCTGTGTTACAAGCAGGAGCATCTAGCACATTGTTTGTTGTGAGAAACAGTTGGATTTCTGACGAGATATTTTCTGCAACGTAGGTTTCTCAGGGTGGTGATAGGCTCCATTTTTTCCGAAAGGTCTACTCAGCTGAGTTGAAGAAACTCATGCATCTTTCAAATGATAATCATTTGTGTTAGAAACACGAGAATGTACCACTTTGGTTCCCTTTGAGAACTCTTACTGTTCTTGAAAGGAATACTATCTGGAACTCAGGTTACTCAAGACGGAGATAGGCTCACTGTGTTCCAAATAGGCCTATTCCTCAGAGTTGTAGAAACACATACATCTCTGGAAATAAACCATGTGTGTTAGAAACAGGAGCACCTATCACTTTGTTTCCCTATGAGAATTGTGTTAGTTATTGAAAGGAATACTTCCTGCAACTTAGATTTTTCAAGCTGGTTATTCCTGCTTTTTGTTCTAAACAAACCTACTGAACGGTATGGAAGAAAACCATGTATCTCTCAAAAACAAAACCTCTACAAAACATGCAGGAATATCTAGCAAATTACTTCGTGCAGAGAACTGAGTTAGTTTTTGAAATTAATACTTCCTGGAAATCGGTTCTTGATGGGGGAAATAGGCTCTGTGTGCCCGAATTATGCCTATTCCACTGACTTGAAGATATCCATGTACTTCTGTAATGAAAATCATCTGACTGGGGAGCGGGATAGCCTAGCACACTGTTCTCCTGTGGGAATTGAGTTTGTTTTGGGAAGGATTCTCAGGCAAATTAGGTGTTTCATTGAGGAGATAGCCTCTCTGTCTTCCAAACAGGACTTCAGCTGAGTAGAAGAACCAACCACATGTATCTTTTGAGAGAAAACCATTTGTGTTTGAAACAGAAGAATCTAGCACATTGTTTCCCGATGAGAACTGAGTTTGGTTTTGGAATGAATACTCCCTGCAACTAAGGTTTTTCAAGGAGGTGATAGGCTATTTTTCTTCCAAATAGTCCAATTCAGCTAAGATGAGGAAACTCATGTTGCACTGCAAGGACAAACAACTATGTGAGAAGCTCTAGCATCTAGCACAATGCTTACCTGAGAGAATTGAGGTTGTGTTTGAAAGGAATACCTCCTGCAAATCACAATTTGCATGGTGGAGGAAGGCTCATTTTGTTCGAAATAGGACTATTCCCCTAAGTTGAAGGAATTCATATATCTCTTGAAAGAAAACCACTGTGTGAGAAGTAGGAACATCTGGCACCTTTTTTCACTGTGAGAACTGAGTTAGTTTTGAAATGGGATATGTCCTGTCACATAGGTTTTTTCAGGTGGAGAAAGGCTCTCTTCCTTGCAAAGGGCCTATTCAGTTGAGTTCAAGATACACATGTATCTCTCGAAATAAAACCATCTGAGTTAGAAAGGGGAGCATTGAGCACCTTCTGTCCAAGTGAGAATTCACTGAGTTTTGGAAATTGTTCCTGCAAGTGAAGCTTTTCAAGGTGGAGACAGGCTTCCTTTGTTCCAAGGAGGCCTTTTCAAGCCTTGCTGAGGAAACACATGTATGTCTTGAAAGTAAGCCATCTGTCTTAGAAGCAAAAGCATGTGGCACATTGTTTTTCTGTGAGAAATGAGTCAGCCTTTCATAAGGAATACTCACGTCAATGTTTGATTTTCAAGGTGGAGATACGCTCTCTTTGTTCCAAATAGGACTATTCTGTTGAGTTGGGGAAACGTATATGTCTTTTGAATGTATACTATTTGTTTTAGAAGCAGGAGCACGTACCACATTGGTTCCCTGCGTAAATTGAGTTAATTTTTTAAAGGAATACTACCTGCAACTGAGGTTTTTCATGGTGGAGATAAGCTCTGCCTGTTCCCAATAGGCTCCCTCAGCTGAATTAAAGAAACACAGCTATGTCTTGAAAGAAAACCATTTTTGTCAGAAGCAGGAGAATAAAGCACATTATATCCCTGTGAGAATTGAAGTCGGGTCTGTATGGACTACATCTGCATCTCAGGGTTTAGAAGGTGGACTTGGGTCCCCTTTTGTCCAAATCGGCCTATTCATGTGACTTGAAAAACACATGTATCTCCCGAAAGAAAATCATCTCTGGTAGAATCAGGAGCATAAGATACCTTGTTTCCTATGAGAAATCACTTTGCTTTATGAGAAACACAACTTCCTGCAACTTACGTTGTTTGAAGCTGGGGATATTCACTTTCTGTTGAAATAGCCCTCTTCTGTGGAGTTGAAGAAATACCTGTATTTCTGGGTAGAAAACAATATGTCTGAGAAGCAGGAGCATCTAGCACATTGGTTCCTTTGAGAATTGAGTTCGTTCTGGAAGGAATACTTCCAGCATTTTATGTGTTTCAAGGTGGAGATAAGCTGTCTGTGTTCCTTAAAGCTTACACTACTGAATTGTAGAAAGAAATGTATCTTTCGAACAGAACCATTTTGTCATAGAAGCAGGAGCATCTACCCCATTGGTCCCCTGTGAGAATGGCTTAGTTTTTGAAAGGGATGCTACCTGCAACTTAGGATTTTCCACGTGGACATAGGCCAATTGACCTCAATTGAAGAAAACCATGTGTCTCTTGAAGAAAACCAGCTGTGATATAAGCAGGAGCATCTAACACATCATTTTTGTGGGAGATTGAGTTCTTTTTTCAATGGAATACATCCTACAATGTAGGTTTTTCAAGGTGGATATAGGCTCTCGATGTTCCAAATAGGTCTATTTAGCAGAATTACAGAAAGAGAGGTATCAATTCAATGAAAACTATCAATGATAGAAGCAGAAACATCTAGCACATTGTTTTCCAGTAAGAATTGTGTAGCTTTTTAAAGAAAAAATTCCCGCATATCAGAGTATTCAAGGTGTAGGAAGGCTCGTTCTGTTCCCAATAGGTCCCTTTAGACATGCTGAATAAACACATATGTCATTCAAAAGAAAACCATCTGTATTAAAACAGAAGCATCAAGCACATTGTTTCCTTGTGAGAATTAAGTCAGTTTCTGAAATGAATATTTTCTGTAACTTACGTGTTTCACTTTGAAGGTAGGCTCTCTTTGTTTCAAATAGGCGAATTCAGCAGAGTTGAAGAAACACATGGAACTTTCAAAAGAAAACCATTCGTGTTATAAGCAAGCACATTGAGGACTTTCTTTGCTGTGAGAATTGCCTTAGTTTTTCAATGAAATGCTACGTGCAACTTAGGTTGTTCAAGGTGGAGATAGGCTCTGTTTGTTAGCACAGGTCTATTTAGCTGATTTGAAAAACATAAGTGCCACTCTAAAGAAAATGATCTATGTTAGATGTGCCACTGCTAGCACATGGTTTCACAGTGACAACTGTGTTAGTTTTGAAAGGAATACTTCTTGCAAACCTGAGTTTACTAGGTGGAGAAGTCTCATTTGTGCCGAATTGGCCTATTCACCTGAGTAGAAAAGACACATCTAACATTCCAAGGAAAACCATCTGTGATAGAAACTGCAGCATCTAGCCTGTGGTTTCCCTGTGAGAATTCAGTTATTTTTTGAAATTAATCCTTCCTGAAAAGTTTGTTTTTCAGGATGCACTTAGGCTCTTTTGGATCCTAAGAAGACTATTTAGCAGAGTTGAAGAAACACATGTACCTGTCGAAATAAAACCATTTGTGTTAGACCCAGGAAAAATTGCACATTATTTTGCTGTGAGAATTGTTCTGGTTTTTGTAAGGAATACTTCCTGCATATGAGAATTTACAAGGTGGAGGAAGGCTCATTTTCTTCGAAGTTGCCCTCTTCAGCTAAGTTGAGGAAATCCATGAACCTCAGGATAGAAAACAATCTGTGTTACAAGCAGGAGCATCTAGCACATTGTTTGTTGTGAGAAACAGTTGGATTTCTGACGAGATACTTTCAGCAACGTAGGTTTCTCAGGGCGGTGATAGGTTCCATTTTTTCCAAAAGGCCTCCTCAGCTGAGTTGAAGAAACTCATGCATCTTTCAAATGATAATCATTTGTGTTAGAAACATGAGTATGTACCACTTTGGTTCCCTTTGAGAACTCTTATTGTTCTTGAAAGGAATACTATCTGGAACTCAGGTTACTCAAGAGGGAGATAGGCTCACTGTGTTCCAAATAGGCCTATTCCTCAGAGTTGCAGAAACACATACATCTCTCGAAATAAACCATGTGTGTTAGAAACAGGAGCACCTATCACTTTGTTTCCCTATGAGAATTGTGTTAGTTATTGAAAGGAATACTTCCTGCAACTTAGATTTTTCAAGCTGCCTATTCCTGCTTTTTGTTCTAAACAAACCTACTGAGCTGTATGGAAGAAAACCATGTATCTCTCAAAAACAAAACCTCTACAAAACATGCAGGAATATCTAGCAAATTACTTCGTGCAGAGAACTGAGTTAGTTTTTGAAATTAATACGTTCTTGATGGGGGAAATAGGCATTGTGTGCCCCAATTACGCCTATTCCTCTGACTTGAAGATATCCATGTACTTCTGTAATGAAAATCATCTGACTGGGGAGCAGGATAGTCTAGCACATTGTTCTCCTGTGAGAATTGAGTTTGTTTTGGGAAGGATCTTCAGGCAAATTAGGTGTTTCATTGAGGAGATAGCCTCTCTTTATTCCAAACAGGCCTTCAGCTGAGTAGAAGAACCACATGTATCTTTTGAGAGAAAACCATTTGTGTTTGAAACACAAGAATCTAGCACATTGTTTCCCGATGAGAACTGAGTTTGGTTTTGGAATGAATACTCCCTGCAACTAAGGTTTTTCAAGGAGGTGATAGGCTATTTTTCTTCCAAATAGTCCAATTCAGCTAAGATGAGGAAACTCATGTTGCACTGCAAGGACAAACAACTATGTGAGAAGCTCTAGCTTCTAGCACAATGCTTACCTGAGAGAATTGAGGTTGTGTTTGAAAGGAATACCTCCTGCAAATCACTATTTGCATGGTGGAGGAAGGCTCATTTTGTTCAAAATAGGACTATTCCCCTAAGTTGAAGGAATTCATATATCTCTTGAAAGAAAACCACTGTGTGAGAAGTAGGAACATCTAGCACCTTCTTTCACTGTGAGAACTGAGTTAGTTTTGAAATGGGATATGGCCTGTCACATAGGTTTTTTCAGGTGGAGAAAGGCTCTCTTCCTTGCAAAAGGCCTATTCAGTTGAGTTCAAGATACACATGTATCTCTCGAAATAAAACCATCTGAGTTAGAAAGGGGAGCATTCAGCACCTTCTGTCCAAGTGAGAATTCACTGAGTTTTGGAAATTCTTCCTGCAAGTGAAGCTTTTCAAGGTGGAGACAGGCTTTCTTTGTTCCAAGGAGGCCTATTCAAGCCTTGCTGAGGAAACACATGTATGTCTTGAAAGTAAGCCATCTGTCTTAGAAGCAAAAGCATGTGGCACATTGTTTTTCTGTGAGAACTGAGTCAGCCTTTTATAAGGAATACTCACGTCAATGTTTGATTTTCAAGGTGGAGATACGCTCTCTTTGTTCCAAATAGGACTATTCGGTTGAGTTGGGGAAACACATGTGTCTTTTGAATGTATGCTATTTGTTTTAGAAGCAGGAGCACGTACCACATTGGTTCCCTGCGTAAATTGAGTTAATTTTTTAAAGGAATACTACCTGCAACTGAGGTTTTTCATGGTGGAGATAAGCTCTGCCTGTTCCCAATAGGCTCCCTCAGCTGAATTAAAGAAACACAGCTCTGTCTTGAAAGAAAACCATTTTTGTCAGAAGCAGGAGAATCCAGCACATTATATCCCTGTGAGAATTGAAGTCGGGTCTGTATGGACTACATCTGCATCTTAGGGTTTACAAGGTGGACTTGGGTCCCCTTTTGTCCAAATCGTCCTATTCATGTGACTTGAAAAACACATGTATCTCCCAAAAGAAAATCATCTCTGGTAGAATCAGGAGCATAAGATACCATGTTTCCTATGAGAAATCACTTTGCTTTATGAGAAAGACAACTTCCTGCAACTTACGTTTTTTGAAGCTGGGGATATTCACTTTCCGTTCCAAATAGACCTCTTCTGTGGAGTTGAAGAAATACCTGTATTTCTGGGTAGAAAACAATATGTCTGAGAAGCAGGAGCATCTAGCACATTGGTTTCCTTTGAGAATGGAGTTCGTTTTGGAAGGAATACTTCCAGCATTTTATGTGTTTCAAGGTGGAGATAAGCTGTCTGTGTTCCTTAAAGCTTACACTACTGAATTGTAGAAACAAATGTATCTTTCGAACAGAACCATTTTGTCATAGAAGCAGGAGCATCTACCCCATTGTTCCCCTGTGAGAATGGCTTAGTTTTTGAAAGGGATGCTACCTGCAACTTAGGATTTTCCACGTGTCATAGGCCAACTGACCTCGATTGAAGAAAACCCTGTGTCTCTTGAAGAAAACCAGCTGTGATATAAGCAGGAGCAACTAACACATTATTTTTCTGGGAGATTGAGTTCTTTTTTCAATGGAATACATCCTACAATTTAGGTTTTTCAAGGTGGATATAGGCTCTCTATGTTCCAAATAGGTCTATTTAGCAGAATTACCGAAAGAGAGGTATCCCTTCAACGAAAACTATCAATGATAGAAGCAGGAACATCTAGCACATTGTTTTCCAGCAAGAATTGGGTAGCTTTTTAAAGAAAAAATTCCTGCATATCAGAGTATTCAAGGTGGAGGAAGGCTCGTTCTGTTCCCAATAGGTCTCTTTAGCCATGCTGAATAAACACATATGTCATTCAAAAGAAAACCATCTGTATTAAAAGCAGAAGCATCAAGCACATTGTTTCCTTGTGAGAATTAAGTCAGTTTCTGAAATGAATATTTTCTGTAACTTACGTGTTTCACTTTGAAGGTAGGCTCTCTTTGTTTCAAATAGGCGTATTCAGCAGAGTTGAAGAAACACATGGAACTTTCAAAAGAAAACCATTCGTGTTATAAGCAAGCACATTGAGGACTTTCTTTGCTGTGAGAATTGCCTTAATTTTTCAATGAAATACTACGTGCAACTTAGGTTTTTCAAGGTGGAGATAGGCTCTGTTTGTTAGCACAGGTCTATTCAGCTGATTTGAAAAACATAAGTGCCACTCTAAAGAAAATGATCTATGTTAGATGTGCCACTGCTAGCACATGGTTTCACAGTGACAACTGTGTTAGTTTTGAAAGGAATACTTCCTGCAAACCTGAGTTTACTAGGTGGAGAAGGCTCATTTGTGCCGAATTGGCCTATTCACCTGAGTAGAAAAAACACATCTAACATTCCAAGGAAAACCATCTGTGATAGAAACTGCAGCATCTAGACGGTGGTTTCCCTGTGAGAATTCAGTTATTTTTTGAAATTAATCCTTCCTGAAAAGTTTGTTTTTCGGGATGCACTTAGGCTCTTTTGGATCATACGAAGGCTATTTAGCAGAGTTGAAGAAACACATGTACCTGTCGACATTAAACATTTGTGTTAGACCCAGGAACAAATAGTACATTATTTTGCTGTGAGAATTGTTCTGGTTTTTGTAAGGAATACTTCCTGCATATCAGAATTTACAAGGTGTAGAAAGGCTCATTTTCTTCGAAGTTGCCCTCTTCAGCTAAGTTGAGGAAATCCATGAACCTCATGATAGAAAACAATCTGTGTTACAAGCAGGAGCATCTAGCACATTGTTTGTTGTGAGAAACAGTTGGATTTCTGACGAGATACTTTCAGCAACGTAGGTTTCTCAGGGCGGTGATAGGTTCCATTTTTTCCAAAAGGCCTACTCAGCTGAGTTGAAGAAACTCATGCATCTTTCAAATGATAATCATTTGTGTTAGAAACATGAGTATGTACCACTTTGGTTCCCTTTGAGAACTCTTATTGTTCTTGAAAGGAATACTATCTGGAACTCAGGTTACTCAAGAGGGAGATAGGCTCACTGTGTTCCAAATAGGCCTATTCCTCAGAGTTGCAGAAACACATACATCTCTCGAAATAAACCATGTGTGTTAGAAACAGGAACACCTATCACTTTGTTTCCCTATGAGAATTGTGTTAGTTATTGAAAGGAATACTTCCTGCAACTTAGATTTTTCAAGCTGGCTATTCCTGCTTTTTGTTCTAAACAAACCTACTGAGCTGTATTTAAGAAAACCATGTATCTCTCAAAAACAAAACCTCTACAAAACATGCAGGAATATCTAGCAAATTACTTCGTGCAGAGAACTGAGTTAGTTTTTGAAATTAATACGTTCTTGATGGGGGAAATAGGCATTGTGTGCCCCAATTGCGCCTATTCCACTGACTTGAAGATATCCATGAACAAAACTACACACACACACACAAAAACCCCACCAAGTGTCCCAAGTTCAAATGCAATACAGTTTCAGTAAGTTTTTCAGCAAGCAGGTGTAATTCGGTTGTTCTCTCATCAAATGTAGGGAGAAAAAAAGAAAAAAAACTAAAGAAAGAGTCTGGAGACAGTTCTGAGAATGGTATCTTCAGCTGTCTCTTGCTTGCTCCCTGTTGTCAGCCTTCAGTTGCTGGAGGCGTTATTTATGCAGATCTCTGGGGTAAGCTTAGCACTCACCTGGCCCTACAGGTGTTGTTTACTCAGAGTTTTCCTGTGAGCCTCTGCTACAAGCTTTCCCATTTCCAAGTACTGGGAAAGGTGACACTGCACCCGCATTCTCAGGCTTGCATGTTTATTTACAGTTCATGTGGGAAGTGGGTCTTCCCCCCTCTCCTGTGCAGTTTTCCTCCCACCACCACTTTTACAGTATTTCCTGCTCCTGATTATGGGGCGGTGTTGCTGCTCCTGCCAGCCGCCATGTTTGTTTACAGCTCACATGGGAGGTGGGTCTTCCCTCCTCTCCTGTGGAGTTTTCCCCCTTCCACCACTCTCACAAGCTTTCCCACACCTGGTTGCTGGGCGGGCACCCCCGCTCCCACCAGAGCCTCTCCGGCCCGCCCAGCTTGTTTATTTACATTCCCAGGAAGGATTCCCTTTCCCCAATCTTCAGCACTCAGTGAGCCCCACTCTCTTTCCTTCATGTCTTTATTGTTCTTATTGCTTATTACTCAGTTTCTCTTTTTTCCCCGGGTGGGAGTCGGTCTGTCCAGGGGCTATGCTGCTCTGGCCCAGGCTTGTCTGTGGGAGTACCGTGGTAACATGAAGCTCACCTTGTCCACGTCTTCCCAAGCCTTTTGGGCGTGGGTGACTGGTGGCCCGGGGGCCCTCCTTTTTTCTCCATTTAACATGAAGTGGAGATTCTCTGTGCTGGCTGGAAGTGTGGAGGGGTCAAAGTTTTGCCTCTTCTCAGTGATTTTGCCTGTGAAGTGTGTCTCCAGCGTCTCTCCAAGATTTCTCTATAGAAGGCACGCTTTCTGCTTCCTCCCTCTAGCCACCATCTTGGAAACCTCCGCAACTTATGTTTTTCAAGGTGGAGATAGGCTGTGTTTGTCCCCAAGAGGCCTACTCAGGTAGTGTGAACAAACACATATATCTCTCCAAAGGAAAACATTTGTCGTAGAAGAAAGCACCTTGGATTTTTCAATGTCATGGTAGGCTTTGATTCTTCGAATTAGGCATACTCAGCTAATTAGAAGAAACACAGGTATCTCTCCAACTGGAAACATTCACTTTAGGAGCAGGCACATCAACACATGGTTTTCATATGAGAACTGCATTAATTTTTATAGGAATACATTCTGCAACGTAGAGATTTCAACGTGTACTTTGGCTGATTTTCTTCCAAGTAGACCTATTCAAGTCAGTTGAAGAAACACGATCTCTCCAAAGAAAAACATCTATGTTTGAAGCCAGTCATCTGGCACATTGTTTTGAGTGAGAACTGAGATAGTTTCTGACAGTAATACATCCTGTTACTTAGGTGTTTCAAGGAGGAGATAGGCTGTCTTTGTTCCAAATAGGCATAATCAGCCGAGTTGAAGAAACACATGCATCTCTCAAAAGAAAACCATTTGTTTTACAAGCATGTAACACATTGTTTCCCTTGAAACTTCAGTTAGTTTTTGAAAGGACTACTTCCTGCAACTTTCCATTTTCAAGGTGGACAAAGGCTCTTTTGTTACAAATAGGCCTATACTGCTGAGTTGAAGGAACACATTTATTTCTCTGAAAAAATTATCTATAATAGAAGCAGGTGCATCTAGCACATTGTTTCATGTAGCAACTGATGTCATCTCTAAAGGAATACTCTTGCAAGTAGGCTTTTCTAGGTGGAGATTATCTCTCTTTATTCCAAACAGGCCTAGACACCTTAGGTGAGGAAACATATGCATCTCTAAAAAAGCTATCTATGTAAGAATCAGGAGCATCTAGCACATGGATTCCCTGTGAGATGTAAGGCAGTTTTTGAAAAGATTTCATCCTACAACCTCGGTTTTCTACGGTGACCTACACTCTGCTTGTTCCAAAGAGGACTGAAAGGTTGAATTGTACAAACACATGTATCTCTCAAAAGAAAAGCATCTGTGTTGGAAGCTACAGAATCTAACACGTGGTTTCCCTGTGAAAATTGAGATAGTTTTTGAAAAAAATGCTTCGTGCAACTTAGGGTTTTCCAAGTGGAGAAAGGCTCTGTTTGTATCAAATAGGCATATACAGCTGAGTTGAGGAAACACATGTATCTCTCGAAAAAAACCCATCTGTTAGAACCAGGAGCATCTAGCATAGGGCATCCCTGTGAGATCTGAGGTAGTTTTGGAAAGGGATACTTCCTGCAGCATAGGTTTTTAAGAGTGAAATAGGCTCTGTTTTTCCAAATAGGACTATTCAGCTGAGTAGAAGAAACACATGTATCTCTCCAAGGGAAAGCATGTATGTTGGAAGCTGCAACATCTCGAACATAGTTTTCTTTGAGAATTGTGTTAGTTATTGAAAGAAATACTTTCTGCAACCTACATTTTTACATTGCACATACACTCTGTTTGTTCCAAATAGTCCTATTCAACTGAGTTGAGGAAATATATATTTCAAAAGAAAACCACCTGTGTTAGAACGTGTAGCATCTAGCAAATTGTTGCCCTGTGAGAACTGAGTTAGTTTTTGAAAGGAGTACTTCCAGCAACTTAGATTTTTCAAGGTGATGGTCTGCTCTGTTTGTTTGAAATAGGCATACTCAGCTAATTTGAAGAAACGCATGTATCTCTCCAACTGGAAACATTCACCTTAGAAGCAGGCACATCAACACATGGTTTTCATATGAGAATTGCATTAATTTTTGAAAGGAATACACTCTGCATGTTTGAGATTTCAACGTGGATTTACGCTCATGTTCTTCCGAGTAGGCCTATTCTGTTCAGTTGAAGAAACCCATGTATTTCTCCAAAGAAAAACATCTGTGTTAAAAGGAAGTGCGTCTGGCACATTGTTTTGAGTGAGTACTGAGATAATTTCTGAGAGTAATACATCCTGCTATTTATGTGTTTCAAGATGGAGATAGGCTGACTTTGTTCCAAATAGGCCCAATCAGCTGAGTTGAAGAAACTCATGTATGTCTCAAAAGAAAACCATTTGTATTAGAAGGAGGAGCATGTAACACATTGTTTCCCTTGAAAGTTCAGTTAATTTTTGAAAGGACTACTTCCTGCAACTTACAATTTTCAAGGTGAACATAGGCTCTTTTGAAACAAATAGGCCTATTCTGCTGAGTTGAAGAAACACATGTATCTCTCCAAAGGGAAACATTCATCTTAGAAGGCACATCAACACATGGTTTTTGTGTGAGAATTGCATTAGTTTTTAAAGGAGAACATCCTGCAACTTACAGTTTTAAAGGTGGAGATTATCTCATTTTCTTCCAAATAGACATACTCAGCTCACTTGAAGAAAAAAATGTATCTCTCCAAAGAAAAACATCTGCGTTAGAAGCAAGTGCAACTAGCACACTGTTTCTTTGTAGAACTGAATTAGTTCCTGAAATAATAGCTCCTGCAAATTAGGTTTTTACAAGATGGAGATAGGCTCTCTTTTTTCAAAAAGGCCTATTCAGCTGAGTTGAAGAAACACATGTAGCTCTTCAAAGAAAACCATCTGTGTTAGAAGCAGGAGCATCTAGCACACTGTTTCACAGTGATAATTTAGTTAGTTTTTGAAAGGAATACTTCCTGCGACTTAGGTTTGTCTAGGTGGAGATAGTGTCTGTTTGTTCCAAATAGGCCTATTGAAGTTAATTGAAAACATATGTATCTCTCTAAAGAAAACCATCTGTGTTAGCATATGCATTCATCCAGCACATTATTTCCCTGTGAGAATTATTTCGTTTTTCACAGGAATACTTTCTGCAAATCAGAAATGGAAAAAGGCTCATTTTCCTCCTCAAAGGCATATTCGGTTCATTGAAGAAACACATGTATCTCTCCATAGAAAACCATCTGTGTTAGAAGCTGCAGCATCTAGCACATTGATTCCCTGTGATAACTTAGATAGATTTTGAAAGGAATACTTACACCAACTAGTTTTCTCAAGGTGGAGATACGCTCTGTTGGTTCCAAATCAGCCTACCCAGCTAATTTGAAGAAACACATGTATCTTTCAAAACGGAAATATTCATCTTTGAAGCAGGTACACCACACTTGGTTTTCATGTGAGAACACATAAGTTTTTGAAAGGAATACATTCTGCCTCTTCGAGATTTCAAGGATCAGTTAGGCTAATTTTCTGCCAAATAAGACATTCAGCTCAGTTGAAGAAACAAATGAATCTCTCCAAAGAAAAACATCTATGTTAGAATAAAGTGCATCTAGTACATTGTTTTGCTGTGAGAACTGAGTTACTTTCTGAAAGGAATACTTCCTGCAACTTAGGTTTTTCAAAGTGAAGATAGGCTCTGTTTGTTCCAAAGAGACATATTCAGCAGTGTTGAAGAAACAAATATATCTCTAGAAAAAAAACCATGAGAGTTAGAAGCAGGAGCATGTAGCACATTGTTTCCCTGTGTAGATAGAGGTAGTTTTTGAAAGGAATAGTTACTGCAAGTTAGGTTTTTGAAGGTGGTGATAGGCTCACTTTGTTCAAAAAGGCCTATTCAGCTGAGTTGAAGAAACACATGTAGCTCTCCAAAGAAAACCATCTGTGTTAGAACCGGGATCATCTAACACTTTGTTACCCTGTAAGAACTGAGTTAGTTTTTGAAAGGAATACTTACTGCAACTTAGGTTTTTCAAGGTGGCGTTTAACTCTGTTTGATCCAAATACCTATACAGCTGAGTTGAAAACACATGTATCTTTCCAATGAAAACCATGTGCGTTCAAAGCTGCAGCATCGAACACATTTTTCCCCTGTGAGAACTGAGTTAGTTTTGGACAGAAAGACTTCCTGCAACATAGAATTTTCAAGGTGGTGGTAGGCTCTGTTTGTTCGATATAGACCTATTCAGATGTGTTGAAGAAACACATCTATCTCTGCAAAGAGAATCATTCATCTTAGAGGCAGGCACATCAACACATGGTTTTCCTGTGAGAATTGCATTAATTTTTGAAAGGAATGCATTCTGCAACTTAGAGATTTCAATATGGGCTCATTTTATTCCAAGTAGGCCTATTGAAGTCAGTTGAAGAAACACATGTATCTCTCCAAAGAAAAACATCTATGTTAAAAGCAAGTGCATCTGGCACATTGTTTTGAGTGAGAACAGAGATAGTTTATCGGAGGAATACGTCGTGTGACTTAGCTTTTGGTATGAAGATTTCCTGCAATTTAGGTTTTTCAATGTGGAGATAGACTGTTTGTTCCAAATAGTCCTATTAAAGTGAGTTGAAAATATATGTGTCTCTCTAAAGAAAACTATCTATGTTAGAACATGTAACATACACCACATTATTTCCCTGTGAGAATTTACTGCTTTTTGAAAGGAATACTTTCTGCAAATAAGATTTTTCAGAGTGGAGAAATGTTCATTTTCTTCCAAATAAGCCTAATCAGTATAATTGAAAAAACACATGTAGCTCTACAAAGAAATCCATCTGTGTTAGAAGCAGGAGGTGTAACACATTGCTTCACTGTGTAGACTGAGTTAGGCTCATTTCCTCCCAAGTAGGGCTATTCAGCTCAGTTGAAGAAACACATGAATCTCTCCAAAAAAAAACCATCTATGTTAGAAGTAAGTGCATCTTGCACATTGTTTCACTGTAAGAACTGAGTTACTTCCTGAAAGGAATACTTTCTGCAACTTAGGTTTTTCAAAGTGGAGATAGGCTCTGTTTGTCCCAAACAGGCATATTCAGCTGAGTTGAAGAAACACATGTATCTCTTGAAAAAAAAATATCAGAAATACAAGCAGGTGCATCTGGCACATTGTTTCCCTGGGAGAATTGAGATAGTTTTTGAAAGGAATACTTACTGAACCTTAGGTTTTTCAAGGTGGAGATAAACTCTCTTTTTTTGAAATAGGCCTATTCAGTTGAATTGAGGAAACATGTGTTTCTCTCCAAGGAAAACCCTCTGCATTATAGGCATGAGCATATAACACATTGTTTCCCTTAGAGAATTCAGTTAGTTTTTGGAATGAAGAATTCCTACTATGTAGGTTTTTCAGGTGGAGTTGGGCTCTGTTTGTTCCTAATAGGCCTCTAGAGCTGAGAGGAATAAACATATAATGTCTCTAAAGAAAATCATCAATGTTCAAAACTGGAGCATGTAGCACATTGTTTCCCCATGGGTATTGAGTTAATTTTTGAAAGCAACATTTCCTGCAACTTAGATTGTCCCTGGTGAAGATAGGCTCTCTTGTTCCTAATCTGAATATTTAGCAGAGTTGAAGAAACATATGTGTCTCTAGAAAAAAAATCATTTCTGTTAGAGGCAGGAGCATCTAGCACATTGTTTCCCTGTGAGAACTGACATAGTTTATGAAAGGAGTACTTCCTGCAACTTAGGTTTTTCAAAGTGGAGAAAAGCTCTGTTTCAAATAGGCATAAACAGCTAATTTGAAAAACACATGTATCTCTCGATAAATCCCATCTGTGTTAGAATCAGAAGGATCTAGCACATGGTTTCCATGTGAGATTTGAGTAGTTTTAGAAAGGAATTTTTCCTGCAGCTTTGGTTTTTAAGGTTGCTATAGGCTCCACTTATTCCAACAGGAATATTGTGTTGAGTTGAACAAACAAATGTATCTCTCCAAAGGTAAGCATCTGTGTTGAAAACTGCAGAATCTACCACATTGTTTCTGTTTGAGAATTGAGTTAGTTTTTACAGAAATACTTCATGCAACTTTCATCTTAAGTTGGAGATACACTCTGATTGTTTAAAATTGGCCTATTCAGCTGAGTTGAAGAACATATGAATCTCTCCAAAGAAAACCATCTGTGTAAGAAGAAATAGAACTAGCCAATTGTTTCCCTGTAAGAACTTAATTAGTTTTGGAACGGAATACACCCCAGAACTTTGGTTTTTCAAGGTGGAGAGAGTCTCTGATTGCTCCATGTAGGCATACACAGCTGAGTTCTGAAAACACATGTATCTCTCCAAAAAACTAATCTGTGTTAGAATCATGAGCATCTAGGACATGGTTTCCCTGTTAGATTTTAGGTAGTTTTTTAAAGGAAAACTTTCTGCAAATTAGATTTTTCAATTTGGAAACAGGTTCACTTTGTTCCAAATATGCTTATTCAGCTCAGTTGAAGAAACCCATGTATCTCTCCAAAGAAACACATCAGTCTTAGAAGCAGTATCATCCACCTCATTGTTTCCCTGTGAGACCTAAGTTGGTTACTTAAAGGAATAATTCCTGAAAATAAGAGGTTTCAAGTTGGAGACAGGCTCATTTTATCCAAATACACATATTCCATTTACTTGAAGAAGCACATGTATCTCTCCAGAGAAACATTCTCCTTAGAAACAGGCACATCTAGCACCTAGTTTTCGTGTGATAATTCCATTAGTTTTCAAAAGGAATACATTCTGCAACTTAGACTTTTCAAGGTGGAGATAGGCTCATTTTCTTCTATATAGGCCTATTCAGCTCAGTTGAAAAAACACATGTATCTCTCCAAAGAACAACATCTAGTTAGGAGCACATTCATCTAGCACATTGTTTCCATGAGAGAACTGAGTTCATTTCTGAAAGTAGTGTTTGCTGCCAGTTAGGTTTTTCAAGATGGCGATAGCCTGTCTTTGTTCAAAATAGGCCTATTCAGCTAAGTTTAAGAAACACTTGTATCTGTCGAAAGAAAGCAATGTGTTGGAGAGGAAAAGCATCAAGCACATTGTTTACCTGTGAGATTTGAGGTAGTTTATGAAAAGAATACTTGCCACAACTTAGGTTTTTCAAAGTGGAGATAGGCTCAATTTGTTCCAAATAGGTATATGCAGCTGAGTTGTGGACACACATGTATCTCTCTAAAAAACACATCTGTGTTAGAATTCAGACCATCCAGCACATGGTTTCCCTGTGATAGTTGAGGTAGTTTTTGAAAGGAAATCTTCCTGCACGTTTGGTTTTAAAGTTGAGATGGGCTTTGTTCCAAATAGGACTATTCAGTTGAGTTGAAGAAACATATGTATCTGTCCAAAGAAAGCTATCTGGGTTAGAAGCTTCAACATCTAGCACATTGTTTAACTCTGAGAACTGAGTTAGTTTTTGAATGGAATACTTCCAGAAACTAAAATTTTTAAAGAGACAGGCTCTGTTTGTTCTAAAGAGACCTACTCAGCTAATTTCAAAAAATACATGTATCTCTCCAAAGATAAACATTTGTCTTAGAAGCAGGCAAATCTAGCACATGGTTTTTGTGTGAGAATTGTATCAGTTTTTGATAGGAATACATCCTACAACTTACAATTTTCAATTTTGAGAAAGGCTCATTTTCTTCCAAATAGGCCTATTCAGCTCAGCTCAAGAAACACGTATATCTCTCCTAGAAAAAACATCGATGGTAGAAGCAGGAGCATGTAGCACTTTGTTTCTCTGTG
Source organism: Castor canadensis (assembly GCF_047511655.1). Taxonomy (NCBI): domain Eukaryota; kingdom Metazoa; phylum Chordata; class Mammalia; order Rodentia; family Castoridae; genus Castor; species Castor canadensis. Next base: position 99,315,094 of record NC_133397.1, on the reverse strand, counting down.
AGAACTGAGTTGGTTTTAGAAAGGAATACTTCCTGAAATCAGTTTTCAAGTTGGTAACAGACTCATTTTGTTCCAAATAACCCTATTCAGTTTAGTTGAAGATATAGATGTATGCCTCCAAAGAAAACAATCTGTGTTAGAATCAGGAGCATCTAGCAAATTGTTTCCCTGTGAGAACTACATTAGTTTTAAAAGGTATTCTTCCTGCAATGAAGGTTTTCAAAGTGGAGATAGTCACTGTTTGTTTGAAATAGGCCTTTTCAGCAGATTTTAGGAAACATTTGTACCTCTCCAAAGAAAACCATGAGTGTTACAAGAATGAGCATCTAGCACATTGTTTTCTTTTGACAAGTGAGTTAGGTTTTGACAGGTGTGCTTCCGGTACCTTAGGTTTTTCAAGGTGGAGATATGCTCTGTTTGTTCCAAATAGGCCTACTGAGGTGAGTTGAAAACATGTATCTCTCTAAAGGCATCCTTCTATGTTAGAACACGAAATATCCAAAACTTTAGTTCCAGGTGAGAATTTGCCTGTTGTTGGCAGAGATACTTCCTGCCACACAGGTTTTCAAGGTCGAAAAAGGGTCATTTTCTTCCAAATAAGCCTATTCAGTTTAATTGAAGAAACACATGTATCTCTCCAAAGGAATCTATCTGTGTTAGAAGCAGGAGCATCTAACACATTGTTTCACTGTGTGGACTGAGTTAGTTTTTGAAAGGAATACTTACTGCACATTAGGATTTTCAAGGTGAAGATAAACTCTGTTCTTTGAAATAGGCCTATTCAGCTGAGTTGAGGAAGCATGTGTATCTCTCCAAGGAAAACCCTCTGTGTTACAAGCACGAGCATCTAGCACATTGTTTTTGTTTGAGAATTGAGTCAGTTTTTGGAATGAAAACTTCTGGAAATTCTTCAAGGTTTTTCAAGGTTCAGATGTGCTCTGCTTTACCAAATAAGCATATTGAGATGAGAGGATAAACATATAACATCTCTAAAGAAAACCATCTAGGTTTGAAGCTGCAGCATGTAGCACATTGTTTCCCCATGGGAAATGATTGAGTTTTTGAAAGGAACATTTCATGCAACATAAGTTTTCCCTTTTGGAGATAGGATGTCTTTGTTTCAAATCGGCCTATTCAGCTGAGCTGAAGAAACATATGTGTCTCTAGAAATAAAACCACTTGTGTAAGAGCCAGGAACAACTAGCACATTGTTTCCCTGTAAGAATTGACATTTTTTTGAAAGGAATTCTTCATGTAACTTAGGATTTTCAATGTGGAGATAAGCTCTCTTTGTTCCAAATAGGCATATGCAGCTGAGTTGAAAAACACATGTATCTCTTGAAAAAAATCCATCTGTGTTAGAATCAGGAGGCTGTAGCACAGCGTTTCACTGTGAGACTTGTGGTAGTTTTTGAAAGGAATACTTCCTGTATCTTTGATTTTTTTTTATTATTCATATGTGCATACAAGGCTTGGGTCATTTCTCCCCACTGCCCCCACCCCCTCCCTTACCACCCACTCCACCCCCTCCCTCTCCCCCCAACCCCTCAATACCCAGCAGAAACTATTTTGCCCTTATTTCTAATTTTGTTGTAGAGAGAGTATAAGCAATAATAGGAAGGAACAAGGGTTTTTGCTGGTTGAGATAAGGATAGCTATACAGGGCATTGACTCACATTGATTTCCTGTGCATGCCTGTTACCTTCTAGGTTAATTCTTTTTGATCTAACCTTTTCTCTAGTACCTGTTCCCCTTTTCCTATTGGTCTCAGTTGCTTTTAAGGTATCTGCTTTAGTTTCTCTGCGTTGAGGGCAACAAATTATCTTTGATTTTTAAGGTTCCGATAGGCTCTGTTTTTTCCAAATAGGACAATTCAGTTGAGTCGAACAAACACATGTATCTCTCCAAAGGAAAGCATCAATGTTGGAAGCTGCAGCATCTAGCACATTGGTTCCCTTTGAGAATTGAGTTAGTTTTTAAAGAAATACATTGTACAACTTTCATTTTCAATTGGAGATACACTGTGTTTGTTCCATATCGGTCTATTCAGCTGAGTTCAAGAAACATATGAATCTCTCCTAAAAACCCATTTGTGTTAGAAGCAGCAGCATCTAGCAAATTGTTTCCCTGTGAGAACTGAGTTAGTATTGGAAGGAATACTTCCAGCAACTTAGGTTTTTCAAGGTGGAGTTAGGCACAGATTGTTCCTAATAGGCATATACAGCAGAGTTCTGTTAACACATGTATCTCTGGAAAAAACAAATCTGTGTAAGAATCACAAGCCCCTAGCTCATGGTTTCCCTGTGGGATTTGAGGTAGTTTGTGAAAGGAATACTTCCTGCAAATCAGAGTTTTCAAGTTGGACACAGTCTCATTTTGTTCCAAATATGCCTATTTAGCTCAGGTAAGGAAATACATGTATCTCTCCAAAGAAAACATCTCTCTTTGAAGCAGCAGCACCTATCACGTCATTTCCCTGTGAGAACTGAGTTGGTTTTTTAAAGGAATACTTCCTGCAAATCAGACTTTTCAAGTTGAACACAGGCTCATTTTGTTCCAATAGGTGTATTTCATTTACTGGGAGAAACACGTGTATCTGTCCAAAGAGAAACATTCTTCTTAGAAGCAGACATATCTAGCACATGGTTTTAGTGTGAGAATTGCATTAGTTTTTGAGGGGAATCCTTCCGGCAACTTCGGTTATTCAAAGTGCAGATAGGCTCTGTTTGATCTAAGTAGGAATATAGAGCTGAGTTGGAAAACACATGTTAACTCTCGAACAAAAAAACCCACCTGTGTTAGAATCAGTAGGATTTAGCATAGGGTTTTCTGGTGAGATTTGAGGTAGTTCTTGAAAGGAATACATCCTGCAACTGAGAATATTCCCTGTGGAGGTAAGCTCTCTTTGTTCCATATAGGCCTATTCAGCTGAGTTGAAGAAACACATGTACCTCTCCAAAGAATAGCATCTGTCATAGAAGCAAGAGCGTCTACCAGATTGTTGCCCGGAGAGATTTCTGTTAATTTTTTAAAGGCATACTTCCTATAAATCAGAGATTTGAATGTGGAGAAAGTCTTATTTGGTTCCAAATGCGATGCTTCAAAATACTTAAAGAAACACATGTATCCCTTGAAAGAAAACCATGTGTATTAGAAGGAGAAGCATCTAGCACATTGTTTCCCTGTGAGATTGGGGTTACTTTTTGAAAGATATTCTTCCTGCAACCTAGGTTTTTCAAGGTGGACATAGGCTTTTCTTTTTGTTCCAAATAGGCCTATTGAGATGAGTGGAAAACATATGTATCTCTGTAAAGAAAACTATCTCTGCTAGAAGAAGCAGAATCTAACACATTGTTACCCTGTTAGAAGTGGGTTCGTTTTAGAAGAAAATACTTCCTGCAGTTTGGTTTCCTGAGGTAGAGATAGGCACTGTTGTTCCAAACACACCTATTCTGCTGAGTTGAAAAAACACATGTATCCTTCCAATGAAAACCATGTGTGTTCAAAGATGCACCGCAGTCACATTGTTTCCCTGTGAGAACTGAGTTCTTCCTGCAACTAAGGTTTTTCAAGCTGGACATAGGCTCTCTTGTTCTAAATAGGCCTACTCAGCTGAGTTCTGAAAACACATGTATCTCTCAAAAAAACTAATTTGTGTTAGAATAATGAGCATCTAGCACATGGTTTCCCTGTTAGATTTTAGGTAGTTTTTTAAAGGAATACTTTCTGCAAATCAGAATTTTCAATTTGGAAACAGGCTCATTTTGTTCCAAGTATGCCTATACAACTCAGTTGAAGAACCCCATGTATCTCTCCAAAGAAACACATCAGGCTTAGAAGCAGCATCATGTAGCTCATTGTTTCCTTGTGAGACCTCAGTTGGTTACTTAAAAGAATTCTTCTTGAAAGAAGAATTGGAGACAAGTTGGAGACAGGCTCATTTTTTCCAAATATGCGTATTCCATTCACTTGAAGAAACACATGTAACTCTCCAAAGAGAAACATTCTCCTTAGAAGCAGGCACATCTAGCACATAGTTTTTGTGTAAGAATTGTGTTAGTTTTCGAAAGGAATACATCCTACAACTTAGACTTTTCAAGGTGGAGATAGGCTCATTTTCTTCTATATAGGCATATTCAGCTGAGTTGAAGAAACACATGCATCTCTCCAAAGAACAACATCTGTGTTAGAAGCAAGTGCATCTAGCACATTGTTTCCATGAGAGAACTGAGTTCATTTCTGAAAGGAATATTTCCTGGAAGTTAGGTTTTCCAAGGTGGAGATAGGCTCTCTTTGTTGAAAATAGGATAATTCTGCTGAGTTGAAAAAACACTTGTATCTCTGTAAAGAAAACCATATGTGTCAGAAGAAGAGCATCTAGCACATTGTTTACCTGTGAGATTTGAGGTAGTTTATGAAAGGAATACTTGCCACAACTTACGATTTTCAAAGTGGAGATCCACTCTCTTTGTTCCAAATAGGCATATGCAGCTGAGTTGTGGAAATACATGTATCTCTCTAAAAAACACATCTGTGTTAGAATTTGGAGCATCCAGCACATGGTTTCCCTGTGATCGTTGAGGTAGTTTTTGAAAGGAATTCTTTCTGCACGTTTGGTTTAAGGTTTAGATGGGCTTAGTTTGTTCCAAAATGGTCTATTCAGTTGAGTTGAATAAACATATGTATCTGTCCAAAGATAGGCATCTGGGTTAGAAGCTTTAAAATCTAGCACATTATTTAACTCTGAGAACTGAGTTAGTGTTTGAATGGAATACTTCCAGAAAGGAAAGTTTTTTTTTTTTCCAAAAGTTATCACAGATTTTCAGCCTTGAAATGAAAAGGTTGTTGAATACAACTGGCTTTCATTTCTTTCTTTCTTTCTCTCTTTTTGGGTGATACTAGAGTTTGAACTGGAGGCTTTGCACTTGCAAGGGGGTACTCTACAGCTTACATCATACCTCCAGGACCTGGCTTTACTTTCTTTTTTTTTTCATTGTTCTTTTATTATTCATATGTGCACACAAGGCTTGGTTCATTTCTCCCCCCTGCCCCCACCCCCTCCCTTACCACCCACTCTGCCCCCTCCCTCTCCCCCTCAATACCCACCAGAAACTATTTTGCCCTTATTTCTAATTTTGTTGTAGAGAGAGTATAAGCAATAATAGGAAGGAACAAGGGTTTTTGCTGGTTGAGGTAAGGATAGCTATACAGGGCATTGACTCACATTGATTTCCTGTGCATGGGTGTTACCTTCTAGGTTAATTCTTTTTGATCTAACCTTTTCTCTAGTACCTGTTCCCCTTTTCCTATTGGCCCCAGTTGCTTTAAGGTATCTGCTTTAGTTTCTCTGCATTAAGGGCAACAAATGCTAGCTAGTTTTTTAGGTGTCTTACCTATCCTCACCCCTCCCTTGTGTGCTCTCGCTTTTATCATGTGCTCATAGTCCAATCCCATTGTTGTGTTTGCCCTTGATCTAATGTCCACATATGAGGGAGAACATACGATTTTTGGTTTTTTGAGCCAGGCTAACCTCACTCAGAATGATGTTCTCCAATTCCATCCATTTACCAGCGAATGATAATATCTCGTTCTTCTTCATGGCTGCATAAAATTCCATTGTGTATAGATACCACATTTTCTTAATCCATTCGTCAGTGCTGGGGCATCTTGGCTGTTTCCATAACTTGGCTATTGTGAACAGTGCTGCAATAAACATGGATGTGCAGGTGCCTCTGGAGTAACAGTCTTTTGGGTATATCCCCAAGATGGTATTGCTTGATCAAATGGTAGATCGATGTCCAGCTTTTTAAGTAGCCTCCAGATTTTTTTCCAGAGTGGTTGTACTAGTCTACATTCCCACCAACAGTGTAAGAGGGTTCCTTTTTCCCCGCATCCTCGCCAACACCTGTTGTTGGTGGTGTTGGTGATGATGGCTATTCTAACAGGGGTGAGGTGGAATCTTAGCGTGGTTTTAATTTGCATTTCCTTTATTGCTAGAGATGGTGAGCATTTTTTCATGTGTTTTCTGGCCATTTGAATTTCTTCTTTTGAGAAAGTTCTGTTTAGTTCACGTGCCCATTTCTTTATTGGTTCATTAGTTTTGGGAGAATTTAGTTTTTTAAGTTCCCTGTATATTCTGGTTATCAGTCCTTTGTCTGATGTATAGTTGGCAAATATTTTCTCCCACTCTGTGGGTGTTCTCTTCAGTTTAGAGACCATTTCTTTTGATGAACAGAAGCTTTTTAGTTTTATGAGGTCCCATTTATCTATGCTATCTCTTAGTTGCTGTGCTGCTGGGGTTTCATTGAGAAAGTTCTTACCTATACCTACTAACTCCAGAGTATTTCCTACTCTTTCTTGTATCAACTTAAGAGTTTGGGGTCTGATATTAAGATCCTTGATCCATTTTGAGTTAATCTTGGTATAGGGTGATATACATGGATCTAGTTTCAGTTTTTTGCAGACTGCTAACCAGTTTTCCCAGCAGTTTTTGTTGAAGAGGCTGCTATTTCTCCATCGTATATTTTTAGCTCCTTTGTCAAAGATAAGTTGCTCATAGTTGTGTGGCTTCATATCTGGATCCTCTATTCTGTTCCACTGGTCTTCATGTCTGTTTTTGTGCCAGTACCATGCTGTTTTTATTGTTATTGCTTTGTAATATAGTTTGAAGTCAGGTATTGTGATACCTCCTGCATTGTTCTTTTGACTGAGTATTGCCTTGGCTATTCGTGGCCTCTTGTGTTTCCATATAAATTTCACAGTAGATTTTTCAATCTCTTTAATGAATGTCATTGGAATTTTGATGGGAATTGCATTAAACATGTAGATTACTTTGGGGAGTATCGACATTTTTACTATGTTGATTCTACCAATCCATGAACATGGGAGATCTCTCCACTTTCTATAGTCTTCCTCCAACTCTTTCTTCAGAAGTGTATAGTTTTCCTTGTAGAGGTCTTTCACATCTTTTGTTAGGTTTACACCTGGGTATTTGATTTTGTTTGAGGCTATTGTAAATGGAATTGTTTTCATACATTCTTTTTCCGTTTGCTCATTGTTAGTGTATAGAAATGCTGATGATTTTTCTATGTTGATTTTATATCCTGCTACCTTGCTATAGCTATTGATGATGTCTAGAAGCTTCTGAGTAGAGTTTTTTGGGTCTTTAAGGTATAGGATCATGTCATCTGCAAATAGGGATATTTTGACAGCAGAAACGAAAGTTTTTAAAGAGGGAGACAGGCTCTGTTTGTTCTAAATAGGCCTACTCAGCTAATTTGAAGAAACACATGTATCTCTCCAAAGATAAACATTTGTCTTAGAAGCAGGCAAATCTAGCACATGGTTTTTGTGTGAGAATTGCATCCGTTTTTGATAGGAATACATCCTAGAACTTACAATTTTCAATTTGGAGAAAGGTTCATTTTCTTCCAAATAGGCCTATTCAGCTCAGTTCAAGAAACACATATATCTCTCCTAGAAAAAACATCGATGGTAGAAGCAGGAGCATCTAGCACATTGTTTCTCTGTGAGAACTGAGTTGGTTTTACAAAGGAATACTTCTTGTAAATCAGAGTTTTTAAGTTGGTGATGGACTCATTTTGTTCCAAATGCCCTTATTCAGTTTAGTTGAAAAAACATATGAATGCCTCCAAAGAAAACGATCTGTGTTAGAATCAGGAGCATCTAGCACATTGTTTCCCTGTGAGAATTGCCTTAGTTGAAAGGTATTCTTCCTGCAATGTAGGTTTTCAAGGTGGAAATAGTCTCTGTTTGTTTGAAATAGGCCTTTTCAGCAGATTTTAGGAAACATTTGTATCGCTCCAAAGAAAAACATCAGTGTTATACGAATGAGCATCTAGCACATTGTTTTCCTTTAACAAGTGAGTTAAGTTTTGAAAGGCGTCCTTCCTGTAACTTAGTTTTTCCTGGAGGAGATATGCTGTAATTGTTCCAAATAGGCCTATTGATGTGAGTTAAAAACATGTATCTCTCAATAGAAATCCATCTATGTTAGAACAGGAAATATCCAGCACTTTATTTCTGGGTGAGAATTTACCTGTTGATGGCAGGGACACTTACTGGAATCAGGTTTTCAAGGTCGAGAAAGGGTCATTTTCTTCCAAATAGGCCTATTCAGTTTAATTGAAGAAACACATGTATCTCTCCAAAGAAATCTATCTATGTTAGAAGCAGGAGCATCTAACACATTGTTTCACTTTGTGGACTGAGTTACTTTTTGAAAGGAATATTTACTGCACATTAGGTTTTTCAAAATGAAGATAATCTCTGTTCTTCAAAATAGGCCTATTCAGCTGAGTTGATGAAGCATGTGTATCTCTCCAAGGGAAACCCTCTGTGTTACAGGCAGGAGCATCTAGCCTATTGTTTCCCTTTGAGAATTGAGTCAGTTTTTGGAATGAAGACTTCTGGAAATTCTTCAAGGTTTTTCAAGGTTCAGATATGTTCTGTTTTACCAAATAGTCCTATTTAGATGAGAGGATAAACATGTAACATCTGTAAAGAAAACCATCTAGGTTCAAAGCTGCAGCATGTAGCACATTTTTCCCCATGGGAATTGAGTGAATTTTTTTAAAGGAACATTTTCTGCAACCTAGGTTTTCCCTTTTGGAGATAGGATCTCTTTGTTCCAAACTGGCCTATTTGCAGAGTTTAATAAACACATGTGTTTCTAGATATTAAAACCATTTCTGTTAGAGGCAGGAACATCTAGCACATTGTTTCACTGTGAGAATTGACATTGTTTTTGACAGGAATACTTCCTGCAACTTAGGTTTTTCAATGTGGAGATAAGCTCTCTTTGTTCCAAATAGGCATATGCAGCTGAGTTGAAAAACACATGTATCTCTCGAAAAAAAAAACCCATCTGTGTTAGAATCAGGAGCATCTAGCACATTGTTTATCTGTGAGAACTGAGTTACTTTTTGAAAGGTATTCTTCCTGCAAGTTAAGTTTTTCAAGGTGGACATAGTCTTTTTTTGTTCCAAATACACCTACTGAGGTGAGTTGAAAGCATATGTATCTCTGTGATGAAAACCATTTCTGCTAGAAGAAATGGTTTTCTAACACATTGTTACCCTGTGAGAAGTGGGTTTTCTAATACATTGCTACCCTGTGAGAAGTGGGTTCATTTTAGAAAGGAATACTTCCAGCAGTTTGGGTTTCCTGAGGAGGAGATAGGAGCTGTTGTTCCATACACACCTATTCAGCTGAGTTGAAAAAACACATGTATCTTTCCAATGAAAACCATGTGTGTACAAGGATGCACCATGACCACATTGTTCCCCAGTAAGAACTGAGTTCTTCCTGCAATCAAGGTTTTTCAAGGTGGATATAGGCTCTGTTGTTCAAAATAGGCCTTCTCTGCTGCATTGAAATAATACATGTGCGTCTTGAAAGAAAACCATGTCTGTTCAAATCAGGAGCATCTAACACATGCTTCTATGTGAAAACTGAGTTAATTTTTAAAAGGAATAATTGCTGCAATTAGAATTTTCAAGGTGGAGGTAGCCTCATTTTATTCCAAATAGCCCCATTCAGCTGAGTTGAAGAAATACATGAATTTCTCCAAAGAAAAACATCTATGTTAGAAACAGGGGAATCTAGCACATTATTTACATGTGAGAACTGTGTTCATTTCCGAAAGAAATAATTTCTGCAACTTAGGTTTTTCTAAATGAAGTAGGCTCTCTTGGTTCAAAATAGGCCTATGCAACTGAGTTAAAGAAACACATGTATCTCTCGAAAGGAAACCATTTGTGTTTGAATCCGGAACATCTAGCACATTGCTCCCCTGTGAGAATTGAGTTCGTTTTGGAAAGGAATACTTCCTGCATCTTGGGTTTCTCGAAGTGGAGATAGGCTCTTTTTTTTCCCAAAAGGCCTATTCAGCTGAGTTGAAGAAACACACGTAGCTCACCCCAGAAAAGCATCTGTAATAGAAGCAGGAGTATCTAGCACATTGTTGCCCTGAGAGATATCTGTAATTTTTTGAAAGGAATACTTCCTGTAAATCAGAGATTTCAATGTGGAGAATGGCTCATTTGGTTTCAAATATGCCTCATCAGCATACTTGATGAAACAGATGTATCCCTCGAAAGAAAACTATGTGTGTTAGAAGCAGTAGCATCTAGCACACTGTTTCCCTAGGAGAATTGAGTTAGTTTTTGAAACATATTCTTCCTGCAACTTAGATTTTTCAAGGTGGAGATAGGCTCTTTTTGTTCTAATAGACAATTTTGCTGAGTTGAGGAAACACATGTATCTCCCAAAAACAACACGTCTCTGTTAGAAGCAAGTCCATCTAGCACATTGTTTCACTATGAGAACTGAGTCATTTTCTGAAAGGAATACTTCCTGGAACTTTGGATTTTCAAGGTAGAGATAGGCTCTCTGTGTTCAAAATAGGCCTATTCAGCTGAGTGGAAGATATACATGTATCTCTCCAAAGAAAATGATTTGTGTTAGAAGCAGGAGTGTCTAGCACAACGTTTCCCAGTGAGAATTGAGTTAGCTTTTGAAAGGAATACTTCCTACAACTAAGGTTACTCAAAGTGGAGATAGGCTCTCTTTGTTCCAAATAGGACTATTCAGCAGAGTTGAGGAATCATGTGTATTTCTCCGAGGGAAATAGTCTCTGTTACAGTCACGAGCACCTAGCACATGGTTTCCCTTTGAGAATTGAGTCAGGTTTTGGAATGAAGACTTCCTGCCACGTAGGTTTTTCAGGTGGATAAAGGATCTGTCTGTTCCAAATAGGCCTATTGAGATGAGAGGAATAAACATACAACATCTCTAAAGAAAACCATCTAAGTTCGAAACTGCAGCATGTAGCACATTGTGTCCCTGTGGGAATTGAGTTAGTTTTTGAAAGGAACATTTCCTGCAACTTAGGTTTTCCCTGGTGGAGATATGATCTCTTTGTTTCAAATTGGCCTATTCAGCTGAGTTGAAGAAACATATGTGTCTCTAGAAATAAAACCACTTGTGTTACAGGCAGGAACATCTAGCACATTGTTTCCCTGTAAAAATTGACATTATTTTTGAAAGGAATTCTTCATGCAACTTAGGATTTTCAAAGTGGAGATAAGCTCTCTTTATTCCAAATAGGCATATGCAGCTGTTTGAGAAACACATGTATCTCTTGAACAAAACCCATCTGTGTTAGAATCAGGAGGCTGTAGCACAGGGTTTCCCTGTGAGACTTGTGGTAGTTTTTGAAAGAAATACTTCCTACAACTTTGATTTTTAAGGTTGCGATGGGCTCTGTTTTTTCCAAATAGGACAATTCAGTTGAGTTGAACAAACACATGAATCTCTCCAAAGAAAGCATCAGTGTTGGAAGCTGCAGCATCTAGCACATTGTTTCCCTTTGAGAATTGAGTTAGTTTTTAAAGAAATACTTTGTACAACATTCGTTTTCAGTTGGAGATACACTGTTTGTTCCTAATCGGCCTATTCAGCTGAGTTGAAGAAACATATGAATCTCTCCAAAAAACCCATTTGTGTTAGAAGCAGCAGCATCTAGCAAATTGTTTCCCTGTGAGAACTGAGTTAGTCTAGGAAGGAATGCTTCCAGCAACTCATGTTTTTCAAGGAGCAGATAGGCTCTGTTTGTCCCCAAGAAGCCTAGTCAGGTAGTTTGAAGAAACACATCTATCTCTACAAAGGGAAACATTCGTCTTAGAGGAAGGCATATAAACACTGGTTATTGTGTGAGAATTGTGTTAGTTTTTAAAGGAGCACATCCAGCAATTTACTGTTCTGAAGGTGGAGATTGTCTCATTTTTTTCTAAACAGGACTATTCAGCCTATTGAAGCAAAACATGTATCTGTCCAAAGAAAAACATCTATGTTAGAAGCAAGTGTATCTATCACGTTGTTTCTTTGTGAAACTGAACTAGTTTCTGAAATAATACTTCCTACAAATTATGTGGAGATAGGCTCTCTTTGTTCAAAAAGGCCTATTCCGCTGAGTTGCAGAAACACATTTAGCTCCCCAAAGAAAACCATCTGTGTTAGAAGCAGGAGCACCTAGCACATTGTTTCCATGTTGGAAATGTGTTAGTTTCTGAAAGGAATACTTCTTGTGATTTAGGTTGGTCTAGGTGGAGATAGGCTCTCTTTCTTCCAAATATGCCTCTTGAGCTGAGTTGAAGAAACACTTGTATCTCATGAAAAAAACCCACCTGAGTTAGAATCAGATGAATCTAGCACATGGTTTCCTTGTGAGATTTGAGATAATTTTTTAAAGGAATACTTCCTGCAAATTACGTTTTGAAAGTTGAGTTAGGCTCTGTTTGTTTCAAATAGTACTATTCAGTTGAGTTGAAGAAACACGTACATCTCTCCAAAGGAAAGCATCTATGTTGGAAGCTGGAGAACCTAGCACATACTTTACCTTTGATAATTGAGTTAGTTTTTGAAAGAATAATTTTCTGCAACTTACCTTGTTATGTTGGACATATGACCTGTTTGTTCCAAATAGGTCTAAACACCTGAGTTGAAGAAACAGATGTACCTTTCCAAAGAAAGGCATCTGTATTAGAAGCTGCAGTATTTATCACATGGAGTCCCTGTGAGAACAGAGTTAGTTTTGAAAAGAATACTTCCTGCAACTTAGATTTTTCAAGGTGATGGTAGGCTCTGTTTGTTTGAAATAGGTGTACTCTGCTAATTTGAAGAAACACATGTATCTCTCCAACTGGAAACATTCGCCTTAGGATCATGCACATCAACACATGGTTTTCATATTAGAATTGCATTAATTTTTAATGGAATACATTGTACAACTTAAAGGTTTCAACATGGACTTAGGATCATTTTCCTCCGAGTAGGCCTATTCAGGTCAGTTGAAGAAACACATGAATCTCTCCAAAGAAAGACATCTATGTAGAAGCAAGTGCATCTGGCACATTGTCTTGAGTGAGAACTGAGATAGTTTCTGACAGTATACATCCTGCGACTTAGGTGTTTCAGGTGAAGATAGGCTGTCTTTGTTCCAAATAGGCCTAATCAGCTGAGTTGAAGAAACACATGTATCTCTGGATAGAAAACCCTTTGTATTAGAAGCAAGTGTATGTAACACATTGTTTCCCTTGAAAGGTCAGTTAGTTTTTGAAAAGACTACTTCCTGCAACACTATTTTCAAGGTGGACATAGGCCCTTTTGTAACAAATAGGGTTGTTCTGCTGAGTTGAAGAAACACATTTATCTCTCCATAGAAAAACATCTGTAATAGAAGCAGGCGCATCTGGAACATTTTTTTCTTGTAGCAATTGAGGTCGTTTCTAAAGGAATATTTCTTGCAAGTAAGTTTTTCTAGCTGGAGATAAGCTATCTTTTTTCCAAAAAGGCATAGACACTTTATGTGAGGAAACATATGTATCCCCAAAAAAGCAATCTGTGTTAGAATCAGGAGCATCCAGCACATGGTTTCCCTGTGAGATGTGAGGTACTTTTTGAAAGGAATTCATCCTACAACCTTGGTTTCTATGGTGACATACACTCTGTTTGTTCCAAAGAGGACTTTTTGGATGAGTTGTAGAAACACATGTATCTGTCCAAAGAAAAGCATCTATGTTGTAACCTGCAGCATCTAGCACATTATTTCCCTGTGAAAATTGAGATAGTTTTTGAAAAAAATGTTCATGCAACGTAGGTTATTTGAAGTGGAGATAGGCTATGCTTCTACCAAATAGGCGTATACAGCTGAGTTGAGGAAACACATGTATCTCTGGAAATAAACCCATCTGTTAGATCCAGGAGCATCTAGCACAGGGTTTCCCTGTGAGATCTGAGGTAATTTTTGAAAGGGATACTTCCTGCAACATAGGTTTTTAAGGTTGAGATAGGCTCTGTATTTCCACATAGGACTATTCGGTTGAGTAGAAGAAACACATGTATCTGTCCAAAGGAAAGCATCTATGTTGGAAGCTGCAACATCTAGAACATAGTTTTCCTTTGAGAGTTGAGTCAGTTATTGAAAGAAATACTTCTGCAACTTACATTTTTAAGTTGCACATACACTCTGTTTGTTCCAAATAGGCCTATACAGCTGAGTTGAGGAAACGTATGTTTCTTTCCAAAGAAAACCACTTGTGTTAGAAGATGTATCATCTAGCAAATTGTTTCCCTGTGAAAAATGAGTTAATTTTTTAAAGGAATACTTCCAGCAACTTATGTTTTTCAAGGAGCAAATAGGCTGTGTTTGTCCCCAAGTAACCTACTCAGGTAGTTTGAAGAAACACATATATGTCTCCAAAGGGAAACATTCGTCTTAGAAGAAGGCACATCAACACATGGTTTTGGTGTGAGATTTGCATTAGTTTTTAAGGGAGAACATCCTGCAACTTACAGTTTTCAAGGTGGAGATTGTCTCATTTTCTTCCAAATAGGCCTATTCAGCTCAATTGAAACAAAACATGTATCTGTCCAAAGAAAAACATCTATGTTAGAAGCAAGTGCATCTAGCATGTTGTTTCTTTGAAAAAAGTGAACTAATTTCTGAAATAATACTTCCTGCAAATTAGGTGGAGATAGGCTGTCTTTGTTCAAAAAGGCCTATTCAGCTGAGTTGAAGAAACACATGTAGCTCTCCAAAGAAAACCATCTGTGTTAGAAACAGGAGCACTTAGCACATTGTTTCCATGTTGGAACTGCGATAAGTTTGAAAGGAATACTTCCTGTGATTAAGGCTGGCCTAGGTGGAGATAGGCTCTCTTTGTTCCAAATATGCCTGGTCAGCTGAATTGAAGAAACACTTGTATCTATAGAATGAAAACCATATGTTTTAGAAGCAGGAGCATCAAGCACATCGTTTACCTGTGAGAATTCTGGTAGTTTATGAAAGGAGTATTTCCTACAACTCAGGTTTTCAAAATGGAGATAGGAGATAGGCTCTGTTGGTTCCTAATAAGCATATACAGCTGAATTGAAGAAACACATGTATCTCTCAAAAAAAAAAGCCACCTGTGTTAGAATCGGGAGAATCTAGCACATGGTTTCCCTGTGAGATTGGAGATAATTTTTGAAGGAATACTTCCTGCAAATTAGGTTTTGAACATTGAGTTAGGCTCTGTTTGTTTCAAATAGGACTATTCAGTTGATTTGAAGAAACATGTACATCTCTCCAAAGGAAAGCATCTTGTTGGAAGCTGCAGAACCTAGCACATACTTTACCTGTAAAAATTAAGTTTGTTTTTGAAAGAGTAATTTTCTGCAACTTACCTTTTTAAGTTGGACATATGATCTGTTTGTTCCAAATAGGAGTAAACAGCAGAGTTGAAGAAACATATGTACCTTTCCAGAGTAAGGCATCTGTGTTAGAAGCTGCAGTATTTAGCACATTGTTTTCCTGTGAGAACTGAGTTAGTTCTTGAAAGGAATACATCCAGTAACTTTGAGTTTTCTAGGTGATGGTATGCTCTGTTTGTTCGAAATAGGCTTACTCAGCTAATTTGAAGAAACGCATGTATCTCTGCAACTGGAAACATTCACCTTAGAAGCAGGCACACCAACACATGGTTTTCATATGAGAATTGCATTAATTTTTGAAAGGAATACATTCTGCAACTTAGAGGTTTCAACGTGGGCTTAGGCTCATTTTCTTCCGAGTAGGCCTATTCAGGTTAGTTGAAGAAACACATGTATCTCTCCAAAGAAAAACATCCATGTTAGAAGCAAGTACATCTGGCACATTGTTTCAAGTGAGAACTGAGATAGTTTCTGACAGTAATGCATCCTGCAACTTAGGTGTTTCAAGGCGGAGATGGGCTGTCTTTGTTCCAAATAGGTCTAATCAGCTGAGTTGAAGAAACACATGTATCTCTGGAAAGAAAACCCATTGTATTCTTGCACTTGCACTTGTATTAGAAGCAAGTGCATGTAACACATTGTTTTCCTTGAAAACTCAGTTACTTTTTTAAAGGACTACTTCCTGCAACTTACAATTTTCAAGGTGGGCATAGGCTCTTTTGTAACAAATAGGCCTATTCTGCTGTTGAAGAAATACATTTATCTCTCCAAAGAAAAACATCTATAATAGAAGCAGGCACATCTATCACATTGTTTCAAGTAGCAACTGAGGACCTTTCTAAAGGAATACTTCTTGCAAGTAGGTCTTTCTAGGTGGAGATAAGCTATCTTTGTTCCAAACAGGTATAGACACCTTAGGTGAGGAAACATATGTATCTCTAAAAAAGCAATCTGTGTTAGAATCAGGAGCATCTAGTGCATGGTTTCCCTGTGAGATTTGAGGTAGTTTTGGAAAGGAATTCATTCTGCAACCTCGGTGCTCTAAGGTGACATACACTCTGTTCCAAAGAGGACTGTTAGGTTGAGTTGTAGTAACACATGGATCTCTCCAAAGAAAAGCATCTATGTTGGAAGCTGCAGCATCTAGTGCATCGTTTCCCTGTGAAAATTGAGATAGTTTTTGAAAAAAATGCTTCATGCAACTTAGGTTTTTCAAAGTGGAGATAGGTTATGCTTGTACCAAATCGGGGTATACAGCTGAGTTTAGGAAATGCATGTATCTCTCGAAAAAAAAAAAAAACCACCTGTTAGATCCAGGAGCATCTAACACAGGGTTTCCCTGTGTGATATGAGGTAGTTACTTCCTGCAACTTAGGTTTTTAAGGTTGAGATAGGCTCTGTGTTTCCAAATAGGACTATTCAGTTGAGTAGAAGAAACACATGTATCTCTCCAAAGGAATGCATCTATGTTGGAAGCTGCAACATCTAGAACATAGTTTTCCTTTGAGAATTGAGTTAGCTATTGAAATAAATACTTTCTGCAACTTACATTTTTAAGTTGCAAATACAATGTTTGTTCCAAATAGGCCTATTCAGCTGAGTTGAGGAAACATATGTCTCTTTCCAAAGAAAACCACCTCTGTTAGAAGGTGTAGCATCTAGCAAATTGTTTCCCTGTGAGAAATGAGTTAAATTTTTAAAGGAATACTTCCAGCAACTTATGTTTTCAAGGAGCAAATAAGCTCTGTTTGTCCCCAAGTGGCCTATTCAGGTAGTTTGAAGAAATATAAGTATCTCTCCAAAGGGAAACATTCGTCTTAGAAGAAGGCACATCAACACAAGGCTTTTGTGTGCGAATTGTGTTAGTTTTTAAAGGAGAACATCCTGCAACCTACAGTTTTCAAGGTGGAGATTGCCTCATTTTCTTCCAAATAGACCTATTCAGCTCATCAAAGAAAAACATGTATATCTCCACAGAAAAACATCTATGTTAGAAGTATGTGCATCTAGCACATTGTTTGTTTGTAAAACTGAACTGGTTTCTGAAATAATACTTCCAGAAAATTAGGTGGAGACAGGCTCTCTTTGTTCAAAAAGGCCTATTCAGCTGAGTTGAAGAAACACTTGTATCTCTCTAATGAAAACCATATGTGTTAGAAGCAGGAGCATCAAGCACATTGTTTACCTGTGAGAATTCTGGTAGCTTATGAAAGGAATACTTCCTGCAAGTTAGGTTTTCAAAATGGAGATAGACTCTGTTTTTTCCAAATAGGCATATAGCAGAGTTGAACACGCACATTATCTCATGAAAAAAGCCACCTGTCTTAGAATCAGCAGAATCTAGCACATGGTTTCCCTGTGAGATTTGAGATAATTTTTTAAAGGAATGCTTCCTGCAAATTAGGTTTTGAAAGTTGAGTTAGGCTCTGTTTGTTTCAAATAGGACTATTCAGTTGAGTTGAAGAAACACGTACATCTCTCCAAAGGAAAGCATCTATGCTGGAAGCTGCAGAACCTAGCACATACTTTATCTTTGAAAATTGAGTTAGTTTTTGAAAGAGTAATTTTCTGCAACTTACCTTTTTAAGTTGGACATATGATCTGTTTGTTCCAAATAGGAGTAAACAGCTGAGTTGAAGAAACATATGTACCTTTCCAAAGAAAGGCTTCTCTGTTAGAAGCTGCAGAATATAGTACATTGTTTCCCTGTGAGAACTGAGTTAGTTTTTGAAAGGAAGACTTCCAGCAACTTTTAGTATTCTAGGTGATGGTAGGGCTGTTTGTTCGAAATAGGTGAACTCAGCTAATTTGAAGAAACACATGTATCTCTGCAACTGGAAACATTCACCTTAGAAGCAGGCACACCAACACATGGTTTTCATATGAGAACTGCATTAATTTTTGAAAGGAATACATTCTGCCACTTAGAGACTTCAACGTATACTTACGCTCGTTTTCTTCTGAGTAGGCCTATTCAGATCAGTTGAAGAAACACATGCATCTCTCCAAAGAAAAACATCTATGTTAGAAGCAAGTGCACCTGGCACATTGTTTTGAGTGAGAACTGAGATCGTTTCTGACAGAAATACATCCTGCAACTTAGGTGTTTCAAGGTGGAGATAGGCTGTCTTTGCTCCAAATAGGCCTAATCAGCTGAGTTGAAGAAACACATGTATCTCTGGATAGAAAACCCTTTGTATTAGAAGCAAGTGCATGTAACACATTGTTTCCCTTGAAAGTTCAGTTAGTTTTTGAAAGGACTATTTCCTGCAACTTACAATTTTCAAGTTGGACATAGGCTCTTTGGTAACAAATAGGCCTATTCTGCTGAGTTGAAGAAACACATTTATCTCTCCAAAGAAAAACATCTATAATAGAAGAAGACGCATCTAGCACATTGTTGTAAGTAGCAACTGAGGTCCTTTCTAAAGGAATACTTCTTGCAAGTAGGTCTATCTAGGTGGAGATAAGCTATCTTTGTTCCAAACAGACATAGGCACCTGAGGTGAGGAAACATATGTATCTCTAAAAAAGCAATCTGTGTTAGAATCAGGAGCATCTAGCACATGGTTTCCCTGTGAGATTTGAGGTAGTGTTTGAAAGGAATTCATCCTGCAACCTCGGTGTCCTAGGGTGACATACACTCTGTTCCAAAGAGGATTGTTAGGTTGAGTTGTAGAAACACATGTATCTCTCCAAAGTAACACATCTATGTTGGAAGCTGTAGCATCTAGCACAATGTTTCCCTATGAAAATTGAGACAGTTTTTGCTTCGTGCAACTTAGGTTTTTCAAAGTGGAGATAGGTTATGCTTGTATGAAATAGGGGTACACTGCTGAGTTGAGGAAACCCATGTATCTCTCTAAAAAACCCATCTGTTAGATCCTGGAGCATCTAGCACAGGGTTTCCTTGTGAGATCTGAGGTAGTTTTTGAAAAGGATACTTCCTGCAACTTAGGTTTTTAAGGTTGAGATAGGCTCTGTATTTCCAAATAGGACTATTCAGTTGAGTAGAAGAAACACATGTATCTCTCCAAAGGAAAGCATCTATGTTGGAAGCTGCAACATCTAGAACATAGTTTTCCTTTGAGAATTGAGTTAGTTATTGAAAGAAATACTTTCCGCAACTTACGTTTTTCAGTTGTACATACACTGTGTTCCAAAAAGGCTTATTCAGCTGAGTTGAGGAAACATATGTCTCTTTCCAAAGAAAACTACTTCTATTAGAAGGTGTATCATCTAGCAAATTGTTTCCCTGTGAGAACTGAGTTAATTTTGATAGGAATACTTCCAGCAACCTTTGTTTTTTTCAAGGAGCAAATAGGCTGTGTTTGTCCCCAAGAGGCCTACTCAGGTAGTTTGAAGAAACACATATATCTCTCTAAAGGTAAACATTCGTCTTAGAATAAGGCACATCAACACAAGGTTTTTGTGTGCGAATCGTGTTAGTTTTTAAAGGAGAACATCCTGCAACTTACAGTTTTCAAGGTGGTGATTGCCTCATTTTCTTCCAAATAGGCCTATTAAGCTCAATTGAAGAAAAACATGTATCTCTCCACAGAAAAACATCTATGTTAGAAGTAAGTGCATCTAGCACGTTGTTTGTTTGTAAAACTGAACTAATTTCTGAAATAATACTTCTGGCAAATTAGGTGGAGACAGGCTCTCTTTGTTCAAAAAGGCCTATTCAGCTGAGTTGAAGAAACACTTGTATCTCTCAAATGAAAACCATGTGTTTGAAGCAGGAGCATCCAGCACATTGTTTACCTGTGAGAATTCTGGTAGTTTATGAAAGGAATACTTCCTGTAACTTATGTTTTTGAAAGTGGAGATAAGCTCTCTTTGTTGAAATAGGCATATGCAACTGAGTAGTAAAACACATGTATCTCTCAAAGAAAAACCCATCTGTGTTAGAATCAGGAGCATCCAGCACATTGTTTAACTGTGAGAACTGAGTTACTTTTTGAAAGGTATTCTTCCTGCAACCTCAGTTTTTGAAGGTGGACATAGGGTTTTTTTGACCCAAATAAGCCAAATGAGGTGAGTTGAAAGCTTACATGTCTCTGTGAAGAAAACCATCTCTGCTAGAAAAAGCAGCATCTAACACATTGTTACCCTGTGAGAAGTGAGTTAATTTTAGAAAGGAATACTTCCTGCAGTTTAGGTTCCTGAAGTGGAGATAGGGGCTGTCATTCCAAACATATCTATTCAGCTGAGTTGAAAAAAACACATGTATCTTTACAAGGAAAACCATGTGTTTTCAAGGAGGCACCTCAATCACATTGTTCGCCAGTGAGAGCAGAGTCCTTCCTGCAACTAAGGTTTTTCAAGGTGGACATAGGCTCTATTATTCAAGATAGGCCTTCTCAGCTGCATTGAAATAATACATGTGCCTCTTGAAAGAAAAACATGTGTGTTCGAATCAGGAGCATCTAGCACATGCTTCTATGTGAAAATTGAGTTAATTTTTGAAAAGAATAACTCTTGCAATCAGAATTTTCAAGGTGGAGGTAGCCTCATTTTATTCCAAATAGCCCCATTCAGCTGAGTTGAAGAAATACATGAATTTCTCCAAAGGAAAACATCTATGTTGGAAGCAGGAGAATGTAGCACATTATTTCCATGTGAGAGCTGTGTTCATTTCTGAAAGAAATAATATCTGCAACTTAGGTTTATCTAGGTGAAGTAGGCTCTCTTGGTTCAAAATAGGACTATGCAGCTGAGTTGAAGAAACACATGTATCTCTCTAAAGGAAACCATATGTGTTTGAATCAGGAACATCTAAGACATTGCTTCTCTGTGAGAATTGAGTTCATTTTGGAAAGGAATACTTCCTGCAACTTTGGTTTTTCAAAGTGGACATAGGCTCTATTTGTTCCAAATAGGCATATTCAGCTGAGTTGAAGAAACACACGTAGCTTCTCCAGAAAAGCATCTGTAATAGAAGCAGGAGAATCTAGCACATTATTGCCCTGTGAGAGATCTGAAATTTTTTGAAAGGAATACCTCCTGTAAATCAGAAATGTCAATGTGGAGAAAGGCTCATTTGATTTCAAATATGCCTCATCAGCATACTTCATGAAACAAATGTATCCGTCAAATGAAAACTACGTGTGTTAGAAACAGGAGCATCTAGCACACTGTTTCCCTAGGAGAATTGAGTTAGTTTTTGAAACGTATTCTTCCTTCAACTTAGGTTTTTCATGGAGAAGATAGGCTCTTTTGGTTCCAAATAGACAATTTTGTTGAGTAGAGGAAACACATGTATCTCTCAAAAAAACCACATCTCTATTAGAAGCAAGTCCATCTAGCACATTGTTTCACTATGAGAACTGAGTCATTTTCTGAAAGGAATGCTTCCTGGAACTTTGGAATTTCAAGATAGAGATAGCCTCTTTGTGTTCAAAATAGGCCTATTCAGATGAATGGAAGATATACATGTATGTCTCAAAACAAAACGATTTGTGCTAGAAGTAGGAGTGTCAGGGAAAACGTTTCCCAGTGAGAATTGAGTTTCTTTTTGAAAGGAATACTTCCTGCAACTAAGGTTATTCAAAGTGAAGATAGGCTCTGTTTGTCCAAATAGGACTATTCAACAGAGTTGAGGAAAAATGTGTATCTCTCCAAGGAAAACCCTCTGTGTTACAGTTACGAACATCTAGCACATTGTTTCCCTTTGAGAATTGAGTCAGTTTTTGGAATGAAGACTTCCTGCCATGTAGGTTTTTCAGGTGGACATAGGGCCTGTCTGTTCCAAATAGGCCTATTGAGATGAGAGGAATAAACATACAACATCTCTAAAGAAAACCATCTATGTTCGAAGCTGCAGCATGTGGCACATTGTGTCCCTGTGGGAACTGAGCTCAGTTTTGAAAGGAACATTTCCTGCAACTTAGGTTTTCCCTGGTGGAGATATGCTCTCTTTGTTTCAAATTGGCCTATTCAACTGAGTTGAAGAAACATATGTGTCTCTAGAAATAAAACCACTTGTGTTACAGGCAGGAATATCTAGCACATTCTTTCCCTATGATAATTCACATTGTTTTTGAAAGGAATTCTTCATGCAACTTAGAATTTTCAAAGGGGAAATAAGCTCTCTTTGTTCCAAATAGGCAAATGCAGCTGAGTTGAAAAACACATGTATCTCTTGAAAAAAAATCCATCTGTGTTAGACAGGAGGCTGTAGCACAGGGTTTCCCTGTGAGACTTGTGGTAGTTTTTGAAAGGAATACTTCCTGCAACTTTGATTTTTAAGGCTGCGATAGGCTCTGTTTTTTCCAAATAGGACAATTCAATTGAGTTGAAAAAACACATGTATCTCTCCAAAGGAAAGCATCAATGTTGGAAGCTGCAGCATCTAGCACATTGTTTCCCTTTGAGAATTGAGTTAGTTTTTAAAGAAATACTTTGTACAACTTTAATTTTCAGTTGGAGGTACACTCTGTTTTTTCCAAATCGACCTGTTCAGCTGAGTTGAAGAAACATATGAATCTCTCCAAAAAACCCATTTGTGTTAGAAGCAGCAGCATCTAGCAAATTGTTTCCCTGTGAGAACTGAGTTAGTCTTGGAAGGAATACTTCCAGCAACTTAGGTTTTTCAAGGTGGAGTTAGGCTCTGATTGTTCTTAATAGGCATATACAGCAGAGTTCTGGAAACACATGTATCTCTCAAAAAAAGAAATCTACGTAAAAATCACGAGCACCTACCTCATGGTTGCCCTGTGGGATTTGAGGTATATTTTGAAAGGAATTCTTCCTGCAAATCAGAGTTTTCAATTTGGAGACAGGCTCATTTTGTTCCAAATATGCCTATTAAGCTCAGGTGAGGAAATACATGTATCTCTCCAAAAAAAATCTGTCTTCGAAGCAGCTGCACCTATCACATCATTTTCCTGTGAGAACTTGTTGGTTTTTTAAAGGAATACTTCCTGCAAGCCAGAGTTTTCAAGTTGGAGATAGGCTCATTTTGTTCCAAATACGCGTATTTCGTTTACTGGAAGAAACACATGTATCTGTCCAAAGAGAAACATTCTTCTTAGAAGCAGACACATCTAGTACATGGTTTTCATGTGAAAATTGCATTAGTTTTTGTAGGGAATACTTCCTGCAACTTTGGTTATTCAAAGTGGACATAAGTTCTGTTTGATCTAAGTAGATATATAGAGCTGAGTTGGAAAACACGTGTTATCTCTCGAAAAAAACCCATCTGTGTTAGAATCAATAGGATTTAGTACAGCATTTCCCTATGAGATTTGAGGTAGTTCTTGAAAGTAATACATCCTGCAACTGAGAATTTTCATGAAGGAGATAGACTTATTTTCTTCCAAATAGGCCTATTCAGCTCAGTTGAAGAAACGCATGTATTTATCCAAAGAAAACACTGTAGGTTAGAAGCAAGTGCATCTAGCACATTGTATTTCTGTGAGAACTGAGTTAATTTCTGAAAAGAACCCTTCCTGCAATGTAGATTTTTCAAGGTGGAGATGGGCTCTCTTTGTTCCAAATAGGCCTATGCAATAGAGTTGAAGAAACACTTGTATCTCTCAAAAGAAAACCATTGGTGTTAGATGCAGGAGCATCAAGCACATTGTTTCACTGTGAGAATTGAGTTAGTTTTTGAAAGGAGTAATTCCTGCAACTTAGGCTTTTCAAAGTGGAGACAGGCTGTCTTTGTTCCATATAGGCCTATTCAGCTGAGTTGAAGAAACACATGTACCTCTCCAAAGAAAAGCATTTGTCATAGAAGCAGTAGCATCTAGCACATTTTTGCCCTGTGAGACTTCTGTTAATTTTTCAAAGGGATATTTCCTATAAATCAGAGATTTGAATGTGGAGAAAGGCTTATATGGTTCCATATATGCTGCTTCAAAATACTTAAAGAAACACATGTATCCCTTGGAAGAAAACCATGTGTGTTAGAAGCAGAAGCATCTAGCACATTATTTCCCTGTGAGATCAGGGTTACTTTTTGAAAGATATTCTTCCTAGGTTGCAGGACAACCTAGGTGGACATAGGCTTTTTTTTATTCCAAATAGGCCTATTGAGGTGAGTTGAAAACATATGTATCTCTGTAAAGAAAACCATCTCTGCTAGAAGAAGCAGCATCTAACACATTGTTACCCTATGAGAGGTGGGTTCCTTTTAGAAAGGAAAACTTCCTGCAGTTTAGGTTTCCTGAGGTGGAGATAGGGGCTGTTTTTCCAAACACACCTATTCAGCTGAGATGAAAAAACAGATGTATCTTTCCAATGAAAACCATGTGTGTTGAAAGATGCACCATGATCACATTGTTCCCCTGTCAGAACTGAGTTCTTCCTACAACTAAGGTTTTTCAAGGTGGACATAGGCTCTATTGTTCCTAATAGGCCTACTCAGGTGAATTCTGAAAACACATGTATCTCTCCAAAAAACTAATCTGTGTTAGAATCATGAGCATCTAGCAAATGGTTACCCTGTTAGACTTTAGGCAGTTTTTTAAAGGAATATTTTCTGCAAATCAGAATTTTCAATTTGGAAACAAGCTCATTTTGTTCCAAATATGCCTATACAACTCAGTTGAAGAAAACCATGTATCTCTCCAAAGAACCACATGAGTCTTAGAAGCAGCATCATGTAGCTCATTGTTTCCCTGGGAGATCTGAGTTGGTTACTTAAAGGAGTACTTCCTGAAAATAAGAGTTTTCAAGGTGGAGACAGGCTCATTTTTTTCCAAATAAGCATATTCCATTTACTTGAAGGAACACATGTATCTCTCCAAAGAGAAACATTCTCCTTATGAGCAGGCACATCTAGCACATAGTTTTTGTGTGAGAATTGTATTAGTTTTTGAAAGGAATACATCCTGCAACTTAGACTTTTCAAAGTGGAGGTAGGCTCATTTTTTTCTGTATAGGCCTATTCAGCTGAGTTGAAGAAACACATGTATCTCTCCAAAGAACAACATCTGTGTTAGTAGCAAGTGCATCCAGCACATTGTTTCCATGTGAGAACTGAGTTCATTCCTGAAAGGAATATTTCCTGGAAGTTAGGTTTTTCAAGGTGGAGATAGGCTCTCTTAGTCAAAATAGGCTTATTCAGCTGAGTGGAAGAAGCACTTGTACCTCTTGAAAGAAAACCATATGTGTCAGAAGAAGAGCATCTAGCACATTGTTTACTTGTGAGATTTGATGTAGTTTATGAAAGGAATACTTGCCACAACTTAGGTTTTTTAAGTGGAGATAGGCTCTGTTTATTCCAAATAGGCATATGCACCTGACTTGTGGAAACACATGTATCTCTCTAAAAAACACATCTGTGTTAGAATTTGGAGCATTCAGCACATTTTTTCCCTGGGATAGTTGAGGTAGTTTTTGAAAGGAGTTTTTCCTGCACGTTTGGTTTTAAGGTTGAGATGCGCTTTGTTTTTTTCCAAATAAGACTTTTCAGTTGAGTCGAAGAAACATATGTATCTGTCTAAAGAAAGGCATCTGGGTTGGAAACTTCAACATCTAGCACATTGTTTAACTCTGAGAACTGAGATAGTTTTTGAATAGAATACTTCCAGAAACTAAAGTTTTAAACACAGAGACAGGCTCTGTTTGTTCTAAACAGGCCTACTCAGCTAACTTTAAGAAACACATGTATCTCTCCAAAGATAAATATCTGTCTTAGAAGCAGGCAAATCTAGCACATGGTTTTTGTGTGAAAATTGTGTCCAATTTTGATAGGAATACATCCTACAACTTATGATTTTCGATTTGGAGAAAGGTTTATCTTCTTCTAAATAGGCCTATTCAGCTCAGTTGAAGAAACACATATATCTCTCCAAGGAAAAACAATGATGGTAGAAGCAGGAGCATCTAGCACTTTGTTTCTCTGTGAGAACTGAGTTGGTTTTAGAAAGGAATACTTCCTGAAAATCAGAGTTTTCAAGTTGGTGATGGAGTCATTTTGCTCCAAATAATGCAATTCAGTTTTGTTGAAGGAAGAAATGTATGTCTCCAAAAAAACAATCTGTGTTAGAGTCAGGAGCATCTAGCACATTGTTTCCCTGTGAGAACTGCATTAGTTTTGAAAGATATTCTTCTGGCAATGTAGGTTTTCAAGGAGGAGATAGTCTCTGTTTGTTTGAAATAGGCCTTTTCAGCAGATTTTAGAAAACTATACTCTGCAAAGTAAACCATAAGTGTTACAAGAATGAGCATCTAGCACATTGCTTTCCTTTGACAAATGAGTTAGGTTTTGAAAGGTGTCCTTACTGTAACATAGGTGTTTCAAGGTGGAGATATGCTCTGTTTGTTCCAAATAGGCCCATTGAGGTGTTTTCAACTACGTATCTCTCTAAAGAAATCCATCTATGTTAGAACAGGAAATATCCATCACTTTATTTCCAGGTGAGAATTTACCTGTTGTTGGCAGGGATACTTCCTGCCAATCAGGTTTTCAGGTCGAAAAAGGGTCATTTTCTTCCAAATACACCTATTCAGTTTAATTGAAGAAACACATGTATCTCTCCAAAGAAATCCAACTGTGTTAGAAGCAGGAGCATCTAACACATTGTTTCACTGTGTAGACTGAGTTAGTTTTTGAAAGGAATACTTACTGCATATTAGGTTATTCAAGGTGATGATAAACTCTGTTCTTCCTATTCAGCTGAGTTGAGGAATCATGCATATCTCTCCAAGGAAAACCCTCTGTGTTACAGGCCCGAGCATCTAGCACATTGTTTCCCTTTGAGAATTTAATCAGTTTTTGGAATGAAGACTTCTGTAAATTCTTCAAGGTTTTTCAAGGTTCAGATATGCTCTGTTTTACCAAATAAGCATATTGAGATGAGAGGATAAACATATAACATCTCTAAAGAAAACCATCTAGATTCGAAGCTGCATCATATAGCACATTGTTTCCCCAAGGGAAATTATTGAGTTTTTGACAGAAACATTTCGTGCAACGTAGGTTTTCCCTTTCGGTGATAGGATCTCTTTGTTCCAAACTGGCCTATTCAGGTGAGTTGAAGAAACACATGTATCTCTAGACATTAAAACCATTTGTGTTTGAGGCAGGAACATCTAGCACATTGTTTCACTGTGAGAATTGACATTGTTTTTGATAGGAATACTTCCTGCAACTTAGGTTTTTCAAAGTGGAGATAAGCTCTCTTTGTTCCAAATAGGCATATGCAACTGAGTTGAAAAACACATGTATCTCTCAAATAAAAACCCATCTGTGTTAGAATCAGAAGCATCTAGCACATTGTTTAACTGTGAGAACTGAGTTACTTTTTGAAAGGTATTCTTCCTGCAACCTAAGTTTTTCAAGGTGGACATAGAATTTTTTGTTCCAAATAGGCCTACTGAGGTGAGTTGAAAGCTTACATGTCTCTGTGAAGAAAACCATCTCGCTAGAAAAAGCAGCATCTAACACATTGTTACCTGTGAGAATTGAGTTAATTTTAAAAGGAATACTTCCTGCAGTTTAGGTTCCTGAGGTGGAGGTAGGGGCTGTCGTTCCAAACATACCTATTCTGCTGAGTTGAAAAAACACTTGTATCTTTCCAATGAAAACATGTGTGTTCAAAGATGCACCACAATCCCATTGTTCCCCTGTGAGAACTGAGTTCTTCCTGCAACTAAGGTTTTTCAAGGTAGATATTGGCTCTGTTGTTCAAAATAGGCCTTCTCAGCTGCATTGAAATAATACATGTGCCTCTTGAAAGAAAACCACCTGTGTTTGAATCAGGAGCATTTAGCACATGCTTCTATGTGAAAAGTGAGTTAGTTTTGGAAAGGAAAAATTCCTGCATTAAGGATTTTCAAGGTGAAGGTAGCCTCATTTTATTCCAAATTGCCCCATTCAGCTGAGTTGAAGAAATACATTAATTTCTCCAAAGAAAAACATCTATATTAGAAGCAGGAGAATGTAGCACATTATTTCCATGTGAGAAGATCATTGATTTCTGAAAGAAATAATTTCTGCAACTTAGGTTTTTCTAGGTGAAGTAGGCTCTCTTGGTTCAAAATAGGCTTATGCAGCTGAGTTGAAGAAACACATTTATCTCTCAAAAGGAAACCATTTGTGTTTGATCAGGAACATCTAACACATTGTTTCAATGTGAGAATTGAGTTCATTTTGGAAAGGAATACTTCCTGCAACTTGGGTTTTTCAAAGTGGAGATAGGCTCTGTTTATTCCCAATAGGCCTATTCAGCTGAGTTGAAGAAACATATGTTTCTCTAGAAATAAAACCACTTGTGTTAGAGGCAGGAACTTCTAGCACATTGTTTCCCAGTGAGAATTGATATTGTTTTTGAAAGGAATTCTTCATGCAACTTAGAATTTTCAAAGGGGAAATAAGCTCTCTTTGTTCCAAATAGGCAAATGCAGCTGAGTTGAAAAACACATGTATCTCTTGAAAAAAAATCCATCTGTGTTAGAATCAGGAGGCTGTAGCATAGGGTTTCCCTGTGAGACTTGTGGTAGTTTTTGAAAGGAATACTTCCTGCAACTTTGATTTTTAAGGCTGAGATAGGCTCTGTTTTTTCCAAATAGGACAATTCAGTTGATTTGAACAAACACATGTATCTCTCCAAAGGAAAGCATCTTTGGTGGAAGCTACAGCATCTAGCTCATTGTTTCCCTTTGAGAATTGAGTTGGTTTTTAAAGAAATGGTTTGTACAATTTTCGTTGTCAGTTAGAGATACACTCTGTTTGTTTCAAATTGGCTTATTCAGCAGAGTTGAAGAAACATATGAATCTCTCCTAAAAACCCATTTGTGTTAGAAGCAGCAGCATCTAGCAAATAGTTTCCCTGTGAGAACTGAGTTAGTCTTGGAAGGAATACTTCCAGCAACTTAGGGTTTTCAAGGTGGAGTTATGCACTGATTGTTCCTAATAGGCATATACAGCAGAGTTCTAGAAACACATGTATCTCTCGAAAAAACAAATATGTGTAAGAACCACGAGCACCTAGCTCATGGTTTCCCTTGTGGTATTTGAGGTAGTTTTTGAAAAGAATACTTCCCGCAAATCGCAAATCAGAGTTTTCAATTTGGAGACCAGCTAATTTTGTTCCAAATATGCCTACTAAGCTCAGGTAAGGAAATACATGTATCTCTCCAAAGAAAAACATCTGACTTTGAAGCAACAGCACCCATCACATCATTTCACTGTGAAAACTGAGTTGGTTTTTTAAAGGAATACTTCCAGCTAATCAGAGTTCTCAATTTGGAGACAGGGTCCTTTTGTTCAAAATATGACTATTAAGCTCAGGTGAGGAAATACATGTATCTCTCCAAAGATAAACATTAGTCTCAGAAGCAGGCACATGGAGCACATGGTATTTCTGTGACAATTGCATCAGTTTTTCATAGGAATATATCCTACAGCTTACAATTTTCGATTTGGAGAAAGGCTCATTTTCTTCCAAATAGGCCTATTCAGCTCAGTTCAAGAAACACATATATCTCTCTGAAGAAAAACATCGATGGTAGAAGCAGAAGCATTGAGCACTTTGTTTCTCTCTGAAAACTGCGTTGGTTTTACAAAGGAATACGCTCTCAAAATCAGAATTTTCAAGTTGGTGACGGACTCATTTTGTTCCAAATAACCCTATTCAGTTTAGTTGAAGACACAGATGTATGTCTCCAAAGAAATCAACCTGTGTTAGAATCAGGAGCATTAGGCACATTGTTTTCTGTGAGAACTGCATTAGTTTTGAAAGGTATTCTTCCTGCAAAGTAGGTTTTCAAGGTGGAGATAGTCTCTGTTTGTTTGAAATAGGCCTTTTCAGCATATTTTAGGAAACTTTTGTATCTCTCCAAAGAAAACCATCAGTGTTACAAGAATGAGCATCTCACACATTGTTTTCCTTTGACACGTGAGTTAGGTTTTGAAAGGTGGCCTTCCTTTGCCTTAGGGTTTTCAAGGTGGAGATACGCTCTGTTTGTTCCAAATAGGCCCATTTAGGTGAGTTGAAAACATGTATCTCTCTAAAGAAATCCATCTATATTAGAACAGGAAATATCCATCAATTTATATCCAGGTGAGAATTTACCTGTTGTTGGCAGGGATACTTCCTGCCAATCAGGTTTTCAAGGTCGAGAAATGGTCATTTTCTTCCAAACAGGCTTATTCAGTTTAATTGAAGAAACACATGTATCTCTCCAAAGAAATCCATCAGTGTTAGAAGGAGGAGCATCTAACACATTATTTCACTGTGTGGACTGAGTTAGTTTTTGAAAGGAATACTTACTGCACATTAGGTTTTTCAAGGTGAAGATAAACTCTGTTCTTTGATATAGGCCTATTAAGCTGAGTTGAGGAATCATGTGTATCTCTCCAAGGAAAACCCTCTGTGTTACAGGCACGAGCATCTAGCACATTGTTTCCCTTTGAGAATTGAGTCAATTGTTGGAATGAAGACTTCCAGAAATTCTTCAAGGTTTTTCAAGGTTCGGATAAGTTCTGTTTTACCAAATAAGCCTCTTGAGATGAGAGGATAAACATATAACGTCTCTAAAGAAAACCATCTAGGTTCAAAGCTGCAGCATGTAGCACATTGCTTCCCCATGGGAAATGATTGAGTTTGTTCAAATAGGCATATGCAGGTGAGTTGAAAAACACATGTATCTCTTGAATAAAAACCCATCTGTGTTAGAATCAGGATCATCCCCCACATTGTTAACTGTGAGAACTGAGTTACATTTTGAAAGGTATTCTTCCTGAAACCTAAGTTTTCAAGGTGAACATAGGTGTTTTTGGAACAAGTAGGCCTACTGAGGTTAGTTGAAAACATATGTATCTCTGTAAAGAAACCATCTCTGCTAGAAGAATCAGCATCTAACACATTGTTACCCTGTGAGAAGTGAGTTAGTTTTAGAAAGGAATACTTCCTGCAGTTTAGGTTTCCTGAGGTGAAGATAGGGGCTGTTGTTCCAAAAACACCTATTCAGCTGAGTTGAGAAAACACATGTATCTTTCCAATGAAAACCATGTGTGTTTAATGATGCACCACGATCCCATTGTTACCCTGTGAGAACTGAGTTCTTCCTGCAACTAAGGTTTTTCAAGGTGGATATAGGCTCTGTTGTTCAAAATAGGCCTTCTCAGCTGTATTGAATGTGTCTCTTGAAAGAAAACCATGTCTGTTCGAATCAGGATCATCTAGCAAATGCTTCAATGTGAAAAGTGAGTTAGTTTTGGAAAGGAATAATTGCTGCAATTAGAATTTTCAAGGTGGAGGTAGCCTCATTTTATTCCAAATAGACCCATTCAACTGAGATGAAGAAATACATGAATTTCTCCAAAGAAAAACATCTATATTAGAAGCAAGAGAATCTAGCACATTGTTTCCATGTGAGAACAGCATTGATTTCTGAAAGAAATAATTTCTGCAACTTAGGGTTTTCTAGGTGAAGTAGGCACTCTTGGTTCAAAATAGGCCTATGCAGCTGAGTTGAAGAAACACATGTATCTCTCAAAAGGTACCTATATGTGTTTGAATCAGGAACATCTAACACATTGTTTCCCTGTGAGAAATGAGCTCATTTTGGAAAGGAATACTTCCTGCAACTTGGGTTTTTCAAAGTGGAGATAGGCTCCGTTTGTTTCCAATAGGCCTATTCAGCTGAGTTGAAGAAACACACATAGCTCCCCCCAGAAAAGCATCTGTAATAGAAGCAGGAGTATCTAGCACATTGTTACCCTGTGAGATATCTGTAATTTTTTGAAAGGAATACTTCCTGTAAATCAGAGATGTCAATGTGGAGAATGGCTCATTTGGTTTCAAATATGCCTCTTCAGCATACTTAATGAAACAGATGTATCCCTTGAAAGAAAACCATGTGTGTTAAAAGCAAGAGCATCTAGTACACTCTTTCCCTATGAGAATTGAGTTAGTTTTTGAAACGTATTCTTCCTGCAACTTAGGTTTTTCAAGGTGGAGATAGGCTCTTTTTGTTCTAATAGACAATTTTGCTGAGTTGAGGAAACACATGTCCTGCAAATCAGAGTTTCCAAGTTGGAGACAGGCTCATTTTCTTCTAAATATGCCTATTAAGCTCAAGTGAGGAAATACGTGTATCTCTCCAAAGAAAACATCTGTCTTCGAAGCAGCACCACCTATCACATCATTTCCCTGTGAGAACTGAGTTAGTTTTTTAAAGGAATACTTTCCACAACTCAGAGTTTTCAAGTTGGAGACAGGCTCATTTTGTTCCAAATAGGTGTATTTCATTTACTGGAAGAAACACATGTATCTTTCCAAACAGAAACATTCTTCTTAGAAGCAGACACATCTAGTACATGGTTTTCGTGTGAGAATTGCATTAGTTTTTGTAGGGAATACTTCCTGTGATTTCGGTTATTCAAAGTGGAGATAGGCTCCGTTTGGTCTAAGTAGGCATATAGAGCTGAGTTGGAAAACACATGTTATCTCTCGAAAAAAAACCCATCTGTGTTAGAATCAGTAGGATTTAGTACAGCATTTCCCTATGAGATTTGATGTAGTTCTTGAAAGGAATGTATCCTGCAACTGAGAATTTTCACGGAGTAGATAGACTCTTTCTCTTCCAAATAGGTCTATTCAGCTCAGTTGAAGAAACACATGTATTTATCCAAAGAAAATCATTTATGTTAGAAGCAAGCGCATCTAGCACATTGTATTTCTGTAAGAACTGAGTTAATTTCTGAAAAGAACACTTCCTGTAACTAAGATTTTTCAAGGTGGACATAGGCTCTCTTTCTTCTATATAGGCCTATGCATTAGAGTTGAAGAAACACTTGTATCTGTCAAAAGAAAACCATTGGTGTTAGATGCAGGAGCATCAAGCACATTGTTTCACTGTGAGAATTGAGTTAGTTTTTGAAAGGAGTACTTCATCAACTTAGGTTTTCCAAAGTGGAGACAGGCAAAGTTTGTTCCATATAGGCCTATTCAGCTCAGTTGAAGAAACCTATGTATCTCTCCAAAGAAACTCATCAGTCTTAGAAGCAGCATCATGTAGCTCATTGCTTCCTTGTGACACCTGAGTTGGTTACTTAGAGGAATACTTCCTGAAAATAAGAGTTTTCAAGTTGGAGACAGGCTCATTTTTTCCAAATACACGTATTCCATTCACTTGAAGAAACACATGTAACTCTCCAAAGAGAAACATTTTCCTTAAAGAGCAGGCACATCTAGCACATAGTCTTCATGTGAGAATTGCATTAGTTTTCAAAAGGAATACATCCTGCAACTTCGACTTTTCAAGGTGGAGGTAGGCTCATTTTCTTCTGTATAGGCCTATTCAGCTGAGTTGAAGAAACACATGTATCTCTCCAAAGAACAACATCTGTGTTAGAAGCAAGTGCATCTAGCACATTATTTCCATGTGAGAACTGAGTTCATTTCTGAAAGGAATATTTCCTGGAAGTTAGGTTTTTCAAGGTGGAGATAGGCTCTTTTCATTCAAAAGAGGCCTATTCAGCTGAGTCGAGGAAACACTTGTATCTCTTGAAAGAAAACCATATGTGTCAGAAGAAGAGCATCTAGCACATTGTTTCCCTGTGAGATTTGAAGTAGTTTATGAAAGGAATACTTACCACAACTTAGGTTTTTCAAAGTGGAGTTGGGCTCTCTTTGTTCCAAATAGGCATATGCAGCTGAGTTGTGGAAACACATGTATCTCTCTAAAAAACATATTGTGTTAGAATTTGGAGCATCCTGCACATGGTTTCCCTGTGATAGTTGAGGTAGTTTTTGAAAGGAATTTTTCCTGCACGTTTGGTTTTAAGGTTGAGATGGGCTTTGTTTATTCCAAATAGGACTTTTCAGTTGAGTTGAAGACACGTATGCATCTGTCCAAAGAAAGCCATCTGGGTTAGAAGTTTCAACATCTAGCACATTGTTTAACTCTGAGAACAGAGATAGTTTGAATGGAATACTTCCAGAAACGAAAGTTTTTAAAGAGGGAGACAGGCTCTGTTTGTTCTAAATAGGCCTACTCAGCTAATTTGAAGAAACACATGTATCTCTCCAAAGATAAACATTAGTTGTAGAAGCAGGCACATCTAGCACATGGTATTTCTGTGACAATTGCATCAGTTTTTCATAGGAATACATCCTTCATCTTACAATATTCGATTTGGAGAAAGGCTCATTTTCTTCCAAATAGGCCTATTCAGCTCAGTTCAAGAAACACATATATCTCTCCGAAGAAAAACATCGATGGTAGAAGTGGGAGCATCTAGCACTTTGTTTCTCTGTGAGAACTGAGTTGGTTTTACAAAGGAATACTTTCTCAAAATCGAGTTTTCAAGTTGGTGACAGACTCATTTTGTTCCAAATAACCCTATTCAGTTTAGTTGAAGACTCAGATGTATGTCTCCAAAGAAAACAACCTGTGTTAGAATCGGGAGCATCAAGCACATTGTTTTCCTGTGAAAACTGCATTAGTTTTGAAAGGTATTCTTCCTGCAATGTAGGTTTTCAAGGTGGAGATAGTCTCTGTTTGTTTGAAATAGGCCTTTTCAGCATATTTTAGGAAACTTTTGTATCTCTGCAAAGAAAACCATCAGTGTTACAAGAATGAGCATCTCGCACATTGTTTTCCTTTGACAAGTGAGTTAGGTTTTGACAGGTGTGCTTCCTGTACCTTAGGTTTTTCAAGGTGGAGATATGATCTGTTTGTTCCAAATAGGCCTATTGAGGTGAGTTGAAAACATGTATCTCTCTAAAGACATCCATCTATGTTAGAACACGAAATATCCAACACTTTAGTTCCAGGTGAGAATTTACCTGTTGTTGGCAGGGATACTTCCTGCCAATCAGGTTTTCAAGGTCGAGAAAGGGTCATTTTCTTCCAAATAGGCCTATTCAGTTGAATTGAAGAAACACATGTATCTCTCCAAAGAAATCCATCCGTCTTAGAAGGAGGAGCAAGTAACACATTGTTTCACAGTGTGGACTGAGTTAGTTTTGAAAGGAATACTTACTGCACATTAGGTTTTTCAAGGTGAAGATAATCTCTGTTCTTCAAAATAGGCCTATTCAGCTGAGTTGAGGAATCATGTGTATCTCTCCAAGGAAAACCCTCTGTGTTACAGGCATGAGCATCTAGCACATTGTTTCCCTTTTAGGATTGAGTCATTTTTTGGAATGTGACTTCTGGAAAAATCTTCAAGGTTTTTCAAGGTTCACATGTGCTCTTTTTACCAAATAGGCCTATTGAGATGAGAGGATAAACATATAACATCTCTAAAGAAAACCATCTAGGTTCGAAGCTGTAGCATGTAGCACATTTTTTCCCATGGGAAATGATTGAGTTTTTGAAAGGAACATTTCGTGCAACCTAGGTTTTCCATTTTGGAGATAAGATATCTTTGTTCAAAATCAGTTTACTCAGCTGAGTTGAAGAAACACATGTGTCTCTAGATATTAAAACCATTTGTGTTAGAGGCATTAATATTTAGCACATTGTTTCATTGTGAGAATTGACATTGTTTTTGACAGGAATACTTCCTGCAACTTAGGTTTTTCAAAGTGGAGATAAGCTCTCTTTTTCCAAATAGGCATATGCAACTGAGTTGAAAAACACATGTATCTCTTGAAAAAAACCCATCTGTGTTAGAATCAGGAGCATCCAGCACGTTGTTTAACTGTGAGAACGGAGTTACTTTTTGAAAGGTATTCTTCCTACAACCTAAGTTTTTCAAGGTGGACATAGGTTTTCTTGTTCCAAATAGGCCTACTGAGGTGAGCTAAGAACATATGTATCTCTGTAAAGAACACCGTCACTGCTAGAAGAAGCAGCATCTAACACATTGTTACCCTATGAGAACTGTGTTCATTTCTGAAAAGAATACTTCCTGCAACTTAGGTTTTCTAGGTGGAGTAGGCTCTCTTTGTTCAAAATAGGCCTATGCAGCTGAGTTGAAGAAATACATGTATCTCTCTAAAGGAAAACATTTGTGTTAGAATCAGGAACATCTAGCACATTGTTTCCCTGTGAGAATTGACTTAGTTTTGGAAAGGAATACTTCCTGCAACAGAGGTTTTTCAATGTGGAGATAGACTCTGATTGTTCCCAATAGGCCTATTCTGCTGAGTTGAAGAAACACATGTAGCTCTCCAAACAAAAGCATCTGTCATAGAAGCAGGAGCATCTGACACATTGTTGCCCTGTGAGATGTTAGTTAGTTTTTGAAAGATATTCTGCCTAAAACATAGGTTTGTTCCAAATAGGTCTTTTGAGGTGAGTTGAAATCATATGTATCACGGTAAAGAAAACATCTATGTTAGAAGAAGTGGCATCTAACACATTGTTACCCTGGGAGAACTGAGTTAGTTTTTGACAGGAATACATCCTGCAACTAAGGTTTTTCAAGGTGGAGATAGGCATTGTTGTTCCTAATAGGCCTACTTAGCTTAGTTGAAATAATACACGTGTCTCTCGAAAGAAAACCTAGTGTGTTACAATCAGGAGCATCTAGCACATTGTTTCTCTGTGAGAATGAGTCAGTTTTTGACAGGAATACTTCCTGCAACTTAGGATTTTCAAACTGGAAATAGTCTCTGCTTGTTCCAAAAGATATATTCAGCTGAGTTGAAGAAACGCATGTATATCTCCAAAATAAACCATCTGTATTAGAAGCAGGAGCATGTAGCAAATTGTCCCCCTTTGAGTATTGAGGTAGTTTTCAAAAGGAGTCCTTCCTGACATTTAGTTTTTTCAGGGTGGGGATAGGCTCTGTTTGTTTGAAATAGGCCAATTCACCTGAGTGGATGAAACACATGTATCTTCCAAAGAAATCATTTGTCATAGAAGCAGTGGCATCTAACACATTGTTTCCCTGTGAGAACTGAGTTGGTTTTTGAAAGGTATACTTCCTGCAAATCAGAGTTGTCAAGTTGGAGAAAGGTTCATTTTGTTCCAAATAGGCCTATTTAGTTTAGTTGAAGAAACACATGTATATCTCTGAAGAAAACCATCAGTGTTAGAATCAGAAGTATCTATCACATTGTTTCCCTCTGTGAACGTAGTTAGTTTTTGAAAGGTAGTCTTCCTGCAAGTTAGATTTTTCAAGGTGGAGATAGTCTCTGTTTGAAATAGTCTTATTCAGCTGACTTGAGGAAATATATGTATCTCTCCAAAGAAAACCATTTGTGTTAGAAACAGAGAATCTAGTACATTGTTTCTCTTTAAGAATTGACTTAATTTTGAAAGGAATACTTCTTGCACTGTATGTTTTCTAGGTGGATAGACTCTGTTGTTCCAAACAGGCCTATTCAGCCAAGGTGAAAGAATACATGTCTCTCTCCAATGAAAGCCACATATGTTAGAAGCTGCAGCATTGAGCACATGCATTCCCTGTGAGAACTGAGTCAGTTTTTGAAAGGAATACTTAGTGCAAATCAGAGTTTTCAAGGTCGAGACAAGCTCATTTTGTTCCAAATAAGCATATTCAATGTAGTTGAGGAAACACGTATATCTCTACAAAGAATACCATCTGTGTTAGAAGAAGGAGCATCTAACACATTGTTACCCTGTGAAAACTGAGGTAGTTTTAGAAAGGAATGCTTCCTGCAATTTAGCATTTTCAAAGTGGAGATAGGCTCTGTTCCAAACATGATTATTCAGCAGAGTTGAAGAAACTCATGTATCTTTCCAATGAAAACCATCTGTGTTAGAAGAAGGAGCATCTAACACATTGTTACCCTGTGAGAACTGAGTTCGTTTCTGTAAGGAATACTTCCTGCAACTTACATTTTTCAAGTTGGAGATAGGCTTTCTTTGTACAAAATAGGTCTTTCAGCTGAGTTGAAGAAACACTTATATCTCTCGAAAGAAAAACATTTGTTTTAGAAGCAGGAGAATCTAGCACATTTTTTCCCTGTGAGACTTGAGGTAGTTTATGAGAGGAATATTTCCTGCAACTTAGGTTTCTTAAAGTGAAGATAGGCTCTGTTTTTTTCAAATAGACATACACAGGTGAGTTGAGGAAACCCATGTATCTCTCCAAAGAAAAGCATCTATATTGGAAGCTGCAGCATCAAGCACATTGTTTCTCTTTGAGAATTTAGTTAGTTTTTGAAAGAAATACATCCTGCAACGTAAGTTTTAAGTTGAAGATATGCTCTGTTTGCTCCAAATAGACCTATTCAGCTGAGTTGAAGAAACACATGTATCTTCCAAAAGAAAACCATCTGTGATAGAAGCTGCTGCATTTATCACATTGTTTCCCTGTGAGAACTGAGTTAATTTTGAAAGGAATACTTCCTGCAATTTAGATTTCTTGAGGTGGAGATAGGGACTCTTCTTCCAAACACACCTATTCAGCTGAGTTGAAGAAACACATTTATCTTTCCAATGAAAACCATGTGTGTTCAAAGATGCACCATGATCACATTTTTCCCCTGTGAGAACAGAGTTCTTCCTGCAAGGAAGGTTTTTCTAGGTGGATATAAACTCTGTTGTTCCAAATAGGCCTACTCAACAGAGTTGAATTAATACATGTGTCTCTTGAAAGAAAACCATGTGTGTTCAAATCAGAAGCATCTTGACCATGATTCTACGTGAAAATTATGTTAGTGTTTGAAAGGAATACTTCCTGCAATTAGAATTTTCAAGGTGGAGATAGCCTCATTTTGTTCCAACTAGCCCCATTCAGCTGAGTTGAAGAAACACAGGTATTTCTCCAAAGAAAAACATCTATGTAAGAAGCAGAAGAATATAGCACATCACTTCCATGTGAGAACTGCATTCATTTCTGAAAGGAATACTTCCTTCAACTTAGGTTTTTCAAAGTGGAGAGAGACTCTGTTCCCAATAGGCATATTCAGCTGAGTTGAAGAAACACATGTAGTGCTCCAAAGAAAAGCATCTGTAATAGAAGCAGGAGCATTTAGCACATTGTTGCCCTGTGAGATATCTGTAAATTATTGAAAGGAATACTTCCTGTAAATCAGTGATTTGAATGTGGAGAAAGGTTCATTTTTTTTCAAATATGCCTCCAGCATACTTGATGAAACACATGTATCCCTCGAAAGAAAACCATGTGTGTTAGAAGCAGGAGTGTCTAGCACACTGTTTCCCTATGAGAATTGAGTTAGTTTTTGAAAGGAATACTTCCTTCAACTTAGGTTTTTCAAAGTGGACATAGGCTCTGTTTGCTCCAAATAGGCATATTCAGCTGAGTGGAAGAAACACATATATCTCTCAAAAAACAACCATCTCTGTTAGAAGCCAATGCATCTAGAACAATGTTTCACTGTGAGAACTGAGTTAATTTCTGAAAAGAATACTTCCTGCAACGTAGGTTTTCTAGGTGGAGATAGGCTCTCTTTGTTCAAATGGGCCTACTCAGCTGAGTTGAAGAAACACATGTAGAGATTCCAAGATGGTGGCTAGAAGGAGGAAGCAGAAAGTGTGCCTCCTAAGGTAAAATCTTGGAGAGATGCTGAAGATACACCTTACAGGAAAAACCAATGAGAAGAGGCAAAACTTTGACTGCTCCACAATCCCAGCCTGCACAGAGGATCTCTACTTCCCTTTTAAGGGAGAAACCAGGACTCCCATGCCACCACCAGATGCTAGTGCCCAGATAGCTTGGGAAGATGCAGACCACAAGGTGAGCTAAGTGGTACATGGCACTCCCACAGACAATCCTGAGCCAGATCAGCATAGCCCCCTGGACAGTCTGATCCTCACCCAGGGAAAAAAACAGAAACTAAGTAATAAGCAATAACAACAAAAAAGAAACATAGCAAAGAGGGTGGGGCACCCTGAGCACCGATGAGGGGTGGAGGGGAATCCCTCACAGAACTATAAATAAACAAGCCATGCTGGTGAAGGTAGGAGCAGTGGCACATGCCCAGCAACCAAAAGCAGGAAAGCTTGTAAAAGTGGCAGAGGGAGGAAAAGTCCACAGGAGAGGGGAAAAGACCTGCATCCCTCATGAGCTGTAAATAAACAAGCCAGCCAGGGAAGGCAGGAGCAGCAGCACATGCCCAGCAACCAATAATGGGAAAGCTTGTAAAAGTGGTTGTGGGAGGAAAACTCCACAGGAGATGGGAGAAGGCCCACTTCCCAT
Source organism: Castor canadensis (assembly GCF_047511655.1). NCBI lineage: Eukaryota > Metazoa > Chordata > Mammalia > Rodentia > Castoridae > Castor > Castor canadensis. The sequence continues at coordinate 99,274,770 of NC_133397.1, read as the reverse complement.
GTGAACTGTAAATAAATACACCAGCCTGAGAAAGCAGGTGCAGTGTCACCTCCCCCAGTGTGCTTGGAAAGGGGAAATCTTGTAGCAGTGGCTCATGCACAGGAGAACTCTGAGTAAACATAGCATGCATGGCCAAGTAAGTGCTAAGCTCACCCCTGAGATTTGCATAAATACAGCCTCCAGCAAAAGTAGGCTGACAGCAGTGGACATGCAAGCCACAGTCATAGATAGCCATTCACAGAACTGTCTCCACACTCTTTGTTCAAATATGCCTATTCAGCTGATTTGAAGAAACGCATGTATCTCACGAAACAAAAACATCAATGTTACATGCAGGAGCATCTACCACATTGTTTCCATGTGAGAACTGTGTTCGTTTCTGAAAGGAATACTTCCTGCAACATAGGATTTTCAAGGTGGAGATAGGCTGTCTTTGTACAAAATAGGCCTATTCAGCTGAGTAAAAAACACATATGTCTCTTGTAAGAAAAGAATTTGTGTTAAAAGCAGGAGGATCTAGCACAGGTTTTCCCTGTGACAAATGAGGTATTTTATGAAAGGAATACTTCCTGCAACTTGGGTTTCTTAAAGTGGAGGTAGGCTCTGTTTTTTCCAAATAGACATACACAGGTTGAGAAAACACATGTATCTCTTCAAAGAAAAGCATCTATATTGGAAGCTGAAGCATCAAGCACATTATTTCTCTTTGAGAATTGAGTTAGTTTTTGAAAGAAATCCATCCTGCAACTTAAGTTTTAAGTTGGAGATATACTCTGTTTGTTCCAAATAGACCTATTCAGCTGAGTTGAAGAAACACATGTATGTCTCCAAAGAAAACCATCTGTGATATAAGCTGCTGCATCTAGCACATTGTTTCCCTGTGAGAGCTGAGTTGTATTTGAAAGGAATACTTAGAGCAACTTAGGTTTTTGAAGGTGGAGATTGGCTCTGTTTGTTCCAACTAGGCCTACTCAGCTAATTTGAAGATACACATGTATCTCTCCAAAGAGAAACATTCTTAATAGCAGGCACACCTAGCACATGGTTTTTGTGTGAGAATTGTGTTAGCTTTTGAAAGGAATACATCCTGCAACTTAGCATTTTCAAGGTGGAGATAGGCTAATTTTCTCCCAAATAAGCCTATCAAGCTCAGTTGAAGAAACACATGCATTTATCCACAGAAAAACATCTATGTTACAAGCAAGTGCATCTAGCACATTGTTTTGCTGTGAGAACTGAGTTAGTTTCAGAAAGGAATACTTCCAGAAACTTTCACTTTTCAAGGTGGGGATAGGCTCTCTTCATTCCAAATAGGCCTATTCAGCTGAGTTGAAGGCACACTTGTATCTCTCTAAAGGAAACCATTTGTGTTAGAAGCAGCAGCATCTAGCACATTGTTTCCCTGTGAGAATTGAGTTAGTTTTTGAAAGTAATACTTCCTACAACTTAGGTTTTCAAAGTGGAGACAAACTCTGCTTGTTCCAAATTGTCCTATTCAGCTGAGTTGAAGAAACACATGTAGCTCTCCAAAGAAAAACATCTGTCATAGAAGCAGGAACATCTAGCACATTGTTGCCCTGTGAGGTTTCTGTTAATTTTTGAAAGGAATACTTCCTGTAAATCAGTATTATCACTGTGGAGAAAGGCACATTTTGTTCTAAGTATGCTGCTTCAGCATACAAGAAGAAACACATGTATTCCTTGAAAGAAAACCATGTGTATTAAAATCAGGAGCATCTAGCACATTGTTTCCCTATGAGAATTGAGTTAGTTTTTGATACGTATTCATCCTGCAACTTAGGTTTTTCAAGGTGGAGATAGGATGTTTTTGTTCCAAATAGGCATATTTAGCTGAGTTGAAGAAACACATGTATCTCTCGAAAAACAGCCATCTCTGTTAGAGGCCAGTGCATCTAGCAAGTGTTTCGCTGTGAGAAGTGAGTTAGTTTCTGAAAGGAATACTTCCTGCAACTTAGGTTTTTCAAGGTGGAAATAGGCTCTGTTTGTTCAAATAAACCTACTCAACTGAGTTGAAGAAAGACATGTAGCTCTCTGAAGAAAAACATGTGTCTTAGAAGCAGGAGCATCTGTATATTGTTGCCCTGTCAGATTTGAGCTAGTTTTTGAAATGAATACATCCTGTAAATCAGAGATTTCAAGGTGGAGAAAGACATTTGGTTCCAAATATGCCACTTCAGCATTCTTGAAGTAATGCATGTGTACCTCAAAAGAAAAATATCTGTGTTAGAGTATGAGACATCTAGCACATGGTTCACCTGTGAGATTTGAGGTAGTTTTTAAAGGAATACATCCTGCAACTTAGGTTTTTCTGTGAGAACCTCTTTTTTGAAAGGAATTCTTCCAGCAATGTAGGTTTTTCAAGGTGGACATAGGCTCTGTTTGTTCCAAATAAGCCTACTCAACTATTATGAGAATCACATGTAAAACTCCAAAGAAAAACATTCGTCTTAGAGGCAGGCACCTCAATACATTCTTTTCGTGTGAGAACTGCCTTAGTTTTTGAAAGGAATACATCCGGCAACTTAGAATTTTCAAGGTGGAGATAGGCTCATTTTCTTCCAAATAGGCCCATTCATGTTTTGAAGAAACACATGTGTTTATCCAAAGAAAAACATGTATGGTAGAAGCAAGTACATCTAGCACATTGTTTCCCTGTGAGAACTGAGTTAGTTTCTGAAAGGAATACTTCCTGAAAGTAGGTTTTTCAAGGTGGATATGGGCTCTCTTTTTTCCAAATAGGCATATGCTGCTGAGTTGAAGAAACACATGTATCTCTTGAAAGAAAATCATTGTGTTAGAAGCAGGAGCATCTAGCACATGGTTTCACTGTGAGAATTGAGTTAGTTTTTGAAAGGAATACTTCCTGCAACTTAGCATTTTCAACTGGAGAGAGGCTCTTTTTGTTCCAAATAGGCATATTCAGCTGAGTTGAAACACATGTAGCTCTCCAAAGAAAAGCATCTGTCATAGAAGCAGGAGCATCTAACAGATTGTTATCCTGTGAGATATCTGTAAATTTTTGAATGGAATACTTCCTGTAAATCAGAGATTTGCATTTGGAGAAAGGCTCGTTTTCTTCCAAAAACACCTCTTCAGCATACTTGATGAAACACATATATCCTTCGAAAGAAAACCATGTGTGTTAGAATCAGGAGCATCTAGTACACTGTTTCCCCGTGAGAACTGAGTTAATGTTTAAAAGGTTTTCTTCCTGCAACTTAGGTTTTTCAAGGTAGAGATAGGCTCTTTTTGTTCCAATCAGGCCTATTCATCTGAGTTTAGGAAACACATGTATCCCTCAAAAAAAAAAAAAAAACCCATCTCTGTTAGAAGCAAGTCCGTCAAGCACATTGTTTCTCTGTGAAAACTGAGTTAGTTTCTGAAAGGAATACATCCTGGAACATAGGTTTTTCAACGTAGATATAGGCTCACTGTGTTCAAAATAGGTCTATTCAGCTACGTGGAAGATATACATGTATCTCTCATTAGAAAACAATTTGTATTAGAAGCAGGAGCATCTAGCACATTGTTTCCCAGTGAATTGAGTTAGATTTTGAGAGGAATACTTCCTGCAATTAGGTTTTCCAAAGTGAGATAAGGTCTGTTTGTTACAAATAGGCATATTCAGCTGAGTTGAAGAAACACATGTATCTCTCAAAAAACAACCATCTCTGTTAGAAGCCAGTGCATCCAGTACAGTGTTTCACTGTGAGAAGTGAGTTAGTTTCTGAAAAGAATACTTCCTGCAACTTAAGTCTTTCAAGGTAGAGATAGGCTCTCTTTGTTCAAATAGGCCTACTCAGTTCAGTTGAAGAAACACATGTATTTATCCAAAGAAAAACATGTATGTTAGAAGCAAGTGAATCTAGCACATGTTTTTCTGAGAATTGAGTTACTTTCTGAAAGGAATATTTCCTACAACGTAAGTTTTTCAAGGTAGAGATGGGCTATATCTTTGTTCCAAATAGGCCTATGCAGCTGAGTTGAAGAAACACTTGCATCTCTTAAAAGAAAACCATTTGTGTTAGATGCAGGAGCATCTAGCACATTGTTTCCCTCTGAGAATTGAGTTAGTTTTTGAAAGGAGTACTTCCTGCAACTTAGGCTTTTCAAAGTGGAGACAGGCTCTCTTTGTTCCATATAGGCTTATTCAGCTGAATTGAAGAAACACATGTATTTCTCCAAAGAAAATCATCTATATTAGAAGCAGGAGCACCTAGCATATTATTTCCAAGTGATAACTGCATTCGTGTGTCAAAGGAATACTTCCTGCAACTTAGGTTGTCTAGGTGGAGTAGACTGTCTTTGATCAAAATAGTCCTATGCAGCTGAGTTGAAGAAACAAATGTATCTCTAAAGGAAACCATTTGTGTTAGAAGCAAGAGCATCTAGCACATTGTTTCCCTGTGAGAACTGAGATAGTTTTTGAAAGGAATACTTCCAGTAACTAGTTTTGCCAAGGTCAAAAGATGCTCTGTTTGTTCCAAATTGGCCTACTCAGCTAATTTGAAGAAACACATGTATCTCTCAAAAGGGAAATATTCCTCTTAGAAAGAGGTGCATCAACACATGATTTTTGTGTGAGAATCACATTAGTTTTTGAAAGGAATACATTCTGCCTCTTATAGATTTCAAGATGGAGTTAGGCTCATTTTCTCCAAAATAGGCATATTCAGCTCAGTAGAAGAAACACATGAATCTCTGTTAGAAACAAGCCCATCTAGCACATTGTTTCGCTGTGAGAACTGAGTTAATTTTTGAAAGGTATTCTTCCTGAAACTTAGGTTTTTCAAAGTGGAGATAGGCTCTGTTTTCTCCAAATAGGCATATACAGCTGAGTTATGGAAACACATGTATCTCTCAAAAAAACCCATCAGTGTAAGAATCAGGAGGATCTAGCACATGCTTTCACCATGAGATATGAGGTAGTTTTTTTGAAAGGGATACTTTCTGCAGCTTTGCTTTTCAAGATTGTGATAGGCTCTATTTTTTTGAATAAGGACTATTCAGTTGAGTTGAACAAACACATGTATCTCTTCAAAGGAAAGCATCTATGTTGGAAGCTGCAATATTTAGCACATTGTTTCCCTTTGAGAACTGAGTTAGTTTTTAAAGAAATACTTCGTGAAACTTTCATTCTAAGTTGGAGATATGCACTGTTTAATTCCAAGTCACCTATTCAGCTGAGTTGAAGAAACATGAATCTCTCCAAAGAAAACCATCTGTGTTAGAAGATCAGCATCTGGCAAATTGTTTCCCTATGAGAACTGAGTTAGTTTTGGAAAGGAATACTTCCAGCAACTTAGGTTTTTCAAGGTGGAGATAGACTCTGATTGTTGCAAATAGGCACACACAGCTGAGTTCTGAAAAAACATGTATCTCTCGAAATAACAAATCTATGTTAGAATCATGAGCATCTAACACATAGTTTCCCTGTGAGACTTGAGGTAGTTTTTAAAGGAATAATTCCTGCAAACCAGAGTTTTCAATTTGGAGACATGCTCATTTTGTTCCAAATATGCCTATTCAGCTCAGTTGAAGAAACCCATGTATCTCTCCGAAGAAAATCATCTGTCTTAGAAGCAGCAGCAACTAGCACATTGTTTCCCTGTTTGAACTGAGTTGGTTTTTAAAGGAATACTTCCTGCAGATAAGAGTTTTCAAGTTGGAGACAGGCTCATTTTATTCCAAATAGACCTATCCTGTTTACTTAAAGAAACACATGTATCTCTCCAAAGAGAAACATTCTTCTAAGAAGCAGCAACTTGTAGGACATGGTTTTCACATGAGAATTGCTTTAGTTTTTGAAAAGAATTCATCCTGCAACTTGAACTTTTCAAAGTGGAGATAGTCTCATTTTCTTCCATATAGGACTATTCAGCTCTGTTGAAGAAACACATGTATCCCTCCAAAGAGAAACAGTCTTCAAAGAAGCAGGCATATCTAGGACATGGTTTTTGTGTGAGAATTGCATTAGTTTTTGAAAGGAATACATAATGCAACTTAGATTTTTCAAGGTGGAGATAGGCTCATTTGCTTCCATATAGGATTATTCAGCTCAGTTGAAGAAACACCTGTATCTCTTTAAGGAGCAACATTTATGTTAGAAGCAAGTGCATCAAACACATTGCTTCCAGGTGAGAATTGACTTCATTTCTGCAAGGAATATTTTCTCCAAGTTAGGTTTTTCAAGGTAGAGAAAGGCTCTCTTTGTGCAAAATAGGCACAAAACTCAGCTGAGTTGAAGAAACAATTGTATCTCTTGAATGAACCATATGTGTCAGAAGAAAAGCATGCATCCCATTGTTTAGTGTGACATTCGAGGTAATTTTTGAAAGGAATACTTAATGTACCTTGGTTTTTTCAAGGTGGAGATAAACTCTGTTTGTTCAAAATAGGCATATTGACCTGAGTTGAAGAAACATGTGTATATCTCCAAGGAAAGCACTCTGTGTTACATGCACAAGCATCTAGCACATTGTTTCCCTTTGAGAACTGAGTTAGACTTTCAAATGAAAAATTCCTGCAACGTAGGTTTTCCAAGGTGGAGATAGGCTCTGTTTTGTCAAAATAGGTCTACTGAGCTGAGAGGTAAAAACATATAACCTCCCTAAAGAAAACCATCTATGTCCAAAGCTGGAGCATGTAGCACATTGTTTCCCCATGGGAGTTGATTTGCTTTTGGAAAGGAATATTGCCTGCAACTTAGGTTTCCCTGAGTGAGACAGTCTTTGTTCCAAATCTGCCGATTCAACTGAGTTGAAGAAATATATGTTTCTCTAGAAATAAAACCATTTGTGTTAGAGACAGGAGCATCTAGCACATTGCTTCCCGGTGAGAATTGACATAGTTGTTGAAAGAAGAGTTCCTCCAACTTAGATTTTTCAAAATGGAGATAGATTCTGTTTGCTACAAACAGGCATGTACAGCTGAGTTGAAAAACAAATGTATCTCTCAAAAAAAAACAGATTTGTGTTAGAATCAGGAGGGTCTAGCACAGGGTTTCCCCGTGAGATTTGAGGGAGTTTTTTTTTTCATTTTTCTTTTATTATTCATATGTGCATACAAGGCTTGGTTCATTTCTCCCCCCTGCCCCCACCCCCTCCCTTACCACCCACTCCGCCCCCTCCCTCTCCTCCCCCCAATACCCAGCAGAAACTATTTTGCCCTTGTTTCTAATTTTGTTGTAGAGAGAGTATAAGCAATAATAGGAAGGAACAAGGGTTTTTGCTGGTTGAGATAAGGATAGCTATACAGGGCATTGACTCACACTGATTTCCTGTGCATGGGTGTTACCTTCTAGGTTAATTCTTTTTGATCTAACCTTTTCTCTAGTACCTGTTCCCCTTTTCCTATTGGCCTCAGTTGCTTTAAGGTATCTGCTTTAGTTTCTCTGCGTTAAGGGCAACAAATGCTAGCTAGTTTTTTAGGTGTCTTACCTATTCTCACCCCTCCCTTGTGTGCTCTCGCTTTTATCATGTGCTCATAGTCCCATTCCCTTGTAGTGTTTGCCCTTGATCTAATGTCCACATATGAGGGAGAACATACGATTTTTGGTTTTTTGAGCCAGGCTAAACTCACTCAGAATGATGTTCTCCAATTTCATCCATTTACCAGCGAATGATAACATTTCATTCTTCTTCATGGCTGAATAAAATTCCATTGTGTATAGATACCACATTTTCTTAATCCATTCGTCAGTGCTGGGGCATCTTGGCTGTTTCCATAACTTGGCTATTATGAATAGTGCCACAATAAACATGTATGTGCAGGTGCCTCTGGCGTAACAGTCTTTTGGGTATATCCCCAAGAGTGGTATTGCTGGATCAAATGGTAGATCGATGTCCAACTTTTTAAGTAGCCTCCAAATTTTTTTCCAGAGTGGTTGTACTAGTCTACATTCCCACCAACAGTGTAAGAGCGTTCCTTTTTCCCCGCATCCTCGTCAACACCTGTTTGTGGTGGTGTTGCTGATGATGGCTATTCTAACAGGGGTGAGGTGGAATGTTAGCGTGGTTTTAATTTGCATTTCCTTTATTGCTAGAGATGGTGAGCATTTTTTCATGTGTTTTCTGGCCATTTGAATTTCTTCTTTTGAGAAAGTTCTGTTTAGTTCACGTGCCCATTTCTTTATTGGTTCATTAGTTTTGGGAGAATTTAGTTTTTTAAGTTCCCTGTATATTCTGGTTATCAGTCCTTTGTCTGATGTATAGTTGGCAAATATTTTCTCCCACTCTGTGGGTGTTCTCTTCAGTTTAGAGACCATTTCTTTTGATGAACAGAAGCTTTTTAGTTTTATGAGGTCCCATTTATCTATGCTATCTCTTAGTTGCTGTGCTGCTGGGGTTTCATTGAGAAAGTTCTTACCTATACCTACTAACTCCAGAGTATTTCCTACTCTTTCTTGTATCAACTTAAGAGTTTTTGAGGGAGTTTTGAAAGGAGTACTTCCAGCAACTTTGTTAAGGTTGTGATACCTCTGTTTTTTCCAAGTAGGACAATTCAGTTGAGATAAACAAACACATGTATGTTTCCAAAGGAAAACTTCTCTGTTGGAAGCTACAGAATCGAGCTTCCCTTTGAGAATTGAGTTAGTTTTTAAACAAATACTTCGTGCAACTTTTGTTTTAAGTTGGAGATACGCTCTGTTGTTCCAAATCGACATATTCAGCTGGGATGAAGAAACATATGAATCTCTCCAAAGAAAACTATTTGTATTAGAAGCAGCAGCATCTAGCAAATTGTTTCACTATGACAACAGAGTTATTTTTGGAAAGGAATACTTCCACCCACTAAGGATTTCCAAGGTGCAGATAGGCTGTGATTGTTCCAAATAGGCATATACAGCTGAGTTCTGGAAACATATTAATCTCTCAAAAAAACAATCCGTGTTAGAATCATGTCAATTTAGCACATGGTTTCCCTGTAAGGTTTGAGGTAGTTTCTAAACGATGTTAGAAGCAAGAGCATCTAGTCCATTGTTTCCCTTAGAGAATGGAGTTAGTTTTTTGAATAAATAATTCCTGTAACATAGGTTTTACAAAGTGAAGATGGGCTCTGCTTTTTCCAAATAGGTCTATTGAGCTGAGAGAAATCCACATTTAACATCTCTAAAGAAAATCATCTATGTTCAAAGCTGAAGCATGTAGCACATTGATTCCCCATGGGATTTGAGTTAGTTTTTGAAAGGAACATTGCCTACAACTTAGGTTGCACTGGGTGGAGATAGGCTCTCTTTGTTCCTAATTGGAATATTTAGCTAAGTTGAAGAAACATATGTGTCACTAGAAAAAAAACTATTTGTGTTAGAGGAAGGAGCATCTAGCACATTGTTTCCTGTGTGAATTGAGATAGTTTTTGAAAGGAATACTCCCTGCAACTTAGGTGTATCAATGTTAAGATAGACTCTGTTTGTTCCAAATAGGTATATACAGCTGATTTGAAAAACACATGTATATCTCCCTAAAAACCCATCTGTCTTAGATTCAGGAGGATCTAGCACATGGTTTCCCTGTGATACGTGAGGGAGGTTGTGAGTGGAATTCTTTCGGCAACTATGGTTTTTAAGGTTGCTATAGTCCTCAATTTTTCCAACAGGACTATTCTTTTGAGATGAATAAACACATGTAACTGTCCAAAGGTATGGATCTATGTTGGAAGCTGCAGCATCTAGTCCATTGTTTCCCTTTGAGAATTGAGTTCGTTTTTACAGAAATGCTTCATGAAACTTTCATTATAAGTTTGAGTTACACTCTGTTGGTTCCAAATCCGTCTATTCAGCTGAGTTGAAGAAACATATGAATCTCTCCAAAGAAAGCCATCTGTGTAAGAAACAGCAGCATCTAACAAATAGTTTCCATCTGAGAACTGAGTTCGTTTAGGAAATGAACACTTCCAGGAACTTATGTTTTTCAGAGTGAAGATAGGCTCTGGTTGTTCCAAATAGGCATAAACAGCTGAGTTCTGGAAAAACATGTATCTCTCACTAAAACAAATCTTTGTTAGAATCACGGGCATCTAGCACGTGGTTTCCCTGTGAGATTTGAGGTAGATTTTAAAGGAATACTTCCTGCAAATCAGAGTTTTCAATTTGGAGACAGGCTCATTTTGTTCCTAATATACCTATTCAGTTCAGTTGAAGAAACCCATGTATCTCTCCAAAGAAAAACATGTGTTTTAGAAGCTGCAGCATGTAGCTCATTATTTACCTGGGAGACCTGAGTTGGCTTCTTACAGGAATGCTTCCTGAAAATAAGAGTTTTCAACTTGAATACAGGCTCATATTTTTCCAAAAAGGCCAATTAGGTTTACTTGAATAAACACCTGTATCTCTCCAAAGAGAAACTTTGTTCTTAGAAGCAGGCATATCTAGCACATGGTTTTCGTGAGAGAATTGCCTAAATTTTTAAACAGAATTCATACTGCAACCTAGACTTTTCAAGGTGTACATAGGCTCCTTTTCTTAAATAGGCCTATTGAGCACAGTTGAAGAAACACATGTATCTCTCTGAAGGAAAACAACGACGTTATAAGCAGCAGCATCTAGGAAATTGTTCTCTGTGAGAACTGAGTTGGATTTTGGAAGGAATGCTTACTGCAAATCAGACTAATCAGATTGGTGACATGGTCAATTTGTTCCCAATAAGTCTATTCAGTTTAGGTGAGGAAATACATGGATCTCTCCAAAGAAAACGATCTGTGTTAGAAACAGCAGCATCTAAAAAATTGTTTCCTTCTGAGAACTGAGTTCGTTTTGGAAATGAATACTTCCACCAACTTAGGTTTTTCAAAGTGGAGATAGGCTCTGGCTGTTCCAAATAGGCGTAAACACCTGAGCTCTGAAAAGACATGAATCTCTTGAAAAACCAAATCTTTGTTAGAATCACGGGCATCTAGAACACGGATTCCCTGTGAGATTTGAGGTAGTTTTTTAAAGGAATACATCCTGCAGGTCAGAGTTTTCAATTTGGAGACAGGCTCATTTTGTTCCTAATATACCTATTCAGCTAAGTTGAAGAAACCCATGTATCTCTCCAAAGAAACACATGTGTTTTAGAAGCAGCAGCATGTAGCTCATTGTTTACCTGGGAGACTTGAGATGGTTTCTTAAAGGAATGCTTCCTGAAAAAAAGAGTTTTCAACTTGAAGACAGGCTCATTTTTTTCCAAAAGGGCCGATTAGGTTTACTTGAATAAACACCTGTATCTCTCCAAAGAGAAACATTCTTCTTAGGGGTAGGCACATCTAGCACATGGTTTTCATGTGAGAATTGAGTTCATTGTCAAACGGAATTCATCCTGCAACCTAGACTTTTCAAGGTGTACATAGGCTCTTTTTGTTCCTTATAAGCCTCTTCAGCTCAGTTGAAGAAACACATGTATCTCTCCAAACAACAACATCTGTGTTAGAAACAAGTACATCTAGCACATTGTTGCAATGTGAGAACAGAGTTCATTTCTAACAGGAAATTTTCCTGGAAGTTAGGTTTTCAGGGTGAAGATAGGCTCTTTGGGTTCCAAATAGGCCTATTTAGCTGAGTTGAAGAAACACTTGTATCTCTCGAAAGAAAACCATATGTATTAAAGAAGAGCATCTAGCACATGGTTTACTTGTGAGATTTGAGGTCGTTTATGGAAGGAATCCTTCCTGCAACTTAGGTTTTTCCAAGTGGAGATAGGCTCTGTTTGTTCCAAATACACATATATAGCTGAGTTGTGGAAACACATGTATCTCTTGAAAAAACATATCTGTGTTGGAGTCAGGAGCATCTAGGACATGGTTTCCTTGTGATATTTAAGGTTGTTTTGGAGGGAATTCTTCTTGGAACTTAGATTGTTAAGGTTGAAATAGGCTTGTTTGATCCAAAGAGGACTTTTCAGTTGAGTTGAAGAACATAAGTATCTGTCCAAAGACAGGCATCTGGGTTAGAGGCAGCAACATCCAGCACAATGTTTAACGCTGAGAACTGAGTTACTTTTTGAAAGGAATACTTCCAGAAATGTAAGTTATTCAGGGGGGACAGAATCTCTTTGTTTCAAATAGGCATACTCAGCTAATTTGAAGAAACAAATGCATCTCTCCAAAGAGTATCATTCATCTTAGAAGCAGGAAAAACTAACACATGGTTTTCATGTGAGAATTGCATCCATTTTTGAAAGGCATACATCCTACAACATTGAATATTCAATTTGAAGATAGGCTCATTTTCATCCAAATATGCCTGTTCAGCTCAGGTGAAGAAACACATATATCTTTGCGAAGAGAAACACGATATTGGAAGCAGGAGAATCTAGTCCATTGTTTCTCTGTGAGAACTCAGTTGGGTTTTGAAAGAAAGACTTCCTGAAATCAAAGTTTTCATGTTGGTGACATGCTGATTTTGTTCCAAATAAACCTGTTCAGTTTAGTTGAAGAAACACATGGATCTCTCCGAAGAAAACCATCTATGATAGAATCAGGAGCATCTACCACATTGATTTTCTGTGAGAAGTGAGTGAGTTTTGGAAGTTATTCTTCCTGAAACTTAGGTTTTTCAAGTTGGAGATAGTCTCTGTTTCTTTGAAATAGACCTACTTGGCTGATTTTAGGAAACATTTGTATCTCTCCAAAGAAAACCATCAGTGTTACAAGAATGAACATCTAGCACATTGGTTCCCTTTGAGAAGTGAATTTGTTTTTGAAAGGTGTCCCTCCTGCACCTTACTTTTTACATGGGGGAGATATGCTGTGTTTGTTCCAAATGGCCCTCTTGAGGTGACTTGAAAACATGTGTCTCTCTAAAGAAAACCATCTCTGTTGGAATGCGCAATCTCCAGCACATTATTTCCCTGTGAGAATTTACTAGTTTTTGACAGGAATACTTCATACAAATCAGAGTTTACAAGGTAGAGAAGGCTCATTTTCTTCCAAATAGGCCTATTCAGTTTAATTGAAGAAACACATGTATCTCTCCAAAGAAACCCATCTGTGTAAGAAGCAGGGTGTCTAACACCTTGTTTCATTGTGTAGACTAAGTTAGGTTTTGAAAGAATACTTAGTGTGTCTTAGGTTTTTCAAGTTGGAGATAGTCTCTGTTTCTTTGAAACAGGCCTACTTAGCTGAGTTGAGGAAACATGTGTATGTCTCCAAGGAAAACCCTCTGTTTAACAGGCACGAGCATCTAGCACTTTCTTTCCCTTTGAGAATTGAGTGAGTTTTTGGAATGAAGACTTCCTGCAACGTCGGATTTGCAAGGAGCAGATTGGCTCTGTGTGTTGCAAATAGGCCTATTGAGCTGACAGGAAGAAACATATAAAGTCTCTAAAGAACATAATCTAGGTTTGAATGTAGCACATTGTTTCCACCTGGGAATTGAGTTAATTTTTGAAAGGAACATTTCCTGCATCTTAGGTTGTCCTGCTGGAAATAGGCTCTCTTTTTTCCTAATTGGAATATTTAGCTAAGTTGAAGAAACATGTGTACCTCTAGAAAAAACACCATTATTGTTAGAGGGAGGGGCATCTAGCACATTGTTTCCTGTGAGAATTGAGATAGTTTCTGAAAGGAATACTCCCTGCAACTTAGGTGTTTCAAAGTGGTGGTAGGCTCTGTTTGTTCCAAATAGGCATATACAGCTGATTTGAAAAACACATGTACCTCTCCATAAAAACCCATCTCTGTTAGATTCAGGAGGATCTAGCACTTGGTTTCCCTGTGATATATGAGGTAGGCTGTGAATGGAATTCTTCCTGCAACTATGGTTTTGAAGGTGCCTGTAGGCTCTGATTTTTCCAACAGGACTATTCTGTTGAGATGAACAAACACATGTAACTGTCCAAAGGTCAGCATCTATGTGGAAGCTGCAGCACATAGCCCATTGTTTCCCTTGGCCATTGAGTTAGTTTTTACAGAAATGCTTCATGCAACTTTCATTTTAAATTTGAGATATACTCTGTTTGTTCTAAATTCGTCTATTCAGCTGAGTTGAAGAAACATATGAATCTCTCCAAAGAAAGCCTTCTGTGTAAGAAGCAGCAGCATCTAACACACTGTTTCCTTCTGAGAACTGAGTTCGTTTTGGAAATGAATACTTCCAGCAACTTAGGTTTTTCAAAGTGGAGATAGGCTCTGATTGTTCCTAATAGGCATAAAGAGCTGAGTTCTGGAAAGACATGCATCTCTCAAATAAAGAAATCCTTGTTAGATCACGGGCATCTAGCACATGGTTTCCCTGTAAGATTTGAGGTAATTTTTTAAAGAAATACTTCCTGCAAATCAGAGTTTTCAATTTGGAGACAGGCTCATTTTGTTTCTAATATACCTATTCAGCTCAGTTGAAGAAACCCATGTATCTCTCTAAAGAAAAACATGTGTTTTAGAAGCAGCAGCATGTAGCTCATTGTTTACCTGGGAGACCTGAGTTGGTTTCTTAAAGGAATGCTTCCTGAAAATAAGAGTTTTCAGCTTGAAGACAGGCTCATTTTTTTCCAAAAGGGCCAATTAGGTTTACTTGAATAAACACCTGTATCTCTCCAAAGAGAAACATTCTTCTTAGGGGCAGGCACATCTAACACATGGTTTTCATCTGAGAATTGCGTTCATTGTCGACATAATTCATCCAGCAACCTAGACTTTTCAAGGTGTACATAGGCTCTTTTTGTTCCTTATAAGCCTCTTCAGCTCAGTTGAAGAAACACATGTATCTCTCCAAAGAACAACATCCGTGTTAGGAACAAGTACATCTAGCACATTGTTGCCATGTGAGAACAGAGTTCATTTCTGACAGGAAATTTTCTGGATGTTAGGTTTTTCAGGGTGAAGATAGGCTCTTTTGGTTCAAAATAAGCCTATTTAGCTGAGTTGAAAACACTTGTATCTCTCAAAAGAAAACCATATGTGTTAGAAGAAGAGCATCTAGCACATGGTTTACTTGTGAGATTTGAGGTAGTTTATGAAAGGAACCCTTCCTGCAACTTAGGTTTTTCAAAGTTGAGATAGGCTCTGTTTATTCCAAATACACATATACACCTGAGTTGTGGAAACACACATATCTCTCGAAAAAACACATCTGTGTTGGAGTCAGGAGCATCTAGGACATGGTTTCCTTGTGATATTTAAGGTTGTTTTGGAGGGAATTCTTCTTGGAACTTAGATTGTTAAGGTTGAAATAGGCTTGTTTGATCCAAAGAGAACTTTTCAGTTGAGTTGAAGAACATAAGTATCTGTCCAAAGACAGGCATCTGGGTTAGAGGCGGCAGCATCCAGCACATTGTTTAACGCTGAGAACTGAGCTACTTTTTGAAAGGAATACTTCCAGAAATGTAAGTTATTCAGGGGGACAGACTCTCTTTGTTTCAAATAGGAATACTCAGCTAATTTGAAGAAACACATACATCTCTCCAAAGAGTATCATTCATCTTATGGTTTTCAAGGTGGAGATAAACTCTGTTCGAAATAGGCCCACTCAGCTGAGCTGATGAAACGTGTATCTCTCCAAGGAAAACCCTCTGGTTTTTTTTTGTTTGTTTTGTTTTTGCAGGTACAACTCTTTTATTAACACTGCAGAGAAGGAAGAAGGGGTAAGAACCATTATATACAGATCTGTCATTTTTTTAAAATTCAAAATACTTTAGAAGTGTCTCTATTACATTAAGCATCAACTTTACTTTAGAGTTTCAGTCTGGAATCAATTTCTATTTCTGAAAAATAGCTGCAAAGTGTACTTTTAAACCCAAACAAGGGTGATATCTGTAAGAATAAAAACAAATCTTACTTCTTCATTCTTGCAGACTTTTAAAAGGCTTTCTGTCTTCCTTCAAACAGCCAGTTCCACACTTCCTCTGATGAAGCTGAAGTGAGGTTACAAAGAGATAACTTTGCTCCAACTTGACAAACCCCATCTTTTACTTTTCTTTACTTTGGGATACCAGTCCACATTCTTGCCAATGGCTCTCTCACTGGCTCATTTGTTCCCTCTTCAATCCTTGCTTTCTCTGGATTCACATTTACTGGAATCATTTCTGGTGCCCAAAATCAAAGGAAAAGAGGCAACAGAGGGGGAGAAGAGAGGAGACAAGGAGAGGGCCATCCCTGGAGAGGCCATAGGTTCCCTAAATGCCAGCAGAATATTTCATTCTTTTCTGTTTCTGCCTCTGGTTTCATAACCACATGTGCACCACGTTTTTCTTAAAATCCAGCTGCTGGGCAATGGCTGCCATCTTCTCCAGGAAGGACTGTGGCTGGATGGCAAAGTAAGCTTCCAGCTAGCGCTTCCTGGATGCTGAGATGGACCTGTGCTTGCGCTTTTTCTGGCCGCCCTTGAAGAGCACTGGCTTCCTGAGTTTCTCCCGGTGAGACTTCTTGGCCTCCTCCAACCATGCCCTAGATCTCCTGGTGTGGCTGGTGGTGATGGTGGTGGTGATGATGATGATGACGATGGTGGTGGTGGTGGGTGCCCGGTCAGCCCTGAGTGGTGCGAGATAGACTCTCATCCAGTGCGCTGACCATATTTCTCTTGGTTCTGGAGCTGCTCTGAGCTCCAGCCTTCTGGGGCGCTGAGGTCCCCACTCCACTTCGTGTCCCCTGGGCCCATTGGGTGCCTTCCCTTTCTGGTCCTCCTCCTCCTCCTTCCTGTGTCCAATACACTGTGAGTTGGGTCTTGGGAGGATCCACTGGCAAACCCCTCCTCTGGATTTTATTCTTCATTAGCTGTGTTTACTTGCCCAGAGAAAACTTCTTTTCTTGTTGCACTGAATTTCCTTGGTCCATATATTTAACTCTTCTTAAAGTTAAGCCCAGTCATGAAATCAAACGTAAAAGCATTGGAACAATCAGTGAAGACATCTGCAATCCATGGCTCCTTGAGCTTCCTGGACTCTTCTTAGTATCAGACTTGTAAACAGGTTGAGATACAGAGCTTCCAGGCTGCACACTTTCCATGTAAGATTCTTTGCACCTATCATTTACAGTGTTAAAACAAGTGATCCATCAGCTGAACTCACCATCACTAGATGCCCTGTAATTTCAGCACTCAGTAGGCAGAGGCAGCATGAGAATGCATTCGAGGTCATCTGGCACCACTTAGTTCCTGTGCTGTATAGCAAGACACTTTTTCTCCTGGTCCCCGGTCCAATGACAAAAGTTATCGTTTGGGGCAAATCTGGCCAGCCCCTAGAGCACTAGTTTACCTGGCCTCTGGCCTGCTCTTGGGGAGATCTGCTCTTCTGTCACTCTTTCCTCATAGTACCTAAAACTCAGAAAACCCTCTGTTTAACAAGCACGAGCATCTAGCACTTTCTTTCCCTTTGAGAATTGAGTGAGTTTTTGGAATGAAGACTTCCTGCAACGTCGGATTTGCAAGGAGCAGATTGGCTCTGTGTGTTGCAAATAGGCCTATTGAGCTGACAGGAAGAAACATATAAAGTCTTTAAAGAACACAATCTGTGTTCGAAGCTGCAACATGTAGCACATTGCTTCCACCTGGGAATTGAGTTAGTTTTTGAAAGGAACATTTCCTACATTTTGGTTGTCCATGCTGGATATATGCTGTCTTTGTTCCAAATCGGCCTTCAGCTGCATTGAAAAAACATACATGGCACTAGAAATAAAACCATTTGTATTAGACACAGGAGCATTAGCCTCATTGTTTCCTGTGAGAATGGACAAGGGTTTTTTTTTTTTAAATGTGCAAATATGAATTTTATTAATGATGATATAATTGTTTTTTTTCCTTTTTCTTTTATTATTCATATGTGCATACAAGGCTTGGTTCATTTCTCCCCCCTGCCTCCACCCCCTCCCTTACCACCCACTCCACCCCCTTCCTCTCCCTGCCCCCTCAATACCCAGCAGAAACTATTTTGCCCTTATTTCTAATTTTGTTGTAGAGAGAGTATAAGCAATAACAGGAAGGGACAAGGGTTTTTGCTGGTTGAGATAAGGATAGCTATACAGGGCACTGACTCACATTGATTTCCTGTGCGTGCCTGTTACCTTCTAGGCTAATTCTTTTTGATCTAACCTTTTCTCTAGTACCTGTTCCCCCTTTCCTATTGGCCTCAGTTGCTTTAAGGTATCTGCTTTAGTTTCTCTGCGTTAAGGGCAACAAATGCTAGCTAGTTTTTTAGGTGCCTTACCTATCCTCACCCCTTCCTTGTGTGCTCTCGCTCTTATCATGAACAAGGGTTTTGAAAGGAGTACTTCCTGAACCTTAGGTTGTTCAAGGTGGTGATAAACTGTGTTTGTTCAAAAGAGGCCTATTCATCTAAGTTGAGGAAACATGTGTATCTCTCCAAGGAAATTCCTCTGCATTACAGGCATGAGCATGTAGCACATTGTTTTGCTTAGAGAATGGAGTTAGTTTTTGGAATGATTCCTGTAACATAGGTTTTACCAAGTGAAGATGGGCTCTGTTTTTTCCAAATAGGTGTGTCTGTCAAAAAAAAAACCATTTGTGTTAGCGGCAGGAGGATCTAGCACATTGTTTCCCTGTGAGACTGAGATAGTTTTTGAGAGGAATACTTCCTGCAACTTAGGGTTTTCAAAGTGGAGAAATGGCTCTGTTTGTTCCAAATAACCATATACAGCTGATTAGAAAAACACATGTATCTCTCCATAAATACACATCTGTGTTATATTCAGGAGGATCTAGCACATGGTTCCCTGTGAGATGTGAGGTAGGCTGTGAATGGAATTCTTCCTGCAACTTTGGTTTTTAAGGTTGCTATAGGCTCCGATTTTTCCAACAGGATATTCTGTTGAGATGAACAAACACATGTAGCTGTCCTAAGGTAAGCATCTATGTTAGAAGCTGCAGCATCTAGCCCATTGTCTCCCTTTGAGAATTGAGTTAGTTTTTACAGAAATGCTTCATGCAACTTTCATTTTAAGTTTGAGATACACTCTGTTCGTTCAAAATCGGAATATCCAGCTGAGTTGAAGAAACATGAATCTCTCCAAAGAAAACCATCTGTATAAGAAACAGCAGCATCTAACAAATCGTTCCCTCTGAAAACTGAATTGGTTTTGGAAAGGAACACTTCCAGCAGTTTATGTTTTCCAAAGTGGAGATAGTGTCTGGTGGTTCCAAACAGGCATAAACAGCTGAGTTCTGGAAACACATGTATCTCTCAAAAAAACAAAGCATCTAGCACATGGTTTCCCTGTTGGATTTGAGGTTGTTTTTTAAAGGAATACTTCCTGCAAATCAATTTTCAATTTGGAGACAGGCTCATTTTGTTCCTAACATACCAATTTAGCTCAGTTGAAGAAACCCATGCATCTCTCCAAAGAAAAACATCTGCCTTAGAAGCAGCAGCATGTAGCTCATTGTTTACCTGGGAGACCTGAGTTGGCTTCTTAACAGAATTCTTCTTGAAAATAAGAGTTTTCAACTTGGAGACAGGCTCATTTTTTTTCTAAAAAGGCCGATTAGGTTTATTTGAATAAACACCAGTATCTTTCCAAAGAGAAACGTTCTGCATAGAAGCAGACACATCTAGCATGTGGTTTTCATGTGAGAATTGCATTAGTTTTCAAACAGAATTCATTCTGCAACCTAGACTTTTCAAGATGTACATAGGCTCTTTTTGTTCCTTATAAGCCTCTTCAGCTCAGTTGAAGAAACACATGTATCTCTCCAAAGAACAACATCTGTGTTAGAAGCAAGTATATCTAGCACATTGTTTCCCTGTGAGAACAGAGTTCACATCTGAAAGGAAATTTTCCTGGAAGTTAGGTTTTTCAGGGTGAAGATAGGCTCTTTTGGTTCAAAATAGGCCCATTCAGCTGAGTTGAAGGAACACTTGTATCTCTAGAAAGAAAACCATATGTGTTTGAAGAAGAGCATCTATTTACTTGTGAGATTTGAGGTAGTTGATGATAGAGATACTTCCTGCAACTTAGGTTTTTCAAAGTGGAGATAGGCTCTGTTTCTTCCAATAGACATAAGCAGCTGAGTTCTGGAAACACATGTATCTCTTGAAAAAACTCATCTGTATTAGAATCAGGATCATCTAGCACATGGTTACCATGTGAGAGTTGATGAAGTTTTGAAAAGGAATTCTTCCTGCAAATTAGATTTTTCAATTTGAGAGAGGCTTTGTTTGTTCTGAATTGAAGAAACATAGTATCTGTTGAAGACAACCATCTGTGTTAGAATCTGCAACATCCAGCACATTGTTTAATTCTGAGAACTGAGTTACTTTTTGAAAGGAATACTTCCAGAAACTTAAGCTTTTCAAAGGGGAGGCATGCTGTCTTCGTTCCAAATAGGCCAACTCAGCTAGTTTGAAGAAACACATGTATCTCTCTGAAGAGAAACATGCGTCTTAGAGCACACAAATCTAGCACCTCGATTTCATGTGAGAATTGCATCCATTTTTAAAAGGAATACACTCTACAACTTATAACTTTCTATTTGGAAATAGGCTCCTTTTCTCCAAATGGGCCTATGGAGCACATTTGAAGGACCACATGTGTCTCTTGGAAGGTAAACATCCATGCTGTAAACAGCAGCATCTAGCCCATTGTTCTCTGTGAGAACTGAGTTGGTTTTTGGAACAAATGCTTCCTGCAATTCAGAGATATCAAGTTGGTTACAGGGTCATTTTGTTCCACATAAGTCTATTCAGTTTAGTTGAAGAAACACATAGATCTCTCCAAAGAAAACCATCTGTGTTAGAATCACGAGCATCTAGCCCATTGTTTCACTGTGAGAACTGAGTTAGTTTTGAAATGTAATCTTCCTGCAACTAAGGTTTTACAAGGTGGAGAAAGTCTCTCTTTGTTTGAAATGGGCCTATTCGGCTGATTTTAGGAAACATTTGTATCTCTCCAAAGAAAACCATCAGTGTTACTAGAATGAACATCTAGCACATTGTTTCCCTTTGAGAAATGAGTTAGATGTTGAATGGTGTCCTTCCTGCAACTTAGGTTTTTCAAGGTGGAAATATGCTCTGTTTGTTCCAAATAAGCCTATTGAGGTGAGTTGAAAACATATGTGTCTCTGTAAAGAAAATCACCTATGTTAGATCCCACAAAATCCAGCTCATTATTTCCCAGTGAGAATTTAGTAGTTTTGACAGGAATACTTCTGGCAAATCAGAGTTTTGCAGGTGGAGAAAGGCTGATTTTCTTCCAATGAGGCCTATTTGGTTTAATTGAAGAAACACATGTATCTCTCAAAGAAATCCATCTGTGTTAGAAGCAGGGCACCTAACACATTGTTTTACTGTGTAGACTAAGTTAGTTGTTTAAAGGACTACTTACTGTACCTTCATTTTTTCAAGGTGGAGATAAACTCTGTTCAAAATAGGCCTATTCAACTGAATTGTGGAAACATGAGTATCTTTCCAAGGAAAGCACTCTGTGTTACAGGCACGAGCATCTAGCACATTGTTTCCCTTTGAGAACTGAGCTAGCTTTGCAAATGAAAAATTCCTGCAACTTAGGTTTTCCAAGGTGGAAATAGGCTCTGTTTTTCCCAAATAAGCCTACTGAGCTGAAAGGTATAAACATATAACCTCTCTAAAGAAAACCATCTATGTTCAAAACTGGAGAATGTAGCACATGATTTCCCTGTTGGAATTGACTTTCTTTTGGACAGGAATAGTGCTGCAACTTAGGTTGTCCCTGGGTGAGAGAGGCTGTCTTCATTCCAAATTGGTTGACTCAGCTAAGTTGAAGAAATATATGTTTCTCTAGAAAGAAAACCATTTTTGTTAGAGGCAGGAGCATCTAGCCCATTGTTTCCCTGTGAGAATGGACATAGTTGTTGAAAGGAAAAATTCCTCCAACTTAGGTTTTTCAAAGTGGGGGTAGGCTCTGTTTGTTCCAAACAGGCATGTACCACTGAGTTCAAAAACACATGTATCCTCTGAAAATAATCCATCTGTGTTAGAATCAGGAAGATCTAATACACAGTTTCCCTGTGAGATTTGAGGGAGTTTTGGAAGGAATACTTCCAGCAACTTTGATTGTTAAGGTTGCGATAGACTCTGTTATTTCCAAGTAGGGCTATTCAGTTGAGTTGAACAAACACATGTATCTCTCCAAAGGAAAACTTCTATGTTTGAAGCTGCAGCATTCAGCTTCCCTTTGAGAATTGAGTGAGTTTTTAAACAAATACTTCGTGCAACTTTTGTTTTAAGTTGGAGATAAGCTCTGTCATTCCAATTTGGCCTATTCAGCTGTGATGAAGAAACATATGGATCTCTCCAAATAAAACCATGTGTGTTAGAAGCAGCAGCATCTAGCAAATTGTTTCACTGTGAGAACTGAGTTAGTTTTGGAAAGGAATACTTCCAGTCACTTAGGATTTTCAAGGTGAAGATAGGCTCTGATTGTTCCAAATAGGCATATACAGCTGAGTTGTGGAAACATATTAATCTCTTGAAAAAACAATCCTTGTTAGAATCACGAGCATCAAGCACATGGTTTCCCTGTGAGGTCTGAAGTAGTTTTTAAAGGAATACTTCCTGAAAATCAGAGTTGTCAATCGGGAGACAGGCTCATTTGGTTCCAGATATGCCAATTCAGCTCAGTTGAAAAAACACATGTCTCCCTCCAAAGAAAAATGTCTATCTTACAAGCAACAGCATCTAGATATTGTTTCCTCTGAGAATGGAGTTTGTTATTTTGGAAGAGTTCCTGAAAATCTGAGGTTTCAACTTGGAGACAGGCTCATTTTGTTCCAAATAGGCCTATTCCATTTACTTAAAGAAACACATGTATCTCTCCAAAGAGAAACATTCTTCTTAGAAGCAGGCACAAATACAACATGGTTTTTGTGTGAGAATTGTGTTAGTTTTTGAAAGGAATATATTCTGCAACTTAGACTTTTCAAGGTGAAGATAGGCTCATTTTCTTCCATAGAGGTCTATTGAGCTCAGTGAATGAACAAATGTATCTCTCCAAAGAATAACGTCTGTGTTAGAAACAAGTGCATCTAGCACATTGCTTCCATGGGAGAACTGAGTTCATTTCCGAAAGGAATATTTTCTGGAAGTTAGCTTTTTCAAGGTTTAGATTGGCTCTCTTTGTTCAAAATAGGCCTATTCAGCTGAGTTGAAGAAACACTTGTATCTCTTGTATGAAAACCATATGTGTCAGAAGAAGACCATGCAGCCCATTGTTACCTATGAGATTTGAGTTAGTTTGTGAAAGGAATCCTACCTACAACTTAGGTTTTTCAAAGTGGAGATAGGCTCTGTTTGTTCCAAATACACATATACAGCTGAGTTGTGGAAACACACGTATCTCTCGAATAAACACCTCTGGGTTGGAATCGGGAGCATCTAGCACATGGTTTCCTTGTGCTGTTTGATTTTGTGTTTGAAGAGAATTCTTCTTGGAACTGAGGTTTTTAAGGTTGAAATAGGCTTGTTTGATCCAAAGATAAATTTTCAGTTGAATTGAAGAAACATATGTATCTGTCCAAAGAAAGGCATCTGGTTTAGAAGTGGCAGCATCTAGCACATTGTTTGACTCTGAGAACTGAGTTAGTTTTTGAAAGGAATATTCCAGAAATTTAAGTTATTTTCAAGGTGGAGATATGCTCTGTTTGTTCCAAATAAGCATATTGAGGTGAGTTGAAAACATATGTGTCTCTTTTTAAAAAATCACCTATGTTAGATCCCACAAAATCCAGCTCATTATTTTCCAGTGAGAATTTAGTAGTTTTTTACAGGAATACTTCTGGCAAATCAGAGTCTTGCATGTGGAGAAAGGTTGATTTTCTTCCAACTAGGCCTATTTATTTTAATTGAAGAAACACATATATCTCTCCAAAGAAACACATCTGTGTTATAAGCAGGGTGTCTAACACTTTGTTTCACTGTGTAGACTTAGTTTTTGATAGCAATACTTTCAGTATCTTGGTTTTTTCAAGGTGGAGATAAACTCTGTTTGTTTGAAATAGTCCTAGGCACCTGAGTGCTTCCTGCAAATCAGAGTTTTCAAGGTGGAGAAAGGCTCATTTTCTTCCTTATAGGCCCATTCAGTTTAATTGAGAAAACACATGTAGTTCTACAAAGAAATGCATCTGTGTTACACACAGGAGTATCTAATACATTGTTTCACTGTGTGGACTAAGTTAATTTTTGAAAGGAATACTTACTGCACCTTAGGTTGTTCAAGGTGGAGATAAATTGTGTTTTTTGAAATAGGCCTATTCAGCTGAGTTGAGGAAACATGTTTATCTCTCCAAGGAAAACCATCTGTGTTACATGCACAAGCATCTAGCACATTGTTTCCCTTTGAGAATTGAGTTAGTTTTGAAATGAAGACTTCCTGCAATGTAGGATTTGCAAGGTGCAGATAGGCTCTGTTTGTTGCAAGCAAGCCTATTGAGCTGACAGGAAGAAACATATATCGTCTCTAAAGAAAACAATGTATGTTCAAAACTGCAGCATGTAGCACATTGTTTCTCCTTGGGAATTGAGTTAGTTTTGAAACGAACATTTCCTGCAACTTAGGTTGTCCCTGGTGGAGATAGGCTCTCTTTGTTCCAAATTGGCATATTCAGCTGAGTTGAAGAAACATATATTTCCCTAGAAATAAAACCATTTGTGTTAGGGGTAGGAGCATCTAGCTCATTGTTTCCCTGTGAGAATTGACATAGTTTTTGATAGGAATACATCCTGCACTTGAGGTTGTTCAAGGTGGAGATAAACTGTGTTTGTTCGAAATAGGCCTATTCAGCTGAGTTGAGGAAACATGTGTATCTCTCCAAGGAAATCCCTCTGCCTTGCAGTCACGAGCATCTAGCACATTGTTTCCCTTTGAGAATTGAGTTAGTTTTTGGAATGAAGAATTCCTATAACATAGGTTTTTCAAGGTGGAGATGGGCTCTGTTTTTTCCAAATAGGCCTATTGAGCTGAGAGGATTAAACATATAACGCCTGTAAAGAAAATCATCTATGTTCGAAGCTGGAGCATGTAGCACATTGTTTCCCTGTGGGATTTGAGTTAGTTTTTGAAAGGAACATTTTCTGCAACTTAGGTTGCCTCTCTTGAAGATAGGCTCTCTTTGTTCCTAATTGGAATATTTAGCTGAGTTGAAGAAAAATATGCGTCTCTAGAAAAAAAACATTTGTGTTAGAGGCAGGAGCATCTAGCACATTGTTTCCCTGTGAGTATTGAGACAGTTTTTGAAAGGAATACTTCCTGCACATTAGGTTTTTCAAAGTGCAGATAAGCTCTGTTTGTTCCAAATAGGCATATACAGCTGAGTTGAACAACTCTTTTATCTCCAAAAAAAACCCTGTCTGTGTTAGAATCAGGAGGATGTAGCACATGGTTTCCCTGTGAAATTTGAGGTCGTTTTTGAATAGAATACTTTGGTCTTAAGGTTGCAATAGGCTGTGTTTTTTACAAATAGGACTATTCAGTTGAGTTGAACAAACACATGTATCTCTCCAAAGGAAAGCATCTATGTTGGAAGCAGCAGCATCTTGCACATTGTTTCCATTTGAGAATTGAGTTAGTTTTAAAGAAATACTTACTGCAACTTCGTTTAAAGGTGGAGATATGCTCTGTTTGTTCCATATAGGCATATATAGCTGAGTTGAAAAACACACGTATGTCTCAGAAAAAACACATCCATATTAGAATCAGGAGCATCTAGCATATGGTTCCCTGTGAGATTTGAGTTCATTTTTTAAAAGAATAATTCTGGTAAATCAGAGTTTTCAATTTGGAGACAGGCTCATTTCCTTCCAAATATGCCATTTCAGCTCAGTTGAAAAAACCCATGTATCTCTACAAAGAAAAACATCTAAGCTGGAGCATCATCTAGCACAATGTTTCCCTTTCAGAACTGAGGTAGTTTTTTAAAGGAATACTTTCAGCAACTTAGGTTTTTCATGGTGGAGATAGGCACTGTTTGTTCAAAATAGGCCTACTTGGCTATTTGAAGAAACACATATACCTCTCAAAAGAGAAACATTCATCTTAGAAGCAGGAACATCTAGCACATGGTTTTCGTGTGATATTTGCATTAGTGTTTGAAAGGAATCATCCTGCAATCTAGTGTTTTCAAGATGGAGAAAGGCTCATTTTGTTCCAAATAGGCTTTTTCAGCTGTTTTTAAGAAACACATGTATCTCTCCAAAGAAAAACATCTACATAAGGAGCAAGTGAATCTAGTTCATGTTTCCATGTGAGAATTGGGTTAGTTTTTGAAGGGAATACTTCCTGCAACTTAGGTTTTTCAAAGTGAAGAGGGGTTCTGTTTGTTTCAAATAGGCATATTCAGGTGAGTTGGAAAAACACATGTATCTTTCCAGTGAAAGCCATGTGTTTTAGAAGCTGTATGGTTGAGCACATTGTTTCCCTGTGGGAAATGAGTTAGTTTTTGACAGGAATACTTCCTGCAACTCACGTTTTTCAAGGTGGAGATAGGCTCTGTTGTTCCAAATAGGCCTATTCAGTTTCATTGAAGAAATACATGTGTCTCTCCAAAGAAAACCATCTGTGTAAGAAGCAGAAGTTACAGCACATTGATTCCCTGTGAGTGTATAGTTAGTTGTTGACAGGAATACTTCCCTACATCAGAGTTTTCAAGGTGGAGACAAGCACATTTTGCCCCAAATAAGCTATTCAGCTGAGTTGAAGAAACATCTGTTTCTCTCAAAAGAAAAGAAATTGTGTTAGAAGCAGGAGCATCTAGTACATTGTTTCCCAGTGAAAATTGAGTTAGTTTTTGAAAGGAATATTTCCTGCAACTTAAGTTTTTCAAAGTGGAGATAGGCTCTGTTTCTTCCAAATATGCATATTCAGGTGAGTTGAAGAAATACATGTATCTCTGAAAACGAAACCATCTGTGTTGGAAGCTATAGCATTAGCACATTGTTTCCCTTTGAGAATTGAGTTAGTTTTTTAAAGGTATTCTTCCTGAAATTAAGGTTTTTCAAAGTGGAGATAGGCTCTCTTTTTTCCAAGCAGGCCTGTTCAGCTGAGTTGAAGAAACACATGTATCTTTCCAATGAAATCCATGTGTTTTAGAAGCTGCATCATTGAGCACATTGATTCCCTGAGGACTGAGTTAGTTTTTGACAGGAATACTTCCTGCAACTCACGTTTTTCAAGGTGGAGATAGGCTCTGTTGTTCCAAATAGGCCTATGCAGCTGAGTTGAAGAAATACATGTGTCTTTCCAAAGAAAATCATCTGTGTTAGAAACAGAACCATACAGCACATTGTTTTCCTTGAGTATTTAGTTAGTTTTTGACAGGAATATTTTCTTCAAGTCAGACTTTTCAAGTTAGAGACAGACTCATTTTGCTCCAAATAGTCCTATTCAGCTGAATTGAAGAAACACATATATCTCTTTAAAGAAAAACATCTTTCTTACAAGCAGGAGCATCTAGCACATTGTTTCCTTGTGAGAATTGAGTTGGTTTTTGAAAGGAGTACTTCCTAGAAATCAGAGTTTTCAGTGGAGAAAGGCTCATTTTGTTCCAAATATGCAACTTCAGCTCATTTGAAGAAAAAAATGTATCTGTCCAAAGAAAAACATCTGTCTTAGAAGCAGGAGCATCTAGCACATTTTTTCTTGTGAGAACTGAATTCGTTTCTGAAAGGAAAACTTCTGCAACTTATGGTTTTCAAGGTGGAGATAGGCTCTCTTTGTTCCAAATAGGCTTATTCAGCTGAGTTGAAGAAACACTTGTATCTCTTGAAAGGAAACCATTTGTGTTAGAAGCAGAAGCATCTTTCACATTGTTTACCTGTAGAATTCAGGTGGTTTATGAAAGGAATACTTCCTGCAACTTAGCTTTTTCAAAGTGAAGATAGGCTAATTTTTCTAAATAGGCATATATAGCTGAGTTGAGTAAACACATGTATCTCTTGTAAAAAAAAAAAAAACCATCTGGGTTAGATGAGGAGAATCTAGCACATGGTTTCCCTCTGATATTTGAAGTAGTTTTTGAAAGGAAAATATCCTGAAACTTAGGATTTTATGATTGAGATAGGCTCTGTTTGATCCAATTGGACTATTCAGTTGAGTTGAAGAAATACATGTATTTCTCTAAGAAAAACATCCATGCTGCAAGCTGCAGCATCTAGCACATTGTTTCCCTTTGAGAATTGAGTTAGTTTTTGAAAGAAATACATTTTGCACCTTACCTTTTTTTTTCTTTCTTTC
Organism: Castor canadensis; assembly: GCF_047511655.1. Classification (NCBI taxonomy): domain Eukaryota; kingdom Metazoa; phylum Chordata; class Mammalia; order Rodentia; family Castoridae; genus Castor; species Castor canadensis. Next base: position 99,246,624 of record NC_133397.1, on the reverse strand, counting down.
ATTTTTCTTTTATTATTCATATGTGCATACAAGGCTTGTTCATTTCTTCCCCCTGCCCCCACCCCCTCCCTTACCACCCACTCCACCCCTCCCTCTCCCCCCCAATACCCAGCAGAAACTATTTTGCCCTTATTTCTAATTTTGTTGTAGAGAGAAGGAACAAGGGTTTTTGCTGGTTGAGATAAGGATAGCTATACAGGGCATTGACTCACATTGCTTTCCTGTGCGTGCCTGTTACCTTCTAGGCTAATTCTTTTTGATCTAACCTTTTCTCTAGTACCTGTTCCCCTTTTCCTATTGGCCTCAGTTGCTTTAAGGTATCTGCTTTAGTTTCTCTGCGTTAAGGGCAACAAATGCTAGCTACTTTTTTAGGTATCTTACCTATCCTCACCCCTTCCTTGTGTGCTCTTGCTTTTATCATGTGCTCATAGTCCAATCCCCTTGTTGTGTTTGCCCTTGATCTAATGTCCACATGTGAGGGAGAACATACAATTTTTGGTCTTTTGGGCCAGGCTAAGCTCACTCAGAATGATGTTCTCCAATTCCATCCATTTCCCAGTGAATGATAACATTTTGTTCTTCTTCATGGCTGCATAGAATTCCATTGTGTATAGATACCACATTTTCTTAATCCATTCGTCAGTGGTGGGGCATCTTGGCTGTTTCCATAACTTGGCTATTGTGAATAGTGCCGCAATAAATATGGATTTCACCTTACCTTTTTAAGTTGAAGATATGCTGTGTTTATTCCAAATAGGCCTATTCACCTGACTTGCAGAAACATATGTATATCTCCAAAGAAAACCATCTGTGTTAGAAATAGAGCAGCTATCACATTGTTTCCCTTTGAGAATTGACTTAATTTTGGAAGGAATACTTCCTGCACACTAGGTTTTTCTAGGTGGATTGGCTCTGGTGTCCCAAACATGCAATTCAGATACACATGTATCTCTCCAATGAAAACCATGTATGTAAGAAGCTGCAGCATTGAGCACATGGTTTCCCTGTGAGATTGACTCAGTCGACAGGCTCATGTTTTCCAAATATGCCGCTTCAGCTAAGTTGAAGGAACACATGTATCTCTCGAAAGAAAACCATCTGTGTTAGAAGCAGGAGCTTCTAGCACATTGTTTAGCTGTGAGTATATAGTTAGTTTTTGATGGGAATACTTCCTGCAAATCAGATCTTCAAAGTGGAGATAAGCTCATTTTCTTCAAAGTAGGCCTATTGAGTTTAGTTGAAGAAACACATCTATCCCTCTAAAGGAAACCATTGGTGTTAGAAGAAGGAGCATTTTCACTTTGAGTACTGATTTAGTTTTTGAAGGAAATACTGCACCTTAGGTTTTTCAAGGTGAATATAAGTTGTGTTTGTTCCAAATAGGCCTATTCAACTGAGTTGAAGAAAGACATGTATCTCTCCATGAAAACCATGTCTGTTAGAAGCTGAAGCATTGAGCACATTGTTTCCCTGTGAGAATGAGTCAGTTTTTGAAAGGAATACTTCCTGCAACTTAGGATTTTCAAAGTGGAGATAGGCTCTGCTTGTTCCAAATAGATATATGCAGCTGAGTTGAAGAAACACATGTATCTCTCCCCCCAAAAAAAGCCATCTGTATTAGAAGAAGGAGCATCTAGCAAATTGTCCCTCTTTGAGAATTGAGGTAGTTTTCAAAAGGAATTTTTCCTGCCACTGAGGTTTTTCAAGGAGGAGATAAGCTCTCTTTGTTTGAAATATGCCTATTTAGCTGATTGGATGAAACACATAGATCTCTCCAAAGAAAACATTTGTCATAGGATCAGTGCCATCTAGCATATTGTTCCCCTGTGAGAATTGAGTTGGGTTTTGAAAGGGATACTTCCTGCAAATCAGAGATTTCAAGTTGGAGACAGGCTCATTTTGTTCCAAATTGGCCTATTCAGTTTAGTTGAAGAAACACATGTATATCTCTGAAGCAAACCATCAGTGTTAGAATCAGGAGCACCTAGCACATTGCTTCCCTGTGAGAATAGAGTTAGTTTTGAAAAGGAATACTTCCAGCAACATAGATTTTTCAAGGAGGAGATAGGCTCTGATTTTTTGAAATAAGCCTATTCAGCTGAGTTGAGGAAATATATGTATCTCTCCAAAGAAAACCATCTGTGTTAGTAGCAGAGACTCTAGCACATTGTTTCCCTTTGAGAATTGACTTAATTTTTAAAGGAATACTTCCTGCACCCTAGGTTTTTCTAGGTGGATAGGCTCTGTTGTCCAAACAGGCCTATTCAGCCAAGGTAAAGAAATCCATGTCTCTCTCCAATGAAAACCATGTATGTTAGAAGCTGCAGCATTGAGCACATGGTTTCCCTGTGAGAATTGAGTCAGTTTTTGAAAGGAATACTTAGTGCAAATCAGAGTTTTCAAGGTGGAGACAGGCTTATTTTGTGTCAAGTGAGCATATTCAGTTTAGTTGAAGAAACACGTACATCTCTCCAAAAAAACCCATCTGAGTTAGAAGGAGCATCGAACACATTGTTACCCTTCGAGAACTAAGGTAGTTTTAGAAAGGAATGCTTCCTGCAATTTATCATTTTCAAATTGGAGATAGGCTCTGTTTGTTCCAAACATGATTATTCAGTAGAGTTGAAGAAACACATGCATCTTTCCATGAAAACCATCTACATTAGAAGAAGGAGCATCAAACACACTGTTACCCTGTGAGAACCGAGTTTGTTTTAGAAAGGAATACTTCCTGCAACTTAGGTTTTGGAAGGTGGTGATAGACTCTCTTTGTTCAAATATGCTTCTTCAGCTGAGTTGAAGAAACATGAATCTCTCGAAATAAAAACATCAATGTTAGAAGCAGGAGTATCTAGCACATTGTTTCAATGTGACAACTGTGTTTGTTTCTGAAAAGAATACTTCCTGCAACTTAGGTTTTTCAAGGTGGAGACAGGCTCTCTTTGTTCAAAATAGGCCTATTCAGCTGAGTTGAAGAACACCTATATCTCTGGAAAGAATACCATTTGTGTTAGAAGCAGGAGGATCTAGCATATTTTTTCCCTGTGAGAATTGAGGTAGTTTATGAAAGGAATACTTCCTGCAACTTATGTTTCTTACAGTGGAGATAGGCTCTGTTTTTTCCAAATAGACATACACAGGTGAGTTGAGGAAACATATGTATCTCTCCAAAGAAAAGCATCTTTATTGGAAGCCACAGCATCAAGCACATTTTTTCTCTTTGAGAATTGAGTTAGGTTTTGAAAGAAATCCATCCTGCAACTTAAGTTTTAAGTTGGAGATATGCTCTGTTTGTTCCAAATGGACCTATTCACCTGAGTTGAAGAAACACATGTATTTCTCCAAAGAAACCATCTGTGTTAGAAGCTGCTGCAACTAGCTCTTTGTTTCCCTGTGAGAACTGAGTTACATTTGAAAGGAATACTTAGAGCAACATAGATTTTCAAGGTGGAGATCGGCTCTGTTTATTCCAAATAGGCTTACTCAGCTAATTTGAAGAAACACATGTATCTCTCCAAATAGAAACATTCTTCTTAATATCAGGCACACGTAGCACATGGTTGTCATATGAGGATTGTGTCAGTTTTTGAAAGGAATACATTCTGCTACTTAGAGTTATCAAGATGGATATAGGCTCATTTTTCTCCCAAATAGGCCTATTCAGCTAGTTGAAGAAACACATGTATTTATCCAAAGAAAAACATCTATTTTACAAGCAAGTACATCTACAACATTGTTTCAAAGTTAGAACTGAATTGGTTTCTGAAAGGAATATTTCCAGAAACTTTCATTTTTCAAGATGGTGATAGGCTCTCTTGTTCCAAATAGGCCTGTTCAGCTGAGTTGAAGAAACAATTGTATCTCTCTAACGGAAACAATTTGTATTAGAAGCAGGAGCCTCTAGCATATTGTTTTCCTGTGATAATTGAGTCAGTTATTGAAAGGAATACTTCCTGCAACTTAGGTTTTTCATAGTGGAGACAGGTTCTGTTTGTGCCAAATTGGCCTATTCAGCTGAGTTGAAACACATGTAGCTCTCCAAAGAAAATCACCTGTCATAGAATCAGGAACATCCAGACATTGTTGTCCTGTGACATTTCTGTTAATTTTTGAAAGGAATGTTTCCTGTAAATCAGAGATATCATTGTGGAGAAAGGCTAATTTTGATCCAAATATGCCGCTTCAACAAATTTGAAGGAAAGCATGTATCCCTCAAAAGGGAAATATCTGTGTTAGAATCAGGTGCATCTACCACATGGTTTGCCTGTGAGATTTGAGGTAGTTTTTGAAAGGAATACTTCCTGCAACTTATATTTTCAATGTTGAGACAGGCTCTGTTTGTTTGAAATAGGACTATTCAGTTGAGTTGAAGAAACACATGTATCTCTCCACAGAAAAGCCTTTATGATGGAAACTACAGCATCTACCACATTGATTACCTTTGAGAATAGACTTACTTTTTGAAAGAAATACATCCTGCAAATTACCTTTTTACTTTGGAGGTACGCTCTATTTTTTCCAAAAAGACCTATTCAGCAGAGTTGAGAAAACATATATATCTCTCCAAAGAAAACCATCTGTATTAGAGCTGGAGGATCTACCACATTGTTTCCCTGTGAGAACATAGTTTTTTAAAGGAATGCTTCCAGGAACTTAGGTTTTTCGAGGTGGAGATTGTAAGGAAATATGGGCCCCAAAAGTGACCACGTGGAGAGGAGTGATCTGGCCAAGAGATTCTTTATTGCCGGGTGGGTGAGGGAGAGAGCAGAGAGCCAAGAGGGAGAGGGAGAGAGGGGCAGGGGCTTAAATACCCCTCAGTGGGACTCAGCATGATCTTGTTGGTTAGGATCTTATGGATCATGCTGATTGGAGGTTGGGGCAGAGGGAGGATTCAAGCTAGACTTGAGGCTGGACTGTGACCCTGGGAGACAGGAGCTTAAGGGTGCAGTAAGAACTAAAACCTATCAGCGCCATTATTGCCAACAGAGATAGCCTCTGTTTGTTCCAAAGAGGCTACTCAGCTAATATGAAGAATCACATGTAACACTCCAAAGGGAAACATTAGTCGTAGAAGCAGGCACATAAACACATTCTTTTCATGTGAGAAGTGCATTAGTTTTTGAAAGGCATACATCCTACAACTTAGAATTTTCAAGGTGGAGATAGGCTCTTTTTACTCCTAATAGGCCTATTCAGCTGAGTTGAGGAAACACATGTATCTTGAAAGAAAAAGATCTGTGTTATAAGCAGGAGCGTCTAGCACATCGTTTCTCTTTGAGAATTGAGTTAGTTTTTGAAAGGTATTCTTCCTGCAATTAAGGTTTTTCAAGGTGGAGATGGGTTCTCTTTGTTCCAAATAGGTCTATGCAGCAGAGTTGAAGAAACACTTGTATCTCTCAAAAGAAAACCTTTTGTGTTAGAAGCAGGAGCATCTAGCACATTGTTTCCCAGTAAGAATTGAGTTAGTTTTTGAAAGGAATAATTCCTGCAACTTAGGTTTTTCAATGTGGAGAGAGGCTCTTTTTGTTCCAAATAGGCATATTCAGCAGAGTTGAAAAAACACATGTAGCTCTCCAATGAAAAGCATCTGTCATAGAAGCAGGAGCATCTAGGACATTGTTGCCCTGTGAGATATCGGTTAATTTTTGAAAGAAATACTTCCTGTAAATCAGAGATTTCAATGTGGAGAAAGACTCATTTTGTTTCAAATATGCCTCTTCAGCATACTTGAAGAAACACATGTATCCCTCAAAAGAAAATCTTCCTACAACTTAGGTTTTCAAGGTGGAGATAGTCTCTTTTTGTTCCAAATAGGACTATTTAGGTGAGTTGAACACATATGTATCTCTGTAAAGAAAACCATCCATGTTAGAAGAAGCAGCATCTAACACATTGTTAACCTCTGAGAACTGAGTTAGTTTTAGACAGGAATACTTCCTGCAATTTAGATTTCTCGAGGTGAAGATAGTTACTCTTGTTCCAAGTACACATATTCAGCTGAGTTGAGAAACACATGTATCTTTCCAATGAAAACCATGTATGTTCAAAGATGCACCATGACATCAATGGTACTCTGTGAGAACTGAATTAGTGTTTGACAGGAATACTTCCTACAACTAAGGTTTTTCAAGGTGGACATAGGCTCTGTTTGTTTCAAATAGGCCTATGAAGTCAGTGGAAAATATCTGTCTCTCTCTAAAGATAACCATCTATGTTAGAACACACAATATCTAGCACAATATTTCCCTATGAGCATTTACTACTTTTTGACAGGAATACTTCCTGCGAATCAGAGTTTTCAAGGTGGAGTAAGGCTTATTTTCTTCCAAATTGGCCTATTTAGTTTAATTGAAGAAACACATGTATCTCTCCAAAGAAATCCATCTATGTTAGAAGAAGGAGCATCTAACACATTGTTTCACTGTGTGGACTGAGTTAGTTTTTTAAAGGAATACTTACTGCACCTTTCATTTATCAAGGTGGAGATAAACTCTGTTTGAAATAGGCCTATTCAGCTGAATTGAGGAAGCATGTGTATGTCTCCAAGGAATACCCTCTGTGTTACAGGCATAAGCATGTAACACATTATTTCTCTATGAGAATTAAGTTAGTTTTTGGAAGGAAGACATCCTGCAACGTAGAATTTTCATGTTGGAGTAGTCTCTGTTTATTCCAAATAGACCTATTGAGCAGAGAGGAAGAAACATATAACATCTCTAAGGAAACCATCTATGTTCAATGCTGCAGCATGTAGCACATTGTTTCCTTTTGGAAATTGAGTTAGTTTTTGAAAGGAACATTTCACACAACTTAGGTTGTCCCTGGTGCAGATAGGCTGTCTTTCTTTCAAATTGGCCTATTTAGCTGAGGTGAAGAAACATAGGTGTCTCTAGTAATAAAACCACTTGTGTTAGAGGCAGGAGCATCTAGCACATTGTTTCCCTGTGAAAACTGACATAGTTTCTGAAAGGAATACTTCCTGCAACTTAGGTTTTTCAAAGTGGAGATTGGCTCTGTTTGTTCCAAATAGGGATATAGAGCTAATTGAAAAACACATGTATCTCTTGAAAAAAACCCATCTGTGTTAGAATCAGGAGGATCTAGCACAGGGTTTCCCTGTGAGATTTGAGGTAGTTTTTGAAAGGAATACTTCCTGCAACTTTGCTTTTTAAGGTTGAGATAGGCTCTGTTTTTTCCAAATGGGACTATTCAGTTGAGTTGAACAAACACATGTATCTTTCCAAAGGAAAGCATCTATTTTGGAAGCTGCATCATCTAGCACACTCTTTCCCTTTGAGAGTTGATTTAGCTTTTAAAGAAATGCTTAGTGCAACTTTCACTTTAAGTTAGAGATATGCTCTGTTTGTTCCAAATCGACCTATTCAGCTGAATTGAAGAAACATATGAATCTCTCCAAAAAAAAATCTGTGTTAGAAGCAGCAGCATCTAGCAAATTGTTTCCCTCTGAGAACTGAGTTTTGGAAATGAATACTTCCAGCAACTTAGGTTTTTCCAGATGGAGATAGGCTCTTTGTGTTTCAAATAGGCATATCAAGCTGAGTTCTGGAAACACATGTATCTCTCCAAAAAAAACAAATCTGTGTTAGAATCACGAGGATCTAGAACATGATTTCCGTGTGAGATTTGAGGTTCCATTTACTTGAAGAAACACATGAATCTCTACACAGAGAAACACTCTTCTTAGAAGTAGGCACATCTAGCAATTTGTTTCCCTGTGAGAACTGAGTTAGTTTTGGAAAGGAATACTTCCTGCAACTCCGGTTTTTCAAAATGGAGATAGGATCTGTTTGTTCCAAATAGGCATTTACAGCTGAGTTGAAAAGCACATCTATGTCACGAAAAATACCCATCTGTGTTAGAATCAGGAGGATTGACCAAGGGTTTCTTTGTGAGATTTGAGGTAGTTTTTGAATGGAATACTTCCTGAATATTGTTTTTTAACATTGTCATAGGCTCTGTTCTTCCAAATAGGACTATTCAGTTGAGTTGAACAAACACATGTATCTCTCCAAAGGAAAGAACTGATGTTGGAAGCTGCAGCATCTAGCTCATTGTTTCCTTTGAGAATTGAGTTAGTCTTTAAAGAAATACTTCATGCAACCTTCATTTTAAGTTGGATATGCTCTGTTTGTTCCAAATCGGCCTATTCAGCTGAGTTAAAGAAACATGAATCTCTCCAAAGAAAACCATCTGTGTTAGAAGCAGCAACACACAGCAAATTGTTCCCTGTGAGAACTGAGTTAGTTTTTGAAAGCAATACTTCAGCAACTTAGGTTTTTCAAAGTGGAGATAGGCTGTAATTTTTCCAAATAGGCATATACACATGTACCTCTCGAAACACAAATCTGTCTTAGAATCACCAATATCTAGCACATGATTTCCGTGTGACATTTGAAGTAGTTTTTGAAGAAATACATTCTGCAAATCAGATTTTCAATTTGGAGACAGGATCATTAGTTCCAAAGATGCCTATTCAGCTCAGTTGAAGAAACACATGTTTTTCCTGAAGGAAAAACGCCTGACTTAGAAGCAGCAGAATTTAGCACATTGTTTCCCTGGAGAACTTTGTTGGTTTTTTAAAGTAATACTTCCAGCAAATCAGAGTTTTCAAGTTGGAGACAGGCTCATTTTGTTCCAAATAGGCCTAAACCATTTACTTGAAGTAACATATGAATCTCTACAAAGAGAAACACTCTTCTTAGAAGCAGGCACATCTAGCACATGGTTTTTCTGTGAGAATTGCATTACTTTTTGAAAGGAATACATCCTGCAACTTAGACTTTTCAAGGTGGAGATAGGCTCATTTTCTTCCATATAGGACTATTAGCTCAGTTGAAGAAAAACATGTATCTCTGCAAAGGACAACATCTCTGTTAGAAACAAGTGCATCTAGCACACTGTTTCCATGTGAGAACTGAGTTTATGTGAAAGGAACATTTCCTGGAAGTTAGATTTTTCAAGGTGGAGATAGGCTGTCTTTGTTCAAAATAAGACTATTCAGGTAAGTAGAAGAAACACTTGTATCTCTTGAGAGAAAACCATATGTGTTAGAAGAAGTGCATCTACCCCATTGTTTACCTGTGAGATTTAAGGTAGTGTTTGAAAGAAACTATTCCTGAAATTTATGTTATTCAAAGTAGAAATAGGCTCTGTTGGTTCCAATGAGGCATATACCCCTGAGTTGTGGAAACACATATATCATTCAAAAAAACACATCTGTGTTAAAATTAGGAGCATCTAGCACATGATTTCCCTGTGATAATTGTGGTAGTTTCTGAAAGGAATTCTTCTTACAACTTGGGTTTTTCAGGTTGAGATCAGGTTTGTTTATTCCAAATAGGAGTATTAAGATGAGTTGAAGAAATTAAGTATCTGTCCAAAGAAAACAACCTGTGTTAGAGGCTGTAGGATCTAGCACATTGTTTAACTCTGAGGACTGAGTTAGTTTTTGCAAGGAATACATCAAGAAACATAAGTTTTTCAAGGGGGAGACAGGCTGTGTTGTTCCAAATAGGCAAACACAGATAATTTGAAGAAATACATGTATCTCCCCAAAGAGAAATATTAGTCTTAGAAGCAGGCAAATCTAGCACATGGTTTCCGTGTGAGAATTGCATCCATTTTTAAAAGGAATACATCATAAAACTTAGCATTTTCAATCTGGATATAGGATCACTTTCTTCCAAGTAAGCCTATTCACCTCAGTTGAAGAAACACATGCATCTCATATAAGAAAAACATCGATGTTCAAGCAGGACCATATAGCACATTGTTAATATATGAGAAATGAATTGGTTTTTCAAAGGAATACTCCCTGCAAGTCAGAGTTTTCAAGTTGGTGAGAGGCTCATTTTGTTCCAAATAAGCCTATTCAGTTAAGTTGAAGAAACACATGTATGTCTAGAAAGAAAACCATCTGTGTTACAATCAGGAGCATCTAGCACATTGTTTCCCTGTGAGAACTGAGTTAGTTTTGAAAAGTGTTCTTCCTGCAACTTCGCTTTTTCAAGGTGGACATAGTCTCTGTTTGTTCAAAATAGGCTATTCAGCTGATTTTAGAAAACATTTTCTCTCCCAAAGAAAACCATCAGTGTTACAAGAACGAGCATTTAGCACATTGTTTCCCTTTGAGAAGTGAGTTAGTTTTTGAGGGATGTCCATCCTGCAACTTTTGTTTTTCAAGGTGGAGATATGCTCTGTTTGTTATGAATAGGCCTATTGAGGTGAGGTGAAAATACATGTGTCTCTCTAAAAGAAACCATCTATGTTAGAACACGCAATATCCACCACATTATTTCCCTGTGAGAACTTACTAGTTTTTCACAGAAATACTTCGTGAAATTCAGAGTTTTCAGAGTGGAGAAGGGCTCACTTTCTGCCAAATAGGTCTCTTCAGTTTCATTGAAGAAACACATGTATCTCTCCAAAGAAATCCATCTGTGTTAGAAGCAGGAGCATCAAGCACATTGTTTCACTGTGTGGACTCAGTTGGTTTTGAAAAATATTCTTATTGCAACTTAGGTTTTTCAAGGTGGATATTGTCCCTGTTTGTTTGAAATAGGCCTATTCAGCTTACTGTAGGCAACGTTTGTTTCACCAAAGAAAACCATCAGTGTTAGAAGAACAAGCATCTAGCACATTGTTTCCCCAAGAGAAGTTAGGTTTTAAAATGTGTCCTTCCTGCAACTTAGGTTTTTCAAAGTGGAGATATGCTTGGTAAGTTCCAAATAGTCCTCTTGATGTGAGTGGAAAATATATCTGTTTGTCTGTGTTAGAAGCTGCAGGATCTAGCACATTGTTTAACTCTGAGGACTGAGTTAGTTTTTGCAAGGAATACTTCAAGAAACTTAAGTTTTTCAAGCGGGAGACAGGCTCTGTTGTTCCAAATAGGCGTACACAGATAATTTGAAGACATACATGTATCTCCCCAAAGAGAAACATTCATCTTAAAAGCAGGCAAATCTAGCACATGGTTTTTGTGTGAGAATTGCATCCATTTTTGAAAGGAATACATCCTACAACTTAGTATTTTCAATCTGGAGATAGGCTCATTTTCTTCCAAATAGGCCTATTCACCTCAGTTGAAGAAACACATGTACCTCTCTTAAGAAAAACATCAAAGTTTAAGCTGGAATATCTAGCACATTGTGAATCTGTAAAAACTGAGTTTGTTTTTCATAGGAATACTCCCTGCAAGTCAGAGTTTACAAGTTGGTGAGAGGCTCATTTTGTTCCAAATAAGCCTATTCAGTTAAGTTGAAGAAACACATGTATGCCTCCAAAAAAAAAAACGTGTGTAACAATTAGGAGCACCTAGCACATTGTTTCCCTGTGAGAACTGAGTTAGTTTTGAAAAACTTCTTCCTGCAACTTCACTTTTTCAAGATTGACATAGTCTCTGTTTGTTCGAAATAGACTATTCAGCTGATTTTAGAAAACATTTTTATCTCCCAAAGAAAACCATCAGTGTTACAAGAACGAGCACCTAGCACATTATTTCCCTTTGAGAAGTGAGTTAGTTTCTGAGGGATGTCCATCCTGCAACTTATGGTTTTCAAGGTGGAGATATGCTCTGTTTGTTCCAAATAGGCCTATTGAGGTGAGTTGAAAACACATTTGTCTCTCTAAAGGACCATCTATGTTAGAACACGCAATATCCACCACATTATTTCACTGTGTGAATTTACTAGTTTTTGAGAGGAATGCTTCCTGCAAATCAGAATTTTCAAGGTGGAGAAGGGCTCAATTTCTTCCAAATGGGTCTATTCATTTTCATTGAAGAAACACTGTATCCCTTGAAAGAAATCCATCTGTGTTAGAAGCAGGAGCATATAGCACATTGTTTCTCTGTGTGGACTGGATTAGTTTTTGAAGGAAATACTTACTGTACCTTAGATTTTTCAAGGTGGAGATAAACTGTCTTTATTCAAATAGGCCTATTCATCTGAGTTGAGGTAAAAATGTGTATCTCTCCAAGGAAAACCATCTGTGTTACAGGCAGGAGCATCTAGCACATTGTTTCCCTTTGAGAATTGGGTTAGTTTTTGGAATGAAGACTTCCTGCAATGTAGGATTTGCAAGGTGCAGATAGGCTCTGTTTGTTTTACATGGGCCTATTGAGCTGAGATGAAGAAACATATAACGTCTCTAAAGAAAACAATCTATGTTCGAATCTTCAGCATGTAGCATATTATTTCTCTTTGGGAATTGAGTTAGTTTTTGAAAGGAGCATTTCTTGAAACTTAGGTTACCCTAAGGAGATACGCTCTCTTTGTTCCAATTCAGCCTATTCAGCTGAGTTGAAGAAACTTATATGTCTCTAGAAATAAAATCATTTGTGTTAGAGGCAGGAGCATCTAGCACATTGTTTCCCTGTGAGAATTGACATAGTTTTTGAAAGGAATACTTCTGGCAACGAGGTTTTTCACAGTAGAGATAGGCTCTGTTTGTTCCAAATAGGCATATACTGCTGATTTGAAAACACATGTATCTCTCCATATAAACCCACCTGTGTAAGAATTAGGAGGATCTAGCACAGGGCTTCCCAGTGAAATTTGAGGTACTTTTTGAAAGGAATACGTCCTGAAACTATGGTTTTTAAGGTTGCCATAGGCTCTGTTTTTTCTAAATTGGACTATTCAGATGAGTTGAACAAACACGTGTATCTCTCAAAAGGAAACATCTATGTTGGAAGCTTCAGCACCTAGCAATTGTTTTCCTTTGAGAATAGAGTTTCTTTTTAAACAAATACTTCGTGAAACCCTCCTTTTAATTTGGAGATATGCTCTGCTTGTTCCAAATATGCCTATGAAGCTGAGTTGAAGAAACATATGGAGAAAACCATCTGTGTAAGAAGCAGCAGCATGTAGCAAGTTGTTTTCCTCTGAATACTGAGTTAATTTTGGAAAAGAATACTTCCAGCAACTTAGGAGTTTCAAGGAGGATATAGGCTCTTATTGTCCCAAATAAGCATATACAGCTGAGTTCTGGAAACACATGTATGTCTTGGAAAAGAAAATCTGTCTTAGAACCTCAAGCATCTAGCACATGGTTTCCCTGAGAGATGGGATGTCATTTTTTTTAAGGAAGCAAAGCAGAATTTTCAATCTGGGGCAGACTCATTTTTTTCCAAATATGCCTATTCACCTCAGTTGAATAAACACATGCATCTCTTCAAAGAACAACATCTATGTTAGAATCATGTGTATCTAGCACATTGTTGTCAGTTGAGAACTCAGTTCATTTCTGAAAGTAATATTTCTTGGATATTAGATTTTTCACAGTGGAGATAGGCTGTCTTTGTTCAAAATAAGTGTATTGAGCTCAATTGAAGAAACACTTGAATCTCTCAAAAGAAACCCATATGTGTTAGAAGAAGACCATCTAGTATATTGTTAACTTGTGAGATTTGAGGTTGTTTATGAAAGGAATACTTCCTGTAACATAGGTTTGTCAAAATGCAGATAGGCTCTCCTTGTTCCAAATAGGCATATACAGCTGAATTGTGGAAACACATGTTTTTCAAAAAAACACATCTGTGTTAGAATCAGGAGCATCCAGCACATTGTTTCCCTGTGAGTCTGAGTTAGTTTTGAAAAGTATTCTTCCTGCAACTTAGGTTTTTCAAGGTGGAGATTGTCTCTGTTTGTTCGAAATAGGCCTATTCAGCTCATTTAAGAAATATTTGTATCTCACCAAAGACAACCATCAGTGTTAGAAGAACAAGCATGTAGCACATTGTTTCCTCAAGAAAAGTTAGGTTTTCAAACGTGTTCTTCCTGCAACTTAGGTTTTTCAAGGTGGAGATAAGCCCTGTTTGTTCCAAATAGGCCTCTTGAAGTGAGTGGAAAACATATCTGTCTGTCTAAAGAAACCATCTATGTTAGAACACACAATATCCAGCATATTTTTTTCCCAGTGAGAACTTACTCATTTTTGACAGGAATACTTCCTGCAAATCAGCGTTTTCAAGGTGGAGAAAGGGTCTTTTTCTTCCAAATAGGCCTATTCAGTTTCATTGAAGAAACACATGTATCTCTCCAAAGAAATCCACCTGTGTGAGAAGCAGGGGTATCTAACACATCATTGTGTGGACTTAGTTAGTTTTTGAAATGAATACTTTCTGCACCTTACATTTTTCAGGGAGAAGATAAAGGTTGCTCATTCAAACCAGACTTATGCAGCTGAGTTGAGGAAACATGTGTATCTCTCCAAGGAAAACTCTCTGTGTTACAGGCATGAGCATCCAGAACATTGTTTCCTTTTAGAATTGAGTTCATTTTCGGAATGAAGACTTCCTGCGATATACATTTTTCAAGGTGAAGGTAGGCTCAGTTGTTCCAAAAAGGTCTATTGTGCTGACAGGATAAAAACATATAATGTCTCTAAGGAAAACCATCTGTGTTCAAAATTGCAGCTTGTAGCACATTGTTTCCCCAAGGGAATGAGTTAGATATTGAGAGGAATATGTCCTGCAAATTAGGTGGTCCCTGGTGGAGATAGTCTCTCTTTCTTCCAAATTGGCCTACTCAGCTGAGTTGAAGAAACACTTGTATCTCTGGAGGGAAAACCATATGTGTCAGAAGGACAGCATCCAGCCATTGTTTACCTTTGAGATTTGAGGTAGTCTATGAAAGAAACACTTCCTGCAACATATGCTTTCCAAAGTAGAAATAGGCCTTGTTTGTTCCAATGAGGCGTATACACCTGACTTGTGGAAACACATGTATCTCTCAAAAAAACACATCTGTGTTAGAATTAGAGGCATCTAGCACATGATTACCCTGTGATCGTTGAGGTAGTTTCTGAAAGGAATTTTTCCTACAACTTAGGTTTTTCAGGTTGAGATAGGGTTTGTTTATTCCAAGTATGAGTATTGAGTTAAAGAAACTGTGTATAGGTCCAAAGAATATCATCTGTGTTAGAAGCTGCAGGATCTAGCACATTGTTTAACTCTGAGGACTGAGTTAGTTTTTGCAAGGAATACTTCCAGAAACTTAAGAATTTCAAGAGGGAGACTGGCTCTGTTCTTCAAAATAGGCATACGCAGTTAATTTGAAGAAATACATGTATCTCTTCAAAGAGAAACATTCATCTTAGAAGCCGGCAAATATAGCACATGGTTTTCATGTGAGAATTCTGGCTTTTTCACAGTAGAGATAGGCTCTGTTTGTCCCAAATAGGCATATACTGCTGATTTGAAAAACACCTGTATCTCTCCATAAAAACCCATCTGTGTAATAATCAGGAGGATCTAGCACAGGGCTTCTTCTAGAAATTTGAGATAGTTTTTGAAAGGAACATTCCTGAAACTTTTGTTTCGATTTTTAAAGGAATACTTCAAGCAAATCAGAATTTTCAATTTGAGGCAGAGTCATTTTGTTCCAAATAAGCCTATTCACCTCACTTGAAGAAACACATGTATCTCTTCAAAGAACAACATCTACATTAGAATGACATGCTTCTAGCACACTGATTCAAGGTGAGAACTGAGTTCATTTCTGAAAGTAATATTTTCTGAATGTTAGGTTTTTCACCATGGAAATAGGCTGTCTGTGTTCAAAATAGGTCTCTTGAGCTGACTTGTGGAAACACTTGAATGTCTCAAAAGAAAACCATATGTGTTAGAAGAAGAGCATGTAGCACATTGTTTACTTGTGAGAATTGAGGTTGGTTATAAAAGGAATACTTCCTGTAACATAGGTTTGTCCAAATGCAGATAGGCTCTGCTTGTTCCAAATAGGCATATACAGCTGAATTGTGGAAACTCATGTATGTCGAAAAAACACATCTGTGTTAGAATCAGGAGCATCTAGCACATTGTTTCCCTGTGAATCTGAGTTAATTTTGAAAAGTATTCTTCCTGCAACTTAGGTTTTTCAAGGTGGAGATTGTCTCTGTTTGTTCGAAATAGGCCTATTCAGCTTACTTTAGGAAATATTTGTATCTCACCAAAGAAAACCATCAGTGTTAGAAGAACAAGCATCTAGCACATTGTTTCCCCAAGAGACGTTTGGTTTTGAAATGTGTCCTTCCTGCAATTTAGGTTTTTCAAGGTGGAGATAGGCTCTGTTTGTTCCAAGTAGGCTTCTTGAGGTGAGTGGAAAACATATCTGTCTGTCTAAAGAAACCATCTATGTTAGAACACGCAATATCCAGCATAATTTTTCCCAGTGAGAATTTACTCGTTTTTGACAGGAATACTTCCTGCAAATCAGCATTTTCAAGGTGGAGAAAGGGTCTTTTTCTCCCAAATAGGCCTATTCAGCTTCATTGAAGGAACACATACATGTCTCTAAAGAAATCCACCTGTGTGAGAAGCAGGAGTATCTAACACATTGTTTCTCTGTGTGGACTTAGTCAGTTTTGGAAATGAATACTTTCTGCACCTTACGTTTTTCCAGGTGAAGATAAAGTCTGCTTGTTTGAACCAGACCTATTCAGCTGAGTTGAGGAAACATGTGTATCTCTCCAAGGAAAACCCTCTGTGTTACAGGCACAAGCATCCAGCACATTGTTTCTCTTTGAGAACTGATTTCGTTTTTGGAATGAAGACTTCCTGCAATGTATGTTTTTCAAGGTGAAGGTAGGCTCTGTTTGTTGCAAATAGGTCTATTGTGCTGACGGGAAAAAAACGTATAATGTATCTATGGAAAACCATCTGTGTTCGAAACTGCAGCTTGTGGCACATTGTTTCCCCAAGGGAATGAGTTAGTCTTTGAGAGGAACATTTCCTGCAGATTAGGTGGTCCCTCGTGGAGATAGGCTCTCTTTCTTCCAAATTGGCCTATGCAACTGAGTTGAAGAAACACTTGTATGTCTCCAGAGAAAACCATATGTGTTAGAAGAAGAGCACCCAGCCCATTGTTTCCCTGTGAGATTTGAGGTAGTCTATGAAAGAAACACTTCCTGCAACTTATGGTTTTCAAAGTAGAAATAGGCTCTTTTTGTTCCAAAGAGGCATATGCACCTGACTTGTGGAAACACATGTATCTCTCAAAAAAACACATCTGTGTGAAAGGAGGTGTTCCTACAAGTTAGGTTTTTCAGGTTGAGATAGGGTTTATTTAATCCAAGTACAAGTATTAAGTTGAGTTGAAGAAACTATGTATAGCTGCAAAGAAAACCATCTGTGTTAGAAGCTACAGGATCTAGCACATTGTTTAACTCTGAAGACTGAGTTAGTTTTTGCAAAGAATACCTCAAGAAACTTACTTATGTTTTTCAAGGGGGAGGCAGCCTCCTTTGTTCCAAATAGGCATACGCAGCTAATTTGAAGAAATACATGTATCTCTCCAAAGAGAAACATTTATCTTAGAAGCAGGCAAATCTAGCACACAGTTTTCATGTGAGAATTGAGTCCATTTTTGAAAGGAATACATCCTACAACTTAGTATTTTCAATCTGGAGATAGGCTCATTTTCTTCTAAATAGGCCTATTCACCTAAGTTGAAGGAACACATGTACCTCTCTGAAGAAAAACATCGACGTTTAAGGTGGAGCATCTAGCACATTGTTAATCTGTGAGAACTGAGTTGGTTTTTCAGAGGAATACTCCCAGCAAGTCAGAGTTTTTAAGTTGGTGAGAAGTTCATTTTGCTCCAAATAAGCCTATTGAGAAAAACTGAAGAAACACGTGTATCTCTCCAAAGAAAACCATCTGTGTTGGAGAATTCCAAGATAGCAGCTAGAGGTAGGAAGCAGAAAGTGACCCTCCTATAGTGAAATCTTGGAGAGACGCTGGAGACACACTTTGCAGGCATAATCACTGAGAAAAGGTATAACTTTGACCCCTTCACATCTCCAGCTGGTGCAGAGAATCTCCACTTCACGTTAAACAGAGAAACGAGGAGGGCCCCCGGGGCCGCCAGTGCCCATACGGCTTGGGAAGACACGGACCAGATGAGCTTCATGGTACCACAGTAGCCCCACAGACAAGCCTGGGCCAGAGCAGCATAACCCTCTGGACAGGCTGACATCCACTGGGGAAAAAAAAAGAGAAACTGAGTAATAAGCAATAAGAACAGTTAAGACACACTGGAAAGAGGGTGGGCGCCCTGAGCGCTGAAGATTGGGAGAAGGGAATCCTTCCTGGGACTGTAAATAAACAAGCCAGGTGGGCCGGAGAGCCTCTGGCAGGAGCGGGGCACGTGCCCAGCAACCAGGAGCGGGGAAGCTTGTGAGAGGAGGGAAGACCCACTTCCCATGTGAACTGTAAACAAACATGGCGGCCGGCAGGAGCAGCAGCACCGCCCAGTAAGCAGGAGCAGGAAAGCCTGTGAAAGTGGCAGTGGGAGGAAAACTTCAGAGGAGAGGGGGGAAGACCCACCTCCCACATGAACTGTAAATAAACATGCAGGCTTGACAACGCGGGGGCAGTGTCACCTTTCCCAGTGCTTGGAAAGGGGAAAGCCTGTAGCAGAGGCTCCCGCACAGAACTCTGAGCAAACAAAGCCTGTGGGACCAGGTGAGTGCTAGCTCACCCCAGAGATCTGCATAAATAATGCCACCAGCTACAGGCTGAGAGCAGCAGGCAGGCAAGCCACAGTTGCAGATACCACTCTCAGAACTGTCTCCAGATGCTTTTTTTTTCTTTTTCTCCCTACCTTTGATGAGAGAACAACCGAATTACACCTGCAAACCAAAAAACTTACTGAAACTGTATTGCATTTGAACTGGGGACACTTGGTGGGGCTTTGTGTGTGTGTGTGTGTGTGTGTGTGTGTTTGTGTGTGTGTGTGAGTGTGTAGTTTTGTTCTACTTTATGCATCCCCTTTGATGAGACAACTACAGAACATCTGAGGCGCCAACTCCAGGAATGGAGATTGAGACAGATACCCAAATTATTAAGACTGAAACTGCATTGCATATAAACTTGGAAGATTTTTGGTTTGTTTTTTTAATTTTCTATTTTCCATTTTATTTTAATTCATTTTTATATATAGATATTTCTTTCATTTACTTATTTTTTATTTTTTTCATCTTTGATTTTCAATCCTCTCTCTGTCTCTCTAATGTCTGTTCAGCTTACTGTCGATTAGTACAATAACACTCCCTGTTTATACCTTTGAAACTCTCTTGTCTGATACCTTGTTCTGCTTTCTCCCTCTTGTCTGTATATTTGTTTTCTCCTTTTCTTTAACTTCTTGCTTTCCATCTCAGCTCACCCTTCCATTCTAAATATTACCATTGTTATTATTACAAGCTACAAAATACTTAATTACACACAGTACAGGGACAGTAACAACACCAAGGAAAATGATGGGAAGACAGAAAAAACAGGGAAACCAGTTTCCCCACAGCAAAAAATTTGTACGGGAACGAGAGGGGAATGAAGAGAACAGAAAATCAGATCCAGACTCCAACAAAATGAAGATAAACTATGCCAAAGGACCCAATGAAGCCCACAAGAATAATTTGAAAGAAGACATACTACAAGTACTCAATGAGAATTTTTTAGAGACGATACTGGATAGGGTCAACCAAAATGTACAGGAGACATTCAAGAAATTCCAAGACAATAAAAATAGAGAATTTGAAAAAGCAAAAGAAGAAATAAAGGAAACAATAGAAGCACTGTATAAACACCAAAGTGAAAGAGAGAACACAATGAATAAATGGATAAATGAACTCAGGACAAAAATAAACAACATTAAAGAAGAAAACTGCCAGGATATGGAAAACCTCAGAAAAAAGAACGAAACAAAACTGCAAAACAAAACGGAAGGCCAATCCAGCAGAATAGAACAAACAGAAGACAGAATCTCAGAACTTGAAGATGAAATGGTAATTAAAGGAAAAACTGAAGAACTATTAATTAAACAACTAAAGACCTGTGAAAAGAAAATGCAAGAACTCACTGACTCCATCAAAAGACCAAACTTGAGAATCATGGGCATCGAAGAAGGAGAAGAGGTGCAAGTGAAGGGAATGCGTAAAATATTCAATAAAATAATAACGGAAAATTTCCCAAATCTAGAGAAAGATATTCCCATACAAATGCAAGAGGCCTCCAGGACACCAAACAGACCAGATCAAAATAGAACTACTCCACGACATATCATCATTAAAACAACAAGTTCAGAAACTAAGGAAAGAATATTGAAGGCTGTAAGAGAGAAAAAACAAGTAACATACAAAGGTAAACGCATCAAAATCACAGCAGACTTCTCAACAGAAACATTAAAAGCAAAAGCGTGGGGTGAGATCTTCTGGACACTGAATGAAAATAACTTCAACCCCAGGATACTCTACCCAGCAAAGCTATCATTCAAAATAGATGGAGCAATAAAAGTCTTCCATGATAAGCAGAAACTAAAACAATATGTGACCACAAAGCCACCATTACAAAAGATTCTGCAAGGGATCCTGCACACAGAAAGTGACACCCAACTTAACCATGAAAAGGCAGGCAGCACCAAACCACAGGATAAGAAAAAGCAAGACAGTAGAGAGTAACATCAAGTTAGGTACACACAATCAAACCTTCAAACAACTAAGACAACTAAATGGCAGGAATCACCACATACCTATCAGTACTAACGCTTAATGTTAATGGACTTAATTCACCCATCAAAAGACACCGTTTGACAAAATGGATTAAAAAAGAAGATCCAACAATTTGTTGCTTACAGGAGACTCATCTCACTGACAGAAATAAGCAGATGCATAGGATGAAAGGCTGGAAGAAGATTCACCAAGCCAATGGCCCCCGAAAACAGGCAGGAGTAGCAATACTCATCTCTGACAAAGTAGACTTCAAACCTACATTGATCAAACGAGATAAAGAAGGACATTCCATACTAATAAAAGGGGAAATAGACCAAAAGGAAATAATAATCATCAATCTGTACACACCCAATGTCACCGCACCCAATTTCATCAAACATACCCTGAAAGACCTAAAAGCATATATAAACGCCAACACAGTGGTTGTGGGAGACTTTAACACCCCATTATCATCAATAGATAGGTCATCCAAACAAAAACTCAATAAAGAAATCCAAGATCTAAAATATGCAATAGATCAAGTGGCCCTAGTAGATGTCTACAGAACATTTCATCCAACCTCTACACAATATACATTCTTCTCAGCAGCCCATGGAACCTTCTCCAAAATAGATCATATCCTAGGGCACAAAGCAAGCCTCAGCAAATATAAGAAAATAGGAATAATACCGTGCATACTATCTGACCACAATGCAGTAAAAGTAGAACTCAACAACAAAAGTAAAGACAAAAAACATGCAAACAGCTGGAAACTAAATAACTCATTATTTAATGAAGAATGGATCATCGATGCAATAAAAGAGGAAATTAAAAAGTTCCTGGAAGTCAATGAAAATGAAAACACAACCTATTGGAACCTATGGAACACAGCTAAGGCAGTCTTGAGAGGAAAGTTTATAGCCATGAGTGCATATATTAAAAAGATTGAAAGATCCCAAATCAATGACCTAAAGATACATCTCAAACTCCTAGAAAAACAAGAACAAGCAAATCCCAAAACAAATAGAAGGAGAGAAATAATAAAAATAAGAGCTGAAATCAACAAAATAGAAACCAAAAAAACCATACAAAGAATTAATGAAACAAAAAGTTGGTTCTTTGAAAAAATAAACAAGATCGATAGATCCCTGGCAAACCTGACTAAAATGAGGAGAGAAAAAAACCCAAATTAGTAGAAGTAGGAATGCAAAAGGGGAGATAATAACAAACACCATGGAAGTCCAGGAAATCCTCAGAGACTACTTTGAGAACCTATATTCAAATAAATTTGAAAATCTAAAGGAATGGACAGATTTCTAGATACATATGATCATCCAAAACTTAACCAAGAGGAAATTAATCACCTGAATAGACCTATAACACAAAATGAAATTGAAGCAGCAATCAACAGTCTCCCCAAAATGAAAAGTCCAGGACCTGATGGATTCTCTGCTGAATTCTATCAGACCTTTAAAGAAGAACTGATACCAACCCTCCTTAAACTGTTCCACAAAATAGAAAGGGAAGGAAAACTGCCAAACTCATTTTATGAAGCCAATATTACACTTATCCCAAAACCAGGCAAAGACACCTCCAAAAAGGAGAACTATAGGCCAATCTCCTTAATGAACATTGATGCAAAAATCCTCAACAAAATAATGGCAAACCGAATTCAGCAACACATCAAAAAGATTATTCACCACGACCAAGTAGGCTTCATCCCACGGATGCAGGGGTGGTTCAACATACGAAAATCAATAAACATAATAAACCACATTAACAGAAGCAAAGACAAAAACCACTTGATCATCTCAATAGATGCAGAAAAAGCCTTTGATAAGATCCAACATCATTTCATGATAAAAGCTCTAAGAAAACTAGGAATAGAAGGAAAGTTCCTCAACATTATAAAAGCTATATATGACAAACCTACAGCCAGCATTATACTTAACGGAGAAAAATTAAAACCATTCCCTCTAAAATCAGGAACCAGACAAGGATGCCCATTATCTCCATCCTATTCAACATAGTACTGGAATTCCTAGCCAGAGCAATTAGGCAAGAAGAAGGAATAAAAGGAATACAAATAGGTAAGGAAACTATCAAAATATCCCTATTTGCAGATGACATGATCCTATACCTTAAAGACCCAAAAAACTCTACTCAGAAGCTTCTAGACATCATCAATAGCTATAGCAAGGTAGCAGGATATAAAATCAACATAGAAAAATCATTAGCATTTCTATACACTAACAGTGAGCAAACGGAAAAAGAATGTATGAAAACAATTCCATTTACAATAGCCTCAAACAAAATCAAATACCTAGGTGTAAACCTAACAAAAGATGTGAAAGCAAAAACAGACATGAAGACCAGTGGAACAGAATAGAGGATCCAGATATGAAGCCACAAAACTATGAGCAACTTATCTTTGACAAAGGAGCTAAAAATATACGATGGAGAAATAGCAGCCTCTTCAACAAAAACTGCTGGGAAAACTGGTTAGCAGTCTGCAAAAAACTGAAACTAGATCCATGTATATCACCCTATACCAAGATTAACTCAAAATGGATCAAGGATCTTAATATCAGACCCCAAACTCTTAAGTTGATACAAGAAAAAGTAGGAAATACTCTGGAGTTAGTAGGTATAGGTAAGAACTTTCTCAATGAAACCCCAGCAGCACAGCAACTAAGAGATAGCATAGATAAATGGGACCTCATAAAACTAAAAAGCTTCTGTTCATCAAAAGAAATGGTCTCTAAACTGAAGAGAACACCCACAGAGTGGGAGAAAATATTTGCCAACTATACATCAGACAAAGGACTGATAACCAGAATATACAGGGAACTTAAAAAACTAAATTCTCCCAAAACTAATGAACCAATAAAGAAATGGGCACGTGAACTAAACAGAACTTTCTCAAAAGAAGAAATTCAAATGGCCAGAAAACACATGAAAAAATGCTCACCATCTCTAGCAATAAAGGAAATGCAAATTAAAACCACACTAAGATTCCACCTCACCCCTGTTAGAATAGCCATCATCAGCAACACCACCAACAACAGGTGTTGGCGAGGATGCGGGGAAAAAGGAACCCTCTTACACTGTTGGTGGGAATGTAGACTAGTACAACCACTCTGGAAAAAAATTTGGAGGCTACTTAAAAAGCTGGACATCGATCTACCATTTGATCCAGCAATACCACTCTTGGGGATATACCCAAAAGACTGTTACGCCAGAGGCACCTGCACATCCATGTTTATTGCGGCACTATTCACAATAGCCAAGTTATGGAAACAGCCAAGATGCCCCAGCACTGACGAATGGATTAAGAAAATGTGGTATCTATACACAATGGAATTTTATGCAGCCATGAAGAAGAATGAAATGTTATAATTCGCTGGTAAATGGATGGAATTGGAGAACATCATTCTGAGTGAGGTTAGCCTGGCCCAAAAGACCAAAAATCGTATGTTCTCCCTCATATGTGGACATTAGATCAAGGGCAAACACAACAAGGGGATTGGACTATGAGCACATGATAAAAGCGAGAGCACACAAGGGAGGGGTGAGGATAGGTAAGACACCTAAAAAACTAGCTAGCATTTGTTGCCCTTAATGCAGAGAAACTAAAGCAGATACCTTAAAGCAACTGAGGCCAATAGGAAAAGCGGACCAGGAACTAGAGAAAATGTTAGATCAAAAAGAATTAACCTAGAAGGTAACACCCACGCACAGGAAATCAATGTGAGTCAATGCCCTGTATAGCTATCCTTATCTCAACCAGCAAAACCCCTTGTTCCTTCCTATTATTGCTTATACTCTGTCTACAACAAAATTAGAGATAAGGGCAAAATAGTTTCTGCTGGGTATTGGAGGGGAGGGGGAGGGGCGGAGTGGGTGGTAAGGGAGGGGGTGGGGGCAGGGGGGAGAAGTGAACCAAGCCTTGTATGCACATATGAATAATAAAAGAAAAATGAAAAAGAAAAAAGAAAACCATCTGTGTTACAATCAGGAGCATCTAGCACATTCTATCCCTTTGAGAAGTGAGTTAGTTTTTGAAGGATGTCCACCCTTCAACTTATGTTTTTCAAGGTGGAGATATGCTCTGTTTGTTCCTAATAGAACTATTGAGGTGAGTTGAAAACACATGTGTCTCTCTAAAGGAAACCATCTATGTTAGAACACACAATATCCACCACATTATTTCCCTGTGAGAATTTACTAGTTTTGACAGGAATACTTCCTGCAAATCAGTTTTTTCAAGGTGGAGAAGGGCTCACTTTCTTCCTAATAGGTTTATTCAGTTTCATTGTAGAAACACATGTATCTCTCCAAAGAAATCTCTCCGTGTTAGAAGCAGGAGCTTCTAGCACATTGATTCACTGTGTGGACTGAGTTAGCTATTGAAAGGAATACTTACTGTACCTTAGGTTGTACAAGACGGAGATTAACTCTTTTGTTCGAAATAGGCCTATTCAACTGAGTTGAGGTAAAAATGTGTATCTCTCGAAGGAAAACTGTCTGTGTTACAGGAAAGAACATCTAGCACATTGTTTCCCTTTGAGAATTGGGATAGTTTTTGGATTGCAGACTTCCTGCCACGTAGGATTTGCAAGGTGCAGATAGACTCTGTTTGTTCTACATGGGCCTATTGAGCTGAGATGAAGAAACATATAACATCTCTAAAGAAAACAATCTATGTTCAAAGCTACAATATGTAGCACATTATTTCTCTTGTGAATTGAGTTAGTTCTTGAAAGGAGCATTTCTTGAAACTTAGGTTATACCTGGAGATTACCTCTCTTTTTCCAATTCAGCCTATTCAGCTGAGTTGAAGAAACTTATATGTCTCTAGAAATAAAACCATTTGTGCTAGAGGCAGGAGCATCTAGCACATCATTTCCCTGTGACAATTGACAGTTTTTAAAGGAATATGTCGAGCAACTAGGTTTTTCACAGTAGAGATAGGCTCTGTTTGTTCCAAATATGCATATACTGATTATTTGAAAAACGCCTGTATCTCTCCATAAAAACCCATCCATGTAATAATCAGGAGGATCTAGCACAGGGCCTCCCCGAGAAATTTCAGGTAGTTTTTGAAAGGAATACTTCCGGAAACTTTTGTTTTTAAGGTTGTGATAAGCTCTGTTTTTTCTAAATTGGACTATCAGTTGAGTTGAACAAACACATATATCTCTCAAAAGGAAAGCATCTATGTTGGAAGCTTCAGCATCTAGCAATTCTTTCCCTTTGAGAATTGAGTTTCTTTTTAAAGAAATACTTCGTGCATCCCTCCTTTTAATTTGGAGATATGCTCTGTTTGTTCCAAATTGGCCTATGCAGCTGAGTTGAAGAAACGTACAAATGTCTCCAAAGAAAACCATCTGTGTTAGAAGCAGCAGCATGTAGCCAATGTTTTCCTGTGAGTACTGAGTTAATTTTGGAAAGGAATACTTTCAGCAAGTTAGGTTTTTCAAGGAGGAGATAGGCTCTGACTGTCCCAAATAAGCATGTACAGCTGAGTTCTGGAAACACATGCATCTCTTGGAAAAGAAAATCTGTCTTAGAATCTTGAGCATCTAGCACATGGTTTCCCTGAAAAAATGGGAGGTCATTTTTTAAAGGAATACTTCAAGCAAATCAGAATTTTCAATTTGGGGCTGACTCCTTTTGTTCCAAATATGCCTATTCACCTCAGTTGAAGAAACACATGTATCTCTTCAAAGGACAACATCTATGTTAGAATCACGTGCATCTAGCACATTGTTTTCAGGTGAGAACTGAGTTCATTTCTGAAAGTAACATTGCTGGATGTTAGGTTTTTCATAGTGGAGATAGGCTGTCTTTGTTCAAAATAGGTGTATTGAGCTGAGTTGAAGAAACACTTGAATCTCTCAAAAGAAACCCTATGTGTTAGAAGAAGAGCATCTGACACATTATTTCCTTGTGAGATCTGAATTAGGTGTATCTCTAAAAGGAAAGCCCTCTGTGTTACAGGCACGAGCATCAGCACATTGTTTCCCTTTGAGAATTGAGCTTGTTTTGGAAAGAAGACTTCCTGCAAAGTACATTTTCCAAAGTAAAGGTAGGCTCTGTTCCAAATATGTCTATTGTGATGACGGGGAAAAAACATATAATGATGTTTTCTCTAAGGAAAATCATCTGTGTTTGAAATTGCAGCTTGTAGCACATTGTTTCCCCAAGGGAATGAGTTAGTTTTTGAGAGGAATATTTCCTGCAAATCAGGTGATCCCTGTTGGACATAGGCTCTATTTCTTCCAAATTGGCCTATTCAGCTGACTGGAAGAAACACTTGAATCTCTTAAAAGAAAACCATATGTGTTAGAAGAAGAGCATGTAGCCCATTGTTTAATTGTTATATTTGAGGTTGTTCATGAAAGGAATACTTCCTGTAACAGAGGTATGTCAATGTGCAGATAGGCTCTGCTTGTCCCAAAGAGGCATATACACCTCAATTGTAGAAACACATGTATGTCGAAAAAACACATATGTGTTACAATAAGGAGCATCTAGCACATTGTTTCACTTTGAGATATGAGTTAGTTTTGAAAAGCATTCTTCCTGCAATAAAGGTTTTTCAAGGTGGAGATTGTCTCACTTTGTTCAAATTAGGCCTATTCAGCTTACTTTAGGAAATATTTGTATCTCACCAAAGAAAACCATCAGTGTTATAAGAACGAGCATTTAGCACATTGTTTCCCTTTGAGAAATGAATTATTTTTTGAGGGATGTTCCCCCTCCAACTTATGTTTTTGAAGGTGTAGATATGCTCTGTTTGTTCCTAATAGGCCTCTTGAGGTGAGTTGAAAACACATTTGTTTCTCTAAAGGAAACCATCTATGTTAGAACATGCACTATCCACCACATTATTTCCCCATGAGAATTTAGTAGTTTTTGACAGGAATGCTTCCTGCATATCAGAGTTTTCAAGCTGGCGAAGGGCTCACTTTCTTCCAAACAGGTCTATTCGGTTTCATTGCAGAAACACATGTATCTCTCCAAAGAAATCCATCTGTTAGAAGCAGGAGTATCTAGCACATTGATTCACTGTGTGGACTGAGTTAGCTATTGAAAGGAATACTTACTGTACCTTAGGTTGTACAAGATGGAGATAAACTCTTTTTTTTGAAATAGGCCTATTCAGCTGAGTTGAGGAAACAATGTGTATCTCTCCAAGGAAAACCTTCTATATTACAGGCAAGAGAATTTAGCACATTTATTCCCTTTGAGAATTGGGTTAGTTTTTGCAATGAAGACTTCCTGCAATGTAGGATTTGCAAGGTGCAGATAGGCTCTGTTTGTTCTACATAGGCCTATTGAGCTGAGATGAAGAAACATATAATGTCTCTAAAGAAAACAATCTATGTTCGAAGCTTCAGCATGTAGCACATTATTTCTCCTTGGGAATTGAGTTAGTTCTTGAAAGGAACATTTCTTGAAACTTAGGTTATCCCTGGAGGAGATAAGCTCTCTTTTTCCAATTCAGCCTATTTTGCTGAGTTGAAGAAACTTATATGTCTCTAAAACCATTTGTGTTAGAGGCAGGAACATCTAGCACATTGTTTCCCTGTGAGAATTTACATAGTATTTGAAAGGAATACTTCCTGCAATTAGGTTTTTCAAAGTAGAGATAGGCTCTGGGTGTTCCAAAGAGGCATATACTGCTGCTTTGAAAAACACATGTATCTCTCCATAAAAACCCATTTGTGTAAGATCAGGAGGATGTAGTACAGGGTTTCCCAGTGAAATTTGATGTAGTTTTTGATAAGAATACTTCCTCCAACTGTGGTTTTTAAGGTTGCGAAAGGCTCTGTTATTTCTAAACTGCACTATTCAGTTGAGTTGTACAAACACATGTATCTCTCAAAAGGAAAGCATCTATGTTGGAAGCTTCAGCACCTGGCCCATTGATTCCCTTTGAGAATTCAGTTTGTTTAAAAAAAAATACTTGGTGCAACCCTTCTTTTAATTTGGAGATACACTCTGTTTGTTCAAAATTGGCCTATTCAACAGAGTTTAAGAAACATTTGAATATCTCCAAAGAAAATCATCTGTGGTAGAAGCAGCAGCATCTAGCATATGGTTTTCCTGAGAGAACTGAGTTAGTTTTGGAAAGAATTACTTCCAGCAACTTAGATTTTTCAAGGTGGAGATAGGTTATGAGTGTTGCAAATAGGCATATAGTGTTGAATCTGGAAACACACGTGTCTCTCAAAAAACAAATCTCAGCTAGAATCACGAGCATCTAGCACATGGTTTCCCTGTGAGATTTGAGGTAGTTTTTGGAAGGAATAATTCCTGCAAATCAGAATTTTCAACTTGGAGACAGATTCATTTTGTTCCAAATATGCCTCTTCAGCTTAGTAAAAGAAACACATATATCTATCAAAAACACCAATCTGTGTTAGAAACTTGACCACTTAGCACCTGGTTTCCCTTTGAGATTTGACATAGTTTTTTAAAAGAATACTTCCTGCAAATCAGAGTTTTCAATTTGAAGACAGGCTCATTTTGTTCCAAATAAGGCTACTCAGCTCAGTTGAAGAAAAAATTATATATCTCCAAAGAAAAACTTCTGTCTTAGATGCAACAGCATCTAGCACATTGTTTCCCTTGAGAACTGAGTTGGTTTTTTAAAGGAATACTTTCTGCAAATTAAAGTTTTCGAGTTGTAGACAGGCTCCTTTTGTTTCAAGTAGGACTATTCCATTTTTTGGAAGGAACACATGTATATCTCCAATGAACAACATCTATTTTAGAAGCTCGTGCATCTAGCATATTGTTACCATGTGAGAACTGAGTTCATTTCTGAAAGTAATATTTCTTGCCTGTTAGGTTTATCAAGGTGAACATAGGTTGCCTTGTTCAAAATAGGCCTTTTTAGCTGAGTTGAAGAAACACTTGTATCTGTTGAAAGAAATCCATATGTTGTAGAAGAAGACCATCTGGCACATTGTTTGCCTGTGAGATTTGAGGTAGTTTATAAAAGAAACACTTCCTGTAACAGAGGGTTGAAAAAGTGCAGATATTCTCTGCTACTTCCAAATAGGCGTATACACCTGATTTTGGAAACACATGCATCTCTGTAAAAACACACCTGTCTTAAAATCAGGGGCATCTAGCACATTGTTTTCCTGTGATAGTAGAGGTAGTTTTGAAGGAATTCCTCCTGCAACTTTGATTTTAAAAGTTGACATATGTTTATTTGTTCCAAATAGGACTATTCAGTTGAGTTGAAGAAACATATGTATCTCTCCAAAAAAACTCAATTGATACAGGATGCAGCATCTACAACTGTTTAAGTCTGAGAACTGAGTTAGTTTTCTAAAGGAATACTTCAAAAAAAAACGTGTTTCAAAGGGGAAACAGGCTCTGTTTGTTTCTAGGACTACTCATTTAAATTGAAGAAACACATGGATCTCTCCAAGTAGAAATATTCATCTTAAAAGCAGGCAAATCTAGCACATGGTTTTCATGAGAGAATTGCATCTGCTTTTGACGGAATGCATCCTACAACTTAGTATTTTCAATTGGGAGATTGGCTCATTTTCTTCCAAATAGGTCTATTTGGCTCAATTGTAGAAACACATGTATCCCACTGAAGAAAAACATCAATGTTACAAGCAGGGGCATCTATCACATTGTTTCTCTGTGAGAATTGACTTTTTTTTTGACAGGAATACTTCCTACAAATCAGTGTTTTCCAGATGAAAACACTTATTTTGTTCCAAATAAGCCTATCCAGTTTAGTTGAAGAAACACATGTATGTCTCCAAAGAAAACTAACTCTGTTAGTATCAGGAGCTTCTGGATATTGTTTCCCTGTGAAAATGAGTTAGTTTTGAAAGATATTCTTACTGCAACTTGGGTTTCTCAAGGTGGAGATAGTCTTTATTTCTCTGAAATAGACCTATTCACCTAGAAAAATTTGTATCACTCCAAAGAAAACCGTCAGTGTTACAGGCATGAGCATGTAGAACACTGTTTCCCCATGAGAAGTTAGGTTTTGAAACGTATCCTTCCTGCAACTTAGGTATTTCAAGGTGGAGCTATGCTCTGTTTGTTCCAAATAGGCCTATTGAGGTGAGTGGAAAACATGTGTGGCTCTTTCAAGAAAACCATCTATGTTAGAACACATAATATCCAGCACATTTTTTTCCCTGTGAGAACTTATGAATTTTGACAGGAATACTTCCTGGAAATCAGAGTTTTCAAGGAGGAGATAGGTTAATTTTCTTCCAAATAGGCCTATTCAGTTTAATTGAAGAAACACATGTAACTCTCCAAAGAAATCCATCTGTATTAGAACCAGGAGATCTAACACATTGCTTCACTGTGTGGACTGAGTTAGTTTTTGAAATGAGTACTTATTGTACTTTACATTTTTCAAGGTGAAGACAGGTCTGTGTGTTTGATATAGGCCAATTCAAAGAGTTAAGGAAGCATGTGTATTTCTCCAAGGAATGTTGTCTGGCTTACAGGCGTGAGCAGTTAGAACATTGTTTTCCTGTGAGAATTGAGTTAGTTTTTGGAGTGAATACTTCCTGCAACACAGGTTTCTCAAGGTGAAGGTAGGCTCTGTTTGTTCCAAATAGGCCTATTGTGCTAAGGAATAAAGATATACTGTCTCTTAGGAAATCCATCACTGTTTCAACCAGCAGCATGTAGCACATTGTTTCCCCAAGGGAATTGAGTTAGTTATGGAAAGAATCACTTCCCACAGCTTAAGTGGTTCCTGGTAGAGAGATAGGCTCTCTTTCTTCCAAATCAACCTAATCAGCTGAGTTGAAAATCACATGTATCTGTCGCAAAAAAACATGTGTGTTCGAATCAAGATGATCTAGCACAGGGTTTCCCTGGGAGATTTGAGGTAGTTTTAGGCAGGAATACTTCCTGTAACTTTGGTTTTTAAGGTTGCAATAGGCTCTGTTATTTCCAAATTGGACTATTCAGTTGAGTTGTACAAACACATGTATCTCTCAAAAGGAAAGCATCTATGTTGGAAGCTTCAGCATCTAGCAATTGTTTCCCTTTAAGAATTCAGTTTGTTTAAAAAAAAATACTTGGTGCAACCCTTCTTTTAATTTGGAGATATGCTGGGTTTGTTCCAAATCGGCCTATTCAGCTCAGTTGAAGAAACATATGAATTTCTCCAAAGAAAACCACCTGTGTTAGAAGCAACAGCATATAGCAAATTGTTTCCCTATGAGAAATGAGTTAGTTTTGGAAAGAATTACTTCCAGCAATTTAGGTTTTTCTATGTGGAGATTCAATGCATATAGTGTGGAAACACATGTATCTCTCAAAAAAACAAATCTCAGATAGAATCATGAGCATCTAGCACATGGTTTCCCTGTGAGATTTGAGGTAGTTTTTGAAAGGAATACTTCCTGCACGTCAGTGTTTTCAACTTGGAGACAGGTTCATTTTGTTCCAAATATGCCTCTTTAGCTTAGTAGAAGAAAAACATGTGTCTCTCAAAAACACAAATATGTGTTAGAATCTTGACCACCTAGCACAAGGCTTCCCTTTGTGATTTGACGTAGTTTTTTAAAGGAATACTTCCTACAAATCAGAGTTCAATTTTGAGACAGGCTCATTTTGTTCCAAACAGGCCTATTCAGCTCAGTTGAAGAAACACATGTATCTCTCCAAAGAAAAATTTCTGTCTTAGATGCAACAGCATCTAGCACATTATTTCCCTTGAGAACTGAGTTGGTTTTTTAAAGGAAAACTTTTTGCAAATCAGAGTTTTCAAGTTGCAGACAGGCTCATTTTGTTCCAAATAGGCCTATTCAATTCTTTTGAAGAAACACATGTATCTCTGCAATGAATAACATCTATTTTAGAAGCTCGTACATCTGTCACATTGTTTGCATGTGAGAATTGAGTTCACTGCTGAAAGTAATATTTCTTGGATGTTAGGGTTGTCAAGGTGGACAGAGGCTGCCTTGTTCAAAATAAGCCTTTAACTGAGTTGAAGAAACACTTGTATCTGTCGAAAGACATCCCTATGATGTAGAAGAAGAGCATGTAGCACATTGTTTGCCTGTGAGATTTGAGGTAGTTTATGAAAGGAATACTTCCTGTAACACAGGTTTTCAAAGTGCTGGTACTCTCTGCTTGTTCCAAATAGGCACATACACCTGATTTTGGAAACACATGCATCTCTGTAAAAAACACATCTGTCTTAAAACCAGGAGCATCTAGCACATTTTTTTCCTGTAATATTATAGGTAGTTTTGAAAGAAATTCTTCCTGCAAATTAGACTCTTAAGGTGGACATAGGTTTGTTCCAAATAGGACTATTCAGTTGAGTTGAAGAAACATATTTATCTCTCCAAAAAAATCAAGTGATACAGGATGCAGCACCTAGAACACTGTTTAACTCTGAGAACTGAGTTAGTTTTCTAAAGGAATACTCCCAAAACTTACGTGTTTCAAAGGGGAGACAGGCTCTGTTTGTTTTTAATAGGACTACTCAGCTAAATTGAAGAAACACATGTGTCTCTCCAAGGAGAAACATTCGTCTTAAGGGCAGGCAAATCTAGCACATGGTTTTCGTGTGAGAATTGCATCCGTTTTTGAAAGGCATACATCCTACAAAGTAGTATTTTCAATTAGGAGATAGGCTCATTATCTTCCAAATAGGACTATTCATCTCAGTTGAAGAAACACATTTATCTCTCCAACGAAAACTGTCTATGTTAGAAGCAAGAGCATCTAGCACATTGTTTCTCAATGAGAACTGAATTGGTTTTTGAAAGGAATACTTCCTGCAATTCATAGTTTTCAAATTTGGAGAGGCTCGGTTTTTTCCAGTTATGACTCGTCAGCTCACTAGAAGAAACACATGTATCTCTCAAAAACACAAATCTGTGTTAGAATCTCGAGCACTTAGCACATGGTTTCCCTGTGAGATTTAAGTAATTTTTTAAAGGAATACATCCAGCAAACCAGAGTTTTCCAGATGGTGACAGGCTCAATTTGTTCCAAATATGATATTCAGTTTAGTTGAAGAAACACATGTATGTCTCCAAAGAAAACCATCTGTGGTAGTATCAGGAGCATCTGGCACATTATTTCCCTGTGAGAATGAGTTAGTTTTGAAAGATATTTTTACTGCAACTTAGGTTTTTCATGGTAGAAATAGTCATTGTTTCTTCAAAATAGGCCTATTCAACTAGAAACACTTGTATCCCTCCAAAGAAAACCAAAAGTGTTACAAGCACGAGCATCTAGCACATTGTTTCCCCATGAGAAGTTAGGTTTTAAAACGTGTCCTTCCTGCAACTTAGGTTTTTCAAGGTGGAGCTATGCTGTTTGTTCCAAATAGGCCTATTGAGGTGAGTAGAAAATATGTGTGTCTCTCTAAAGAAAACCATCTACGTTAGAACATGCAATATCCAGCACATTTTTTCCCTGTGAAAATTTACTAGATTTTGACAGGAATACTTCCTGCAAATCCGAGTTTAGAAGGTCGAAATAGGCTCATTTTCTTCCAAATAGACCTATTCATTTTAAATGAAGAAACACATTTATCTCTCCAAAGAAATCAATCTGCATTAGAAGCAGGAGATCTAACACATTGTTTCACCCTGTGGACTGAGTTACTTTTGAAAGGAGTACTTACTGCACCTTACATTCTTCAAGGTGAAATAAGTCTTTGTGCTCAATATAGGCCTATTCAGAGAGTTGTGGAAACGTGTATATCTCCAAGGAATATCCGGTGTGTTACAGGCATGAGCAATTAGCACA
Source organism: Castor canadensis (assembly GCF_047511655.1). Classification (NCBI taxonomy): domain Eukaryota; kingdom Metazoa; phylum Chordata; class Mammalia; order Rodentia; family Castoridae; genus Castor; species Castor canadensis. Next base: position 99,212,331 of record NC_133397.1, on the reverse strand, counting down.
TTGTTTCCCAATGAGCATTGAATTAGTTTTTCAAATGAATACGTCTTGCAATGTAGGTTTTTCAAGGTGAAGGTAGGCTCTCTTTGTTACAAATAGGCCTACTGTGCTAAGGAATAAAGATATAACGTCTCTAAGGAAATCCATCAGTGTTTCAACCAGCACCATGTAGCACATTGTTTCCCCAAGGGAATTGAGTTAGTTATTGAAAGGAACACTTCCCACAACTTAGGTGGTCCCTGGTGGAGATAGGCTCTCTTTCTTTCAAATCGGCCTATTCAGGTGAATTGAAAAACACATGTATCTGTCCCAAAGATCAGTCTGTGTTCGAATCACAATGATCTAGGACAGGGTTTTCCTGAAGATTTTAGGTCGTTTTTGGCAAGAATACTTCCTGCAACTTTGGTTTTTAAGGTTGCAATAGGCTCTGTTTTCTCCAAGTAGGACTATTCAGTTTAGTGAAGAAACAAATGTACCTTTCCTAATGAAAGCATCAATGTTTGAAGCCACAGGATCTAGCACATTGTTTCCCTTTGAGAATTGACTTAGTTTTTAAGGAAATACTTTGTGCAACTTTCATTTTAAGTTGGAGATATGCTCTGTTTGTTCAAAATCGGCCTATTCAACAGAGTGGAAGAAACATATGAATCTCTCCAACGAAAACCATCTGTGGTAGAAGCAGGAGCATCTAGCATATTGTTTCCCTGTGAGAACTGACTTAGTTTTGGAAAGAATTACTTCCAGCTACTTAGGATTTTCAAGGTGGAGATAGGGTCTGAGTGTTGTAAATAGGCATAGGGCATTGAAAGTGGAAACACACGTATCTCAAAAAAACAAACCTCAGATAGAATCATGAGCACCTAGCACACGATTTCCCTGTTTGCTTTGGGGTAGTTTTTGGAAGGAATACTTCCTGCCAATCAGAGTTATCAACTTGGAGACAGGTTCATTTTGTTCCAAATATGCCTCTTTAGCTTAGTAGAAGAAACACATGTATCTCTCAAAAACACCAATGTGTGTTATAATCTTGATCACCTAGCACCTGGTTTCCCTTTGAGAATTGATGTAGTTTTCTAAAGGAATAATCCCTGCCAATCAGAGTTTTCAATTTAGAGACAGGCTCATTTTGTCCCAAATAGGACTATTCAGCTCAGTTGAAGCAACACATATATCTCTCCAAAGAAAAACTTCTGTCTTAGATGCAAGAGTATCTAGCACATTGTTTCCCTTGATAACTGAGTTGGTTTTTTAGAGGAATACTTCCTGCAAACCAGAGTTCTCATGTTGCACAGAGCCTCCTTTGTTCCAAATAGGCCTATTTTATGTTTTTCAAGAAACACATGTATCTCTGCAATGAACAACATCTATGTTAGCAGCTCGTACATCTGGCATATTGTTTCCATGTGAGAAGTGAGTTCATTTCTGAAAATAATATTTCTTGGACGTCAGGTTTATCAAGGTGGACATCGGCTGCCTTGTTCAAAATAGGCCTTTTCAGGTGAGTTGAAGAAACACTTGGATCCGTCGAAAGAAATCCATATGTTATAGAAGAAGAGCATCCAGCATATTGTTTGCCTGTGAGATTTGAGATAGTTTAGGAAAGGAATAATTCCTGGAACATAGGTTTTCCCAAGTGCAGTGCAGAGATTCTCTGTTTGTTCCAACTGGGCATATAGAACTGATTTTGGAAACACATGCATCTCTGTAAAAAACAATTCTGTCTTAAAATCAGGAGCATCTAGCACATTGTTTTCCTGTGACAGTAGACGTAGTTTTGAAAGGAATTCTTCTTGCAACTTAGATTTTTAACGTTGACATAGGTTTGTTTCTTCCAAATAGAACTATTCAGTTGAGTTGAAGAAACGTGTATTTCTGGAAAAAAAAAACATGTGATACAGAATGCAGCATCTAAAACACTGTTTAACTCCAAGAACTGAGTTACTTTTCTTAAGGAATACTTCAAAAACTTACATGTTTCAAAGTAGAGGCAGGCTCAGTTTGTTTCTAATAGGCCTACTCAGCTAAATTGAAGAAACACATGTATCTCTTCAAGAAGAAACATTCATCTTAAAAGCAGGCAAATCTAGCACACGGTTGTTGTGGGAGAATAGCATCCATTTTTGAAAGGCATACATCCTACAAGGTAGTATTTTCAATTGGGAGATAGGCTCATATCCTTCCACATAGGCCTATTCATCTCAGTTGAAGAAACACCTGTATCTCTGTGAAGAACACTGTCTATGTTAGAAGCAAGAGCATCTAGCACATTGTTTCTCTGAGAGAACTGCGTTGGTTTTTGAAAGGAATACTTCCTGCAAATCAGAGTTTTCATCTTTGGAGAGGCTCATTTTGTTCCAAATGTGCCTCTTCAATCACTAGAAGAAACACATGTATCTCTCAAAAACACAAATCAGTTTTAGAACCCGAGCACCCAGCATATGGATTCCCTGTGAGATTTAAGTCATTGTTTAAAAGAATACTTTCTACAAAACAGAGTTTTCAATTGGGACACAGTACCATTTTGTTCCAAAGGTCTATTCAGCTCAGTTGAAGAAACACATGTATCTCTCTGAAGAAAACTGTCTATGTTAGAAGCAGGAGCATCTAGCACATTGTCTCTCTGAGATAACTGCATTGGTTTTTGAAAGGAATACTTCCTGCAAATCATAATTTTCAACTTGGAAACAGGCTCCATTTGTTCCAAATATGTCTCATCAATCAATAGAAGAAACACATGTATCTCTCAAAAACACAAATCAGTTTTAGGAACCTGAGCACCTAGCACATGGTTTCCCTATGAGATTTAGGTAATTGTTTAAAGGAATACTTCCTGCAAATCAGAGTTTCCAATTGGGACACAGTATCATTTTGTTCCAGAGAAAAGGTTAGATCAAAAAGAATTAACCTTGAAGGTAAAATACATGCACAGGAAATCAATGTGAGTCAATGCCCTGTATAGCTATCCTTATCTCAACCAGCAAAAGCCCTTGTTCCTTCCTATTATTGCTTATACTCTCACTACAACAAAATTAGAGATAAGGGAAAAATAGTTTCTGCTGGGTATTGAGGGGGGGAGTGGGAGGGGGTGGAGTGGGTGGTAAGGGAGGGGGTGGGGGCAGGGGGGAGAAATGAACCAAGCCTTGTATGCACTTATGAATAATAAAAGAAAAATGAAAAAAAAAAAGAAATAAGGGCAAAATAGTTTCTGCTGGGTATTGAGGGGGTTGGGGGGAGAGGGAGGAGATGGAGTGGGTGGTAAGGGAGGGGGTGGGTACCAGGGGGAGAAATGACCCAAGCCTTGTATGCACATATGAATAATAAAAGGAAAAAAAAAAGCTCACTTTAAATGGACTATTTCAAGGAAATAAGCCACACACCCTAAATGAGACAGCATTAAAATGAATACTTGAATTACCATTTTGGATTTTAGCACTTTGGAAATGCTAAAAATAATGATGAGAAACATGGTATTGGAAGATAAGATTAAAATTTATAGTCTATGCCTTGACTATTTCTTTATTCTTCATGTGTATACTTGATATAACAGTCACTATAACCACTGTGTTAACACAGAAAATTACAAGATCAACCAGAAAGGGGAGGCGGGCAATGAGGGGTGGTGCCTTGTCCTGACCATAATCTCAGCAACCACCTCAAAGTCACCCAGATACCACAGAGATGCTAATAACAAGTGAAAAGTGAGAAATCTCATGAGAAGAGCAGAAATGCCATCTTTGTGGATCTAATATCTATAATTTCAAAACATGCTTGGGCCTGGAGACATGGCTCAATTGACAAAGAATACCTGCCAGGCAAGCAAAAAGCCCTGAATTCAAACCCCAGCACAAAGAAGATCTGTATCAAAACATATGCTTGTTAAGAAAATGCAGCTTTAAGGCAAGATTTAGCATCTTCTGCCTTTTAAATGTTTAAAGCTGCCTCTCTTGTGCTCTGTTGGAGTAAGAGAAAAATACGTGTACAATTAAGTAAGTTATGAGTGAGAAAAAAAACTAAAGGAATACTTCCTGCAAATCAGAGTTTTCAATTGGGACACAGTATCATTTTGTTCCAAAGGCCTATTCAGCTCAGTTGAAGAAACACATGTATCTCTCCAAAGAAAAGCTTTTGTCTTGGATGTGGCATCATCTTGCACATTGTTTACCTGTGAGAACTGTGTTGGTTTTTTAAAGGAATACTTCCTGCAAATCAGAGTTTTCAAGTTGCAGACAGGCTCCTTTTGTTACAAATAGGCTTATTCCATTTACCTGAAGAAACACATGTATCTCTCCAAAGAGAAACATTCTCCTTGGAAGCATTCACCTAGACCACATGGTTTTTGTGTGAGAATTGCATTACTCTTGGAAAGGAACACTTCCTGCCAGTTAGAGTTTTCAAGGTGGAGATGGGCTCATTTTCTTCCATATAGGCCTCTTCAGCTGAGTTGAAGAAACACAGGTATCTCTCCAAAGAACAACACCTATGTTAGGACCACGTCCATCTAGCACATTGTTTACATGAGAGAGCTGAGTTCATTTCTGAAAGGAATATTTCCTGGCACTTAGGTTTGTTAAAATGGCGAGAGGCTGTCTTTGTTCAAAATAGGCCTATTCAGCTGAGTTGAAGAAACATTTGTATGTGGCAAAAGGAAACCATGTGTAGTAGAAGAAGAGCATGTAGCACATTGTTTGCCTGTGAGACTTGAGGTAGTTTATAAAAGGAATACTTCCTGTAACAAAGGTTTTTCAAAGTGCAGATACTCTCTGCTTGTTCCAAATTACCATATACAGATGAGTTGTGGAAACACATGTATCTCTCGAAAAAACGCATCAGTGTTAGAATCAGGAGCATCTAGCACATGGTTTTCCTGTGAGAGTGGAGGTAGTTTTTGAAAGAAATTCTTCCTGCACCTTATGTTTTTATGGTTGACAGAGAATTTGTTCCAAAAAGGACTAGTCAGTTGAGTGGAAGAAACATATGTATCTCTCCAAAGACAACCATGTGTGTTAGAGGCTGCAGCCTCTAACTCATTCTTTCAATCTGAGAACTGAGTTAGCTTTTGAAGGAATACTTTAAAAAGCATCTAGCACATTGTTTGCCTGTGAGATTTGAGGTAGTTTAGGAAAGGAATATTTCCTGGAGCATCAGCTTTTCCAAGTGCAGTGCAGAAATTCTCTGCTTGTCCCAATTGGGCATATAGAACTGATTTTGGAAAGATATGCATCTATGTAAAAAACAATTCTATCTTAAAATCAGGAGCATCTAGCACATTGTTTCCCTTTGAGAATTGAGTTGGTTTTTGCGAGAAATACGTCCTGCAACTGACCTTTTTAAGTGGGAAATATGAACAGATTCTTCCAAAAAGGCCTATTCAGCTAAGTTCATGAAACGTATGTATCTCTCCAAAGAAAGCATCTGTGTTAAACACAGGCGCATCTAACACATTGTTTCCCTGTGAGAACTGAGTTCATTTTTGAAAGGAATACAAACTGCAGCTTAAGTTTCTCAAGGTGGAGAGAAGTTCACTTTGTTCGAAATAGGCCTATTCAGCAAAGTTGAGGAAACATGTATCTCTCCAATGCAAACCCTTTGTGATATAGGCACGAGCATTGAGCACATTGTTTCCCTTTGAGAATAGACTTAGATTTTGGAATGAAGACTTCCTGCAACTTATGTTTTTCAAAGTGAAGATACGCTCTTTTTGTTGCAAATAGGCTTATTGAGCTGAGTGGAATAAACAAATTATGATTCTAAGAAAACCATCTGTGTTTGAAGAGGCAGCATCCATCATATAGTTCCGTGAGGGAACTGAGTTAGTTTTTGAAATGAATATTTCCTGCAACGTAGCATGTCCCCTGTGGAGACAAGCAACCTGTGTTCCTAATTGGCCTATTCAGCTGTGCTGAAGGAACTTATGGGTTCTAGAAACAAACCATTTGTGTTCGAAGCACAAGTATCTAGAACATAGTTTCCCTTTGAGAATTGGGGGAGTTGTTGAAAGGTAGTGTTCCTGCAATTTAGACTTGTGAAGGTGGAAATAGGCTCTGTTTGTTAGAAACAGGCCTATTCCAATGAGTTGAAGAAACACATTTATCATTCCAATGAATATCATGTGAGTTATAGCAGCAGCGTACAGCTCATTGTTTCCCTATGAGAACTGAGTGAGTTCTGGACAGGAATACTTCCTACAACTAAGGCTTTTCAAGGTGGAAAAAGGCTCTGTTGTTCCAAATAAGCCAAGACAGTTGAGTTGAAGCAACACATGCATCTCTGGAAAGGAAACCATCTGTGTTAGAAGCAAGAGCATCTATCACATGGTTTCCCTTTAGAACTGAGTTAGATTTTGAGAATATTTCCTGCACACTAGTTTTTCTGGTTGGAAAGGCTCTGTTTTCTCCAAACAGGCCTATTCAGCAGAGTTGAAGAAACACATGTATCTCTCCAATGAAAATCATGCATGTTAGAAGCTGCTGCACTGTGCACATGGTTTTCCTGTGAAAATGGAGTTAGTTTTTCAAAGGAATACCTACTGCAATTCAGAGTTCTCAAGGGGGGAAAGGCTCATTTTGTTCCAAATACACCACTTCAGCTACGTTGAAGAAACCCATATATATCACGAAAGAAACCACGTGTGTTAGAAGTAAGTACATCTACCACATTGTTTCCCTGTGAGAATTGAGTTAGTTTTTGAAAGGACTACTTCCTTCCATTTAGGTTTTTCAAAGAGGTGATAGGCTCTCTTTGTTCAAACAGGCCTATTCAGCTGAGTTGAAGAAACACATGTATCTCTCCAAAGAAAATCATCTGTCTTAGAAGCATGAGCATGCAGCACATGTGGGATTTGAGTTAGTTTTGAAAGGAATACTTCCTGCCATTCAGAGTTTTCAACTTGGAGAGTGGCTCAGTTTATTCCAAATATGCCGCTTCACCTCATTGGTACAAACATATGTATCTCTCAAAAGAAATCCATCTGTGTTAGAAGCAAGTGCATCTAGCACAGTGATTACCTGTGAGTTTATAGCTCATTTTTGACAGGAATAATTTCTTCAAATCAGAGTTTTCAAGGTGGAGAAAGGCTCATTTTATTCCAAACATGCTGCTTCAACTAAGTTTAAAAACACCATGTAACTCTTGAAAGAAAACCAGGTGTGCTAGAAGAAGAAGGATCCAGCACATTGTTGCCTTGTGAGAATTGAGTTAGTTTTTGAAAGGTATTCTTCCTGAAATTTAGGAGATAAGCTCTGTTTCTTACAAGCATGCCTATTCATCTGAGTTGAAGAAGCACATTTATCTTTCCAATGAAAACCAAGTGTGTGCAGCATCCAGCACACTGTTTGCCTGTGAGAACTGAGTTAGTTTTTGACAGGAATACTTCATGCAACTAAGGTTTTTCAAGGTGGAAATATGCTCCATTGTTCCAAATAAGCCTAGTTAGCTGAGTTGAAGAGACACATGAATCTCAGGAAATAAACCTATCTGTGTTAGAAGCAGGAGCATCCACCAAATTGTTTACTGTGAGAATAAAGTTCGGTTTTGACAGGAATACACTCTGCAAATCAGAGATTTCAAAGTGGAGAAAGGCTCATTTTTTCCCAATATGCATCTTCAGCTAAGTTAAAGAAACCCATTTATCTGTTGAAATTAATCATCCCTGTTAGAAGCAGGAGCATCTAGCACATTTTCCCCTGTGAGAATTTAATTAATTTTTGAAAGGAATATATCCTGCAACTTAGGTTTTTCCAGGTGGAGATAGGTTCCTTGTGTTCCAAACAGGCCTATTCAGTTGAGTTGCAGAAACACATGTATTGCTTGATAGAAAACCATCTGTGGTAGAAGCAGGAACATCTAGCACATTGTTTTGTTGTGAGAATTGAGTTAGTTTTTGAAAGGAATACTTCCTGCACATCAGAGTTTACAAGGTAGAGAAATGAAGAATTTCTTCGAAATAAGCCTACAAATCTAGGTTGAGGACACACAAGTATCTCTCGAAAGAAAACCATCTGTCTTAGAAGAGAGACCATTTTGCACTTTGTTTTCCTGTGAGAATTGACTTAACTTTTGTGAGGAATACTATGTGCAACGGACGTTTTTCAAGGTGGAGAAATGCTCATTTTGTTTCAAATAGGCACATTCATCTGAGATGAAAAAGAAAACATGATTCACTCCTAAGACAACCATCTCTGTTATAGCTGAAGCATCTACCACATTGTTTTTCACTGAGAATTGAGTTCAGGTTTGAAAAGAATTCTTCCTGCAAATCACAGTTTTCAAGGTTGAGGAAGACTTTCCTTCCCAAATTGGCCTATTCAGCTGAGGTGAAGAAACACATGTATCAGTCCACTGAAAACCATCTATGTTAGATGCTTCAACATCTAGCACACTGTTTCCCTGTGAGAATTGAGTTAATTTTTGAAAGGAATACTTCCTGCAAAGTAAGTTTTCCTGGTGGAGATAGGCTCTCTTTGTTCCAAATAGGCCAATTCAGAAGATGTGAATACACATTTGTAACTCTCCAAGAAAAACATGTATGTTACAAGCAGGAGCATCTAGCACATTGTCTCCCAGTGAGAATTGAGTTAGTTTTTGAAAGGCGTACTTCTTCAACTTCAGTTTCTCCAAGTGGAGGTCGGCTCTCTTTGTTCAAAATAGACCTGCTCATCCAATTTCAAGAACCACACATGTCTCTCAAAAGAAAACCCTCTGTGTTCAGCACAGGAGCATCTAGCATACTGGTAGAATTGAGTTAGTTTTTCAAAGGAATACCTCCTGCAACATAGGTTTTTCAAGGAGGATATAGGCTCCTTTTGTTCCAAATAGGCCTATTCAGCTGAGATGAAGAAACAGATTTGGCACTCCAAAGAAAACCACCTATGTTAGAAGCTGCAGCATCTACCACCTTGTTTCCTAGAGAGAACTGAGTTAGTACTGGAAAGGAATACATCCTGGAAACCAAAGTTTTAAAGGTGGAGGAAGACTCATTTTGTTCCAAATAGACCTATTCAACGGAGTTGGAGAAACACATGTATCTCTCGAAAGAAAACAATCTGTGTTAGAAGCACGAGCTTCTAGCACACTGTTTTGCTGTGAGAGATGAGTTAGGTTTTCAAAAGAATACTTTGTGCATATCAGAGTTTCAAAGGTGGAGAAAGGCTCATTTTCTTTGGAATAGATATTCAGCTGATTTGAAGAAACACATGTAACTCTCAATAGAATACCATCTGTGTTAGAAGCAGAAGCATCTAGCACATTGTTTCCCAGTGACAATTGAGTTGGTTTTTGAATGGAATATTTCCTGCAACTTAAGTTTTTCTACCTGCAGATTGGCTCTCTTTGTTCCAAATAGGACTACTCATGAAGGTTGAGGAAACACATGGGTCTCTTGAAAGAAAACCATCTGTGTTAGACGAAGGAGAATCAAGCACATGTTTTTCCTGTGAGAATTGATTGAGTTTTTGGAAGGAATACTACCTGCACATAGGGTTTTTCAAGGTGGAGAAAGTCTCATTTTGTTCCATATAGGCCTATTCAGCTGAGGTGAAGAAACACATGTAACAGTCCAAAGAAAAAAATCTATGTAACAAGCTGCAACATTTAGTACATTGTTTGCAAGTGAGAATTGAGTCAGTTTGTGAAAAAATACTTCCTGCAACTTCAGTTTCTTGAGGTGGAGATAGACTCTATTTGTTCCAAGTTGGCCTATTCCCACCTTGAAGAAACACTTGTGTCTCTCCAAAGACAAGCCTCTATGTTGGAAGCTTCAGCATCTAACACATTGTTTCCCTTTGAGAATTGAGTTTGTTTTTGAGAGAAATACTTCCTGCAACTTACCTTTTTAAGTGGGACATATGAACTGTTTGTTCCAAACAGGCCTATTCAGCTGAGTTCATGAAATGTATGTATCTCCCCAAATAAACCATCTGTGTTAAACGCAGGCACATCTAACTCATTGTTTCTCTTTGAGAACTGAGTTCATTTTTGAAAGGCATACATACTGCAGCTTAAGTTTCTCAAGGTGGAGATAAGCTCACTTTGTTCGAAATAGGGCTATTCAGCTAAGTTCAGGACAAATATGTATCTCTGTGATGCAAACCCTTTAGGTTACAGGCATGAGCATCCAACACATTGTTTCCCTTTGAGAATAGACTTAGATTTTGGAATGAAGACTTACTGCAACTTATGTTTTTCAAAGTGGAGATAGGCTCTGTTTGTTGCAAATAAGCTTATTGAGCTGAGTGGAATAAACATATTATGACTCTAAAGAAAACCATCTATTGTTCGAAGAGGCAGCATCCATCATATGTTCCTTGTGGGAATTGAGTTGGTTTTTGAAACGAATATTTCCTGGAACATAGCTTTTCCCTTGAGGATATAGTCTCTCTTTCTTCCAAATCAGCCTATTCAGTTGAGTTGAAGGAACATATGGGTCTCTAGAAAGAAACCATTTGTGTTTGACACCGAAGCATCTAACACATGGTTTCCCTTTGATAATTGAGGGAGTTTTGAAAGGTATTCTTCCTGCAATTTAGATTTTTTTAAGGTGGAGAAAGGCTCTGTTTCTTCCAAACAGGCCTAATCCATTGAGTTGAAGCAACACATTTACCTTTCCAATGAAAATCATGTGTGTTATAGCTGCAGCATAGAGCTCATTGTTTCCCTATGAGAACTGAGTGAGTTTTGGACAGGAATACTTCCTACAACTAAGGTTTTTCAAGGTGGAAAAAAGGTCTGTTGTTCCAAATAGGCCAAGACAGTTGAGTTGAAGCAACATATGCATCTCTGGAAAGGAAACCATCTGTGTTAGAAGCAAGAGCATCTATCACATGGTTTCCCTTTGAGAACTGAGTTAGATTTTGAGAATATTTCCTGCACACTAGTTTTTCTGGTTGGAAAGGCTCTGTTTTCTCCAAACAGGCCTATTCAGCAGAGTTGAAGAAACACATGTATCTCTCCAATGAAAATCATGCATGTTAGAAGCTGCTGCACTGTGCACATGGTTTTCCTGTGAAAATGGAGTTAGTTTTTCAAAGGAATACCTACTGCAATTCAGAGTTCTCAAGGGGGGATAGGCTCATTTTGTTCCAAATACACCGCTTCAGCTACGTTGAAGAAACCCATATATCAAGAAAGAAACCACCTGTGTTAGAAGTAGGTACATCTACCACATTGTTTCCCTGTGAGAATTGAGTTAGTTTTTGAAAGGACTACTTCCTTCCATTTAGGTTTTTCAAAGAGGTGATAGGCTCTCTTTGTTCAAACAGGCCTATTCAGCTGAGTTGAAGAAACACATGTATCTCTCCAAAGAAAATCATCTGTCTTAGAAGCATGAGCATGCAGCACATGTGAGATTTGAGTTAGTTTTGAAAGGAATACTTCCTGCCATTCAGAGTTTTCAACTTGGAGAGTGGCTCAGTTTATTCCAAATATGCCACTCCAGCTCATTGGTAGAAGCATATGTATCTCTCAAAAGAAATCCATCTGTGTTAGAAGCAAGTGCATCTAGTACAGTGATTACCTGTGAGTTAATAGCTCATTTTTGACAGGAATAATTTCTTCAAATCAGAGTTTTCAAGGTGGAGAAAGGCTCATTTTATTCCAAATATGCCACTTCAACTAAGTTTAAAAACACCATGTATCTCTGGAGAAAACCAGGTGTGCTAGAAGAAGAAGGATCCAGCACATTGTTGCCTTGTGAGAATTGAGTTAGTTTTTGAGATTCCAAGATGGCAGCTAGACGTAGGAAGCAGAAAGCGACCCTCCTATAGTGAAATCTTGGAGAGACGCTGGAGACACACTTTGCAGGCATAATCACTGAGAAAAGGCATAACTTTGAACCCTCCACATCTCCAGCCAGTGCAGAGAATCTCCACTTCACGTTAAACAGAGAAACGAGGAGGGCCTGCAGGGCCGCCAGTGGCCGGCACCCATACGGCTTGGGAAGACGCAGACCAGGTGAGCTTCGTGGTACCGCGGTACTCCCACAGACAAGCCTGGGCCAGAGCAGCATAGCCCCCTGGACAGACTGACCTTCACCTGGGAAAAAAGAGAAACTGAGTAATAAGCAATAAGAACAGTTAAGACACGCTGGAAAGAGGGTGGGCGCCCTGAGCGCTGAAGATTGGGGGAAGGGAATCCTTCCTGGGACTGTAAATAAACAAGCCAGGTGGGCCGGAGAGCCTCTGGCGGGAGTGGGGCACGTGCCCAGCAACTAGGAGTGGGGAAGCTTGTGAGAGGAGGGAAGACCCACTTCCCACGTGAACAGTAAACAAACATGGCGGCCGGCAGGAGCAGCAGCACCGCCCAGTAAGCAGGAGCAGGAAAGCTTGTGAAAGTGGCAGTG